>NC_090923.1:116442717-117642717 GCF_040938575.1 Ambystoma mexicanum
TACCCTGAGGTCTTTCCTCTCCGGACACAACACAAGTCAACAGATCCTAAAACATCCTGTTCCTTTTCTATCGAAAGTAGGGTTCTCCAAAGAAATCCTCTATATCTGGCCTGGGTCTTGGAGCTGAAGTCCCCTGGAACAGAAGATCTGATGAAGGGGAGAAGACTGCTCTAGCTACTTCCGGCGATGCCTGCTGTGTAACCGCTGCCTTTGCTGACCCCTTCTTTGAAGCAATATAGGAGTACCTAAGATGGTGACTCTGACCCAGAGACTTTTGGGATCCTTCAGTCTTGAGACAACCTGTATTCCGAGCCATCCCATGAAAAGCTGTGACATTCCTTGGCTTCAAACCGCCAATAGTCTGGGACCTCGTGTCGGTGTGCTGTGCATCATCATCCAAAGTCCGATTCTCGATGAAACTTTGGTTTGACTCCTGCTGGACCTCCACAGACACAATTCGACTCCTTGAAGTCCCCTCACCAGAGTGCATGACGGAAATAGTGAGGTGAATCCAACCAGCGACAACCGTCCTTCATCTGGTACCTTAAAAGAGCACCGAATCTGAGCCATGAGAAGCACTGAAGAAACCTTTGTTGGAGCCTTTTCTGACGACTGCTACTGCAAGTTTTCATCAGTGTCTGTTCTTTCGCTACCATGACCAAGAATCCAGAGGCCGGGCTCTGTGCTGCTGGATCGTGAAGGCGTCCATCTGCAAGCTCCTCTTCACTGATGCAGTGCGTACTGTGTAGGCCTGGAAAATACTTACCTACAGTCTTGTGTCGATCGTATGCAGCTGAGTGATTTGTGTGTTTGGGAGTTGTCCCATACCGGTCGCCCACGCCGAACGCTGGAACTCATTTAGCGAGACTTCTACAAAGTCCCTGAACACTTTCGACTAACTCTAAAGTCTGTATGTACTTGCTCGTCGAGAAATCATCTGGAACTCTGACTTTCCTGCATTTGAGCCTCATCCTGATGTGCCCTCAGTTGGCCACTAGACCACTAGTGTCCCCCTTCTGCCTCGACGATCACTCATGCCTTAGAATGGGGAAGGTCTTTAAAAGAGAAGGCCTCTGACTTCAAAATAGAACAAGTACTTACTTGCTAAAGGTGTTCGTGTTGTAATAACTCGAACTGAAATAAAATAAGTCAGTGTTGCACAGTTCTTACCTGTGATTTGCTTATTGCCATTCTGAAAAGTATAAGCATTTATTTACTTTTTGATTGTGTTCCACTCTTCTAGAAAGTAATTGAGTTTTTTCTTTATTTCTTAATTATTCCTGAAACTGAAGAAGTGTAAAAGTCTACCCATAGGGTTTACTCACCTTGAATAGATGCTGCCATTCTAAACGTGTAATATTGGGGTTTGCTTACCCTGACCTGCTTAGTGCCTTTCTAAAACAGCCTTGGAGTTCTCACTTCTCCTAGAGTTTCCGATTGCTCCTCTGAAAAGTATAGAGTTCTTACTTGCCTTAGAATTGTTCCACTCATCTGCAACGTAATATTGGTATAACTAACCATTCCTGTAATAGGATAAGTATAAGGGTTTATGACCAATGGGGTTTTACTCACCTTGAATAGCTGATTGCCATTGTGTATCCTGAGTTCTTACTTACCTTTGCACTGTTAGGAAAATTATTATTGGTGTAACTCTATCCAATCCTGAGAGAAGAATAAATTACATATTTTGCAGTGTGGTTTTATTCCCCATGAATCGCATTCTGCTATTCTAAAAGTATATCATTAGGTTTAACTCACCTTGAACTGCATACTGCTATTCTAAATCAGGTTTATACTTTGGTTTGCGTACCATAAGTATTGTGTTGCTTTTGTATAATTATGTTTATGAATGATAATAGTACTTACCTTTCTAAAGAATTCTCTGTGTGTGTGTGTATTTATATATATATATATATATATATATGTATATATCATTATTTTTACAATACATCAGTGTTTCTTTGGATCATATGTATGCTACAATTTCTTTGTACCAAACCTCAGCCCTCTTTTCCTCCTAGAATAAGCCTGGATGCTCTGTCATTGCTACCATTATGTCGTGTGGTCTATCCCTCCGCTAAGGTTCTGTATTGTCTAAGGTATACTTTTATAAAGCCACTGTGTGGACTTTAGAAAAACTGTCCTATCAAAATTGGTGGTCATTCTTAAGTTCAAAAAACATACTTTGTTTCTATGCAAAGCAGCCTGCATCCTATATACAGGGCACGCACATCATTTGACACTTATCACAGCTCCCTTGGGTTCCGCCCACACCACTGGCAATCGGGCTCCAGTCCCGCCCACACAACTGGTGATCCGGTCTGGTCTGCCCCGGCCCCCCATGCGCAAAAGGGGTGCGGGGGGTGTGTGTACGCCCAATATATTTCTTTCCATTTCCAGCACTGCAAAGGATTCTCCACGTTTGTAGAGACTGATGCCAAGAATTGGGATGTTATGATTCCGTGGACAGTCTTTGCGATAAGGTAGGCCCTCGGGCTATTCACCGTTTGAACTAATGTATGGAACAAGAGCCTCGAGACTTATTAGTTATGTTGAAGGAGACCTGGAAGGAAAGGGAAGAAGTCATCCTGCCCATTTCCCAGACAGCCCAAAAGTTAAAATCCCATATGGATGCAAAAAGGTAAATTGCCAAATCACCTGTGTTAGGGCACAGGAACAGCAAAAGACCCTGCATGATAGGTAAACGGTAGCAAGGTCTTTTTCCATTGGGAAATCTGTCCTAGTTCTCCTTACCACCTCAGGGAACAAAATGATATCCAAATGGTATGGTCCCTATACAGTTCTTAAAAAGAAGGGTCCAGTAAACAATGTAGTGGCCCAGCCTGACAGAAGACCGAAAATCCAGGTGTACCATGTCAACCTTTTGAAAGTGTATTTGTATTCATTGATTTATTAAGCGCTTTACGCCAAAGCGCTGTACAATTGAACAACAAATTACATAAACAATAACAGTAGAAGCAAATACACTATGAATCAGTCGACAAACAATGAAAAGAGCAATTAACTGAGGGAGTTAGGTTGGGAAGGGGAGAGGGAGTGGATGGGATGGGAGGGGAGTGGTGAAAAATGGTAGGAGGAGGGATGGGGAGGGTGTGAGGGGGATAGTTAGGGGAAGAATAGGGAGGAGAGGGGGGAAGAAAGAGGGGGGATGTGATTCAGGGAGGAGAATGGCGGAGGAGAGATTTAAGGGAAGAGCGGAAGGAGGTGAACGTGGGGGTAGAGCGGATGGCAAGAGGAAGGGCGTTCCAGTGTAGAGGTGCTAGGAGTTGTAAGGAGCGGAAGCGAGAGGAGGCACAGGGGGAGGGAGGTACAGTGAGAAGGAAGTGGTCAGCTGAACGAAGGGAACGGGAGGGAGAGTACGAGATAAGGGGGAGCGAAACTATAGAGAGATTTAAAGACAAGGCAGAGAAATTCAAATTTAAGTTGGGAATGGAAAGGAAGCCAGCCAAGGGAAGAGAGAGAGGTAGAGATGGAGTCCCGGGTGGTAAGTAGACCGAGGGTTTGAACTGCAGAGTGGTAGATTTAAGAGGGGCAAGGTGAGAAGTAGGAAGCCCAAAGAGTAGGGAGGAGCAGTAAAAGAGGCGGGAGAAGATGAGGGAGGAGATGAAGAGTTTAGTAGCATGGAAGGTGAGAGAAGGACAGATTTTGTGCATATTGAAGAGGTGGTAGCGACAGGTGCGGGAAGTGAGGGAAATATGTTGAGAGAAGGGGCGAGAGGAGTCAAAGAGAAACCCTAAATTACGAGCTTGAAGAGATAGGAAGATTGGAGGGAGGAAAGTGAATGAATGGGGGAGGGGAGGGAGGAGGAAGAGAGTTAGAGGGAAATAATAAAACTTCAGTTTTGTCTGGGTTAAGACAGAGAAATCGGGAAGACATCCAGTTTTTAATAGCAGTAAGGCAGGAGGAGAGTTTTTGGTGAAGGTCAGGTAAGAAGGAGGAGAAAGAGAAAGAGTTGAGTGTCGTCAGCATAAAAGTGGTGGGAGAAACCAAACGAGGAGATAACAGGGGCAATGAGGGAGGTGTAAAGAGAGAAGAGGAAAGGACCAAGTACCGACCCTTGGGGTACTCCGTATTCAAGAGGATAGGTAGGAGAGGAGCGTCCTCCCCAGGAGACAGTAAAGGAGTGTGAAGAGAGGTAAGAGGATAGCCAGTTGAGGACAGAGTCTTTGAAGCCAAAGCAAGAAAAAGTGTGAATAAGGAGGGGATGATCGACCGTGTCAAAGGCTGCAGAGAGGTCTAGGAGAATAAGTATGGAGGATTGTTTGGCGTGGCGAGCAGAGAAGGGAGTTGAGAATAGAGGTGAGAGCAGTTTCTGTGGAATGTTTGGGACGGAAGCCAGATTGGTAGGGTGGTAGGAGAGAGGAGTTAATGACAAATGATGAGAGCTGGGAGTAGGCAAGGCGCTCGAGAAGCTTGGAGAGGAATGGGAGAAGAGAGATGGGTCTAAAGTTAGAGGTGAGAAGAGGATCAGCAGAAGGTTTCTTCAAAATGGGAATGATTGTAGCTTGGTTGAAGGCAGAGGGAAAAGTAGCTGAGGAGAGGCAGATGATGAAGGTGAGGTAGGGGGTAAGAAGAGGGTAAATCTTAGGGATGAGAAGGGAAGAGCGAGGGTCAGAGGGGGCAGCAGTGGGGTTGGCTTTGGATAGTAGGGTGGAGACTTCAGAAGGGGAGACAGGAGAGAAGATGGACATGTAGGATGAGGGGGGGGAGGGCGGAGGAGTAGAAATGAATTCAGAGGGGGTGTGGATTTGACGAAGGGTAAGAATCTTGGAGGAAAAGAAGTTGGTGAAGTCAGAAGGGGAGAGTGTAGAATTGGAGGAGGGATCAGGAGTGGGGGAGAGAGAAGTAGAGAAAGAGTTTGGAAGATACGGCGAGGGTGAGTGGCTTGAGATTGGAGTAGGTTAGAGAAGTAGGAGGATTTAGCCGAGGCAAGACCAGAGTCGTAGAGTGCATGGTAAGAGAAGTAAGAGGTTTTTGTTAGAAAGCGAGGGAATTTTGAGCGAAAGTCTCTCGAGACAACGGAGATAGTCATGGAAAGCCGACTCCAACCTCAACCAACAACTAATCCCTAAACATCTACCACTCTCCAAACAGGAGGTCTTCCACATCCTTTACGACCAATTTCCAGAGGTCTTTTCTGAGCAACCTTGCAGAGTGCAGAATTTCTTTCATTATATCCGGACACCAGCCAGCCAAACAGTAAACCTAAAGCCTTACAGAATCCCAGAGGCAAGGAGGAAAAATATTGAAACCGAACTCGAGGAGAGGCACAATGCCAATATCTTTGAGCACTCTTGAGAGTCCTGGGTTGACTCGCATTGTTCTAGTAGCCAAACCGGACAAGTCTTTGAGATTTTGTATAGACTTTAGAAAAATAAATTCCATCTCCACTTTTCACAGTCGCCCTATTCCTAGAATTGACGAGCTCATTGAGAATCTCTAGTCCTCCAAATACATCTCCATGCTGGACCTAACCAAAGGTTATTGGCATGTACGCCTGAATTGCATCAATAGGGGGGGTGCCTTTTCTACCCCTCAATTTAAGGTACCATCCTTTTGGGTTGCTCAGTGCCCCTGCCATGTTTAAGACACTATTCCAGCTTCTCCGGAGCTTGTTTATATTACATCATTATCCATAGTAAGACCTAGCCTGAACACATGCACCACCTTTATGTGATTGCAAAAGCCTTCCCGAGATCAGGTTAGACAGCCAATCCAAAGAAGTCACCTGGCCCAGTTGAATGTAACATACCTGGGTTATTTTTTGGGAAATGGACTGATCCCCCACCCCCAATCAGAAACCTGTGGAGAATCCTGTGGATCGCTCACTGAAGCCCTGCTTAGTCTCCTTCCAGGCGGCCAGGAGAAGGCAGATTCTTCCTGATCCCAACCTTGGGAGTGTTGTAGTGTGGGAAGATCACCTCGGTAGAGATGAGGCCCGGGGTAGTGGGGAGATTCTGTGGGATGAGATGCAGTATTTGGCCTCTAACAGGGACACTCTTACCACTGTACCAGAAGAGGTTATGGCTTACTATCATTTTAATGTCTCTCAGCCTCCTATGGATTCTAAGGTTGAAAACCCTAAGGTTGTAACACCAAAGGAAAGGGTTATTTTGCTTCCTAAAATCAAATGCCCTCCTCAATACCAAAGGTACACTACAAGGAATGGTGGAAATGTCTTCTATAAATCATTCTCTCCTAACAAAGTTAAAACCTACAGCCCCTCTGTTATAATTATTAAGGGAATTAAATCTACCCTTTAAAAATACTCAAGAAGTAGAAAAACCTGACTTTGACGAAGTAAACTACATGTCCAAGAAACCTATACGGACTGAGACGAAGAGGGTTAAAGATGCATGTAGATTTAGTAGTCGGGAAATTTGGCCTAACAGCCTTTGAAAGGGTCAGGCAATTGAAAATAATGGCTCACACCTGAAGCCATTTGCCAAACCTGAGATG
Source organism: Ambystoma mexicanum (assembly GCF_040938575.1). Lineage (NCBI taxonomy): Eukaryota > Metazoa > Chordata > Amphibia > Caudata > Ambystomatidae > Ambystoma > Ambystoma mexicanum. Next base: position 116,449,198 of record NC_090923.1, read on the forward strand.
CATGAAAGGCTACAGCAGGAGAGCGGAGAAGGAAGGAGCTGGAGCTGGAGCAGAAGTCTGAAGGCTTGCAGTAGTAGAAAAGCACAAGGCTGGCAATTCATGAGGAAGTGTGATCACAGAAAGGACGCCAGAGCGTGGAGACAGCAGATTTCGCCTGAAAATTCTGAGAGGATCCTGTGGTCTCAAACCCTGCATTGCTGTGGCCGCACTGAGGAAGACTTACTGAGTGGAGCTTTCCACAGGTGTGCCGTGTGGCTGTGATGGCAGAGCAGCGACCGTCCTGAAGCCCGAGGCCCGAATAGTGTTTGTGTAAGACGAAAAGCGTATTATTTCCATTGTTGAACAACTGTTGTCGGAGTGGCCGCGTATCTCTCATGAATAGGGGACGCCTGTTGACGAAAACGAATGTGGACTTTTACAAGTGCAACAAGTGAAAGCCGCATCAAAGGAAGGTTGCATGAAGCCAATTGTATTTCTCTAAAGGAGTCTGAAACTGTCTCTGCGATAATGAATAAGAAATACGATCATTGGTAGCTCTTTAAGGTTAACAATCTATCTTTTAGTGATCACGTTTGCCTAAATCTGTGTTTCCTTTGAAGACTGAACCTTGTAGTATTCGGAACACTTATTCTTTCTTTAAAGGAGAGTTCCGGGACTTTTTTTTTATTGTCCCTACGGGTCGGCCATGTGTTTGTAAGCATAAATCGGTAGATCGTAGGAAACTTTCCTATGGACCTTACCCGACTTTTCGCCCATTATCGCACTCGAAATCAGCCTCCATTTTGTGATAATCCTATCATTCCGCCGCATCGACCTGGCTCACCTGCCTTTGCGGCACTAAATCAAATCCCCCGCCCCTGAAACAGACTTTATCAAAACATTCATATTCCCCGCCTCTATCCGTGACGTGACTGAGCTGCGTAGGCAAACGCGCCCAGGCGTCTTCTACGCGACTCCACACAGACCCCGGAAATCAACACAGATCAGCTCACAATACAGCGCACCACAATTCGGAATATGAAACTGTACTTTGAAATCAAACCGCAAGATTGTAAATGTGGTAAAGTACATTTATTTGACATCAAATGTTTAGAGAATATTCAGCGATTTGCATTTTTATTTGCTCATGTTCCAAAAAGTTCGTATTGAGGAACGCGATGGTCCTTTGCTGTACACAGGGTCTTAGAGCATCTCACAATACAGCACCACAATTCGGAATGTGAAACCGTGGTTTAAAAGCAAACGGCAAGATTGTACATTTGGCAAAGTACGTTTATTGGACATCAAATGTTTAGAGAATATTCAGCGATTTGCATTTTTCTTTGCTCTCGATCCAAATTAGTTTGTCTTGAGGGAAGCGATGTTCGTGTGCAGTACACAGGGTGTTGGTTTACGATAAAAATAAAAATAAGCTCTTCGGTCGCACTGATAATCGCATGGCTGTTCCAACAACGAGGCACTAGGCCACCACAACGGTAGGTATGTTGCATCTAACCGTTAGTACCGCGTAAGGGCATACTTGTACTTGGCGATCGTCCCATAAAATGGTCAGGGTGGTAACGTTGTTCACGCGGAGAAGCAACTGGCGGCTGTAGAAGCCGTCCGCCGGTGTCTGGTACTCGTGACACAGACAGTAGTGAATGATGTACCTAAAAACATAAAAAATGAAATTAGTCTCACCATCAGATCCTTATTAAAATTATTCATTTCATAGCGAGGACAGCGCTACTGGGTGTACACAAGTGTTTAAAGGAGTGGCGAGGCATGGAGGGGGGGGGAGTGGAGTACAAGGTAAGTAGCATAAAATAATAAATAAATAGGGCCAGCTGGTGGCAAGTGCAAGGTAAGTGCAGAACAAGTGCTGGGAAGGGGGGGCTGTAGGATACTGAGACAGTCCCCCAGTGCAGGGGTTGACAGGGAGGCAGTGCAGGTGGAGAGTGGAAGGGCCCAGGACCGAGGTCGCAGACAGTGGACCAGTTGTAGCAGGGGAGAGGGAGTGAGAAAGCAGAAGCAAAGAGGAAGGTTTTGAGGTGCTTCAGTAAAAGCAGATGTTTCTCCTCAAGATAGTGCGCGGTAGAAAACAATATGCCACATAGAACGAACAAGTACAACTGAACCCGTCTTTAAAGCCACTGTATAGTAATGAAATTGCGGTATAAACTCATCAAAAGTTACTTACATTATATTTGCATTTTCCATTGTGTCTCTGTGTAGGGCAGACCCGAAACACCACTCCTTCTTTGCCGACGTTACTTCTTCTAATGAACGTGGCTCATCGTTTCGTTTCTGAAATTTTATTCATTATCTTTTCTTAGTCTTTCAGGATGGTCCCGGCCTGTCAAGGTCAAATCACAATAGAACCTTATATTGGGTCGTGGGCCGTTCCGCCACCCGAGCAAAACATCAAAGCAGCTGACCTTCACTTTGAGCGAGCACACATTTCTAGTTAGCTGCAGTTAGTTTTAGGGACATCTTGTCTGCGTGCCTTTTTTTTTATTGTCCCTATGGGTCGGCCATGTGTTTGTAATACGGAAACATTCTATAATTTTTGTAAAAATGATTTATATTACTGTTTGGTTTAATTGCAATGGGCCTGCAACATGAGGAGACTCGAGAGAACAGACAATCAAATTACAATCATTTAAACCGTGATGTGTATTTCTCAATGAGCTCTGCTTTAGGTGGACATGGAACAGAGGCAATGTTGGGTGGCAATGCAGTTGTCCCCTGCATAGGTTCGTTCACCACTCCATGTATGTGCCTATCGAGGACATCTACGATAAGTCTCTCAATAAACTCATATTGCATATCCTCAAACACTGGTTTGATCACCCATTGTTTACTTCTTTTAGTGAAGGCCTTATTGTAGCGAAGCGTCCCTAAAGTTCCGGTCGTCCTACTTTGTTGACGGCCAACATTATGGTTATGTGCCAAGACCGCTAGAAGAGTCCGATTTATCATGCCTTCCATGCCAAAATGCAATCTTTTGGGCCTGTACTTTAGGCACATATTGTGGAACACCTCCAAATCTCCTGTGTGGCAGAATTCCGTGAGTCCCCTCAAATCTCTTGTTATAGTTTTATCAAATACAATCTTTTCAATGGCCTTGTGAGTGGGTGATGAAGGAATCAACCACTTCTTCTTCCGTGCCTCCTCTGTGGACAAATGGCCATGTTCACATTTGTGGAAATGTTCATTTGTCGACCATCGATGTACGTTGCTACAGTGCAACATTACTGACCGCCATTTTTCCAGTAGAATTTCCAACGACCCTTCACATGTTTTTGAGCTCCACCAAAGATGGTTGCTGATTGACTTGGACCACTGTGAAATACCTTGCAATTCTTTTTTTTTACCTGCAGCCGACAATTTTTTATTGATTGATTTTGCAAGATGCCAAACGTCAAATTGGTGATTTATATTTTTGTACTGTTCTCTCATTGTCTTGGCAATTGAAACGTGTCTGTCAGTGGCTATCAGGTCGATCACCATTCCCCGCGATTGTAGTTCTTGCAATGATGCTACAAAGCCAACTTTCTCCATGGCCACTGAGGATGTACTTTGTGACACCTGCACGACCACCGAACTCACAATTTTCTTACTTTCCATGTCCTGAAAGTGGTAGGTGCAGTACTTGGCTGAAAATCCTGGGCTGTCGCACTGTCCATCACCGGCTAGCCTGAAGCGTTTGCCCGCGAATGTACTTTCCATTGACATTTTTTCCATTCTCCAAGCTTCGCTGATGGCTGGAAATAGATAATCGGTTTGGTATTTGTAGAACTGACTTTTCGCAATGAAATGGATTCCCACAAACTGAAAGAAATACTGTAACTTTTTAAAACTTGAACCACTAAAAAGTGCGGCCGCTGCACAAAGTAGATTGCCTGCTGGCAGTTGCCCCAGCATGGGTTGTGCAGACCATGCGAACGGATGATATTGTGTACAGGTGGCATGTATTTTAAGGTTAGTGCCTCGAATTGCACGAGTCACATTAATCAATGGCTCCCCACATACTTCCCCACCAACCGAATGCCCACATTTCATCATCATAATAATATCCATCAAACAGCTATCGAATACAATGAATTTGGCCTCTTTCCTTATACTGTCACTCTGCATCCCAGCTGGTTCGGCCTGTAACGTTGAGGACATGTCACTCGCATGAAAGGTACAATCTCTGATATCGTCTTCCGCTATGCTGAGTGATATTGATGGTGTTTCATTGTCGTCCATGTCATTCTCTTCCACTGCAACAACTGTTCCTTGTCCGGAGATGGGAGAAAAAAACAATGTCTTCAACTTTCGCGCGCTCTTATTTTTTGCGGGTGTGGATTCTGTGAATTGATCTCCGACTGCATCCAAACTACCAGGAGGACATTCACTATCAATGGCTGGTGGTGGTATAGCTCCGTTGTCAATCACTTCATATTCTTCCCATTGGCACGATGCATCTCCAGTCTCAAGTCCCTGCCAAAAGGTTTGACAAGCAACATCTCTCGTTCGCTTCACTGTCTGTGTAGATCTAGTTCTTACACCCACTCGCAACTAGAGGACAGATTAGAAAAGGGATGTTCAGTTTAAACACATCTTACAGTATTGAACTATTGACAGTGAAAGACAACCTAATATAGTGAACAGGACACTAACCTTCTTTTGCTTTCTTTTCTTTGAAACTTTCTTGCCTCGAACTTCAACATCTGGACGCTGTTGCTCCGACTCGTGTGTGCATGTCTCCACTTCCTCTCGCGCTGCAACGACTATATTTTCATGATGAGCACATCCATCACTCACTGAGGCTCCATCGACTCCCTGAAACATAGAACTTTCATTAGTATGTATAATAATATTGAAAACACAAAATGTACTTGGGGACCAATACCCATACGTACATCTCAATAGCAAAACACGAATGAACGCATTGTGTAGAACATTCAAACGACAATAGTTCACGCATTGTTGTTCTAGTTAGATTGAACTGTCAAGATCCATACCTCGGGCTCCGCATAGACTTCCATTGATGATATTATTGAAGATGACGCTTCAGCAACTCCCTGAAACACAGTAATTGCATTAGTATGGTTTTCTATTTTGTTTAAAAGAACATAAACTTTCTGCAGGCGTCAACGGCTCATCTAAATAGACCTGCACAAATGATCAGTTGTCTAAAATAAATAATGGATATCTAAATATTATTCGATTTGCTCCATCGTTGGAAGTGTCACCACCCAGAGATCTGCATCAACTACTAGGGGTGATGTTCTTGTTGAAGAAGCTCCGTCAGCTCCCTGAAACATAGTACTTGCGTTAATAAAGAAGGAAGTATAGCGGATGTAATCACGTCATTTGATCTCGCATGATTGATCTGTCAGTATCCATACCTCGAAATGCATAAGAACATCAAGGGACGCTGTAACTGCGGTGCACACTTCTGCAAGCTGTTGCGCCGACCCGTAACTGCATGCTCCCCCTTCTTCTTGGACTAATGCTCCATCGACTCCCTGAAACATAGGACTTTCATTAGTAATGAACACAATATTGAAAAAAGAAGACACATAGGAGGGCGACGACAGAAGGACATACCAATGGCTAAAAACGAAAGAAACATTGTGTGTAACAATCACGCTACAAGAATGCAAGATCTGATGATCTCCATCGATGGAACTGTCCGGAAACGTACCTCGAGCATCTGAGTGACATCAACGGTTGTCGTCAATGCATTGGACTCCTCAGCATCTCCCTGAAAGACAGTACTTGCATTATTTTGGATAACAATAATTATAACTGAAAACAAAGACTAGAGGACGAGTACTGTGGTGTACCATTAGGTAAAATAATTACACGATCAATTAAAACTATTGATTTACATGCCTAAAACAAGTCAGTGTCAGAATAGCTAAGTAAGATTACCCGATAGGCGCTTGAAGTGGCTGATGACTGCAATAACGACACGGATGGAGAATCTTCCGCCTTCATATTGAGTGGATACATAAATGGGGAAATTATTGTTAGCTAATGCTACACACTACCGCAAGGCCGAGAGCTAAATACGTAAACTTGACTCACCAGTGGAGGGATGTGGACGAATAGAGTGGGAAGAGCGTTTGAGAGCAATTTTCGCCTCGCTCGCGGTGTTTTCTTCTTTATTAGCAATGATGTGGAGTACATGTCTGGGCTAAAGTGCCTGCTGCAGATGCGGTATCGATCACCCCTCTTGTCCGCAAAGACTTCTAGGACTCTACTTTCTAGCTCAGAGGCTGGATATCCGCAATATCGGACCCATTCTCTTATCTGATCTATTGTCTTAGGGAAAACATGCATTATAGTACCTTCAGATTTGTTATGGGTCTTCGAAGGGCAACCGCCAATGGAACAGGCAGGCATTATGGAAAGTTCTGAAAAGTTAAGATCAACAATTCTCTATGAATACCAATGTGTTAAAACATTAAATGACACATAAAAGGTTCAATGCAAGGTCCGTTTTGGTTCTCAGAACATGTGACTAGTTCCTTGCATGTACTGTCGTGAACGAAAAGAAAACATGGATGCAATTTGATGACTACTAGCAAATAGATATAAATTAAAAAATTGGACGCAAAATGATTATGGTACATGGACTTACCTTGACGAACAAACAGTTAGATGCAGGGATCAGAGTAGTTTCTTGTCGTAGAACAGGGAGCAGTTCACAGGTTGCAAACTGACGAGTTTGCTCAAAGTGGTCACGGAAGTTCACAGAGACGAAGAGCAGATAACCAGCACCTTCACGGGTTGACTAGCAAAGCGCAAAGAAGTTCTCATTAGAAATATGAAGTGGGTTATAAAGAATTCGAAACAGGGGTGTGTTTGTGAATGAATGACGTGTATATGTCGTGGCATTATGCGGTCTGCAGGGGGCCGTCCAGCGTGAGGGGGGATGCTTGGCAGGAGACACGGGGTCTGGAGGTAGACATGGGAACAACAAACCCATGCTCTATAGACCACTTTGAAGTGTACATGGTCTTTGGCACCTCTTGGCCTTTATCGCTCCCTGACAGCTCCACTTGCCAGCAGCGCAAGTACCCCGGTGCGAACTGCCTTTGATAAGGCGGGGGGTGGATCGGGGCGGTGGTCGTGCAGACAAGACACAGGAAGACTCGTGAATGGAGACACACTTATGTGGATTACAGGGGGCCGTCCAGCGTGAGGGGGGATGCTTGGCAGGAGACACGGGGTCTGGAGGGTAGACATGGGAACAACAAACCCATGCTCTATAGACCACTTTGAAGTGTACATGGTCTTTGGCACCTCTTGGCCTTTATCGCTCCCTGACAGCTCCACTTGCCAGCAGCGCAAGTACCCCGGTGCGAACTGCCTTTGATAAGGCGGGGGGTGGATCGGGGCGGTGGTCGTGCAGACAAGACACAGGAAGACTCGTGAATGGAGACACACTTATGTGGATTGCAGGGGGCCGTCCAGCGTGAGGGGGGATGCTTGGCAGGAGACACGGGGTCTGGAGGTAGACATGGGAACAACAAACCCATGCTCTATAGACCACTTTGAAGTGTACATGGTCTTTGGCACCTCTTGGCCTTTATCGCTCCCTGACAGCTCCACTTGCCAGCAGCGCAAGTACCCCGGTGCGAACTGCCTTTGATAAGGCGGGTGGTGGATCGGGGCGGTGGTCGTGCAGACAAGACCCGTTTGCCGCAGGGCCTCACCAAGGAGAGGCCATCTAACTGAATGTAAGAGGATGGCTGCAGGATCTACTACATGGAAGGCAGGGGGGTGAGTTTATAAATACCTCACCCTCCCAGGAGAATATACACTAGATTCATTTAAAAAATCAAAACAACCATTGTTAAAATATATGTTGGGCTTTATTTTAGATTTTAATTAAACATAAATAATAAACATTACACATTGTAAAGTTGAGGTTGCAGCACATCGAGGGAAAATCCGCGGTATTGTCCACTGTCACTGGGGAAATGTTGTCTAATGGCAAGTACCGCACAGGCAGGTATTACTCTCCGAACGCGGTGTCCGAGCCTCCCGTGAAGCCACCAAGTGAAGCAACGATAGGCCACCAGCCTGTACCACCTGTGAAAAAAAAAGATGCAAACTGTATTAAACTGACCAAACTTTCTTATCAATGTCGATTCAGGTAACACATGTAATTTTTCTTAGAAAAAAATTATATCTAGAAAATGCACTATATGGAACCAATTTACATGCGTTCGAATGATATGTAAATGTAATTTTATATGTGGGAGACGACCATGAAATAGTGGTGGCATCACTGACATCACAAACAGAGTATACTTACTCGTTACTCGGATTACGCGGACGAACAGTGCCACGAAGTTCGTGCATAAGCACCATCATCATCCTCAACACTGTCCGTGAGAGGCAGGCTTCCCTGAACTCTGGCAGCTCGGTGATGCATTGCGGACTTTGCTCGCCTTCCTGCTGACTTTGCTCGCTTTCCGAAATGTAGGCCAAGCACCCGGAATTTTCACGTCAGCAGCAGTTCTCCTCCTCAGTTGGCATTAGCTCGCACCGATTGCACGTGCACCAGGTGGAGACGCCGTCCATGCGACATGGTCCAGGCTCTTCATCCGTTGACTGGTCCTCCCAACTGCCGTCCGAATCCCCATCGTTTTCGCGTGCTTGCCTTTCCAGTAGTTCCTCCTCGGTGTACTCGGGCTCGTACATATACGGCATTATTGTGGCCATTGTGCGGTAAAGATAGTAAAATAAATTACAGAGATGGTACAGGTGTTCACACGGGCTACAAGCGGCGAAGGTAGCTGACCAGAGCACTGAAACGAGTCACAGAATACTCAAAGTAACACAGAGAGAGGAATGGAATCGAAAATCTGCTGCTGTATGTTGTGAAACGGTCTGTTTATACTTATTGGGGAAAGAGGCGTCCTGCCATTTCCATGGCAACACGTCAATAGCTGAGGCGCAGCGATTGTTGACACGAGACGTGCTTGAAATGGGCAGTACGCGTCTGCTGATGTCAGGCTCAGGGGCGGGGGATTTGATTTAGTGCCGCAAAGGCAGGTGAGCCAGGTCGATGCGGCGGAATGATAGGATTATCACAAAATGGAGGCTGATTTCGAGTGCGATAATGGGCGAAAAGTCGGGTAAGGTCCATAGGAAAGTTTCCTACGATCTACCGATTTATGCTTACAAACACATGGCCGACCCGTAGGGACAATAAAAAAAAAGTCCCGGAACTATCCTTTAAACCGAATTTGCCTTTTTGGCTTTAATGCAGCCTGAAAAACGTTGTTTACTCTGAAATTCGCCAAGCCACCATTGAACACCATGAGGTGCCCCAATCTAAGATGGCCGCCACCTTACTCCTTTGATGCAGCCTGGCCCCGATTGCCTCCAGGACCTGCAATCCGCCCTGATTGGCTACCTGTCGTTTATGTGCTCCAATCCCTCACCAGCAGGCGAACGCCGGCCCACCTGTCCTGACCCTGTCCAGAGCCGACAGAGGCCAGGGCCAGGAACACTGCCCATGTGACCAAAACCAGCTTTCACCCTTTGCTGCCAGCCTCAACTGTCAACCAGGTAAGCAGTCCTAAACTACTTTGCAACTTCCTGGAAATAACTATTTCTTGCCCACCGACCGCCCGTAGTCGGAGGTCGGCAGCCCAGATTATTTACCCTCTGGTCATCTTCACTGTGCCCACTGCGTTAGCCTTGTTCACCAATGACACCCGAACACTGCCCACCCCATTTGTACTATTGAGGCTGCATATGCTTATCCTCAATACCTACTACCATAATCTACCTGCTGCCACTGTTACTGCATCATGCGCTGTACAATTGCCTACCTATTATGCCTAACGACTGTAATGTGGATTACTTTGCCTACTGCTTAACTGATTGTACTTACAGCACACTATGTTTCATGTTAACGTACCTGCTTAGACAAGGCTATATTACAACTAAACTTGCATTCAGTGCCCATGCACACCTTGCGTACTAATTCACAGCCTTGCTAGCTCACCAGCCTGCAAGCGACTACTAGTGCTTTTACTCTTGCCTCTGCTCGCACTGTAACTACCATTACACTGAGCCTTGTTGTCTCCAGACTACTTTGATTGCTTATGATGTTCGACTCAGCCCCAGTGTTCAGGCCACTGCTTTGAGCCTACTTCGCCATTGCTACTGCATTTGGCCCACTGTGTCATTGATGCTGTATTTAGCCCACTGTGCCATTGCCATTGCATTTGGCCAACTGTGCCATTTATATTGTATCTAGTCCTTTTGTGCCCAGGCCACTGCACCCTGCCTTCTATGCCATTGCTATTGCATTTAGCCCACTGTGCATCTGTTATTGTATTTAGCCCTTTGTGCCCAGGCCACTGCATCCAGCCTACTGAGCCTTTGCTATTACTTACAGCCTACTGTGCCATTGCTATTGCATTTAGCCTACTCTGCCATTGATACTGCATTTAGCCTACTGTGCCATTGATACTGCATTTAGCCTACTGTGCCATTGATACTGCATTCAGCCTACTGTGCCATTGATACTGCATTCAGCCTACTGTGCCATTGATACTGCATTCAGCCTACTGTGCCATTGATACTGCATTTAGCCTATTGTGCCATTGATACTGCATTTAGCCTACTGTGCCATTGATATTGCATTTAGCCTACTGTGCCATTGATACTGCATTCAGCCTATTGTGCCATTGCTATTGCATTTAGCCTACTGTGCCATTGATATTGTATTTAGCCCTTTGTGCCCAGCCACTGCATCCAGCCTACTTTGCCTTTGCTATTGCTTTCAGCCTACTCTGCCATTGATACTGCATTCAGCCTACTCTGCCATTGCTATTGCATTTGGCCCACTGTGACATTGATATTGTATTTAGCCCATTGTGTCTAGGCCAGTGCTTTCTGCCTACTATGCCATTGCTATAGCATCTAGCCCACTGTGCCACTGCTATTGTATCTAGCCTACTGTGCCACTGCTATTGCATTCAGCCTAATGTGCCTTCGATACTGCATCTAGCCCACTGTGCCGCTGCTACTGTACTTAGCCCATTGTGCCCTGGCCACTGCATTCAGTCTACCGTGCCCTGTTGGTGTACCCAGTCTACTGGAGTGCTGCATTTAGCCAACATATGCCTACCACTCTACTCTGATAGCCCTACTAAAGTGATCCTAGTGTTATTGACACAAGCTCTGACCCTAAAGCATTCCGAACAAGTCAGAATTTTTATCACAGCTTACTTAGACGTTAGGGACTCTTGCCTGTCCTCTAACCACACTAGCCGACCGGTAACTACTGCTAACCTGTCTAGCTTGGCACATGAACACGAGTAGAATCCCAAGGACCCAGATAATCCAATTTATATTAGGCCTCCTTGCCATTATGGCTACCATCCCTCTGGCTTCATGCCCACCTAAGGACAGAAACTTGAGACTGAGATCAAGACTGCCACGCCTCTGCGAACCTAAAACGAACTATACCAGCAGGGATTCCATACGTAATGCTGTCCAATGCTCAGAACCATCTAATAAACGTACTCGGCAATACAACTCCAATAACCTGACCAAGGCATATCCGACCATTATGCCCATAAATCCTCAAAGAACTAACCGACCTACAGCCAAACATCCTCCTACTACTAAACATACAAGTACCCTATTACTTTCTGGGTCGCTCATCAATGCCAGATCTATGGTGGCTCATGCTGCTGATATCGCTGACATCCTAACCAACGGGAACTTAGACCTGCTTGCCGTAACTGAAACATGGCTCCATGAGGCTGCAGGCCCCACCCTCATGTTTGCTGTACTGAATGGCTACCAGATACTTGGAGCCAACAGGCCAAATGCCAGAGTTGGTGGTCTTGCCATTATCCATAAAACTAACCTACCCATCAGACTGTCTACTATCTCCTCGTACCAATCTTGTGAGACACTCTCAGCTAAACTTCACCTCTCCAATAATCGTACCCTTACTATCCATGTGGTCTACAGACCTCCTGGACCATTAGGTTCTTTTGAGGACGACCTAAACAGTATCCTAGCTAATAACACTAAAGACCATGCACAAATCCTGCTTCTGGGAGACTTTAATCTAGGCTTCAACGATAATAATGACAAACATGCCCAATCAGTAGCTTTACTCCTGAAAGACTATGGGCTGGCACAAAAAGTTACTACCCCTACACACACCAAAAGAAGGACCCTAGATTGGGTTGCTGACCTGAATTGTAACACTACCATTACTAATATTACACCTCAATCCTGGACTGACAACTATCTCATCACCTTTTCTGCCTCTCGACCTCCACCCTAACACGATAGTTATGGCACCACCACTCCCCACTAGAAGCAAAAAGGACATTACTGCTGAAAAGTTACTACCACATCTTTTCCTTGATCTTAACAATCTAGATAACACTGACCCCACCTTACTAGTGGAAGTCTTGACAGTGCTATGACCAAGGCACTAGATACTATTGCACCTGTCAAAATTCGCTAAGGTAGACAGAAATCTCACCTTAATGCGTGGTTCACACCCCAACTAAAAGATCTAAGGACTCAAAAAAGAAAATTGCAATCTATCTGGCGCCACTCACCCACTGAGGAGAATAAAGTTAAACTAACAAACCTCTCTAAACTGTACAAGAAGGTAATAATTGGCACAAACATTTAACAGAATATCTAAGGCAAAATAGGACACTAAGGAACTATTCTCTATCCTTCGGGAAACTGAATCACCAATACCTCAGGTTGATAACACTCCCAAGGACAAGTCTTGGAGTACCGACATACAAAATGCTCTCTCGAATAAAATCACTTCCCTCCAAATTAAAATAGCCAAAAAAAAGCTTCTCTACTCTTACCTCCGGAGCCCCTGCCGCAGCAGCAACTCCCGGTAATCACCCACGACAGCCCCACCCCACCCTTCAGCTTCAAGAAAATATCCATAACCGAAACAGAAAAAAATATACTTTCACTTAAAGCCTCGAATTGTAAAGGAGATAACTGCCCATCCCAAGTTATAAAATATGCAACTAGAGAACTAGACCCTTTCATCTCGAAGCTCATTGACGTCTCTTTCAAGACAAACCTAGTGCCCAATAACCTTAAACAATCTTGGGTGCTCCCACTGCTCAAAAAACAAACGTTAGACCCCCTCTATTCCGACTAACTACCGACCCATCACCACAGTCCCTTTCCTACTTAAAATCATCGACGGAGTAGCTTACCTACAAATACAAGACTACTTAGAGGCTAACAACCTATTAGGATCACGTCAATCTGGCTTCCGCCCCCTCCATGGCACTGAAACAGCCTTGATTGACCTTAAGACCCAAATTGACTAGTTGAAGGACAATGGGAATTCAGCTATGCTACTCCTCCTTGACCTATCGACAGCCTTTGACTTGGTGGATCATGCAGTCTTATGCAACCACCTCAGGTCAGCTGCCCATTTCTCAAGTGATACCATAACCTGGGTTCAATCCTTCCTAGCAAATCGTACAGTGAGTCTTCTCCCCTTTAGCAGCTGCCGACCCCATATAAGGCGCACTCCAACTATGTATAACATCTTTACTAAGCCCCTGTTTGATAAATTGGACAGATTGGGTGTCACCTACACTAACTACGCTGATGATACCCAGATCCTCATTCCCCTTTCGGGCAACATCTTGGAAAACTCGGCCTTATTAAACCAGATATACCTCCTCATTCAGGCATGGATGGCCTCCCACGGCCTATGCCTGAACGATGGTAAACGGAGCTACTGATCCTAGTCTCAGACAGCCATTAAAAAACGTAATCCCAGCTATGCATCCTTCAACATTGACAACAATGTCATTAAAGTGATGCCTGCAGTCAAAACCCTTGGCTTCTATCTCGTCTCGGCACTCGCCCTAAAGAAGCAAGTAAACTCACTAGCACCATCTACAGCATATACTTGCAAATTGATCCGAGCCTGCAGACCATTTCTCTCTGAAACTAGCAGTATCACCTTAGCCAATGCACTTATATTATCTAGACTGGATTACTGCAACGCATTATACGCAGGATCCAATAAGTACATTACGGACACATTGCAAATACTCCAAAACAATGCACTTAGAGCAGCTCTCAACATCCCAAATAGAGATCATATCTCTGCATCTAGAATAGATGTCAACTGGCTCAAGATTAAGGACAGGATCCTCCTCAAAACACTTTCACTTATGGCCAAATGTCTAAATAACATAGCACCACCCTACCTTGTAGAAAGAATAAACAAGAGAACGTCTGACCGTCCCATGAGATTAGCCAACGCATATACTTTAAAGGTTCCTAGATATAAAAGGAGCACGGCTGGAGGATCTAGCTTCCCGGTTTTAGCTGCTCAATCCTGGAATAAACTCCCGTTAGATCTCAGAACAGACCAACCCTACCCCAGTTTCAGACGTAAAACTCACTTGGCTATGGACCAAGGACACATCCTCCCGACCTTTCCACTTCCCACCTTAACCCTACTCTACCTTCTCCTTTGACTGTATAATCGTCATAAGAACCGCCAGGCCCTACCACCCACAACTATGTATGTTCTACTTTACTACTTGATTGTACTCCTCTGGGATATCCATTTGGGATAACTTCTACTACTGTAAACTGAAACTTAAACCTCTAGCAGTAGCTATGTTACTGTATGTACTATGTCCTCACTGTATGTATGTATTTACCCACCCTGTAACTAAGCTTCTAAGTATTCTTGTAAATGTTTGTGCCCAGCTACCTGAGGGTTTGGTTGCGCTTTATCAAATAAACAAGCAAACAAACAAATCCAGAAGTTGCTTTACTGACTAGGAGAGCAAGCATTATCCAAGACAAGAGGCAAACACTTTCCATAGTGAAACCAATCTTATTAAGATATATAATCCTGATCTGTGAGGTTGTTTAAGGTCCAGTGTCCTCTGATACAAGTGTGGTGTTGTTGCTTAAAGCTGTAAGAGTTCCAATACAGCTTTAGGATTTTTACTGGAACCAAGAAGGTGTGAACAAAGTAGGGGAAGGGAGCGGAGTGCTTGTAAAAGAGTCATTCAGTGACAGAGAGGCAGACAGAAGAGGCAAAGCGGCTGCCCTTTCCTTGGTGTATAGGACAGAAGAGTGCCTTGCCTAGATGTAGAGGTCGAAGTGTCTTGTCTTTAAATGCCTAATAATTCTGAAGTGTAGAAATGGCAGTGGCAGTGAGGCAGATGGAAGAGGCTGCCCTTTTCTTCAAATATAGGAAAGAAAAGTGCCCGGCCTCCATGTAGAGGTCGAAGTCTTTTCTTTATATGCTTAATTATTCCAAAGTTTAAAGGTGTAGAAGAAATAGAAGTACCAGAACTGTGGTGGTGTATAAACTGTCAGTGGATCTCGCATTGAAGTTTATTTATTTATTTATTCACATTTGTTGAGCGCACAGCAGGCCGAAGACATCGTGGCGCTTGTTACAGGGTTGCTTATACTTAGTTACATGCAGTTCATGTCCGTAAGGTTACATTGGACAACTTATATTTTTCAGATATGCCTGGAACAATAGGAGAACATGCAGATGGAGTTAATTGAATGGAACTGTTTTGAGTTTTTTACGGAAAGAAAAAAGGGATGTGTCAGCTCTGAGGTCCGAAGGCAGAGAGTTCCAAAGTTTGGGTGCGAGGAAGGGGAAGCCTATGCCTCCTGCCTTAGTTCTGTTGATGCGATGTATATCTAATTGATTGGTGTATTGTGATGATCTTGGTCTGGTGGATTCAGTGGTTGAAGTAGTAGCGTACTGTGGAACAAAGGCGACTATTCCCATGCTATATGGCATTCATAACACGCCTATACACACGTGGTTCAAGGCAACAGTAGTAGAAGGGTGGTTGTCAAGAGGAAAGCAGCAACCCAAAGAAAAGCATCCTGACAATTATACCAAATGTACTGCAGGGGTCGTAAAAGAAGAAGCTGTTAACCTAATCTTTTAACTGTGGCAATTAATCTTGGAAAGAAGACATCCAGGATTACCGTTGGAGCCATTTTCTTGGCTGAAATTGGAAGGCAACTTTTCAGCTGAAAGCTGAAGAAGTTAGCAGCAGTGGATATTTGTTTAATTAACTTTTTGGTTGACTTGAAATTGATAAGAACGGTTTCAAGACTTCTTTTCCTTTGAGCATTTGGAGAATTGATGTTGGAAAACCCAGGGCAAGGGATTTACTCAGGACAGGTGAAGGTCATTCAAAATACTGGTTAAATATTGTTTTTCTTTTAGATTTAATGTTTTTTTTGGAATGTTTTGTTTAGTGTGAGGGCCAGCTCGTTTATGTCAGGAGTTATTCCCTTAACCTTTTAGACCAGGTAGGGAATTCCCTGATAGAGTAAGAATAGCTAGGATTTATTTGCCAAATCATAGAATGTGAACGGAGGATAAAACCGGGGCAACACAACACGCTGGTCTTGGAAGCAAGACCAGCCAGAGCAACATAGGTTTGAATCCCGGATCTGCGCTTAGGAAGCAAACTTTTTTGTAATTTTTTTTTTTAAAATAAATTTCTTCATTGGTTTTAACAATATAACAAACATAATCGTCATCGCTTGTGATATTTAACGCAAATCAACAGGGTTACGCATCCCCACCCTCCCCCAATTCAAGACCACTGTCAACATTATTGTTCATACTTATTGGACCGGATTGATGGCTAGGACAGTCCGAACCATCCGAGGTATCGACCATATTGTTAGGATGGAGTATTGGCACTGTTAACGCCACCCAGCGATGCAGTTCCCCACTGGAGTCCAGCCTCTGTTCGAGGATTGCCGTTTCCCATGCGCCGGTCTCAGCCGTTATCCATTTCGTAAAGTCCCCCCACCACTGTGCCTCGATCGGGGCACTTGGGCTCTTCCATCCCAAGGCTATGCGTCTCTTCGCTGTTATGTATATCAAGTCTTTGAGTTTGTTTAGAGGCTTATTTTTGTGGTTACGTTTGCATCTGCCCAAGATGCAGGCTGCGGGGTTATATACTTCGAGCTCAATGTCTGCGTCCGCCACTCTTTCCTGTACTTGTGTCCAAAACTTGCGTATCTCTGGGCAGCCCCAAAACATATGAGTCATTCCCGCCCTGGGCTCCTTACATTTGGGGCATACTTGGGTATCAGCTCCCTTGAATTTAGATATGGCCTCAGGTGTTAGGTAGGCCCTGTTGGTGATGTATAATTGGATGAGCTGTAAGCGGGCATTCCTAGAAACCTTCTTGTGGTAGTGGGTTATTTTCTCCCATTCTTCATCCGCAAGGTCCTGGCCTAGTTAGGTTTCCCACTTTTCTTTACTTTTGAGCTTGTTCCTTGTCGTGCCCCGCAGTAGGGCTTTGTAAAGTCGCGAAGTTTCATGGCCTCCTTCGGCAGTGTTTAACAATGTTTCTATGACCTCATTTTCCATCGCTAGGATGGTAGCCGCTGGCCATCTAACCTTTATGGCTTGTATCACTGCTCTATGGAGCAAGAATTGACCAGCAGGTAATCCCGTGGTCTCAGTGAGATCGGGAAAAGGTATGATCTCCTGGTCTCATATTAAGTCTCCTAGGGTAGCCACTCCATAGGGTTCCCACTGGACACGCGTTTCCAGAGAGCCCCACGGCTGGTTGGCCATAATTGCTGCGATGGGGATTTGTGGGGAGTAGGGATCAGCTGACCCCACTGTTCTGCATGCTCTGTTCCAGAGCTTTATTCCGAGTTTGGCTAAGTATGGGAAGGGCTGCGGGAGTATGTTCTGGACCCAGAGTAGATCCCTTATGAGCAGGTTGGGCAAAGCTGGTTGGAGGAGCCTGGTGTCTGTGGAGATCTCGTCGGCCATCCATCGCATCACATGCCTTAGTTGGCTTGCAAGATAGTACAATTCGAAGTTGGGTACTTTAATTCCCCCTCTTTCGTAAGGTCTTTGGAGGGAGTCCAGCGCCACCCTATGTTTGCCTCCCTGCCAGAGAAACCGTCTACATAGTTTATTGATATTTCTGATAAAGGAGGGGGGATATTGAAGGGAACATTTGTGAAATTGTATAGTAAGCGGGGGGAGTGCAACCATTTTGAGGAGACCTGCCCTTCCAGCCATCGAGAGCGGGAGCTTGCCCCAGAAATCCATAGATTTTTCAAGAGTGTCTTTTGCTCTCACCGTGTTGAGGATATGTTCCGTGTATGGATCATGGTGTATAGTGATTCCCAGGTACCTAAAGGAAGTTACTTGCCATTTTAGGTCAAGGGGGGGGTAGGGATCTTAGGTCTTCCTTATATAGTGCAGCTAGTGGGTAGAGGCAGGACTTATCCTTGTTAATTTGGATTCCGTGTATTTACTGAATCCGTCCAGGGTCTCTAGAATGTAGGGCAGGAGGTGTTCGGGGTTGTGTAGGTACAATAGTGTATCATCCGCATACATGGAGACGAGATGGGTCACTCCGTCGATCACGATGCCCCCATCTCCGTATTCTTGTCTGAGTTATGCGGCTACGGCTTCAGTGGCAATTATGTATAACATCGGGGAGAGTGGGCAGCCCTGACGGGTGCCCCCGTGTAGGGACCATTTGTCTGAGAAGGTCCTGTCCGTGCGCACCCTAGCGGTGGGGTTGGTGTAGACTAGCTGGGTCAATTTCAAGAAGGCGGGTCCGATTCCCATTTTAGTCATAGTGGCATATAGCCATTCCCAACGCACTGAATCGAAGACCTTGGTGGCGTCTAGTGACGCAACAGCATATTTCTGAGGCCTCTGTTCCGTGCTGTACATGATATGGTGCAACCTGCGCAGGTTCTCTGTTATGGAGCGTCCGGGCACATATCCCGTTTGGTCCTGATGGATCAGGTGGGGATCACCCTTCACAGTCTATTCGCTAGCAGGGAGGTTAGGATCTTACTATCAACATTTAACATGGAGTGGGGCCTGTAGGAACCGCAATGCGTTCTGTCTTTACCGGGTTCCAGGAGGGGGATAATTACAGCTTCCCTCATGGAGTCAGGGAGGGCACCACGCTCGTAAGCTTCGTTAAACACCTGTGCCAACAGTGGGGCCAGGGTCTCCTCGTACAATTTATAAAATTCCCCGGGGAGGCCATCAGTGCCAGGGGATTTTCCAGACGGGAGAGATCTAATGATTACCTTAACCTCATCTGGGGTGATGGGCTCGTCTAGGATGTCAGTCATTTGAGAATCAAGCCTGGGAAGGTCGATGTCATCCAGGACATCCTCAATGCCAGAGTCGGCCATGGGCGGGGGTTCGGAGTATAGTTTGCAGTAAAAGTCGGAGAACACAGAGTTAATTTCTATTTGTGTGTGCACTAAGGAGCCGTCTGGTTTGAGTACTTGGCAAATGGGTGTTCTGGGGGTCTCCCTCGTGTAAAGCCAAGCCAGGAGTTTACTGGGTTTATCACCTAGGGCATGGGTTCTCTCAATGTGTTTGGCGTAGCTCAGCCTTCCCAGGGACTCCCAGTGCGTTAGGCAGGTTTGTTTTAGGTCGATTACTTTCTGTAAGTGTTCTGGGGATGAGTCTAATCTACCTTCCAGTTCTCCCAGCTCCCTCTCTGAGTGTTCTAGTGAGGATGTAATAGACCTTAGGGCTCCACCCATAGCTGCAATCATCTCACCCCTCATGGCCACCTTGTATGCCTCCCAGGCGGTGCCTATGTATTTAACGCTGTTAAGGTTTCTTTCCCAATAGTCCTCCGTCCTGTCTGCTATGTGTTCGCGGAGGGCTGTGTCATGGAGGGCCTCGGCCCTAAGTCTCCAGGTGGGGACAGGGGGTCTAGGCGGGTAGATCTCCCAGGCGGCCAGTAGTGGGGAATGGTCGGACAGCACCCTGGGCAGGTACTGAGCCCGCCAAACATTGCTTGTTGCTCTTGGCTTACGAAAAGATAGTCTAGCCTAGTGTGGACCGCGTGTGGAGGGGAGTAAAAGGAGAACTCTCGCAGGTCTGGGTGTTGTTCTCTCCACAAGTCTGAGTTGTAGCTGCTGTAACAGCCTGGATAGTATTTTGGCCGGCGGAGAAGGGCGTGTATGCTTTTCATCTGACCTGTCTATTAGGGGGTCTAGGGTGCAGTTGTGGTCGCCTCCCCATATCATGGTGTTGTCCCTGTAAGGGCTGAGACATGAATATAGGGAATGAAAGAAAGCTGTTGCGTCGTGGTTAGGTGCGTAGGTGCTGATTAGGCATATCTCTCTGCCTTCGATTGTGCCGCACGCTAGTGCCATCCTACCCTCGTCATCTACTTTGGAGCTTACTAATCTGAAGGGGACAGAGGGGTCTATCCAAATCAGGACACCTCTGGCATAAGAGGAGTAGGAGGATCCTATCAGAATTCCACGCCATGTTTTGGCCAATGCCTTCAATTTGTCCAACGTTAAATGCGTTTCTTGAAGTAGGACTATTCTAGCTTTACTTCTTTTGATGTCGGCGAGTATGCGGCGTTGCTTCACGAAGCTGTTCCTGCCTCTGACGTTCCACGTCATGATTTTTATTGAGTCAGCCATAAGAGTCAGGGGATCCAGTGTCCATTTCAGGCTTACCAGGAGGCTTTGCAGGTGGCGAGAGGCACGTGGAGCTCATTTGAGGTCTAGGTGGTTTTTGGATGTGGGTCCCGACTAAGGTGCCTGCGCCTGCGTCGCTTATCTTTTGCTTCGATAACTGCAAACCCATCCAGCGTAGGGACAATGCTTCATCCGTGCTGTATGCAATGGTTGTTGGTGGGATTGGTTTTTCCCGAATCCGGCACCTAACTTCTTTGCCAACTCCCTTTTTCCCTCCCCCCCATAACTTTGAACGTCCCAAACATAAAACGGGTCGAGCAAGGTCTCCCTCACTATGACAGTCCCGTTTACGCTCCTTTAGACCGTGCATCGGTCGCTTGGTGCCCTACGGGCGGGTATTTAAGTACTCTTAACAAGAAAGAGCTTCAGGGGGTAGGAGAGTGTTCGTCCGGGCGTCCCGCTTCGAGGAATCAAGTCAGCTGCGGTGTGTGTAGCCGTTACTTGGTGGGGCCCCTGAGTCATTGTGTCAAGGTGTAGCCGTTGAGGGGCGAGACTCGGCGTGGTTGTCGCTTCTTAACTTCGATATCAGGGATCTGCTCACTGGCCATCCAGTCCTGAGCCTCGGCCGGGATATCGAAGAGATAGGATTTGTTGTTGCGTATCACCTTCAATCTGGAGGGGTATAGGAGCATGTAGCGTAGGCCGGCAGACTTCAATCTAGCTTTGGTGTGTATAAACAGTGCCCTCTTCATTTGGACCTGAAAGGTATAGTCCGGGTAGATGGATATTTTGGCTGAGCCCCTGCAAATCTGGCCGCCTGATCGTGAGAAGGCGAGGATGGTTTCACGGTCCCTGTAATTAAGTACCTTTGCTATCACTGGTCTGGGTGGGTTACCAGCGGGAGGTTTCGAGGTGAGGGATCGATTTGTGAAACCCTGGGAGAGTTTCTCTGCACCTATCTCCTGTAGTAGGAGGTTTTCAACGTAGTTCGTGGGGTCCGATCCCTCAATGCCCTCCGGTAGGCCCAGAAGGCGAATGTTGTTACGGCGTGCGCGCCCTTCTGCCTCCTCGGCCATGTCTTCCAGGTTTTTCACTTTCTGCAGGAGTGCATCTACATCTTTGAGGAGCACAGTTTTGGCTTCAGTGTTTTCGCGGACCTGGGCTTCCAGCGTATCTGCCCTGCTGGCCAAAGAGCGGACGTCCTGGCGTAGGAGGCTCAGGTATATGGCGACTGCGTCAATTTTATGTTCCACGGCCGTTTGCGATAGTTTGATAGCTTCGAGGATCTGTGTGTTGCTTGGTTCAGTTGTTGGCCCTGAGGGAGGGTCGGGCAGATCTGCAGCGTTTGCCCCGTTCATGGTCTCAGGCGCTGTGGGCCCCGCCGCCGTGAAGGTATCAATGGTGGTCTGGCGTTGCTTAGCCCTTGCCCCTTTGGTGGACATATCAACTGGTCTACAGGCGCTTCACTGTGCCTGGCGCGGGCTTAGGGGTGGCTAGGGTGTGATGAGGCAGAGAGGCCGTAAGTTCCCTGTGCCAGCGCTAGTGGTTGAGCTATTGTGCAGCCCGGTCCGGCTGGAAGCTGTGGTAGAGGGCAGCGGTATGCTATAGGCCGCTCCAGAGGCCCAGATGGATGGCTAGTGTTCAGGGGCCAGACCGTGTCATCCGGCAGTGTTCGTCGGGGCCGCTCCTCAGGGTTTCAGATGTAGTGGTTAGGGCTCGACCCGCGAGTCTCCTACGTTTTGCTGGGCGCTTCGTGTAGGAGGACACCGTGCATATGTAGGGTGGTGGAGGGTGGGGGCAGCTCGTGTGGGCCAGCGGTAACAGCCGGTATATAGCAGTTGGATTTGTTCCCCCCCGCTCACCTCGAAGATCCTACGACACCCAGGCTCACGGTTCCAAGTCACGGTGGGTTGCGCACGTATCAGGCTGGGCTCTGCATCCTGGGTGCTCCTCCTCTCGTTTGTGCACTCAGGCGGCTTGGGCATTGCAGCGCGGAAGCGGCCTTAGAGTTCGGGCCGCTACACCGAGCTGGGTGAGGGAGCCGCCATTTTGGCTCCGATCCGCTGGATCGTGTCGCACGGTCTATAAGGCGAAGCCGGTCGCTGAGAACCACGGGAGTTGGCCCGCAGGTGCAGGAGGGTATCAGCCCTCAGTGAGGCGGTTTGCGGGCTTCAGGGGCCCGTAAAAGTGTAGTTAATGGCAGCTTATGATGGTCGCATCAGGCGGAGCGCACAGAGCGAATGTCCTCTTCACATGGCGGTTAGCCACGCCCCCCACTTAGGAAGCAAACTTTGGTACTGTCTTGGGCGCGTACTAAAAAATCTATTAAATTAAATAAAACAATTGAATAAAATGTCTAATCTTGAGAAAAATGATAGTTGTCTGCCTCGCATTACTGACCGCTCACAAAAGGTCAAAGTGGTACAAGAAACACCTGTACCAAAACCAAAGGAGAACTACGCGCTTTCCTTGGGTTGGCCGACTGCTACATAGGGTCCATAACAAATTATTCCATTGTCGCCGCCACTTATTGACAAGCTCAAGTTACTCCCCTTCCTCCCACAGCTTTCCTCGTCTATCTCCCAGCGTCAGCTGCTCTTCAGAAAATGTTCCGCTGCCAGGGAGGCAGGGCGGTTCAGTTCTGCCCAACGCCTCTACACTCCCCGTGCCGGACTGACCTCTGGGCCAGTGTGTATATATAAAGGTGCTGTAACCCGTTACCTTAGTTCCTTTTTCTGCACATTCTGCTCAGTACTTGGCACACCACTATTTTAGCTATTTAATTGATTTGAGCATTTATCGTGATGCTGAATCAGACTAGGTCTTCAGGGTTCAAACCCTGCACAGATTGTGGGTGCCAAATGTCCATGTCGGTCTCGCACCGCATATGCCTTTACTGCCTTGATGAAGGCCACGATGTGCAAGACTGGGCATTGTGCCAGTAATGCCCCCAAAGATGCTCCGAGAACACGAAGCTGTTCTCCTTTCTCCACAAGGAGAGCAAGGTTAGGCGGACCCGCTTGAGGTTGCTGGCAACGGAGCGCAGTACCATGGAAAGGCCCCTAATCTGGAAGGACAAAAAGAAAAAGGAGCACTGCAAGAGGTCGTGGTCGCCCAGCGGTATTATCTGCATCACTCGCCTTTGTCCTCGAAGAAGAGGAGCCACCCCACTCCAAGGAAGCCCAGGAGAAAGAGGGTCCACAGGTACGTTTTCTCACCAAATACTCTTCACCAGAGGAATGGAAGGCTTTCCATTTGAATATGCTCTACATATTTTCTAAGGACAGGCAGCTGCAGCCAGATGGCTGCAGCACCGTCTGCTTCAGCCTCCGCGTCTACTGCTCTGGCTTCAGCCGAGCCAACGGAACCCACCACGCTTGGAGGTGCCTGCAGGGAGTCCGCAGTGCAACACTACTAGATCTCAATAAAGAGGGCGCACCGTCTGACTTCGGATGTCGGTCAAAGAGTTTCTCCAGCTCCCAAGCAGGGCATTTTTCATATTTGGAGCCCTTCTACCCAAAAGAAGTGAGTCTGACCCGATGAGTTTTACAGGGTGACTTGGTGAACCTGGCAGACGACTTGCAGAAAGCAAGTGGCCTGGACACCTTGCCAGGGGTCAACATGAGGCATGATGCTTGCTGCCACACATCGTAAACCACAGGCGGCTTTTCAGATCCTGATGGCGAAGGTAGACAACCCTGTGAGGCCTTAAGATTTTCAATATGACCCGTGCAACATTCTGTGCGAGGGTCACAAGAAGGAGATCTTGATGCCTTTCAATCAGGCAGTGGATGGGCCTGTGGTGGATCTGTGGGCCTAACCAGCATCAGTCCTCAGTGGACCATGACCTGGCCAAGAAGCACAGACCGGCGCCTTTGGATCCCTTGCTCCTCTCTGACCACGCTTCTCAAGGGTTTGGTGCTACAGGCTGCTAGGGCGAACCTGAAGTCCACGACTTTTCTATCGTCGTTCCTGGATAGCAAAGGGTTAGATGCGTGGGGTACGTTTTCCGGCTCCTTGAACCTAGGTCTTCAGTGCATGAACGCCTCTTGTGCATTCGCCAAATTCTCCTTTGGTCTCTGGTCAGTATTGACAGAGGCGGCGGAGCACATCTCAGAAGGCAAAATGCGGGACGGTTTGCTGGCCATTGTTACAGATGTTACGGAGGTTTCACATGAGCTATTGCAATCTGGTCTGGACACCGCAGACTGCGTTGCTAGGAGGATGGCTACCAGCATTGTCTTGAGGCGCTTTTCTTGCCTGAGGACATCAGGTTTGCCACTCACGTCCAAGAGAACCTCCTGGACATATCCCCTTTGATGGCATGAACTTGTTCGGCACCAACGCTGATGAGTCACTCAAAGTACCAGGCCTCTAAGGCGATAGACACGTTGTTGGGGCTGGCTGTGGAGAAACTTCATCCGGCGGGCAGAGGTTTTCGTCTTTTTGCCTCTTATGCCCAGAGGGGTAGAGGTCAGTCTTCCTTGAGCGGGCAAGGAAAATGTCGTCCCTACAAGGGGAGGGGTGTGACGGAAAAACCTCTGGGACACCAGTGGTCCTGGGATGAATATCGGTTTCCAAATCATCAATCAGCCCCACACCTCTAGTACATCCGAACAGATTGGAAACACATGCAAAATACCTCCTTGTCCAATTTTGGTAACGTGGATGGAACGGCAGGCTTATCTCCAACAGGTTGTGGATCGTTAGTTGCAACACAGCGAAAATACAATTGTTACCCAATCATAAAAAGGACTGTCCAAAAAAGGTTGTATAAAAATGTCTACTTAATTATCATCACAACACAGTTCTAGCAACACTATAAAATACAACCCAGCCTGTAAAGGAATGCAGAGGACTGACCGTTTCAAAGAAGGAAAAGAGATGCACTCTGGATACTGACCGGAGGATAGTTGGTATAGGAAATAATCGCAACAGTTCAAGGATAATTGGTTTCAGTACAAAGGGAGCAATGGATCGTAAAATGTCTCTATTGGTCTTCAGAGAAGGACCAGTGGGACAGAACCACAATGTACCTTGTGCTTGTAGGTGTTCTTGGTGCTCGACGGGGTGGAGTCGGTTTCAGGGAGCTTTACAGCTTCTGCAACAGAGTTGAAGACGGGAGACAGCTGCTGCTATCAGCGGACAAACAGTTCGGTGAGCGAAGCAGGACGGACAGCTGCCGGCTAGCCTACACCACGACTCGGGATTCGATGTCTCCGTGCTGATCGGTGGTTCTGAAGCACTGGTCGAGACGTCTCAGATGTCTTTTAGCGACTGCGGCGTAACAACTGTCAGCGTTGCAGTCTGTTACAGCTCTAGGGGCAAATCGGTACTGGTCCTGATTGACAATACTGTAGCCATGCATTACCTCAACAAGGGGGGGGGTGCCGTAGCCATGCATTACCTCGAGGGGGGGGGTTTTGGCTCCTTGCCGCTGTTCAGAGAAAGAATGCGATGGTGGTTCTGGGTTCTGGAGAACAGCAGGTATCTGTGGCTCACCTGGCTGGCAAAGAGAACACTTTAGCAGACACACTCAGCATGCAGTCCTCAACTTCCTACAAGAGAGCTCTGCCAAGAAGTTCCAGAGGAGGTTTTCTCCTTCTGGGGTACTCCCTAGGTAGACTTCTTCGGTTCCAGTGTTCTATTTCCTCGTCCAGGTGCTCCGAGGGACTCCCTGACGGTCGAATGGGACTTCGATCTGCTCTATGCGTTTCCGCCGATCCTGTTAATTCTGCCTGTTCTCAGGAGATTACGTCTGTTCGGGGCCACAATGATCTTGATCACTCCAGACTGGGCCCACAACGTGGTACCTGGGTGGTTGGACGTGGCCCCGAACCCTCTCTCCCCTGCCACCACCTGGCATCTTCGGCAGAAGACAGACCGCATCTCCCACTCAATGAGGAGTGTCCTGCACCCGAACCTCTGCAGCTTGAATCTTCATGTCTGGCTGCTGAACGGTAGAGCCATCCTCTGAAGCCGTATCCTGTGCCCAAGGACGACATGGGAACACTGCACCACTGGCAGCTGCTGACTGCAGTGGGCCCAACCACTGACCTGGGATCACTGGATCGAGAATAATTACCCTTATCAAAGATCTTCCTCCTAAACTGTTGACTCTTCGTTTTTTGTACTGGTCTTAAACATAACCCCTTTCCACCTCTGACAAATTAGCAGCATGACAGTCTGAGTTCACTTTCTGTGGCCCCACCTCTCCCCTGCCTCTGTGCCCACATCCAACCCCAGTAGGACTTCTTCCGGTGATACGACGTCCTTGTCCAGAAAGGCCTTGGTTTGGGCCTCCTGTACCTCTCCCCAGAAGCACTCCAGTTTCGGGCCTCTCCACCCATGTGTTCTTTCTATATTTCTCATTGCTGGACCTAGTCATCTTCAATGAACTCTTGAGGACTACAGGAGTTGCTCCTTGTGGCACTTTCACACAAAGGTGTGTGGGAAACTACTTTTCAGCGTGTCGGCCTGTGTTCTCAAATAACTTAGATAAAACACCAGCGCCAGAGATTGTTCAAAGTTTGAGAGACCGGTTTATTCTGCTTTTTAAGTGTGCCCAGCATGGTTTTCCAATGGCCCTCTCAGTTTGTATATCCGTCTTTAGGTGAGGCAACAATCCTTCTACAAAATGTGCACAAAAGGCTCTGTCCCCCTCTGAAATAGCCATGTACATTCCACTAAACAAGGTAAAAGCTACTTCCTTTAACGCAGAATATCTTTTAACTGATTCCCCTTCTTCCTGTCTGCAAGCAATCAATGTATCCCAATTCATTTGCTTGCGGGGAACCACTTGCTGGGTACATGTTGCCAGTAGTTCTGGTAGAACATCTTTCTTTGGACAATTCCCCAGTCTTCCCCTTTTCATTCGCTGCCTCTGTAAGTTCTTCCCACTTTCACAAGTTCTAAACTGTCGTGCATTCTGCATTGGCGCCATATATCTGCTGGCAGAATACATGAAAACTGATCGATATTTCCCAATGTGAGTGGACGTGTTTGAACTACCCGGTCTGTCTTGGTGTACTACTGAACTGGATTTTGTCTAATATCTGGATAATCTTTAGTAAAAGACAGTAATTCTATCCTATTTCAGGGAACATGTACCTGGTGCGTCGGATTATCAGTGTCAAACCCAGGCACTTCTCTCATTGGAAACGGTTGAAGGGGCACTTATGATCCACAATAAAAAATGTTGACACTATTGCAGGACATGCATGAATCAAGCGTATACTCTTGCATGGCTTAATCTATATCCTCATGGTCCTCTGGCAAGGGGTGCACTTCATTGTTCTCATTCACATTTTTTGTAACGGCTACATTTGTTTGCATAGCCTTTGTACTATTGCAAATATAAGCGTATCTCGTTGCTGTGGCACACACACTTTAGCGTGTTCTACTCGTACCACCCCATTTTTTATCCATGCTAACACTACCTTTTTCTGCTGTTTTCGTGTTGTGAGCTGTAGTCCTGTGGCTATGAGGTGGCGATAAGACCGCCTTAGCAGCGGGTATCCAATAGGGGAGGCCTTTTAACCATTAAACATTCTGATAATTCATCGGTCTCCTCCTCTAAGGTCATTTTTGATTTGGGTGTCGGGCCTGAGGGGCAAGCTTTGGCTAAATACACACCTTTTAATCCTCGTATCTTCGCGGTCTCTCTCATCCCAATGTTTTGTCATGCTTCTGATCATATGCGCGTGTTTTCTTTCCCAGATTGTGGCTTACATTTTTAACTGTGCTTCCCATTGTTTACACGTTTCCCATTGTGGGGGGTCTAATGGCCTTATCACCCTTAAATATCCTATTTTTTCTAGGTCAAAAGACATATGGACTGGGAATTGTAAATCGGGGTTGTTGGCAGTGTATTCATGCAATTTTATTTGCAAAAACACTACTCCCAAGCCTCTCCTAATCATTAATTCGCATCCTGATGTACCTTCCATGCGAAAAGGTATGTGTTTTTCTAATTCCGGTCCGCTCTTATACATTGCAATCCCATTTTTGTCCTACTTTGTAGTCACAAAGCTGCTTTGAAAATGTCCCACTTAAGTGCAGTGCGCCTACAATCAATGCAGTCTACATGCTTATTTCTCTATGGGCCATTAACAATATGTTCCCATAGAAAATACATTGTATTTTCATCGCATCAGATCGTACATCATTAAATCATCACATTCTGTGCATGAAACAGTCCCATCCTTTTTTCTGCTGTCTTCTGTGCCAGTGCTTCACCAGGAGTGTATATCGTCTCTCCAGAGATCAACGTGTCAAAGAGGTCAGCTCGTGAGTGAAGGTGTGGCTGCTGCAAAACTCTTGTCCAAATAACTGCAGTGCGTTCCACGCCCGAATCCCCACCTTTGCCTTCTCTCCGACCGTGGCATATTTGGTCCAGCTGGATCTGAACTGCAATGAGATTCCATCTGGGGTTGCCAATTTGTGGGAAACTACTTTTCAGCATGCCTGTCTGTGTTCACAAATAACTTAAAATAAATAAAATACCAGCACAGGAGATTGTTCAAAGTTTGAGAGGGACAGAATTATTCTGCTTTAAGCGTGCCCAGCATGGTTTTACAAACGACCATCTGAGTCTCCTACTCTCTCTGGCTCTCCATTGACAAGAGGCACATCTTTATACATTTACAACTCCTATTACAACAGGCCATTGACTTGGGACTAAAATTTAACTCCAGCCAGGGTTTCACCTTACTTCACGCAACTGCTCCTTGGCTAATATAACACTCTGGGCCTTGCTTCGAGAGCACGTGTGGACAGCTGAATCCTAATAAGGACATTCTGTGTTTTTGCAGGCTAAGTGCTTCTGTAGAAAGAACATTTTTGCAGCTATCCGCTTAGAGAACCTATGGTAAACAACTTACAAAGCCTTTAATTTTAATACTTATTGCTAACAGGTGTCTCTCTTCCGCCATGACTGCGCCTTTTCGCTCTACTGGTTTTCCTTGGTCTTCTCTTGAAATTGCCAGCCTAGAAAGAACCTTAATTAGTTATGTTTTACTGCTTTTTTCTTTCTAAGTAGGACTGTCGTTGGACTCGAAAGACCGCTTTTTACAAACTGTATAACTTACCTGATACACTGTGGTTGGTGATTGTCTTATTTTTTCGTTTTGCATTTTCATGCATAAAGATTATATTGTTATAAAATATATAGTGTGAGGATTTTCTCTTGCTTAGTATTAACAAAGATCCTGTGAACCACCCCACTACACCTTTTTGAGGGTTAGGCCTGAGCGTCTGTCATGTCTAGCACTTGGAGAGCCTGATTATCTTGTGGGTATCACTAGCAGTGCCAGAGGCGAGCATTATGCTTCTCTTTCTTTGTTAGAACACGTAAAGAAAGCTCAGCAGCAAGATATTTTTGTGCACCTGAGCGCAATAAATATGCATAATGAGGTGCACCAAAAAATATAACAAACACAAGAAAAAACATCAGACAAGTCCATAAGAGTGTCTGGGGAAATAAGTACTTCATTACCCAGGAGACCTCCCTAAAGTTCATCCAGAGCTCACCAACATGTGACATCAGTCCTCCAATAGATATGAAGATATCCTCAAACAGTCCTGAACATGATATAACTTACTCTTTCGAGGCTGCAAACTTGGCTGTCCATGAATCAGTAACTAGAATTGCAACTGTAGTCATCTTATAGAAGGAGACAGAGTCGAGTTACAGGTCAGGCGGGCTTGTCTGCAGGCGCTGCAAAAGAGATAAAAGACTAGAATTACTTCATGCGTATGACAACCCTAGTTCCCCTTGCAGGGAGGGAGAGAAAATCAGTGTTATTCTGAAAAGTATACATAAATTCCAAATTACCAATAATCCATAGCAATGCACATAATTACACTCAAGCGTGATATGTGCCGCTATTTTCTCTCACCGGGTGGGATAATGCTCGACTCTGTGTGTATAATAGAATTAAGACTTTCTAGTAAGTTATTATGGAAAATCTTTATTCTATGCCAAGACCAGAGGCTCACATTATGCTTGTTCAAAGCTTACTTAAAACAATTGATGCAGGCTGATCTACCGGCTTCAGGTAGAACTGTTTAAAGATTGACTCGCCTGCCTAATCAGCCATCCTCCTGATGTCTTCTAAACGGACACCGACTTGGAAGGCTTTGGAGGCCACGGCCCCTCTCACGGAGTGGGTGCCAAAGTCAAGAGTGTCTATCCTGGCCTGTGCTAGAGTCCAACGCAACCAGCGTGCTAAAGTAGGGGCACAAACTGCTCTGTGGGGTTTGCGAAGAGCTATCAGTAGCTGCCCGCTAGGAGAGGTTCTGAGGGGAGCTGTTACCTCTTAGTAGGTCTTCAAACATTTGACTAAGCAAAGCTTGGGTTGTTCCCTAAAAGCGGGGTAAGAAATCATTTTTGAATCGCATTTAGTTCTGTGTATGTGGAACACAATACCGTCAGGAGAAAAGGTCCTGCCTGCTACGTCTAGAGCAAAGTAGTAAGCTTGCCGGAGAGAGCCGTACGTGATAACTCCTCGTTAGTTGGCCATGAAAGAAATAGATTGAGTACCCTATTGATGCCCCAAAGCTTGTCATAACGAGACAGAGGCGGCACTGTAAGCCTAATACCCTTTAGCAATCTGCGAACAAGGTGATAGCCTGTTGAAATCGCTGAGCGCTAGGCGTTAACTGTGCTGTAGGTAAGGCCTCTTTCTTGTATGGGTGCTGAAACCGTGTGAAAACCCTGGCCCTGGCACCAGGTCCTCCAGGCGCTACAAGAGTTGGAGTATCTTTTGTGTAACGGGGGCCCAGCTCTCCTCGATGAGACTGATCGCCTTGGGCGACATGCCTGGAATTCTCCATCTCGCCCTGAAATCCTCCGAGCAGCCAGGGTCAGGGACCCGCTGAGGAGCAGGGGGTTATTTTGTCCTAGTGGACCAAATAGAAGATCTGGAAATTGGGGTAGAAGGATTGGAAAATGCGTAGAAAGTTCCAGAAGAACTGAATACCAGGTCTGAGAGGTCCAGACTGGGGCTAGGAGGACCAGCTCTGTTTGCTCCTAATGGTCCTTCGCCAGGGTCCTCGCTATCATGGTAAAGGGGGGAAACGCATAGTGAATTCCTTCTGTTCAAAGCTGCAGGAATGCGTCTGTTGCAGAGGCTATTGGATCCGGTCTCCAGCTGTAAAACACTGGAAGCTGAGTGTTGAGGCGGGAGGTAAAGAGATCCTTGGACATGGGGCCCCAGATTTGTTGGAGGCCGAGAATGATGTCTCTGTTGAGCCTCCAGTTGCTGGAGTCGGCGTAATGACGTGTTACGCTCACTTGGCTCCCACAGGGGCGTCGATCGGACCTGGACAGCTGCGGTCTCCTCCAACGTGAAGCGTAGTGCAGAGATGATTGACTGGACTGGCCTGCCTAATCTCGTCTGTTTGACCCATAGAAGTATTCTCCTGCAAGTGGAGAAAGGGATTTAGCCACCTGTGGCGAGATGGAGAATTCTGTGGATTCTAGTAATGGCACCCCACTGTTCTCCCCACTAATCACCTCCGATATTCCCTTTCAGTAATCTCACCTTATGTTTTTGAATGATGAGCTCTCCATCCTGCGTGGAATGCAGGGGCGCGTAGATACCATTTACTTCACTGGTTCGAAGGCGTTGGAAGAGTTCTGGATGAATATTGACTCTGAGGTTCCTGGCAAGAACCCGTAAGTATAAAGTCCAAAGAGTTCAATATGTCCGATGTTCACTCTTGTCCCATTCCCTTCTTGTGTTGCAGCTGGGTCCAAGAGAAGATTGTCTTGTTGCAGCTGATGGCGTTCAGGTAAGAGTCTGTATTACCCAACACTGTCCGGTAAAAGATGCGTGTATTTAACTTGTTGTTTTCTCTCTCCTTACAGGTGCGGCGTAAGAAGTTGCGGGATGTTAAAGAACAATGCCTCCGGTGGTAAATCAGGTAAGTCTATGGTGGTAAAAAGATTGTATTTGTTGACTCTCTCGGCTCGCCTTATATTTCTTTTGTCCCCTAGATGCTGGAGTTCGGCGAAGAAAATGATGGAGGCAGCGCTGAATCGAAAAATGCTGTGAGGACTGGTGAGTATGGCGCGGCGCTGCAGCTTGCGATGCGTGCAGAAATAATGTCCTTTCCAAGTTCGAAGACGTGATGGATCCGGAATCGGGTAAGGAATTAAAATAATGTCTGTGTTCTAACCTTTCCTTCTTCTTTCCTCTTTTTCTAGGTGCTCTGGATTTGAGGCGGGCGTGGCAGAAGACTGGATGCTGACTGCAGGCACGGTGAGCGTTACGCTGCTGGATGCAGAATAACACGAAGCATGTGCTGCTGTTCGGGCGTGGTTTAAATAGCCTTCAAAGTAGTCCCAGGTAAGAAGTTCCCCCAGAACCACACCTGAGTAAAAAAATAGTCCCTGAAGTAAAGTAGTCCCATTCAGGCCTCACGTTGGCTTAACTCCATTGCAGCATGGTCTGCATGAGGTAAGGAATGTACATGAGCCTGGCGCCTATGACGCCAGGACTGATTTCCTCCATGAGCCTGGCGCCAATGGCGCCAGGACTGTACCCAGACAGCCCCTAGCCGGGGCTGCTGGGCTTTTAGTAAGCATCTGGATGCCTGCTCCAGGGTCTGATGGGCTTGGTCCGGATGCCCGGAGGTAGGCATCATGACATGACGGGAGTTCCAGTCCGCCACCACGTTCCTGAGACCCGGAAGATATTCTGCCGTGACAGAGATCCGGTGTTCCAGACAGAAATGCAAAAGTCTTTGGCCATTTCTGCTAGCGGACGTGATTTGGTACCACTTAGATGATTGATGTATCTTACTGCGGAAACGTTATCCATTTTCATCAAGATACAGCAACTCGCTCTGTCTTTGGCAAAGGAAGGAACAGCGAACGAGCCCGCAAGGAGCTCCAGGCAGTTTATTTGCATCTCCAGTTCCTGGGAAGACCAAGTTCCTCCCGTGGCTACCGAGCCACATCTCGCTCCCCAACCGGAGCGACTGGCATCTGACTCGATGAGGATATCTGGGGTGGATCCGAAGATGGCTCTGCCGTTTCAGGCTTCCATGCGAGTGAGTGAGCCACCACTTGAGCTCTATTCTCGCCTGAGGCGAAAGTATCAGGCGCTGGGAGTAAGAGAGGCTTACCCTTCAGCCTCTGTAGCTCTCGGTAGTGAAGGGAACCGGGAAATATCGCCTGGATGAAGAGGATAGTGGACCTATTACTCTCGCTAGTTCTCGAAGAGAAATGATGTTCCTCTGCAGGAGTCTGCGAACCTCCCGTCTGGTGGAGTGCATCTTGGCCGCTGGGAGACAGAGTTGTGAATTCTGGGTATCCTCTACGAACCCCAGAAATTCTGGATTCCTGGATGTACAAATAATTGACTTCTCCCAGTTTATGAGAAAGCCGAGACTGTGCAGTAAGTCTATGGCCAGCCTGGTCTGCTGTTCTACTAGCTCTTGAGATTGAGCCATGAAAATAATGTCATCCAGATAAATTATTAGCCGGACGCCCTGTTCTTTTAGATGAGCTACTGCGGGCCTTAGAAGCTTGGTAAAAGCCCAAGGTGCTGAGGAGAGCCCAAAAGGAAGACTCGTTAACTCCCAGTCTCGGTGTCCCCATGAGAACCTCAGATATCTTACGTGTGCCTGATGAATGGGCACTGCGAGGTAAGTGTCCTTTAGGTCCAGGAGCATGAGCCAATTGTTCGGTCTCAAGATGTCCCTGAGCAGTGTGGATTCCTTCCATCTTGAAATGGCGGTAGACGATAAAATCGTTGAATGCTCTTAGATTTATCACTGGCCGCACCATCTGCTTTCTGCGCACCAGAAATATGGGGCTGAAGAAACCGCCCTGACTTGAGCAGGGGCAAATCGCTTGCTTTTGATATAAGCTGTGTATTTTGCTGTCTAATGCTATCCGATCTATTTCGGACAGCACTATAGGGGCGGGCGATAGGCTTCAAAGCGTTGCGCAAAAAACTCTAGGCGCAGACCGCAAGCTGTGTCCCTGACCCAAGCATACCCAGATAAGGTATCCCAAGCTCTCTCAAAGATGGCTAGCCTCCCCCCTATGGGGGCTTGCGGCGCTGGCGCTGCTATGAGTACACTGACCTGAATGTTGTTCTTGGGCCGGATATCTAGCGGCTCTTCTCCAGGCACGCCCTCTTCCACCCCCTCTTGAAGGAAAGAAGGTATTAGTGCGCTCTTGCTAGGGATTCTGCTGATCCTTGGAGTGTTGAGGTCTTCTATCAAAGGAATAACGGCTGGAGGAGCGACCTTGACCGGCCCTGGAGAAAATTTTAGAATCAGAGACTCTTGATGGAGGCCTGAGCTTTGTCCAATGCGGTGAAGGTACCGACAATTTTGACATCTGCTTCATGAAGGGATCTCCGAAAAGTAAGCCCTGGGCAGCAGCCACCTGACTGTGTCCGCTAATTTGCTCAACTTTGCGTCGATTTTAAACAGGATGCCTTTTCAACGTTCGGTTGATAAAGCACAGCTGGCATTTCCTAGTAGGCAGAGGGCCCTTTGGGCCCAACCCACGAGAATCACCGGGTCAATGGGGTTGGCTGTGTCGATGGCTGCTTCTGCCAGGTCCAAGATTTTTGCCAGGGGACCAGTGACGTCCAGGACCTTGTCCTGACAGGACTTCCAGGCGCGGTCGATGCCTTTCCTAGGGTCCTTCACATTTTTTCCAAAAAATGTCATCATTTTGGAGTCTAGCTCTGGAGTTGGAGCCACCTTGTCTGGAATTTCTGGACTGGGGCATTTGGCCTGGAGTCTGGCTATGACCTCTTTATCGAGGGGCTTGCGCTGTCTGGTCAAGATGTATTCAGTTGTCCCAGACGACGGCTCCCAGTCAGTGGATCTGGGATGTACAAGATCCTCAGGCGTGACCATCCTCATTGAAGGAGACTGTTTCCCGGTTGTCTTTGGGATGGGGGCTGCCACAATCCCCGAGCTTGAGGGTTTTGAACCCACGATTTGAATGTCCTCATCTAAGGAGGTGCGATAGTGGTCGTCGTACACACCTCTGTTTCGGTCGTCTTCCATGCCCTGTCTATCTCCCTCCGGGCTTGAGGGTCTAGTACCCCTGTTGTCCTCCTCGGGTTAAGAGGGGCCATCATAGGAAGGGGTTACCTTCCTGTTCATAAAGGCTCTTTTTAGCCTGGAGAAGGTGTCCGATACGGCCGCAGTGGCTGGTTCTGACTGGCTCGGGGGCAGGGGAAGGGGAAGGGGGGGGTTGAAGAGCTTCTGCTCTTACGAGCCGGAAAACATTCCCCCTTCTGAAAGGTGCTTTCTTTTCTGGGTCTTTTTTCTCCGTGGTGGGAAGGCCTCTGGCATGTGCTCCTTCATAGTGTCCAGACGCTGCTGTATAGGCAGGAGCATATCTGTTAGCCTTTTTAATGCTGGTCTCAACAGTAGATGCCAGCACCTTCTGAAGGCGTTTTGGCATTGCCACTTCATCAATATAGCAAGTATCTTCCTCACACTCAGACCAAGCTTGATCTGATTGAGGGGAGTACTGAGCTGGCATGATCTATGTCACTCCTGTCACTCCTTTTTTCTTTTCTTTCTTTCTGGGCTTACTGAACGCCTTCTCTCTAGCCCAGCAGTAAGAATAATCAAGCTGAGATGGTTCGCCCAGTCAAGCTTGTAAATGGTCTTTTGTTCTTACTGTAGTTGTCTTTTATAATAAATACTTTATTGTGATATAATCCAAATTGTTAGGATTTTACACAACTTAACATTAGACCTAGGCATAAACACCAAAACATGAAACATGTGTACTGTATCAAAATATAAAAGAAGAAACATACCATAGATAAAAGTAAGCAAGTGGGTAAGTAAGTAAATGGGTAAAGTTTCTACACATATATATAAGTAATAAAATATTTAACCGCTGGGTCATTCGGGGAAGCGGATCGAGTGTCAACATATTTACTGTCCAGATTCGACTAAAGGAAGGGATTTTACTTGAGACCATGTCCTAAAAAGAGGCCAGTTGAAGTCCCAAAGACTCAGAATTTAGACAACTAATCCATAAGTCTTCCTCCATTATGGTCTCATAATTATGGACCCAGTTAGAGAAGGAATACATGTATATGGGCCAAGTTTAGGGCAAAGTATTGACATGTGCCGGCTGGTTTCCAGCACTCCAGCGATCTGGCATATCCGGCAGTTTCTTGCTTCAATCTGTATCTTCATGCGACCCCCAGTGATGGAAAGTACCGGGAGCTGGTTGTTCCTAAGGCTCAGTATAAAGTGCCTCACGTCTGGCACTGGGCACAAGAGCAAATAAGGCTGGGGTTTCCGATATCTATGTATTACGTGAGCTACAGCCTCGTACCCACTAAGCTTGGCCAGATGGGTGGTGTTCATACTCCAGTCCCACCTGTTAAATTTTTCTTCAAATTATCGTTTCTGGTGGATGTAGGACAGATGTCTTATTCTCGTGTGACCAATCGATCTCCCTAGTTTTCCTTTTTTTTTTTTTTTTTAAATCTGTTGAATCTGGTAATCCGAATGACAAGATAGTTGTAGAAAGAGGCTCCTGCGCTCGCGTTCGCAAAACCGTTCTAATCCCTAGCAGAAATGTGTTTGCGAGTGCCGGAATTCTGAGGAAAGGACCGGGTAGAGCAGGAGCCTCCCCTGGTGGAACATGCACGCCGCCACGGGCAGTGGAAGGGTGTGTCTGCTTCCCTGAGCCGGGGGTGGGGGGGGGGAAGTCTGCTGGGAGAACGCGCAAGAGTCCGCTTCAGCGGACCTTTCATCAGCTGTTTGGAACGCTGAAAATAAACAGATTAAAGACACAAACAAGGATTTCGTATCACAGCGGTCTCCGACGCCAGCAGGAAACAGCTGGCGTCGGAGGAAAACCAGGAAAATAAGTCACGGAGCCGCAAGCTGAAAGTTAACTAGTAAGAAACACGCCCTAAAAACACTTGCAGTACGGCAGCAATATAATCGTAATATTAAATCCAATGATGTAGTAATGATATAAAGCAATGATATAAAATAATGCAAACGCTTCATAAACAGTGCTGAACATGAAATGTACTTCTCTCTTGCTGTGAGCAGCAAAGAAAGAGGAAGTTACATCATGTTCAGGACTGTTTGAGGATATTTTCATATCTATTGGAGGACTGATGTCACATGTTGGCGACTTCTGGATGAACTATAGGGAGGTCTCCTGGGTAATGGAGTTCTTGTTTCCCCAGAGACTCTTATGTGTTTTTGTTATATTTTTGTTATATTTTTTGGTGCACCTCATTAGGCATATTATTTATTGTGTTCAGGTGCACACAAATATCTTGCTGTTGAATTTTCTTTACGTGTTCTAATAAAGAAAGAGAAGCATAATGTGAGCCTCCGGTCTTGACATAGAATCTCTGTAACAACCAATAGACTAATTCCCAAGAAATACCTTCGAAATTTCTTGATGGAATTGTTAGTGTCTGTATAAACATGACTTGAGGCCCTGTTGGCGACTGATGGAAATGAAGGTCAGTCTATTCAGATGATTCATTAAAGAAGTGTTACTTTTGTCTGAAACGTTGGAAATTTCTAGAACAGGAAATCTAATTCTGCTTTATCGATTAATAACTTAATGATCCACCCCTCCAAGCTGCCCCTATAATATTGTTTTAAAGAACACGTGTTAACTTTTAATAAGATGTCCTCTTTAATTGCCTTCATCCCTCCCCCAGCTATTCCGCACTTCCACACACTAAATCATTGCCACCCTTACCAAAGGGCTTTATAATAATTGCAGGATCCTCTCTAAGGCATTCAACTGCTTCTCATTGCTTTTTGGACAGCCTATGGTTGTCCATTTACGTCACACCATAAAGTACAGATCTTTTAGTTACAAGTCCTTTGGAAATGTGACACTGTATAATCATCCATAAGTTATGGAATGAAAGTACATTTACTTCTAAAACATCTTCCCACAGATAGTTTCTAATCAATACCAAAGGTTACAATTGTAATTACGGAGCATTTGTTCTGCTCTTATGGTAATTAGGAAGTTCGGAATACAGGCTTTAATCCGAACATAACAGAAGTCCACTTTCTATGCTTCATTGGCTTTCTAACAGCTTCTAGCACTGTAGCCAATCAGCAAGTCTTGAGTGTAGGCTTTAACCACCTGTAAAGTCCTGCATGACAAAGTGATGTACACTGACCAAATAGACGATTGCTGAGGATGTGGCACTGCTGACTCACTAAACGAGCATATACATCTACTAAAACATTCATTTTGCCAGACCCCTTTAACAACCCTTTCTTTCCTTGCTGTGAAAGCCATTCTGTAATTGGTGCCAAGACCGAGATTACATAGCACTATGAACTGTTCTAAACAAAATATTCAAATGCTTTTCCTTTTCTTTTGCTCCTTTGTAATCCTAATGTTTGCAATTATGAATTGTATGTTGAGAAATTAAGTTGTACTTAAAAAGATGGCTTTTGTTTTATGTTTGAAATGTGTTGGTTTGCAGACTCCATAAAATGTCTGTTCTCATTTCTTACCTCTATGCATAAGGCCTGCCTCCTATTATGGTTGTTTTTTCATCCTCAATTCTTTTTCTAAAACTGCTTATATTGATGCCCATTCCAATTACTGGCACTGTAACTCAAAACCTTTATTTCTTCAGCTTGACCCTAGCATCTTTGAAAGTTTGCAGAAGGAGCGCGTTGAAACTGGAGATGTGATTTACATTGAAGCAAACAGTGGGGCTGTCAAGGTATGGCATCACGTTTTTCATTCGATAAGCTCTGCGGGCTCATCAGTTTATCATATAATGTGTTGGACTTCATTAAGGTTTTCAAAAAAACGGTCCTTAATGACTTTCAGTTTACAAGTGAATCATGTTGCCCGGCTCCTCAGTTAAGATTGTATGTAAACTACCAAAATGTGGGAAATATTGCTTTGTTGTACAACCAATATAACCTTAACTTCCCCAATTTATTTTGTTGGCACCTTATTTTCCTTGGATTGTTACCATGTGGCATTTCAGTTGTTTTGAAAGAACCGATTCTCTTTAGCTGAAGTTTCAGTGAGGATGTCTGCTTAACAGCTCGCCTACACACACGTGCCTCTTGTGCTTGATGCCCATAAATCTCGCTCAAATGACACCTCTTTTATTCGCACATGTCACGGATCAAAATACAAAGTTGATGAGGTAAAGGTAGGTCCTAGGTATAAGACGTCAAGCAAGTAAGTGGCAGAACTGGGAGCTAGTATTACATATAGGATGCAGTAAATCTAAATACAAGCGCATATTCACACTTTCATACGATTGGCACATTCACATTGTTTTTGAGTAAAATCTATGTACTGCGAATATATTGACTTTTAAAATAGAGAGGTTTCTAGATTATACGCATTAGTGCTGCTTAACAACATTCCTTTTCAACGGGGATAAAGCAGTGAGGGAGTTAGGCTGTCGTGTTAAAGGAAAGGTCTGTGTCGTGTTAAACTACCCAGGCTGCTCGAGCATCCCATGGAAATCACAGCAAAAGTTGATACTCTTATTAAGGTGTTTGAGC
Source organism: Ambystoma mexicanum (assembly GCF_040938575.1). Classification (NCBI taxonomy): domain Eukaryota; kingdom Metazoa; phylum Chordata; class Amphibia; order Caudata; family Ambystomatidae; genus Ambystoma; species Ambystoma mexicanum. The sequence goes on from NC_090923.1 coordinate 116,489,224, forward strand.
CTGTGAAACCGGGATGATACCTGAATCTATTTAGCTGAATAACGTCTCAAAATGTCAGTTTTTTTTAAAGTGTTTTTGGCATCTTCAACGACTTTTACAGGCACCTAACGTTTAGAATCATTTTTATTGAGGTGTTTAGGCTTTTTCACCTGTTTTTCTCTAGTCTAATGTCAAACTCTGTTCCATCAGTACGAAGTCTGCATTATTGGATGAGTTGCTGCTAAGTTAACAAGTCATCAAGCAATGACCATGCAATATTATGCAGTGCCTGCCTTCCTGAACACCATTCTATTGAGGAGCGTGACGTTTGTTAGATAATGTTATTTTAAAGACTGGGACCGCATCATACTCTGTGCAAAGCTGCCGGCATCCCTAGAGCAGTCTGAGGAAGCCAGACCACAGATGGATGATTGTCTCTCCTCCCTCACTTCGGACGTCCCAATTGGCGTCACTTTATGTAGGTTCCACAGATTGCTGTTTGTATTCTCAGTGTCGCAGTGAACACAGAATGTCCTGCGAATATATTTGTTTTGAGTTTAAATTCAACACTAGCTTGTAAGCAGCATTCAGCCCCTCTGCATTTGAGCTGTTGCCGTTATCTAGGGAATTTGTATGATTGCTTTGATCAAACTTTTTATTTAAAGATTTTAAAAATGAGCTTTGTATAGCGATTGAGAAGTTAGCTTTGTGCCCAGAATTGCATAGAAGAAAGATGTTACTTTATTCATTAGCTTTTTTTCAATTTCTAATTCAGCAGATAAGTATTTACCCAGACACCAACCAGTCCATGCACACCCTTCCCATCTCACGCTCCTAGCTGAGAAATAGAGCCCCCGTTCCATGAGATCACTATGGTTAAGAACTGCCCGTTACTTTTGCATCTGGGCTACTGTGTGTCGTCACATCTTGTTGCTCCACTATACGTCACGGTATAAGCCTGCATCCGGAGCAAGCTGAAGGTTGCTTGTGTTCTTGACTGTAACCCCACACTCTCCGAACCCCCTCCACCTAAATAATGCAAAATATCAAAAAACAAGACTACTTAAACCTCCTTGCTACCATTGCTCCCTCATCAACACTTCTCTGTTCCAGCACATATGTTTCCCGGTACATTGTTAATGGAAGAAGGGCTCTGGCTGCGCCCCAGCCTCTTGTCCTGTCTGGGCCATCTTAAAGGTAGTCTTTCCTCTTTTTGAAGGTGAAAGAGTTGTAGTCTTCAAGCAGGATCGTTTTCACACTTCCAGATTGGCCCATAGCACCCCAGTTGTTAACCCTGGGTTGCTATTGTTAATCAACAGGTGTCTCTGGCTGGCAGGCAGATACAGACTGTCGGGGAGAATATTCAGATTCTGCGCTAATTCCCTTTAAGCTTGGAGACCCGCAGCCCTTTTCTGGAATCTGGAACCTTTTTGATTTTAACTTCCCGACTGAGGGGGCCTATTTGCCATCCACTCTTGCCTTTTCTCTCAAACTAAGATTTTGTGTTCCTTATGTTTTAATGGAGTCTGGTAAACTCCATAGGCATCTGCTTTTTATATAGCGACACAAAACACTTTTGGACTCCTCTAAATGTTTAAAAGTTTCTTGTTTGAACTACAGTTTCCGAAAATAGTAGACCACTTTTGTCTTACTTTCCATGTGTGGGTCCAGTACACACCATTTTATGTGGAGTGCTGGGGGTGATTACATAGTAACTACTTATCCCACATATCATGTAACTTTTTGTTACACTAACTTGAATTGCCGGTGGCAGTGGTTTGTTTTTACAACCTTTGTGCAATGCATCTGCAGGCTGCTTTATCAGCTGCAGTACAGCACCAATGGGAGACCATTTTACCAAAAATGTCCCCCGTTTTCTTTTTTCGCTATTTCTTGTTTGTTAGTTGATTCTGGGCTTTTACTCTGAATCAGGTCCGAGTCCTTTAGTGTTTTGCCTTTGGCAGGCTTCAGCCCTTAAGGCCTCCCAGGCTGCAGTGTGTCTGGGAAGGCAGGAAGTGAGGGAGGAGCCCGAAACTTCACTGACCTTCGTTTGTGTGCCTGCCTGGCCGTAACCAGTTCCAACTGGGTGGGTGGCTATCCTAGAGAACGACCCCCCGTGTGATTGACAGCTTAGTGCTGTGAATGAACGGGATTTTGCATATAAGGCGATGGTTTTGGGACTACAGGCAAAGTCAAACACTGGAACATCAAATCCGAAGAAGACGACGCAGAGAGAAGCCAGCCACACCTCCCAGGAACGCGAAAGCAACGGTGAAGTCTTGCAGCTGTGCTGACCCATTTTTCCAATCGACAGGTAAGCTCCGCCAAGGACGACTTCCTCCCTTAGGCTGGTGGGACCAACTAGCCTCAAGATCTACTACATTCTGGGCCAACCCCTGTGTCGCTGCAAACCTCCTGGGCTGCAATTTCCCAATACTTGAGGTAACTGGACCATCGACTAGTGCAACGCCTTCCGAAGGATGAATCCGGCTGAAACTTCACATACATCCGTGTGAGTCTACAGAAGCAAGAACTCTTCGTCCAGAGTCCCTCACCAGAGTTCGGGACAGAGGAAATTCCAACCAGGGATATTCGTTCCGCTTTGCGCTGAGGAAAAGGAGCCAAAACAACAAAGAGCCGCTGAAACGAGTGGAATCCATTGCTGCAAGAGCCCCTCTCCAGTGTTGCTGCAGAAGCTTGCTAGAAGTCCTTCCTTTCGTCACCATGATCAAGTTCCAGGAACAAGGGTCTGCATCGCTGCATCAAGAAGTCAGCTGACACATCTGCTTCAATTCTAAGGTACTGTGCGGCTTTCGGTTTAACCACCTTTAGCCAAATCTAGTGCTTCCTAGCTTGGAGAGTGCTCCTTTATATCCTTTTGAATTACTGCAATTCACTTGTGCAGACCTAACAGCCTGTGCACATCAGGTAGGCTCTCCTGAGCTCCTGGATTTTTCTTCAATGAACTACTGACCGTTCAACTAACTTTTTCTAAGAAGATTGCATCAGAACTAGAGCTGTCATATTGACTTGGGCTGTCCTGGCTCCCCAAAGGCATTCCTTCTGAACCTTACTGGGTTTGGCATTGCTTGTCTCCTATAAAGGTTTTAATTGTTTTACACTCTTATTGCCAATTACGCAGCCGATACCCAGATCCTCCTCCCACTCACAGGGGACTATGAAAAGGACCTAGCACTGATGAACAGAATCTACAGCATCGTTCAGGCATGGATGGCCACCCATGGCTTATGCCTGAACGATGATGAAACTGAGCTTCTCATCCTAGGTACTGCATTCCTCATCAATAAACTAAGTACAAACTACTACTCCTTCATCATCGATGAGAACTGCATCCAAGTAGCCAAGGAAATAAAAATGCTAGGTATATACCTTGACTCTACCGTATCATTTTCCAAGCGGGTAAATACCGTAGCCTCATCAACAGCTTACACATGTACACTAATCAGAGCAGGAAAACAATTCTTATCTCAGCACAGTTGCCTAACACTAGCAAGCGCTCTAATAATCTCCAAACTAGACTATTGTAACGCCTTGTACATTGGAGCTACCAAATCCACCATCAACAAAATTCAGATACAGCAAAACAATGCTCTCCGAGCAGCACTGAACATTCCCAAGAGAGAACACATTTCAGAAACGAGAAGGAAACATAAATGGCTTACCACCTATGAGAAAATCAGACTTAAAACTGCATCCCTCACACACAAATCACTATACAATAAAGCCCCACAATACTTAAAGGACAGATTCACCAGAACACACTCCATGAGACAAACAAGACTAGCCAACACCAATCGCCTTCAAGTACCCCGATTCAAACTCGCCACTATAGGTGAAGCCAGCTTCCCAGTCAAAGCCGCTCAATTGTGGAACGAGCTACCTGTCGCAGTGAGACTAGAACAATCCTTTACCAAATTCAGGCAAAATGTGTCAACTGGTTGATGACAACAAACGTTAAATGAATATATGAACTTGCTCCCGCCTGCCTTTACCCTCTTGCCTGCTACAAATGTTACTTTGTCACATGTATAACACGCTGGTAACCTATGACCTTGTAAGCTCTACATTTTCTTACCTTCTGCACCCTTATACCCTAGGGTCCGGTGCGCATAATAAATACTAAACAGATTAATTGCTGGAGAAAAGGCTATTGAAGCAGTGTTACAGTGTTCTATTCTACACTTACACTTGCCACCTCCAAACTCAATGTTGTATGGTGATACATACGTGCTACTACTGACCTTGATTGATGTCACTCTGTGTGCTGAAAATGTTTAAGTTCAAAGAATGTACTCGCATGCATTATTGTTGCTTGAATGACTTGATTCTGAAATTCTTCTTGATGTTATTATTAGTTGCTGCATATCTAGAGTGAGTCTCTCTTTTTGTGCATATATAAATAATGTTAATATAATCTATAAGGGTGTAAGTGTTTACTTGAATACTTGTGATTACTTATTTAATTGTACTGCTCTACAGCTCAGTGCCCCTTCAAAGATAAGCCTGGCTGCTCAACCACTCTACTGACTTGTGTAGTACAGGATTATGTTAAGAGTTGTGTCACTATTAACATCAGATAAGTCTTGCACAGTCCCACACCATTTGGACTCAACAAAATCTTACCTAACACAGACTGCTATCAGAGGGTTTCTATTACATTCAAAGCATTCACTCCGACATTCACTCTTTACATGACCGTATTGTCAGTACCTTCATTAGCATGCATACTAAATGGTAAGACCCAATACAAAACTAAATAATAAAATGCTGCCTTCCTTGTCCCATCCTTCAGTATGCAGTGTTTCCCCATGATGACGCCCAGTCGTATGGTTAGACCCTTGTAGATACTCTACAGTGCAGCTGTTTGGAGCAGCGGGAGTTCACTAGAGAATGTTCTCTGCTCCGTCACCAACTACCTTGCTTAACACTATGCGCTATTTTCTTCATTCAGATATATTCTATTTCCCGACTTTTCCTCGGAGCATTTTCTCATTTTCACTATGGCACTACCTGAGGCGTTGCTCTCACCAAATGTACCGATGCGGTTCCATTTGACTGCTTAACGTTGTGTGAGATGTTCATAATGTGGCTAGTAGCATAGAACTTAGTTTGAGGGTGTCCGTTTCTGCAAGCTTTGTGATGGTACTGTGCAGCGAACCCCGAGTGCTTGCATAGCCTGGAGTGATTGTTCTTGAGAAATCTGGAAGCGTTTAAAGTTGTGAACCAGGCAGTAGGAAAAGACAAAAATCGAGGACTGCCCGGTGTTAGCATGTCACCTGGATCAAGCCTCATATGTACATCTGTCTCAAATCGGCACTTTTGAGACATGCTATGGTTTGGAGCTTCTCCCAACTTCGGTCAAATTGCGGCTATAGTTAATATTTTAACTTGTTACCTGCCGTACAGATTAATTATTTTGCCATGTTAGAGGAACAAGTGCATACGCGACAAATTGTATTTTGTAATATTAGATTCATGTACATTACCCGTGAATGTTCTTAATTCTAATGCAGAGGGATCGGTCACTGTCGGCCCACTGAGCTTTTTTGCTCAATAATGGGGGAAATGAAGGGCGCTGTGTAAAAGATAATATGATGCATGGTATTAAGAACTACATTGTAAAAGATGAACTTGCAAAACAATATACAGAATTAATACCAATTCATATTCCTTTGTCGTTAATAAGAGCATCAAACATTCCTTGAGGTATATCTTTATTATACCTACTGGTGGTGCTAGCCAATATGTTAATCGGTTGCACGCTCGTGCGGTTTACGTTTTGTTACTTGGAACCTTGAAGACAAGGTTGCACTACAGGGTGTAAATACCAAGGTTGTAGCGCTGCATAATGGTGTGCATTATAGAGCATGCTCTAAAATGGCCATGTGCAAGACAGAAATGTTAAGCAGTAATGTATACTTCGGATTCTTGTAGAAAGTGATAGTGCATACTGAACATACATGAAATAAATAGTTTGTGCCATAGGAATACTATTTACTCAGTAGATTGTGCAAGAAAAATAAATAAAGTGGCCGATTTATGGAATAAATGTGTGCTGAAAAGGGGAGCGCAAGCGTGGAAATCGCAGTGCACGCGTGCCAAAGCCGCACACATCTATTCATGGAAATCAGTGCGCGTGTAAATCGTGGGATGTGCGCTAAAATTGTGGGTAGCGCACGCGGGCACACACGTCATTAAACGGCGTGCGCTACGCACACATGGAAAGCGCACATAGCGCAGCGCACACAACAAAAGTGGACGTAACAGGGGGCGTAACATGCGGAATGGGTAAAAACAACGCGTGAAAATGTGGGCGTTACAGGGGAAGTACAGGAGGTATAAATGCTTGCAATGCCCACACGCGCGCCAACAACACATTTTTGGAATCTAACAAGGGAAAGGCGTGCGCCAAAAAAGATGCGCTAATCCGGAAACACGTACGCTAGCAGGAAGCAGGCGTTAGCGGCACCGCGCAGCATAAAAGTGCGCGCAAACAACAAGGACACACTACGTTGAATATACCGTTCCTCGCAGCAGTGGTTGTGGGACACCGCAGGAGGAGTAGGTTAGCAGGCCCCGCATTTTTTTACCCAGGACCAGCCTTTTTGGGATGCCTGATGACCAGGTGTATGGGAGCTAAAGGTTTCCGCCACACAGAATCCTAGACCTGGTGAGGGAGTGGGTGGATGACCTCACATCACCCACCCTGTGCTCGCAAGCACTGAGCCCCTTGGAAAAGGTGCTCAATGTACTGCACTTCTTGGCTACTGGTTCATTTCAGCGGACAAGTGCCATAGTGAGCGGGGGGTGTCACAGGCCACACAGTCAAGCTGCCTACACCAGATGTTGGCCATCATGACTGCACGCCCCTCGGCCCACAGGCACATATACATGCCCAGAACACCTGCAGAAAGGCAGGCTGTTGTCCAGAAATGTTACGGGGTGGCAACCTTCCCCAAAGTCCTAGGTGCTATTGATTGCACCCATGTGGCTCTACGTCCAGCCAGGGCCACTGAGCAGATCTATCGGAACCGTAACCACTGGCATTCCATCAACGTGCAGGTTGTATGTGATGCCAAGGGAATCATCACCTCAGTATATGCCAACTATCCAGGGTCTAGCCATGATAGTTTCATATTCAGAATGTCACCCCTAAACCGGGACCTGGAAGCTGGCCGGCATGGCGACACATGGCTAATTGGTGAGTATAAATGCCTCTGCACATGCATGCATGTCAGAAACTGAGAAATGGGAAAACCCCACTAATGACAACCATTATCACCTCCCCAGGGGACAGTGTTTTCCCTATGAGCACCTACATGATGACGCCAATTCGGAACCCCACCCCACCACACCACCCGAGGTAAGATAAAACACAGCCCATATTGCAATCCGGGGCATAGTGGAGAGCACATTCGGAGTGCTCAAGTCACGCTTTCGCTCCCTTGACTGTTCTGGTGGGCAGCTGCTATATGCACCCCCAGTAGTGTGCAGGATCATAGTGGCAGCATGTGTCCTGCACAATGTTGCAACTCGGCGGGGCGTGCCGGTGGACATGGTGGTGGCCCCACAGCCCCAACCCCATGCACGGCCGCTGCGCATGGGAGGTGAAATGGCACGTGGTGAGGCAGCCCGTACCCAGCTTGTGGCAAATTACTTTACCTAAAATTGCACCCCTGCGGAGTGCACACAGGCCTGGCACATACCAGCTGATAATGATGATAAAAAGGACAGTCAACTGTCACAACCATACCAGCCTGAGATTGTTCACCTGGAAGTGTTACATTGTGTGTATCCATACCTACTTAAAAACACCCAATGATGTGTCACAAAAAGACACACATTCCTGCAGCAGGAATGACTACCCCCTTGCAAAATACCACATCAAAACAGTGCATGTCACCCAACCCCTCCCTATCTCAGCTACCCAACACACCATGGCATGGCATGCAATGTGAAAGCAGCCAAATGAATGTACAACACATGACACAAGTGTCACAAAGTGCACTGTCCCTAATGTAAACAGGCCACAGACAATATGCGCTAGGCAATTAATAAGAAACAGCACACATGAACAAATACTTACCAGCAACACAAAGCATCAGTTCAGGATGAAACCGTGGCAATATATGACAGTAATAAATTGAAGTAGTGCAAGTCTCACAACCTGACTAAGGCAGCACATCGACCCCTTCCAACTGCAGAGTGTTGCAGTCAGGCAAATGTCTCAGTGTACTGCATACAACATGAACTGCATCTGCTAAGGAGACGGTCTTCTGAAGACATGAAGAACCTACATGTATATAAGGAGAAAGACATGGATGCACAAGCACATACCAATACAACATGCAGTGTAGAATCCAACAACAATCCCCACTAGGGATGTACACACAGTCTTGACTACAGACTGCCCACACAACTCATGGAAGCCCAATGTCACTGTGTAAGTTACTGTCACATGGTCACACCCTTTGCAAGCCCATGGAAAAGGGAAGCAGGAGGGGTGTGCGCGTCAGGAAACCAAGCATCTAACCCAAAGACAGGACAAGCCTGCACGTGCCCAGCTGGAAAACACAGTGGATGCCCACGGGAGCCACACAAAGCAACACACTGTAAAAAAAATATATATAAAAAGAAATTAAAAAAAAATGGCCCTATGGACCGTGGGGGAGGGGAGGCCACCCAGGAGGTTCGATGTACAGGGTGCAGCCCAACACCCACATGCGTGGATGTTGGGGAAAAAGAAAATACCTCCATGGGCTCATGGCCTGCACGGCTACGCTACAGTGGGAGAACTGCTGTCGCTCTCTTCACGCTCTGCTGCTACATCAGGAGGTGGCCGTGATATGGGAGGCAGCCCACACAAAGCCCTGGTATGGTCCTCCATGGCAGCAAGCATGCAGGTCTGGAGGGTTTGGTTCTGCAGGATGATGGTACAGAGATCCCCATGCAGCACGGGTTGCCCGCATTTCTGCCTGCATGGCCTCGCGTGATGCCCGGATCTCCGCACAGGTTGCCTGGAGCTCAGCTGAGAGTGAACGTGTGATCTGCTCCAGCTGCTGTTCTGACCTAAAATTCGGGGAAGCCTCAAGTTCACCCAGAGTATCTCTGAGGAACCCATGTTCTAACCTCAGGGCTTTCCTGTGGGCCTGTGACTCTACAGATATGGCTTCGCGCAGTCTCTCCAGTCCAGCCCGTCGGTGCCTGTTGGACACCACCATGTCCTCCCTATGTGAGTGGCAAATGGAGTCTGTTGCCTGCTGCTGGAGCTCCATCTGACTTTCAGGGGGAGAATGAAGTGGCCACCCTATCCATTGCCTGAGCCATCATTTCACACGATGCTCCCTGTTGTGCTGCAATACTGTACATGGAGTTCTCCCACACAGTATTGCCTGGTGGCGCACGGCCACCGCGTTGGCGGGCACCACACCTGTTTGGGGCAAGGCGATCTGCACCTTGCTGTGCTGGCAGTGCCTGAGGCTGCAGGACTGCATTCCACCTTTGATCTGCTGTCCCAGGAACAGGAGCAAATATTGTGGAGTGTGACCCTGCATCCGGAACCGCCAAAGGAGGATTTACCAACACTGAAATCCCTATAGCGGGGTCTACCCCCGGTGCAGGTGGGTTGGACAGAACAGCATCCCTGCCAGAAACACTCACCTGCAATGGCACATATGTCTCACTGCCCGAGTTAGCACCTGATTCATAGAGGTCTGCGGAGGTGGACCCAGAGACACCCATGGACAGCATGGTATGTAGGACAAATGGGTTTTCACCCACCCCACGTCCTCCAGTGGTGCCCGGTTGTGGATGTGATTCCTCCTGGGTCTGCACCATCTCCTCCTCCTCAACAGCATCAAGTGCCTCATCACTTGCAAAAATATGAAAGATAAATGGAAACAGGCATGAGCACCATAACGCACACATAGGCCTGATGAGGCAGAAATCAGTACATAAATTACACATGTCCCACATGACTATAACCCTGGCATGCATGCACTGTCAATGAGTTGGAAGGGGAGGCAAGAAGCAGACACTGAGGAATCCCAAGATGGAAAAGCAACACATGTGCTGCATGCTCGATAGCACTGGCATCACACATTAGCCTGTGAGTGGCACGTCCAATACACATACATGACACATGCCAGCGCACAGATGGCACGTAGCATAGCCATGGTACATCTGACAAGTACTGCCATATGGTAGGAAATAAGTACTGTCACCCATCCATGTGAGATGGACATCATGAGATACAACATGCAAAATAGTGTGACAAAACATGCATGTGCCACACGCTGCAACAGATCCAGTGTTCAATTATACAGTGATGGCAGGCAGATGGATACATCAATGGTTGGTCACTTCAATATGACAGAAGACAACAGTCATGTTCAACATTCAAATGGGGCCCAAAAATGATTGTGTGCAGGCCAGACCATTACTCAATCAGTCTGAATGGTTAAATCATTCCCATAACAAGGGAATTAAATGTGGGCGATTGTGGGGTGTAATCTATGACAGAAGGATTGAAACAATCAGGCTGAATGAACAGGAAAACATTTTGAACAATGTTGATGCAAGATGACCGTTGTAGGGCAACTACAGTAATCTGGTGCTAATTGGCAACTGTGTCAGAAGGGATAATTTCATACCCAAACCCAAGGCCGGGGAATGGTTTGGAGGGACCACATGGGTGACCCATACCAGTCATGACTACACAGCCTCACCTGCCACTCAATCAGAACACATCACCCAAGCAACATACACATGGATTGCACACACATGCATGGACACTCACCGGACAATGCTTCAAGATCTGGTAGGTCTCCCACGCCTCAGATCTGATCCTCTGTGACGAAGGCTCCAGCGACAGACTCATGTTCAGTGAGTTGGGTGTCCTCTGCTGGAGACCCATCGCCAGCCACCAGAGTAGAGGCATGATTGGAAGCCAGCTTGTTCTTTGCTCTGCGTTTCAGGTCATTCCACCACTTATAGCAATCATCAGCTGTGTGTTTCACAAATCCAAGGGAACTAATGCGGGTGGCGATGGTCTGCCAGTGGGCCCTATGTTGAGCAGGCGTAGTCTTGCAGCGTCATTGAAGCTAGGCTTCCTTGACGTGCCGGAGTGTGTTGCCTTGTCTGTGGTCCCAGCCTGCAGTGCAAGAGCACCCTTCTTGTAAGGTGGTGCGGATCCTGAGTGGCTTACGCCGCTCTGGTTGGTAGGGGCCAAAGCGCAGGTGGACTGGGTACTGGAAGTTTCCAGAGGCACAATGACCAAAGGTCTCGGTGCAGGCATTGGCTGCAGGATGATGTTGGCAGGACCAACCTCGGTGTGATGGACTTGGACCGACACTGTCCCGGCTGGGAGACTCGGAGCTGGGGTAGATTAAGCTGCAGCCTCCTCACCCTGGCTACTTGGGGCAGCAGATGACCTTGCTGCCCCAGATCACCTGGCCTGGTGACGGCAACTTTCACCGCCACGCGTGGCTTAGACTTGGTGACACGAAAGTCAGCCTGGGAGTCATCCTGTACCGGTCCAGTTGACAATATGGGGGCGATTTAACAAGGCCTGAGGTTGGATGGTGTCTCCTGCATCTCCCCGACCCATTGGGGGGAGGGGGCCATAGGTGTAACGCTCACCTGATTCCCGCAGAGGCGCCGGTCTTGACTGGGTGAATGCCGTATCTTCAAAGGTGATGTGTAACACACGGTTGGCTCTTTGGGCTGGACCTCTGTGCACTGTATGTCTGACTCGAAGAGTAAGATGTCTGCAGATAGAAAATATGGGATTAATGAACTGGGGTTATTGGGTGCCTCTCTCCTCTTCCCTTTCTCTTCTCCTGTAGAACCCCAAAGGTTAACGCCCTCACCTTAGGTAAGTGAACGCCGAGCTCTCCATCTGCCTCGGGGCAGGGTGCCGTAACCAGTTTCTTCACTGGATAAGGGTGCAGGCCTCTTGACCTCAGAGGACTGCTGTCCGTCGTTAACTGCACGAACGGTAAGTTCTGGGCACTTCAAATGTCTTAAGTCTTTTGTAATGATATCTCTTGTTTTGCAGGGTTCCGGCGATGGCGGATGGCGGGCTGATGAGAGTTGAGGATCGAACCCGCGTGAGGAATAGAAGCGCCTGGAAGCACGTAAGTAAGCGCTTGTAGCCTGCTTCACGATGCGCACTAACTGTCCCTTTTATCTTGCAGGTACAAGTTCGGAGCTTTAGAGAAGCTGAAAGGTGCTGGAATACCCACTGGATTCGGCGTGGGAAGGAGTAATGGCAAGTGAGTAATAAAGTTGCCCAATGTCTTTAAACGCACCTTCTTTTGTCTTTAAGATGCGGGATGCAGCGCCGAAGGCCTCCGGAGCGTGCGAAGAGCTGGTAAGCTTTTGTCTTTCAGATGCCGGAATGCAGTGTGAAGACCTCCGGAGCATGCGAAGAGTAGGTAAGCCTTTGTCTTTCAGATGCCGGAATGCAGCGCGAGGCGTTGGTGACAGCCGATGGACCAGGTAAGAGATGCGCTGCCACTGAAGACCGTAGTGCTAACCTGTTCTTTCTTTGTCTTTACAGGTGCTGCTGAAGACTGGATTCCAGGATGGTAAGCCTTTGTTCCCTTAGGCCCAGGATCAGAAGCAGAAGACACAATGAGCGTTCTGCTGCAGAGAATGCAGAATAACGCAAAGCAAGATTCATCCATCGGGTGTGGTTTAAATAGCCTCCTGTAGTGCTTAGGTGTCTCCTTCCACAGCCACGCCTAGGTAAGAAAAGAGTTCCTGCTTTCCAGAAGAGTTCCAGTGTTCTGAACCTAGGGAGTGGCTCTTGCCCCACCCAACAGGAAAAGTAGTCCCAAACAGAAGAGGATCAGGGGTTCAACTGGCAGGTAAGTAAGCAGCATGGTCTGCTGCAGGTAAGTCCACCCAAGCATTATGAGCCCGGCGCTTCCAGCGCTGGGACTGGGCATCTTTATGAGCCTGGTGCCACTGGCGCCAGGACAGGGTCCAAAAGGTCCCAATTGGGACTGGCTGGCACGCGGAACCAGGGTTATGGGTCTGCTTCCAAGGGAGTCGGGCAAGTCCTGATCTTTTGGAAGCAGAGTCATGACAATAGGTGTCCCTGATTGGTCCTCCACACACTGCCCTCTTGGGCCACCCTGAACATCCTGGCCACGTCCCCTACCGCGCCAACCTTTTGGACGTCGGCCACCTTTGCCTCCCTTACCGTTTAGTCGCCCGCCAACCATGGCACTGATGTTGTTGTGGGTATGGGAGTTGCAGTAAACAATTGTCCTGGGCAATTGGGGTGAAAGGGGTAGGGTACTAGATGGAACCCTAGTCCTCTAGCAAGGCTGTTTGTGACCCCTTGGGGAAGATGACGGGTCACGCAACACACAGGCACCCCGAAAACCATATTAAACGTGCAGGCAACCCCTGGTAGACCACGTGTGTGGAAAAATGAACCCGCACTACGCTGACACACCCAGAAACACAAATAAGCGTACGCGTGATACACGCATTCTACAATGACCTCTGAAGGGGTACGCAACACACGGGGCCAACCACAGTTGGAAAATACGTGTGCCACTCAGTCTGCCTGGAAAAAGAATGTGAAAAAGACGCGCGTGTGCGTGTTGGCAACACCCCCGCCAAACGAAGAATTGAACGCTGTCTGAGGAAACAGGGAGTACGAACTGGAACTGCTGTGAAGTAATCGCGTGTGAACCGACAAGAAGTACAAGAATCACCCGCTTGCTCTCCACAAAAAGCACGTATGAGAAAATGGCATACGTGTGCCTTTTGAGCCAGCCCACACGTGCAACGTCACTTATGCGCGTACACGCTAAGGCCCTTACCTCCAATTGCACGCTGTGTTCTTTTTTCACGTGCTGATTCACTGTGCACCGGTGTTGAGGGAAACGCCCATGCGCGTAACGTCACAGACGTGCTTACACGCTAATGGCCTTTCCTCGAATTACACGCTGACGTGCACTTTTTTCATGTGCCAAATCACTCCGTATCAAGCTGGCCACTCGTCATCACATGGAAGACCACGCTCCTGTCCTGAAGTCCATTTTACTGCCCCCCCCAGAGGCCCGGGCACACTCCCACCTGCCATCTGCTCCCTGCCTGCAAAACACCTGCCCCGCTTTTTGTTGCCTGCACGTCCGCCATCTGCAGGGGTCCAGTTGCTGTGACCACCCCTGCTGGAACAGAAGGCTCCCTTTTGGTATTCCATCGCTCCACAGCCCAGCACCAGGACCCAGTTGCCCACCCACACCTGCCTCGGGGGTTGCCATGTCAGACACAACACCATCTGGCACTAGTGGCAACCCCACAGCAGAGAGGCAGAGGGCTGCCAGCTTCACTGCCAAAGAAGTTGGCATCCTGGTAGAGCAAGTCCTGGTGCATTATGGTGCCCTGTATGGAAGTTCATGTGCCGACAATGGGGGATCTGGAAGGACATCTTGGCTGCCATCAACGAGGAGGGGGTGGCAGCCCGCGACATGAAACCCGTCCGGAAGCGCTGGGAGGACTTCAGGTCCAGGACCCTCACCAAGGCCTGGTCCCTCTTGAAGGCAGAGTGGGGCCGGGTCCGCCTGACCAACATGCAGACGAGGGTCCTGGAACGCATACGCCCAGCACTCCAGCTCCTGAGAGGCAGACCCGTCCAGAGTCTAGCGGTAAGTGTACATATGTACTGATTGGACGCTGGGCATGTTGAGGTGTGTGCAGGTTGGACATATGTCTTGGAAGGCCCAGGTATGGATGTGTATGTACAGGGACATGTGCCTGCCACATGCGAGTCCAGTCATGTGTGAGGCACATCAATGGTGTATGTGTCGGTACACACGTTTGGAATTGTGTATGTACTGTGGCATGGTTGTGGTGTGGCACATGGATGCTGGTTTCACCGTCATGTATGTGCACAATGTACATGCCCGTGTGTGTGTGTATTTGTCATGTGTGCCACTGTAATACACCATGGATGCATGTGACACCAACGTGTAGGAGGCTGATTGGCAGATGTGACATGGATGGGGATGATTTCACTGCGACAGGTGGTGCCGATGTACAGATGCATGTATGTCTGGTTGCGTGTGTGCATGTATGTGACACTCCCTGTGTTGCATGTGACGTCAGGTTTACCTTCGGATGCTCGTGCTGTTGTATTTGTATGGATGTTGCTGCCAGATGCAACAGTCCTGTTAACTTGTGCATGTGTGTGAGTTCTGATGATAGGTGTGTTGGGTATTGTGATGCCATGTGTGAAGTTTGAGACTGCCCTCATGTGCAACTGTCATGTGTGTATCAGACCATTGTACAGTGCCCTGATGCCTGTGTGTTCTCTCCCTGTCTGCAGCGTCAACTGATGAAGAGGGCGCAGACGGTGCTGTGGAGCAAAGCGGCAGGGATCCCACTGCAAGCCAGAAACGCAAGGGCCAGCTCCCCTCCAAGGTTTCCATCTCTTCGGGGAATGAGGCGTCTGGTGCCGTGTCTGGGGCCGCAGCTGCCGAGGAGAGGTCCAAGAGGGGGAGGTCGGAGGTGGACTCCTCGGCAGCAGAAGGGGCAGCTGAGCTCCCACAGGGGGCTATGGAGGTAGATGGCACAGTCATCCAGGTTGGTGGAGGCTTTGGTTGAGGAGGAGGCCGTGGAAGGCCCATGCACAGGACCTGGAGATGGGGATTCCAGTGGTGCAGTCCAGGGGCAGGGACAGGAGGCAGCACAGGCCACTGCGCAGGTGCCTGTGTGTAATCCTGTCCCGATCCTGTGACTGCATCATCCTGCTCCACCAGGGATGCCTACGTCCAGTGAGTATAAATGCCTTCAACCCGTTCGCAGGGATGGGATCCGCGGACAACTGGCCTTCCTCTACCTGCGGACGTGGCAATCCGTGAACGGGTTGAGCCTGTCCTATATGGGATGGCGTTGCGTCAACATGGCATGCAGGATGACTTGCAGAGTTCTCGTGAGGAGAATGCAAGTCATTTTGCATGCCTCATTGACCGCGTCAATCTACTGGGACAGGTCGTCACCTCTGGATTCCACTGTATGTTGTGTATTCAGCCGACCCCCACCTCAACTGAACCCCCTATGCGCCAGTCGTCCTCTGTGCTATCTACTGGCCCAAATGTCACTAGGCAACCCTGTCGAGCTGCCCCTGAGCCAGCGGCCGGGCTGGTGGAGGAGACATCCCTGCCACAGTTGGGAGTCGAAGGTCCAGCAGGGGTGGCCACCCCAACAACTGGACACCAGCAGGAGGACGACGTGCAGGCACCACAAGGCAGGGCACATGCACGGCAGCAGCAGGCTCAAGGTGGGAGCAATGATGGCTCGGGGACATCAACATCAGAGGAGCAGGCATCGGCCAGAGGACAGGAGGACCCTGGATTGGGAGTGTCTTCCGTGTGGCAGCGGTTGGGCCGGCCATAGATGCGGAGCGGCAGCGGGCGGAAGAGGCACGGCTCACTATGGTCAGGGCGGAGAACTCCATGCACAGGGCACTGAGGCGGGCTGAGTGCCTCGAGGGAATTCGCAGGGATTTTGAGGTGAACATGGCGTTATCTGTGCGAGACCTCAGGGCCAGTGAACAGGCCCGCATCCAGGAAATTGAACTGGAGTTAGATGATGCCCTGGCCAAGGACATCAACAAGTGAGCCGTTGGACTTGCTGGCTGCCATTGTATATAGTTCATTAGTGTTAAGTTTCCTTTCTTTTTTATTTCATTTGGGGCGCATGGACTATGCCCCACATTTTTGTATATAGTTATTTATTAGGTAGGCTTTTTGGTAGGTTTCATTTATATCGTTGGGCTCATGGACCCTGGATTTGTTATTTTATAATTTATTTGTATATAGTTAAACAGTGGATTTATCATCATTCTTTTATTTCTTATCACCGTGGAGCAATGGATTTTATTTATTTCTTTCCCTTTGGATTTGCTTTGTTGGACGGAGACTTTGGACACATTTTCATTTGCATTTTTATGGATTGTGAATTCATGTTTTCTCTCATTTAGGAACATGAAGCATTTCATTTCTTATCTCAATTATTGTGTGTTTTCATTTGATTCACGGCATTTTGTGTTGAATACATTTTTGTTTTATTCTCTCATTGGTTTCATGCATGTCACAATGTGGGTTCTCATTCACATGCACCCTATGTGTGTGTGTGTGTGTGTGTGTGTGTGTGTGTGTGTGTGTGTGTGTGTGCGCCCCTCCCCCATACCGTGTATCCTCCATATAAAGTAACTGTAATAAATGGCTGCACCTTGTATGTTGGTCAGTTGGTTTTCTGAAATGTGGTTAGCTAGTTGGTTTTAGAAATATTTTTTCTTTGTATGAATTTTTGTATTCTTTTAATTTTCTGTTTTCTCTTTTGTGAAAAGTCAAATTGACTGATCCACAATAAAATACAAAATAATTAGCTAGTTTGTGTGCTGGAAGACTTCAAACTGAGTTTGTACTAATCTGCAGGCAGATCCCATGTGTGTGTGTGTGTGTGTGTGTGTGTGTGAGTGTGAGACGGACATGTGTTGATGTACATACATGCCATTTGGGTTGTTTTATGTAATGGCCATTTCAATGTGGGGTGTATGTAATACTTGGTTGGTTCTTTTGGCAGGGGTGGCGTGCGGTGGGATTTGGGTGGGCATGAGGGCCATGATTGTGGATCATGATGACGTGTTGGGGGGGCATGAGTCAGGGCCTGCTGGCAGGTGTCCGTCACCGCTGGATTGAGGGGGGGAGTCCAGGGGGTCATGAGTGGGGGCTGCTGGCAGGTGCCAGTCACTGCTGGGTGGGGGGGCGCAGGGGGACATGTCCGGGGTCACTTGTGCATGGTGACATGTGAGCTGGCTGAGGGGCATGGCCAGGGTGGATGGGCTGCCTGTGGGGCATGGCCAGGGGTGCAGGGTAGTCCCCTGTGTTGTGGGCTGCCTGCAGGCCCTGTGGAGGGGGGGGGGAGGGCTCACCTGGGAGGACACACACTGCCAAATCGCGTTGGGGCATCCCAGGAATACATGTACCCCACTCGCACCCCTCACTATACACGACCCACTCGCACAAGGCCAGTAGCGTTTAAAACTCCCTGCATACCGCCCAAATACACGTACCCTGCGAGCACAGGGCATATTGCGTGTAACACGTCCCGCGCACCCCCAGAATACATGAACCCCGCTCGCACAAGGCCTATCGCGTGTGAAACTCCCTGCACACCCCCCAATACACGTACCCCGCTATCGCCTGTAACACGTCCCGCGCACCCGCAGAATACAAGTACCCCGCTCGGCCAAGGCCTATCACGTGTAACAAGTCCCGCGCACCCCCAGAATACACGTACCCTGCTCGCACAAGGCCTATCGCGTGTGAAACTCCCTGCACACCCCCCAATACACGTACCCCGCTATCGCCTGTAACACGTCCCGCGCACCCGCAGAATACAAGTACCCCGCTCGGCCAAGGCCTATCACGTGTGAAACTACACGTGCAACCCCAGAATCCGCGCAGGCAGCCCATCCACCCTTGGCATGCCCCGCAGGCAGCCCATCCACCCTTGGCATGCCCCGCAGGCAGCCCATCCACCCTGGGCATGCCCCGCAGGCAGCCCATCCACCCTGGGCATGCCCCGCAGGCAGCCCTTCACCCCTGGCCATGCCCTGCAGGCAGCCCATCCACCCTCCCCATACCCTGCAGGCAGCCCATCCACCCTCCCCATACCCTGCAGGCAGCCCATCCACCCTCCCCATACCCTGCAGGCAGCTCATCCACCCTCCCCATACCCCGCAGGCAGCTCATCCACCCTCCCCATACCCCGCAGGCAGCCCTTCACCACTGGGCATGCCCCGCAGGCAGCCCATCCACCCTGGGTATGCCCCGCAGGCATCCCATCCACCCTCCCCATACCCCGCAGGCATCCCATCCACCCTCCCCATACCCCGCAGGCAGCCCATCCACCCTCCCCATACCCCACAGGCAGCCCTTCACCCCTGGGCATGCCCCGCAGGCAGCCCATCCACACTGTGCATGCCCCGCAGGCAGCCCACTCCACAGGGGGGACTTTTCCCACGTTTTACACGCGATTTCGCAGGCGCGAGCGGGGTACGTGTATTGTGGGGCATGCGTGGGGAGTTTTACACGCTATTGGCCTAGCACGAGCGGGGTACGTGTATTCTGGGGCGTGCGCTGGGAGTTTTACACGTTATTGGCCTAGCGCGAGTGGGGTACGTGCATTCTGGGGCGTGCGCGGGGAGTTTTACATGCTATTGGACTAGCGCGAGCGGGGTACATGTATTCTGGGGCGTGCGTAGGGAGTTTTACACGCGTTTTCGTGGTTGGGGGGCTGTGTGCTTGTCCACTGGCCTTTGCGCCATGTACTGGATTTGTGCGCTGTTCATGGTGCATGGGGCGGGATTGAGGGCGTAACTGGCGCTGCTGCAGGGTCGCGCCTCCACTCTGTGCCGCGGCTGGTTATGGATGTTGAAATCCATGAATACGCTGTGCGCTGAAATGGGTTTTGGTGCACGCGGCTGGCACAGACTGCCGCACTCGCACAGTGTGCGCCAGCCGCGTGCACCACTTGTGCGGCGAATTCTATGAATTACCCTGAAAATGTCAGCAAAATATTGTCCACTTCTATCGCGGTAATGCTTCTCTAATATGTATTGAGTTTGTACCACGCATCCGAGCACCCGTTTCTCTTGTTTGCGTCTCTAGATACTGTATTTGGTATTGTGTAATTCCTTCTTCGTGATCTTGTGCAGTGTGCTAGCAGAAAGATTTACCTATTGTTGATTTTCAAATTCCAATAATTGAGGCACATTTGCAACTGAAAAAACGTATAGCAGCAATGGCTTGTCTGTGTAATTTTTCATTTATTTATTTTTATAACCTTAGTGATTTGTAGAACGTTCCACGTAGTTTGCCAATGGTTCTAGCTTTCGTGGCGAGCCAGTGACACCATGCAGGCCTAGGGAATTGATGGGCTTTTTGTTACCTTTTTATTTGTGGCTGGCAGTGTCGGACGCTCTGTTCAGAAGATGCACCAGTCCATGGGGACCTGATGTTTTCACTTGTGCAAGTTTCTCTCTGATCTTTGCTCAAAAAGAGCTGTTGCGTTAGAATGGGGATCTACGGACCTCCAAGATTATTTTAATTGTTTTAGTAATTTTTTCAGGTCTAAATAAAGTCGCCATAATCTATTTTAAACTTGTCCACATTGAGTGGGATTCGATCTGCTTTGCGTCATGTGGCAATATGTCTGCAGTGCTTAATTAGTGTATTTTAAATGCAGAGACTGTAAATATTTATAGGAATAACTGATGGGTGCCCTGTGGTTGTCAGGTCATCAGTTGTTCATTCTGTCATGAAAGCTTTAAACCATATTGCATATCCAAAAGGAGTGATGGGCGGCAGCATTCAGGTCTCAGAAGGCGAGAATGACCCCCGGGCAAGTGCACAACTTCGTTTGTTGACCTTGTGTTAACTTTTTCCCTGGCTGAGTGCTAGGGTGGGTCAGACCTCTAGATGTGATTATCCGTTTCCTGGGTCATCTTCCTTTGCTATTTAGTTGCTGGGAAGCATCATGAGGTGCACATCATCCAGAGGGTCTAAACCTGTTAGTTTTAAGTAACTAGCCTGTGTTCCCTTTAGCCAAAGCTAATTTAAAATCAGTCAGCGTCGCTTGCCAGGCAAGAGGGTAGAGCACAGTGGGAGCTGTTGACAAAAACTTGTCAGGGCCATAATTGTGAACCCAACCCTTCATCTTTATCAGTCATCCGTCACTCAGAGGCCTGGCAACATGACTCCCTGTGCACCTGTGGCTGCCCCCGCTCACCCATCTCCCCTCCCTCTCTCCTGCAGAGGCAAGGCAGGTGCGATACCTACGCCACGGAATTCGACCTTGAAGCAGAGGAGTATGTCCCGCTGCCCAAGGGCGACGTGCACAAGAAGAAAGAAATTATCCAGGATGTCACTCTACACGATTTGGACGTAGCCAACGCAAGACCGCAGGTATGGCATGCCGCAGGTTCCACGTGGTGGAGGCGGTTGGGTTATGGGTAGTGCAGAGAGGGTTTTGAGAGGTCATCCCATAGACCTACCTGTAGCAGAAGCATTAGATTGCCTGATTAATATTTCCAGCAACTGCTGTTCTGATTGTTTTTCTGTTGTGCACTGCAAGACGGCTTAAAACCCTGCAAAGATAAGCCCATTGAAGTGAAAATTAAAATAACTGTCAGTCTTCTGGTTTTAAAGCATATATGTTCACACCTTATTTGTATTCAGTAATATGTCCATATGGTACAGGTCTGATTCTGTTTAATGTTGCATCATATACTGAAGTAGCCAAGGAGCATCGTCGAACTAACACACCTCTCCCCCACCCCCGATTATTGAACCAGTGCACAATTATTTGAGTGGTAGAAAAGCCTTGTCCTTGTTTAGTTCTTGCCTTTTCCGTTTTCAAAGTAGCCTTTCTGGTTTTCTACTGTATCCTCCAGAATTCTCCCTTTCAGTGCTCACTTTGGAATTTTGACTTTATAACTTTGCATCCTTTAGTCACGCATTTTAGGTCCGGATTCTTGTTTAGTTCCACAAGAATTTGAGAATTGCCCCCAAACTGCTAAAAAGACAAACCACTTAAAGCTAGCATGCCATTACCGAACTCTTGCCCCTCCCCCCTACCGTGTATCCTCCATATAAAGTAACTGTAATAAATGGCTGCACCTTGTATGTTGGTCAGTTGGTTTTCTGAAATGTGGTTAGCTAGTTGGTTTTAGAAATATTTTTTCTTTGTATGAATTTTTGTATTCTTTTAATTTTCTGTTTTCTCTTTTGTGAAAAGTCAAATGACTGATCCACAATAAAATACAAAATAATTAGCTAGTTTGTGTGCTGGAAGACTTCAAACTGAGTTTGTACTAATCTGCAGGCAGATCCCATGGCGGGCAGAAACTTGGGAAGACTCGTCCGTTAAAGACAATATATGGACAAGCCTGTCTGACGAGCACTACTGGGCGGGTATTCCGTATGCCAGCTGCAAAACATCCATGTGACCTAGCCTATTTTAGTGGTAATCATTCCAATTTGCGAGCTACTGGTCAGGCATAAAAACATCACTTGCCCCTTCAATTCTGCGTATGAACACTATTGCTTACTGGCTACAAGTAAATTATCAGTAGCCAATGGAAAAAGGCACATTTTGAGTTGAATTATGGGGTGAAAGGTTCTCTGAGCTTGTTGCATTGCCTTTGAGTTAAATCTTAATGTACCCTTTACCTGAACCTTTAAGTCAACTCCACGAATATATTTTGATTAAAAGCATTCTGATACAAATCTTCAAACCCTTCTGTCCATACAGACCTATACATAATTCTACAAAGTATGCTTAAAAGTATAGAAGCAAGTAAGGGAAAATGTAATCTTGTGATGAAAACTTGTAACGTTAGAAGAGCCTCCTCGATACTCCTCGCTGTCCCCAGATTTCTCTGCCTATTACCTGTGATGTGGGAGTCCATTACACTGGGACCATCTCTACAGTATCTCATTGAGTTTTTGTTCCTCTAATCTCCTTTTGGAATGCGTCTAGTACCGCACACACCCTAAGTCCAGCTGCTTGTATGTTCAAGCTGTAAATGCTATCAACCTAAATGGGCCTAGATATGCCAACCAGTAGACATATCTTAGTCCAAAAAAGCTTGAGGTAGAATAAACTGTACCTTTTATAATCTGAAAATAAAGTCCAAATATCGAATTTCTATTGAATACTTTGCACCTGATGCACAGATACCTACCTCTATTTGACTCTGTGCCACAAGAAAGCTCAGTTGCTGCTCCTGCAAACCTTCCCCTGCGTCTACCCCTCTCATTCTCGCTTGTTCAGCACCCTCCCAATGCGCTCCAAGCAAATTCTGTTCCTTGCAGACTTTATTTTACTCTTTGTTTTGACATTTTCAATATTTGCACTTTCTTTACACCCTCTTAACATCATTTTCATATGCTTGTCTCCCATAATAACCTCGCCAGTATCTCCATCCTTTCCTCGCTTCCACCCCAATGGCGCTTTCTCTTTCTCCTATCTTTTCCAACTGCTTCTCTATTGACTATCCTTCCCTTCTCACTAAGTCTGGTAGGAAGAGGTTCAAAAAGGATATCTTGGCCTCTAACCCTGGTCTTCCTATCGCAGACACCTACGCCAATGCTTCTGCCAGACAGACCCTCACCGACATCCTCTTGTCGTTCCTTCGCCAGATCTATGGACTCCTCATATGGTGTCTGTGCTCTGCCCTATCTCCTCCTCTCCCATTAATGGTGGCACTCGCTGGGAAGTTCTCATGGCTTCCTTCGACTCCTCTAAAGTCATCATTAATGTCAACCTAAATGGCACTGTCCTGGTCCAAGGCCCTCGGGCCAATCTCCTCCTCTTTGATAGGTGCTTCCCTCGCCTCATCAATTTCCTCTCATCTCCTGCTGTCCCCTCCCCCCCCCCCCTTGGCTACCTTGCCCTCTCTCCTCCACCTCCTCCTCCTGCCCCTCCTAGGGCTCTTTCTCCTCCGCAGGGTGTACCTCTAATCTGTACCCCTCCCCGGAAGGTCTTTCAGGCTGGCAACCTTCTTCATATTGCCACTCTCAACTCTTGCTCTGCTGTCAAACACTCCTCTGACATCTGCCACCTCCTTGAAGAACTAGACCTTGATGTCCTTGGTCTTACTGAGACATGGTTCCCTGCCAGCTCTGTCACATTCTTTGACACTCTCCTCCCTGATGGCTACAAGATCCTCTCAGCACCCAGATCCTCCCGGTCCGGTGGGGGGCGTAGCCCTGATCTTTCCTGAATGGATTCCTGCCTCTATCATTCCCACTCAGACCTACTCCTCTTTTGAATGCCTTGTCTGTAGGCTTTCTCTCTCGCCTACCCATTCTCTTACTGTGGTTACCATCTACCGGCCTCCTGGTCAAATCGCCTCATTTCTCTCTGAGTGGGCAGACCTCTCCTCCCTCCTGGCCTCTACCACTCAACTCCTCCTCCCCTGTGACCTCAATATGCATTTAGACTCTCCTTGCTCTGTACTCTGTACTCTTCTGTGACCTCTGCGACTCCCTCTCTCCCTGTCCATCCTCCCCTCTGGCCCGACTCACTCTGCAGGGCACACACTCAATGTCTTGATCTCCTCTGACCTACCCCTCTCCATCCCTCTGACCACTCCTCTCTCCTGGAGCGATCACTCCATCCTCTCCTCTCTCCCTCTCTTCCCCCCAAGCCAAGCCTACCCCAATACTGCCACCTACCTTCTCGGACATCCGGCACCTGAAGCGTATGTCAGTTGAGGCTTTTGCCGCTACTTTCTCTCTACCCCCCCCCCTCCACCTTTGGCTGTCTCACATCCTGACACAGCCCTGTCTCTCGCTCTACTCTTCAATTTCTGATACGCTTGATGCTCTTGCCCCTGTCATGATGATCCGTTTGAAGTCCAAAGCCAAGTGCAATTCCTGGTATGACTCTGACCTAGCTAAACTTAAACGTAAGTGTAGGGTGGCTGAGAGGAAATGGAGGACTTCCTGTTCATCCTCTGACAAACTGCCCTGTCGCCTGCTACAAAGGCAATACTGACTCTGTCCTCACCAAGAAGAGTCCACATTCAAGCTCGTGTGTCTGCGGCATCTAACAACTCGGCCGAACTCTTTAAAATCTGCAAGGAGCTGGCCAACCCTGCTGCAGTCTCTACGCCTCCTGTTGCCTCCCAGGCTCTTTGCAATGGCCTTGCCTCTCACTTCATTTAGCAAACCCAGGACATCCTGTCCACCCTCTCCACCTACACCCTTCCTCTCCATCTGTGCTTACTGGCCCTCCTTTAGCCCCCCCACCATACTTCTCGTACTTTCCTCTTTTTTCCCCAGACGAGGTCGCTAGACATTTCCGATCTATGAAAGCCTCGTCAAAACAGGTTCATCCCTGTTCCTCTAAAACCATCAAGGACCACATTGACACCCTCGCTCCGGCCTTTGCTGATTTTTGCAACCATTCCTTTGCCTCGGGATCCTTCCCCTCCCCTCTGAAGCACTCCTTTGTGAATCCTCCTCTCAAGAAACCCACAGCTGATCCTTCTTGTCCAGCTAACTATCGCCCAATTTCCATTACTCCCTTTCTGGGCAAACCCCTGGAAAAGTTGGCCATCTTTCAGCTTAACCTTCATTCCAATTCTGTTGGCTGACTCCATGACCACCAGTCTGGCTTCAGAGCTGCCAGAAGCACAGAAACTGCTCTCCTGAACATCCGTGAAGATCTGCTCTCCAACCTTGACTCTAACATTCCCTCTGTCCTCATCCTCCTCGATCTCTCCTCTGCCTCCGACACGGTCAACCATACATCCTGCTCAAACGTCTCTGTGAAAACCTTGGTATCACTGATAAGGCTCTGGCGTGGCTGACCTTTTTCCTCTCAGATCGACCCTCCCAGGTCCAACTTGGGTCCTTCCTTTCATCTATCTTCCTCTCTACCTGTGGTGTTCCCCAGGGGTCTAACCTCTCGCCCTAGCTTTTCAACCAATACCTGGCAACTCTCGCCCACTACATTGCCACTTTCTACTCAAATTTCCAGTGCTACGCTGACGCAACTCATTTTCAGGTTGCCCTCTGCCACCTCCTCTCCCTCT
Organism: Ambystoma mexicanum; assembly: GCF_040938575.1. NCBI lineage: Eukaryota > Metazoa > Chordata > Amphibia > Caudata > Ambystomatidae > Ambystoma > Ambystoma mexicanum. Next base: position 116,514,860 of record NC_090923.1, read on the forward strand.
CTCATCTCTGATTGCCTAAGTGCCATTAAAGATTGGTGTTCCGCCAATGATCTTTGTCTGAATGCCAGCAAGACATCGGCACGCCTTCACCATCCTTTCCCCTCACTCTCTGGCCGGCATCCCTTGGCCCTCCCCCTACCCCCACCTGCGAGGCTAAGAAACTCGGTCATCTTTGACTCCACCCTTTCCTTCTCCGGCCACATCTGAGGTCTCTAAAAAGTCAAATTTCCTACTGCACCTCCTCGGAGGTACTCTGCCTTTCCTCTCCTTCCCCTAGAAGCTCCTGGTATCCCAAGCTCAGTTTCTCTCTAGATTGGACTATGGTAACAGCCTCTTTCTAAATTTACCGACCTCTACTCTTTGCCCTCTGCAACTAATCTAGAACAGGACTGAGACTTGTTCTTGGCCTCAAGCCCTGGGAACGTATCTCCCCAGCTCTGAAATCTCTCCATTGGCTCCCAGTGGATAAAAAGATTAAATTCAAAACCCTCTGCATTGTCCACAAGACTTTCTGGGGCCTGGGTCCAAAATACCTTCAGCTATCCCTCCGCAAATACCTCCCCTCCCGAGCTCTTCACTGGTCTACCACCAACTCCCTCAGGGTCTGTCGTATTTCAAAGAAACGAGCTGGGGGTAGATCTGCCTTCGGCTGGGGCCTCCCTCTGGAACAGCCTCCCTGCCACTCTAAAACGTGAGGAGAACCATTTCTGGGTCCGGAAGCACCTCAAGACTTTCCTCTTTTCTTCTGCCTTTGCTCCCCCTCTCCCCTGCTGATCTGTTCTCCCTTGGCACCGTGCACCTGGCCACCCTCTGTCCTCCGGGCCCAGGTACCTGCTCACCCTGCCACCCTCCCGCACTGCCTCCAGGCCACCCCTTGCACTGGGGTCTGTATCTGTACCCATACAGCCCCACCCCTTTTTCTTCCTGCACTTATCAGACCTACCCTGTCTGCTGCCTTAAACCTAGCACTTGCAAATTGCTGGCTGCACTACCACTGTTTGTTGCCTTTATTATTTATTTATTGTTATTTATCTGTTTCTCCTCTGCTTCGCACTTTCCACTTCTCCCCCTTCCATGTGCTTTTCCCCTCCCCCTCTCCCATGCACTTGCGCGTTCTCAATGTCACTGGGCCTAGTAAGATTGCTGTTTTGTTCTCCCCTGTTCCCCTTCCTTGCCTTGTCGCACTCTGAAACACTTGTGTATGAGCGCGATAGAAATGAAATATCAATATCAATAATGCAAACTAAATTTCCTTCACCGCTCCCCAGTTTGAGGTTTCCTGCCTGTGGTAGATTTCTGGACATTTCCTGAGCGCCTTCATATAGGTTTATTGAAATATAAAAAGGCATTTCATCCAGTAACAATTCTTCATGAAATCTGTGCTGTGGCTTTGTCAATACCAAGCAGTGATATGATTTACTGGTGCTGTCTAGTCCCTGTTAGTTGGATAGTATGATTTACTTGGTGATTTTTCGTAAAGTCTACTCTTTGTTTCACAAAGCTTGCCCTGCCTTTGTCAAACGCAAGGCTTATATATAGAAGGGATGCTAATTTGAATTTCTTGCCTTCTGGAAGATGTGGATGGAATGCTGCATCAGTGCCAAAAGATATTGTACTCATTTTTGGCGTTACTGTTGCTTTTTGTTCCTTTTGAACCCATGACGTTCACCTTATTAATCATTCCCACTCCCTCCTTCCCTGCGGCTCTCTGGCCGGCCTCTCTTGGCCCTCTTCCTGCCCCCACCTGCAGCGCTAAAAACCTTGGGGTCATCCTCGACTCCACACTCTCCTTCTCTCCTCACATCTCAGACGTCTCTAAGAAATAACACTATCAGCTGCACCTCCTCAGGTATTCTTCCTTTCCTCTCCTTTCCCCAGAATCTCACCGTCTCTAGAGCCCTGGTTCTCTCTTATCTGCCTGCCTCTACTCTCCGCCCTCTGCAACTTATCCAAAACAGGACTGAGAGACTTCTCCTTGGCCTCAAGCCCAGGGATCGTATCCCTCCAGGACTGAAATCTCTGCACTGGCTCCCAGTGGCTGCAAGGATTAAGTTCAAAACCCTCTGCATTGTCCACAAGGCCTTCTGGGGCCTGGGGCCGCAATACCTTCAACTCTCTCTTCCCAAGTACCTTCCTTCTCGAGCTCTTCGCTCATCTGCCTCCAACTCCCTCAGGGTCAGTCGCTTCTCCAAGCAACGAGTGGGTGGACGAGCTCTCTCTTCAGCAGGGGCCTCCCTCTGGAACAGCCTTCCAGCCTCCCTGAAACTTGAGGACCATCTCAAAACCTTCCTCTTTGCTTCTGCTTTCTCTGCCTATCTCAACTGCTGATTTTCTGTCTGAAACTGCACTGGTTACCTGGCCACCCTTTCTGATCTTGGGTCCAGGCCCGGCACCTGCCCTGCCCCATTGCAATCCCCCGTACTTGGGGACTGTTTTTCTGTATCCCTACAGAACCCTACCAGCACTTATTTTTGCTCTTAACCTGCACTTGCCACCATTTGGCCGCTTTTATTGATCGTATTTATTCTTCTATCCCTTGCACTGCATTTTTTCCTTCTTCCTTCCCACAGGCACTTGCCCTTTCTCCCTACCCTTGCACTTGCGCGATCTGAATGACACCTGGCCTAGTAGGATCGTTCTCTGTCTTCCCACCGTTTCCCCTCCCACTGTTCCCCTCCCTTGCCTAGTCGCGCCCTGAAACTTTTGTACGGGCGCGTTATAAATGCCAAATCATATATCATATATCATATCATATATCATTCCAATGAAGTGGATCAAGCCCTGCAGATAAGGGGTGTATCAGCCACATTTATTCTCTAAAAATAGGCAAATACTCAAAAATAGGGAGTACAAATACTCCCAACAAAAAATAGGAAACAGACCTTGTGCCCCTGCTTTTATCTACACAGCTGGGTGGATAGTTTTGGACTAGTAATGCATGTACTACCACAGGAAGAAACTGCTGCTATAACTGTATGATCAGGAGAAATAAACCTGTATTTTTTATGTGCATGAATAACTAGGTACAAAAACATTATTACAAAAAACAATCAATTTTCTAGTTAAAACGTATTTTTACCCACTCATAAAGTACTCTCATTGGGAATACGTATTGCATTTGTACTCCCTAATAAATCATTTTAATCCCAACTTTAAAAAAATGAGTAAAATACTCCCACTTCCAAATCTTATCTGGAGCACTGAGTGGATCAAGCACTTCTTTGTATTGTCTGCTGCATCGGTGCTATATATGCAGTAAACATTTTCTTTTGTTTTGCAGGGTGGGCAGGACATCCTCTCCATGATGGGACAGTTAATGAAACCTAAGAAAACAGAAATCACAGGTACGGGACATTCTCTGTAATGTTGCACTTGTGGTGCTGAGTAACAACCTATGGTTTATCAGAGTTTAACTGTACTAAGCACTGTGCCTTCAAGAGCTAAAGCAAAGACTTTTATGAAGTTCCACCATGGGAAGGCATTGTCTTGCTGCTGAGCTGGGAGCATTGGCAGGCAAATCTGGTCCTGAATAAAAGCCTGCTCTTTCATTCATAAAGGAAGGGTATTTCAAATGTGGCCTCATATTCAAGCCTACTAATGTGATTCGAATACATCCCTGTTATGGCCCCTTCCACATCCTACTCATTGTGTATTTTTTTAACCTCTTCCGTCCCTTACAAACCCAATTTGGCCTTGCCACTCTAAATGCCCTGATGTCCCATTGATAGTCCCCTCTTTCGTAGTGTCCAGTTACTCAACACTTCAATTACTGGCCTGAGTTCTGGATACCTTCAGAAAGGACTTGAAAATTCACTTCTTTGAGAACTAACACTTCATACGGTTACTGACGATCATAACCCATAGCCTGTAAATTGACATTACATACACTAGATATAGATTATCGCTCACTTAACTGGTATATCCATTACTGTCCCAGTCTCCTTTCCACATCTTGGGTTACGTACACAGAGACTTGTGTACCGTTTCATGCTACCTTTTTGCAACATTTATGTTTGAGATGCAAGAGCAAAGAAAATAATGGCAGCAAATTCAAATTACCCAGATGGTGACGTGACCATTGTTACAGGGGAGAAGGAACAAAGGAGGAGAAACGCACAAAGTGTGGGCAAACACAATTGTATTTTATGCTCTCTTAAACCACATATCTTGATGTTGGTTTCAACAAACCAGGATTTCCCTATCTGTAGAATGGGATCAAGGTGAGCTGATGGATGTGTGGAAACTTTAGGGTGTTCCCTTTCTTGGGCTTTCCTCAAGCACTGTCTAGAGATTTTTCTTCTTGCCTAATAGCCACCATCAGCCCTATTCCCCAGATGGTAAAGGTCTGGTTGGGAAAAACGACTATGGATACTAAGATGGACCAACTAACACACAGGATATTCTTGGGAATACAGTGTTGGGATGGAGGAGTAACATGCTCATGAATATTCCCTGTCGTCGGGCTGGGAATCCTCGGTAAAGAAAAAATCAGTATCAGTTTCGTTTCTGATCTGTCTTTCTTAGTAGTAACCAATCACTGATGCCTGGGTCGTACTGCCCCCAGCCAATGACTGCCCTCTCCCTAAGCCCCTCCCCTGGCAGCCAGCCTCAGATTTTTATTGCACGTTCAAGTGTTGGGAGTCCTCGTGCAATAGCTCTCGAGCTTGTACTGGGTTTTCGCGCTTTTTCAAAGAGATTTTCTAATTTTTTCGGTAAATCAAGCCTCAAGCTCCACCGTTTCTACTTCCGATCAACGGGGACCCGTTTCGGAATTTTCTACGCCCCTCAAGGGTGAAGTTTTCACCGAGCTACGCTTCTTGGAGGATTCCAGAAGTTTCTGAGGCCTACCTCGTGGACATGGCCCAGGAGAAAGGAAGCTCGACACCCGGATCCAAGCTGTTCAGGAACTGCCCTGGATGCAAGCTACAGAATATGTTCAAGGAGGACGTGCATGCGAGATGCCTCTACTGCCTCCTCGAAGACAAGACGCACGTTGTGAAGGACTGTGCGTTTTGCATGAACATGACGGAACGGACCATGAGGGATTGTCGGACCTGTCTCGCCAACTGGCTGGAAGGCCAGAGCCCGTCAGGTGAGAAGTCGTCGTCCGAGCGGTCTTCTAAATCCTGTGAGGGCGCCCTGGCGACGGGGGCCCAACAGAAGGCAAAGCACTGCAAGTCCGCAGGCCCCGGGAGCGCCGAACGGTCGGGCTCCTCGGCTGCCAGGCAGGGCGCATCCTCACCGGCGCCATCAACCACGAGCCAACGCTCTGCCTCGGGGAAGAGGGAATCCGAAAACCCGGCTAAGCTTCTGGAGAGGCCCCGGTTGATCTCGAAGGAACCAGCCGTGGGAAGCGAGGCAGTGAACCCCCCCCAAGATGAAGGCCGCAAGCACGCACAAGGTGGTGAAGGCCTTGATTCACCCGGCAAAGGCCTCTATCGAGGAAGTTGCTACGGTCCTGGAGCTGCCTGTGGAGGCTACCCCAGTGGAGGCGACCTCGGGGCCCAGAGTTTCCCTGCAACCGCGGAGGGAATACTCTTTCTAGCCCCTCGAGAAGACCCCATGAAGACCCCGGAGGAAGAAGAGGGGGGGGGGGGCGGTGGCCATTACGGACACAGAGACAGCCTCCGTGGAGGCGCTGGTTGAAGTCTTGGAGGGTGTCAACAAGCACATTGAGGAGGCCCGGTCCCATGGGAGGGATCCCGACAAGGAGGACGACGAGAGCGACGGTGGGGCCGACGAGCCCCCAGTGGAGCAGCCATCCCGCCCGTCGCATCCTGAGCCACAGGACAACTTGGCGGCCATTTTGATGGCAATCCAATCCTTATGTATGGAGATAAGGACAAGATTGCCCCTGTGCCCGACGGACGAGCCAGAGCCAGGCCCGTCGGGAAGCCCTCCAAACAAGAGGAGAATTCATCCACCCCCGCCTTTTCAGCCCTCACGGCCTTCTCAGCCTTTGTCCCAGTCCCTGGGGACGACACAAGAACGGACACGGCCACGACAGAGACGGATGATGACGACGATGGTGGTGACGATGGGACGGATCTCCCATCACCACCTCCTCGGTCCTCCCCGCCCGACGAGATCGGCTCCTTCCACGCCATGATTGCCAGGGCATCCGAGCTTTTCCAGATCTTCCCCGAAGAGCAGAGGGAAGGTAGGTTTCCTCTACCAACAGCGCGAGGCCAAGAGGAAGACGGTCCTCGCGGTGCCTCTGCTGGATGAAATCTGGGACGAGGGACGAGCCCTTCTGAAGAACCCGTCCACGACGCCTGCGAAGAGGGACCGGTACGAGAAGTAGTACCCGGTTCTCGAAGCCGCCCCCTTGTGCCTTAGGGCGCAGCCGACCCCTGATTGAGTGGCCAAGAAGAAAGCGGGGGGGGGGGGGCATCGGCCTCAACGTCCACTTCCTCGCCGCACAGCGCTGGAAAGAAACTGGATGCCATGGGACGAGTCATCTCGTCCGCGGCGATAAAAATTAAGGCGGCCAACGCCCTAGCGATCGTGGCCCGCTACGACAGGGAATTGTGATACAAAATCGCCCCCTGTTCGACTTCCTACCGGACGACAAGAGGGCAAAGGCCCTAGCGATTGAAGGTGAGGGGGCCATAACGGTGGCCACGGACATTGCTGACACCGGTTTCCGCCAGTTGGGCAACGGCGTTTGCCTTAGACGGCGAGGGTAGCTCAAGGCGACAGATTTTCGCCAGGACGTGCAAGCCAAGGTTTTGGACATGCCCTTTGACAGGAACAATCTGTTTGGGAAGACGGTGGATGAGTCCCTCCAAGCCATCAAGACCGACACGGTGACGGCTCGGGCCCTAGGAGCTCTTCAGCAACGATGGCCGTCCTTTTGGAACTCCGGAGGCAAGCAAGGTGCCTCCAAGAGATTCGGCAGTGGCTCGTCTACGTACCGCCAGGCGGCCAGCTCCTCGTCGCAAGAAGCCTACAGGGGACGAGGCAAGTCGGGTGGATCTCGCCGTCGTCGCCAGGGAGGCCAAGGCGGCAAGGCGGCCGCCAAGCAAGACTGAACCGACCGTGGCGTCGGCCCCCCACTGAGGGAGGTCGTCTGGCGAAGTTCGTCAGCGTGTGGGAGTCAATCTCCACCGACCTTTGGGTGCTAGATGCCCTGGCCCAGGTACACCCGCTCAAAGAGACTCCGGGGCTCCGGAGTATACTCGAGATACTTCCTCGTCAGAAAGAAGACAGACGGTTGGCTCCCCATCCTGGACCTGCGTCAGTTGAACAAGTACATCAAGGCACAGAAATTCAGGATGGTCACCACTTGCTGGGACAGCTGGAGGAGGGCGACTTCCTATCGTCACTGGACCTGGAGGATGCTTACTTCCACATCCCCATTCTAAAAGGACACAAAGTTCCTCAGATTCGTAGTCCAGGGGCGTGACCACCAATTCAGAGCCCTGCCGTTCGGATTAAAGTCGGCACACAGGGTGTTCACCAAGTGCCTCGCACCTGTGGCGGCGCGGCTGCGCCTGCAAGGGATCCACGTCTACCCCTACCTGGACGACTGGCTAATCCGTGCAAGGTCAAGAGAACTCGCCGAAGAACACACAGCGAGGACCGTCCGCCTGCTCACGGAGCTGGGATTCACCATCAACCACCCCAAATCCCATCTGGTCCCGTCGCAGGTGGCACTGTTTCTGGCAGCGAAGCTCGATACAGTGAAGCGATTGGCATCTCCGTCGCAAGAAAGGACGATGGCCATTTTGGGCAAGGTGCAGCGCCTGTTAGCCACAGATGTGACCAGCGTGAGGTCCATCAAGTCCCTCCTCGGGATGATGTCCTCATGCATCTACCTTGTGCCCCTTTGCAGACTTCGGATGCGTCCGGTACAAGAGTTCCTCGACGCCCGCTGGATTCAAGCGGCTGGCAGCTTCGAAGACAGGATCCCGCTCGACGAGGCGTTCCGTCGGGCGATTCTATGGTGGGGTGCCCATGCGCACCTCGCGGCAGGCATGGACTTTCAGGCCCCGGCGTATCAGGAGACGGTAACGACGGACGCCTCCCTGGAGGGATGGGGGGCCCACACCGGAGATCTCCATGCAAGAGGCTTCTGGCTCCCGGAGGAGAGGTCTCTCCACATCAACATCCTGGAGCTACGAGCTGTGTTCTGGGCACTCAAATCGTTCATTCCGTCCCTCAAGGACAAAGTGGTGAGGATCTTCACCGACAACACCACCCCGATGTTCTACATCCGGAAGCAGGGAGGCACCAGATCGCCAGCCCTATCCAAGGAGGCCCAGGATCTGTGGCACTGGGCCGTCGCCCAGGGGATGTTTCTGGTTCCCTTCCACCTGGCAGGAATAAAAAATACGAGTGCCACGAGTGGGAACTACGCCAGGACCAGGTGGATGAGCTCTTTCAACGGTGGGGCAAACCCCAGATCGACCTTTTCGCGACGGCGACGAACTCCAAGTGCCAGAGGTTCGCCAGCAGGTTTGCACAACGAGGAGCATGGGCGATGCTTTCTCATTCCCTTGGGACCGCCTGTTCCTGTACGCGTTTCCTCCGTTGCCGTTGCTGCTCCGTCTCATCAACCAGCTCAAGATGTCCAGGTGCAGGATGATCCTCGTCGCACCAGCGTGGCCGAGACAGATCTGGTTCCCGGACCTTCTGGACTTGTCAGCGTCCCCACCTATCAAGCTGGCGACGGATGCGGATCTTCTCTCCAGAGAAGGAGGTGCCATTCTTCATCACGATCCGGAGTCGCTGAACTTGCAGGCTTGGCTCCTGCAGCACTAGAGTTTGGAGGATACGAGATCCCCGCTGACTGCAGAGAGGTTCTTGCAAAAGCCAGGGCGTCCTCAACTCTCAAATGCTGTGGACATAAGTGGAAGAGGTTCTCTGTCTGGTGCCGTGCACAGAAGATTAACCCTCTGCGGGTTACGGCCTCAAGTATTGCTGTACCTACTGTCGCTGGCCAAGACTGGACTGGCTCACGCCTCCATCAAGATGCATCTGGCTGCCATCTCCCGATACACCAGAACTACAGGACGGGTGTCCTTGTGGTCTCCGCCTGGTGAAGGAATTTATGAAGGGACTATTCCGATCGTTCTCGCTGGTGAAGGCCCCTGCCCCGGCGTGGGAGCTCAACGTGGTGCTGACCAGGCTCATGGGGGGGCCCCATTCGAGCCTATGCATTCAGCACCATTGAAGTTCCTGTCGTGGAAGACAGCATTTCTCGTGGCCATCACCTCTGCACGACGAGTGGGAGAGATCCAGGCCCTATCTTGCAAGCCTCCATACTTGACCTTTCACAACACAAGGTGGCGCTGAGGGCGCACCCCTCCTTTATGCCCAAGGTACCGTCGGACTTCCACCTCAACGAGCCCTTGGTGTTGCCAGTTTTCTTCCTGTCGTCTCCGGCCGAGAGGACTTTGCACTCGCTGGATGTGGCTAGAGCGCTGAAGTTCTACGTGGACCACACAAAGAGTTTTCGGAAGACATCACAGCTGTTTGTGAACTTTGGACATGTGAATCAAGGGAAGGCTCTCTCGAAGGCTTCCATTTCCAGATGGCTCTCCAGCTGCATCATGCACTGTCACCGGTTGGCAAACTGACCGCTGCCCGGCCGTCCGAGAGCCCATTCGACCAGAGCGATCGCTGCTACCACGGCGTTCCTGCTGGTGTGCCCCTGCTGGACATCTGCAGGGCTGCTACGTGGAGATCGATGCACACCTTAACAAGATTCTACTGCGTCGATCAGGACTCCAGGGAGGAGTCCAGGGTCGGCCAAGCAGTGCTGCTCAACCTGTTCGCTTAAGGTGAGCCTGGTGAGGAGGTAAGAGATGCTTACTGTTGAGTTGTTGTATTGCTTAATGTTGAGCCTGTTGCCACCTCCCGTGGTTGTGCATGTGTATACTGCTATGTATTCTTATATCATGAGCATGTGAATCCATGCCAGACCCCATGCTGGAGAAGGAACAAGTTACTTACATGTAACTGTTGTTCGCCAGCATGGATCTGGCATGGATTCACATCCAAACCCTCCCTCCTTCCCCTCTGCGGCTCTTCACTTGGTCATACTGCCACTTTACGTGCTACCAAATCTGAGGATGGCTGCCAGGGGAGGGGCTTAGGTAGAGGGCAGTCATTGGCTGGGGGCAGTATGACCCTGAGATCCGTGATTGGCTACTACTAAGAAAGACAGATCAGAAACAAAACTAATGCTGATTCTTTTCTTTACCGAGGATTCCCGGCCTGACTACGGGGAATATTCATGAGCATGTGAATCCATGCCAGACCCATGCTGGAGAACAACAGTTACAGGTAAGTAACTTGTTCCTCATGAAGATAAAACATGGGGAACACTAAATTATATTAGGAGTCTAGAGCCTTTGAATGTAGTTGGCGCACATGTCATTTGATTAGTTAACAGTTTTTTGTGCTCAAATGAAATGAATATTTGGTCCACTTGATAATGTATAATTTGGTCAATTACATGTTGGATGGTAGCCGTTTTGAGAACAGCATGTGGTTTAAACAAAATGAAAAAACTGCGTATCGGTCATGGTGGCATTACAGTTGCATTACTAGTACTCTGTGGGAACTGTTCCGCCCCTCGGTGAATGATCTATGCTCAAGAACTCTGGTGCATTGGTGGCTCAACTCTTTTCATGCAGGTCGCCGCTTTCATGTCTTTGTAAAGTTTTGTAGTTGGTAATCCTTTCCACATATACAGCTGTTGAAATGGTCTTTGATCTGGGCGTGCCTTAAATACCTACATCTTCCGAACTGATTTCTTAAGCAATGGCTAAAGTTTTAAGAGATTGAACCATTCCAGGAAAGTTGACTTTTGTGTAATGTAAGCTTTAGGAGCACTATTGACTTTAAACAATCACTTTATCCTACTTTCTATCTATCACACAGTACCATCCCCAACAAACCCAACACAATTAGCACAGCAATATAACAGTCCTAGGGCCGCATTACGAGTGTGACTTCCTGGTTCCACCGGGACATTACAAGTCCAAGCGGATCAGGAAGTCAGGCGCTGGAAAATTTGAGTCCCAATTCCCATGGGAATGCAGACACGGAAGTACCAGCACTGTTTCTAATAGTGCCGGTGCTTCCGTGACAAGTCTGCCTACCGGAACAAGTTGCGCCCGGCCTGTCAGACCTGCCGGGTGCACTGGCCGTTGCAGGCAGACTCGTAGTGTGGTGGTCCCGAAAGGGTGCTGGTACATTGTAATGAGGCCTAGTCCTATTTTGCTGTTTAATGGGACGGTGTGTGATTAGCTATGAATTTTACCTTTGCATTTTGTTTATCTTTCAGACAAGCTGCGAAGCGAGATAAACAAAGTTGTTAACAAGTACATTGACCAGGGAATTGCCGAGTTGGTTCCTGGGGTTCTCTTTATTGACGAAGTGCACATGCTGGATATAGAGTGTTTCACATACTTGCACCGAGCTTTGGAATCCGCCATCGCACCCATCGTTATTTTTGCGACAAACCGAGGAAACTGCATTATCAGGTAGGTGGTTCACAGCCAGTTGTTTCTTTTGGGTCATCTCTATTATTAATGCTGTGCTTGAGACCCGGGCGAGAGGCTTCTCGACTGTAACTATTTACTCTGTTCTCAATATATATTAATGGCATTTACTTACCACAAACCTCGCTAGCAAGCAGCAGAGCGCTGAATAGGAAGAAAAAGGCAGGCAAGTAACTTTGAAAAGAACTGAGAAAATGCAATTGCAATCTAGGACTCCATACCTTTTTAAATTCATTCCACCTACCGACATGGCACTTTACACTGGCAGGTTGAAATGGCAAGGCAAATAAGGGCATTCACGCCTGTAGTAGTTCAAACACTTGCCCTGTTGTGCAAATAGCTAAATTTTGTTTTTTTACTCTAATTATGGTACAATCTGTAAATTATGGGGAGCCACAAGTGTTCTGTCTACCCTTGGAGTGTTTCTCCCTTCTGCTCAGGCACCCGGAATGGGGGAGGAGGGGGTTAAAGTGTGTGCCTGTGGGTTCCTGGAATCTGGAAATAGGGGTTGGAAGTAGGATGATATGTACGTAGTGCTCGATATTGAAGGGGCACACAAACAGTTAAGAAATGTGTAGTGGCTTTGTTACTGTCCTGAAACTGGGGGACCTGTATTCTAATCCTAGCTTAAATGCTAAATGCACAATTTTTTTTTAATTCTTTGCAAATTGCTTTTTTGTGACTTTCTTTGTGAGTAGATAAAATATAAATATGTAAAGCCGAAGTGTACAGCGTGCTGCATAGTACTGGCCATATTACGTTTCAGCAGCCACCCCTTCAGTTGCATCATATATTCTATAACAATAGTTCATTCCCGACACTGCACGCAGAACACTCTAATGTGAGGGGTGAAGGCCTCATTTTCTAGATACCCCTACCAAAGTGGACGGTCTCTGTTGGGCACTCTGCTTCTTGTGGAGTTATCAAATTCCCTCAAATGCATCACTCTGTGTTACTGCCTGTGTGGATGAATCCTGACCAGTGGCAGATTCAATGCAGCCTGCAAATCTTTAATTGGAGCTTAGCTCCAACGCAGCGCAAGCAGTGTATGGCGGAATGTAATTAAAAATGATTACCGCCTCCTACACTCCAGTGGGTAGAACTGCAATTAAACACGGCACACAGAACTGAAACAGTTAAAAGTTCTGTGTGCCGTGTTGTCGTTGAAGCGTGCCTGGCGTGGACACGCACGCTCAAGGATGTTAACTTCCTTTCATTTTCGGTCCGAAGTGAAGTGCTGACATAACGTCTGCACACCGACATAAGTAATCCCCCATGTATGCCGCTGCAATAGCGTGGCTTGTAAATCATTAAATAGCTGCTCACCACTTTTTAGAGATGGCTTGCGCTGCGACCTTCATAATGTGAATGCTCTGGAAGCATTACGTTGAAATGAACACGTTGGGCTGCTGTGAAGGGCTAGTAACACACAGCAAAAATGTAAGTAGGAAACACTTTATAAGTAAAGTTAATGCTACATACTAATTATGGTGTAAAAGCAATATTGTGCTGTTTTTATTTGCGAATGTCATGTGACTAATGTGTAAGTAGTTTAGCCCTACATTTGCATACATACAAAATAGAACACCTGCAGCATGTTTGATAATTCGGTACTCCACCCATCCACTGCTAATTACCACCCACAAGCACATTAACAAAGCCACAACCAGAAGAACATCAGTTGGAAAGCTCCTGGTACTTTCTACTCCTATACTGCGTGAATATATACTGCAATTACACAAGTATCGTTTATCCTGTTTGGAGACCGAACCTTAGAGTGGCTGAATGAAGATTCAGAGGAAAGAATGGAGAATATGACATGCCAAAAAGACATAATTGTGTGTCAAATGCAGATTTAAATGCATTAGAAATTAATCGATGCAAAGCCAATATCCAAAGTGCTACAAAGTGGGCCACAGACATATTCAAAACCTGGCTAGCACTTTCACTCCCAAATTTGATTAACTTCCTGCGCAAATCCTATGTAAAAGTAAGAAATGCAGCACGTTCACAATATCAACCTTCAAGCCTAATTTCCATCCGTGCTGGGCTAAATAGATATTTGAACAACCCTCCATTTTCACGAAATGTAAGTCTTATGCATGGTGAAGACTTCCAGAGTGCCAACTATGTCTTCATATCCATCATAAAAAAGGCAGCACCTGAGTGCAGAGATCGAACCACTCACAAACCATGCATCACTGAAAATGACCTCCAGACACTTAGAACAAGTGGAATCTTCACTACAGACCATCCCATTACTCTTCAATACAAAGTGTGGTAAGATATCCAACTACATTTCTGCACGATGAGGTAGAGAAGGACCATGTGCCCTACCAACGGATGCCTTCTGTATTGGCACAGATGAAAGCGGGCGCAAATATGCCACATTAGCATTCTATGAAGCTACCAAAAACCACCACTATCACTGAGAGAAACTGAGATAGCCTTTGTTGGGAAATGTATGAAGTTCAAGGTGAGGAGGACTTCCCCATTAAGTCGCTGGAACTATATCTACAGAAGCTCCCCCAGAATGCTCCATGTTTGTTTGTACTGGCCAAGAAAATGGCAATTGCTGAAGCCAAACTGAAACCCATTTGGTATACCTGCAGACCACTTGTGGAAATATACACTGGCCTTAATGATGCAAACAATCGGCAAAAAGCCAAATTCAAGTGCTATGTACACAAACCACTCCTTGCGTGTGACAACTGTGAAGATTTTAGCCAATGCAGATTTGGAAACGCGTCAAATAATGTCTGTTACTGGGCACCAAAATGAATCCTCCATCAAAGGCTACCGGACCCCACAGTACAGCGGAAAAAGAGAATGGTCTGGACTTCTACATAATGTAGGAAAACCTAACACAAAATCTTCAACCTTAGTTTCTACCACAAAACCAGACAGAAATGCACCTACACCAAGCAAAAAAGGCAATTTGCTGCAGTATCTGAAAGCACTGGAAAACCAACTGAAATAACTACCAGAGGAACTTCCAAGCACCAAAGCCCAATACTGTTACTGCTATTGTGCACTCCTGCAAGAAAAAAAATAATAAAGATCCTTAACTGTCACAGAAAACAAACCAACTTAAACTTTTCCAGATGTACCAAGCACATCATCTGTTTATCATAAAGCTATAGTATAGCATTGTCAGTAATCTTTTTTTTTTCTTTTTTCTGGAGGTATTTATCCAGTACTTTTAACTAAATTTGGAATCTGTATTTCTGATGCTTGTTAATCTGCTTAGAATCACATGCTGTGCATATGGTCCAACATCCAGTGGTAACCGCGGAGTATTGCATCTTGTCTTTCGGGGGACCGAAAGGGGACGTCGGCATAGGCGTGTCTGAAACACTATCCCTATCGTGACGTGTGTAGTACCCAAAATCCCTCACGCGTCGAGGTCCCTCAGATTGTTTTTTTCTGCCCAGTTAACTGGTCGCCCTATAGCGGAGCTCTTCATGAGACATTGTTTATCTTACCGAATTGTCGGTTTAATCCCTGTTAAGTCACTTCTCCTTTCAAGAACATCTTCAACGAAGACTACGGGGGAATCGTCTACGGCTGTGGGTTCCGGCACCTAAGATCCGGTGTTCGGACCTCCACGTGGTTGGGCCTTCTGGCCGGCCTACACAGTAGGGAGAGTGGGCTCGGGGTTTGCCATACTGCTATGATGGCTTTCCTCTTTTCCACTTCTTTCCTTTTTGGTCTGGTCACCCTTCCCTTCTGCTATGGAAAGGACTCCATTTAGATTCTGCCCTGTGTGTAGTGTCAGATATCCGTGGAAAGACGAGCACACGTCGTGTAACGCTTGTCTCCCCCTAGAGCACTAAAGCGGCCCTAGAGGACTAAAGCAGTGTTCGGCGTGTAAACTCCTAAACCTAAAACCCTTAAGGAGCGCCGGTCGAAGCGGTGGGCCACATACGGAATGTCACGCGTGGAGCCTCCCTCCCCTGCCGCGACACCAGCCGAAAGTGACGGGGGTACATCGGAGGACCAAACGTCCAAAGCGGATGTTATAGACCTTGAGGCGGACTATTCTAGAGCCGCCATGCCCGTCCCCGACCCTTCCAGGCTCGACTCCGGTCCTGCTACAGGGACCACACCCGGTGACAGGGGCGTACAATCGCACCGCACAAAGCACACAACCCAAGCACCCTCGTCGAAGAAGGCGAAAGCGCCATCGGATCGATCTGATCCGAAGCCTTCCCCGCTTCCGCAGCAGCGCATGACGACTGGGCTTAACAAACATAACAAGGGCCCTACTCCCCAAACTACACACGCCGAAGTTTCTGAACAGTATCTTCCTTCTCAAGCTCTTGGCTCATCCGCCTGCAACTCCCTTAGTGTCTGTCGCTTCTCCAAGCAACAAGTTGTTGGTAGATCTTTCTTCTGCTGGGGCCTCTCTCTCGAATAGCCTCCCTGCCTCTCTGAAACTTGAGAACCATCTCCGGTTCCGGAAGCACCTCAAGACCTTCCTCTTTTCTTCTGCTTTCTCACCTCCTCTCCCCTGCTGATCTCTTGGTCTGAAACTGCACTGGTTACCCTCTGATCTCGGGCCCAGGTCCCCTCCCCGCCAGTTGCACACCTGCAATGCCCCCCTGGCAACCCTTTCACTCTGGGACTGTTTCTGTATCCCTACAGTCCCCTACCAGCACTTGACACCTTATTTCTGCACTTACCACAAGTTGGCTGCACTATTTATTCTTTGTCTTTATTTATTTCAATGTTATCCTGCATTGCCCCTCCCCTTTTCCCTCTCCTCCCTCCCCTGCACTTGCGCAATCTCAATGTCACCTGGCTTAGTAAGATCGCTGTCTGTCTTCCCTCTGTTCCCCCTTCCATGCCTCGTTGCGCCTTGAAAAACTAGGCGTGTTATAAATGCCATATATCATATCAAAAAGGTAGAGAAGGGGGCTTAAGTAACTGTTATCCCAAAGAGTGGACCAGGAGTCCAGGGTATCTTCTCAGTACCTCCTTGTCTCTGGTGCTTAAGTGTCTGGGCTGCTAGGTGCTTTTGTTGCTTTTGCGCAGGCGTCAAGACTTAAGAGCCTGTGCGATCACACTGTTAGTCTTGTTTCATGGCGGTTTGCAGGTGGACTCCCGATGGCGTTTGAGATGACGGCTTCCAGCGGTTCGGGTAGTGGTCGTCTTGTGTCAAGACAATGGTTCTGCTTGGTCGAGTAGGCATTTGAGACGGGCGAGTCAATGGCTCCAAGTATTCGAATCAGTGCTAAAGTAATTTGTTCCCACAATTTCGAGCACACAGTCTGGTCAAGACGAGTCTGTTCTGCTTCACTGTGTCAAGCCAGTGTCTGGATCTCTCTAAATGCAGCAAACCATTTGAATGTCTGCAGAGTGGCAAAAGGTAGCACAGTGGGTTCTTTTGCGGCGGAAAGTGAATAGAGTGCTGTCGGTCTGGTCCAAAGATGACCTAAGGCATTGAAAAATAATTCAGTGCTGCTTCTGGACCTTTGGGATGCTGGGGATCCAAATCTTGGGGCTCCAGGACAAGTTGAGTCCTCCTGTTCTGCTCTTCCACTGCAGGGAATTTGACTGGCCCTTACAGGGAGTCTAGGACCCCTACAGGGTCCTGGTTCCTGTGCAGCCAACAGAGAGGTCTTGGTCCACAGTGTTACGGAAGATTTCAATTTCTATGATATATCTTCCTCACCTGTGAAACCCCCAGAACATTTTGCTGGACTTGATTATTTGTTCATGTTCCTGGGTGAGTGGGAATCTTTTTTCCCTCACCCTTTATTGTACTCCTTTTTATGGGTGACCTTTTTATGCATGTCCATGGTGTATGTTTGGATTTCTAGTTCCCTGGAACGTTTGGGCTGAATGCATTTTCCTATGGCCACACGCAGCACCTTATGTGCTGGGTTGCCCTTGGGCTTCCCTTTTTAATTTCTCTTGATGTACCTTGGGCGAACTAACGTTCCCAAGGGTAGAGAGGGATTTTCATCCCCTTTATATTTTATATTTGAGACCAGCCCACCCCACATTATGAAGAGTGCTGGTAAGATACATGGTATCCCCTTTCTCACTGGCCCAGTAATATTTCGGTTACTGTGGCAACCAGCCGCTGTGATCTACAGAAGGGTCACCAATCTGCTAGAATGGTGGCTTCTTTCGCCATTTGTAGTAGTTGCTTGGGTCTTCCTCTGCCGTCCTAGGTGGTGGAGGTCCTGGTTGAAGTTTGGTCTTCCGCAGGAGACGTTTTCTTTTCCTGCCAAGGCTCCACAGTGAGGGAGGAGTCTGAAACTCTGCAGCCTTTTGTCTTCTGGTGTACCGGAACAAAACCAGTTCCCACCGGTTGGTTGGATGTCCTGATTGGACAGCCGCCTGCCCCTTCCTATAAACTGTCGGTAGATTTTGCAGAAGTTGTGTGTGCGTTCCTGTATAAAAGTCTGATTCTGGAAAATGAAGACAAGTCGACCACTGGTGCTGAATCCGAAGAGGAAGAGAAGACTACTGTTACTGATTCCAGCGACCGGAGATGCCTGCTGAGTATCCAGAGCCTTTTCTGACCCTTTCCAGCACTTATCTTCTCAATATGTGCTTTTTCACTAGTTCTTGGTAGCTTTCTATCAGTTTGTTCAATTCTTGCCTCACTTTACTATATGTATTCTCCACCTTAGATGTTTTTCTTTGGTCAGATTGATTTATCATAAAGACTGCTTTGGTCTTCAGCTCTCCATATTCTTTCCTTTAGGTCACACTCTTCTTTTTGGGACATAGATGTTATCTGTTATCTATATTCCCAAGAGAAAGTTATTCACTTTATTATTCCTTTCTTTGGGTATTTTGGTGTCTTTCTGTCTTTTATTCAAAACACTTAAGTTAATGTTGACGTTAAGCTTTTCTCACTCCTTCTGTAATGCTCACCTGATTCCCGCAGAGGCGCCGGTCTTGACTGGGTGAATGCCGTATCTTCAAAGGTGATGTGTAACACACGGTTGGCTCTTTGGGCTGGACCTCTGTGCACTGTATGTCTGACTCGAAGAGTAAGATGTCTGCAGGTAGAAAATATGGGATTAATGAACTGGGGTTATTGGGTGCCTCTCTCCTCTTGCCTTTCTCTTCTCCTGTAGAACCCCAAAGGTTAACGCCCTCACCTTAGGTTAACGCCGAGCTCTCCATCTGCCTCGGGGCAGGGTGCCGTAACCAGTTTCTTCACTGGATAAGGGTGCAGGCCTCTTGACCTCAGAGGACTGCTGTCCGTCGTTAACTGCACGAACGGTAAGTTCTGGGCACTTCAAATGTCTTAAGTCTTTTGTAATGATATCTCTTGTTTTGCAGGGTTCCGGCGATGGCGGATGGCGGGCTGATGAGAGTTGAGGATCGAACCCGCGTGAGGCATAGAAGCGCCTGGAAGCACGTAAGTAAGTACGCTTGTAGCCTGCTTCACGATGCGCACTAACTGTCCCTTTTATCTTGCAGGTACAAGTTCGGAGCTTTAGAGAAGCTGAAGGGTGCTGGAATACCCACTGGATTAGGCGTGGGAAGGAGTAATGGCACGTGAGTAATAAAGTTGCCCAATGTCTTTAAACGCACCTTCTTTTGTCTTTCAGATGCGGGATGCAGCGCCGAAGGCCTCCGGAGCGTGCAAAGAGCTGGTAAGCTTTTGTCTTTCAGATGCCGGAATGCAGTGCGAAGACCTCCGGAGCATGCGAAGAGTAGGTAAGCCTTTGTCTTTCAGATGCCGGAATGCAGCGCGAGGCGTTGGTGACAGCCGATGGACCAGGTAAGAGATGCGCTGCCACTGAAGACCGTAGTGCTAACCTGTTCTTTCTTTGTCTTTACAGGTGCTGCTGAAGACTGGATTCCAGGATGGTAAGCCTTTGTTCTCTTAGGCCCAGGATCAGAAGCAGAAGACACGATGAGCGTTCTGCTGCAGAGAATGCAGAATAACGCAAAGCAAGATTCATCCATCGGGTGTGGTTTAAATAGCCTCCTGTAGTGCTTAGGTATCTCCTTCCACAGCCTCGCCTAGGTGAGAAAAGAGTTCCTGCTTTCCAGAAGAGTTCCAGTGTTCTGAACCTAGGGAGTGGCTCCTGCCCCACCCAACAGGAAAAGTAGTCCCAAACAGAAGAGGATCAGGGGCTCAACTGGCAGGTAAGTAAGCAGCATGGTCTGCTGCAGGTAAGTCCACCCAAGCATTATGAGCCCGGCGCTTCCAGCGCCGGGACTGGGCATCTTTATGAGCCTGGTGCCACTGGCGCCAGGACAGGGTCCAAAAGGTCCCAATTGGGACTGGCTGGCACTCTGAACCGGGGTTATGGGTCTGCTTCCAAGGGAGTCGGGCAAGTCCTGATCTTTTGGAAGCAAAGATCATGACACCTTCACCTCCATTTTCAGGATCGCTCTCATTCCTGATCTTTTCTTTGTTTGGTTTTAACAAGGATATCGCACTCCAATTCTCCCCTTCAGGGATCTATATTCTCTTTCTCAGACTGTACAGTTAACATTCAACAAGAATATTCCACTTCCATTCAATTATCTGTCAGTGGTATTTCTCTCCTCATCGCCTTATTACAGTTCTAATTCAATCGATTTATCTTCAGGTTTTTTTCATTCATACTATTGTTATTTGTGTAATAAAATACTTGTCCGTGATCTTCCTGTGCCTCCCCTGTCCCTGGTTACCTTTGTTCTCACCAATAAACATCTTCAGGGATCTTACGGGTCTGGCGACTGCTTTGTTTCTCCACCGCACTATTGATCCGACTTCCTCAGCATGCCTCGCATACGCTTCTCTACTAGGTTATTCAGAGTCTCAACAGGGAGAGGAGTGCTCCTTTCCATTTTCATCTAGTCACATGTGCTGGAAACAGAGACGGATGCCCTCTCAACTCTCACCCTGCGTCTGGGGATGGCCTGGCTCTGTCAAACACCTTGGTAGGCCTCCTGCTCTAGTTTGAGGCCCCCCCCACCCCCCCTTGCACCCTCCTCAACAGTGTCAGTTCTCAGACTCTGTCGCACAGTACTGTGGCTGTATAATTATGGGCTGCTAGTAGTCGCCATGCTCCAACCAGGCATGGCTTATATATTTAAAGATGTATATACCACCCGACTGACTAAGGGATACAAATATGATTGCAGAAAATCTGAAAGCCATCTCTGCCTGCCGGAAAATATTAATTGCAGCTAGGAATCCTCATGTGACCTTTGAACCTGCCCTATGCCACTGCAGGACTGGTGCACAAAATGCCAGGAAGCTGCCTCAGCAAAGGCACATGGTGCACTATAATGTTGGCCTGACGCATTAATAAAAGGTTGTTTGGCAAACCTTCCTTTCAGAAGCAGAATTAGTCTAATGCCGGTCTTACCAAAACCTTCTTCTTGGGCCTAATGGACTTGGCTGTAGGTGGGTTGCTCTTCACCATATTGTCTTGTGCAATCTTTGCCAAGCTTACTCCTCTTGTTGGTGTTCTAGCTACACCTCCTCCAGAACGTCATCTGCATTTCCTAACATTGCTAGCACTGGTGTTGCTTTGAGAGTGTCAAATCAGACTGCCCACTTGTGCATACATACCAATGCCTCTGTGTTCATGGTCATGCTCGCATGGATTAATCTTCTCTGAGATAACCGAGGTAGGGGGATGCAGCATTTCCGACTCCCACTGAGTACATCTCTTCCAGTGAGACTACAGGTAGATGGGTCAAGTGCTGGTAATAGAAGGGTTCATACTATCGTCACCTAAGATCCACTTGCAAGCAACACCCGAGTCGGATGTACTTCTCGTTCGACGGGGTTAGTCATGGTGGGCAAAATGAGGCCAGCCAGGGTGGAGTGTCTTGTGCATTGGCAGCTGTCGAGCCTGGCACGTGAAGTTGTTTTATTGGTGGTTGGGTTGCAGAACGAAATCAAAAATTAGTCATGGGCGCTCCTCTATGAGAACTAACATGGCGAAAAATGTCCTGTTCTTTGGGAAGATACCCACTCTAGAGTCTGCAGCCACACTTTAGCTTACTGTACCTTTCACAGATGGGAAATATCCATTTGCATATCAGTCTTTTGTCCAGCCCACATGGGAGTCCAGCACCGAAATGCAATGGCAATTCCCTTCTGGACAAGAGTACCAACAACAACCCCATACACCTCTTTCAGCCTTGTTGAGCATCATCAGTGAGGTGGAGCGGGACAAAGACTGATTATGCAAATGGAAATGTCCCATCTGTGAAAGGTGCAGTGAGCTAAAGTGTGGCAACACAGGATCGATCCCCGATTCTGCGCATGGAAACCTCTGGGTATTAAGCGTGTTACAAATAACCTATCGGAGCATTACAAAAACAAATGTTCAGAAAGGAGCTCGGGGTTTCCCTTCCCCAAGCTTCATGCATTCTTCGTAATTTTAAACTATGCTCAAGTTCATGAATTACAGGGTTGTCCTCGTAACCCACTTTGGCCTCTTCTTCAGTTTGACTCCTTATCGGCTTTCAATTGGCCAGCTTTCACTTGTCAATATTGCCCATTCAGTGTTTGCTCCCTTTTTACTTTGCTCCCTTTTCACTTTGCTCCCCTCGTGATTCTTATTCACGTATTTCAATTTTTTTCTATGGAGGCTTTCAAAAACATGCTGTATGCACGCGATCACTCAGCTACTCTGTATTAGTTCCTTTAACAACCGCGCCAGTTTTCTCTCAGACTTAGAAACTCACTGGTAGCAGCGCTTGTCATTCTTGCTTCCGTGCTGCTGTCTGCCCGCAGACACCCCTAGACAGTTGCTTCCAGTCAGGGGGACGAGCATCTGTCGGTCACAGAAAAGGTACTGCCTGCTTCCAAGGCTCCCTTCTCCCCTGCTCTCCGGCTCCCTGGAGACACAGCTGCCTCGCCACGCAAAGACACCCTGCTACATTGTCTTCCTCCAGCGTCTCAGCGTCCCATTCTCCTCTGGTTTCTCTGAGGTTGTGCTGCTCCTTTATCTTCAGCTCACTGTGCTGGAGGTTCCCACACCTGTGTCCACAATATGGCCTACTTGCCTTGGGCACCACAAGTCACATGGGATCTCTGCCGGTGACCTGGCGCTGGTTCTAGTCCCAACACTGCTATATCCACACAAAAAGGATCCTCTGCTGGATTTGCAGTCTCCCTGTTGCTCTCCTAGATGCTGACTGACACTGTTGTGTGCTCCACCATGTATACACCTAGGCCCTGTCAAGGGGTGTCAGGTGTGAGTTCTTGGCCTTCTATGCCTGACTTGCATGACGCCAATTACAGCAATTATTGGGACATGCCTGACCTGCAGCTATGTAGTCTTCAAGACCCCTCCTCTTCATCCAAGTACTAAAGTGGGTGTTTACTATGTGTAATCTCATTACTTTAGAGGTTATCTTCCTCTTCTCAGTACTTGGCTGGATTTCAAGGAGAAAGGTAGGATATGGAAAACAATATCATACGAAAGCTGAGGTATGGTAAGGTAAGTCGCAATTAGAAAAGGGGGATACCATGCCTCGCCCTTAGGCATCTTCTTCTCACTCCCCAAGAACCACCCACTCGCGTGATCCTGCCTTGCTTGTCCACCCCCAAGATCGGGATCCAAAAGCGATGGCCCTTCCCATGCCACATAAGCAAAGTATCCTAGAGGAGTAAATGGGAGGACGCCATCAGGTTTCTCACAACCGTTTAAGGAACATCTATTGGGAAAGTTTGAAGAATACTATGGGTTAAATGTGGGCAGTGTAGACAGTTATGGCTGGCATGGTGTGGGAATCATTCAAGGTGGCTATCTGCGGTGAGGTGATTGCTGTGGATGGAGGGATTAAGAAAAGGCTAGGAACTGTCCAATATTGAAATGGGAATCCCACGGCTAGAAGGCTGTCTCCCGATGGGCCTTTGGAGTGTGACTTGAGCACATTGAGACAACAATGTATAGGGGCGTGGGAGAGACTAGCAAATATGATTGAGGTATATGTTGAGAAAATGCATGAACACTGGGATAAGGCAGGGAGGTTGCTTGCTTGGTTTTGCCATAGGGAGACCCTCCGACATGCAATGTGATCCATAGTAGATGAGTGTGGAGAGACGTGGCATTCCCAATCAGAGATTAACAATATTTTCCAGAAATTCTATGAATCTCTTTATAGGGCGGTTGAGAGTACTGAAATGGCGGAAATTGAATTTACGCAGTCCCAACACGGGTTCCCTCTGCTGTCATGCGAACTGACAGCTATGTTGGCTGCATCCCGGAATTTTCGGGTGGTTGTGGCCTCCCTGCCCTCTGGGAAAACACCAGGTGGGGACGGATTGCCGGCGGAATTCTATAGGCCGTACAGTGGAATTTGGAAACTCAAGCTGTTGCAGGCAGAACAAGGAGGCAGAGAAAGCCTTAGAGTTTTCCGTTTTTTGCGAAATGATCGAAGCTTGTCAGTCCTGCGCAGCACTAGCAGGTGATGATTCCAGACTTTAGCAGTCAGTACAGTGCAAGATCGCCAAAGTGCTCTAGATCGTTTGAAACAAGGAATGTACATATGGTTAAACCGTGGATGCCGTGACGGACGGGTAGACATCCGCAATTTGTATCTTTGCTTATTATAATGGGGGTGGATCCATAAAGAGCCTTGTGTGCTAACGTCAAGAGTTTGAAAGAAATTCTTATGTCCGTAGGCAGCCAAGGCAGTTTATGGAGGATGGGGGTAATGTGAGCATATCTCGGGGTGCTAGTAACGGATGTATGTTAATATCACAAACTAGAAGAGAAGTACAAAATACAGAATTAGGTGAGCGGGGGACATCGCTGCAACCCTGCTCCCCTAATTCGGGACTTTGGGTGATGCAGGATTTTAAATATGGTATTTTCATTGAATAACTCTAGTAACTATACTGGCCAAGGAATTAATTAATCACTAGAGAGGAGTTGCAGTAGTCCAGTTTAGAACTAACCAGAGCAGATGCCAGCATGTTGCAGTGATCCTGATCACTGCATACGTAACATCAAATAATACTTGGTGTTTTTCAATGTAAGATTTATTTGAGACTGCATCGAGCCAGTAGAGACAAATTAATTGCCTAGAGATTTGTCTGGTCTATGAAAACCTATTATAAAGTCTGGATAGGTTTACAGGGACTAACAGCAAGACTTCTGTCTTGCATTGATTTGGTCCCAACCAGTGTTTAGCCACCCATGATTGGTTTGAATGTGCAAGATGTTGGTGTGGGGGTCTTGGTCAAGTTAAAATACTAGTATGGTATTGTCAGCATAATCTTAAAATACTGCACCCAAATGAGGCAGTAGGTCATGTAAAGGCTTCATATAGATGTTGAATAAAGTTGGAGGGATGCATGGTCCTTGTGGGACTCCAAATGTAACCAATTCAGGATTGGAGGTGTAGGGACCCATTTTTACTCGCGACATGCAGTTACTTAAGGAGGATGAAAGTCTATCTACAGACATGACGGATGACAGAGCGGCAGCTCTAAAGTGTTGGCAAAGTACAGTATGATTGGTTCATCAAAGGCCCACGTAAGATCAATAAGCATCACTAATCCTACATGGCCATGATCTGTTGCATGCAAGAGAGAATCCTTTATTTCAAGTAGAGAAGTTTCAGTGCCTCTTCCTGGAAGCCAAAAAGGGGTATTTGTGATGGGATGATAATTGGCACAATCAGCAGGACCTAATTAAAGTTTTTTCAAGAAGGGTGTCGCCCATGCCTGTTTAAGCTTTTCAGGTACAGTTCCTTCACAGAGCGAAGAGGACAAAATACGGCTAATCAATGGCGCCAAGGAGATGGCACAGATTTTTTGTTATCCAGGCCGAACAAGGGTCGATGGGGAAAGTAGTGGATTTAATACAGGTAAGAATGTCAATGGGTTCACATTGGAAGTGGATGCAGCAATGGAGATCAGCGAGGCTGCCGGCTTACCAGCCCCATTTCTTTTATGGTCCACGAGGCAGCTAGATTTAATGCCATCTAAAATCTTTTTCTTTTTTTTTTTTTTTTTTACTTTTCTTTGAGGAAAGTTTGAATTTTGTCTGGCCAAAGAGTAGAATAGTTGTCAGGTGTGGGATGAAGTCCGGCATTTTTTAGTGTTGAAGATTAGTTCTCTAGTAGAATTGGTTCATGACTTTTTTGTGCAATCAGTATAGCAGATTTATAGGCAGCTTGTGGTTATTATTGTTGAGATTTCTTTTCCATCTGCTAGGCGCCTAAGAGAATGTTTTAAGGCGGAAAGTTCAAGAGTGAACCATTTCTTGTGAAGGTGGTTGACTTTGATCAATTTAGTCTTTAGAGGTGCCATTGAATTAACAGTATTTTGATCTGAGAATTGTAGCATTCTATCATATCCGTGGTATTGACATCTTTATCAAAATTGATAGGAATATTAGCAAAAATAGGATTCAGTGAACACACGGTTAATGGATGCTTATCACGAAAAGTTAAAGGTAGGTGCATATTAGAAGCAGGTTGTCTTAAGTTTGAGGTGGACTAAAGTGAACAGTGGTGTGATTGGACCAGTCCATGTGAATTGTAGAAGAGTATGCAGGATTTGCATTCCACTCTATATAATCCAGTCAAGCGTACAACCTCAGTTAGGAATAGTAGGTGTGTGCAAGAAAGAAAAATCGAGCTCAATGAGAATATTATATAGAGCGAGTCCTTTGCATCAGAAAAATCAAGATTCAGGTCTCCAAGTAAGATTAATTGGGAGTTTGTTTTCAGAAAGGACAAAACCAGTTCTAAAAGAATATTGATGAAAGTGATGCCCACAGGAGGGCAGATGATATGAAAATGTAGGGTGTCTTAGAGTGGGACATTTTAAGTGCAGCGTTGAGTGTTTTCGCAACCAGGGGGCTCAAGGCAGGGGGTGAAGATGAGTTCAAATGATTTTTTAAAATACTGTCATACTGGTGTGCCTCTTGTGCTGCGCAACATAGTTATGCACGTAACTAGTGCAAAACGTACATTGTTCAATTCAAGGAAGTGTAAAGGCCTTGCAGTGTTGTGGGAGGAGTGGGTAGGGGAGGGTGAAAACATATTTAGGAGTGGAAGGCTGTTTAGGAGCAAGGAGGGAAGAGGAGTGGAGTCACTTCCAGTGGTATCCCCTAGATAATGACAGCGATTGCCAGTAACAGGAGTTTGATATGGGAATATGGTGGCTGCTGGGCCTGGCGGTATGTATACCCTAGCTTTTTTCACACATACGACAGGTCTGTAATTCTATTAATTTGTCTTTTTAAAGTTACCATGTTTGCATCTTAGAAACTTGCCCCCCAACCATTCTATCTGATCCCTCCTGTAGTGTATAACCCTAAATTGTGCTGGTGTGTCGCTTCTAGGGTTAGGGGACAGATGAAAGAGGATTGCCCTAACTCGTTGAGGCAATTAAGTGTTTAATCAAATCCCAATATTATAAAAAGCACATCTATCTATGGGCATTAAATAATGAACCATAGGATCTGCTGGAGGTCATACAGGTGAATCACTGTCTTTTTTAAAATTATTTTTTCACTATTTTCAGTATCTCTCTTCCAAATGGTACTTTTCCACTCGTTTTTCCTCTGAGCATTGGTATTAAGCCCTTGACAAGAGGATATATACCAGGCCTATCGGTTTCAGTGGTTTTACCAATGTTCCACTTTCTTCAGGGCATCAGCACCCATGGGGGCTGCCGACACAAAAGAGAGAAGAGGCTCGGCTCCAGCTGATCACTGCACTTGTGCGACGACACAAACTGTGAAGGTGGAAAGAGAAAGAGGTTCTCATTGTACTTTGTGTTTTTAATACACAATTTCACTCCCCCCCCCGTTAGTGTAATTACTCCTTACCCCAGTTGCAGTTTCGTCAATGCCAAACAATAATGGAATGCCTCTTCTGGTTTAGGGTATACATAATTCCCCCATACGTACCTATAGGGATACGCATAGTACATCTTTAAGGTGCATGGGTATGGAGGGATGGATTTGCATTGATCATATTCATTAAAAAGTATGCAAAACAGAGGGGGGTCTGGGAAACTCTCTACCAGCACGAACACAGCCCATTGACTTGTTCTTGGGTGGATGGCCCCTGGGAGAGTCTCAACCAAGTATTTAGCTCACTATTCTTTTCAGAGTTGAAATGTCCCCGCACATCAGTCTTTGTCCTTCCCAGGGAGGCACAGCTTCACCTCACTGATGAATCCCATCAAGGCTGAAACATGTGTATGGGTTTGCTGTTGGTACTCTTGTTCAGAGGAGAATTGCCTTGTATTTCGGTGCTGGACTGCCCCTGGGCAGGACAAAGACTGATATTCTGGGACATTTCTTCTCTGTGAAAGGGATAGTCAGCTAAATACTTGGTAGTCTCTCCCAGGGGTTATTCACCAAAGAACAGGTCATTGGGCTTTGTTCGTGCTGGTAAAGAGATTCCCAGACCCCCCTTGTTTTTCATTAAAAAGTAGCAGTGCATAGCATGACTTTATTGATGGCAAATGTACAGTTTTGTTTTTCAATTAACAATTCCAAGCACTCGACTCAGGAGGGAAATGTAGAGATTACACTTCCTCAGATGTGTATCAAGGCTCCTTGTTCTTACCTTGATCTGTACTGGGCAAGTCCAAAGGCAATTGGGGACCTCCATATGCTCTCGTCTCGCTCTCTGCAAGATTGCCGAGTGGTTGTTTACTTCCGTAATCACCCCTGCAGTCCGAACGCATGCGTGAAAAACTGCTGCGTCCGCAATAGACCTATTCAGCAACCATCTTGGAGTATATGACAACTGTTAAATGTTAAAGGTATTTGTACCGCGCACCGTCACCAACGGAATTGGTCCCCCAGGCGCTCAGGCGGATCTGCAAACGATAAAGGTGGGATGGGTTAGTAGGTTGAAGAAGGGAGTAGGATAGTGAGAGAAGTGGTGTGCTGTTGGCAGCTTCAACTCAGTATACACCGGGTGCTGAGCTTTGGTGCAGGTATCGGATTGGAGTCAGTCCACGTGTGCTGTTGTTCCAGTTTATGTGTTGTTGCAGTGTTGTGAAGTGCGTGCGGTTTGTTGTGCGAGAGATAGTTGTGTGAGTTTTTGAGTGAGATAAGTATGCAGAGTTTGAGCTTATTGGTTAGTGGGTTACCTGACCTTTACCAATGCTAGTACTCGCGGTTCTGGGGAGAGTGGCACTTGTTGGCCCTCGCATTCCCATCTAGGCGCGGCGCAGGCCAATGATTGGGGCTCCGTACTGGTGTGATCATGCCAACATTCACACTTTTATCTGGTCGCGGCGCAGGCTAGTGTTTAGAGATCGGTCCAGGAGTGGGCAAGCTAGCGTTCACAACTCCATCCGAACGCCACGCAGGTTGGTGTTCACGGCTTTGATTGTGGCATAAGCTAGCATTCACGTTTCCTAGGCGCGGGCGTGTTATCCTTCGAACAGTCCTATCCACATGCGACACAGGCCAACGTCTTTCTAGATGCGTCTGCCAGTCTGGCTGTGTTCGTCCGGTGCGTAAGAGCGGGAGAGTGCAGGTCTAGGTTTCGTCTGGGTCTAGTTAGGTGGTCAGTCTATGTAGCCTTCCTTTGCGGCTGTCTTCCATGATGTCTTATGCTCTGTCGAGTGGTTGGTTCTTTGGCTTGAGCGTTTGTTCAATTTGAGAGTGGCCGAAGTTGGGGTTATTTTCATCATTGTTTTAGTGTATGGGCATTCCGGTGCGTCTCCGTGGTGGTTACGCTTTGAAGAGCCATGATTTGAGGAGTTTCCTGAATGCTAGGTGGTTTGTTGTATTCCGTATATTCTTAGGTAGGTCGTTCCAGGTTTTGGGTGCCTGGTAAGAGAAAGACGATCCTCCAAATTTTTTCCTGTTGTAGGGTTTTGGTTCCAGGCGTATGTCTGTGCTTGATCTTAGTGTTCTTGACGGTTGATGTAGGCGCAGTTTTGCGCTTAGGAATTCTGTGCCTTGTTTGTGTATTGCTCTGTGCGTGATGCACATGGCTTTGAACTTTATTCGCTGTTTCAGCGGTAGCCAGTGTAGTATTTTTAGCGCGGGTGTGATGTGTTCTCTTCTAGGTAGCTTGAGGAGAAGTCTGGCTGCTGCATTGTGTATGTGTTGCAGTTTTTTTAGAAGTCATTTACAGGATGTTACTGGGTATAACTGTAGAGCCCACGGTGCTAAGGCTGAATATCCTCATTACGGTGGGCATGTCAGCAATCCTGTAATGTGCCTCTGTCTCCTTCAGACGATTGAGAAAAAAATATATAGATAATCGTATTCTCGTCTTTGTGGCCATATGACCTTGTCCCTTTTCAAGTTTCAAAAAATAATAATGTAATATTTTGCGGCTACCACTAGATGTCGGTCTATGCATAGCATGTGAATCGAAGCAGATGCAAGCATCAAAAATACAACTACAGTGAGTAATGTATCATATATATATTTCTGAGGCTTGTGGAATCTGCTTAGATCACATGCTGTGCATAGGCCGACATCTAGTGGAAGCTGCGGAGTATTACAGTTTGTTTTTCGAAAGTCGAAAATGGGCGTCGACACAGGCGTGCCAGTAATACTATCCCTAGTGTGACGTCCACTGTACCCAAGATCCCTCACGCGTGTAGGATCCTCAGATTGTTTTTTTCCGCCATACTGGTCGGAAGCATCTTGCGGAGTTCCCTGGCCTTAGCCATACTTTTGCTGTTATTATAATTTTAATTCTTATTCATTCCCTTCCCCACCCCAACGTCGACCCTCAACCTCGACGACGGCTGGAGAAGTCATCGACCGTCGACTGCTGCACGACGGATCTGGGCCTCGGTAGGCCGCTGGCCTCGGCCCGGGCCTAGTAGGCCGCTGGCCTCGGCCCTTACAAGTAGGGAGAGTGGGGGGTGGTACATACTCTTCACTCTTGATATATAGTTACATTTATATATATTCCTACACTTAGCAGCCCGCTGCCTTAAGGTGCGTATGGAGGGTACCCCTTTTCAATTCTGCCCCAAGTGCAATCGCAAATACCCTTGGGTCGACAGGCACGCCACGTGCAATCTCTGCTTGCCGAGGGATCACCCCGAAGCGAACTGCAGAGCGTGTAGTAGGTTTAAACCTAAGACACTTAAGGACCGTTCGACAAAGCGTTGGGCCCACCACGCCAGGCAGGAGGCCATGGCAGCGGAGGGCGCCTTCAGCGATGGCAGCGACGCCGTACTTTCGGACGGCGAGGGCATTACGGCGTCGAAAGACAGCCGACGAGCGCAGGTCCCCGACCTCGGAAGGTCGTCCGGCAAGGCGGCTATGGGGAAGACCCCCGGCGACGCAAGCGCTACACACCTAGCACACACTAAACACACTAAGACCAACCGGACCTCGACGACGTCGACTTCCCGGAAAGAGGCACAAAAAGAACGGTCCGACTCGGTGTCCTCTGGGCGCTCTCGATCGAGATCGCCTCACGACGCAAGGCAATCATCCACTCTTGCCAAGAGTGCCTCGCTACACACACTAACGGAAGTTCGATCGTCGGGAGACGAAGACGACTTCCACCCCCAGGCCGCGCTCCAAGATACCGAGACCGCGGTTAACATCAGTGAGGCCCCACGCCCGAAGCACACAGATACCTCTCCAGACCCTCGACGCCAAGCGTCGAAAGTCTCTGGGGCCCCCAAGGGACAGGGAAAACATTTTTCCACGCACGGAGAAGGGGGGAAACAGCGGAAAGCACAGCCTTCCACCCCTGTAAAGCCTAAGCAGACAAGCAAACACAAGTCTACCCTTGAAAATAAATCACCTGCTAAAGTAATACCCTGTTCCAGGGAATGGTCCAGTGAAGACATAGACAGGGTTATGTCTAGGATGTCTTCCTTGGCTGATTTTTATGATAAGAACCCAGAACACTTTCTTTCATATAACCCTCAAGGGGCCACACCCTCAGGCTCCTCCGATCCTATCCCGCTAAGTAAAGAGCCCCGGGTCGAAAGACCTGAACCCTTCAAGGTTCAGCCTTACTCCACTCCATATTCTACTCCACTCCCCAGTTATCAGGGACAAGTTTTCCCTGAAGAGGACCAGGAGTTTGCATTTATGGAAGAACAAACCGGGACAGATTACTATGCAGAGGATGAGGACCTGGAGGAGGGAGAAGATGAGCAGGAAATTTACAGAGTAGATTCCCCAGTACAAAGCGAAGCCCCAGTTACTGACTCTCCAGTTGATAACCAGCCCCTCCTTAACGAGGTTCTCGCTCGAGCAGCGGAACACTTCCACATCGACACCCACGGTGTACAGGAGGAAAGGGACTTCGCGGAGGAGTTTGTAGGAGAGAGAAGACCGGTCGCTCAGACCATCCCTATCCTCAAATCCATCCAACGAAGAATAGATCCTTCCCTGGTGAATCCTAACCTCACCAGAGCTGTCAACCCCAGAATTGAAAAGATTTTCCGGGCAGCCCAGTCTGACCCTCTGTATATAAAGGGACATCTTAAACCAGATTCCCTAGTGGTGACCAACACTAGAAAGAGGGCTGGCACGCCCTTATCTTCATCAGAAGCTCCTCCCGACAAGGAGAGCAAAAAACTTTACGGGTTTGGCAGAAAGGTAGCCTCAACGTCCGCCTACCAAGCAAGGATTGCGAATTCCACCACCCTGTTGGCTAGTTACAATTGCCATCAATGGGAAGAAGTCGCGGCGCTCATTGCCTCTGCTCCAGAACCGTTAAAGGGCCAGCTGGCTCGGATCTCGGCAGAGGGGAGAGCCGTGTCTGGTTGCATTTTAAAAGCAACTTTCGACGCCGCTGACAACGCAGGGAGATTGATAGCAGAAGGTACTGTTATCAAGAGACATGCGTGGTTACGGCAGTCGGGATTCAAGACAGAAACCCAGGCTTCTTTAATAGACAAGCCAGTGGAACCCGACCTATTGTTTGGGAAAGCGGTCGAAGACGCACTTAAAAATGCCAAAGATGAATATGAGACTCTCAAATCCCTTGGCCAGCTTACCAACAAACCCCCTAACCAGAGGGGGAACAATAATTTTCGTCGCCCACGCGGCCAAAATTCACAAAGAGGCAACTATGCCCAGGGACAAGGTACACAATGGAAGAACAACCAGCAGTCTACCCAGAGTTACGGCAGGGGTAACAAGAGAGGTCGTGGAAGAGGCAGAGGCAGCCCCAACAAGGGCGGGGGCACGCCTCCACCAAAACAGTGACGCTCAGTTCAGGGTCCCTTGCCACGCAACCCCAGTAGGGGGACGCATTTCCACCTTCACCCAGGCTTGGGAAGGGATCACCTCAGACAGATGGGTGCTGTCAACAGTATCCGCAGGATATTGTATAGAACTACTGCAGCGTCCCCGGAATCATCCTCCACGACAAAGAGTGCACTCCCTAGAGCATCAAAGGATCCTTCTCGAGGAGATCGCCATTCTGCTAGAAAAGGACGCGATAGAACTCGTCCCAGAACACCAGGTAAACAAGGGTATCTATTCAACTTACTTCCTTGTGCCAAAGAAAGATTTGACAATGCGCCCAGTATTGGACTTACGGCCTGCCAACAAATATGTCAAGCCCCAAAAATTCCGTATGACCACGCTACAAGAGGTAATCCCCCTCCTAAAAAAGGGGGATTACATGGCAACCTTGGATATGAAAGATGCTTATTTTCATATTTCCATGCTCCCAGCGCACAAAAAGTACTTGCGCTTCAAGGTGGACAGTCGCCACTACCAATTCAAGGTACTGCCCTTCGGGATAGCTTCAGCACCAAGGGTATTCACCAAGGTACTGGCGGTGGCGGCTGCACACCTACGCAGGGAAGCAATCCCGGTGTACCCTTATCTGGACGACTGGCTCATAACGGGGGAAACCCCAGGAATTTGCAGGTCAAACATTCAGAGGACTATCGACCTCCTCCACGAATTAGGCTTCTCCATCAACGAGAAAAAGTCAAGTCTGGTGCCAAGCACCTCAAAACAGTTTCTAGGAGCTATCCTAGATACTCAGAAAGGATTGACCTTCCCTTCGGAAGAGAGAATTCGGAATATACTTCTGCAAATTCCGCATTATCAGTCAGGTCAACAGATAACAGTACGCAAAGCTATGCGGTTACTGGGCATGATGGCGTCATGCATTTACCTGGTCCCCCACGCGCGTCTGCGCATGCGTCCCATGCAGGAATGGTTGGCGAAACAGTGGTCTCAGGCAAGTGGTCATTGGGACGATCTAGTGGTCGTTTCGCCAACACTCGTACAGAGCCTACACTGGTGGACAAGAGAGAATCTCGCAAAGGGGAAACCCTTTTACGATCCCGAAGTACAAGCCGTGGTGACTACAGATGCATGCCTGACTGGGTGGGGAGCTCACCATCTCCACCACACAGCTCAGGGTCTCTGGTCTCACTCAGTAGCCAAGAACCACATCAATCTGCTAGAGCTTCTGGCAGTATTCCGAGCGCTAAGGGCGTTCGAGCCCCATCTACTGAACTTGTCGGTGCAGATCAGAACGGACAGCACGACAGCCATGTTCTATCTGAACAAGCAAGGGGGGACTCGTTCGCCAAATCTGTCCAAGCTTGCCCAGAAAATATGGATATGGGCACTCAGACGGAACATCTTCCTGTCATCGCAACATGTTCCAGGGGAGCTCAATTCCCTAGCGGATGCTCTAAGCAGAAACTCCCTCCCAGAAGAACACGAATGGGTCCTTCACAGAGACGTAGTAGAAGATCTCTTCTCTCAGTGGGGTTTCCCCACTATAGACCTATTCGCCACAAGCGAAAACAAACAATGCCCAGGATTTGCATCCAGGTTCCCCCAGCCGGACTCCCAAGGGAATGCCCTGTGGATGAACTGGTCAGGGATATTTGCGTACGCTTTTCCACCAACTCCTCTCATCAGGAAGGTGGTGTACAAGATGAACAAGGAATCTATGACGCTCATCCTAGTTGCTCCCATGTGGGCGAGACAACCATGGTTTCCACACCTACGCAGGATGGCGGTGTGCGAACCCATCAGACTCCCAGCCTGGTACAACCTACTGTCCCAGCAACAGGGTCAAACAGTGCATCAGGAACCCAACTCTATGAACCTAGCAGCATGGCTCCTGAAGTCATAGAGTTTGGACATCTCAAATTACCACAGAGGTGTATGGACATTCTAAAGGAGTCCAGGAAACCAAATACAAGGCACTGTTACTTTGATAAGTGGAAAAGATTCGTTATCTGGTGCCAGAATAAACAAATCAACCCGGTTGATTGCACTCCTTCCAACGTTGTGACATACATGCTCCACCTGCTGGATGCAGGGTTGGTTTTTAACTCGCTGAAAGTACACCTGGCAGCCCTCTCGGCTTACACCACATCCCATAACAAGGTCTCGTGGTGGAAAGTACCAGTGGTTAAAGCCTTCATGGAAGGAGTAAAGAGACTTCACCCTCCTATTTCGAACCCACCGCCAGGATGGGACCTCAACGTGGTGCTAGCTAAGCTCATGGGACCCCCATTCGAACCCATGCATAAAAGTAGTCTCAAACACCTGACTTATAAAACGGCCTTCTTAGTAGCCATTACCTCCATAAGAAGGGTCAGTGAAATTCAGGCTCTGTCAGTGCAGGATCCTTTCTTTACTATCCACAAGGACAAACTGGTTTTACGCACACACCCTAGGTTCTCACCTAAATTCATATCCAAGTTCCATGTAAACCAGTCCATCGAGCTTCCGGCTTTCTTCCAGAACCCGCAAAGCTCGGCTGAGGTGAAACTACACACCCTAGATGTGCGTAGGGCGGTCCTATACTATGTAAATAAAACCAGACCGCTAAGGAAAACAGATCAACTGTTTGTCTCCGTAGCTACAGGCAGAGAGGGGGATCGCGTCTCTAAGGGCGCTATCTCGAAGTGGATTATCAACTGTATACAGCTGTGTTACTCTCTTTCTGACAAGACTCTGCCTTTTACGCCAAGGGCCCACTCTACTAGAGGCATTGGTGCCACTCTGGCTTTCATTGCAAATGTTCCCCTCGACACCATTTGCAAAGCGGCTACTTGGAGCTCTATTCACACTTTTACTCAGCATTACTGCATTGACACTCATTCCAAGACAGATACACAAGTGGGACAAGCGGTTCTAAGACACCTGTTTGCTCATGACCCTTCTCACATCCCACCTCCTTCTTCTGGTACTGCTCGCTAATCTATGCACAGCATGTGATCTAAGCAGATTCCACAAGCCTCAGAAGGGATACATTACTCACCGTAATCGTATTTCTGATGCTTGTATCTGCTTAGATTCACATGCGACCCACCCTTCCTCCCCTCCGAGAGAAGGCGCATGATTGCTTGTAGTCTTACCTTTTCTGTCTATCTGCTTGGATTATCTGTACTCACGCTACTCCTCATGCTTCCTCATGTCAGAAAAAATACAATCTGAGGATCCTACACGCGTGAGGGATCTTGGGTACAGTGGACGTCACACTAGGGATAGTATTACTGGCACGCCTGTGTCGACGCCCATTTTCGACTTTCGAAAAACAAACTGTAATACTCCGCAGCTTCCACTAGATGTCGGCCTATGCACAGCATGTGAATCTAAGCAGATACAAGCATCAGAAATACGATTACGGTGAGTAATGTATCCCATATATATATATATATATATATATATATATATATATATATATTCAATGAAAAAACTTTGTTAAAGGGACGTTATGGTAAAGTTGCACTAATAAAAACCTATGAAATTCAGTAAAAAAGTTGTTAAAAGGACGTTATGGTTACAAGTAAAATCGAAAACCCCCTGAAATTCGCCAGTTATGGAAAGCTAAGCAACCATAACTCGCGCCACCACCGTGCACTGCTAAGACTAACACCCAGGACATCAAAGATGACATCACATTGATGACATCACATGTCTAGCCCCTTCATTTTTGTTTTACTGCCATATCTAGGCCAGGTGGGTTTATTTACTGACAGTCAGAAACTTAACTTTCTAAAGGTATTACAATTAAAGATATTACTATTCTCACATGTTCTTACACTACATTCCTTAGAATTTAATTGCATTTTATGATGTACATATATAGGGGTATAAGCAGGCCTGAAACACAGCAATCATTTTTGTGCGTGAATACAATCATGTAGATTATACACAATTGCTAATGGTACTGTCCCTCTTGTTGCTTACTTTACTCTCCATATATAAGCCCCATATTTGTATGCATTATAGTCTGTTTTATGTGCATTAGTAGAAATATGTAGTAAGTGATGCATTATTAGCTACTTACATGTTTCACAGTACGCGGAAAAGTCTGATACGGAAGCATTCACTGTTTTATTATATAGCTTCGGAAAATTAAAAATATAGCACCACTGTGGTGTATGCTGCAGCCAATACCCACATTTCTGTATGAGCAGGTTCCTGTACTAGAAAGAACACTGCAATGGAATGTTCTTTAGAATGCTACATTGCGTGATGTATGTAATTTATTACACATCTCCCGATAATCCCTGATACGTTTTTACCAACATTACATTCACAACCCCTTGTATGAAAAGTAAATGCACATGTGATGTCATCAATGATATTTGTGATGTCATCTTTGATGTCCTGTGTGTTAGTCTTAGCATTGCAACTATTTCAACTAGTTTTGCATCCGTAGATATCTAGGAACATCTGACTTCATTGCGGACCTTCCGGACAGTGCCACATGCCCATACGCTGGTGCGCGGCATGATGACGTGTCCGAGAACCCGTCTGCACTTCACGATACGATCCGTCCTTCGCGGACAGTTCGGAACTGCATTTTCTACTGATCTAGGAACTTCCAACTTCAAAATTTCCCTTGCACACCTCCAACACCTTTTCGTACTCATTATCCATTACCAATCTAGTACACAGTACTTACTTGGAAGAATTTTATCAAAACTGCTCTTTATCTTAAAAATGGCATCAGTTATTCCCATCCCTCATCCCCAAGAGCCACCACCACCAGCTAAAGGACCTTCATAACAAAAAAAGCACAGTACTTTCAAAGAAAATGAAGAGGACCAAGAAGATGAGGTAGAGGAAGTGCCTACTTCTAGCACCAAGATCGAATCATGGGTGTACCAGTTCTTTGCTACTGTTGGGAGTGTACCAAAGGCTAAAGCTACCAAATGCACTGAGTGCAATTTTGTACTCGGTCACAGACTACCTGGACAGTACTCCTACGGGACACCTCCATGCGCCGCCACACCAAATCCAATGACCGCAATGCTCTCAAAGGTTATCTCAGAAAGGTTATTCCTTTCTCAGCAAGTAGTAAAGTGTCTTCCTCCACCTCATCTTGCTCAACAAATACTGTAAGCACACAGGCTGATGTCTGCAGGCATTGGTGCGTTATAAATAAATAATTAAATAAGGAGGGCTACGGACCATTATCGTCCATTGCAGCCCCTGAAATGGGGAATAAAGGCCATTAGCACCCCGGGTTCCCAAAGCGGGAACCCTGGGTGCTAAACCATAGATTTTTCTTCCTGTAGCGGGACGCCTGTGGCGTCCCGCTGTAAGAAGGAAGGATTATTCTGCGGCGTCCCGCTGTAGGAAGGACAATCCTTTTCCAAGACAGCCAACATGGAAAGAGAAGGCGGGGCTCCATACACAGCACCACTTCCCTTGCCATGCCAGCCCACAAAACCCTATGAACATATTACCACAAGCACTTTATTTCCCTTTCAAACCTATCCTACCTTCGAATATCTTTACCACATAGCCGGTCCCAGGTAGACCTAGCCACTTTAACACCATTTTTCGTCCGTAGCGGTCATGGCCATTAGCCAGATTGTCCGTGCAATAACCTTATGCCATGACCCAGACAATCTGGCTACTGCCCGCAGCCTCAGGCTATACCTCAGTCACCAAAGGTATATGACTATTTTTTGTACCTACATTAGTACACTTGTCAAATAATAAAACACGGGCACATTTGCAAAATCATGCTTTAATGTCCTTGCCAATGCTCCTCACGAGTTTGCTCGAAATCCGCCATGTTTTATTTTTTTAAAAAGTGTCGAAATGTATATACATACAATAGTCAAATAACTTAGCCCACACTCGACAAAATCCATTCAGTCTTTACACAAACATTGAAGGTTTGGTCTGTAATCTTTTTCTAAACCTTTGTCCACATTTGTCAAATAGCATCAAAGTTATAAGCCATCAAAAAATGTTGAGACCTCCCCCTCTAATTTCGCCCCCTCTTGAGAAAATCCCACCAAACTTTAGAAAACCATTTATTATCTAGATCCAAAATCGTTTTGCCAAATGTTGTGCAGATTCGTCAAATGACAACACATTTATATACGCCTTTACAATATTTTGGGACCCCCCCCCCCTCTAATTGTGTCCTCTCTTGACAAAATCACAAAAGAATTTGCAAAACCATTCAGGATTAGTTCTAGAATAAAATTGCAAAATTACATGCAGTTTAATTGAGTGGCGCAAAAGTTATAAGCCATCCAAAAACTGCTTTTCCCAAACCATGTAATGCAGAAATAGGTACAGATGTCCTAGGACATCTGAAGTGTCCACGAACACCACAGGAGTGTCCCAGGACATCCAGAGTGTTTGCGGACCTTCGGGTGGTGAAATAACCTGGTTTTTTGCTTCTTATGGCCATATCCAATCGAATCCTCACCCCCCTCCACCTCCCCAGAGATTGTTTGTCGAGTTTGACAAGTGAAATGCTGCTTTTTAAAAAAAAAAGTTTTCACTGCGCTGTTCGCGGACCCCAAAAAAAGTCAGTGAATCCAAGATGGTGGGCGTTTCAAGAAAACAGACGCATTTCACGTTTTCTCACCATCCAATCAGCGGACGCGTCCCGGTGTTTGCGGACTATGCAAAAGTCTGCAAATTTTTCTGGCCAATCTGAGGCCAGTCCGCGGACAGCACAGCCAATCTGAGGCCAGTCCGCGGACCGCACAGGGAAGCGAGTCTGCAGAGCGGACATAGATATCACAAATTTTTTTGCTTTACATTTTGGTCATTTAAAAGAAATTACTGGACAGATTTACACCAAATAAAAAAAGCTAAAGCTGCAGAGTATTAGTTTGTTTTTCGAAACTCGAAAAGGGGCGTCGAACTAGGGTGTGCCAGTAATAACTATCCCTAGTGTGACGTCCACTGTACCCATGATCCCTCACGCGTGCAGGACCCTCAGATTGTT
This sequence comes from Ambystoma mexicanum, assembly GCF_040938575.1. NCBI lineage: Eukaryota > Metazoa > Chordata > Amphibia > Caudata > Ambystomatidae > Ambystoma > Ambystoma mexicanum. The sequence goes on from NC_090923.1 coordinate 116,554,486, forward strand.
TTTTTCCACCATACTTGTCGAATGCATAACCCGGAGTTCCCTTGGCTTTAGCCATTTATCAGTATTATTAAAACATTTCCCCATTTCTCCCACCCTATGCCGAAGATAGACGTTGGTGAATCGAGATTGAGGAAATCCGCCGTCGAGACTACACAACAGACTTTGGGCCTCAGAAGGCCTCTGGACTGTGTAAGTAGGGAGAGTGGGGGGTGGTCATACACTCGTTTCCTACATATACCCGCTTGCTGCCAATTAGTAACATATGGAGAGTACTCCCTTTTAAATTCTGCCCGAAGTGTAACAGGAGGTTTCCCTGGGTAGACGAACACAATACATATAACCTGTGTCTCCCACGAGACCATCCCAAGGCTACCTGTAGAGCTTGTAAGCTCTTCAAGCCCAAAACACAAAGACCGCTCGACAAAGCGCTGGGCCCACTACGCCAGGCAGCTAGAGGCCATGGACGCTGTGGGATCCTTCAGCAATGACAGCAACGCCGCCTTATCGGACGGCGAGGGCACAGAGGTGACTTCAGACACCCACACGCAAGCCCCCGACCTCGGAGGACTGACCAGCGGTTCAGTTATGGGGACAACACCCAGCGGCGAGAGCGCAACACACACCACTTCCACCAAGCACATTAGCCCCAGCCGAGATACGACACGCATGTCGAGCGATCGGCAACAGAAGGCATCGAGAGAGTGGTCCACTGATTCTGTGTCCTCTGGGCGTTCACGGTTCCGTTCGCCTCACAACAAACAACCGTCCATGGTTGGGAAAGGTGGCACATTACCAAAAGTCATTGAGGCCTGGTTCTCAGAAGACGAATCCGACCTCTTCCCCCAAGTAGCACGTTCGACATCTACTTCTGAGATTCAACGCCCCTCTTCCAAGACTTCCAAATCTCGTACCACCTCCGAGCCTAGACACGATGTGTCAAAAGCCACCTCCGAATCTCGACGCCAGGCGTCAAAGCACTCGGAAAACCCTCAAGGTTCAGGAAGACATTCCTCTAGTCATGGGGAGGAGGGAAAAAACAACATAAAAGACCTCAGAACACCAGATTCAAAAGGAAAAACAAAAAGACCCGTAATCATTAGGAAAATGCAAGGTCCCTGACCCTGTCACCAAGGGAAAGATTGTTCCTCCCACTGCTCAGGATATGGGCATGGAGGAAGAGGATGAGAATCCTGTAGTCATTCCTAGTTTAAAAAGGAGTTCTGACGACATTGATAGGGTAATGAGAAGAATGCCCTCTCAACCCCCTACTAAAAGGCTCTGCTCTGAGGCTTCAGCGCAGGGTTTGTTTTCAGACCCTTTGCTAATTGAACCTTACCATCAAAAGTCCTATGGTGAGGAAACAGAAACGTATATGCTGGAGGACCAGACATGGGTTTCTTACTATGGGGACGATGAGGACCAGGAAGAGGAGGAGGAAGATGAGGCGGAAGCCTACAATCTCAAGACTCCTATTCAGAAAGACCCCCCGGTGAACTACTCACCGATTTGATTATCAGCCACTCCTCAATGAGGTACTGGCGAAAGCAGCAGCTCGTTTCCAAATAGACACACAAGGTGCCCAAGAAGATAAAGATTTTGCGGAGGAAATCTTAGGTGACAGAAGACAGAAGAGCCATTTCCCAGGCTATCCCTATTTTAAGATCCATCCAGCGCAGAATCGATCCCTCGCTGGTAGCGCCTAATTTTACTCGTGCAGCCAATCCACGAGTGGAAAAATTATTCTGCGCCTCACCCTCTGATCCCATGTACATTAGGGGGCAATTAAACCCCGACTCACTCGTAGTAACAACTACTAGAAAGAGGGCAGGTACACCACTCGCTTCTTCCGAAGCACCTTCCGACAAAGAGACCAAAAGAATATACGCTCTGGGTAGGAAAGTTGCCTCCACGTCCTACCAGGCACGTATTGCTACCAGTACCACTCTGTTGGCAAGCTATAACTGCCATCAATGGGAACAAGTAGCTGCTCTAATAGCCTCTGCACCTGAACCACTAAAGGGACAGTTAGCCCAAATTGCAGCAGACAGAAGGTCTGTGTCTGGGTGCATCCTTGAGACAAATTTTGATGCAGCAGACAATGCTGGAAGGTTGATAGCCGAAGGCACAGTAATAAAGCGCCTTGCTTGGCTAAACCAGTCCACGTTCAGGCCCGAGTCCCAAGCCACGCTCATAGACATGCCGGTAGAGCCGAACGTTCTATTTGGGAAAGCAGTGGAAGAGGCACTAAAGATGGCTAAGGACGAATATGAGACCTTAAAATCTCTCTGCCAACTGACAAATAAGCCCTCTGGTCAGAGGGGAAATAATAATTGTTGTCGCTTTCGCTGCCAAAGCTCCCAGAGTGGTTCCAACTACTATCAAAATCAAGGAACCTCATGGGGCAACAATCCGTCCCAGGCTACACAGGGTTTCACCAGAGGTCAGCGCAGGGGCCGCACTAGGGGTAGAGGCAGCCCTGGCAGAGGTGGTACGCCACCCAATAAAAGGTGACGTTCCGCTCCGGGTCCCTTCCCATGCATCTCCAGTAAGGGGGCGCATTTCCACCTTCACCCACGCATGGTAAGGGATCACTTCGGACAGATTGGTGCTGTCCACAGTGTCCTCAGGATACTGTATAGAGCTACTAGAACGCCCCTGCAACCATCCTCCAAGACAGAAAGTACACTTCTTGGAGCACCAGAAAATCCTCCTCGAAGAGATCGCCATTCTACTTGCAAAGGACGCAATATAACTCATCCCGGGCAACCAGGTAAACCAGGGTATTTATTCAACCTACTTCGAGTGCCAAAGAAAATCTAAGAATGCGCCTAGTATTAGACTTGCATGTCAAGCCACAGAAATTCAGCATGACTACACTCTCAAGAGGTAATTCCCCTACTAAAAAAAGGGGGAATTACATGGCAACATTGGATATGAAAGATGCCTATTTTCATATTTCAATGTTCCCAGCGCATAGAAGATTCTTGCGTTTCAAGATAGACAGCCAGCACTACCAGTTCAAGGTGCTGCCCTTCGGAATAGCCTCGGCTGCAAGGGTATTCACCAAGGTACTGGCGGTAGTGGCGGCGCACCTACGCAGGGAGGCAAACCAGGTGTACCCTTACCCGGACGACTGGCTCATCACGGGGGAAACACCTGTAATTTGCAGATTAAACATTCCAAGAACAATCGACCTCCTCTTCCAATTGGGCTTCTCAATCAACGAGAACAAAATCAAGCCTGGTGCCAAGCACCTCAAAACAATTCCTAGGAGCTGTCCTAACCACCCAAGAGGGGTTGGCCTGTCCATCAGAGGAAAGAATTCGAAATCTGTTGCTGCAAATTCCTCTATCAGTCCAAATAAGGGTACGCAAAGCGATGTGTTTGCTAGGCATGATGGCATCTTGAATTTACCTGGATGCCCACGCGCGCCTGCGACCCATGCAGGAATGGTTGGCGAAACAGTGGTCTCAAGCAAGTGGTCAGTGGGACGATCTAGTGGTCGTTTCGCCAACACTAGTACGGAGTCTTCGCTGGTGGACAAGAGAGAATCTTACAAAGGGGAAACCCTTTTCCGGTCCAGAAATACAAGCCATTGTCACAACAGACTCGTCCCTGGCAGGGTGGGGAGCTCACTACCTTCACCACACAGCTCAGGGTCTCTGGTCTCACACAGTGGCTCAGAACCACATCAATCTAGAACTTCTGGCAGTCTTCAGAGCGCTTCGGGCATTCGAACCCCTCCTATCCAACCTGTCAGTGCAGATCCTAACAGACAGCATGACAGCAATGTTTTACTTAAACAAACAAGGGGGGACTTGTTCGTCAAATCTGTCCAAGCTTTCCCAGAAAATGTGGAAATGGGCTCTCAGATGGGAAGATTTCCCTTGAAGGCGAGCGTCCCCAGATAGCACGACCCTCCCCACAATGAGAGGCAGTAATGGACTCTCCCAAGATGGGAATAAGGCTAAGACAAAGTGCGGGTGAGCTTAATGGGAGTTTATATAAGTCAAAAATAGGGCATGCAAAGGACTCTGCAAACTCCGAGAGCGCTCTGTCTGACACTAGCAAAGACAGGCGTATATATTTACAAAAACGCGTCATAAGAACCAACACACTTTAGGGGGCACATGTTTGTGGGGATTGGGTGGCGACGACTAACTATAGGTGCAGCTGTGATGTGTTACGCCGTGGTTGGTGGACGTCACTGGGTGCCAACGCGGGGCGGGCAGGTCAGCTGGGCTCATCCGGGCGGTGCCAGGCGTGGCCAGTGTCATTGATGAACGTCTTCCTTGGCTTTCTGCCCTAAGGGCCACGCACACCCCATTCATTCAATACCGCAATATTATCTTTCCCTGTAAATCCTACAATAGGTTATTTTACAGGTTAATGCAACACAGGAGGAATACACCTAGAGCGGGGTCCTTTGGTGATACATCAATACATGGTTACCACCATCCTGTTGGCCGGGTATCATAGGTCACGAGGTTGGGTCTCAGGGCAAGGGGTGAGCTGTCCAAGTTTCCATGTCTCGTTAGAAGTCATTACGAATGTGTTCCTACAGTGTTGCTATAATATTGGGTGTCCTAATTTTACAGGGGCCATTAACCTGGGGTGAACTGGTGGGTCAGGGAGTCTAAGACAGGGCACCCCTGGCCTGCGTTTATGGCTGGGGTTTACTGCTGGGTTGTAAATAATTCAGGTGGCTGGCCGTGGCAATGTGAGCTGCGGGGGAACAGGAATGCTTGAAGCAGCTCCAGCCGAATTGGGGGAGGTGAGGCGCAGCAGCCCGGGCCTCTGCCTTTCGTCTGGCAGGCTTCAATGGGGAGGGAGGGGAAATGGCCTTGGATATGCCCACAATGGTATTCTCCTCGTGTGTTGCAGATTATATAAAAAGGCATAAACATTCATATAATGTATAATACTCATTGAGTTCTTTTAAAAGCTTACATTTCTACATTGCTAGTACCTTTACATGGCCATTTCAAATGCGTTACCTATACCAATTTTGGTATTGATAACTATATGTTAAGTATTTAACAACCCCGACATTTTGTTACACTCTATGCATACACGATAAGCGAGGTAGTATTAAGGTTGGTGGAGTGCGCAGGAACAACTGGCCAATAAGACTGATGGCAGTGACACATGGTGAGCTTGAACATTCAAATACATTCTATGCGCTTTCTTACACAATTTACATGAGCTCCCAATATAGTTGCACTTGATTTCCGTTGCACTCTAGTAGCATTAGTTCAGTTATGGCATAGGGCCTTGGAGTACATTCTTCTCGGAGAAACATATAACATAGAATCCGGGACACTTCTACCATTTGCACATAGCTAAGGGGATATGGGTATTTCAACCAGGATGCCACATGAACCACACACACTCTGCCATCTTCATGGAGTTTACATATTTTATCAAAAGAGTCATGGAGAAGAGAGTTTCATCACAGGCAGTTTGCATATTGGTATTTAGGGTCTCTACTTTTGTCAGGGGACCATTTTACAGTTCTTTTCCACCCCGGCCCTGCTGGCCGGGTCATACTGTTGACAGTGATACACTGCGGAAGGTGAAAGTTGCAGTGTTTGCTTCTAGCACTAGCTCATGTCTGTCTGTTCGTGGGAACGGGCTCTCAGCGGATCTGCCAGGGAGCTGCGGCCACAGGGACCAGTGAGAACTCTCCAAGGTGGGGGGGCCGTGCTGCGGCGCACAGGGGCTCATGTCATTCTGGTTTCACAAAATGGTTTCCAGGGCCTAGCTTAATACAGCACGTTTGGTCAATGTGTCAGCCAGTGGTCCACCCACCACCTGGGCCCTGGTGGCAGGGGGGTCCCCTGACGAGCCATGGACGCCATAAGGGGAGCTATCTCTTGGACCGATCCTCCCATACACCTGTCATCCAACATGTTCCAGAGGATCTCAATTCACTAGCGGACGCTCTGAGCAGAGATCCCCTCCCAGAGGAACACGAATGGCGACTACACAAAGGTCGTAGAAGATCTCTTCTCTCAGTGGGGTTTCACACTATAGAGCTATATGCCACAGGCGAAAACTGACGATGCCCAGACTTCACATCCAGGTTCCCCCAGCCAGGCTCCAAGGGGAACGCTCTATGGATGAATTGGTCAGGGATGTTTGCCTACGCTTTTACACCAACCCCTCTGATGAGGAAGGTGGTCAACAAAGATACACAGGGAATCGATGATGCTCATCCTAGTTGCTCCTATGTGGGCGAGACACCCATGGTTTCCACACCTAGGCAAACTGGCGGTGTGCGACCCCCATCAGCCTCCCGTGCTGGTACAACCTACTCGCCCAGCACGAAGGACAAACCTTGCAGCCTCAACCCAACTCAATGAACTTGGCAGCATGGCTCCTGAAGTCATAGAGTTCGGCCATCTCAATTTACCACAGAGATGTATGGATATCTTAAAGAGTCAAGAAAACCTAACACAAGGCACTGTTACTTTGATAAGTGGAAATGATTCGTTATTTGGTGCCAGAATAAACCAATCAACCCAATTGATTGTACTCCTTCCAATATTGTCACCTATATGCCCCACCTACTGGATGCAGCGTTAGTATTTAATTCCTTCAAGGTACATCTGGTGGCGCTGTCAGCCTACACCACCTCCCATAACAAGGCGTCATGGTGGAAAGTGCCAGTTGTCAAAGCCTTTATGGAAGGGGTAAAGAGACTCCGCCATCCAATTTCTAACCCACTCATGGGATCTGCCTTTGAACCCATGCATAAAGCTAGTCTCAAACACCTGACTTATAAAACTGCCTTCTTAGTAGCCATTACAGCCATAAGAAGGATCAGTGAAATTCAAGCTGTCGGTGCAGGATCCTTTTTTTTTACTGTTCATAAAGGATAAACTGGTTTTGCGCACTCACCCTAGGTTTTCACCTAAGTTCATTTCAAAATTCCATGTTAACCAGTCCATTGAGCTACCGGCCGTCTTCCAAGAACCCAAAGTTCTGCTGAGGTGAAACTCCACACACTAGATGTGAGGAGAACGGTCCTTTACTACGTAGATCAGACCGTTAAGAAAGACAGATCAACTGTTCGCCTCCATAGCTCTAAGCAGAGAAGGAGATCGCGTCTCTAAAGGTGCCATCTCTAAATGGTTAGTCAGATGTATCCAACTGTGCTACTCCCTTTCAGATAAAACAATGCCTTTTACGCCAAGGGCCCACTCTACAAGAGGTACTGGGGCCACTCTGGCTTTCATTGCAAATGTACCCCTTGACACCATTTGCAAAGCAGCTACATGGAGCTCTATTCACACCTTTACTCAGCACTACTGCATTGACACTCATTCCAAGACAGACACTCAAGTGGGACAAGCGTTTCTAAGACATTTGTTCGCTCATGACCCTTCTCACATCCCCCCTCCTCCTTCTAACACTGCTCGCTAATTTATGCACAGCATGTAATCTTAGCAGATTCCACAAGCCTCAGAAGGGATACATTACTCACCGTAATCGTATTTCTGATGCTTGTATCTGCTTAGATTCACATGCGCCCACTCTTCCTCCCCTCTGAGAGAAGGCGCATGGATGCTTGTAGTCTTATCTATCTTATCTGCTTGGATGCTCTGTACTCACGCTACTCCTCATGCTACCTTATGTCAGAAAAGTTACAATCTGAGGGTCCTACACGCGTGAGGGATCATGGGTACAGTGGAAGTCATACTAGGGATAGTATTACTGGCACGCCCTAGTTCGACGCCCCTTTTCGAGTTTCGATAAACTGTAATACTCTGCAGCTTCCACTAGATGTAGGCCTATGCACAGCATGTGAATCTAAGCAGATACAAGCATCAGAAATACAATTACGGTGAGTAATGTATCTATATATAATTTCTGAGGCTTGTGGATCTGCTTGGACCGACATCTAGTGTTAGCCGTCGAGTGTTACATTTTTTGTATTCGAAACTCGAAAAAGGGACGTAGACTAGGGTATGCTAGTAATATTATCCCTAGTGTGATGTCTCCTCTACCCATAGTCCTTCACGCGTCAAAGTCCATCAGATTTATTTTTCCAGCATCATAGTCTGATGCAAGTTGCGGACTTCCTTCTTGCTAACGCCTTTACTTATACAAAGTTTAAATTTAGAGGTTCTTTCTATCCTTTCGACGACCGTACAATGCAAGATCTCCGGCGATGGCTTTCACGGACAAAATGTTATGACTTGATGGTCGTGAAGATTATAGGGCCTCTGTCCACAAGTTCCACTCAGAAAGATACAAATAACTTCCTGAGCGATCCTTGAGGCCACAGGTACCTTGAGTGCCGAAGAACGCCAGGAACCAGGAACACCGGTGACCCCTCGACCGCTGTAAAGCAAGCAATGGGTCAGTACAATGGCAAACAATGCACTGAATAGCTAGGTAACAAATATCAAGGGGCTTACCAAGGGTCTGGGGATGGGAAGAGCACAGATGAGAATGGAGGTGTTCCGTGTGGCTGCAGAGTGTAGCAAGCGGCAGCGGGTAGGCGTAGATTGTTGTAGAAATAGACCTGAATGGAAAGGGTACTCCAAAAGGTAGCAGAGGAGGAAATCCGAAAACAGTCCGTTAAGAGTTCCAAGGTCAAAAGCCAGCCAAGTTCGTCAAAATCAGGGGTAATCCAAAAGGAATCCAAAAATACAGTTCAAAGGTCCTGAAACGGCAGAGCAAAACAGTATCCAAGGTCTTGACAGAGGAATCCAAGAAGAACAGTCCTTAGTCCAGAATCAAGATGTGGAGGCAGGAAGACGCCGAACAGTGCCTGATTGGGTCAGCTATGAAGCACTGAATGAGCGTTCCCTCTCCGGTTTTGAAGGGGCCTAGGAGTGTCACATGACCCCATCATGTGACCGATGATGTAGTACGTTTCCTTGTCACATGACCCAAGTTTTCAAAACGCTGCCGGTTCTTCCTGGGGGGCGTGATGAAACAAAGAAAAAAGCTGGCGTCTCCGTCGACTGTCTCCAAGACGCCAGGGGAGCTGCCAACGTTGCAATGGGCGAGTATGACATAGCGCGTTAGATGCCCTCGTGTGCGCCGCTGCCGTGCTGCTTGAGGGAGTGGGGACATGAGGTCAGAAGGGGAAGGCAGATCAGGACCCGAGATGGAGGGCTTAGTGGCTGCACAGGTATTCGTGTGCGTAAGGTGACCAGTGGATGGTGTAACAGAGCCCCCCCAAATGCCCATGACCCCGTGGGCAAGCAGGAAAATCCCGATGAAACTGGGTCACCAGGGCCAGAACCCCAGAACTCCATCCCACCACGTTTCTCGAGGATTAGCCGCTCTTCCCCCTTTGCGTATTTTGTCTCCTGTAATAGGAGAATCTTTCGGACCTCCAGAATTCTCTGGTCACAAGTGACCTCTTGGTTGGTGAGTTGAGTCCTTTTACATTAAGTGTCCCCACCCTCAGGGAATCCCCCCCTCTTGCCTCAGTGTTTGGTACCATTGGTTGTTTCTATGAGGAGATGGCCTCTGTTACATGACCTATGTTGTGTTTTCCCATTGAATTTCACACTGCATCGAGTACTTCGAATTACTGACGGCGTTGCTTCGACCCTAACCCCTTTTATCGCATCTCCCCTCCTCTCCCCCTTCCCATTTGATGGTGCTCGATCAAGCCCAGTTGGTTGCACCAGACCTGAATCAAACCACCTGCGGGGGTCTTTACTTCACGTCCCTTGACTAAATGTAACATCAGAGTTTCAATTGAGCCCCCCTCCCCCCACGGTCCTCCCTGGGTGCCCTTGTTGCGACTGTGTTAGTGTCTTTGACTTGGCACCTCACCCTAGTCACATTTTCAACAGCGGGTTAAATTCTGTCTTACCAAGTTCGTGAGTGTTCAGTTGTCCCCTTCCAGGGAGAGGTTACCTCTTCGATATTTTCTTGAAACTTCCCGCCTCGATTCCTCTTGGCTGCATCCTTCTTCCCGAGGGCCGATTAGCTCGGAGATGCAGGCCTTGATTTCTTTTTCAGATCTCAGTCTGATCTTGGTTCCTTCGTATTCAAATGAGAGGTAGAAGAGGTAGCCCCACCTATACCAGATGTTCTTTTCCTTCAATCGCTTCGTGAGAGGACCACACATCCTCCTGAGGGCTAGTGTAAGAGAGGATAGATCCTGTTATATTTATATTTGAGCGCCACCTAAAGTGATAGTCTCACTCCTTCTGGCCTTCTCGAGCATCCTGGCCTTGTCCTGGAAGCGATGGAATCAGGCGAGAACCGATCTTGGGCTGCCCGGGCGGGCCTCCGGCCCTGTGGATTCATTCTGTTATGGGCTCATCTATAGCATCGTCTGCGGTTAAGAGCTTGATTATGTCATGAAGTGTTGTCTTCAGATTGGTTTCACTTTCACCTTCGCGTTCTGGAATCCCAAAAATGCGTATATTCCATCTTTCTCTATTTTAAAAGTCATCGAGCTTGAAGTCTTCTTCTCGTTGTTCTAGTTCTGTCATCCTCAGGTCGAGTTGCGCTTCAAGGGTGTCCATGGATGCCTGGTTATCTCCACTCCTCCAAGTCTTTCTTCCATGTTGTCCAGTCTTTGTGTGATCTTGTCCATCTTTCCTCCTATATTAGCGCCCATATTTTTAATGTCCCTCAATGGGGCTGCAATGTATCCTTTAGTGGCCGCCAGTGCGTTTCCTATGGTGTTACTGGGCGCCATGATGGGTTTATCTGTTTCACTAGGTATGGAGGTGTAAGCGAACGGGGCCAATTTTTGTTTTGTTTTCCTTTGAGTTCAATAGAACTAGGTCGTTTCTGTGGTCCTTTTCAAGGGCAGCGCAGTGTGTTTCTTGCTGGGTGCACTGTCACTCTTCCCCAATGTATGTTGGTGTAGTTTGTTCTTTAATGTCTCACTCTGGGGTGTTGTTCAAAAGGTTTAGCCTTTTTTCAGGGTCTTTCACACTTTAACTAGTTCTGTAGTAATGGTTGGGCTCGCTTGTTTGCTCTCTGGCAGTTTCCTGTCCCCTTATGCTGTTGAGGTGAGAGTCACTTATGTGTATTGCAGTGTTTTGATCTCTGTCGAGGTCCCGTGGGGTCAGAGTCTTCTAAAGCTGGGCTGTATATTTCTTAATTACCTCCTAGTCGACTTCTCCTCTACCTGGGTTGCACCTTGTGGGGGAACGATGTCTGCAGTGCTTTGTGCGAGCACAAGGGGTTCAGGTGCTCCTCCGGCCGCACGGTGTGACAGTGAATGGGTGAGAGCTGCCAGGCTCTCCGCGGTTGCTTTCTGTGCGGTCCAGGGGGGTCCGCAGGGGAACGGAGGCAGGGGGACACCTGTATATCGCTTGCTGGGGCCGCAGCCTCTGGGTTGGTGAGGCGTGGCTCACGTTTCGGTGGGGGGGAGGAGGTCCACAGGGTCACAGATGCCGCAGCCGTGTAGGATGAGGGGCGCCTAAAGGTGCAAACAACTACACTATATGGTAGCAATTGGGTTCACTTGTTCGCTCACTCCTCCTTATGTTGGAGTGAGAGCTTCTTACGCGTAATGCAGTGTTTTGGTTTCTTTAGAAGTTCCATGGGGTCAGGCCCCTCTGCAGCCGAGCTGTGCACTTCCTCGTTACTTCCTGGTCCGCTTTTCTTCCATCTGGGCACCCCTTGTGGGGGGGGACAGCGTCTGCAGGGGCGCGTGTAGGCACTGACGGTTCAGGTTCTCCTCCGAGTGCACGGGGAGTCGGTGGGTGATATGAGTGTCCTGACTCCCCGCAGTTGGTTTCTGTGGGGACTGGGGGTGGGGGAGGCCTGGAGGGGTCCGTGGGGGAACGGAGGCCAGTGGGCACCAGTATATCCTTTGGCGCCTGATGGGGTGGCGGCCTCTGGGCCGGTGAGGCCCGATTCACGTTTCGGTGGGGGGAACCTCCGGAGCACTGGTGCCGCAACCGCAGAAAGTGAAGGGTGTGCAGATGGACGGGCAGTCAGCCGTGCCAAGGGCGCAGGCTCTCTTCGAAGTGGGGGTCTCGGCAGTAGCTCTCATTTGTGCCGGGTCCTCGCTGCGCGGTGTGCCCTCCAGGGGGTTCAGGTGCAGAGAGTAGCCGGGGCTGTTCCGGCAGTGGTCCTCTAGCGCCAGTCACTCAGGGGGCACGTCTCAGGTCGGGACAATTTCCGCACCGCTCCGTAAGAAGCCCTCACCTCTTTAGTCTGTCTGGCAGCCTAGATCTTCACCGTGCTTTCCTCGTATCCCAGGGTCGTGGGGATGTGCTTTCTCAGGAGGCACGGTTGTGGCGCCGTGAGGCCTGCCCTCCGGACTAGTGTCCTCCTGCACGCGTGTGCAAGAGAGCTTTCACTTTCGCTGTCCCGGGTCCGGGGGGGCTTTAGCTTCTTTCTTTAATTTCAGGGGGTATTCGGATTCCGATTTTCTTTGGGATTTCTCCCACACAGAGGGGGAGTATTCCCACGACAGGAACTCGCTTTATTTCCACAGCGGGGGAGAAGTGGGGCTCAGTCCATCTTTCGGGGCAGTAGTAACGGAGCTCATGCAAAGAGCATAGTTACCTCTTCGCCCCCTGATGGCCAGTTACTGTTAGCATTTTTAAATGTTAAATCTAGAAGTTATTCCCAACATCAATGTCTGTGCCCTAATAGCATTATCTTAAAGTTGAATCTAGAAAGTGTACCTAATAGCGTCCTTGTGTTAAAGCTGTACTTAGAAAGCGCACCCTTGTAGCATCTCTGTGTTAATGTTGAACCTAGACGGTATTCCCAACATCATTGAGTGTTTCGCTAATAGCGTCACTGTGTTAAAGTTCAACCTAGAAGCATCCCCTATTAGAGTCACTGTATTAGAGTTGAATTACGATGGTATCACCAACAACATTGAATGTACCCTAATAGCGTCACTGTGTTAAGTTCAATTTAGTAGGTAGGTTGTGCCTGATTGCATACACTTCACTGATTACCACAATATCGCACTACTACACTTACTCTCTCCTATACACCACCATTCAACTAGAACACAGCAGTACTAACATGACCCATCAAACCACCCATAATCCTAATAAAACACAGCTAGCTAGCACACACCGGCTAGCTTAGGCGTCACCTCGGGCCTAATGCAGCCATAACTAAGTCTGGATGTCCACCCTCCAGACTGAACACATTCAACTGATCTCATCAGCACCACACCTACCGCTAAGAAGCAGCTAGCATGCAACAACCACACAAGTTGCACACATACCTGGTGCGCCCATGCACTTTACGACTCTCTCTCTCTCTCAACTGACGTGAACTGCGGTTCCCGAGGGCGTTCAACCTACCAGCGCCTTGAGATCATACCAATGGTACATAAGGCGCTATACAAATGCAAAATAACATAACATTTCCTTTCAAATTCGATTTTGCCATCTGACTTCCCAATATTGTCTTGCAGCCATAGTTAGTTTCTTGTACACAACAGTCTGTACAAGGCAAAGGTCTCCTGGAATGGACATGTGCATAGAGGTATGATTTCTTTTGCAGGGTCCATTCCTTTGACACTTTGTAGCACAAAATCAAGCGTTTCCCGTGCACGGCAGAAAGTGAAGTTTTTTGTTGATTTTTCATAGTTTTTTTGACAGAGCCTGTCATTCAGGAATCATGCCTACTTTTTGCTGAAGCACAATGAGATATCCTGGGCATGGCAGGGCCTTATTGATCACAGTGGTTTCAGAAGGAACAGATGGAATAAGCGTCAAAGCAGCATTTTTTAAAGGTGAAAATGTTTCCTTTTCAATGGGGATTTTGGGTTTGTAGCAAAGCAATGCTGCTTTTTCACTTTCTTCCTTTTGTATTTCAGAACACACTGGCACGCTCTGTGTTCCCTGGTTCTATCCTGCCTGATGTTGCTTGGCAGGATAGTGCAGCCATTTATTTTGTTGCTGCAAAACGCAGTTTTGAGGCCATGGCGCTCGCAGGAGCCAGTGCTGCCATTTTGCTGTATCTGCGCAGATGTAGCTTGGTGATGTGGAGAAATACTGTTGAGTGGGTCAATATATCCCACAATGCGGTGTCGAAGGGAAGGGCCGAAAAGTTCATGTCCTGGGCCATTGTTTTAGTCACATGACAGGCCCTCAAAACAGACGCCAAAGTACTTGCGTACCGCGACCGTGCGTCAAGACACATCGGCCCTTTGTAATAATTCTAAAATGAGAGAACTCATTAAAAAAACACACCCCAGAAACACTCCTCAAATCCAAGACTTCCAATAAATTCCAAATCTTGTACGCCCCTATCCTCAAAAGCTCCTGTTTCGAAGAGCACTCTGCCCCTAGTAATCCCCCCTCTCAGGGGCAATGCACCACAAACAACCTTCTACGTCAGAGGTGTTCCCTACCCCTGTTCCCACAGTTTTACGAAGCTCCACTCAATAGATCCCTGAACAATTTGTAGAGTAATGAGGAGAATGTCTAGCTTTGTTACATTTTTTTGATCAACACAATGATCAACTGTCCAGCCTCCAAGGGGCCTCCCAAGGGAAAAGAGCTAATAAGCAGCCCAGCGCCAAAAGCCCCCGCCTAGACTCTACCCAGCCTAGTACCTATTTTAACACTTCAAGCTCTATAGCAGACCAAGCGGACATGGATGATACAGACCAATATTAGGATGATAATGATAAATATATCATTCAATCTCCCAGCCATCTTGACCAACCGGTGGCTGATTCCAGCTACAATATAATATTTTTTTTAAAGCTGCAGAACATTATAAAATCGATACCCAGGAGGCACAATTCGACGATGACTTTGTAGAGGACATCCTCTGGGATCAGAGATCTGCGGCATAGTTCATTCCACTGCACTAATCTATCCAAAGACGCATTCAGACTTCTTTACTTACCCCCAACCTGACCAGGGCAGTCAACCCTCGCATTGAGAAAATGTTCAGACTAGACCCATTATACATCTGGGGGCAGCTAAAGTCTGACTCTCTTTGTGACCACCACAAGAAAGAAGAGCGGGCACACCTTTAGCCTCTACGGAAGCCCCTCCTGACAAGGAGAGCAAATGTACACACTGGGTAGGAAAGTGGCTTCCTCAGTGGCATACCAAGTAAGGATGGCCAACAACGCTGCTGGCGAGCTATAATTGTCACAAGTGGGAAGAGATCTCACAACAAATACTCTGCCCCAAAGCCCCTGAAGAGACAGCTTTTAAAAAACAGTAGCTGAAAGCAAACAGGTGGCAAGCTGCATCCTGAAAAATAATCTGGACGCAGCAGATAATTCAGGTCTGATAGTAGCTGAGGGTACTCTCATGAAGCACCAACCATGATGGCTTTGACCATCAGGTTTCAAGCTGGAAACTCAAGCTAACCTTTTAAATATGCCAATTGAGTCAAACGCCTTATTTGGAAAAGCGGTCGAGGACGCCCTGAAAAGTGCTAAAGAGGAGTAAGCCCCCCTCAAATCCCTGGGACAGCTCACAAACTCTTTGTGCAGAGACAAAACTCCCAGCGGTTCTCCAACTACAACCAGGGCGGGCAGGTTTCATCTTGGGGTTTCTCGCATGGAAAGGGGGCACAAACTCTCTCGAAGTAGGGGCACATCCTCCTCCTCCTCCTCCACCAGAGGCTTCACCCCACCAAAGCAATGATCATATGCTCCAGGTCACCTCCCATGCTTCTCATTTTACCTGCGCATGGGAGGGGATCACGTCAGACAAGTGGGTACTTTCCACCGTGGCAGGAGGCTATTGCAAAGAACTCGTAAAAACACCATCCAACCACCTGTCAAGACAAACTATGCTGGAGGAACAGCATATTCTGCTGGAAGAGGTCAAGGCACTGCTACTAAAGCATAGAAATGGTCCCAGAAAACCAGGTAAACAAGGGTATCTATTCAATGTACTTCCTTGTGCCAAAGAAAGACCATGCAATGCGCCCTGTCCGAGACAATCGCCCTTCAAACACGTCAAGCCACAGAATTGTTGCATCACGTAACCCCACTGCTAAAACAAGGGAACTACATGCAACTTGATATGAAAGATGCATACTTTCATATTTCAATGTTGCCAGCGCACAGAAAATTCCTGCGCTTCAAAATAGCAAATCAACACTACCAATTCAAGGTGCTACCCTTCGGCATAGCCTCTGCTCCAATGGTATTCACCAGGGTATCAGCGGTAGTGGCGGCGCACCTGCGCAGAGAATCGATACCAGCGTACCCTTATCTTAACGACTCACTGATCACAGGTGATTCCCATCAAATTTGAAAGCAAAATACCCAAAGGACAATCAACCTTCTGTTCCAATTGGGATTCTCAATCAATGAGAAAAAATCAAGTCTCGTTCCAAGCAAAACCAGGAGCAATTATGAAAACAGAAGAGCGGCTAGTCTTCCCCTCAAACGAAAGAGTCCAAAACATACTGCTGCAAATACCTCAGTATCTGGCCTGTCGACAAATAACCGTTCGCAAAGCAATGCGCTTGCTCGGGATGATTGCTTCATGCATTTACCTTTTTCTGCACGCACGGTTGCTCATGCGCCCAATGCAAGAGTAGTTAGCAAAACAATGGTCTCAGGCAAGCTGTCAGTGGGACGATCTAGTGGTTGTTTTGCTAACCCTAGTACAAGCGCTACACTGGTGGTCAAAGGAAAATCTGTTAAAAGGAAAACCTTTTCGCAATCCTCCAGTGCAAGCAATAACAGACGCCTCACTCAGGATGGGGAGCACATTACCTTCACCATACAGCGCATTGCCTGTGGTCACAGATCACATCCCAAAATCACATCAACCTTTTGGAGCTACTAGCTGTACTCAAGGCCGTACAAACCTTTCAGGTGCATCTAACAGGTCAAACAGTGCAAGTCCTCACAGACAGCCCCACTGCCATGTTTTACATAAACGAGCAGGGCGGCACACACTGCAGGTCCATCCAGGCTAGCTCAAAATTGTTGGAAATGGGCACTCAAGCGGAACATGCACTGTGGGGTGCATTTAAAGGCCCCAAACAGAAGTCCCTTTTCACCTGAACAGCAGAATTTAATCACTGCAACTAAAAACGGCCCTGCTTTGCTTTCCCGGTCACATGAATGGCAAGAATTTAAAAATCCAAACCAAAACCGGCCTGGCTTTTTCTTTAATTTCATATCAAATTAAAGAACCATGGGGGGAAGGGGCCTACCCATCATTATCAATGGACCAGCAGCATTGTTAATTCACCCAAGGAGGAGGAATCAAAGAATCCTGTGACCTGCAAGACAGGATTTGTAAACATTAAAAGCAAAAACGGCTTGCACGTGTGTTGAAAATAAAAACAGCTTTAAAAAGCCACAATGGAAAAAGATATCACTGCTCACATAGAAAATGTCAGAGAAACATGATGTGGGGGGTTACCAAAGCAAATGTATATTAGGTTTCACCCACAAAACTCCTGTAACCTGTGAAGAGACACTACTTCAGGAAAAAGCAGTTCTGAATGAGGCAGGAACTTCACAATGACACGCCCCCACATCCAGCTGGATATCGCACCTCTCCTCTAACAATACTGTAATAAAATGTGATGCTGC
Organism: Ambystoma mexicanum; assembly: GCF_040938575.1. Lineage (NCBI taxonomy): Eukaryota > Metazoa > Chordata > Amphibia > Caudata > Ambystomatidae > Ambystoma > Ambystoma mexicanum. The sequence continues at coordinate 116,571,986 of NC_090923.1, forward strand.
TGGAGGTGTCATAATTTCCTTTTGTTCTGCAGACATGATGGCAGGAATGCAGGGATTTCAAAGAAGGCAATCCTTGACTAAAGCATGACGAAAAGGTACGAGTCATTGTAGCACCCACTTCAAAGAGCAAACTGCCAATTTCAAAGGGACTCATAAAAAACCCTCTGGTTACAGGCTGACCATGGGGAACAGGTGGCTGTGGGGGGATGAAGCGACCCTCCCACATGTTGAGCAGATACTCACAATTAATATTAAGACTTTTCGTTTTAGTCATTTTGCGCAGCCATCAGACTAAGGATTGATTTCCAGTTTATGCCATTTTTCATGTAATTTCCAGGCGGTTTTAAGGATATAAATTGCATTTACCTGGGACTTTGGGAACTGTACTGGCCAGTTAGATTGGGTTTCTGGCTGATCTGAACACAATTCTGAGATTTGATGAAAAGATGTAAATTGAAATTAGTAATATGCTTGTTGATTTATATATTCATAAATGTACATTAAATGTGCCTCACGGCCATGCTACATCGTACAGATTTGGCGATCGGCTTATCTAATTCACCATGATTAACGATAACCGAATGTTTCATATGGCAGTGGCTGGTATAATTATGAATTTATGATATATAGCTAGGTTTTGACAAAAAGTGGTAAGGGGAACAAAAGGAGGATGGCAAATGCAAAAGACAGATGAACAATCCCAACTGGGAGCGAGGGATGGTAACTGTCCAATCCTTGCGGCAGGGATAATTACCGGGTACTCCCCCCAGATTGTAAAGTTAGTGATGTCATTACTGCTATATAAGGGGGACTGTACTAGGACTCAGGACACACAAAAACCGGGAAGACAGGAGGAGGACGACGGAGAGAAGGCTGCGGAACCTTACAATCCTAGAGAGTGCAGTGACCAGATCCCTTGCCCTATCTGTCCAGGGTGTCCTGAGACCACAAAAGTGATGGGTGGAAGGTTTCGAATGAATCTGAACCACTGGCAATTGCTCTGGGCAACCTTCCACACCACCATTTTTTAGCCTGTCTGCGCCATTGCAAAAGGGATCCAGCCATGTGCAAATCAGTCAGCTGCTGCCACCAATGGTAGCAGCCCAGCCAGAACTGCTAGGCCAGGTCCCCTCTGCACAGAAAACCAAGCAACCCCAGACATGTTTCGGCGTTGTTGGACCTCCTCAGTGAGGTGCAGCCTGGTTCCCTATGGCGCAGCGAGCAAGGGACCCACGTCTGGGCATGCCCTCTCTCACATGGAGGGACAAACTGTGACCACAAAAGTGATGGGTGGAAGGTTTCGAATGAATCTGAACCACTGGCAATTGCTCTGGGCAACCTTCCACACCACCGTTTTTTAGCCCGTCTGCCCCATTGCAAAAGGGGTCCAGCCATGTGCAAATCAGTCAGCTGCCGCCACCAATGGTAGCAGCCCAGCCCGAACTGCTAGGCCAGGTCCCCTCTGCACAGAAAACCAAGCAACCCCAGACATGTTTTGGCCTTATCTGGGCATACCCTCTCTCACATGGAAAGACAAACTGTGACCACAAAAGTGATGGGTGTCCTGAGATCCAGCTGGCTTTCCTGAATCCTAAACCAAGGCTTGCTTTGTAATTGGCATATAAACCCAGCCCTAAATTGCATAAGCCCTTCATTGTTGTAGTAGTACATCCAATATTTCCCATTGAAATCCCCAATTGCCCATGTAGTCCAGTCCTCTCCCCATAGAAGAATCTCTTGTTTGCCTGTATATTTTAACATATCTCCTTTGAAAAACCTCTCAGTTGTCTGTGTAAAACCTTAGTATTTTTTTTTTAAGTAAATCAATGAGTTCCCCAATTGAAATTTACGGTTTGAGATTGTTGCAATTCGAAATAAACCATCTTGTCCCTGTTGCTTTTATTTAATTGTAATAGTCATTAAAGTGTTGCCTCAAAAGAATGATTCTCCTTGTAACTAAAAACTGAAGGTGTCTGTGTATTGTGTACATTACCAAAAAAATTCCTATTTGCATCTGTCAGTTTAAAACCCAACTGGTTTCATTAGTGTGAGCAATCTATTTGCCTAGAAGTCTACCTGTTATGAGCTTCTGTCCTTGTCACTGAAAACCAATTTTCCTATTGTAAATTACCCCTTTCCCCAGAAGCCTGCTTGTCATTGTAAGCATCAGGGTAAACTAGTTTCCGTTTGCCACTGTATTTTCCCTTTACATTTGCTATCTCCCAAAAAACGATTTTCCTACTTTATTTCTTTCGCCCCGGTGTGCTGATTAGTATTCTCTAAAACTTGGCCTATCTCCTAAATGTAAGCAATATGGATTTTCTTCTATTCTGTCCCCTAGCAGTTGTGAGAAATAATCGAAACCCCATTCTTCCATTTTGCTCCAAAAACGGGGTTTCCCTTTCTTTGCTGGCTTCCCATCTTGTGGTGGTGGGCTTCCCCCAAAATGCGATTTTCCACCTATGTTCCTACTCCTTGCCACTGCCTTCCATTCAAAGTAATCACATTTAATTGAGGTTTGGGATGAGTGTTGCAGGGGGAGTGCTTAACTGTAGGTGCTATCACTTTGTGGCAAATTGTTCTTTTTCTGTTTTGCCATTAAAAAGGTGAATTAACTGTAATAGGATATCTGTACCTGGTTGTTTTGTAGAGATTATTGCATTTGTGTTGTCACAACTTTGGTGGCTGCTGTATTTTGATTATACTCATTTACATTGAATAATACATTGATAAATATATTATTAACACACCGTCCAGGTTCCTAGTCCATTGTGGCACGGGGTGTTTGTGGAGGTTGGGTGTGAGACGGGTTGGAGGCCTACTCAAAAATAATCTGTAGTATATTAAAGATAAAAAGCGCTTTATTGTGCGCCACATCCATTGTAGGGGAAGGAGTTCCCTAGTTGGTGTGTGCTGTGTAATATACTGTGACATGTTGCAGTGGAACTCAATTCTCTAGCAAACTCTCTAAGCCGAGATCCCCTACCCGAAGAACACGAATGGCAACTCGACAGAGGAATCTTGGACAATAGCTTTTCCCTCTGGGCTATCCTCCTTTAGACTTGTTTGCCACAAGCCAACTTTGCATCCAGGTTTCCCCAACCACGATCCAAGGGGGAACGCCCTGTGGATTAGTGGTCAGGGAAATTTGCTGAGCATGACAGTGCACAAAATGCACCAGGAACAAGCAACTCTAATCCTAGTTGCTCCAATGTGGGCGAGACAACCTTGGTTTCCGCATCTGCTCAAACTGGCGATGTTCAACCCAATCAAGCTCCCGTGCCCTTTCAACATGCTCACCCAACACGGGGGAACAATGTTACACCCACGTCCACAGTCTATGAACTTAGCTCCTGAGTTCAAATTTAGTCATTTAAAACTACCTCAAAGGTGTATGGCAATTCTCAAGGGGGCACGTAAACCTAACACCAGACACTGTTACTTCAAAAAGTGGAAAAGATTTGTAATATGGTGTCGGTCAAAAAATGTAAACCCGATTGAATGTACTCCATCTCACATTCTTCACTTACTAGACTCCTGCCTAGTATTCAACTCCATCAAGGTTCACCTAGCGACTCTATCTGCATACACCACTTCACAAAACAGTGTCAGGGTGGAATGTTCCTGTTACGGCTTTCATGGAGGGAGTAAAGACTTTGCCCCCTCATCCCCCATTTCCAACCCACCTCCAGGGTGGGATCTCAGTGTGTAAGAACACAAACTAGGTTTTCACTTAAGTTCTTATCCAGGTTCCATTTAAACCAATCCATTGAACTACCCGATTTTCTTTCAAAATCCTTCAAACTCAGCTGAGAACCTCCATACACTGGATGTAAGGATGGTGGTTCTTTACTATGTAAAGAAAACAAAACCGCTAAGAAAAATGGACCAACTGTTTGTCTCCATAGCACCTAGCAGGGAAGGTGATCATGTTACTAAAAACACCATCTCCAGATGTATAGTGAAATGCATACAGCTCTGGTACTACCTATACAACAAAACTTTGCCTTTCACACCAAGAGCTCACTCTACCAGAGGTACAGGTGCTACTTTGGCCTTTATTGCAACCGTCCCTCTAGACGCCATTTGAAAAGCAGCTACATGGAGTTCCATACATACTTTTACTCTCCATTACTGCATTGACACACATTCTAAAGCAGATTCACGGGTGCGACAATCAGTGCTAAAACATCCATTTGCTGCTGTTCCTTCTCACACCCCACCTTCTCCAATCACCGATTGCTAGTCTGTGAACCAAGCAGATCCACAAGCCTCAAAGGAAATGTTACTCGCCATAATCGTATTTCTGATGCTTGCATCTGCTTTGATTCTCATGCACCTGCCCTTCTTCCCCTGTGTAGTAGAAGGTGCATAATGCTTTCTGGCTTCACCTACTCTTATTTGCTTTATTACATCTGTATTCGCACTAAACTTCATGCATCCTCATATCAGAAACAAAACAATGTGAGGGACCTCAGCACGTGAGGATCATGGGTACAGGAGATGTCACACTAGGGATAGTATTTCTGGCACAACCTGCTGATGTCCCTTTTCGAGTTCCGAAAACAAAATGTAATACTCGGCCTATGCATAGCATGTGAATCTAAGCAGATACAAGCATCAGAAATAAGATTACGGTAAATAATGCATTATATATATTAAAAAGATGATATACAAGTAATGCTTGCCTGATTTCACTAACCTGATCATACATTTGCCATAAAAATTCCCAAGGAACCTGGATACATTTTCTCATAGTATTGAATAAGTGATAATATATCAAAAGCATATATTTCCTTTTTAGCTGGCGATCATACTCCTAATTTTGTCACACAGTTTAGACTATTCCCAAATGTCCTTTAATATAAGATAATCACATGTTGGTCATATAAGCCAGGTAATTACTTCTCTAAAGTCCATAAAGTTGTGCACATTCCAATAATAAATGGCGTGTTTCCAAAAAGGATTTACATAGCCTTCATTTAAATACATCCGGTGGGATGTTTAGCGTGGATATAATTACTGTAAATGATGGTGATAAATTGAGGTGCAGTAACATTTAAAAAACATATGTAATATAGCAATCACTCCAGTTTAGGGCGGCGTACAGGGCTGGCAATGTCCTGCAAGACTGAGCGTAGGTTGACCTCAGTGAAGCGACGCCCTGGGGCTGTTACCGGGCCTATGCTTCCCCCTAAGCGGAGGTGATTGCTATTCACACCCGGGGTTCGTCCGGGGTGCAAATGGTTGTACCCTTTTTTGTACGGGAGACGGCCTCTGCGTATATTAAAACGCTGCTATTGTTGCAAATAGAAAAGTGACTTAGTCACTTTTTCTTTTTCTATGGTTATGCCGGCCGCATGCGGGAGGTGTGCTGGGACCTGACCAGAAAGCTCTGGTCCAGCAGGTAAGTGGGGATGGAGAAAGAGTGCAGGGTGTCTAGAAAGGGTAGGGGTAGAGGGTTGGTGGGGAGGCATCTGGGTGAGGCTCACGGTTGCCTTTCCACAAACAAGACAGCGCCATCTGGGGAAGGGCCTCAGGTGGCTGGCAAACACCAGCGGTACACTGTTTTCGCCACGTTTCCCGCCACCTGGTTTACTGAGCGCCATTCTCCAGGTGCGAATGTAGCCATAATGAAGAGTTACCTGTGCTGTACCAGGTGGTCATGGCCCGAGTTAACGAGGGCCCCAGGAAGTTACTATCGGCACCCCGGGTTTACGTCCTGGAGTGCTAATGGCCATTTATTTCATTGAAGAACTAATTCCCGACAAGCACGCAACCCGTTCTTTAAAAGAAATAATCGAATCTGTCCGCCATGGAATTGGAAGCAAAGCTCCAATCAGAGCCCCTCGTCCATTTCCATGGCCGCCGTCTGACTTGAGAGGAGCATGCTGCAGCCGCTCTGAAGTTGCTCAGAACGCAGGCTTATACCATGAGGTTCAGAACTCGATCGAGCAACCTGATTGACTGGGGCACTCGCTAATAGAGCTTAAACACCACTAGAGAAGACAGGACAGAAACTACAGACACAAGAGGAGTTGGGGAAAGGATAAGAAGGCTATACATATATCCTATGATACATTTATGGAGGTTTAGGTACATTAGATTGTAGATCGAAACGCTGAATACCTGCAATAGGTGGGTTATACTTTAGAAATTCGATAAATGAAGCCCATTTCAATTCAAATGTGTGGAATTGATGAGAGCGAGTAGCAATACATAATTCAATGCGTAGAGCACAATTCATTCTACCCTTCATTAATGTTAATATGAGATTCATTCCATTGTTTAGTGATAATTCTAAGTACAATAAAAAGATTTAACCGATTAGGAGGTGTAATGTGGCTTAAATTGGAATTAACCAAAGAATGAGTTGGAACATTCGCGAATGTGAGGGGAACTTTAAATGTGACATTTATTGGCAAGATCACCCATACATGAGACCAAAAAGATTAAACAAAACGATATTCAAATACCATGTGTTTAAAGGACGTACCTGTATTGTACAGGACCATGTTGTGCTGAGGATCTGTTTGCAGCAACACTAGTGTTGAATGAATGTATACTTTTATTTCGGTTAAAAATGTACATAAAATGCAAACATTTAAAAGCGGAGATTAATTGAATTTATCAGAGATAAAATGCACAATAAAATCAATTCATGTTCACGTTAAAAAGGAGAGCTGCCTCAAAAATACGACATTGACATTGCTAAAAGCTCTGTCATTTGGTCACTGGAGTTAAACTTTAGATCCAAACTGTCTTCTCTCAGTTTGGGTAATCTTGAGTGTATTCATGGCAATGCTGGGAGTTTTATTACTCCACAGTAATTTAAGCAAAATATAATCATTTTTCTTATAAAATAATCCGAGTAAGCATCAAGATGATGCTTACAAATATTAACTTCTGACTAAAAACATGTTACTGGTCTTAACGTAGTTGACACGCTTCTGTCCACTGTCATCTAGCGCATCCCTTCTCCATTTACTGGGATTTCTAAAAAATATGCTGTCCCGTTTCAGATGCTCAGCTGAGGCGCCCGTTATTTTGCTGCCTGGTATAACGTGGCCGTTTAATGTTCACTTTCTCCAGCATGGAGTCTGGCATGGATTCACATGCTCATGAATATTCCCCGTCGTCAGGCTGGGAATCTCCGGTAAGGTAAAAATCATTATCGGTTTCTAATCTGTCTTTCTTAGTAGTAACCAAACACTGGTCTCTGGGTCATACTGCCCCCAGCCAATGACTGCCCTCTCCCTAAGCCCCGCCTCTGGCAGCCATCTTCAGATTTTTGCCACACGTTCAAGTGTTGGGAGTTCTCGTGCTTTAGCTCTCGAGCTTTGCTGTGTTTTCGTGCTTTTTTCAAAGAGATTTTCTCATTTTTCGGTTAAGCAGAGCCTCAAGCTCCACCGTTTCTCCATCGAATCAACGGAGACCCGTTTAGGATTTTTCTACGCCCCGCAAGGGTGAAGTTTTCGTCGTGTTACGCTTCTTGGAGGAGTCCAGAAGTTTCTGAGGCCTACCCGGACTTGGCCCAGGAGAAAGGAAGCTCGATGCCCAGAAAGCGGTTCAGGGTTTGTCCTGGATGCCAGCTACAGAATGTGATCAAGGAGGAAGAGCATTCGAAATGCCTCTACTGCCTTCATGAGGCCAAAACGCACGTGGAGATGGACTGTGCGTTTTGCGGGAACGTGTCGGAGTGGACCATGAAGGATCAGCATCTTCGCATCTCCAACTGGCTGGAAGGAAAGAGCCCGTCAGGTGAGAAGTAGTAGTAGTCCGAGCGGTCTTCTAAGTCCTGTGAGGGCGCCCCGGTGACGGGGGCCCAACAGAAGGCAAAGCCCTGCGAGTCCGCGGGCACCGGGAGCGCCGAGCGGTCGGGCTCCTTGGCAGCCAGGCAGGGCGGATTCTCTCCGGTGCCATCAACCACGAGCCAACGCTCTGGCTCGGGGAAGAGGAAAGCCGAGAACCCGGCAAAGCTTCTGGAGAGGCCCCGGTCGGGCTCAAAGGATCCAGCCGAGGGGGAGCGAGGCGGTGACCCTCCCCCAAGGTGACGGCCACAGGCCCACAGAAGGTGGTGAAGGCCTTGACTCACCCGGCTAAGGCTTCTATCGAGGCAGTCGCGGCGGCCCTGACGCAGCCTGCGGAGGCTACATCAGTGGAGGCGACCTCGGGGCCCAGAGTTTCCCTGCCATCGGGAGGGAAGCCTCTTTCAGGCCCATCAAGAAGACCCCCATGAAGACCCCGGCGGAAAAAGAAGGGAGAGGGGGCGGTGGCCATTTTTGATACGGACACAGCCTCCGAGGAGGAGCTGGTTGGAGTATTGGAGGGCCTCGATGAGGGTGTTGAGGAGGCCCGGTCCCACGGGAAGGATCTGGACGAAGAGGACGAGAGCGACGGCGGCGAGGTTCCAAGTCAACCGTCGCTTCCGGACCCGCAGGACAACTCGGCGGCCATTTTGTTGGCAATACAATCCTTATGTATGGAGATAAGGACGAGATTGCCCCTACCACCGCCGGAGGAGCCGGAGCCCTGCCCGACGGAGGAGCCAGAACCAGGCCCGTCGGGAAGTCCCCCCAAGCAAGAGGAGACGGACCCATCCAGCCCCGCCTTTTCAGCCCTCTCGGCCTGCTCAACCTTTAACCTGTCCTCCGTCCCTGGGGATGACACGGGAACGGACACGGCCACGACAGGCACGGATGACGATGGCGGTGACGACGGGATGGATCTCCCATCGCCTCCGACTCGGGCCTCCCCGCCCGACGAGATTGGGTCCATCTAAACTATGATTGCCAGGGCATCCAAGCTTTTCCAGCTCTGCCCCGAAGAGAAGGAGGAAGGGTTCCTTTACCAACGGCGCGAGGCCAAGAGGAAGACGGTCCTCGCCGTGCCTCTGCTGGATGACATCTGGGACGAGGGACTCACCCTTCTCAAGAACCCGTCTACGACGCCTGCTAAGAGGGATCGGTACGAGAAGAAGTACCGGGTCCCCGAAGCGGCCCCCCTGTGGCTTAGGGCGCAACCGACCCCTGACTCGATCGTGGCGGCCAAGAAGAAAGCGGGGAGGGCATCGGCCTCAACGTGAATTTCCCCGCCGGACGGCGAAGGAAAGAAGCTGGATGCGATGGGACGAGTTACCTCAGCGGCGGCAGCGATTAAGGCGGCCAACGCCCTTGCGATCGTGGCCTGCTACGACAGGGAATTGTGGTACAAGATCGCCCCCCTGTTGGACTTCCTACCGGACAACAAGAGGGCATAGGCCCTGGAGATCTTGCAGGAAGGTGAGGTGGCATCGGACCACGCCATAACGGTGGCAACAGACATTGCAGACACCAGTTTCCACCAGCTAGGCAATGGCGTTTGCCTTAGACGGCGAGGGTGGCTCATGGCGACGGATTTCCGCCAGGACGTACAAACCAAGGTGTTGGACATGCCCTTCGACGGGAACAACCTGTTTGGGAAAACAGTGGATGAGTCCCTCCAAGCCATCAAGGCGGACACTGAGACGGCTCGGGCCATAGGAGTTCTCCAGCAACGACGGCCGTCCTTTCGGAACTCCGGAGGCAAGCAAGGTGCCTCCAAGGGATTCGGCGGTGGCTCCTCTACGTACCGCCAGGCGGCCCGCTCCTCGTCACAAGAAGCCTATAAGGGGACGAGGCAAGTCAGGTGGATCCCGCCGTCGTCGGCAAGGCATCCTCCAAGCAAGACTGAACCGACCGTGGCGTCGGGCCCCCACCGAAGTACCCCGGTGGGAGGCCGGCTGGCGAAGTTCGTTAGCGTGTGGGAATCCATCACCACGCCCTGGCCCAGGGGCACGCCCTCGTGTTTCTAAAAAAGTGCCCCGCATTCATCCCGTGGCCAGGAAGGAAAACCACGTCCCTCAACTACTACTGGAGGTAAGGGCGATGCTCAAGAAAGGTGCCATCAAGCTCTTCCCGAAGAGGCTCTGGGGCTCCGGAGTATACTCAAGGTACTTCCTTGTGAAAAAGATGGCGGCCAATCCTGGACCTGTGACGACTGTACAAGTACATCAAGGCACAGAAGTTCTGGAGGATCACCCTCCAGCACGTGCTGGGACAGCTGGAGGAGGGCGATTTCCTGTCGTCGTTGGATTTGGAGGATGCATACTTCCACATCCCCATACTAAAAGGACACCGAAAGTTCCTCAGGTTTGTGGTCCAAGGACGGCACTACCAGTTCAAGGCCCTCCCGTTCGGATTGAAGTCGGCACCCAGGGTTTTCACCAAGTGCCTCGCACCAGTGGCGGCACGGCTGCGCCTGCAGGGGATCCATGTCTACCCCTACCTGGACGATTGGCTCATCCGTGCAGGGACCGGGGAGCTCGCCGTAGAACACACAGCGAAGACCGTCCAGTTGCTCACGGGCCTGGGGTTCTCCATCAACTTCCCGAAATCCCACCTGGTCCCCTCGCAAGTCGCACTGTTTCTGGGAGCCAAGCTCGACACAGTGGCGCATCTCGCCTCGCCATCGGAGGAAAGGACAAAGGCCATCCTGGGCAAGGTGCAGCGCCTGCTGGCCACGGACGTGGCCAGTGTGAGGTCCGTCAAGTCCCTCCTCGGGATGATGTCCTCTTGCATATATCTTGTGTGCCTGTGCAGGCTTTGGAGGCGCCCTCTACAGGAGTTCCTCGACGCCCGCTGGATCCAGGCGACGGGTGGCTTCGAGGACAGGATCCCTCAACGAGACCTTCCGACGAGCGATCCGGTGGTGGGGCACCCACGCTCATATGGCGCAGGGACAGACTTTCAGACCCCGGCCCACCAGGTAACGGTGACGACTGATGCCTCCCTGGAGGGGTGGGGAGCGCACACCGGAGAGCTCCATGCGAGAGGCTTCTGGCTCCCGGAGGAGAAGCCGCTCCACATCAACATCCTGGAGCTCCGTGCAGTGTTCTGGGCCCTCGGGTCCTTTCTCCCGTCCCTCAAGGGCAAGGTGGTGAGGATCTTCACCGACAACACCACCACGATGTTCTACATTCGGAAGCAGGGCTGAACCAGATCCCCTGCCCTATCCAAGGAAGCCCAGGATGTGGCATTGGGCCGTTGCCCAAGGGATGTTTCTGGTGCCATTTCATCTGGCAGGGATAAAAAAAAAACACCATCGCCGACTCAGCAGAGCTGCGCTCGTGCCACGAGTGGCAACTACGCCAGGATCAAGTGGACCGACTCTTTCAGAGATGGGGCAATCCCCAGATCGACCTGTTCGTGACGGCGACTAACTCCAAATGCCAGAGGTTCGCCAGCAGGTTTACCCAGCTGAGGAGCATGGGCGATGCCTTCACGTTCCCCTGGGACGGCCTGTTCCTATATGCCTTCCCGCCGTTGCTGCTCCGACTCATCAACCAGCTCAAGAGGTCCCGGTGCAAGATGATCCTCTTTGCACCGGTGTGGCCGAGGCAGATCTGGTTCCCGGACCTTCTGGACTTGTCAGCGTCCCCACCGTTCAAGCTGCCGACGGACGCAGATCTTCTTTCCAGAGAAGGAGGCGCCATCCTTCTTCACGACCCGTAGTCGCTGAACTTGCAGGCCTGGCTCCTGCAAGACTAGTGTTTGGAGGGTACGATATCCCGGCTGACTGCAGAGAGGTTCTTGCAAAGGCCAGGGTGTCCTCAACTCTCAAGTGCTACGGACATAAGTGGAAGAGGTTCTCTGTCTGGTGCCGTGCACAGAAGATCAACTATCTACGGATTACGGCACCTAAAGTGCTACCATACCTACTGTCGCTGGCCAAGGCTGGACTAGCTCACGCCTCCATCAAGATACATCTGGCTGCCATCTCCCGATACACCAGAACTACAGGACGGCCGTCCTTGTGGTCTCATCGCCTGGTGAAGGAATTTATGAAAGGACTGTTCAGATCGTTCCCGCCAGTGAAGGCTCCAGCCCCGGCGTGGGAGCTCAACGTGGTGCTGACCAGACTCATGGGGCCGCCATTCGAGCCTTTGCATTCGGCTCCTTTGAAGTTCCTGTCGTGGAAGACAGATTCCTGGTGGCCATCACCTCCGCACGACGTGTGGGAGAGATTCAGGCCCTATCCTGCAAGCCCCCATACTTGACTTTTCACAGTACGTGGATGGTGCTGAGGACGCACCCCTCCTTCATGCCCAAGGTGCCGTCGGACTTCCATCTTAACAAGCCCTTGGTGTTACCAGTTTTCTTCCTGTCGCCTTCGTCGCCGGCCGAGAGGACTTTGCACTCGCTGGATGTAGCTAGAGCGCTTAAGTTCTACGTGGACCGAACGAAGAGTTTTCGGAAGACATCACAGCTGTTTGTGAACTTTGGGACTGTGAATCAAGGGATGGCTCTCTCGAAGACTTCCATTTCCAGATGGCTCTCCGGCTGCATCATGCACTGTCACCGGTTGGCAAACCGACCGTTGCCAGGCCGTCCGAGAGCCCATTCGACCAGAGCGATCGCTGTTACTACTACGTTCTTGTCTGGTGTGCCCCTGCTGGACATCTGCAGGGCTGCTACGTGGAGGTCGACGCACACCTTCATGAGATTCTACTGCGTCGACCGGGATTCCAGGGAGGAGTCCAGATTCGGCCAAGCAGTGCTGCGCAACCTGTTCGCCTGAAGGTGGGCCTGTGGGGAGGTAAGAGTTGCTTAATGTTGAGTTTATCTAATGCTTAATGTTGAGCCTTTTGCCACCTCCCGTGGTTGTGCATGTGTGTACTGCTACGTATTCTTATGTTCAAGAGCATGTGAATCCATGCCAGACCCCATGCTGGGGAAGGAACAAGTTACTTACCTGTAACTGTTGTTCTCCAGCATTGGTCTGGCATGGATTCACATGCTCATGAATATTCCCCATCGTCAGGCTGGGAAACCTTGGTAAAGAAAAAATCTGGAGTGGAGGGGTTGGTATTGCTTGATGGCTGTAACCTGTCTGGCTCCTCAGTTATCTTTGATTCAGGGACCGTTTTGCTTTCTGATAGTGAGTACGAATCATCAAATGCAGAGGGCTACGGGCTAAAAAAGCAATCGCCACGTGACGGCTACTTCCTACTGTCACCCACTTGCACTGTATGGGTGCTTGTGAAACATGCATTCATTCACACGCTCATCCCGCCTCTTTGGTTCTTTGCATTGCTGGACCCGCACTTTATGCGGCTAGAATCCAAGTGCTCAAGGTAACCGAATGCCAAGATAATAAACCAAACTAAGGCGACTGGCACAACCTAGTCCTGGTTTTTGCTTTCAAGTGCATGCTGGAACTTGTAGGCCCACGCTTGCAATTGGAAAAATGAAACCACAAGTCCCAGCATGCAGTGTGTGAGGAAAAAGGGGACTTGCTCAAAGATTCCGTATGGAACTGGGAAACCTGGCAGCTATGCATACGTTAATGAATCTAACCCACTTGTTTTGTTTTAGGACTTCTTCCAAGCTTGTAGTTTGCGTTTCTGGTGTACACGTAGGGCTCGAAGTGACCCATGCAAGGCAGAACTGGAAGTGCTGCTATTCACGGAGATGGGACAGCATTAACATAGCGGGGAGATCCCCATTGGACACCCCCACCTCCTTAGGTCATTATCATAACACAATGAAATGAATAAATGAATACTCAGACACTGTATTAAAGTTCTTTGGAAAAACACAAGGTCACAGTTTATTTTGGAGCAAGACAACTTGGGACGGTCCCAGCCACATTACAAACAGTCAGATACGGGTGATCCATGTCACCACTTTAGCCACTGGCCAAACTGACAAAACTGCTGGTTATTCCAGCTACACTGGCACAGCCAGCAGGAATCAGGGGCACTGACCAGGATGATTGTTGGCCTAAAGCCCTAAGGAAGGGAGTCAGTGCCCGTCGAGGGATCGGCTCGAGCCCGGCCAATCCCGAGCCGCTGCAGCGTGAAGTACCTCATTGGCTAGGACCGCCCCGATACTCCGCCTGTAACAAGAAACGAAAATATTAGGAACAACTCAAACAACACACTAACTTATTTTATCAATACTTCTACTATGGCACTCTACTAATTCTAGTGATGATGCGAAAGCGTCACCCTATTCCTACCACCGGTCTGCACGTATTACTCCAGTTTTAAAACTTACCAATCTTCAACCTGTTTAACCTCAGCATTATATTCTCAGGCGTGGGTGGGTGGGTGTCAATTCACACTGGGCGGGAGCTGCTGGGCAAAGAGACTGATGGCCAGCAGCTCCCGCCCTTATAAGTGTCCACAGGGGGACCTGACCGGAAGCCAGGTCCCCCTGGGAACGCCTCTTCCCCTTCAGAGGAGGAAAGGAAGAGGAGAGAGGCCTGACCAGCGACTGGAAGGGGGTGGCCAGAAGGGACAGCCCGCTATGTAGGCTGTCCCTCTAGCGCCCCCTGCGGGGGCCGGTCAGCCTCTTACACGTTTCACCGCCTTGTTGAGCACTGAGAGCAAAGGCCAGGGTTCTGCAAAAAAAGACATACTCAAGAAAACGATGACAGTCAAGGAAAAAGTATTTGCTGTATCTTTCCTTGTCAATGTAGTCACTTCGGTGCAGTGGAGAAGATTTCTCTCTAATTGCAAATGGCCCATCAGTGTTGGCACCAAACACAGCTTTTAGTGTAGATGTTGATCTTTCATCTAAATGGTTTACTTGATATAAGCTTAACGTCCCGATTCTTTTGGTCTAAATTGCTGCCTACTGGGTAGTCATCCGTCGATATGACTGGAAATCTCAGCTCGGCGAACATTTCCGGAATTAAACGGATTGAGAGCCCAGTACCAGCTTTGATGCAGTCCAGTCATGGCAGCTCAGGTACTGTACCCACAGCGATTGCTCTTCACCTGACGACACCTGGGGGTAACCTGGTGTGTGGGAGAGGGAGACTTACAGGACAGCACTTTCTAGAAAGCCAGGTTAATGCAGAGTAAGCGATTGACCTCCGACCTTTGCAGTAGTCGCTGAAAGGGGCCGTTGCAATTGGAGACTTCCTGGTTTTCGTGGAATGTTGTCGTTTTCCTGTGAAGCCAAACGCAGCGGGAAATCATGCTGGGCGGGTGACATTTCACTTGCGGATAGTCAGACCCTTAACAGCCTGGGCGGCTGAAGCAGTTCTCCTCCCAACTCGTTGCCGGCCGTGTTCTGGATGACAAGCTTATTGTGTAAGACATACGGTGCATTGCTGGCAATGCATAAGAGCAAAAATTGTGTGCGCCAACGTCGCATCGAACAAATAGCCCGGCTGTCTACCTATTCCTGTATTCTAGGTTAGAAGGGAATTTTTATTTTGCTTCGTACATTTACAGGGCCTCGTTGTAACGCTCACCTGATTCCCGTAGAGACGCCGGTCTTGACTGGGCGTATACCGTATCTTCAAAGGTGATGTGTAACACACGGCTGGCTCTTTGGGCTGGACCTCTGTGCACTGTATGTTTGACTCAAAGGGTAAGATGTCTGCAGATAGAAAATATGGGATTAATGAACTGGGTTATTGAATGTCTCTCTTCTTCCCTTTCTCTTCTCCTGTAGAACCCCGAAGGTTAACGCTCTCACCTTAGGTAAGTGAACGCCGTGCTCTCCATCTGCCTCGGGGCAGGGTGCTGTAACTAGTTTCTTCACTGGATAAGGGGAGCAGGCCTCTTGACTTCAGAGGACTGCTGTCCGTCGTTTACTGCACGAACGGTAAGTTTCGAGTAATTCTAATGTCTTTAAAGTCTTTAGTAATGATGTCTCTTGTTTTGCAGGGTTCCGGCGATGGTGGATGACGGGCTGAAGTGAGTTGAAGATGGAGCCCGTGTGATGAATAGAAGCGCCTGGAAGCACGTAAGTAAGCGCTTGTTGCCTGCTTCACGATGCGCTCTAACTGTCTTTTTATTTTGCAGGTACAAGTCCGGAGCGGCTGCAGGGTGCCGGAATACCCACTGGGTTAGATGTGGAAAGGAGTAATGGCACGTGAGTATTAAAGTTCCCCAATGTCTTTAAACGCACCTTGTTTTGTCTTTCAGATGCGGGATGCAGCGCCGAAGGCCTCCGGAGCGTGCGAAGAGTTGGTAAGCTTTTGTCTTTCAGATGCCGGAATGCAGTGTGAAGACCTCCGGAGCGCACGAAGAGTAGGTAAGCCTTTGTCTTTCAGAATGCAGCGCGAGGCGTTGGTGACAGCCGATGGCCCAGGTAAGTGAAGAGCTGTCACTGAAGACCGTAATGCTAACCTGTTCTTTCTTGTCTTTATAGGTGTTGCTGAAGACTGGATTCAGGATGGTAAGCCTTTTTCCTTAGGCCCAGGATCAGATGCAGAAGACACGATGAGCGTTCTGCTGCAGAGGATGCAGAATAATGCAAAGCAAGATTCATCCATCGGGTGTGGTTTAAATAGCCTCCTGTAGTGCTTAGGTGTCTCCTTCCACAGCCACGCCTAGGTAAGAAAAGAGTTCCTGCTTTCCAGAAGAGTTCCAGTGTTCTGAACCTAGGGAGTGGCTCCTGCCCCACCCAACAGGAAAAGTAGTTCCAAACAGAAGAGGATCAGAGGCTCAACTGGCAGGCAAGTAAGCAGCATGGTCTGCTGCAGGTAAGTCCACCCAAGCATTATGAGCCCGGCGCTTCCAGCGCTGGGACTGGGTATATTTATGAGCCTGGTGCCACTGGCGCCAGGACTGGGTCCAAAAGGTCCCAATTGGGACTTTTTGGCACTCTGAACCTGGGTTATGAATCTGCTTCCAAGGGAGTTGGGAAAACCCTGACCTTTTGGAAGCAGAGATCATGACACTCGTGTTGAATGTCATTTTATACACAATTTGTCTTGAGACTTTAACTAGGGTCTCTCTGTGACCTTAGCAGCACAACATGGAAGCGTAGAGCTAATAATTAATTTCTGCAGCTGGCCTTTCAAAGCAGCTATATAGTAGCACTAGTGCATAATTACATAATCTGTTGCAAAATTGGTCATGTGTTCTCCAGAAGTGCAAATATTTGAGTGGACCAGCAGGAAGTTGGGTACATCTTTCATTGCCCCAATCTTAACAGTCACAGCAGCTTCCTTCCATTTCCGATTTCTATATGCAGGCGTGCAGATTTTATGTATAGCAAGACAGTGGATTACATTTTGCTTAAAGCAGGTTTTGCCTTTTAGTACATTGCCAGCGTGTAATTCTAAAGCCGTACCATTGATAGCTTTGTAAACTGGGGGAAGGAACTTAATAAGAACGGTTGTAAGGAGAGAGCCAACCAGCTTGTTGATAGTAGGTAGAAGTGGGGGAGGATCTGTTTAGATTGTGCGGGTAGCCAAATTGAAGGCTTGTCTAGAGGGAGGAAAGAGTAGATGGGAAGACAAATGAGTAGCCTTAAGTAGTATTTGAGTTTGAGCACGAAAGTCGAGATTAGTTTTTGTGGAGTGGTTGGTATGAAAAAGATGAATTTCCCGAATGTTGCAGAGGTTAATAAGAGCAGCTGTAGTAGTGATGAATTGTTTCAGTCATAGATCGCTTTTAAAGATTACCCCAAGAATGCAAGCCTTGATGGAGGGAGCAAGGACAGGCAGGAAGCCAAGAGAAAGATGACTTCTGTTGTTGAAGACTTAAGCATGAGGCACTGGAGAACCAACTAGTGATGAATTGCAGTGAGACTGATCATAATCCGTTCCGAGATTGCAGCATAGAAAGAGGGAAATGAGAAAAATATTTGAGTGTCATCAGCATAAAGATGGTGAAAGCCAAAAGATGAGACCTCTTCATAGGGCAGAGGTATAAAGGATGAAGAGCAGAAGTCCAAGAACTGATCATTGGGGGACACAGATGGGTGAGTGGGGTTGGGGAGGGTCAGTGGTTTGTGTGTTCCAATAGACTTTAAAGTGTTGACATTCCTGTAGGCGGTGATCCAAGCAAGAGCAAATTTAAAACCCAAGGTCCTGGAGAGTGAGAAGGAGAAAAGTAGTGGTCATTAGAATTGAAAGCAGCAGAAAGGTCCAGAAGGGTGAGTATAGCCGAGCATTAGAGAGAACATTTCTCACATACATGAGTGCAGTCTTGGTGGAGTGTTTACTGCGTAAGATGGATTGAAGTTGATCTCCAAGGCTATTGTCCTGAAGGTACTTAATGATCTGGTCCAAAACCACCTGCTCAATGGTTTTTAAATAATGAGGAAGGAAAGAAACTGTTATAGTTTACTCCGGTGATTGGGTCAGCAGAGGGTTTCTTCAATTGGTGTGAGACATTTGCAGATTTGATGCAAGCGGGTAAGAGTCCAGCGGATAGAGTGAGTGAAGAGCTCAAAGCGATAATGGCTATTATTGAGACAAGTGTTTGACCATTTGGCGAGCAAAAGGGTCGCTAGTAGAGCAGGATTGGTTGGCACAGCGAAGGATGGGTGTAATTCAATAAGAGAGGTAGGGGAGAAGTAGTCCAGAGTAAAAGAGGTCGAGGGAAGAGGTGCTGGGCAGGTGGAGGGCTGGTTGAGGGAGAGACGAGGGCAGTGAGAGTGTCATGGTTTTTAGAGCTTTTAAAGGCAAGGTAGTGAGTAAAGTCATTAGCAGAACGGGATGAGACGACGGATATTTGCTTGGGATGTGTGAGCAAAGATTGGAGGGTAGATAAGTTTGTGGGTGCGGTTGCAAAGGGAAGAAGTTAGATTTGTGAAGTAGTATGATTTGACTGAGTCCAGTGCAGAGGTTTTTTTGTAGGCTGTGTGTCTGTGATTTGTGCCAGCGTCATAGGTCACAGTGCATGTTTGTTTTGACGGTCTGAATTTCAGAGGTGATCCAAGGCTGGGGATGGGAAGGTGTGAATGTAAGAAAGGATAGTGTTTGGATGGAGTCATAAGTGCATAGTGAAAGTCGGAGGAAAAAAACGCTTAGTGGCAGACAAACGCGAATAGAGGAATGAAACAGGTGGGGGGTTCTCATATCATTGAATTAAGGGGGCAGTCAAGTCTTTCCTGACTTATCAATCATTGAAGGGGGCAGGTGAGGAGTATAAGATGGAGAGATCGAGAGGTGCAAGTGAACAATAGAGTGTTCAGAGGGAGAGGGTGGCTCAGTAGAGAGATCAGAGGAGGAATGAATTAAAGAGAAAGACGAGGCCAAGAGAATTCCCATCAGAGTGAGTCGGCTGGCCTTGGAGGGAGTGGTCAGATTTGAGGGATTTATATGGCTGCAGAGGGTTTGGGGGAGGTTCAAGTCTCCTAACATGGCCAAGGAGATTTTGGTAGGAAGTGACTCAAAGGGTCAGATCAGGGAAAGAGTGGCACGCATTTGGAGGAAGTGCTTTTGAGAAGTGCTGTTGGCTGTGGAGGAGCTCGAATGCCCGATTTTCTGTGGATGCTGAACTACAACATTTGGCTTGAACTACAAGCCCAAGCTCCGCCCCCTTCTCCCATAATCCTCTTTAACAATGAGCCGCGCGCATTTGGCACGCGCGCATTTGGAGGAAGTGCTTTTGAGAAGTGCTGTCGGCTGTGGAGGAGCTCGAATGCCCGATTTTCTGTGGATGCTGAACTACAACATTTGACTTGGTAAAGATACAGAGAAAAAAGAGACTATTATAGCATTTAACAAGGACACAATTTGCAGTATTATTTATATAATATACCTTCTTATTTCACTCATTTTTAGAACTACAAGCCCAAGCTCCGCCCCCTTCTCCCATAATCCTCTTAAACAACGAGCCGCGCGCATTTGGAGGAAGTGCTTTTGAGAAGTGCTGTCGGCTGTCTGCTGGCTGAGGGTCTGAGGGCTCTAAGCAAACGTAATATTATTTTTCATCAGGTAATCCTGTGTTTAAATGTATATCTGTTAAGTTTGTCTACTGTGGTAAACATGAGCATTACTTACTAACAACAGTGATCTGGGGTGATAACATATTTAAATAATCACCAATCACACAGTCTGGCCTGTCTTGAATTCAAAAGCGAGTGAAATCGATCTTCTGTTTATAACATTTATAACAACTAAGTGGTTGACCCCAAGCTATTGTACTTTAAATGGTGATGACGCTGCGCACCGGGATGCCGCAAAAAGAAGCAATCACCATGTGTGCGCGTGAAGCTATTTCCACGCCCAAAACATCTTCAAGGACAATCAATCTTGTACGGGTCAGCAAATCAGCCTCTAGTATAAGAGCTTTTTCGGCAATGGCTGATATCAGAAAATGTTGTGCTCTAGGGGGGAAAAAGTGGAAAAACAATTGAAAGTATTCAAACCGCAGGGCTGGTCGAGCTTCCAACTAAGCGGGATTTAATATGTATAGATACTCGGGGGAGTAGCGTCGATACTCAATCGTTCCTACCTGATTCATTAATTTCGGCAGGAATACTGAATGTAATTGATCTCCAAGAACGGGGGGGGTTGGAACCACAAAATAAGGCAACAGAAAGCCTGCCGAGTACACAAATCAATACAGGCTTAAGTGATGATGGAAAAGAACAGGATGCCTCTGTCGGTAACACTGATAGCGAGAATGTAGAGGAGGTAAGAAGGGAAGACACTCTGAATAGAAATAGTCAGTCCATCACCAGTCACCTATGATGTTCTCCCCAACGAATAATGCCTCATCGGTTTTGTCCTGTTCTTTTGCTCAACCGACCTCGCGGCGGAATCACTCTGCCCCAAATGAAAAAATACAAGCAATGCCGGGAAGCTTTGTAATAGGCCTAGAAACTTCTCTACAAACTATGAATGCAGCCCTATTCTCTCTTACACGTCTTTATGACACGCTAGATACTAAAATTAACGATCAACACTCATTATTAATCAAACTACTTCAGAAAAATTCAGTTAATGAGTCCTACTGTGTATGCTGCGAAAAACAAAATAATAGACATAATAACTGAACTATAAATGTAGAATTAAGAACTGAAGCAACAAATTCACAGGCTGATGACATACTGCTAATTGATTGTACGCAAGATCAACTGACTGCATTACAACTGGGGGCAAAAACAAAAAAAGCAAAAAAGGAAGGAAGGAAGTTCAATAGAACTTGTACAGGAAAACATTAATATTAAATCCCTTAATGCCGAAGGTCAGGAAAGCGCACTTTTAAGTTGCATTCAAGAAAAAAAGGAAGAGTGCATATCTGGACAATCTTGTTCTAAAAAGAAAAAAGACAAAGCAAAGAATCTGGAAATCTGATAAGCAACCTCTGATACAGAAGAAAGATAGTGTTGCCCAAACTGTTACAGGGGTAGAAGAAAATGATAATGCCCCGACCTACAACATCTTTGATACAAGAAAGAAAGGACCAAATACGAATGCTGAAACTACTACAAAAAAATCAAAAAATGTGCCAACTGTTGCCAACTCCAAAATCACAGGAACAAAACAGTTCATTCGTACTCTAACACTGCCCAAAACAGCTGCAGCGGTGGCTCGCACGGCTATCGCGAATAAATATCGGAAAGCGATATCCCAAAAAAACGAGCCAAGGACGAATGACACAAAATACGCCTTCTGAATATGAACCCTTAAACAACCTAATTCAATTGGCTGATCAGCAAAAGGAAGTTGAAATTGACAATATTACAAAGGACCATCCCTGTAGGGTGATTAGCAGAGAAGCAGTTGATGCACCAAATAGACTACCAAATCAGATAAATGGTGGCCCTAACAATACTGAGATACAGCCAATAAGTGAGAAAGCAGAACATGCTAATAAGAGGGAGGAATGCCATGACTCTACAAAACAAAACCAGGATAAATTTATGCATATGTCAGAATGGAAATCGGAAATAGAGCAATCCCTAAAAAGAATTATTGTTCAAGTAAATATGAAAGAGAATCCAATGGGAAATGACATGGGTGGGGGAGTATATACACCGGTGAGTAACACCGCAAGACAATCGAATAATCCACCACAGCCCAAAGCACACTACACAACCAAAGCTGGGTACCGAACTCCATTGAGAGATGCTAATACAAATTGTCTAATGATGTAGTGTCGACCTCCGCCCTGTCAAAGCTTTGACCTGAATAGGCAATCTGTGATGAACATATTTGCTGAGGTACATGCTCTTAAAGGAATAAGCTCGAGTGATATAGATCAGATAGAATTCCCTCACGGAAATGATCTGTCTATGATAAAGCTATGGATGAAATCTAACTTTGTTAAAAATGCAGTATGGGAGGCGAGAGATGATCTCTATGAATTGGGCTTCATCCTGATAAATCCAGCCCTGTGGGATCAACAACCACCTAATTCCAGAAATCAGTGTGTGCCCAAAGTTAATGTATATCAGAAAGGTCAAAGCTGTAACTCGCAGATAAATGTCCCAAGTTTGAACGGACAAATGTTGGATGAGAGAGAGTTGAGAATGAATAATAACTAACTAGTCCAAAATTCAAAAAATTTAGCGCTAGCTTCCTGGAATACAAGAGGCTTTAAGCATCTTACTAATTCTAAAGATAGCTTATTGTTGAAATATGACATTCTGGCTTTCCAGGCAATATGGCTGTCCATCGCTCCGGTGGGTGGCCATAAAATCTTCACCCAATATGCAAATTGAGCCTTGGTTCTCTCCCAACAGCTTTTTGCAACTGGTAAGGATAAAATTTAAGTCATCTGACATTGGGTTGTTAAACGTTTATTGGAATCACTCTGTAATATCTGATTCTGATTTCTTTGATGCAATGGATGAAGTATTAAAATTAACAATACTAGACCCGACCTGCAAGCATGTAATTATAACTGGCGATTTGAATTTAACATGCTTAACCCAAGTGGGGAAACCTCTGACGCCGATAGCTAAAAGATGGAATCCTTATATGTTGGAACGAACGACAGTTCTTAATGTTAAATGGAGCAAAAAAAGGTGATATGCCATCTAACAACATTTGGCATAGAGGTTTACAAACAGCAATAATTGACTACACTTTCGTAAACCGAGATCTGTTTAATCATATAATTGAATTCCGAATCATACCTCAGAAAATAAGTGACCATGATATTCAATCTACAAAATGGACCTGGTTTGTAGATGACAAAGTATATGACTCCGCTCTAGCTCGTAATTTAACAACCAATTTGGCGCAAAATAGATTTTATTGGACTCCTGTCTCCCTACAACTTTTATGCGAAACATTAAACCATTCCCTGCATGATGATACATACTATGGTTCTAATACTTGTCCTTCCTATGTCGAAGAAATGCAGATTTTTAGGATCAAGAGAAATGATCACAACAACAGAAAGCCTAGAACTCTGCATATATTTGACCTTGAGGTAGCTACTTATAAAACTCGATATCGAGCTGATAGAAGGAAAATCATAAAAGAAAATTCTCCTGATTGCTTACGCCAATTGAAGACATTAAAATGCAAACATAAGAATTGGTTAAGAGCAAGGAAAGCCCTAATGTATTAACGAGACGCAGAGGCCATGCTAAACCATCTCCAAGAGAAGAACTCAGCTAAAATATGGTCGCTTTTAAAACGGACTCAAACGAAAATCCAAATGGTGAATCAAATGAATCCTATTTCCCAAGAAGTATGGTCTGCCTTCTATAAAACCTTGTATGCTGACACCAAGACTATCAGACACCAAGATATTTTTGAACCAAATAAAACAGAGAATCTGGTCTTTGATATTGATGACATTTTACTGTTCATCTCGAAACTGTCTACATCTCGCGCTCCGGGCCCTGATGGACTGTCCAATTTTATGATAAAAAAAAATCCTACTGCATGGGCACAAATTCTAGTTACCATTTTTAACCAAATTGTGCTAACTCAGTCTATTCCTGATTCCTGGAGGAAATCCATTACTATACCAATCCATAAGAAGGGGGACAATCAAAATCCCAAGAATTATCGACCTATATCTCTTATGGATATACCGGGCAAAATTTTTGCCCGATTATTATTAAGAGATATCAACAAATGGCTAAATGATGCTGGAATTAGAGACCCAAATCAAACTGGCTTTATGCCAGGGATGGGGACAGCTATTAACCTTCATATTTTGGAGGTCTCAAAGAAGCAGGAACATCAGAAAGGGCAGGTAGTCTACATGGCCTTTATTGACTTCCAGGCTGCCTTCGATTCAGTATGCAGAAAATTGTTAATAAGCTACGGGAAGCGAAGTGTCTGAACTATATCACATTCTGGATTAACGAATTACATTCTAAAACTACAGTACAAATCAGATTGGCACTAGACGGTACCTTGTCAGACCCAATTGAAACATTCCGGGGGCTAAAGCAAGGATGCATATTGGCAAGCACCCTGTTTAATTTCTTTGTCGGCGGTGCAACAAAATTTTCTGAAAACCATATCCGATGCTCCCCGTTTGGGAGGTCATGTGGTCCCCTGGTTATTCTATGCTGATGATTTAGTGCTATTAGCTAAGACACCAGGGGGCTTGCAAGCACTCTTATGTAGCTTAAGCAATTATGCCGATGCAAACTTATTAACTATCAATCAAGACAAGTGTAAAATTATGATACTTGAGCCAAAGAAAAAAGAAATCTCTAAAATTAGAGAGTGGCAAATCCAGAATGTTAATATAGGAATCATCTCTGAATATAAGTACTTGGGAGTGACAATTAGTAATAACCAACAGGATAAACCATACTACTGTGAAATTGAAAACAAGGTTAACACTGGTATAGCCCAGTCAAAGATAATACAAGCCAAATTTGGCAAATTTTCGTTACTCCCAGCCATTACTTTCTATAAGCAAAAAGTTACACCCATAATAACTTATGGAGCAGAAACTAGAGCGATCATCTTAGAGAATGTTTGGCTAAGACTTGAGGGTCGCTATTGGAAAAGAATTTGTGGACTCCCAACGTCTACATCAATGTGCCTAATACGATATGAATTGGGTGTAGTATCACTATATGCAATTTACACATGGAAAGTCTTGACGTTATATCGAAAATATCTAATGGCTGTCAGAGAAAATGGAATAATGTATACAATGGGAAGATACATGTTGGAATCATTGAATCCTAAAAATCTTGAAATGGCGAAAATGGGTGAAAGCATTGATGGAAATGTCCGGTATTGATTTAGGATTTACTCACTAACAATCCCAAGAGGGCAAAAATGAAACATGAGTTATATGACTGGATAAAAACTCGAGAGGCATGTATAACATTACGAGTGTTTAAACAACAAACTTTTGCAATCAAAAAACTTCATGTAATTGAAAACTATCTACCAAAGTTTCCTGATTCCAAATCTAGGTATACATATATGAGAATAAGATTGAATATTTGCCAAACGAATGAAGTGCGATTCATGAGAAATAACATATCTAATGCCAACTGTAGATTTTGCCTTGTACCAACAGCTATAGAGACACTAAAACATCTAATCTATGAATGTCCTGCTCTATTACAACAAAGATGCAAAATGTTTAAAAATCTGTTCGAGAGTAATCTCATGTTAAGCAAGGACACTTTCTGTAATATTCTGTTTAACAATCTGCTAAAATGAACATCGCAAGTGTCGTGTTTGAGTCATTAGCCCTGTTGAATCAAACTGATACTATTCATTTTAATACTAAAGTGACATAATTTTAATTTTAAAGTGACATAATTGGCTAAGTAATTGATTCTAAAAAAAAAAGTGGCTTTATGCAATGAAATGAACCAACTCGGCCTTGAACTGTTGCCAAACTGCACTTCTTCTTCTTAATGCAATAACATGTACTTCTTAATTTCATTTTCTTTGTGTATAACATGTATTTTATATTTTATAATGTATTTTTGTATAACTTTTTGAAAGGCTGTATTTTACAGCTAAATCAAAATAAAAGAAAATAAAGAGTGGAGAGGACCAGCAGGTCGATAGTCACAACATTGAGAGGAGTAGGAGGGATGAGCTTTGAATAGTGGCATATTGAAAAGAGGAAGAGTTTGTCAGAGAAGGCAGAAGGGCATTGTTGATGGTGGCCTTATTGATAAGGGACCCCACATCGCCACCTTTCCCAACAGGTTGGGGAGGGTGGGAGAAGGTAGCAGAGTCTGTTTGGAGAGCTGGTAGTGTATCAGTCATGAGGGGGAAATCCAGGTTCTGTGACTGCAAGAAGTGAATGTGGAGGGTGGTAAGAGTCGAAGTGGTCGGTAATGTAGGAAGACTTGAGGCAGAGGAATTGGGCATTCCGGAGGTCAAGTGAAAGAGTGATAGGAGGTGGGGGAGATGAGCAGGTGCTGTGCAGTATGCAAGGGGAATAGATGAGGTTGGAAGTCCTGGGAGCACAGAAGCAACTTATTTGAGGGGTGCAAGTCCAAGGAGGAGGGCAGATGGGGAGGCCAGAGATAGATGCAGAAGTCACATCAAGTTGCGACTGAAAGCTCTTGGAGAAGTAAAGGAGAAGAGCCAGTATGATGAGGACTGGAGCAAAGTCAAGGTGCATGATGGAGGGTAGAGGAAATGGGCAAGTGAAGACCAAGAAGAAAGGGGGATGGAGGATAGGTGGGAGAGCGGAAAGCAAGGAGTGAATGGTTGGCTGAGAAGCAGGTGTAAGTTCTGAGTTGGCCTAGAATGGTGCCATAGGTAACCATACGACATTAACGGTTCACAAACCGCAATGCTCCTTGGTGCTGTGTGGTAACATGTTCTGTGGTGAAAGGATAGTCCATGAGTAGAAGGATCCCTATGTGTGAAAGCAGTGGCCAGGTAAAGGATATGCTTGTCGAGTTCCAGTTTTGATCATGGATTCTGGCCCTAATAGGCCCAAACAGGAGCAGATGTTTGCTGTTTTTGGTACTTGGCTGTGGACGCGTAGGGGATAATGAATAATGGAAGCACGGTCACAAGACTTAATGCGTTTTCAAGGGATCTTCAGAGTTATTTGCACTGAGGTCAATACATTCCGATAAAAGGTACATCTGACTATTCCTTTCAAACGCATTTCTCATGTTCCTGCAATTAGGCACCCATTGGCTTCACTTGAGTTACCTGCACTTCACCACCCCCTGGCACTTTTCCCGTCCTCTTCCCTGCACTTACGTGATCTGAATGACACAAGGTCTAGTAAGATCGTTGTTTTGTCTTCCCTCCGTTCCCCCTCCTTGTCTTGTGGCGCCCAGAAACACTTGTGTACAGGCGCGTTATAAATGCCAGATCACTTCATGTATGCTTGTTTCCCTGTTTTTGACGGTTTCGGAAGTTAAATTAGATGTTGGCCCTTGATTTACGTTCTCATAGGATCCGTTTATAATGGATTACTGTCGTTTTCTTTGTTTGCCCTATATATTAAGATATATAGCGTTATTTCCTTGAAATTGACTTCAAAGCACACCTTGTTATTACCGTTCAACTCAGTACAAAGTAAGTACAAAGTAAGTAATGAGGCGATAATGAATGTTTAAAAAGCAGTTTTCCAGCTAAATTCAAAGCAGCGCTCGGGCTGTGGTGCAGTCCCGTCACGACAGCAGGGTCGGCCTTAAGGGCAGCAGCGCCCTGGGTGAATTGGCGCCCACCTCACCCACCTGGCCCCTGGTTAACAGGGGGCGGGGCAGGGCCAGGATGGGCCACTTTTGTTTAATATAACCTCCTCGTTCCTGCGAGGAGGTTAAATAGGGCGCGTTAGCACCCCATTGTCATTGAATGAGCCCGCCGCCGCTGGTTCATTCAATGACAATGAGGCGCTTGCCACTACGCCAGCTCGGGGAGCCCTTGAAAGACGCCCCCCTAGCTGGAGTAGTGTAGGGCTAATAGCGCTTTTTCTTATGAAAAGTGCCGTGGCGGAGGGGCGCATTTAAATGCACCCGCCGTCGCGTGCACATTTTACAGTAAAAGGCCGCCTGCTGCGCCTTCTCCCACAACGCCAGCTCGGGGGAGCCCTTGAAAGACTCCCCCCAAGCTGGCGTGGTGGGGGCTAATGGTGCCCTGGGGGGCGTGGCGCCCTGTGCGCTCGGCCCCCCTAAGGCCGGCTCTGCACGACAGCAATGGTTTTCATGATTCAGCGATTGATTCATGGGACCACGAGTTTTGTGCTTTAAGAACCGTTCTTTTACAGCGCTGTTAAACTCAATGGACTGCCCTGAATAATCGGTTTATACCCTGTATGCGAGGCGTGGTATTCCACGCTCTCTACCTGTAGTGGTTTTCCTCATGGAATTCGGAAAGACTTTTTTCTTCTTCTTCTTATAGGATTTTGTGTTTAATTGAACACAATGGCTCGGAATTCTAACATTTATGGATATGTCCACTGAATGTTAATGGTGGAGGAACAATGTCCTCATCTGGGCGAAATATGCACTGCAAGTCGTAATTCAGCCTTAATAGATGCTGCCATAGTCATTGTTGTGAAATTATTCGTTGACGAATGACAAATGATATTATCGATGATGGCTTAAGGCTGTGTCGTTTCTATTTAGCTTAAGCCCTATCCCACTAGCGCCTCGAGGGCAGTATGTCGCAGCACTTGAAGGGCCGTGTTTGATGATGAAGTGACCCATTTTTAAATCTTGTTCATGTTTATATGCGTTTCTATTGTGGCAAATCACCACCCAAGTACTGTCGGAGTGCCTAGGCTTGTCCATAGGCTGTGGCCCCGCTAGAGGTATCTAGGTATTTCGCCCACAAATCCCTGCGCCTGCAGATTTTAAATCGTAAGTTTCAGATTCATAAAGGTAATTTGTAAGGGGAAGGGAGGGTTGGCTGCTGGCGCAAGGGACTTGGACATTTAGATGGGGCGGGCTAGACCATGTATGCGTAGAACGAGTCATAGTGCCTTGGCTTCGAACAGCCACACAACGACTCAAAGCTGCTGGCATCCTGCATCTGCACCCCACCACAAAAGCCATACCTGACCCACTTCCTCCTCCTCCTCAAAACAGAAAATGCATACACAGCATTGCATCACCCTACCCCCACAACGCCACTTAACCCGTAGCTTTTTATTCTGTTTTTGGCCGATAGGGCACACTGAGGTAATTGATTTTTCCCAGGATCACACCCTGGTTGTTTAAGCCGGGTCTGCACTTTAGACACTTTACCACATATTTTCTCAGATCTAGCTGATGCATATGTCTTCATTCCCCATTCTGTTTTTCTTTCCATTTCAGGTATTTGTTGTCCCTGATGCAGGACTAATAGTCCTAGAATGCAAAGTAAACTCTATAACCTACCCCGATGGTCCCCCACTTCTACAAACACCATGCTGATTGCCTCTGCATGCACAACTGCTCCCCTTTCATGTTCCTTCTCGGAGTCTACAAAGCTGTTAGTGGTCTTGTTCCTCACTATTTCTCTGACTGTATCTAATGTCTACTCCTCTGCCGTCTTATGTCTGTTAGCATCTTCCCTCCGTTACTACTCTGCACTAAATCTCATTATAGCCTGCCCTCGTGTCTCCATTCACCTGCGCCTTGTGTCCCTCCTCGCCCGCTCCATTGGAATCTGCTGCCCATCACAATCCAAGGCAGTCCAAATGTGGATCTTTTCAAAACTCGGTCTAATCTTTTTATTACCTAGAGGGAGCTCCCTGTGCCCCCTATTCTCCCTGTCACCACCACTCACTGCAGTGCCACCTAATGATACTATTTTGTATATTTCTATAATACCCCTTTAGTTTTAAGCACTCCCCTCCCCTAGTTTAATGTGTTTTTCATAAGCCACCTCTTTCTTATATTTTTGTTTATTTAGTCTCTGGTCTATGTCCCACTTTGTTCACACCGTCATGTAATGGCTTGCCATGTACTGGCCTGAGGCACCTTCCTGAGGAATGCCTAATCATCTGATTGAAATGGACAAACCTGTTCTTCAAATAAATACAAACATAAAACCTAGAGCAACCAAAATCAATCATGCACAGATGCATTGGAAAATGTCAGTTAGTAATTCTTGTAATTGATCATATTGGAGAAAATATTTTGACTGCGTCTTGCAAGTCCAATCCTTTGTGCAGAATTGAAGGTTTGTGATTACCATGTAGGGATCTAGTCTAGAACTTTCCACAACTGGTTTGCTAACCTTAATTTTCTGCATCTAGGATGTTCCTCTTATTCTCATCACTGATTCCTGTGATAGATTTTAGTTTGATGGTGGAGCATAAGGACAGTTCTGTCATAGGACCAGACTGCTTATAGTTTTGCTAATTTCTGAAAGGTCTTTGCATGATTTGTGTGGTTCTCTTGAAGATAGCTATACATTTTGGGTTGCTATTCTACTGTCAAGGGTTTGAAAGAAAGATTTGATGAGCAGGTGCTAAAAGCAACCACTGGGTATCCGCCGTCGCCCAGTAACTACTGCTTTGGATTTAGGAGCAAGTGCTTTGCGTGCCACAGATCTAACTTCCATGTGAGATGGAAACTAAAGCTCTCTGTACTTTTGTTTTAAATGTCTTCTATATGTGACCTAATGCTCCATGATACATATAAAACAGAGTTAATGTCACTTTGGTATGTTTATATGGCACCAGTGAGGGGGTCAAAAGTAGCTTCTAGTTGCGTTTGCTGTCAAGCTAACCAGACTCTTCTATGCAACAAGAAGTGAGAGCGAATTAGATCCTAGCTCCCTTCAATATCTATTGCTGCAAGGGAACAACACATCTATGACGTTTTTTATTTTTGTTTCATAAGGTCCAAATTCACTCTAGTGTATAAGGTTCAATTACAACAATGGCTGTAGACCACTCTCCCTTGGACTTTTTTCTCTGTCCCAGAAGTTGGAGGGTGTGTTGTAGAAATGAAGTACTCAGTGATTATGTTGTACCTACCCTTAAAACCTGGGCCCCTCCATCCCATGCACACAGGTTCCTATGCATATCTTGCGGCGTGGCAGATGGCCAGCCAGAGGGCTAACGAAAAGATGTTCTTCAGCATGGTCTGAGCAAACCAAGCAATAGCCTCACTAAAGTCCATGAACCAGTATTTACAGGGCACATGAAGAGTAACACTGGTGGCATATACGTTGCCGTAGATTTCTTCGAATACCATTTCCCCTAATGTGATTTCACTGAAAATGCTAGGGGAAATGGTATACGTAATAGGTGGGGTGTGTGAGGTAAGGGTATAAATTCGGGTAGGGAGGGGTGGGGGCCTGCAAGGGGTCTCCTCCCACATTAAAAAAAATAAATACAATAAAAAAAAAAGTCTGTTAAATTGATACATTCTGGTGTATTTGCAGATTGCATGAAATGGGATAGTTGTCTGGATGGCCACAGAGGCTGCTTTGGCCCTGATCACACAAGTCTAAATCTCTGTTTGACATGACTTTTGTTGTATTGGCCATCCTACAGTGGTTTAGGGAATAAGACAGAGACTGGTTACAGGCAGCTTCATGGGCCATCAGATGTGGGCCATCAGATGCCCGCCATGCCTACCAAGTAGTGTCGGGTGACTTCTGAACATAGACTGTGAAAGGGTCCACTCAGCCTAAGAAGTGGAATTAGAAAAGTTAAAGGAAAACGGGTCTTTATTAAAGGCGTTATTAAACGCCCAAACCTAGGGATATCCCAGAGTTCCTTACCGCATGTTTCCAGTTTCAGGTAAACGTACAGATTCAAGTGTCCATATACAGGTGGCATCAATCACATTTTTCAAAAAGCCATGTTTTGATCAGTTTAAAAAAAAACTTATGGTAAGATTGTTAACGAAGTGGTGCAGGTAATGTGTTCCAGAGTGAGTGAGGGAGCTGCAACTGGGAGGCTGGTGCTTCCCGCTCTTTGGCTCTTGTAATGAGGAATGTCGAGCGAGATGATGGCACTGTATCTTAAAGTCTGTTGTGTTGATTGTAGGGTGATACTGTCATACTCTTCATTTTAGAAACACCCTTTATGCATTTGAAACTGTCAACTGAAAGAGCCTGCATCCCGCATCTCCTGTGGTATGATGGATATAACTTTTAAAAAATTGTTTATGTGAACAGTTTATCACTGGAGGCCATGGGATCACACGCCAGATCCACAAAGACTCGTTTCAACTTAGAGGAGACTGTTTTGAACTGGAGGTCATGAAAATGTTATCACTGCGTTGTTTCTGTGGGATTGATGAGGCAGACCGCGGTTAACCGCTGGCCTTGCTAAGGTGTTGCCTAAATTGTCACAGCGTGTCAGGGACCTTGAATGAAGTAGACGGGGGAGGCGCGTCCTTAAAGGACCTTAGCTTTTTGGCCACGTCATGAGAGAAAGATGACAGAGTGAAAGTGGTATGTTGCATTGGGGACGATGGGGCATTTTGATAAAACGAATGACTCCGGGTAAGTGCAGTCAACTCTGTGTTTATTCAGCAGACCCCGTGGCACACCGCCACCCAGCCCAACCCTACATTCTGATGCGAGGCTGGAATGCTGACTACACAAGACGAGTCAGCATTCCAGCTGACACGCACATTACATTATGACACATCTGCCCCCCCCAAACCCACTTGGTGTGAATAGAAAATGGACAATAATTCCACACAAAATTAAAACTGGAACATTCCATGGAAAAAAAAGGGGAAGAGCTCCACACAACACAATACAGAAACACAAAAATGTAAAGCATGGAACGAACAATAAATGTACGAGAATATCTTAAAGCAAACTAAAATTTGCTCACTACTCACTCCACTCCCTACCACACATAATCTCTAATTTTTACAGGTGGCCTACATACCCTTGCAAGACGACGACCACGCACTGCTACAGAAGGAATTCCCCCTTCACTCGACACACTTCTTCCATCTTCCTGACCATCTCCTCCAAACGCCTCATCACCACGATCCCTAGAAACATGCACACGCTGTTACACGGGGAAATCACACAAAATACCTTTCAATCCATTTTCCTGCTGGTGCAACAACGGTGCACACCCTTGCCTAAAACCACAACTCTCCTCTTGCTCCGCCTCAACCAGTCATCAAGAACCACATAACCTGTCCCCACACCTGTAACCACACAAGGAGACATGAACGCGCTGCTCCCCTTCGGAACAAACCTGGGATTCTTTACACAAACCTGATCACCCACTTTGACCCTAATAGGCTTCCTTCCGCCCTGCTGCAGCCTCACACTGTCCTGGCGAGACTGCACTCTCCGCAACACCTCAGCCATATTCACTTCAGTCACCACGCCACCACCCAAGGCAACAGTCCTCAACTTCAAACGCGCCTTCCTGCCCCCCCCCCCATCAGTTCAAACAGGTTTCTACCTGTCATCAGCGAAAGGGTTCGTCTGTAGGCTGATAGTCTCCGACAATACATCCTGCCACGATAACCCATTCGCTATGGCCAACTGAATAGCCCCTTTAACAAAACCATTAACCCTCTCAACCAATCCATTCGCGTGAGGATTGTACAGAGCGGTCCAATGATGTCTGATTCCATAATACCTAAGAAAATCCTGCATTTGCTGGGAAACAAATTGTACGCCGTTGTCAGTAACCACACTCGCCGGCACCCCTTCTCCATCAAAAATCTTCTTGAGAAAACCAATCTCCCTATCGGTGTTGACACTTTCGAAAGCGGCAGCCTCCACCCACCGCGAGGTGTAATCCACGAACACCACCAAGAACCTCAACCCACCCTGCAAACATTCCATTGGCCCCATGATATCCAAAGCCACCTTTTAACCACACCTCGTTAGGCACAGCCACAAGATACAGGGGTTGAGGGCATATCACTCTACTCTTCTCACCAAGTGCGCAAGTCACACACTCTTACTACTGCTTCCATCAATAATCTTCCCGCAACCTCCTCTTTGTCAAAGACCTGCCCAAATATCCGTTGTGCGCCAGCTCTACCAACCTAGTTCTCCTACTCGCAGGGGCAACCAGTCTCTACATCTTTGTAACGGCCACGGTCCCTCCGCCAACTCACACAGAACGTGCTTGTACACCTTGCCTTCCGCCCTGCCTTTGACCGCATCCCAGCCTCTCTGCAGGCCTTCAGCATCCTACGCTGATTCCACTTCCCACTCACTCTTGTCCACCGCAGGAAGTATACATGCTACTTGCGTACCTACATCGCTATTCTCCACATCACCAGGCACCACCACAGGCAACCATGACAAACAGTCTGCACCAAATTCTTCTTCCCGGGAATATACTCTCTCCTAAAATCAAACTCTTGCAAGTCAACCATCCATATCGCTATTCTGGTAGACACTGACGCCGTGCCTGTGGTCGTGAGCACTTGCGCCAAGGCTTTATGATCTGTCCTTATCAAGTATGGGATCCCCCACAAAAACGTCCTAAAATGCTTCGAAGCCCACACTGCGGCAAATGCTTCTCTCTCAATAACCATGTGCCTCCCCTCTGCCTCCCTCAAAGCTCTAGATGCAAAAGCGATGGGTTTACATTCACCATCTTTCCACTGTTCCAACACTGCCCGGACGCCAACCTCACTAGCATCAACTGTAAGCACAGTCCTATTTTTCCGGTCAAAGGACCCCAAAGACAGAGCCCCAGCCACATCCTTCAACAATTCAAATTCATCCTGCCAGTCTAGCATTCTTTTTTGAACAGTGCCCGCATGTATACCGTCTTTTCCGCATAGGACGGTTTGAATTTCACATAGTACTGGGTCATGCCCAAAAAGGACCTGAGTTGTTCTTTATTGATGGGGGACGGAGCCTCCCTCATAACCCTCACAAGCTCCTCCCTCGGCCTTATACCAACAGCGCCCAGTGTATGCCCCAAATATGACACACTTGGCACCCCCTGACATTTGGACAGTTTTACAGTGAAACCGCTCTGCTGCAGGATATACGCATTACTTGGTGCACCCTGTCATCATGTTCTCTCCTACTCTTTCCGCAAACCAAAATGTTGTCCTGAAAATAGCTAACACCAGAAACCTCTCCAAACCAAAAGACATGTGGCAGAACCTATAAGCGCCAAACGGTGTTACAAAAGATGTCAAAGGCCGCGACTCTGCATACAAATCAATTTGGTGATATGCTGACGATAAATCCAAGGTAGAGAACCACTCTGCATGCCCTATCATCAAAAGCAACTCATTGATATTGGGAAGAGGATGGCGATCGGCCCAAATACTGGCATTTAGTTCTCAAAGGTCAACGCACATCCTCAACCCTGCATCCTGTTTCCAGGCCAATGCTTCAGGGGATAGCCACTCCAACCTCTCTTTCCTCTATGTTGTGTGCAATTTTTCCAACTTCGATTTTAACCCTTCCCTGGCCAACACCGGAAACCTCTGACTTTATGCACCTTGGGCACCACGCCTCTCTTGAGCACAATCCGGTGCGAGAACCCCCATTACATCCCCAGTCGTTCGGCAAACACCACCGTGAAAACTTTTTCCCAGGACGTATCTCAATGTCCTGCGCGGCCTGCTCATCCAATCCCAGCACACTGGCACCCTTGTGCGCTACATGGAACTTAACCTGTATGCTGCGTCCCTTAAACTCAATCTGCGCCCACTCATGTCCCATCACCTTTATGGGCACTTGACCATTGTAGCGCTCACCTGGTATCCACGGGGACGTCACTCAGTGTGTTCTGACCTCTTACGACCTCGAACCCTTCCCTGGAGTCTACTCGACTGGAGACTGGGCCTGAAACACAGGATTGGTAAAGTTTAACTCCCTATTGTCTGTGTGTGCTTGAACCCCTTCTTCCCCGGGGTCAAACCCTTCTCTTTGATCCACAGCTCACCTTGTTTTATTGGAAAGTGTACTCTCCGTCCTGCACAGGGGTGCGTTGATTGATGCGGGCTCGTTGCTGCCTAGTTACTTAACTGGCAAGAGTCCGACAGGTAAGTATAATGAGTCTTTTGAACAGTTCTCTAACTTGGTTCCTTTCCTTCCTTAGTTGATGGCTGGCGTCCGGGGATAGCGACGTGCTGCTGAGATGAGTAGCGCTAAAGTTGAGTGAGAGCGCAATGCAACCTTTTCGTAATTGTATTTAACTTGAGTTCTTTTTCTGTGTCTTTTAGGTGGCGCAACGTTTTCAGCGTGGATGCCGGTTATGAAGAGGAAATGCGGTGAGTAAACGCGGTATGCAGCGTCTCTAGATGTTTCCACGCTAACCTGGAGTGTCTTTTCCCTCTTGCAGATGGATGAGAAGTTCCAGAGACAGAGTTCCCCCCAGAGCGGCTGGGATTCAGGTAAGCGTTTGAAGCTCGTACAATCTTTAAAAATAAGCGAAGATTTGCTGAATGTTTACTAATGCCTTTTTTCTGTTCTTTTCTCTTTTCCTTAGGAAGCAGCATGCTGGGATGGGAATGACACAGCCGAAGATGCCCGCAGAACAGAAGAAGCAATGAATGATGGGCAGAAGCGCCGCAAGGTAAGGCTGTTCCTAACGGTGTTCTTGCAGGAGCTGAGCGCAGAAGAAAGATGCAGGCCTACTGGAGACCGATCCGAACACGGTGAGTGTCACGCTGCAGGTGCAGAAAACACAAAGCATGATTCTCATCCTGGGCGTGGCTTAAATAGTCTCTGGGTATCCCAGGTGTCTCTAGGCTGAACCACACCCAAAAGACTAGACTCCACATGCAGTTCTGGGAACCGAAATATGTGGGGGCATTCATCTTGTCCCCATCAATGCACTACAAGTCCAATCCCCAATGTTATCCTATGGGAGTGAGTGAGTCTGGTGCCACAAGCGCCAAGTCTGACTCCAAGTGGGTCTTTGGAGGGATGGAGAGGCCCTTGAGGGCCATGTAGGTGATTGTGGCCTTGCTCCAGCCTGACATCTTGGAGGGCTGGGGACATGAGGGGCAGGAATCATGACAACCATATGGACTCGGGTTTATATCTGAGGGATTGAGATCCGCCACCCTCTTTCCAAACCTCTTCCTGTACATCCCAGGAGAAATCATGGTGTGCGGAGAACCAGAATCCACCAACGTTTTCACAGTTAATATATCCCATGTCCCCTTTTTGGTCACCCCTTCAACATGCAGGATCACCGCTTGACTCATTCTGGTGCTATCAACCACATCTTGACACCCTTGACCCCCTTCTGATTCAATCATCCCAATTGTCTGTCTGCCTTCCCTGTGCACTGCCCTCCACCAAGTTCGCTCTGCACATCCTAGCATAATGTCCTCTGGCTTGGCACCGTCTGCACTCCACTGCTCCGGCCGGACACTCCTTGGCTCCGTGGGATGACTGGACCAACCGCATCTCTTGCATGCCTCCTTCAGTTCAACCCCTATAGTTCGCTTTGCTTGCCTTGCGTATTGCCCCTCGGTCTTTTCCACTTTCTTTCTGAAATCGCTGGCGCCCCTCCTGTATGACCATAAAATGGCTTGAACCGACTCTGCTTGACCATGCTTGTCCACTTTCTCTGTGACAGTCTGGACACTAGCACGTGATTCCTCTTTTGCTCTGGCAATTTCTATCAGCTTGTCCAGCGGGGGATCTCTTTCTATCCATATTCTCTCCCGGACTTTGGAATTACTGGTTCTCATAATTTGATCCCTAATGTACTCGTCCTGCACACCAGTAAACCTGCATGTGGGCTAGCAGTGTCTGCAGTGCCATGACGTAGGAGTCGATACTTTTCCCCAACTCCTTGCGCCTTGGAGAAAGTGATCTTGTTCAAGCACCACATTGATCCTTTTCCCAAACCGTCCTTCCAACTTCTTAAGGGCAGTCTCGTAGGCGTTCACCACTCTCTCTCCCTTTCCGCCACCAAGTACGTACACCTCCTCGCCTGGCAAGTGCCTGAAGATCCGGAGTCCTTCAGTCCCGATGCAGTTCAAGAGTGCCGCCTCCTTCTCATCGTCGCTGTACTTTGTTCCGCCAGTGTTCCTCTCATGTACACCCTGAAGGCATCCACCCATAAGTCCCAAGGG
The DNA here is from genome assembly GCF_040938575.1 of Ambystoma mexicanum. NCBI lineage: Eukaryota > Metazoa > Chordata > Amphibia > Caudata > Ambystomatidae > Ambystoma > Ambystoma mexicanum. The sequence goes on from NC_090923.1 coordinate 116,609,629, forward strand.
CGGTTCACCAGGAGCCACTAGGAAGGCCGGTGGGGTATTGCTGTGTTGAATGACTGCAGGGTGTTAAAATTTGCTCCTTTCTGCTCAAATCTGCCAGTTCAAGCACAGCCTCCCCACCCACCTCCGCTATCTCATGCAAATATTTGTCCACCTGCAGCCCTGGACGAGATGGTTCACAGATTCCCCAGAGACAGCTTTAACAGACAGCTTTAAAGAAAATTTGCAGGGTATTAATGTACCTTGACAATCTTGCGGCCAAAATGCACAGGCGCATCCTGGGGGCTCTCTGGTACCTCACCTCAGCCGCCCTGGGTGGAATTCGCGGAGAGGGGGCCTGGACTCTAACACCACCCCTCGATCCGCCGGTGCGTTTGATCCTGCACGCATGGATCTCCACACAGGGTCTGCTCCTCCTTGAGATATCTTTGTTGCCCGTGATAAAACGAATGACTCCGGGTAAGTGCAGTCAACTATGTTTATTCAGCAGACCCTGTGGCACACCGCCACCCAGCCCAGCCCAACCGTCCTTTCTGATGCGAGGCTGGAATGCTGACGACGCAAGACGAGTCAGCATTCCATTACGACACATTTCTTTTAGGAAAGCCTGTAATGCAATATGAGGTTGTGTGACTTAGTCCTTTCCACTGCCAAATTAAAAAATGGGAACTATGCCTCACTACAGATGGCTTGCTGAAACTGGGCGACCTGGGGCAAATGGAGGAGGTTCTGGGGACCCCTCCATGTACTTATTCCAGCTAGCACAGAACAGCACACAGTAGGTGGGTATCCCTGGTCTCAAGGGTCCCTCAAGGTGCAATAGGCCGGTCAGCAAATGCAACTTTGTCATAAACCGCTCTTTTTGGAGTCTGCTTTTTCTAGACTGCCCCTCAGATGCAGGCTGTCACAACTATTTCAGTTTTGTTTTAAGATGTATAAACCACAAAGTTCACCTGTAGGCATCTTGGCACTGAAACTGCCACCAGCACAAAACCTAGAAATCAAACCAGGAAAAAGGACATTAACGATTGGAAAAGCGGGATTATTTTTTTCTTTTTTTGTTTGTGGAAAACACGATGCTCCTCACATTTCTTCAGAAAGTGAGTTCCACAGGTTTGTTAGAAAGAAAAACATGCTGCTATGTCATGATCGTTTAAAACATGGGATACACTTCAATTTACCTTTACTTGATCTTAGGTTCCCATTTGGGACATATGCAGAGAATTTAGCTCATAGACCGCTCATCCTCCGATTTGGGATGCGGTGTACCAGGCTATTATTATTTAGGTGTCTGATGAAGGTTTCTGGGGCACACACACCAGTAAACGAATGGACTTTAAAGAGAGGAAGGAGAGTAGTTAATAGAGAAATTGTAAACCGCCCCTTCTTATCAGTTAGTTTAATAAATGTATTTACAGGGTTTGGTTTCACACTTGGAATTCCTGTTGTAGGCCTGAAAGATGGAGCACCATTGTCTAAACACTGCAGTTTTGTTGTAATGAAGCGGGAAGCGTCCTCTTATTGTCCTTGGTTCGGTACCCACTGGTTTATAGGGTAGAACGGCACAACACATAGTTAACACGCCAGTCACTGGGCTCCCCACACCCGTCGAGCCACCTCCACTCAACAGTCACCACGCACTCTGCATTCCCATCGGAGCCCACAGTGACCTCATAGACCCACACGCACCATTATGACCAGTTTGCATTCTAAGTTGATCAGTTAAGTGGTGGGTTCAGAGCTTTCTGCTGAGGTGTCGGACTTGAAATCCCTCAAGGCCTACTTGGCATTTCGTCTTTCTAGGATTGATAAATAGTGTACTATTAAATTGGTTAATGCGAACATGTTTACAGCTCCACGAAAATGCTGTGCCAGAAAAAAGGAAGGTATTCTATTAATATCTAGTGACCAGTAACCAAAGCAATTTGCTTTAATACTTTTTCAGACTATGACTCAACATTGCTTGCCGGTGTTAGGCAAGATTGTGTGCAGTATCCTTTGGAACCACTACAGCAACCTTGACCACCTGGAAAATAGGAACCCAACCTTTGGTATAGGTCTGTACTACACAGGTTGGTAGTGTGGCTGAGCAGCCAGGCTTATCTCAAGAGGGGTCAATGTGAGCAGTAGGATTGTAACACAGAGCTTCAGTGACAGTTATTCAAATAAACACTTACACTCAAGGTTTCTTGATTAAACAATTATTAATTTAACAGTCAGTTATATACGCCTTCTTCAGAAGGGAGCAAAACATGTAACAATTATAATACACTTCAAAATACACCCTTAGTTTCTCTAAATCAGATGATACCCATTGGGGATGGCACACAGACACTTCCTACACCCTCAGGTGACTTAAATAACTAGGACACTATGGACATTGATTTATCACTGGTACATTTAGAGCAATACTGAGTTTGGTCCAAAGGTTAGATATGGGAATAAAACAAAGGTTAGCAAATAATTCATAAATGGGCAAGTACTTTTTAAACCTTCCACTGTCAAGTAAATTTAACCCTTTCCTGGGGGAAAGGTAAAGGCACAGAGCCGGCGGTAACATGAGTCTCTCAGGGAGCTAGGACGGCCAATGTTAGTTGGGCAAAATCTAGGGGAGCTGAAGATCTTCTTTGCAGGTAAGTAAAAGTCTTGCACAATGTTTTTAGAAACATTTGTAGAAATACGATTCACTTGATGGGCCACAAGCTGGGAGGCTTGTGAAGGGCAAAGCAGTAAGCAGCTCTGCAAGGGCAAGCAGTACAAGTCTGAACTGAGAGTGCGTAAGGCTACAAAAGAAGTAAGTCCTCTCAGGTTTACAATACCTTTGGTTAGAAGAAATGGTTCCAGCTGGCTTCTGTTCCTGTATAGCTCTGCAGATCCTGGTGTTCCTGGGCCTTAGTCGTGGGGACAAGAGGGAGGACGTCTGGGGACTCCTGCACTGCATTGGGAAGGTCAGCGGCAGCAATGGGTAAACTTCAATTCAGCGGCACTTCGCGGTTTCAGCTCCTCACGTCTGACGGCAAATAGCAACACAGCGGTTCACGGATACCACTTGGGGTCCAGCACTCTGTTGAGGTGGCTCAGGCCTGGTCAGTCCTGCTTCATGGAAGTCTAGAGGATCTTCCTGGTGCTCGGGTGCTACTTAAAAGCGATCCACTCGGTTTGGTGTTCCTCTCCCTGACACTTTGGTTCCAGCAGCAGTGGAAGTACAGCCAGCTTCGAGATGATGTCCGAACGAGTTCACTTTGGGGTTGATTGGTCCCACCAACCCAAGCGGAGAAGTCTTCTTTGCAGGGCTTCTCTAGTCAAAACTAATTCGGAGCTTCAGCACAGCAGCAGGGCTTCACCGGGCAAACCAACGGTCCAGGAGTTGCAGCAGGCGTCTCTTCCAAGTTCTTCTTCGGATTCCTTCGTCCTGTGGTCGACTTTGCCTTCCAAGCTAAAAGCCTTGCCTTTTTATGCAGGTTTCTCCAGTTCAGTTCTTTCCAGCCTTGCTGTCAATCACACAGCAAGGTGGCTGTCCTTGCCGGACAGCCAGCCAGCCAATCACCTTTGGGTGCATTCCTGTAACCAAGGGGATTAAGCACAGGGAGTTTCGGGCACCTCCCTCACTTCCTGCCCCTGCCAGACATACTGGAGCTAGAGGCGGGCTTCACTCGTGAATCCCGCCAAAGTCCAAATGAACCAAGGGACCAAACCTCCGACAATGGCAAAAAAGACAGGGGCCATTTTGACAAAATGGGGAACCCATGGGGGCCTTACTGCAGCTGCGAACGCAGCCTGCAGTAAAAAAAAACACACAATGGTAGCAAAAAGTAAACCACTGCCACCAGTCATTAATATTGGAAAGGATAACATAAAAATGTTACATGAGAAACTAGACAAAGGGGATACTAAGTAACCCCTCTGTTACAACGCAAGTTGAGGGGTTGCAATGATGAGCCAGGAGACCAGGTTGGGTTAAGAGACTTTAGTGGGTTCGTGGTACATAAGTCACAGGTAATAAGTTACAGGCAGGATAAGTACATAAGGGAGGGAAGCATCCACCGGTCCCCCCTCTGTTCAGCTCATTTTCCAACTGAACAGGGAGAACCTTGGCACTCACACAAAACATTCTAGATGGAACACTATAATACAAGCATTCCAGGCACAGGCTCACATATACTTAGGAAACAGCTAATGAACCAGGATAGGTAAGACATAACACATCTCCCCCCTTACATGACAATACAATGAAGGAAGGAAACAGAAGGAAAAGTAATAAATGGGCAATATATCTAAAAAAAACTATCCTTCCATATCCCATCCAGCAAACCACTAATAGTCATATGCTATTCCCTTCCAATTCCATGATATAGCTAAAAATAGCTAATCCACTACAAGACACTCGCCAGAACCATAATGGCCATTTATGGAACTCAGCTACAGGGAACCAGCCCACACTCTAATAAACAAACTTGACCACCTACATCATATCATTAACCCTGTTACAACATTCTCCAACATCAAAAGCTTCTTGAAAGAAACTACAGGGTTAATACCCTCTATCTGCCTAATGCATATCATTTAGAGACACAAATTGCCTCCACATAACATCCTTCTGAGCACCAACCACATTAACGGTGACAAATAGCACCAATGTTGATACCCAACCAAATGATCAATCATTAACTAACTAACACATTGACACAAAAATGTGCCAACATAAAACCAGGTCTGTAACCTAGCTACTAACCTTGAAACACCAATGCTCACCACTGAGCACATTAACATTTGAACCTATGTAAGTTCACTACCTGAACAAGAGAATGCTCGCCACAACTAAGCACATTAAACATAGGCATGCTTAAAGGTCAAGGAACTAACCTATTACTAGACAATGAGCAAACCATGCTCTCATACTGGCAAACAGACGTTCACACAACCACAATCACACAGCTGACTTATTAATAACCTACACAGTTTGTTAAATAAACTAATGAACGAATTCAGCTTGAAAAATTTGGGAATATAAAACGTTTTAAGTTACACCACCATAGCGAGTCCCAAAAATCATGCTTGCAAAGTTCAGTTTTGACATACACCTGTGGAAAATTGTTAGGTTAATAAAAACATTGTCAAAGTGAACATATCCAAGAAATGCAGTTGTTCTATGGCACTCACAATGTCCACACAAAAACAACAAGACGAATTCAGCATAACAAATTTTGATAATCCGAAAATTAGGTGCACCACAATAAAAGTTCAAAATGTTATGCCTGCAGAGTCTTTGTTGATATGTAACTGTGGGTCAGTTACTGCAAAATATGCTATACATTTTGTTACCTGCCATTTCTTTGATTGCATTAATTCCATTCCATTACCACTTAAAACCTGCTAAAAACATTGGTGCTATAGCCATTTCCAATTAAAACTTGCCAATAACCAACATTGGCACCATAACTTTAGGTCCAATGCAATTACTAAAACACTTGCCAAACAAAACACATTGGCACCATAATAAAACAATGCTTATTGGCACATAGCCACCATATGGCTCCAAAAAATAATTCAATTGCCCACCCTTGGGTAACACTCATGCTTACAGTTTGGCGCACACCAATAACTATATTCACACCAATAAAGAGACCCACAGCACATGGCCACTGTAAATCAACACTCCTGCCAACGCTATTGGCACAAAAAACAGGAAACTCCTTTCCCAGAAGCATGTTATAGAATGCCATATAACAAACCATAAAAACTACACCACAATGCCTGCAAAATGTGACCCATGTTTTCATATATCACATTCCCAAAGTGATGCATTGCCTTCATTTTCATTTTCCAAACAACATTTTAGCATGTGATGGCCTTTGCATTTACAATATAAAGAAACGTTGTATGGGTACATTGCATGTTGCTTTCAACTCTTAAATATCAGCTGAATAAAATGGCAATGTCACAAAAAAAAAATTGCAATGTACATAAGGCAAAACATTTTGGGTTTGCACATTACACTTTCAAGAAAATCGAAAGGCAGAAACACTTTCCTGAAGATCCGATCAGACAAAATGGAAATGCTAATAGAAAATAAATGCCTGCCGCTTTCATTTTGATAGCCTTGAAATGCATCCTCCAGTCATTGCAGTACATGTAATGTTCCAGTAATGCCGAAGGTAATGAACAGTCAAATCCAGCTGCGCAGCCTGCGCCTTTAACTCCTACTCAGTGTTAATATGACTTGCAGCCGCTCCTTTTTACAGCATGTTCAAGCGCAGCTTGTAAAAGTCTTAGGAACGTGGGCGTGCTGTGAAATGCCCGGCTACTTCTATGCGCTCTCTCGCTGGAGCCATTTGCACTGCTGATAAGCAGAGTCTCTCTTTTGTTCCCCCGACCTCTTGCTCTGCCAATAACACGCCACTGACTTCTTGTGAAGCGCCAAACTAAAAATGCGCCTATGCCTTCATATATTAAGAAGCCCTTGCTGTGGCAGATGCAGAACAAATGAAAGTGAGCAGCGCTGCCCCCCAAAATCACTATAAATGTCCCTCACTAATCAGTCATGGAGGACATGGGGTGCGCTCACCTTGGGGGCCAAGGGGCGGAGGGGGGGGGGGCGGTGGATGCTTCTGGTTCCTCACTCCTTTTTGGTGGGCAACTTCTTGTGCACCATATTCCTTCTGACACAGGTTTGCTTCTTTTCTGTCCTTTCTTGCTGCTTTTCAGCCCCGGGTACACCTCAATCACCAAAATCCTCGTCGCCAGTGTTACAACGCAAGTTGAGGGGTTGCAATGATGAGCCAGGAGACCAGGTTGGGTTAAGAGACTTTAGTGGGTTCGTGGTACATAAGTCACAGGTAATAAGTTACAGGCAGGATAAGTACATAAGGGAGGGAAGCATCCACCGGTCCCCCCTCTGTTCAGCTCATTTTCCAACTGAACAGGGAGAACCTTGGCACTCACACCAAAACATTCTAGATGGAACACTATAATACAAGCATTCCAGGCACAGGCTCACATATACTTAGGAAACAGCTAATGAACCAGGATAGGTAAGACATAACACCCTCCAGCACCCTATGGTAAGATAGTGTGTGCTGGGTCTAAAAAGTTACAAAATGTAAATAAAGTCAATTTCACTTCACTGCTCTTGGAAACAGTATTTTCACCAAGAGAAGGTATTTAAACCTTTGGGAAAATCTGACTTTCCCTGTGCCACTGCACTGAAGGTGCTGTGTGTCACAATGCTGTGTGTCACAATGCAAAGATGATGCCTATGGAGTTTGTCAGACTCCAAAGTCAAAAGAAACACTGTCCCAATCGCAGGAAAATACATGAGAGAGTGTGGAAAAAGGTCTCGCTCTCTCCAGGTTAGAAATTAAAAGTCCTAAAGTCAGCAAAAGAGCTGGGGGTCTCTAAGGTAGAGAGGAATTAGCACATTTCTGAGAATTCTCCCTAACAACCGGTAAGGCTACATGTATCTGTAACCCTTGTACTTTAGTGACCCGAATCTCCTGCCACCCTTCCTCTCTAGTGCTGAAACTTCAAAAAGCTGTCGCACTGTGAACCTTGGAGCACTGCAACACTAGAGTGCATCTGGTAACATTGTGTGTGAATCAACAGTGCCCTGGAAGTGAAGCCCCACACAATGTAATTTTGATATGAGCTGTTCCAACTCTACTAGAGACAGAGGAGAGAATTAATAAGATGTAGACTTTCTTATGCCAAGATGTTGCAGAGTTACAGCACTTACAGATTTAGTCCCAGAGGAAAATTGAGGCCTGTGCCTACATTTCGACTAATCACTGGAATCCTCGGGGCAAATCTTGGTGTCACTAGCTTCTTGCTGATGTGACCTCTCTGTACTCTGGAACAAGCAGGCAACGTTCTAAGAAAAACAGCCACCAGAGGTAGAAAGGAGCCAGTTGGTCATATTTCTTCTGCAAACAAGGTCAATTGAGAACCCACGTCTATTAACTAAGGTGGGTGCACAGGCTTCTTCTTCCGAAGCAAGCAGAAACCGAGTGCTTACAGGTCTGGGGATATAGACCCTGTATTATGTGATGACATTTGGTAGACCACCTTGCGTCAAAAACACAACCAAAGTTGGCCATGTTTAGCTATGCTGTTATCTTCCACTTTTTGCCCATACTGCCTGTTCTTTCCATTTTTTATTTTCACCCTTTCTCCACTGCTCAATATATTTTTCAAAATAGCCAAATTAAAGCTTTATTTTTGTGAATGGTGATGTCGAACACAAATATTATCCCCATCCCTAACTGGAGATACAATAGCTTTTTGATCTGATTCAAGTTGCCGTCCTGAAAATGTATTGCATTAGAGCCCATAAACCACAGAGGATACTTGCGGATATTAGTAAATCCAAAGGGTTCACAAAGGGAAGACAAGGCAACCTACACAACACTCGGGAGTTTGACCACACACATCCTTTCTGTTTGCATGTGAATGCAGGGGGTCGATTGCAATTGTGAGGCCAAATATATTCTGGCTTTCATTTTCCTCCCAATAGTGTTCTCCTGGTCAGGTACCATCCAATGAGGTTGGGGTCTCATTGCTTAGGATTTAATTCTAGAACGTTAGGTAGATGAAATCCTTGATTGAAATAGCCTTGTTTTCATAGCCCTCTGGATGGAAAGCAGAACCACAAAGTGTTGCATATCAGGCTCTAAGCTTTTACAAAAAACAATGGCTTTTATTGAAAAAGCGTGTCCCTCCTTAGTTTGACATTGTAATCAAGGTGTAGTTATTTCCTTCTATACACTTCATTGGAGCAATTTCATCAGCTGGTTCTGTGACGTTTTTTATGCTCTGTATTGTCTGGTGGGTAGCTAGTACAAAGCTCTCAATTACCGTTTCTCAGGGATGGATTGCAGCATTTTGCTGTGTCTAATTCATGTTTGAGGTCGATAATGGGTGATCTACTTTTTGGTGTCTGGCCGTTGATTCTTTGGTTTGATTTGTTTCACGAGCGTGATTGTTTGAATTTAATCTTTTTATTCCAGTTGATAGTTGATTTGTTAGTCCCTCAATTCTGCTAGTTGTGGAAAAGTATCTAAAAGTTTGTTATATTAAAAAAAAATTATATTTTGGTTTCCAGGGGTACAGAGGATATTTTCTCTCCTCATGGTATACCACTGGATCTTCTGGACCGGGTGATGATCATCAGAACCATGCTGTACACACCGCAGGAGATGAAGCAGGTAAGAAAATCTAGCTGCACCTGAGGTTGCTAGTTTAGGTCCAGAAAGTGATCAAACCCCTGTACACCTGGAGCTGCAAGCACAGGTTGCAAACATTAATCTGGCAAGTCAATTCATAACTGGTGGTGCCAGCACAATTCCAGGAAATAATGCACGCCTCTGTATAATTAGAGTGGTATAACATGTTATGGAAATAAAGCTGCTAGCCTCAACTGATGGTGCCAGTACAGGTACAGGAATTGAAGTCTTCAGTAGTGGTCTAGAGGTCAGAAATACCATGTTCACCCTTAGTCAGCAGTATGGGCCCAGTAAATGTGCAACTGGAGTCTCTGCTACAAGTCCAGAAAATAAAGCAGGTAAGCCAGCACTGTGCAATTTGGTTCTCTCAATACAGATTCAAGAAATGAAACTGTGGCAGAAGTGCAGGTAAAAGAGGGGCCATTACAAGATCGATTTTGTGATATGCACTTAAAGGTCTTGATTGTATTAACTGCTTGGACACAGAACAATTGTAGTCTCTCTTTGTGCCTAACAGGAGCTGCAATTTCTGAAATTAAAACTAACAACTAAATTACACTTCTCATAAATCTCTTGTGCATCGTGTGATGTGACTCTGAAGTTTTAGTCCTCTGGGAAAGGGAATATCAAGGATAGGGGGAGGAAGGATAGCTCTGGGGTAATGCGTTTGCCTTGGAAGCAAGACAACGCGGCACAACACAGGTAAGAATCCCAGTCCCGTGCTTTGAAACCACTCGCTGGTATTAAGCGCGTTGTAAACTAACAATAAAATATAAATATATATGAAAATGTGTTGGAGGTGGGGAGTTCGGCCGGGGAGTGTGGTCGGTCTGTCAGAGGTTTCTTTCAAGTCTCTCCTTTATGACTTTATTTAAAATAATTATGACTTTAAAGCAAATGACTCAAATCTGTAGTTTATGAAACTCCTCAAAAAAAGAATAATTCAAAGTTCAAAGCTCACCAGCTTTTGCCCCAAACCAGCATAGTGACCAAACGAAAGGGATCTTGAGGTTGATGCATAGCCCAGTTTCTCCTCTTCAGTACCTTATCCACGCTAACTATGCCTGCCCCCGGCATGCTTCAAAATCAGATGTCACTTTACACCTTCAAATTAGCTTTGATCAAGTGCGTACGAGTAGTCGCATTAACTGCGAGGTGGGGTTTGGCAACGCTTATGAACAGCACATCCACCTCATGGTGTGTAATAACTAAATAAGCAGAAAGACATTCTAGGGTTCCATGTAATAATGTCCCCGCAAAAGTGTCGCCTGGCAAAAGTCGCCAAAAAATTGCTATTTTTTGCAGGGACATTATTACATTTAACATGCAGGGGACACTCCTGCAACTCCCAAAGCCTTTATTTGTCAAGCGGAGTGGGGGGGACACCCTTGCAACCCCCGCTCATCTTGACCCGATATATATGGTCACCATATATAATGTTGCCACAATCTTTTCCCTGCAACGTGTATGGCGACCATATGTATGTAAATAATATTACTTTATACTCACTCTAGAAGGTTAATGTAAGATCTATAGCTGAACAAATCAGTCTGGACACAGTCTTAGACGTTTACTTGAACTCGCGTACAAGATCAAATATAGTAATATTGCAAGAAATAAGATATATAAGGAAGAGAGAGATATCCACCAGCCCCTCACTCTGGCTAGGTCCTGATCAACAATAGAACCCAGAGCGGGGGCTACATTCCACACCTACATTACTAACATAACAACCCTAGTCAGAACATACCATATCTTCCCCCTTAAACAATACAAACAAAAGGTGAAACAGAGCCAACAAAACATCACAACCAACTCCACATCACCTATCAGCAACTGACAGAACTTCCATTCCACTCAACACATCCCATCTACGCAACACCAAAATTATGTACGCTCACAAACCAAACCATCATCCATCCAAGCATGCAAGCTCTACAGCTGGATTCATACCAAGGAGACAAGCTCCAATCCATCTCACAACCAACCACTTCACTCAACAATACTCAACCAACCCACTACCAGATAGCACCTCACTCTCCACACTCGGGACCCAACCTGGCCATCCTGGAAAACCACAGCATCAGATATTCAGGACCCAACCCGGCCATCCTGACACTGCAGCATCATAATGCACGCACCCTCAGGGCCCAAACTGGCCATCCTGACATCACAGCACCATGCTGCCAAACAACCTCACTGCAACACATACACACACAGGACCCAACCCGGCCATCCTGACACTGCAGCACCATACTGCCTACATCCTCCTTGCAACAGCACATGACCCACCCGGCCATCCTGAACAGCACAAAAACCAAAAGGAGGAAATTTCCAACTGTTACTTTTTCATACTCAAAATCCATAAATTACTCTACCTGTAAGAAAAGAAAAATATGCTGCACTTCATATTTAAATATATTATCACCTCACCAAAAAGTCATCAGTTGCCTGAAGAAGAACCTGAAAAATAAAAAAAAGTCTTTACCCATATAAAATGCACCTCACTATGTAATGCCCCCAAAACAGAGGCCACAACACACATCCTCTCTGCACTACATACACAACTCACAGCTTACATCCTAGCAGGTTGCACAAAATTACTTCACAACACAGGCCTCACAATACAAGTCACGCATTGCTGTTCCTAAGTGAAAATAACAGCAAAACTCCATTTAATAGCTCGGACACTAATCAGTGCTAATTGCTCTTTTTGCTGAAACGAAAAAATTCCAATGTAAAACGAACAAATGGAATATACTTCCCACAGCAATTGTCGACGTTGATCTCTCCACAGTGAACCCTTCATGGTCCTGTTGGCTTATACGCCGCTCTGCGCCGCAACCTCCAATTTTTGTACCAACTTGTGCGAATCTCCTCCATTACACACGGCGTCTGCTCCTTTTCGTGAAATCTTTATAATGTACTCCATTACGCCACACATTCCGCTTGTAAACATGGGACACCAGAGGAAAGAACCTCAGGAAAAACTGACGCAACGTTCAGAGATGCCGTGACATTGGAGGGTTCTTTTCTTTTCGTCATACGCTTCTGTATGAGCAAGCTCTCAGAACGATGACACCGTCACCTCAATGAAACGATCACCGTCATCTGCATGAACTTGCTGACGTCATCAATCACAGGAAAGATACAGAAGAAAACAGAGCTCTTCGCCCAACAGTCCCCGCAGTAGGACCTGTCCTCCCACTGCTGCTGGTGCTGGACTCAAAGTCCCAGAAATCGCACGAATCGCAACAGCGCACTGCCTCCAATTCTTCAGGAGCACGACCAATGCAGCACCTCAGACCACATCCTCTCCCTCACTGCTGACCGGTAAGGACTGCTACCGCTTGCTTGTAATCTCTACCAGCACAACTCTCTAGACAGCACCAGCCTGGATGCTGATTGCCGCGCTAATGTCCCTCAGTGCCTTTTCACTTTTTTCTTTCTTCTCTCTATATGAGAGAAACTTCGCACTTCCTTGGCAGCTGCTCAATCTCCTCTTAAGGTGCACCCCCAAATGCCCCTAGTTTCTTAGGGTCCACTTTCTCAATGGTCCGGTGTCTTCTCACCTTTTGGCTCTCCTTTGGAGGCCAGAAACTCTCACCTTTGGGGCCCGGGACCAGTGGATGTCTCCCCATCTTCGCTTCCGTCTTCACCTTAGGCGCTGCCCACAGCTCTGCTACCTTCTTCCTTGCAGTTTGCAGTGTCTCTACCCTTTTCTATTTTACTTCTGGCCTTGTCACGCAGTTCTTTCGCATCCTCGTCGCCAATGTAAGATCTATAGCTGAACAGATCAGTCTGGACACGGTCTCTTAGTTAGACGTTTACTTGAACTTGCGTACAAAAATATTATAATATTGTAGGAAGTAAGATATATAAGGAAGAGAGACATCCACCAGCCCCTCACTCTGGCCGGGTCCTGATCAACCGCCAACAATAGAACCCAGAGTGGGGCTACATTCCACACCTCAACATTCCAAACCTACATCACTAACATAACAACCCTAGTCAGAACATAACAGTTAACTTGTTTGTCAAACATAAGTGTATGCAAATTATTGTTTTTTATGTGATTGAATGTAAACGAGCTAAGTCGGTATCCCTAAGAACGGGATATTTTGTTGCAGGAAGGGCCATTAAAAGTATTCTTTTAAGACCCTTTCTGGTGCAAGCCCACAAACGAGGTTGTTGCAAAGGTCTTTATAAAGATTGAATGAACTGACGAAAGAATGAATAGGTGACAAGTGAACTCCCAGAAATCTTTGTTTTAACAGAAACAAACCCATATAAAATGATCTTTTCGAATTGGAATAGAGGGAGATGCATTTTGTGTGCTGCTGTTCACCCAGGAGAAAAATGCTGCACGAGCAAGGCCTGATAAATTGACAAGGATTTAGTATCGACAAAATTCCCTGGTTATAATAGTCTTTGTATTTGTATTTATTTTATTTGTAGCACGCACCAAGTCCAGGGGCATCCGGGCGCAAAGAACTTGGTAAGGATATTTACATAGGTTGCACAAACATATACATAATAACAGAATAAAATGCTATACAGTATAATACAAGGTGTTTCAGTAAGCAATAATCTATCTGCATAAGTTAGTCTAAACAGAATTTAGATGAGGCATCAGCTACATCTAGAGGTGGTTACTACAGGCATAGGCTACATTAGATTTGCGTAGTAAGCCAAAATTTGGTTTTCCGTTTGAATGAATTGAAGGAAGGCTCAGTCCTGATAGTGGTGGGAAGAGTGTTCCAGAGCTTAGTGGCCAGAACGGGGAAGCTCACGCCCCCTGTTTTTTGGAGTTTAAATCTGGGCCCGGATAAGCTGTGTGTCTGGGCAGTTCTTGGGGTTGAGAGGAGATGTGGAGGGAGAGGCGGTTGGAAAGATAGGGCGGGAGGGCCTTGTTCGCCACGCATTTGTGGATAAGGGTCAGTGTTTTCAGCGCAATTCTCTGTTTGACAGGGAGCCAATGTAGGTTGGACCTGATGTCGGAGGTGTGTTGGCTTCGTGGAATATTTAACTCCGCTCTAATGGCGTTGTTCTGGGCAATATGTAGTTTAAGGTTGGCTTGGCTGGTTCCCAGATAAAGGGCACTGCAGTTGTCAATCTTGGACATAAGCATTCTAGCTAAAGTGATACTATTGGGGGTGGTCAGGAAAGGTCTGCAGGCTGCAATAACTTTGCAGGTATATGCCGACGCTGATCTGATGGCATTAGTTTGTCTTGTCAGGGACAGGGTGGAGTCAAGGTAGATACCCAAGGTTTTAGTATCCTTGGATACTTTCATGACATTACCATCAATGATGGACTGATACAAGTAACCTAGTTTAAGTCGTTGGGAGGAGCCCAGGATGAGGAGCTCCGTCTTATCGTCATTGAGACAAAGTTTGTTTTGGGCCATCCAGCCCTGGACTACCAAATATACTTAATTCCATGCCTTGGTGTCTACAATGTGGTCACCTGTGATGGGAATGAGTATCTGGGTGTCATCCGAATAGTTGGTATAGGAGATGCCCAGATGGTCAAGAACATGAAAGAGCGGTTTGGTGAACACACTGTAGAGTGTAGGTGACACACATGAGCCTTGAGGTACCCCACAATGGATAGGGGCTGGGTCAGAAGCTGCTGAGGGAGAGAATACCCTCATGTGTCTTTTACTGAGAAAGGAGTTGATCCAGGCAGTGGCTGAGCCGGAGAAATGAGCGGCAGACCTGAGGTGCTGGTACAGGATTTTATGATTGACCAGATCGAAGGCTGCAGACAGGTCTAGGAGTAATAGTAAGGCTAATTTACCATTATCTTTCAGGACTTCGATTTGCGTTTTCAAGTCTATCAAGGCCGTTTCGGTCCCGTGCCTAGGACGTAAACCAGATTGTCTAAGTCCGAGGAGGTTATTAAGTTCTAGATAGTCTTGGATTTGCAGGTAGATCGAGTATTTTGAGCATGAACGGGACAGTTTTTGTGATAGGCCTGTAATTAGTTGGTATATTCGGGTCTAAGGAAGGTTTATTTAGCAGAGGGATCACCCAAGCATCCTTTCGATTTTCGGGAACAATACCTGTTTTAAAGGAGGGGTTAATAAAAGCCATTATGAAAGGGGCGATGCCATGAGCCGATTTCTTGATGATAGAGGCAGGCCAGGAATCACCTTGGCAATTGGATGGTTTAATTCTATTGATAATGGCTTGCACTTCAGCAATACTGAGTGGAGAGAAGACAAACGGTTTGATTTTAGGTGATGCCATGGGAAGAGTCCTGTGAGGAGAGGTCAGGCGATTGTCCAGCTTCAATCCAGATTGTTTTTCTTTAATTTTATCTTGGAGAAAAGTAATTTTATTCACGAAGGCTGTCTGGATATTAGCGCACCACTTGCAGTCTTTCATACAAGTGTCGGGCGGTGTGGCGGGGGATTCAAGTTCCTTTAAGATCTTGAATAATTCTATGGTATTTGAATCTGCTTGCAGGATGAGGGTATTGAAGGATCCTTTTTTGGCAAGATAGATGGCTTCCTTATAGTTAAGGGTGGCTAATATAAGGCCATCCTTATGAGCATCTGATTGAAGGCTTCCAGCGCAACGTTTACCTTTGCGTAGTATTCTTAACTGCGGGGTAAACCAGGAGTTAAGATGCGCATGCGGTTTAGGCTTTCTCAGTTTAATGGGGGCAATGGAGTTTAAAGCTGAGAGCATCGCTTGGTTATAAGTATCTACGAGGATTGTAGGATCAGAACAGGCGTATGTGATCTTGTTAAGAGCGGTAAGTAGAAGAGGGATTCATTTCTCTCTGGTTATGTCCCTTTTATTTCTGGTAGGGAGGGCAGGTGCCATTGTAGGAAGAGGGCGTGGGGCTGCTTCAATTGTAAAGGTAATGATATGGTGGTCAGACCATAGGAAAGGGTATATTAGAGAGAACCTCAATGTTGCAATTGTTGTCAGCAAGCCAGTCAAGTGTCCTTCCTTTAGTATGTGTAGGTTCTAAGATATGCTGAGTGAATCCAAGGTCAGTGAGAGTATTAGCAAGGTCCATGGCGGTAGGGTCATTGATGTCACGGAATCCTAAATTAAGGTCCCCTGGTAGAATAATTTGCGAGTTGGTTTTGGATTTATCTATTAATAAGGTAGATATGTCATCCGCAAAGTAGGAAGCTGGGCCAGGTGGTCTATAGATAAGGTGTAGGGTGGCAGTTTGGTTGGGTGATAGAGGTAGCTTGACTGAGATTAATTCCGTAGTCTCCAAGTTGACATTTGGTACAGCTCTTAGGTCGAGTGAGTTTTTGTGGATGAAGGCGACTCCACCCGCTCTAGTTTGGGCCGTTTTACGATCACAACACGTAATACTGTAATCAGGCGGTATGGCAAGAGATAATGAGGGACCAGATGCTGCATGTAGCCATGTCTCGCATATAGCAATAAAGTCAAGCTTTTGGGTCGTGATAAGATCAGCAATGTCAAGCGCATGGGCAGTGACTGATCTAGCATTTTAAGGGCTCCTTTGATCGGAGTAGCTTTGGCTGTTGGGTCTGCGGTTGTGGAGTTGTTACCGGTGTGGGGCATAGGTATGTCAAGGGGGCTATGACTGGGTGAGGGGAGTTTGGGCAGGGTGCAGGCAAGAGAGTAGGAGCACCTATTCACATGGCAGAACCTGGATCCTAGTCTCTTATTTCTGAGGTGGGTGGCACAAGGTTGATTCGGGGTAGGTTTCTTGGCAGTGTTCTAGCCAAAGAGAAGGGTCATTGAGGTACTGGTTAGTGGTGTCATCGTTATGATTGTGCTCATTAGCCACTGGCTGGAGGTAGCCCATGGTATAGTAGAGTGGGCGCAGTAGCTGATGCTGAACAGGGTATGCAGGTGCTACAGTAGGTGATGGCTGGCCGGAGAGGAGGATGGGTGGTGTAGAGGAGAGCAGCCAGGCCAAGATGGACGGTATTGTAGGCAAGAGAAGGATACAGGTTAATAGGATGCGCAGGCGCATGACAAGGCGTAGTGTTGGGAGTACAACTGGTGAACCTGAGGGCTGAATCTACGTCACAGCTAGAGTCACAGCCAGATACAATCAGGCTAGATGTAGTTTCTAAAATTAGCAGCAGGATAGGCACAATAGATTCAATCTGGCTAGATGCAGTGTCTAGAGCTAGCATCTGACAGGCACAATAGATTCAATCCGGCTAGATGCAGCGTCTAAAGCTAGCATCAGGACAGGCACAATAGATACAATCCGGCTAGATGCCGTGTCTAAAATTAGCAGTAGGACAGGCACAATAGATAGTCAGGCTAGATGCAGTGTCTGATACTAGTAACCAGGACAGGCACATTGGAGTGGATAATCAGGCTCAATATAGAGTCCATACTGAATGCAAAGCCAGGCACTAAGGACTAATGCAGGGTCAGGTGCTGATTGCAGTAACAAGGAGATATGGCTACATAATATGACGGATATTAGGAACCGTGGCAGGCACGAGACAAAAGTTGATATGGCTGAAAAGCAATGTCTAATACTAACAATCATGGCAGGCATAGAGGAAGCGAAGTCCGGGCTAGATGCAAGACTATACTAGATACCATGTCTGTAGAGCACCAGGCTCCTGGATAGGGAGGGCAAGTAAGAGCAGAGTCAAATGTCGCAGTAGGAGAGCGGCAAACGCAATATCGGTAATACAAAGTGTGCTAGGCTAGACGTGACATCAAGGCTCAGTACAGGCTAAGCAGAAAGGGCCTAATGGGCAGATGTCAGCGTACAAAGGTAGGTTTAGCTGCACAAGAGGAAGCTTTACAATGCAAGTATACATTGCTGGTAAATGCACTTTACAACGTAGTGAAATATTACATCTCATCAACAAACCAGGAGAAGACTAGCAATTGTCCGACAACAGTGGGGCTCACTGCATAAAGGGATCTGACAATGGGAGGATAGGGGTCTGGAGGGAATGCGGACAGATTGCAGGCCAATGGTCAGGTGGATGCAGAAAAGGTGCCGGCGGCCCTCTTGGATCAGGAACACCTTGTGTGTTCCAATGTTGGCTGGAAAATGGTGTGAAAAATAAACTTTTGGGCTCGATTCGGAGCCAGAAAGGATTTTATCCTGGTCAGCCACAAATTGTACAGCAGAATGCAGCGGTCTCCGTCTTGGGGGAATTGAGGCTGTCAGGGTCAGGAATTCAGGCAAGGTGCCTATCTTAAGCCAGATAATAACAGCTGGGATGCTGGTCCCACTGCTCCTGCAGTGGTAGGTGCTCCTGAGTCAGCTACCACTACGATCGAAGAAACCTATTAGCCTGGCCTGCGTTCACACAGGGGAGTGCACCTGATAATGTTATCTTTGCTGGATTATAATGCCTAGGAAAGGTTCTTTCAATATACCCAAGACCCCCCCCCCAATAGTTTTTATTATCTAAGCGTAATACTGGGTGCCTGAGGACTTTAAAAAACAACCACCATTTAATGTAATATCATTGCTGCACACATAAATCCATGGCACCACATAGTTATTGTAAATTGAGAAAACCCACGGGATGCTTTTCACCCGGGGACTCACTGGCAGTCTTCAAGGCGCGCACTGCACACCCATCTCTTTTTCCGAACCCAGAGGTACCCAATAGCTTAGCACACATTTTGCAGGACCCCTGCAAGCCAGGCTGTGGGGAATTCCCCAAGCTCCTTAACAAAGCACAGGGCACGCCCCACCCCGGACCACCACGTATGCGCAATGTTCATGATTATGCCGGTGCAGGGGCATGCACCACTGCAAGTGAAAGAAGTAAATGTTTTTTAATCAATGCTTAAATGCTTAATTTAACATAAAAAGAAGGGGGCGGTGCCTGTGCACAAATATACTTTACAAGTCATTTATAACGTTCCTGTACACAAGTGTTTCTAGGCGCAACAAGACGAAGGGTATACCGAGGGAGGGCAAACAATGATCCTTCTAGGCATTGTGTCATTCAGATTGTGCCAGTTCAAGGGGGAGCGAAGAGAAGGGCCTGGGGTGGGGGGAGTACAGTGGCAAGTGCTGCCAGACGTGGTAAATGCTGCCAGGGTTGTGGCTCAAGTGGAAAGAAGCAGGGGACTGTAGGGTTGCAAATACAGTCCCGAAGTGGGTGGGAGGCCCGGAGGCAGTGAAAGGTGCTACTGGCCGTGCAGGAGCCTAGTGCTCGTGAGGTTCAGTGGGTGGCCAGGTAACCAGTGAATGGAGGGGAGAGCGCTGAAGAAATCGACCCTCGGAGACTCCCATCAACAGATCTTTCCGGCCTTGATGGGCTGCTTCGGGCTTTGGCCCACACAGTAGGGAGAGAGGGGCAAAGGACGTTTGAAAATGTATTTACCCCTTTTCATACATTAATCTCGCCTAGCTGCCGTTTCATTTCATTATGGATAGAACCCTCCTTCAAGTTCTGCTCTAAGTGCAACAGAAAATTCCCTTGGGTCGACAAGCACCTGGTGTGCAACCTTTGTTTCCCTCTGGATCATGTCAAAGGGACCAGTCGAGCCTGTAAGTTCTTTAGACCCAAAACATTAAAGGACTGTGTTGTAATGTAGCTTGGAGTGTTGTGAGGTCATGGTTTGCTGGAATGTGGTGGTTGGAGTGTTCTACAGTTGACCGTTGGGCTTGGAGTGAGAGAAAGGTGTAGTGCCGGTGTTTCTCTTTTTATGTCTCGTCCTCCGTGTCCCCTACCATCCCTTGTGCATCTTAAAGGAGTACAGGACCAGGACAATAAAGCATTGTATAACTTGCCTTTGGTGTCCAGGATACGTCTATTTACCACACTGGCGACTAGGATGGGATGGTAGGTGGACTGCCTCCTCCATCGGTGCTTCTTGGGGGGGGGTGCAGCACTTGAGGAACACCGCCCCCGTGGAGGACCCCCACACCCAGGCGGGTTCCGTCTTGAGTTGGCCCGCCATGCGCATTTCGCTGCCCCTTTGGTTCTCCTGGTGAGGCCCAAGTCGAGAATCTGTGCTGAGGAACTCCTTGCCATGTGGTTGGCGGCGCTCGAGAGTGGGCCTGGAGGATGTTGGGCGTGGTTTCAGCTGTTGCAGCCCAGTGTGCTGCAGACAGAGTGCAGACCTGCGCCACCCGTGTTTTCCCGATCACAAGGGGGTCGAGCGCGGCAGTGGAGAAGTAGAAGTCTGCAGCTGCTGGCCGGAAGAGGACCCGTGCCTCGCCCCCGGTTCCTCACTGGACGGGTTGCGGGCTGAGTGGTGCGGAGGCAGGTGGCAGGGCGTCTGCAGCTGTTGCCTTGGAGAGAGCCGTGCCATTTCCCCAGCGTCCCCGTGCCCGTTGAGAGGAGTTTTGGTCCGAGTCTACGTGGGAGCCCCCTTGGTGCAGGGACAGTGGCCCAAGGGAAGAGTGCTGACGTCACAGCAGTGCCGCCAGGACCTTTTGTGTTTCGACGTTCTGTGCCGCGCGTGTCCTGGGTTGGAAGTAAACATCATTGTCGATGAGATGTTTTTCTTTTTTTAGTCCCAGGAGTATAAGGAGACCCTGTTGGAAGTACTGACTGTAGTGGAGTTTTCAGCCTGAATCCAGTGGAAACCCTCCTCGTTGAAGAGTTCATTTGTCTAAGAGCTAAGGGACTTTCAAGAACTGACAGGTCGTGGCCTGGTTCATGGGACATTCTATCAGGTTAGTGTTTTGGGCCGTATGTGTGGGTGTGAGTGTTAGTATATGTTGTGGCCCACTTTAATGGGATGGATACAAGGCGTCCCCATTTTATGTCCCCGGTTGTAATGTTAGGGGTGGTGTTATTGACGGCCGTTGTCTGTTGCCTGTGGTGTGTTTCGTTGTGGCCTTCTGTTTAGTTTAATGCCCCGGCGTAGAGATATAATTTTAGGGCTTTGCTACTCTCTCTCTCCTCAAGTATGGGGGGGGCGTGGTTGGGGGTCCAGCGTTTTCTCTATAATGACTCAATGGCACGTATTGTACTATCTCATTGTGGTCCATTTGAGGGGGCTGAACGCTGTTACATCAGGAAGTGTTCCTTTAAGAGATTTGAATGCAGAGCTACTCGTGGACTGAGAGTTCTGGAACATAAGTTTCATGCAGCGTGCTGTCCGATACCTGGAACATATGTTTCGTGCAGCCTGCCGTCCCGGACCTTTCTTCGGATGAATTTACCAGTGACTTGATGCCATTCCTGATTTTTCCTGCACCTACCTTTTGCCGTTGTGCTTATGTAACGTCAGCGGCATGTCATATCATCGCATGGTTAATGTTGTGTCTCATGGGGTGTGGAGTGTGGTGCATGTGCGAGTACAGTAGAGAGGGTGTACGTGCGGCATCTCGTGGTGTAACTCCTCAGTGGAGCTCAGATTGTGTGTGGGCAACAAGGCCGTGAGTTTGTTCGCCCTTTTGTTTCCGCTATTAACATGTGTTTTGGGTATGGTACAGGAGAGTATGTTAGGTGTTCATCATTTTTGGCCAGTAGCAAGGGGTGACCTGGAGTGCCTTAGGAGCGCTTTGGGGCAAGTTTAGAGAAGGAAGCTCTATTGTTCTCATAGTGCCTGGTTCAAGTGCTGGGGTAGGTCGCTATGTGTATGTGGATATGCCTGACTTCTGGGTGTTTAGTTGGGTGTGTTGTCTGGTAGTGCTTTAATAGGGGTGATGCTCTGTCAGATTTGTTCGACATCCATGGATACCTGTTGAGGAGTGCCTGGGTGCGCCTAATAAGTCTTGGTCAATGGAGTTTCATAGCGCTTGGTCTAAGTGCTGAGGTAGGTCGCTATGCCTAAGGGAGTATTTCTGTTTTGTTGACCGCTAAAGCAGTGTTGGTCAGTTGTGTTTCATAGCGCTTGGTCTGAGTGCCGAGGTGGGTCGCTATGCCTGAGGGAGTATTTTAGCTTTGCCTGTTTCCATAGTACCTGGTCATGGCCGGGGTAGGTTACTATGTGGATCTGATGTATTTGAGTTTCTTATCTGATTTCTAAGTTTGGTAAATCAGGTTGTCTTACTGGTGGTGTAGCATGAGAGAGAGAAAATTGCCATTTGGTACGTGGCTGTGGAGTAGTATTGTGAATGGGGGTTTCTGTTGTGGTTCACCAATTAGACTATGTGGGTCCCTCTGTGATAGTTGGGCATTCGTTGTTGCTCCGTTCAGGGAGTTGTTGGTTTGTGCTCAGAGGGGCAGCTCTGAGACTCACGGGGGCAGACCGGAGTGGAAGGTGTTTGGTGCGCAGGTGGCTAAGCTGGTTAGGTTGTAGTGTTGGTGTTCTCTAACAATAGTTTGTCTAGGGGTGGCAGCCCTTGGTTCCGAGGGGCAGCTCGGGACAGGCGGCAGTGCATAGTTTTATTGTTAAGTCCTCGAGGTAGTGAGCCGAGGGGCATGGGTAATAGTGTTTTCAAGGTTGTAGCAGGTTGATGTTTTTGGAGTTAGTGGGGAGGTGTCCACTGTAGGCCGTTGGCATTTTCTATGTGGTCCAGTTGGCCTGTGAATGGTTCCATGTGTATGGTTCCTTATGCGTTTTTGGGGTTCCCGGAGTTCTGGGCATAGAAGGCCGCTGTGTGCAGGATTGCTGGAGCCGTGTGTGGTCTTTGGATGATTGGGGTTTGGTGCTGGTCACAGTTTCCTTTTCATTCTGTTGTGTTTTCCCTAGGGAGGGAGAGGTGTTGTAATTTAGCTTGGAGTGTTGTGAGGTCATGGGTTGCTGGAATGTGGTGGTTGGAATGTTCTACACTTGACCGTTGGGCTTGGAGTGAGAGAAAGGTATACTGTATGAGTGTGGGGGTAAGCCCGGTGTTTCCCTTCTTATGTCTCCTCATCCGTGTCCCCTACCATCCCTTGTGCATCTTGAAGTAGTACAAGACCTGGACAATAAAGCATTGTTTCTTACCTTTGGTATCCAGAATACGTCCTTTACCACAGACCGTTTAACCAAGCGCTGGGCCCACCACACCATGCAGGCTGAGGCCACCATGGACGGGGAGGGGACCTACAGCGATGGCAGCAACACTGTTTTTTCCGACAGCGAAGGCAACAGGGTTACTTCGGTTTCCCAAGCACTAGCTCTTGACCCCACCAGACTGACCGGCGGTCTTGTTACCGGGACGACCCCCCGCGGCATCAGCGCTCACACACTACCACTACGCACACAGCCAAGGGCCGTGACTCGACGTGCACGTCGACGAAGAGCCCACACACAACGTCTAGGGAGAGGTCCACAAGTTCCCTGTCCTCAGGGCACTCAAGGTCCTAATCGCCCCATTGTAGGCCCCGGCTGTCGAAAGACAGAGCAGATGTTATGCCTAAAACCGTGCCCGCATGTCGGCTGACGAGACGTCGGCTCACCCCACGGTCGAAGTTTGACATGCCCCGTCGAAATCGGCGAAAAATCTGAAACAATCGGGCTTAGCCCATCTGGTCGAAAAACATGTCCCGAAATGCCTAATGAAGGGGAAGAAGTCCAACAAAAGACCCCTCATAGGCAAAGGGCCCATTCATCTTCCAGAGAAAGGGATTTGCATCCAAAGGAAAGGGATTCAAATCAGCCTCCTCCTCGGGTCCCAGTCACACCTCAAGATCAGGTTCTCCCACTGGACCCTGTGTCCATTCCAACCTCTGCCCAATGCAAGACATAGACAGGATCATGAGAAGGATGACCTTTATGGCAAACTTTTTTTGGATAAAAAAAAACAGATTCTTTCCAAAGCATTCTAACCACCCCACCCACAGCAGCTGCCTGTAGTTCTCAGGCCCCTGCAAATGCCACTGCTTCTCAGCCCCCTTCCAAAAGGTCTCGTCCTGAGACCCTGGCTATCCCATCCCAGCAGGACCCTCCAGTCATTGACCTGTATGACCCGAATTCAGACACTGAGGGCCTCTACGTAACCCAGGAGGCTGCAGATCCAAACTATTTTGATAATGAAGAGCAGGACATGTATAACATTGACTCTCCCGTCACCCAGGATCCTCCGGTGGCAGATTGTAGATAACCAGCCACTACAAAACGACATGCTCATCAAAGCTGAGCACATAGCAGATAAAAATGATAGAAACTCAACAAGACAAGTACCTTGTAGACAACATTTTAGGGGATAAGAAGGCTTTCGCACAGTTCATTCCCATCCTGCCTTCTATCCAGCGGAGGATACAGCCCTCGCCTAACCAGACTCAGGCAGTTAATCCCCGCATTGAGAAGCTCTTCCGCCCTGCTCCCTAAGACCTTCGCTATATCAGGGGACAGCTCAAACCTGACTCTCTTGTAGTTACAACAAGGAAAAGAGCAGGAACACCCCTAGCCTCTTCTGAGACACCTCCGGACAAGGAGAGTAAGAAGCTGTACATGATGGGGCGGAAAGGGGCCTCTTCGGCTGTCTTAGAAGCGAGGATCGCTAATAATACCACACTTCTGGCGAGTTATAACTGCCATAAGTGGGATGAGGCGTCCGACCTTATAATCGACAGCTCCTGAACCACTTAAGACACGTGGCTGCAGAAGGCAGGGCAGTTTCAAGCTGCATTCTAAATTCTAAATTGTAATCTTGACGCTGACAATGCGGGCAGATTTATTGCAGAAGGAACAATTATTAAGCATCATGCTTGGCTACACCAGTCCGGCTTCAAGCAAGAGACGCAAGCTATGCTTCTCAATATGCACGTTGAGCCCAACATCCTCTTTGGCAAGGCCGTTGAAGTCGTCTTAAAAACTGCTAAGGTGGAATACGACACACTCAAGTCGCTGGGCCAGCTAACTAATAAATCCACTGGCCAAAGAGGCAATGATAGTAATTTTCGTCGCTTTCGCAGACAAAATTCACAAAGGGGATCAGGCTACAGTCCAAGTCGGGGAGCATCCTGGGGTAACGATCAAGGCCAAGCCTCACAAGGTTACCAAAGGGGACAGCGTCAATCCCGCGGCCGTGGGAGGTGGTCCTCGTCTAGTCTAGAGGTGGAGCCACACCTCCAAAACAGTGACTACCCGCTTCAGGTGCCCTCCCATGCTTCTCCAGTAGGAGGGCGTATTTCAAACCTGACCCAAGCATGGAAGGGAATCACCTCAGACAAATGGGTGCTAGCCACCTGTAGCGGGTGGTTATTGTGTGGAGCTAATCGAGCGACCCTGAAACCATACCACGCGCCAGACGACTCACTTGAAGGAAGAACACATCCTTCTCGAGGAAATCGCAACGCGGCTCCAAAAGGACGCCAAAGAAAGATCTTCTAATGCGCCCTTCAAACACACGTCAAGCCACAAGAATTCTGCATGATGACGCTACAAGAAGTAATCCCTCTGTTAAAACGGGGGGGGGGGGGAGATTACATGGCAACATTGGATATGAAAGATGCTTATTTCCATATTTCAATGTTCCAGCGCACAGAAGATTCTTGCGGTTCAAGATAGCAAACCAGCACTACTAATTCGGCATAGCATATGCACCAAGGGTATTCACAAAGGGACTGGCGGTGGGGGCAGCGCACCTGCACAGGGAGGGAATCCCAGTGTACCCTTACCTGGAAGACAGGCTGATTATAGGGGTGACTCCCCATATTTGCAGTCAAAACATTCAAAGAACTATCAACCTTCTCTTTCAATTGAGCTTCTCCATAAACGAGAAAAAAAGTCAAGTCTAGTGCTAAGCACAACCAAATGGTTCCTAGGAGCTTTAATGGACTCGAAGGAGGGGTTATTCTTTCTATCAGAGAAGAGTCCAAAATATGTTACTGCAAATACCTCATTATCAAGACCGCTGCCAGATACGCGGGCGCAAAGCTATGCGTTTGCTAGGCATGATGGCATCTTGCATTTACCTGGTACAACACTCGCGCCTGCGTCCCATGCAAGAGTGGTTGGCGAAACAGTGGTCTCGGGCAAGCGGTCAGTGGGACGATCTAGTGGTTGTTTCGCCAACACTAGTACAGAGTCTTCGCTGCTGGACAAGAGAGACCCTGACAAAGGGGAACCCCTTCTACGATCCAGAGATACAGGCCGTTGTTACAACAGACGCCTCCATAGCAGGGTGGGAGCCCACTACCTGCACCATACAGCTCAGGGTCTCTGGTCTCAGTGGCTCAGAACCACACCAACCTGCTAGAACTCCTGGCAGTCTTCGGGGGTTCAAAAATCTCCTACCCAACCTGTCAGTGCAGATCCTAACAGACTGCACTAGGGCAATGTTTTACTTAAACGAGGGACAAATCTGTCCAAGCTTGCCCAGAAAATTTGGAAATGGGCACTCAAACAGAAGATTTACTTGTCATCCCAACATGTTCCAGGGGATCTCAATTCACTGGCAGATGCTCTGAGCAGGGATCCGCTCCTAGAGGAACACGAGTGGCGACTAAACGAAGAAGTCGTAGGAGACCTCTTCTCTCAGTGGGGTTTCCCCACTATAGACCTATTCGCCACAGGCGAAAACAGGCCATGCCCAGAATTCGCATCCAGGTTCCTCCAGCCAGGCTCCCGGGGGAATGCTCTATGGATGAATTGGTCAGGGATGTTTGCCTACGCTTTTCCACCAACCCCTCTGATGAGGAAGGTGGTCAACAAAATGCGCAGGGAATCAATGACGCTCATCCTGGTTGCTCCTATGTGGGTGAGACAACCATGGTATCCACACCTATGCAAACTGGCGGTGTGCGACCCCATCAAACTCCCTTGCCAGTACAACCTACTCTCCCAGCACGAGGGGCTAACAGTGCATCCTCAGCCCAACTCGATGAACTTGGCAGCATGGCTCCTGAAGTCATAGTTCGAACATCTCAATTTACCTCAGATATGTATGGATATCCTAAAAGAATTAAAGTCTTAACACGAGGCACTGTTACTATGACAATTGGAAAAGATTAGGTATTTGGTGCCAGAATAAGAAAATCAACCCAGTTGATTGTACTCCTTCCAATATTGTCACCTCTATGCTTCACTTACCTGATGCAGGGTTAGTGTTTAACTCGCTCAAAATGCACCAGGCAGCTTCATCAGCCTACACCACTGCCCATAACAAGGTGTCATAGTGGAAAGTGCCAGTTGTCAAAGCATTTATGGAAGGGGTAAAGAGACTCCACCCTCCAATTTCTAACCCACCACCAGGGTGGGACCTTAATGTGGTACTTGCTAAGATCATGGGTCCTCCCTTTGAGCCCATGCACAAATCTAGTCTCAAACACCTAACTTATAAAACTGCTTTCTTAGTAGCCATTACATCCATAAGAAGGGTCAGTGAAATTCAAGCTCTGTCAGTGCTGGATCCTTTCTTTAGAGTACATAAGGATAAACTGGTTTTACGCACTCACACTAGGTTTTCACCTACGTTTATTTCCAAGTTCCATGTTAACCAGTCAATTGAGCTACCGGCCGCCTTCCAGGAACCCAAAAGCTCTACTGAGGTGAAACTCCACACACTAGATGTGAGAAGAGCGGTTCTCTACTATGTAGACAAGACCAGACCGCTAGGAAAGACAGATTAACTGTTCATCTCCATAGGTCTAGGCAAAGAAGGAGATTGTGTCTCAAAGAATGCCATCTCTAGATAGTCAGATGTATACAACAGTGCTATTCCCTCTCGGATAAAACATTGCCTTTTACGCCAAGGGCCCACTCTACAAGAGGTACTGGAGCCACTCTGGCTATAATTGCAAATGTACCCCTTGACAGCATTTGCAAAGCAGCTACCTGGAGCTCTATTCACACCTCTACTCATTGCATTGCATACTGCATTGACAATCATTCCAAGATAGATACTCAAGTGGGACAAGCGGTTCTACGACATTTATTTGCTCATGACCCTTCTCACATCCCACCTCCTTCTAACACTGCTCGCTAATCTATGCACAGCATGTGATCTAGGCAGATTGCACAAGCCTCAGAAGGGGTACATTACTCACCGTAATCGTATTTCTGATGCTTTTATCTGCTTAGATTCACATGCGCCCGCCCTTCCTCCCCCCTGAGAGAAGGCGCATGGATGCTTGTAGCCTTATCCATCTTATCTTCTTGGATACTCTGTACTCAGCTACCCCTCATGCTACCTCATGTCAGAAAAAGTACAATCTGAGGGTCCTACACGCATGAGAGATCATGGGTACATGGGACGTCACACTAGGGATAGTATTACTGGCATGCCCTAGCTCGACGCCCCTTTTCGTGTGTGTGTGTGTGTGTGTGTGTGTGTGTGGCGCGTGTGGCGCCGGGGGTCTTCCCCATAGCCGCCCTGCCGGACGACCTTCCGAGGTCGGGGACCTGCGCGTGATGC
Organism: Ambystoma mexicanum; assembly: GCF_040938575.1. Lineage (NCBI taxonomy): Eukaryota > Metazoa > Chordata > Amphibia > Caudata > Ambystomatidae > Ambystoma > Ambystoma mexicanum. The sequence goes on from NC_090923.1 coordinate 116,638,032, forward strand.
CCTCGCCGTCCGAAAGTACGGCGTCGCTGCCATCGCTGAAGGCGCCCTCCGCTGCCATGGCCGCCTGCCTGGCGTGGTGGGCCCAACGCTTCGTCAAAAGGTCCTTAAGTGTCTTAGGTTTAAACCTACTACACGCTCTGCAGTTCGCTTCTGGGTGGTCCCTCGGCAAGCAGAGATTGCACGTGGCGTGCCTGTCGACCCAAGGGTATTTGCGATTGCACTTGGGGAAGAATTGAAAAGGGGTACCCTCCATACGCACCTTGAGGCAGCGGGCTGTTAAGTGTAGGAAATGTATAAGGTGTACCTATATACCAAGAATGTAGAGTATGTACCACCCCCCACTCTCCCTACTTGCAGGGCCGAGGCCAGCGGCCTACCAGGGCCGAGGCCAGCGGCCTTCCGAGGCCCAAATCCGTCGTGCAGCAGCCGACGGTCGATTTCTTCTCCAGCCGGCGTCGAGTGTCGAAGTTCGACGTTGTGGTGGGAAAGGATGTCAATAGATTATTATTTTAAATTCTAGCAAAAGTACAGCATGTGAATCTAAGCAGATACAAGCATCAGAAATACGATTATGGTGAGTAATGTATCATATATATATATATATATATATATATATATATATATATGTATATGTTTGGGATTGGCTCCAGCATCATAACAGTTGGTGAGCTGCAATTTTGGCCCACGATCGGCATACCACTCTGGGGTAGGGTCCGGCCTATCGGTATTGGCGATTTCGAGACATTGTCGATTTTGCAACTTATTCAAAAATAGGAAGTTGGGACACAATATAACATACACAAGGCTATAGCAGACTGCCATGTTAGCTACAAACCCGGGGAACGCCATGTGGGTACTGCTAGCTTATGAATAAAGTGAAAAGCAAGTAATGAGCACTTATGAACAAGGTGAAAAGCACGTGATGAACACTCAATATTGTGAAAGCAAAGTGGTGAAAAAGGGTTAACACCACGAAGGGAGTTGTGTGGAAAACGCATTGTGACAAAGAACCAACCGACCACCAAGGAGAATCATAAATGAGTGTTAACCAATGGCACAGGTGTTGAGGGAGAAAACCTGTGTGGGCAAGAAAGCCCAAAGAATACAGGAATATAACAAGGGTTATCAGTTGTGTGACCTGTAATGGGCGGACAGTGTGGTCCGACAACTGCGCCTAGACCGTGTGACCCCTGCTTGGAAAAAGCCAAGGAAAGCAAAGATATAGAACCTGTATTTTATAAACGGTTGCTGAGGTGAATGAGAAAGAAAGCAATCTGCGTGAACTTTTTCAACTTGGATGATCACAAAATTGAACTAGAACTGTTTTTGAAATCCCGGAGATTTGAACTGGATTTGAAGCTGGAAGAACTGACTTCTTGGGGAAGGGAACCACAAGGCCTTTTTGAATTTGAACTTGGGGAAGAATCTGGATAGTAAGGCAGGAGCTGGAAGAAGCTCAGAACTTATTTGGAACACTTTATTTTGTTGCGGACATCCCTACACATTGTATCTTTAGTTGTGAGGTCTAGTATAGGTTTTTAGACAGATATTTGAGTTGAGCGTACTGACACATACTATCCTACACTCCACCTTAACAGTAGGGCAATTTAGTCCTTACTCCATCCTGACATAAGAAAAATAATCCATTTTGTAGAAAATTGAATCTGTTGTCTGTGTCTTAGTTAATGATGTCTTCACATTTTACACTTTTTCATTTTCAGGCATAATAAAACAATACTAACACAGTTACTTTTCTAGAAGAGTGGAACACAATTCAGAGGTAAGTAAATAACCTTGTTATACTTTTAAGAATAGCATTAAGCAATTCACAGGTAAGGGAGAACTTTAGGACACTTTTGTAACTTATTTTATTTCAGAGTTAGTTACAACACTAACACCTTTAGCAAGTAAGTACTTTGTAAAACTTGTTATCTTTTTTCAAGACAGGGGTTTATACTTTTAAAGTCCTTACCTATTCCAGGACATGAATGATCTCAGAATCAGAAGAGGGACCCTAGTGGTCTAAAAGCCGACAGTAGGTAGATCAGGATGAGGCTCAGATGCAGGAAAGTCGGGGAGTTCCAGATGATTTCTCCTTCAACTACAGACTTCAAAGTTTGTAGTTAGTGTTCAGTGACTTGGTAGAAGGCTGCCTAGATGCGTTTCAGCGTTTGGCTTGGGCGAACGATATGGGCGAACTCACAAATGCACAAATCACCCACTTGCTTAAGACTTTTTAGGTAGGTATTACCCAAGCCAGCATAGTACCTCAGCAGTGAAGAAGAGCTTGCAGACAGATGCCTTCACGATGCAGCAGCACAGGAACCAGTCCCTGGATTTTTGGTTGTGTTAAAGAGCAGACACTGGATGGGAACTTGCAGCAGCTGTCAACAGACAAAGCTGACAACAAAGGATTATTTGTTCCTTTTTGCATTTCAGTGGATTTGGCACTCTTTTACAGGTACCAGATGAAGGACGGTTATCTGGTCGGATTCTCCTTGCAAATCTAGTCCTGAACTCTGGTGAGGGGACTTCAAGGGTTTGAATCGTGTCTCTGGTGGTCCAGCTGGATTCAACCTAAGTTTCGGGAAAAATCGGACTTCAGAAGATGTTGCACAACACTTTAGTTTTAAGAGCCATGGTATTGGTGATTTGCAGGTCATTGCAAGACTGAGTCTCACCAACCTCTGGGTAGGGTTTGTTGTCGCAAGGAAAGAAGGGTCAGAACAGGCTTTGTTTACACAGCATCATACAAAAATTGCAATTATCCGTGGATAAGTGCACCCCCTCCATTCTTTTATGGAACAAGTCATGCGTAAAAAATGCTGACAAACATCCTTTCCAAAAGGGGAGCCCTACTCAAAGGGCATGTGTTGTAGACAAATCACAATATGTATGCTTTGTATTCATTTATTGCATTATTTTCTCAAAATTCATTATAAAATATCCATTTCTAGAAAAACCACACATGGCACAATGACATTTCATATTTTAAAAACCAATTTTGAAGATACACGTCACATCTAGAAAAAACACCTATAATATCAAAAAACAGTGATCACATTTCACCCATCCTTTACTCGCATCCGCGTTCATACCATCCAACATTCGTACTGTGCAACAAATCGCAGTTCTAATCACTTTGTTCTAGAAGTAGAACATCCATCTGTTAGGTCTCGAATATTATTATGATTACGAAGGCCTATTTGACAATACATTTTTTAAGAACTTTTTTTCTTTTTTCACGTGGTTAAACAAGACAAACGTTCAAAAAGAACATACTCATGAACATGTTATTAATTGCCTATATACTCTTACAGAAACTCAGAGACCCAACTCCACGAGGTGGGCTCTATGGTGTTGTCTACTCGAGTTTCAGGCACCACAATAGACATATACTGTTTCTATCTGGTATACCTCATCAGGACATATACATTGTTAGATACCAAAAAACATCAGTTCATATCAACATAGTTCGATTTGATATGTAATGCGTGTCATCTAGGTGTTCAAAATATAACTTCTTTCTATTGTCAAATAGAGTTTCATGCTGTGTTTCTGTGAGAGTCTAATATCCCCCTTATTTCTGCAGTGAAACAATTTCTTATGGTGTCATCATACATTAGCATGCGATCTCTGGCCCAAAACCCACATACAGAGTGGCGCTTTGTGGACAGGACAAGTGCTGGTAGATGTCTTCCAGCCTTAGTAGAATGCACACATCATCAATGACATTCAAATGTAGAGCTACCAGTGCTTGCTTAACTCGCTTTTCCAAGTAGTTGCCGACACGCTACTTCTCTCGTACACAGCAGGCATCTTTGTTCGCTGGAATTAGTTACCATTTGTATTTTATTGAATTTATATAGCGTTTTAATCCAAAATGCTTTACAAGAGGAACCAACAATATACAGCAAGCATTACAAAACAATTGAATGAAACCAGAAAGCAGTGCAAAAAACAATTTACATTATTGAAGGGGAAAAAGAGAAGGGAGGGGTCAAGAAGAGACAGATAGTGGGTGAGAGGAAAGGCGAGGGTAGAAGTAAGGCAGGCAGAGGGAGAAGGAAGGGAAGATTAGAAGCGTACAGGACATAAGGAAGGTGGAAGTGGAGAGAAAGGGAGAGAGGGAAGGGGAAAAGGAGGTGTGGGAGAGAGTACTAATAGAAGTAAGAGGAAGCAAAGGGTTTAAGGAGGTGAATGAAAGATAGGATTTTAGAGAGGTATGAATGTAAGTGAAGGAAGAAGTAGAGTGGATGGAGAGGAAGGCAGTTCCATTGGTAAGGGGCAAGGAGTTGGAAACAGCGGAATCGAGAAGGCGCACAGGGTGGAGGTGGAGAGGAGAGTAGGTATAGATTGGAAGAGCAGAGAGAACGTGAAGGAGTGTAGAAAGTGACGAGGGAGGAAATATGGGGGGGGCGGGGCAAGACCATGGAGGGATTTAAATACGAGACAGAGGAAATTGAATTTGAGCTGGGAATGAACAGGGAGCCAACCTAAAGAGGAGAGAAGAGGAGATGGAGTCATGGGGAGAGAAAAGGCAGAGGGAGCGGATGGCAGGGTGGTAGATAGACTTAAGTGGGGAGAGGTGAGAGGAGGGGAGTCCAAAGAAAAGAGTAGAGCAGTAGAAGAGTCTAGAGAAGATGAGGGAGGGGATTAAGTTTGGTAGCGTGAAAGGTTAGGAAAGGTGAAAGCAGCAGGATCTAGCAGTAAGAAAAATATGGTGAGAAAGGGAGAGGTGGGGGTCAAGATAAAGACCAAGGTTACGTTACAGCAGACTTTTCTTCATTTTCCTCTTCATATTCAGTGCCACTGGTCGACTTGTCTTCCAGAATCTGACTTTTATACAGGAACCCACACTTGACTCTCCCTGTAGTTTACAGAAAGGGGATGGGTGGCTATCCAATCGGGACAGCCAGTCCACCAGTGGGATCTGGTTTCGCTCAGGCACACTAGAAGGCAACGGGCTGTGGCGTTTCGGACTCCTCCCTCACTTCCTGCCTTCAGACACTGGAGCCTCGGCGTGAAATGCAAAGCGTTCCTGACGATGATGAAGCTTCAACTAGGGCCTCCCTACCCACTCCCCCTAGGACGGCAGAAGACCCAAGAAAGGACAAGCGCACTACGAATGGCAAAAAAAGAAGGAAGCTACCATTCTAGCAGAATGGTGACCCTTCTATGCATTACCACGGCTGGTTTAACAGTCATTCAAGTATATCCACTCCCCCATCCTTAAGAGTTAGCTTGTCATAGTAATAGAAATGTTATGGGTCAGTGAGAAAAGGAATACCATGTATCTCCCCAGCACTCTACAAAAGGTGGGGTGTGCTGGTCTTGCATATAAAATGTAAAGGGGATGAAAATACCTCTGTACCTTTGGGAACAGTAATACACATATAAGGTACATCAAGAGAAAAAACAATGGGAAGACTAAAGGGCAACCCAGCAACACTGCACATAAAGTGCTGTGCACTGCCATAGGAAAATGCATTAAGCCCACACGTTAGAGGGAACTATAAAGCTAAACATACACTATAGAGAAAGATAAAAAGATCATCCCTAAAAAGAGTAAATGAAAGGGCGAGGGGTGAAAGATTCCCAATCACCCAGGCACATTGAAAAATAACCACCAAGTCCAGCAAAATGTTCTGGGGGTTTGACAGGTGGGGAAAATTTAGTATAGAATTGAAAATCTATCCTAACATATAATTTTTTTTTTATTATTTGTTATGGTTTATATAAACCTTTACGAAACTTTAAGACAATAATAACATATAAAAACACATAAAATGTTCAATACAATCCTAAGAGGAGAAAAAGCAGAAAAAGAAAAAAGCAAGAAAAGAAGAAAATATAAAAAGAACTTTTCGTCTTGCAATTAGGATTTCTTTCCAGCAACTTTCTATCACGAACACTGCGCATTTGCATGCTATTCCAAATTGCAGATATTCTTTAGATGAGCGTTAATTCTCATTTTCGATACTACTGAGTTACCGTGCAACATTTCATGCCCCAATGATTCCCTATTCAATTGAGATATATCATTGAAAAATTGCGCAAATGATTCAATCCTTTTCAACAGCAATTTAGGGCAAGTTAATAACAGATGAGGCAAAGTCTCTCTTTCACATGCAATTTGACAATGTCTACAATATTTGTAATCTGCCGAAGTAGGTAGGCGGATATTACACATTTCTTGTGTTTTAAGAACATTGCATCTAAAATTCATAGTAGTGTTTTTAAACAAACGCTAGGGATATTTTAGCATGTAGGCTTCTGGTTCAGGTACTATTTCCAAAAGGACACAATTTGCGAATACAGTTTTGAGTTTAGGTTCACTGAATTATTCTCAACACAATCAAATGCTTTTATCAGCATTTTCACTTTCATTGGATTTGCAATCAACGTTCCCATAGAGATACCCACATTTGTTAGTATGCAGTCGACTTCCTCTTTCAACAAACGCATATATACTCCTGATTTGACATCACCTAGTTTATGGTACATTGAATCATTGTCACTGATTTCACATTTTCTAAATAATGTGAATTTTTTCCAGTTCATACAACTTTTCAGCGAGAGCAAATCAAACTCATAGCGAATAGTTTGCATGGGAGTACATTTTGGCATAAAGAACAATACATTTCTCAGTACAATTCCTTCAATTATTTGAAATATGATGTTAAATGCTTTGGGAAGAAACCCCAAACTGGAAGAGTCGTGGAATAACTTTCCTACAATGGAATTCTCTGCACACATGCATAGAGCCTCTCCCATATTTTCGCTCAATGACTGTTGTTTGGAGGCATCAATAGCCTCCAGCCTTGAACAGTTTTTGATAGTTATTAGACAAAACACTGAAGAAAGAATAACCTGATATCTCGAGGTTTTCTGCTGTTTGATCCTTGTGTCTCCACAGTACCAATTGAGTGTCGCATTCTTTTTGCTACATTGACCCAAATTTATGATTACAGTTTTTGCTGAGTTTATTTTCAATTTCAGGTCAGCTGTAAAGGTCACAAACGCATCAATAAATCTTTAATCCAATTTTAGTGCAGTCGAAAAGTAAAAAATAGTCTGCATATGCGACCCATTGCACTTTTAATTTGCCCAATTTAGGAGCGACTAATCCAGTACAGTCCAGGTATGCACTGGCTGCAGATACGTATAGGTTGAATAAAATAGCAGCAAGTGCACATATTGTTTTAACCCATTGCATGACTTTTACATTTGACATGAGACCTTCTTTATTAAGTCTAACCCGCATCACTGTTCTAGAATAAAGGTGTCAAAAGTTCTACTAGAGGTCAGTAAACTTGAAAAACAAGAAATACCAATATATCATAACCACTGACCACTGCTGAAAAGGAAGCAATGGAGTCTCTAGCAACGAATTAATATCTAATTAAAAGAGCAGACAAAGGGGGAGCAATAGTTATGCTTAACAAAAAGGACTATATAGAGGAATGCCAAAGACAACCTGAGAATACAATATATTACAAGAAATTACCAACTGACCCCACGAACGCACTCGAGTCTAATTCACCTGAAAACGACTAAAGCTCACGAAAGAGGTTGGATTAGCAAACAAGAGTGGCTCTTTCTTAACACATAACCAACGATGCCTAAATTCTACTGTCTACCTAAAATACATAAGTCATTAGTAAAACCACCAGGTAGACCTATAGTCTCAGGTATAAACTCGATCCTCGAGCCGTTATCCAAATTTGCCGACCATTATTTAAAGGGATACGTGATGAGTATGAAGTCTTACCTAAAAGATGCAAAAGAGGTGATTAAAAAAGTATTCTCTCTATAATCCAGAAAACTGTTATTTGGTAGGCTTGGACATTGTCTCCTTTTATACTAACATTCTGCAACAAGCGACACTGGAAACTATCAAAGAAATACTGCTCAATAGAACAGATAATGACCCAGTCGCTAGTTCACTTATTCTCTGGTGTGTAGAAGTAGCTCTAACACGAAATTACTTCGAATTTTTAGGTATCTTTTTTTTTTTTTTTTCAACAAGTCGAAGGAACGGCTATGGGAGCCACCATGGCCACAAGTTTAGCCTATCTATTTGTTGAGCACTTCGAGAAAAAATTCATCTACACACAGAACCCATTCTCTCCCAACATACTGTCTTGGGCGAGATACATTGACGACGTCCTTATGGTATGGACAGGCACGGCAGAAAAAGCAGAAGATTTCCTTATCTGGATGAATAACTGTAATAGACATCTACAGTTTACAATGAACGTTCAAAAACTCTCTATTGATTTCCTAGACTTAACTATCTTTCATGAAGAAGGTAAACTGCAAGTAAAACCTTTTCACAAAACAACCAAAAAAAATTCTCTCTTACACTATGGAAGTCACCACGTAAAGCATCTAAGAGATAATTTACCGTATGGCCAGTTTTTGCGCCTCAAGAGAAATAAATAGTCACTACAGCATTCGAAGAAGAAGCAAAGATCTTAACATCGAAACTTAGACAAAGAGGGTACCTGAAAGAATTGATTAAAAAATCGGCTAAAAGGGCAGCCAATAATAATCAGGAGGCCCTTTAAGAAGACAAAATAAAACAGCCTAAAAAAGACCAGTTAGTATGTGTAAATACATTTACCAATCTGAGTTTAAAAATTAGCCAAATTGTAAAAAAACACTGAAAAATGTTCAAAGACTCGAATTCTGACGTGCCCACACCGATATTTGCCTACAAAAAATCGACTACGATCGGCAAAAGGGTAAGCAGTAGTAGATTGAAAGAAAAAATACCAACCACCAATAGTCTAACTCAGGCATGGGGTTTAGCTCCAGTGAATGGACACTATCCCTGTGGGAATTGTGCTATATGCAAACTTAGAAACACATCTAAAGAAGTAAACCTAGGATTACCAAAACTATGGCAACAAAAACAGATGACAAATTGTAATTCCGAATATGTGATCTACATGATCACATGTCCATTTAACAAACACTACATATAGGTAAAACTAACAGAAAGGTAAAAGTGAGGATGCTAGAACATAAAAGCTGCCTAAAAAAATAAGGTGCTAACTGCACCACTAGTTAAACACTTCATTGAAAATAACCATCATTTTGAAGATTTCAACTGGACAGTACTTCTAATGGTACAGGGTAATAATCACAACACCAAAAGTAAAGTGCTTTTTGAAAAAGAACAAAGATTAATCTTCATCACAAAAAGTGACAGAGTGGCTCAATGAATCCAGAGAATGGTTAAAAATCTGAGATCCACCTATTCATACACATTTACTAAAGTGAAGGGTCTAACAAGAGAATTTTTTTTTAAAAAAATTCTAATACCCTGCTTCAAAATGATCGTATGCTAGTGGATATAACTAGTATAAAAATGCGAACTGCTCCAGCTTGCTAAAATCTCGACCATGACTGAGGTCTGAGAGAAAATACTGGTATATATTCTCTAAACCCACACGGGATATATTTTGCATTAAAATAAAATCTCTACTATGATTGAGGTCTGAGAGAAAACGGTATATAATTTTTAAACCAATACGGGATATGTTTTGCCCTTTAAAAATATCTACAGAACATTTATGGCTAAGAACATTAAAAAAAGGACTTCGATAGAAAAAACGACATCCAAAAAGGCACTTCAAGATGGCGCTCACATACGAGGCATAACTGGCATTCCTCGCCAGCGTCCGAGTAGTCACAAAGAAACAGCCTCACTAAGAAGAGGTTCGAGAAAGGAAGGTAACTAACACAGCGAATTTGGAATGCCTACTGATTAAGACGAGATCGCTGCATAAATCAGGTAAGCCAGAGCGTTTTATCTGGAAAATGTCTGAAAACGTGCATATAAATGTTACGTATTAAAACCCAATTAAGAACGAGTGCGCACATTAATGCATTTTTTCACTTCATTAACAAAGGACAGCGGCACTAAGATAGTTAATATTTTGACGCCTTGATAGAATTAACTGCGTACCCCATATGAGAGAGCTTAATATATCCGTTGGTGAAAAGTAAAAGAATAGTATACAAATGCCCACTATCTAGAGGCTTAAAAGAATGCTTTTGGAATTGACACACCTAAGTACGAACTGTGACCAGAGTCTTTGCGTGACTCTCTTCTGTACAGATTAACTTCAGCGGTATTTGTAACTGAGCTCCATATCGGCTCGTCTAGAAACAAGAGACCTAGACTATCCAGCCTCATCAAACAGAGGTAAGAAGTCCAGATGTTCTTGCTACCAACAAAAGACCAATGTATAGAAGCCTACTATTAAGAGGCTTACGAGAATGTTTGATTCTAAACAATGAGACGCACTTAAAAACGGATTGTGACTCGAGTCTTTGCATGACTCTCTTTCAAATGTGACACCTCTGACCACGAGCACAACATCCACACGAATTGAAATAAGAAACCAGGACTACCTATCCTCAATATATAGCGATAAGAAGCCAAGAATTCTTAATATGATATGAAACTAATGCCTATTAATTTAATGGTGCAAATAGGTATATAGTCCTGTTTAATTCAGGCATCCCAACTGAACGTGCTATGCTAGTTTACAACAATTTTGAAAATTAGTACTAAATGTCTAGGAAATACTAAGTCGCCTATTAGGATACCCAGGCCTTTTTTGTTGACCCCTCTAAATGTTGTGAATTTATTCATAGGAACCCGGAGAAGAATTTATCTCCTCTTTTGAAAATTGTCCAACTTCAGTTGCTTTTTTCTCTTTCCTTGAGGGCTCAACTACACTCGGGAATTCAGGTAAATCTGTTTATCCTGAATCTTGCCCGCACATTAATTGTGGTAAAAGAATATAAGCCAAAGTGCTGATTCTTTTTTCTGGTTTTTTGTCAACAATTACCTTCCCCGTTAGTGCTTGAAGCTTCACTAAAAGAAGATTTTATAAAAGCAATGCATCCACTCTTAACACAACTAAAGATTACTCCTGAAGAAAGTCCCATCACCACCTAGAGGACTGAAACATGTCGAGTTTACAGTCTAGAATAAATAATAGATTGTTTTTAAGAACCTACAGATCATAAATGATCTAAATTAAGACCTAATAGGATTCTTATTATAGGCTGAGTTATATACTGATGTGAGAAGCCCATTTGCTGCTTTTCTATTTTTTATAAAATTGTGTATGTGTTCTGTCTTTTTATGTATTTAGTATATTTTTAGAGTGTGATGATGATTACAACGAATATGAACTTTCTCTCTATTTTTAAGAGACTTATGCTGAAATTATTAAAATAAAAAAGATATTTTTGTATAAAACGTATGTAGTTTCTACCTATGGGAAGTAACTGTTGACCAAACCATTTTTCTACCTTCCTCTATACTAAATTTGCCTTTCCCAAAACAAAGGTAGGTATCCATTCCGCTATAGGAGTGGATTTTCGGGTCTCCCCCGAAGTTTTGTATCAAAAGTTCCAGCAGACCTTTGTCATTTCCCAATTCAATAAGCCTTCACCATAAAGTCGGTCTGTCGACCATCGAAGGCCATTGATAGATCCATCGAAGCTAAGTAAAGAGGAGGTTGCCCATCAACACATGCATTACGCTGTAATTGGGTAACGAGCATACCACCAGCATCAGTCCCCATGCCTTTTCTAAACTCTGTTTGCCTGTAATCAAGGATATCGTTCTCTTCTATCCACGCGAGCAGTTTATCTAATACTATCAATGTGAAAATCTTAACATCAACTTTCATTAGGGAGATTGGGCGGTAGTTCGTTGGACACAACCGATTGCCCTTCTTAAATATTAACAGGACATAAGATATTTGCCAGGACTCGGGCATTCTCTTAATTGCTATTACGTCGCTAAACAGAATATGCAATATATAAGCCCACAACAAGACATTCTGTTTCAGGGTCAAAAAGGACAGATTGTTAGGACTTGGGGTGTTCGAGGACTTGGACTTTTTAATGTAGCTTATATTTTCCACAGATACGTCCAAGTACCAAGTTGAGTCCCATGGTTGGATTTCCAATATTCCGGAGTCAGGTGCTCTACATAGATTTTCAATGTATTCGGACCATACGTTGTCATTTATTGGGTTAATGGTTAACTGAGTTTGTGAAACTTTGGTGCTGTTTATTCATGACCAGAGATGTCGGGAATTGAGACCTCATGGCAGTAAACAAAGCCTCTGAGTCCTTTTGTTGGATAGCAGAGCGATGATTGATTATCCAATTTTTGTTCCGTCATTTGCAATGTTTCATTTTCTTTGCACTTAGAGCTTGCTCTTTTTGTTTTTTATCTCATTAATTTCTTTGTTTAATTGCGCTTTACATAGTTTGATTTCTTCATCAAACATGTGTATGGGTATGTTTCGTAGTTTTTTTGGCATGTGACATTGTTGCAGAATTTTCGCAATGCATAATCTAGATCATTGAATTCATCAACGGAATAAGTCACAAGTTTATTTTCCAGTACTTGATTCAAACTCATATAACAGCATGTTAAATGTATCTGTTTTTAAAGGATTCCATTTTATACGAGTACCTCTAACGTTGACCTCCGTGTTCTCACAGTATAGCTTTTCTTTGTCTCCCTTTTTCACCCAAAGAAGATTGATGGATAGCATTTCATGATCGCTGAATGTTGTAGAGTGCACATTCATGTTAACCAGTCGTATATAGTTGTTCACTAACAAACATAGTCTATTATTTAAGACTCCCCGCGTGCCTGCCATGTTGGTTTATTATTATGCATCAGGTTTAAGCCCCAACTGCTGGCGAAGGCCAGCCATAAGCTTCCTCTGTACAATTTACTTCCATTTGTTGCAATCACCTAAGGAGGTTATAGTGAATTTCCATGTTGCATTCCCCATATAAATCCCCGGCTAAAAGTATCAAACCCCCTAGGTTCATGCCGAGCCAATTGTCAATCATAATATCTAGTCTTTCGATCACTTTCACCAATTGCTTATCGGAAAATTCTAAAGCTTTCTTATAAATATTCATTAGCATTAAGTGCATAGTACCATGACCCGTTTGTACTTTTTCACTATCATAATTGAATCAAGAATTCGCTCTTCAGATGCCATAGCGATTGATTCATCATTGCGGTATGCAAGGGCTAGTCCACCTTTAGTACGGCCTCTAACTCAACATTTAGCTGGTAAACACAGAACCTCAAAACCATCCCACACCAGGAGACAGATCCCTTGCCCATGATTCTTGGATTAAAATAGTCATACTCGGTAAAGGCTTTGCATACTTTGTTGTTCAATACTAGGTGGGAACATCCTCTTGAGTTCCATGATACTAAGCTAAAGGTACTTGCTTCGCTAAAGTGGTTTTCCTATTGATTTTAACTGCGCGATTGACTCTTAAAGATACAGCTAGGATATGCCATTGATCCATTCTGATCTATCGTCAGGACACCTTCCCCTTTCCGGGGGTTCCGAAGCTTCCGTTGGATACAGAGTTGGTATATCTAAGGAACCCAGGTTCGTAGGTTCTTGATGAGTATCAAATCCCCTCTTCTGTAGTGATCCAGCTTCCTTCAGGATCAGAGATCTGACTAGAGGGGATGGAATTATCAAACAAACAATCGTATCTGAAGGTATGGATATAATATACCAGCTTTATATCGGCAGATGTTATCAAACTAAGCTCTGTAATATCGGCAAATAAAATTAAAATAGAAGTTCTGTTCAATGACCATGGACCTCCATCCTCAAATATATACTGCAATATCAGACTTGGCTCTTGCGGATATACTGGGGAGCGCAAGCCATATGTGTACTCATTTAACTTTTTTCTGTCATAGCAATCAAAATCGGGTACAGCACAAGACTCAGTTATGATATTGCTGTTAGGACAGGTTGTTTCATATATTTGGTCTACCCTTACATCATGGTGGACACATGAACCTATATTGTGTATTACCATGCTCGATGTTGCATTGATTCAAAGAATTAATATGAAGTCCTAACTTCACATTGTCTGAGGTGGTCAAACACTGAGTGTGACTCAACTTTGGACTCAAATCTTTTGACTCTGTATATTTGCTATTAATATTCGGACAGATTCCTCAGACAAGACCTTTTTCTTTATAACTTCGGCAGTGCCTATATCCAAATCATTGTTATTAAAGGGTATGCATGCTTCAGCAAGCATTGGTTTTGGAGATGCTGTGTTTCGTGTCTCATCACTCTTCATTGTTCCACTGGCGTCTTTACGAATACATTCAACTCTAATAGGTGTATCTGTTTTACTTTGGTGTGTCGAACTAATATCAGCTGCACATCTTCTTTATTACTTTAGTGTTTGTTGTATTACAAGAATTTAGATTAATTTGGACGGGTATTACAAGATGTTCAATGATATCAATACTGTCAGGACCAGCGGAGGTTGGCGTGTTGGTTTGAGAAGTCACTTCAGGGTTCTTAAAGATATCCAATATCAAGCGCACCCAGTTCAATTGATTTTAGATGTTTATCGATCCTTCCTGAGGTCTCTTTATTCTTAAGAGCCTCGGATAAGCGGATGGTGCCTTCCTAATACTCACATTGGGTCAATCTCATTTCTCTATGCCCTTCATTTACCAGTGTCACAGGCACCGTGGACGAAGTCTTAGGTAAGACTTGTTTAAACGAGTCGGAGATCAAAATGACGTCATTGTCTATTTGAGTAGCCTTAAATACCTGTCATAAATCATGATCTCGCAAAAAATTGCGAGATGAGGTATTGAGTATCTTCTGAGCCAGAGCCGGTTTGTGCTGCATTCTTTTTCTCATTTTTTTTTAGATTTTTTGTGTGAATTTCTCCAGAACCTCACTTCTGATTGTGGCCTCAGCATTATGACTCCCCGGAGGTTCGTCATCAGTCATACTAGGCTCCTTGATTTGACCAATAAGCACTATTGGCTCAGTTTTATCAGCTTTTTGTTCATCGCATACCAGCACATCAAATCTTTTTGTGGTGTGAGATAATGCATCAATAGACTCAGGTGTGTTTCTAACATTGCTTAATAGTTCAACAATGCCATGCTTCTGGTTCATACTTTGCAAGGTTTTACAGCACACCTCCGGCATAGACGAAAGCACCAACACTTTCTCATTTAACATACATGTTTACTTCTTTAGTTCAGCTAAAAGCATCAAATTAATATTCCCTTGCAGGGGAGTATCATCACAAGCCTCGTTAATTGGACTTAATCTGTGGGCTTCAGAGTATTGTGTTAAGGGGTCTATATGTTGAGAAACTCTCAGTAGGGAAATTTCGCCTGTCATAAAGATCGAAGGTGTATTCCGAAATAAGTGACTTGAATCGTTATCACTCGTACCTACAGTATTATTTTCGAATATATCCGAATAGCAATCTTCGCCAAACAGTGATTGTGAAGTCTCGAGGTTATCAACTAGCTTTGACTCGGGTTTATTAATGTTGGTGTTTGCACAAATGATGGAGCACTGCTGAGCACACTCAACAAGATAGTCATCTGTATCAGATGACCCGGGGAGAGGAAGTGCGGCCGCATGAGAAATGCTCATACGACGAGTCGAAGGAGCAGAAAACATGGCAGCGCTTTCGTTTTTAGCATTTTTAATGATTGTGTGTTTGCATTTCATTGTAACTTGTGCATACAACAGCCAACTGCGCAAACGAGATACACCATCCAATACTCGGATACACACGCAATGTTCCAGCCGTGCACTTACAATGAATACAGTCACAGAGTGTGTTAACAGAGAAGCATACAGTCACCATTTCATTGAAGTATGAAGTAGCAGCCCAGCTCCATGCCTAACAGGCTTAACCGGCCACTTCAAAGGGTGCGCGCATGGCTTTTTGAAGACTCACGGGAGCTGGGGGGTGGTGTCTAAATAAAATAACAAAAATGAAGCGTGCAAGTATGGTAAAGTAAATTCTTTTAGCAACAGTAGTTGCTGTATGTTTGAATTTGAAGAGTAAACGTTCTTACTGGCACTAAGTCAATAGAAAATGCAGATTTTGGAATCCTTTATCGGGAGAGCAGAAATACACCAGGCTTAACAGGCCACTTCACAATGGCGTGCGCCTAACATATAGCCAGTCAAGTATGAGTCGGGAGGATAGCTCAGGGCAACACGTTTGTCTTGGAAGTAAGACAACGCATAGCAACACAGTTTCGAATCCCAGTCTCGTGCTTAGAAATTGGTCCCGGTATTAAGCAGGTTATAAAAGAATAATTCTAATCCTTGTGCATAGGGTCCGTACTAACTTGCTCAAAATCCAAATTCTCCAGTAATTGAATAACGGTTAGGGCTAACCGGTCCTGCTGGTCCTTGAACCAAAGATTACCATCCCTGACGATTATGGTTTTGGAGGATGGTTTAAGCAGTGAATAGAGCATAGTAGAGACTGTTCCTCCAATAAAGGCATGTTTTGGGCAGTTTGGGGTGTAAACAGTAAGCTAAAACTGTAAAAAATACAAGAGTTGGTCAGCAGCGTAACCAAAAGCAATTCAACGCCCTAAGGCTCTGCTAATTCAACTTGATTAACATTCAACGTCAATCGTAAAATAGCAACCCCACCCCCAATACCGCTAGGCCTGTTACAAATGATGTGATACCCAGCTGGCACGGCCAGCGCTAAGTCTGGGCTGGAGACATTAGAAAGCCACGTTTCTGTTAAGGTGATATCAATATTGCTGTCTTGAGAGGAGGTCAAACACCTCCACCACATGTCTGGGCAGAGAATGAGTATTGAGATAAACACATTCACGTTCCTGCCGCACAGCTGTAGAGAGTAGCAGCCTGTGGACATTCAATGATGTTATCCCTCATCGGATTCTCCTCAGTCTGACGAGAGTTAGATAGTGTAATGGGACACACTACGGGAGGATATCTCTTTATTCATAACGCCAATGGAAGAGTTCACATAGGAAGAATTCCTTTGTGACATGGATGCCTCAATGGGCATACAAGACAGCACATCAACAGAGCAACCCAAATCAATCTCTGCATTGAAAGAAACCAAAGTGCTTTTCCAGACTTCAGCAGTTACTACTGCAGTGTCTTAGCAGCACAACAATGCATATTAGGATCTCGAGCAGAAACGTCAACAACCTTGCAGTAATCCAGAGTAGGTGTTTTAGGAGACATATTGAAATAAGGCAGCAGAGCTATAACTATTTAGCAAGGATGGATTTGCACTGAGTACTCTGAGTATGTACCAGGCATTCCATAACCTCCTAAGGCAAGGAAAAGCCATTTGAGAAAGTTAAGGTAAAAACAGACAGCATACTTGGCTCTGCACTCCCAGACACAGACCAGTGGCACCTAACTGACGCACCAGCATTGCTGTGCATGAAGTACAATAAATAGGAGCCCAGCAGAGGGGCATCACAGGAATCCTAGTTTTCCAATAATGTCAGATACCAGTGAAGTAATTGTCCTGCAAATCCCTTCAAGTCCCTGCTTCTGGTGCATGTAAGTGGCAGACAACTTGATAATGCACCTCTTTACCGTAAAGAGCAGTTTCAGTGCCTCATTACACGTAATGGATTGAAGGTGGCAAGAGCATGGTGGGTGCTGCTCTACTGATATTCTGTAAAAGCTTTATGGCCCTCATGACTTCCCTAATTCTTACGTTCTAGTACACAAGGTTTGTCGCAAAGGATTGATCCCACACCATCTCTTTATTTCATCGCTTACTTGATCCTGGTTCCAAATGCTTTAGCTTAAGCAATCTTGAACTTCTCCAGCATAGGGTCTGCATGGATTTACATGCCCTTGAATATTTCCTGTCGCCAGGCTGGGAATACTCGGTAAAAGAACAAAGTTTGTTTCTTTCATACTGCCACTAGCCAATGGCTGCCTTCTACCTAAGCCCCGCCTCAGGCAGTCATCTTCATATTTTCACCACACATTCAAGTGTTGAGAGTCCTCGCATTTCGCTCTTCGAGCTTTCTGCGTTTTTTCATGTTTTTGGGAGGAAAAGTCTGTTTTCTGTTCAACTGTGGCTATGTGCTCCATCGCTTATCCTTCCGATTAACGGGGACCTGTTTTTAGAATCTTTCACCGCCCCTCAAACGCAGAAATCGTCAAGTGTTTTTTCTTGGAAGATTACAGAAGTTCTCAGGCCTACAACGTGCCGGATCATGTCGAAGGTGAAGGACTGAGCTTCCCTCTTCAAGCTGTGCACCAGCTGCTGTTTGCAGGATGTCTTCTTGGACGACCAGCATTTTCAGTGCCTGTATTGTCTACACCCGACGCATAAAGAAGATTGTGAGATCTTCTTCACCTGTGGGGTACATTGACTAGCCCAGCAGAACTACCCTACATCACCAAACTACCTCTCAGCAGTCACCAGCAGAATGGCTGCACTGGTTCTGTTGAGCACTCCTCCCTTGAATCAAAACTGCACTTTGCAGTCTCCAAAATGATGGCTGCGCCGTTTTCCAGCCACACATGGGGCAAGATGAAACACTGAACTCCCCGAGCACTGCTATGCTGCCAGCTCAACACCTTTTCACTGAGGAAGAAAATATTCTGCCTTTTAAAATGACTGCGCCCTGATGCTCTTTCATCTGTTGAACAGTACACCGTTCTGATTCAGTAAGACCCAGCTAGGTCCCTCCATATTCAGGTTGTGCTTCTTGGATTAATCTGTGAAATAACAAAGAACTTCACTTCAGCTGTAAGCAGAAACGCTTTACCTTTGCAACAAAATATCACAGATAAACCCTTCATAAGAAGCTTTCTCTCTCTTTGCTCATGTCAGTTTCATTGGACTCTTGCTTTGAACAGATTCCCGTGTAGTAGAAATTGACTAAGGCCATGGAAAAGCTCAGAATAAAGATACCAGGAAAAATTGTTTTTGAAAATGACAGCAAAGGAAAATTAACGACGTGTAAAATGGTGCTTTTTCCAAACAAGGAAATGTCTTATTAAACATAGATTGGTAAGGCCCTGTCCTTGCATAGAAATGTAATTGGGGGAGGGGGGGTTGTTTTAAAACATTTATAGGATGTTTAATTCCAACAGCCTTGATTTCTGGTTCAGGAAAGAAAAAAGAAATACATACATTTACTATGAAACCAGCAGGACAGGTTTTTTAGGCCCTGGCTTCAAAAGACTGACTACAGGATCTACCTCCCCCCAAGTGTACCTGCATCTGGGGCATATGAATAGGCAAGGGTAAAGTATCTCACACCCTCATCAGACTCTGTGGCAGTGCTCCCGCCTGGTACAATGGATTTCTAGGACACATAGGTGTGACTTTTTTTAAGCAGCACCTCCCCTCAACCCAAACTGGAGAGCTTCAAAGGCAACTCCAGAGCAACATTGGGAAGTATGCCCTTATTTGGAAGACAATGCTGGCCATTTGGGGCAAAAGACTGTTGTGAATTAATAAACTTTAAGACTTTTATTTCTGCAACCGGAAAACGCAGCAATCTAAATGTTTAACAGTTTAAGTGTAATTTTTGTGGCATTAAAACAAGACATTGTGGCTTTCCCTAGCATGTATGGGACGCAAACGGCAGAAAAATGTAATTAATGGGAAATGTGTACATGGTACAACTTTGAAATGTAATGCAAACATGCTCTGTGATAATAGGTACACATATATAACATTGTAGAATTTTAAGTGAAATATTTCCCACCAAAAATTGCGAAAGATTATTGGAAGGGCTAAATGATACTGTATAAACTTGGGAGTTGGAATGCCATAGTCTGTGTGAAATATGTAATCTGCCTATGGGATTTTCAAAAGTGCGACAACTGTAAAAAGGTGTATTTTTGTGTCCTAACTGATTTTGGTAAAAGTGACTGTGGGATGGCCCTGTACCTCATAAAAACACACCCCATAAAAGTTGACATACATAGTCTGACCTATCCAGTTGTTAGGCATGTCCAGCCAAAGCCGGCCCCATAGTATAATCCTGTGATGTCATCGGCCTTTTATGAGATAGTCTCACAGAGACAAGGGACACTCTTCTGAATTTTCCAGCTCCTGTGTATCCAGATATTCCATCTTCACTCTGCAAGATTCCAGATTCCACTGCCAGGCCAGAGCATTCGACGGAGGTGGTAACGACATGGGCGCTGGGCCCAGTGACCCTGTCCCCAGGTGCCTCCGAGAGACATATTGCAGGACATCCTCTCGATCTTCCACACGCTGGTGTTGGAGATTTAGAGGAGGATGCCAACGACGCCACCAGCGGCACAACCATCTGTGACCCCGTTGACACCAGGGCAACAACTGGAAAATAAGAGGAGGCATCCTACACCTCCATTTCAACTGTCACCCCAGGGGGACGGACACAGAGATGACGGAAAAGGACGACGCAGGGATGGGAGATCCTGCCTCACCGCCGCAGAGAGCTTCTCCACCGGGCGAAGTGGGATCCTTTCATTCCACGGGCATCAAAGCTGTTCCAGCTCAGCCCAGAAGAGAAAAAGGAGGGCTTCCTCTACCAGCGCTGGGAGGCGAAGAGGAAGACCATCCTGTCGGTCCCGCTCCTGGACGACTTCTGGGATGAGGGGCTGGCTCGGCCCCAGCGAAGAGAGACCGGCTTGAAAAGAAGTACCGGGTGCCGGAGTCTGCACCCAAGTGTCTACGGTCTCAGCAGTTGTGGACTCGGTGGTCTCGGTGGCCACTAGGAAGAAGTAGTCGAGTTAGTCGTTTTCTTTATCTGCACCTCCGGACAACAAGGGGAAGAAATTGGATTCCATGGGTAGAAAGGTCATGCTCGGCCAGCTGGAGGCGGGAGACTGTCGTTGTTGGATCTAGAGGTCGCGTATTTCCACTTCCCCATACACAAAGGACATTGCAGGTTTCTGCACTTCGTCATTCAAGGGAAGCATTACCAGTTCAAGGCTCACCCCTTCGGACTGAAGTCGGCGCCCAGAGTCTTCACCAAGTGCCTGGCTCCAGTGGCAGCCCATCTACAACTGCAAGGGATCCATGTGTATCCTTAACTGGATGACTGGTTGAACAGGGCCAGGTCAAGGTACATCACTGTCAACCACACAGTGAAGATTGTCCGACTGCTGGCGGACCTGGGGTTCTTGGTGAATTATGCAAAGTCCTGCTTGACTTCATCGCAGGACGTGCTGTTCCTGGGATCCAGGCTCGTCCTTGTCCTGCCTGATGTCACCGTCGGAGGAGAGGATAGCGGCCATCTTGGGCAAAGTGCAACGGCTGTTAGCACTGCGGGTCGCCACGGTGAGGACCATCAGGGCTCTGCTCGGCATGATGTCATGCATATACCTGATTCGCTCTGCAGATTGCTAATGCGCCCACTACAGGAATTCCTCGACGCCCATTGGATCCAGGTGTCCGGAGGCTTCCAAAACATGATCGACGAGGAGTTCTGTTGTACGATAAGGTGATGGGGCATGTGCTCCAACATCGCCGGAGGCACGCACATCCAGAGCCCCCCGTACCAGGAGGCGGTCACGACGGACACTTCCCTGGAAGGATGGGGAGCCCACACCGGACGTCTTCACGCCAGAGAGTTATGGCTGCCAGAAGAGAAGACGCTGCACATCAACGTCCTGGGACTACGGCAGTGTTTTGGGCCATGAGGTAATTTCTGCCATCCCTCAAGGGCAAAGTGGTGAGGGTCTTCACAGACAAAACCACCACAATGTTTTACATCCTGAAGCAGGGGGGGCACCAGAACCCCCGCGCTCTGCAAAGAGGCGCAGGACTTGTGGCACCGGGCTGTCGCCCAGGGGATGTTCCTCATCACGTTTCAGCTTCCAGGAGTAAAGAACACTGTTGTTGATTCTCGCAGCAGGGAGCTGCGCACTTGCCACGAGTGGGAGCTTCGGCAGAATCAAGTGGACAACCTTTACCTCAAATGGGGCAGTCCCCAGATCGATCTGTTTGCGACGGTGACGAATACCAAGAGCCAGAGGTTCGCCAGCAGGTTCCCCCAGCCGGAGAGCATGGGGGACACATTCTCATTCCCTTGGGAAGGCCTGTTTCTGTATGCGTTCCATCATTTGCTGCCACTACTTCGAGTCACCAGGAGGAGGCAGGGCAGTTCTGCACCACGACCCAGAGTCTCTGAACCTGAAGGCTTGGCTCCTGCAGCATTAGAGTTCAGTCGCTATGAGCTTTCCGCGGACTGCAGGGAGGTACTCGCCAAGGCCAGGGCGTCGTCTTCTTTGATATGCTGCGGACACAAATGGAAGCATTTTGCTACTTGGTGCTAGTCGCAGAAGATCAACCATCTGATGGTCACGGCCCCTCCGGTACATCCGTATTTACTTTCATTGACTAAATCGGGGCTGGTGCATGCCTCCAATGTACATCTGGCAGCGATTTCCTGCTACACCAGGTCTCTGGGACGGTCTTCACTGTGGTTGCACCATCTAGTCACAAGGGACTGTTCCGCTGGTGAAGACTCCGGCCCCGGCGTGGGAACTCAACGTGGTGCTGACTAGGATCATGGGGCCCCACTCGAACCTATGCATTCAGCACCGCTCAAGTTTCTGTCGTGGAAGACCGCTTTCCTCTTGGCCATCACCTCTGCGAGACGAGTGGGTGAGATCCAGGCCCTTTCTTGCAAGCGGCCCAAGGTTTAGTCGGAATTTCATCTCAACGAGCCCCTGGTGTTATCTGTGTTTTTTCCGACGCCTTCGTCGCCGGCTGAAAGGACTTTGCACTCGCTGGATGTGGCCCAAGCGCTGAAGTTTTATGTGGCCCGCACAAAGAGTTACTGGAAAACTTATCAGCTTTTTGTGAACTTTGGTCCTGTGAACCATGGGAAGGCCCTGTCCAAGGCTTCCATTTCCAGGTGACCCTCCGGCTGTATCACTCATTGTCACTGGTTGGCAATCCGACCAGAGCGATCGCTGCTACGACTGCATTCTTGTCTGGTGTGCCCCTGCTGGACATCTGCAGGGCTGCTACGTGGAGGTCAACGCACACCTTCGTGAAATTCTACTGCGTCGACAGGGATTCCAGGGAGAAGTCCAGAGTCTGCCAAGCAGTGCTGGGCAACCTATTCGCTTGAAGGTGAGCCCGGTGAGGAGGTAAGAGATTGCTTCTGTTGAGCCTTGTAACCTCCCGTGGGTGGGTAATTATGTACTGCTGTGTATTCTTTATTCATGAGCATGTGAATCCATGCCAGACCCCAGGCTGGAGAAGGAACAAGTTACTTACCTGTAACTGTTTTTCTCCGGCATGGATTCACATGCGAACCTTCCTGCCTGCCCCTCTGTGGCTCTTCTCTTGGTCCTACTGCCACTTCATGTGCTACCAAGGTAGGTAGAGGACAGACATTAGCTTGGGGGGCGTGGAGGGAGGCAGTATGACCCAGAGTTCAGTGATTGGTTTATAGGAGAAAGACAGTATAGAAACAAAACTGCTTTTTCTTTTACCGAGGATTCCCAGCCTGACGGCGAATATTCATGAGCATGTGAATCCATGCCAGATCCATGCCGCAGAACAGTTACAGGTAAGTAATTTGTTCCATGTCCTAGCAGAACAGAAAGATTGTGTACATCCAGGCCTGACTTAACTTGGAATGATGCACAAGCAAGTGATATAGTTTGTCGGTGGCCCTACAAAAGAGGATTATAGCTCTTTTAACAAATATTCAAAATGTCATTTAATAAAATATTCCTGTAAAATGTTATTTGTCTAGCTTTGATTCCCATCTCAATAAACTGGATGACACCTTTTCTGTAAAATTTGGAAGGTCTGTTACTTTTCCTCATTATTTCGGTGTCCTAGCTTCCAAGGGCACTTTGACTTAGTTTCCAGTCATAAATAAGTCTTTTTCACCCACAACCTCTTGTGCCTTGGACCTTCCCACTTGTACAGCAGCCTTTAGGTGGCAATAAATTGGGCAAGATTAATAAGGCTAATACAACTTTAATTGTGTTTTTTATTTATTTTATTCTTTTTTTTTTTTTTTTGTTAAGGTATACCTCTTTTCTGTCTTTAGCCAGAGATCATGCTCAGCATTTTTCTTTCAAAGACTTGTACAGCGTTGGAGTACAACGCTTATGTATTCTAGGTTTTCTAGGGCTCTCACTGGGGTAGAATTAGCTTCTTTAGCCCATCTCTAATCTATAACGTTTTTACATAGCCCTGCATGCTGGATCTTTTCTGCCTTTAGGAGCTGTAATAATTAAGCACTTATATCCTGTCACCATGGGATTATGGGCTTGGAAGAGCCAACTGATCCTGAGCTGTAAGAGAGGGTGTATAAGTATGGATTAGCTTCCATTATTTATGGTGGTGTCCTGCAGTGCTGGGTTTGAGTCCAGCAACAACTTCAGCTTATTCTATGTACCTTTCGGTGCATATGGGTGATTGCTAAGAAATCCACTATTGCCACCACAGAACAGATGCTTGGCAGCCGCAAAGGATTCCATTCTCAGTTGGCAGCTTCGGCAGGACTGCAGAAGCTGCCAAGGAGAGGCGAAAACTGATACTAATGGCAAAAATGTTGGGCCAGGTAAGTGCAGGACCTGGTCTGGGAGAGACAGCAGAGATCCTGACCACCTCCAGGATCTGTCGAATGTTGGATAATGCTGGAGATAATTTCTAGGAAGCACTGGATCCTGATTAACTGTCTACATCTCAGGCTTCCACTCTGGTTGCCAACATTGCCTGGTATGGAACCTAATACCATTTATCAACCTCTGAAGGATGAAGGCCTGAGTTTCCCCTGCTTACAAACTGACGATGGGACATGTGATTTAGGCAAGGGATTCACTCACCAGGCTACACTTACACCTCTAGTGTGGACCTTGCCAAGCAAAGTTTTTCCAGTATGTTTAACAATTTTGAGATCCCTGAAGTTCTGGTTGGTCAGACTTCATGCTCTTTCCACCAAGTTAGCGTCCCGGGGTGGACTTGCCTATAAGGAGACTCGGGAGATTTCCTGGTAGACCTCTGCACACTGGGCCTCTTATTTCCAGCATCAGTGATGTTCCTAGGACCTGTGCCCATGTCGGAAGTGACGGGCATCATCGACTCCTCATGTATGTTATAATTGGTCTGGCCCTCTATTGACTCCAAAAACAAATTGACAAATTGGCCTTCAAGACTAGAATGTTCCTTTTTTTTTATGTGTGCACGCACACACCCAGGTGTAATGTAATATTGGTCAATGTGTCAGTGTTCCCCAGACAAATATTTAGAAGACTTTGCTCAGTTACACTATGTGCCTGGATCTAGCAAATACTCCACGTTTAAAGTTTGTAATATTTGGATCCCATGTTCACAAGGGATGGAGATTGGTGCTGCTGTGGGTTTCAGAATTATAATCACGGCAGCCTCTTTATCATGATTCTGTATCTCCGGGTTCTGCATAGTGTGGGCTTTTATACTGTGTTTCTATTCCAACAGATCATAAAAATCCGAGCACAAACTGAGAGCATTAACATCAGCGAGGAAGCTGTAAACCATCTTGGTGAAATTGGTACAAAGACGACTTTAAGGTAAAACCCATACTTGTTTGTATTTTCATTCTCAATAAGCAGCCACTGTACAGAGGCAAATGATCGAGGGCAAGGGAGCTTTACAGAGAACAGCAGAAAGGTGGTCTCTTAGGGAAAGTCTGATTAGATGGGCTTAACTATTCCTGTACTTTGTCACCTGAAATTGAATTTGTTCACAGTACCTTGATGTACAGTCAGAAAAATGCATGAAGAAGGAAGCCCTTTACAGTCCACTTTGCATGCTCCCTTCTCCTCTTGATGGGGCATCCAACTGAACGTGTCTCAAGGTGTTTTATAGGTCTGAATGTGTTCTCTCTTACACATACCTGCTGGAGTCATAAATTATTTCTTGGGTTGGGAGTTGGAGATGAGTGACTATCACAGCACATCTTCCGTCTTGTTGGTGCGTTCTGGACAACGTCCTTTGCCACCACTTCTCCTCACGGCAAAATCTTCCCCTGACGCAGAGCCTGGATTATCTCTTTCCTGCAAGGCAGGACCATGCAAGTATTATCTGACTCAGCCTCCGCCTCACCTACTATCATACTATGTGGTGTGCCCCAAGGATCCTGCCTCTCTCCAACTCTTTACAGCATCTTTACACGCCCTCTCTTCCTCATCCTCGACACACTGGGTATCTCCTACACCCAGATCCTCCTCGCCCTCACAGGGAACTATAACGCAGTCTCTACAATACTCAACATCTACAACACCATCCAGACATGGATGGCAGCCAACGGACTATGCCTTAACACTGACAAGCCAGAACTCCTTCTGGTAGGATCCTCTGACACACGCAAAAGCCTTGACACTCAGTTTAGCCATTTCACCATCGACTCTATCAAAATCCCAGTATCTAAGTCAGTGAAAACCCTCGGAGTCTATCAGGATTCCGTCCTTTCCATAAATAGACAAGTCATTGCAATCACCTTCAGCTGCGTACCATGCAAAACTCATTAACGCAGCTTGGACTTTCCTCTCCAAGGAGAACTGCACTAACATAGCAAGAGGCATCTCTGGCTCAGGGCTAGACTATTACAATGTACTCTTCTTGGGGACTTCCACTAAAAACCTGGAAAGACTGCAAGTCATCCAGAACAATGCACTCCGTGCAGTTCAAGGCATCACCAAAAGAGAGCACATCACGGCCGCCAGAAAATCGGCCCACTGGCTCCCAATAAAAGAGAGAATCATATATTCAAAGCGCTGACACTGACCCATAAGTGCATCCACCTCTCCGCACCCGACTACCGATCTCAAAGAATCCACCCTTCCACCTCCACAAGGCCAACCAGGACACCTTATGCCAACATGCTGAGCGTGCCCCTGGTAAAAAGAGCTAGAGCAGGTGGCACCAGCTTCCCCTACCTTGCACATTCACACTGGAATGCCCTACCTCCTACTCTGCGAAGCGAAGTCTCTCTCATGGCTTTCCACAAAGCCATGAAAACAGCACTTTTCACCTGATGGGCACTTCACGCATCACCTGTAATTGCGGAATGCATCTCTTGGTAACCTGCAAAATGTTTTATAAACTGTACCCTACTGTATTATTGTATAACATGTAAATGCATTACCTACCTGTATCTGTACCCCCTGTAACTAAGTTCCCTGCAAATAACAGCGCCTCGATGCCCAAGGGCTGTTTGTGCACTATATAAATGTTTTTTATTTTATTTTGTATATTGTTTATTGGTTTACATAAACCTTTACAAAAAGTATAAATCACAAATGACAATTAAAATGTCATCAAAAAACAAAACATAACATTACATTCCACTTTTCTTGCAGAAGTGCCGCCTTTCTTTCTTAAAATAACTGTCTACAACAATTTTTACTAATCATGGATGGCGACTTATATTTTAAATGACTTCATCTGGTCATAATGAGAAAGTTCTTGAGTTATAAAACATAATCAACAATACGATTAAAACATCTTCATAAAAACACCAAACATTCCATTTTTCAGAGAAATAGTCCCTTCTTCCTAACTTATCATAACATTCATAATTAGTACATAATTTATTGCATAAGTAGCCTCATAGACTTTCTTGTCACAATTTCACAATTTTTCGTTGGAATTATAATGTCTATACAAGGAAGTATTTAAATTGGGAATTATCTAGTAAAGTTATCACCTAACTTTGATCTTGTAAAGCTTCATTCCTAAGTGAATACCCTCAGGTAATTAGCTACTTTTCTAAGTCACTTTACAAACCACCTTTAAAAATTCGAGCACCCCGATCTTTAAAGAGATCGACGAGCCGTGTAACATTTCATACCAGATTATATCCCTTTGAACATTAGCAGTGTCTTGCACAAATTATGAAAAATACTCAATCCTCTCCTTACACAATTTCCGGCAGGTCAGTAGTAAGTGCATCAGGGCTTCCGTTTCACCACTAATCAGACAAAATCTACACACTTTCTTTTGCTCAGGTATTAGATTAGGAATAAAACTAATTTCCTTGGTGCGTAACACGTTACACGTAAAACGCATCACGCTGTTCCTCAAGGAACGCAATGGGTATTTGGCCAGGTATCTCTCTGGCTCCGGGTACCGTTTTCATGCTGACACAATTTGACAATAAAGCTTACAATTCAATATGGTGGCATTGTTGGCTACCCAATCAAATGCTTTAATTAACATTAATATCAATAAGACATTGCATGGTTACACCAATATTTAATAGTATTCTTTCAACTTCATTTTTAAGGTTCCTCATAAATTCCTCCAATTCATTGTCTCTAAAAAAGCTATACATTAAATTGCCTTTGCCTATAACACATTTCCTGTATAAGGCTACTTTCCTGCATTCCATGAGTTTTTCAATGAGCTCAGTCCAAACTCATAATGGATTGCTTCTATCGGAACACATTTGGGCAGAAAAAACAAGACTTTTTTTCCAAATTACAGCTTCTAATGTTCTTAAATAAGGATTGCAGTTATCTGGTAAGAATTCAAACCCGTATGCAAGTCTAGGCATGACCTTCTTGGTATATAAATCTATGCAAGTTAACATAGTAAACTTCTCAAATCTTATTTCAATAACCCTAATCTGCCTCGCGGCTTCAATAGCCTTGGTTTTCAGGCTATTTTTAATAAAGCTCTGGGTCATTGAGCTAGGGAAGGGATACCCCAAATTTCTGAACGCCTTATGGAGCTGAATCCTTGATCCTTCAAAAAAACCAGATTGGCCTCTTTACTTTCTTGTTAACTTGTCCTAGATTATTGATAATTGTTTTTAGCTGATTTATTTTTAGTTTCAATTCTCTTATAAATTTGGTTAATTTTTCAATTAGTCTTTGTAAGCAAATTTTGCTTTTTGTCGAAGAGCATAAAATCGTCCGCATAGGTAACCCATTTTATAGATGTCTTCCAACTTAGGTGCCACTAATCCACTATCGTCAAGAACCTCTCCTGCACCGGATATATATAGATTAAATAATATGGCCGCCAATGCGCAGCCCTGTTTGAGGCCGTTCTTTACCTTTATTTCTTTGGACATTAGTTCCTTCAGGTCTAGTCTCACTTTCATCACGGTATTGGAATATAGATGGATCAATATATCCAATAATCCTCTATCAATGTTAAGTGCTATCAGCCTCTGCCATAGTAAAGGTACCATATCAAAGGCCGCAGAGAGGTCCATCGAAGCAGCATACAATGGAAGTTGTCCTGAACATTGAGCTTTCTTTTGTAAAATGGAAACAAGGAGGCCCCCAACATCTGCCCCCATCCCTTTTCTGAACCCGAATTGTCTGTCTAATATTGCCTTCTCATCCATCCATATTATTAGTTGTTCCAAAACTAAGGAGGCAAAAATCTTAGCCTCCACATTCATTAAAGAAATTGGCCTATAGTTTATGGGACAAAGTCGGTTACCTTTTTTGAAAATCAGAAGCACATAAGACATTTTCCAAGATTGAGGTATGCTCAAAGGGGCGTGGCCAAGTTCAGGATGTTAACACTGCAAGCAGAAGGTAGTTCAGAGAGCATTCAATTTCAGCAACAGCAAACAGGACCACTTGAGGACCACTTTTCGGAGAGCGATAAAAATAAGTTGCATGTTTTTTTCCAGAGTCCCAGCACATGGATAGTTTGATTTTTCTGTGAATGGCACACTCAAATACTAGTAGTAGTCTGGGTGTGCATGTTCATACTTTGTGTCCTTTTACATCATGCAGGTAATGCACATTCAAGGATAGTTGTTAGGACAGTTTTTCTAATGTCCCACTAAGGGCTTCATAAAACAATATCTGAGGCAGTACAAAACTCCACTCTTAATATAAGGATGTACCACCTGAGAACATTTGTTAGCATAGAACGAGCAGCTAGGCTTACCTTAGAAGGGAGAGGGGGCTGTAGCTTGCTACAAATTGTAGCATACATATGTTCTAAAGAAGCACTAAAGCGCTGTGTATTGTAAAAAATAAATGGTTTATTTAAATACAGTAGACCAAGATAAATCTATTAAATATTATATAAATATGATTATAAAAACATAAGCAACACTCTTTCAGGTGCTTGCTTAAATAGTAGTGGCTCACGCCTACAATTGTTAGAGAAATTATAGTAATAAGTTTCCCTGTTGAACCAGTAGTGGCTTGCACCCACAATTGTTAGAGAAATTACAGTTCCGCTGTTTAACTACTAGTGACTTGAACCAACAATTAGCGCTGTAACAGTTATAAAGTGTCACTATTTTGGAAGAGCCCTAGAGCAGTTCAAGAGAAGCATAACAGAGTGATACACTTTTAGAAAAGCAGCAGCTATTCAAAGTTAGTATGACCTATTGGTATTAAACCTATTACACCATTTCCCACCGCATCTCCAAAACTGCTATGGTGGTCTTATCAAAAATTAGGAATCCTTTGGAGGGCACAGTCCATTAGAAGAAGAATTACTTACCCATGGTAATGTTATTTTTGATGGATGTTCTTCCCACAGATTCCTCATCGCCCTCCCACCCTACCCCTCTGAACTTGCCTTTTTCAACACCCATGCCAGGTTATCTATTCCTCAAGAATGGCTCCCTTCTTCTGGACAACGGATCACAGCTCCAATTCTTAGGTGGGATCTTTAACTGAGGGAATGCCTCCCTTACCCAGGTCTCAATCCCTTTCCCAGGCACAAAACAATGTCCCAGATTGCAAAGCAGTAAAGTTCCAGTTCAAGCATAAACATTCCCTATTGCCCATAGTTGTTTCTTCACTATTTGGTTCCTGGAGAATGCCTCCCTTCTCCAGGTTTCTTGCTCCCAGTATTTTCACAATGCCAGGGGAATGATTACCTTCCCCTGACTTTCCTTAGCTTTATTCTGACACTCTTGGCTTTTACGTTCAGAGTTCACACCACAGGGCAGGGGTGGGGGGGGGGGTGTCTCCCTTCCCCAGGCCTTTTATCAGCCTTTGCACAGCTCCCAATGCCAGTGGGGGGCTTTGGGGGAAATGATTCCTTTCCCCTGGCCGCTTTCTCTGATTTTGTACACTTCTCACCATTGTAGACTTCACTCCCACTCTTTTGGTCGTGGTTCCCAAATTTGAGACCCGGGGTTACCATCCCATTGAACTTGAACAAGCAAAACTGAAAGCAGCAGTTAAAACAAGAAATGTCATTAGAAACTGTACAGAAACGAGAACCACTGGCTTTGGTGTTGGTCTCCAAATACTGAACACGAAGCAATAAGATTAAGAACAGTATCAATAAACATTGGGATATACTCATGATTGTAAACATAATTAGATATTTAAAGAATATCCTGATTTTGCATAACAACGCAGCAATTAGTTGACTTGCTTGTTTGAACAGATACGGAAATTAAATTAAATGGTCATAACACCAAAGTGAAAGATACTTTTCCATGCTTGAATTGTGTAAACTGTAAAAATGTTAAAGAGGGCAATGCATTTTATACAAAAAGTTGTAAAATTGTTTTTTGAAAAACGTTGCAACTTGTGTTTCTAAATATGTTTATAGTATAAGGTGCCCTTGTTGAATTTACTATGTGGGACAGACGAGCAGGAAGGCAAAGAAGATGGTGTGAACATCGATCAAATGTAAGAACTAATAAGGCAAGGTCTCCAGTTTCAAGCTGTTTCAACAATAAGGCATGCATTCACGCACGCATATGAAATTTCAGATTCTTGAGGTCCTGGATACCAAGATGTTCAATATGGATAAAGAGATGACCCTGAAACGAAGAGAGTCACTATGAAGACCTATTGGACTCCCTTTATCCTGTAGGGATGAATGAAGAACTAGACTTTCTATGCTTTCTATGAAGTAACTAATCATGTTGCGTTGGTACTTATTATATATAACGTTTTACTCTTAGGGAGATTTATCAGTTTTATGTGTAATCCCCTCTCCTTGTGAGACCCTCCCAGCACTTTTTGCTGGACTTCTGGACCTTATTCTTTCTATCCTGAATGAGAGGATCCTTTTTCCCCCTCATTCAGTCGTATTTGCTCTGGCATTTGCAAACTCTATTCTTTCTGTTTTACTTTATTCTATGGAGTCTGCTTTCCTCCATATCTCCTTAAGGCATCTGTTAAATTTCTGCAGCACACAGCACCCTGTGTGCAGTGTTGCTGGTAACCCTTTGGGTTCTCCATTGAGATGCTTTACTTTTCCCTAAGAACTACTGCTCTTAAGGAAGAGGGATACTTTGTATTTTTCCTAAAACTTTATTTTTTGAGACATTAGCCCACACCACCTTATGTGGAGTGCTAAGGGGATAGCTATTCTCCCCCTCCCTTTCTCTCTACTCCTGTGACTTTCTAGTCACAGTGACAACCTTACAGTTATGACTGGTGGCAGTGGACGTGTTCTACCAACTATTGAGCTATTTTTTACTGCAGCCTTTATTCAGTCTTGGTTGTGCACAATAGGGTCACCTATGGCCTAACATGCTGGCACCTTTCTTTTTTCGCCATTTCTCGTGCGGTTGTCCTTAGTTGGCCCTACTTTTACCATTATGGGAGGGGGAGGTGTGTGTGTCTGTCTGTCTGTCTGTCCTTCCTTCGGCGGGAACACGTGGTGGCCCCGCCTAGGCTCCAGTCTGTCTGCAATGGCAGGAAGCTGGGGAGAGGCTTTACACTCCCCTGTCCTTTGTCTGCCAGAGTGCCTGGATGGAACCAGTACCCACTTGGAGGTTTCGGGGGGGCGTTGGCTGATTGGACATCCACCCACCCATTTCTGTAAACTGCTGGGAGAGTTTGCAGAAGAGTGAGTGGGAAATCCTAATATACGGTGAGGTTTGTGAGGTAGAAGACAAGTCGACCACTGGAACAGAAGATCCCAAGCTGAAGACTAACAGCCGCCTGCAGACCCTTCCAGTAACCGTGAATTGACCACTGCTGTCCTGACTCTGTTTTCTTATTGACAGCGCTGTCCGAAAGAGGACTCCTCCTTCCCTTTGGCTGGTGGGGCCAAACTACAAATCAGCCATCTCCTGAGGTGTTGTGACCTTCCAGGGCTGTAAACCATGAATAACAGGAGATCTCCGACCCATTTGCAGTACGTCTTGGTGTGGACGTAACTGCCCAGAACTTCAGTTGCAGCTTCAGAGGCACAATCCCACTCATCCAAGTCCCTCACGAGTGCAAGACCGAATAAGTGAGGAAGATCGACCTGGCAATAACCATCCTTTGTTGGAGCTGATATAAAGGCACCAAAACTGCAGACCGGCGTGAGAGGCATAAGAAAGCCAAACTGAGGGTCCTTTCTCGTGAATGCTGCCGTTGAATCCCAGAGTCCTTCCTTTCCTAACCAGACCGAGGAATTAGGAGACTGTGTCCGCCGCTGTGTGACTGGAGTGCGTTACAAGGTGTTAGGGTGTCCATCCATACCTCTGGCCCAGGAGTGAAAACTTGTGTCCTATTAGCGAGTCCTTCGCCGGGTCCCTATATCTTTTGTTAGCTTGCTAGGCATTTTTATTATAGTGACTAAAGTATCCCGAGGACCTTTGCCTTTCCTGCTGCTTCATAAGACTTTTTGTTCTAATCCTACACTGACTTTTGGCTAGTTATGTGTTGGATTTACAAAGCATTAGAAGCCTTGTAGTGTTACTAGAACGTATAATATTGCTCAAGTGTGAATAACTATCCTTTTCCTTCTTACAGACTGTCTGATGTGACTTTACTACATGAATGTAATGACAGTTTATCTGTAATCAATGCAAGTGTGCGGCAGTACCAGTAATACGGTAGAACCGTCATTCTCTTAACATTTGTAACCGTGAGCCAGAACAATTGAAGCAGTTACCTTTTGAAATGTATTGTGATTAATTCCTTTGTATAATGTATATTGGTTAGTCTAAAGAGTTTTTCCTTACCTGCCTTGTGTATATAAAAAGCATCTATATTTTAATATAGCTTTCAGTGTGTAAGAGGTTCTTTGGTCTATTGTATTTCCTGGGTTCAGTGTACTTGCCTACAGCTCGCATTCTCCTCATAAGGTAAACCTGGCTGCTCTGCCATTCTACCAAGATCCTTTGGGTAGTACAAAATTGTACTAAGAGTTGGGGACCTGTAGACCAAGGGATAGTTTTATTGCCTCCTAGTGGACTTTAGGAAAGCTCCACTAACACTTACTGACATACTTATCAAAGTTGTCCGTAATATCAAGATTGATTCATAATTGTTTGGCTGAAGGTGGTGGAAAGCGTACAAACCAAGATGATGTTCCTGGGGTTTAGATGAGACCAGATGTATTCCCTTGTCCTTAAGAAACCAAAGGCTGTATTTCGAGGGGATTGGTTCCTCCGACTTATTCCACATCTATGACGGGTAATCACCACAGCTGTGCTGCTTCGGAAAATGTTCTACGTCGATACATTGTCCTCGAGGGCCTCCGTCGAGCCGATGTCACCGGATGTTATAAGTAGGACGCACAACGCCCGTAGCCTCAGTTCCGTTTTTTCCGCGAACGTGTTCGCTTCGGATATCTCGGCGCGCCTCGGTTCTTCTGAGTATTCTATCTGTTCTTCGAACCTGTTTGTGAAGATATCATGTCTTCATCGTCTTCCACCCCGCGGTCAGGATTCAAGACGTGTTGGGACTGCGATTCCAAGATGTCGCTTAAGGACCCACACAACACCTGCCTCTGGTGCCTCGGTCAGGACCACGCTACGGATGACTGTGACGAATGCCAGTCGCTAATGTCGAAGGCCTTGCGGGAGCGGAAGCTTTCTGTCGATAGGGTTTCCAAACCCTGAAAGTTGAAATCCGCTGGGCTGTCGACCAATGATTCGAGAGGCGACTCTCTGCATCGTCGGCGTAAGTCCAGGGGGGTCTCGGTCCCGGCGTGGTTCCCGCCAATCCTCTGCCTCTTCGAGGCACTCGCGGAAGCGCCGTCACGGGTTGCCTTCCTCGTCCGAGGACTCCGCCAGTCGGCGGGTTGTTTGTCCCAACAAGCATTTTTCTTCTCCTGCTGAATGGGATGCATTTCGTAAGGAAATGATGGCGATTTTTGAATCGCAGGACTCCGGTCTGTCCGCGCCTTCGAAAGACGCCAGCCGAGACCGTGCTAGGGCCACCGCTCGCACGCCTTTGGGCTCGGGTGGTCGGCGCGTTCATCGGGAACCTTCGAGGTCCCGATCAGACAAGGTCGATCGCTCTAGCCATGCCCGCTCCAGGTCCCGGTCCTCAACGCCCTCGAGCCTGTGAGGTCTTCAAAGAAGACGTTGATGCCATCGGCGCCGAGGCCGTCGAAGGACACGCTTGGGACACCGCCCTCGAGGCCTGTGCCGAGGCCCTCAACGCCTTTTGAAGAGGCTTTATCGGAGGTACCCTGAATACCAGTGGCAACCCTAAAGAAGGCCCTGGCCAAGTCGAATAATGTGTTTGTCCCTTTTTCTGTCCCCCCATTCCAGTCTCTGGATTATATTTCTGAGGTGGAGGAAGGGTCTGATGAAGGTTTGGTTCCTGATGAGGTTCCAGACGAACTATTGTCTGGTCATAGCCAGATTGAAGACCTGCGTCAGTCGTTGCACAATGCCAGTGGTCTGAAACCTCTCCAAAGGTGGAGTTCGGTAGGCCTGAGCCTGGCACACACGCAGAATCTTCGTACCGGCGGCTCATGTCAAGGGTGTCGGAGTACTTGGGGGTGGTCTGCGCCACCAGTGGATTTTCTGCAGGTTGACCTGACAGATATCCTGGATCAAGGTCCACCAACTTACCTGGTATTGCCGTTCCATATGGCGTTGCAAAGAAGGGCGGCGGCGGCGGCTTGGACTGCTCCAGAGAGGACCCCGGCAGTGGGTAAGTCGTTGCCGAAAAAATACCGCCCAGCCAGTGGCACCCCCAGCTACTTGTCCGTGCACCCTACTCCTGAGAGTTTGGTGATGTAGGCGGCTATGGCCCCGGCTAAACAGGCGTCGTACCCTGCCATCCCTCCTGATAGGGACGACAAGCGTTTTGACGGTTGGGCGAAGAAAGTATTTTCTTCAGGGGGTATGGCTTTGAAAGCAGTCAACTCTGTGTGTGCCTTAGCACGTTTCACTCACACTCTGTGGAATTGTGTTTCTTTGGCGTCTGAACATATTCCTGAAAGGGAGGAACGGGATGGCTTTCTTGTCCTTGTACAGGATGGCAAGGGTGCCAATGCGTGAATCCGTTCAGTCGGGTCTGGATGTGGCAGATTGTCAGCCGGTCCATGGCGGCGAGCACCGTAATGCACAGATTTTCGTGGTTGCGGAAGTCGGGGTTTGCTCTGGATGTACAACCCCGACTTCGCAACATGCCTTTTGATGGTGACCATCTTTTTGGCAGCAAGGCTAACGAGAGTCTTCAGAGGTTGCAGACCTCGTGGGCTGCAGTGAAGTCGTTGAGCGCTGCAGTTCTCCAATCTCCGCCTTTTCGTCTTAGGGGACAGCAATGGAGGGGAGGTTCCTTTCGATATTAATCGACCTTTAGTAGATTGAGCGGAGCTGCAAGTGAAAGAAACCAACGTAGGAGTACCAGAAGTGGAAAACCGGGTACTCGAGGTGCCAAGGCTGCTCGAGCAGTTGCCTCTTTACCCTCAGGCACTGCCGCAGCCGCTTCAGCTCAGTCATGAGGCCATGTCCCATGGGTCACCGGTTGGGGGCAGGCTGGCGCAGCATCTTGTAGAATGGCGTGCCATTAGTTCAGATGTGTGGGTTCTGGAGATCATAGCCCACGGCTACTGTCTTACTTTTCAGCAGAGGCCTCACGACAATCCACCAGGTAATCTCTTTGAAGAGTCCGGATCCGCTCCTTGCGCAGGAAATCAAATCCTTGCTGGAGAAGGGCACCATAGTACTGGTGCCTGTAGCGGAGAGGAACAAAGGGATGGTATTTCGTAGATTTTTTGATTCTGAAGAAAGACGGGGGATTGAGACCCATCATGGACTTGCGTGGTTTGAACAAGCTCCTCAGGAAGGACAAGTTCAAGATGGTGACTCTCAAGTCCTCCAGGCCCTTCAACTTCAGGACTGGTTGGTGTCTCTCGACCTCAAGGACGCTTATTTTCATGTGCCGATTCATCCCAAGCACAAGAAGTACCTGAGGTTTGCGGTTGGCGACTTGCACTTTCAGTTTCGGGTCCTGCCGTTCGGATTGACCTCCATACCGAGGGTCTTCACCAAGCTCATGGTGGTGGTGGCAGCGTATCTCAGGAAAGGGGGGATTCACGTCTCAACCTACCTGGACGATTGGTTGATCAGGGCACGCTCTCCCAAGCAAGTCCTGGGTCAGCTGCTACTCCCTTCACAGGCTGGGCTTCTCCCTCAACTTAAAGAAGTCCCACTTGACACCAACCCAGCAGCTCCAGTACATCAGAGCAATGCTCGACACATCTCTGGGGCAGTGTTCGCCTCCCAAGGTGAGGGCTCATCACATTCTGCAGATGGTGCACAAGTTTCAACATGCCCAGAGTCTCCCGGCGTCCGAGTTCTTGAGGTTGCTCGGCTTCATGGCATCCTACATTCTTCTGGTGCCAGAGGCCAAGCTGCAGATGAGATCTTTGCAGTGGGCGCTCAAGATGCAGTGGTTGCAGTCCCCCGGCAGGATGTCGGATCCCGTTCAGGTGCCGCCCTCGTTCGCCCAGGATCACCTGTGGTGGGCCGCCGAAGGCAATCTGTCGAAGGGGGCTCCATTTTGGCTACCCTGGCCGGAGGTGGCGATCGTGACGGACGTATCCCTCACAGGATGGGGAGCTCATGCCAACGAGATGACAGTCAGCGGTCGTTGGTCTCCATCGGAGTCCAGACTCCATATCAATCTGTTGGAGCGGAGGGACGTCAGGCTTGGCCTGAAGGCTTTTGTGCCGACTGTGCGAGGGAAGAATGTCCTGATCCTGACGGACAACACAGTGGCCATGCACTACCTCAACAAAAAGGGGGGCAGGGTCACTTCCTCTGTGCAGAAAGGCGATGCAGCTCTGGTTCTGGACCATCCAGCAGGAAATTTCGATCTCGGCAGTTCATCTGGCCGCAAACGAAAACGAGGCGGCGGACGCTCTGAGCAGGCAGAGCACGGTCTCTCACGAGTTGGGAGCTGGCTCAGGAGATTCTCCTGGAGAACTTTGCCCTTTGGGGGACCCCACAAGTGGATCTCTTCACCACCAGTGTCAAACGGAAAAGTGCGAAGGATTCTGCTTGCGGGAATTTCCTCCAAGAGGAGCCTTAGGAGACACGTTCGTACTGGAGTGGTCCTTCCCACTGCTGTATGCGTTTCCTCCCGTCGCTGTCATTCCGCAAGTGCTGCAGAGGTTTTGTTCCCGAATGATCCTCATTGCTCCGGCATGGGCCCGGAGAACGTGGTACCCGAACCTTCTCGACATGTTCATCTGCCCTCCACGCCGTCTTTCCTACCGAGACAATCTGCTCTCACGGGAGGGGGGGGTCAGGTTCTCCATCTAGAGGTCAAGTCTCTCAACCTTCATGCTTGGCTTCTGAAAGGTTGAGGTATAAGGATTGGGACCTCCCTGAAGACGTGATGGAGGTGTTGCTTTCGGCCACAAGGCCTGCAACAACGTCCCTGTACCGTTGCCGTTGGAGAAAGTTCTGTGACTGGTACAGGGTTCAGAATGTGGATCCTTTTGCATGTGCCATTCCTGTGGTTCTGTCTTTTTTGCTTTCTTTAGCCCACACGGGGGTACCATTGAAGGTTACCTGGAGACGCTGTCCATATTTAAGCGCTCGGCTGAGGAGTGTTCCTATTTTAAGATTCCTTTTGATTTCTCAGTTTCTGAAAGGGCTCACTAATGTGTTCCCACCGTCACATTTCCAAGTGCCCGGTTGGGATTTGAACCTTGTCCTCAAGTTTCTGATGGGTGCTCCGTTTGAGCCTTTGCATTCTTGCCCTTTGAGACTGTTAACTCTTAAAACTGTAATTTTAGTTGTGGTCACTTCCGCTCGCTGAGTGAGTAACAGGCACTTTCAGTTAAGCCACCCTTCACTGTATTTCATAAGGACAGGGTTGTCCTTGGAGTTCGTCCTTCCTTTCTTCCGAAGGTGATGTCGGAATTTCATTTGAGCCAGAAGGTTGTTCTTCCGGCATTTCATCCTCCTCCACATCCTGGTAAGGAAGAGGAGAGGCTCCATAGGCTCGATCCTAGGAGAGCTTTAAGCTTTTATATTGCACGCATGTCCCGAGTCAGAGTGGACGATCAACTCTTCATTGGTTACGCTGGAAAGCGTTTGGGACAAGCTGTGACTAAGCAGACTTTGTCTCGCTGGATTATTCTGGCTATTTCTGAGTGTTACCGCTTGACGGGTAAGGACCCACCGGTCGGCTTGCGGGCCCTTTCTACAAGGGGTATGGCTGCCCCTACTGCCCTACAGAGGGGTGTTCCTATTCGTAACATCTGTGATGCAGCCACCTGGGCTTCGGTCCATACTTTTGTACGTCACTACTCCCTCGATTCCATCCGTGGGCAGGATCTGGCCTTTGGAAAGGTGGTCCTTTGCTCTGCAATTTGATTGGGCATTCTAAATTTTTTTCGCTAAATTCTTTTCCCACCTCCTTGCATTGGTACTGCTTTGGGAGTCTGTCATAGATATGGAATACGTTGGAGGACCCAATCCCCTCGAAGAACAAGTTACTCTCTTACCTGGTAACGTTCTTTCGATGGGATGGTCCGACGACGTATTCCATATCGCTCCCTCCCTGCCTTTCCCGCTACAGAATTTCTTATGCGATTGCAGCTTATGTTTCCGCAAGGCTTTGTGTGGTCTGACTGGCAGAAGACTGGTTCCACACGTTCTGGGGAAAAAAACTACAACTGAGGCTACGGGCGTCGTGTGTCCTACTTATAACATCCAGTGACGTCTGCCGTCGGAGGAGGTCCTCGGGGGGCGTATCAACGTCATCGACGCAGACGCCGAAAAATATTCCGAAGCAGCACAGCTGTGGTGATTACTGTCATAGATATGGAATACGTCGTCGGACCATCCCATCGAAAGAACATTACCAGGTAAGAGAGTAACTTGTTCTTCTCGCCTGAAAGCCATTACTTGCATTTTTCAGACACAGTGGTATTATTGATAACCAACAACACAGCTATGTTTTGCCTTGACAAATCGGAGTAAGTCCATTTTTTATTATTTTTTTGAATTAAGGTCGGAGTACACCTAGCAGAAGTGAACATTGTAAGGGCAGACAGGCTGCAGATTTCTTCATGGCCACAGGAGAAAACCGAACCCTAGTCTCCAAGTTGGGTCTTATACTATGGGATGGATATGCCAAAGGCTAGATGTGTCGGTGTTCTTCTTTTCAAAGACAAATAAGTGACCCTTTCCATTAGCAAGCTTGATGGCATTGAAGGTTCTTCTGGTCACAGATGAATGTCCACTGGAAATAGGTACCAGCTACAAGAAAAGTCTGGATCTTAGTAGCAGAAATCCTCCAGCAAACAAGAAAGGGTACAAAGAACACACATACGCAAGTGGTGAATGCCCAAAAAATTTGCAGAAAACATGTGGGCTGGCAAAGAAATTGACACATAGCCATGTCAAGCATTGGGACACACCCACCCATTTATGGCTTTTGTGTTATGCAGAAAGGATAATGTAACTAAAGCATGCATCTGACTTCAAGAAACTGTAAATTGAGAGGAAAACACAGATTGGCCATCTTCAAACAGATGTTCTCTTTTCAGTGTCTTAAGTACAGAGACCTGTATCCCTCTTTTAGTGCTTAACGTATGTGTAGCCCTTTTGGGACCCAAAAGCCAGTTGAGCTACCACCCCAGGCTTAAATGAAATGACACTGCTGAGAAGGGTACCCTCTTTACCCTGTAACACCCCTATCTCTTTATCCCCTCCCCCCAGAGTTCCACTAAAGAGACGAGGGCTATGAGGCTTCTATGCCTAGGTTTCTGGCACCTGTTCTGATATGGTTACCCACTCGCCTCCAAAGCTGCGGTTCCTTGGACATGACAAAGGAAAAGCATTCTTTGTAGATGCCTACATGCACAGTTGATTTAAAAGTTCCTGTGCACCTTTTTGCAATTTCAAAAAAGGGGAGTCTTGACGTTCACTAGGCGCCTCTTTAGTCTGCTGTACGAGCCGTAGCTGGATGCTCAAACTTACTCCAGAGCTTCCTCTCCTCTTTCAGAAACGGAACAGACTCCAGTGAACTTTGAAGCTTAGTTTTTGAAGAACTACTTTATAGCAGTTCGTACCTTTCTGTAGCCAGCTTCGATTTTCTTAAGAAAGCAAGCACGGGTACAAAAAGATCTCCATATAAATATTAGCACCTAGAGAATACAATTTGCGCTGGATTGAAGAACATTTACCTGCTCTGTTGACAATGGTTTGCTTTATTTACCAAAGGGTAGCACACAATTTCTCTATTAAGAGTTTTGCTAGCAAGTGACCATTGCAGAACCACGTTGCGCGTTTGTCTTTATCCATAGCAGCGACAAAAGTGCCTCTTGATCTAATACAGGTTCTCTTCAATAAAGGAACTACAACACAGTAACTGATTGTACAGCCTCTTTTTGAACCCTTTGCTTTTTAGAGTGTGGTGTCTGGTTGTATCTTGGCCTTATTGGAGATAATCGCACGCACCTGGGGAAGTACCCGAAGTACGGCTGTTGGCTGGGGATCTCTGCTGTGGAATCTTGCTTTGGCGCTGCTCGCCGGGACTTGAAAGCCTTCGTTTTTTCGAACTGACCGGACGTCTTTAAAGGCAACACGGAAGTTGCCTGTCCTTGCTGAACACCAAGTACATACTTTAAAATAACCTGCCTTGTTAATGGTTAAAGGTGAAAGAAAGTAAGCAGTGTGTCTAACCCTCATTCTTTGCCCCTCCTCTTACAGAGACTCTTATTGGTCACTTCCTAATCAAGCCCGCCCCCACCCCTGGCCATTGGAAGCCTTTAAATACGCTCTGCACTGCGCACCTGCGCGCGCACCTGGGGAAGTACCCGAAGTACGGCTGTTGGCTGCGTTGCGCAGTGTGCAGTCAGTAGCATTTTGCCGGAATTTTGGAAAAAAAATCTTTAGGCATGGTTGTATGGAAATATAGCCACATGATTGGTGTGTGGTGAAGGAGGCTGGTTTGTGCAAGGTACGTGAAGAGTAAAACTGTGTACCCGCGTATACGAGCGTTAGCTTATACTTCTTTATTTCTTTAGCTTGTTGGTGAAGTAATGAAAAGAAAGCTTGTGAGAGGTAAAAAAGATTTAGCAATGGCAATGAATAATATAAAAACCCGACGCATGAGTATAGCGCATGCTAATGCAATCGCTATGCCATTGCCCTCTGACTCTGATGAGGATCTAATTGAATGCGCCCAAAATGAATCTGCTAGACTGGCTAATAAAAAGAGTGATGATGTAATCCCTGCCTCCTCGCAGTCTCTGTTCAATGAGGAGCCGAGGAAGGGAAGGGATTGAGACGGGATGGAATGTGGCGAAACAGTCACATCAAGGACAAAATACCGTCTCATTTATAGATACACCTCATATATTTGCTTCTGGAGAAATAACTTTACTGGGAATATCTGAACATTTTGATTCCTCCACACAATGTTCCAACTTGGTGGGTAATATGGTGAATACAGAGGAAGTTCTGAGTGAGTTTAGGAGGATTGGTGATGGGATTCATGTTGATATACTAAAAGAAGTGAAGTCGCAGACTTTTATTCTAAAAGAAATACTGCTTGCCTTGACAGCTTTCCCTGGTATGTTAGCTGAAAATATGACTAAGTGGAAAGTAATGTTAGGTGAAGGGCTGCCTAAGACTCTACCTAATAGAGCAAGTACTGAGCCACAGGACTCCAGTGAGTCGGATCTGCTTTTGACAAAACCGGACAATGCAGATATTGAGCAGTGTGTCATTGAGGTACATAGCGCATTAAATAGCAGTAGCTTAGCAGATGATTTGTTAATTCCTGCTGCAGCCAACAAGCCTATCAGGGTGGCGGATATATTTAATGTCAAGATATCCAAAATAAAAATGAAAAAAAATAGACAAAAACTGATGCGGGATAAAAAGGCCCTGAATGCATCTTCCTTAAAATTTTTGCGGGAGGTTAATATAGGCAACCCTGATGTGGCAACGACAGAAAAAAAAGATACTGAACAGTCGAAAGCTGTGATGGAAGTGTGTGTGGATGATGGTAAACTGGCGAAAGGAGGGACGATGACAATAAGCCCCCTAATAAATCCTGCTGACAAAAAGCAGGAGTACACTGCCCAGATGGGGAATGATTATGGTCAAAGTACTGAACCTAGGGCGATCCTGGTGTCTGTTATAGGGATAGATAAGGATTTAAAGGAGACTGGCTACTCTGATGCGGTAAATAAACTATCGGAGGCTATCAAGAATAAAATTGTCACCGACAGAATTG
Organism: Ambystoma mexicanum; assembly: GCF_040938575.1. Taxonomy (NCBI): domain Eukaryota; kingdom Metazoa; phylum Chordata; class Amphibia; order Caudata; family Ambystomatidae; genus Ambystoma; species Ambystoma mexicanum. The sequence goes on from NC_090923.1 coordinate 116,681,279, forward strand.
ATGCTAATCTGAAAAACCTGGAAATGGGGATGCTTGACATTTTTGATCTATTCAAGAACCCTGAAGCACAGATGCGAAAAAAGATCCCTCTCAGTGATACGAGGATGTCTGAAAAATCGAACGAAATTACTGAGAATACCAGTAAGTTAAGGCAAATACATACAGAGCTAGTGGGTGAGCAAAGAGAGGGAATAAGGAGAGAGAGATATCATGAGAGAAGCCCTGAGAGAACTCATAAAGAAGGTACGAGTATAGAGCAGGCGCCGATTTCTAGAGGGAAACAAGTCATCTGTAACACTGTGGAGAGTGGTACGGATGGCATAGTTGGAATGCCCGTATCAGAGACCTTGATAAAGAGAGACAATATACTATCCAAAAAAGAGGATGGAGAGGATAAAGAGCGGCCTTTGACTGTGGCAAATGTGCGAGAAATAATACAGGAATTATTGTCAAATAAATCAGGAGGATCGGCGATGATAGAAAATACAATCACCGAGAGTCGTATACGGAAGGATGACATATATAATGAATTTAGTAAAGGCTCCAGCTTGAAATCTAGGCAGGAAGCGAGAGCACCGGTGGTGATAAGTTCTCAGTATGATGATGCTCCTAGGGAGCGAGGGGAGAACGCTTATAAAGTGCAAGATATGGCATATGAAAACTATGTGAATGGGAAAAATCAGAGTAGTAACCAATATGATAGAGTGCGGCGGACCAATCGATCTACTGAACCATGCTTGATTTATACTATGTGTTCGATGATGGTTACTACCCTATATTAAATAGATCTTATATCTTGAATCTGTTTAGAGAGATACCTGAATTAGCTCTTGTTTCATCTTGTGATATACAGCTAGTGGACTTCATTGACCCAAATAGGTTGGACTTTGTACGCCTAGTGATTGCATCACCAATGGTGAGAGCCCTTATACTTAAGGAAGCTGGGCTTTTGCAAAAGAGGGGGTTTGACATGTATGATTTTGTGGATTCGGGTGAGAATATGGAAGAGAGAAATGAGGAGCAATTATCTCGAAATAAGAATATAGTAGAGAAACAAAGGGTGATGAATCAAGTAGGGGGTGAGCACTTAACACGAAGTGAAATGGATGAATGGAGAGTAATGGCGGTTTCCCTTAGGGATACCCTGGAAAAACTAAAAGGTTTGGGTAAATCCCTTTAGTGATGATAGTTGTTTTAACTTGGTGTCGTGGAATTCAAGAGGACACACACATCTGGTACAAAACAAAAAAGTATGCATGAATTTAGAGAAATTCGATTTTGTCCTGTTACAGGAAACCTGGGCATGTGGACCACTGTTATGGGATGGCTTTGTTGTACTTTGCCTATGTGGTACAAAGGGACAAAGAGGGCGACCTAAGGGTGGCTTAGCGCTTGCGTATCGTAATGATCATGATATAGCATTGATAAAAGAGACACATGTTCAGGAGTCATGCCAAGCAGCAAATTTCCGAATTGTAACCAATGAGGGGAACACCCATCTGATGATCATTAATATCTATTGGAATGATGCGGAAAAGGGTTATTTTATGCTTAAAAAGCTGTTGTTAGAGTTGAATACATTGCTAGAAGAGTGGACAGTCTCCAATCCAAAGGGCTTGATAATCTTGGCAGGCGACCTGAATGCGGACTGTGATTTAACAAGTGATGAAAGAACGGCAATACTAAGTGGAGGTGGTAATCAGGGAAGGGGGCCTAATAACAAACAGAATAGAGGAGCGTTATGGTGTAATTTTGCTAATTCTTGGGACTTGACATGGTTGTTTAATGATTCACCGACATGGAATGCGCGTGGAGTATCTTCTGTTATTGATTTTATCTTTGCTAGTGATCTAATTGGAAATAGGCCAAATATGCATGTGGAAATCAATTCGGTAAGCGATCATGCAATGTTATCTATAAATTTAAATATAAAGAAACAAAATAGGCTTAATAAAGAATATTGTGCGCAAACAATTGTAAATGTTAGAGGATCGAAAATAAAGTGGAATATGAACAAAACAGATAAATGCAATAGCATGATGAGTCATGATTTTGAGAAATGTGCTCTAGAGGTAAAAAAAGACTCAATACTCGGTTGATAAATTTGGCGAGTTTTTGGACATAATGATGGACAAGTTAGAGCAACCAACGTCTAGAGTATTGTTAAAAAGGAAAAACCATAGGCACACTTTTGACCTTGAGATCAAGATACAAAGGGCCAGGTTGAATAAGGACCTCCGTGCCATAAAAAAACAAAAGCTACCCCTTAAGGATAACAGAGAGCTATGTAGAAAGAGGCGACAAGCTTACAGGAACTGGAGGCTACATCATCAAGCCTCTTTATTACAGAGGGATGGTGAAAAAATGCTGAAAGCTATGAAGGAAAGTAACTTGAGAAATTATTGGGCCCTTATCAATAGTACCGAGATTACACAAACTCAATTAAACACCAATCCGATAAGTGAAAAAGTATGGTGTGAGCATTTCGAGAAGTTATACACAAGCTCTTGTAATGAGGAGTTTGTGTTTGAAAAAAAGGCTCCCAATTGGACTCTTGATATATCTGTGAATAAGATACTAGCGATTATAAAGAGAATGAAAGCCTCATGTACTCCGGGTCCCATTAATTTATCTATGGTACTGATAAAGCAAAATGATTTGTTGTGGGCGAAAATATTCCATATGTTATTTAAAAATGTAATTGAGATGCAAACTATGCCAGTATCCTGGAAAATCTCCTATGTAATACTGATCTTTAAAAAAGGTAATCGTCAGAGTACGTTAAATTACAGACCGATTTCTTTAATAAACATTGAAACAAAGATATTTTCAGCTATAATACTTGAAAGTTTACTTGATTGGATGGAGGAAAAGGATATTTTAGATGTCCGTCAGATTGGCTTTCGTAAAGACCTGGGAACCGATGCTGGGGGTCTTATAGTGACTATCTTGCAGAATCAAAGATCTAAAATAGGGAATGGCCCCATATATGCTGCATCTATGGACCTCTCTGCTGCATTTGATATGGTGGATAGGCCACTTCTATGGCAGAAACTGGTAACGTTAAACATAGAGGGGGGCCTACTCGCAATGATTATTCACCTATATTCAAATACAAAGCTAAAGGTTCGACTGAATAATGATGGCCTGATGTCCAGGGAAATTCTATCAAAGAATGGCTTGAAACAGGGCTGTGCCTTGGCAGCAATTTTATTCAATCTGTATGTCTCTGGAGCAAATGCTAGACTGGAATCTGCGGGCCTATTAGCTCCCAAGGTCGGTGGAATTGCGATTAGATGGTTAGCCTATGCGGACGATTTTATGCTCCTTGATAGAACTAAGATCGGCCTATTGATGCTTATTGATGCCTTTGTTAGTTTTATTAGTGATTTGAAACTGAAAATCAATCCACATAAAACAGTGGTGATTAACCTAGGGGAAAGCAATAAAAAATCTGCAAATTATGTATGGTACGTAGAGGGAACCACAGTTCGCCTACAGAAAGCATTCAAGTATCTGGGCTACTCTTTTGTTAGCAACATGTCATATAGCTTTGTGAAACAAAGTTTGGAAGTGAAAGCCATCGATGCAGCGAATCAAATGAGAGTAATTGAAAGCAAATATGGGAAATTCTCCATGAATGCTTGTAGGGATTTCTACCGCATGAAGGTGATTCCAAGGTTGGCATATGGTTTGGAATTCTATCCAGAGAAAGAAGTATTAGTTAAAAAATATTGAATCTAAAATCTGGAAAAAGCTATTATTCTTTTTGCCAAAATGCATACCGATGGAATTAATAAGATACGAGTTTGGTTTTAATTCTCTAAAATGTTGTATGGACTGTAAAAAAGCGATGCTTTATCGAAAATGTGTGCTTGCTAAGCATAACTCAATATATCAAGTTTGTATGAATGATACTGGGAGATATATGTCTGATTTGAAAGCCGAGGTGGAAAAGATGAGTAACATTGGGGTGACAATGATTTCCCTCTTGGAAAGACCCGACAAAATCAAAATGATTAAAGCTTTCGATTGGCTAGCGAATAATTATGTAATAACGAACTCAAAACTGTATGCACAAGTATTCTCCATCTGGAAATGGTTTCCTGAACCTGAGCAGTATCTGGTAAAATGTCCATCGCGGAAATTGCGCTGTAGTATCATGAGATTTAGATTTAATGTTATGAATACTAATGAAATAGGTGCAGTAAGAAAACTGATCCCAGAAAATATGAAAGTGTGCCGATTCTGTATGGATGAAGAATCTCCGGAATCATTGTTACACCTGCTACTTGGTTGTCCTATGCTAAAGGAAGAAAGACTTGCTTACTTTGCGGAATTTGTAACTGATGCTTCGTGTGTATTCAGAGAGCAAATATGGTTTGAAATGTTACATGGTCGCAACATCATATTGAAAATAAGGGTGATGGCGTTCTTGGCAAATGTATACAAAGTTGCATAGAAGGTTTCAAGTCGGTCTTTTTAGGTGAAAGAAATGTATTGAATTGAAGACTTGATTGAGTCTATTTTTAGAAAGAAAATGCTTATGTAGTTGTGGACTGAAAATGCTTATTTGATGTGTAAAATGTTGGTTTAAGATGTTTGTGTTAAATCATAACTGCATTTTTACTATTTTATGCTTTGATAATGAAAATTTGTAAAGGTTTTTTAAACCTATATACAATAAAAGGAAAAAAAAAAACATAGTTAAAGACACTCTTAAAACTCTAGTCACTACCTCGGAGCTGCTAATGTTTTTACCCCATAAACACATATTTTTTCTCAATGAATTAATGCACTTGCTGCAGAGATCCATATCTTACCCAACAGTCGCAAATGAATTGTGAACAGGCTTGTCAGAAGTTCATACTTCTGAGGTTGACCACTGAGAACTATAGAGTTGTTTATTTGGTGAACCTCTTAAGCTTTAGTTCGTAGTCTGTTCTGCTTTCCGAAGTTGTTTCAGGACTATGTTCACCTTGTTTCTCGCTGAGGGTCTGTTGAGTTTATCCGAGGAAAGGTGTTGCAATCCGGAAGTGAAAGTGTTGATGTACTAGAACAACCACCCTATAGTGTATTGCTGGATTATTTGTAGCATTTCTTCCCCATCACTTGGGAGTATGCTAGTTTAGTAGATTCAAGGCAGCCTCTGTGCTGCATCAAAGTAATCCGTATGCACCGATGGACATCTATTTGGCAGCCAGGTGAGCTACTCTGTAAACATTCTTTAAGCCTTACTATTGAAATGCCAGTTTCACAGCATATGCTCATTTTGTCCCTGCTGCTGTAGTTGATTTCTCTCACTGAAGCCTGACTTGTGGTTACTCAAATTATATATCCAGGAAAGCAGATACCTGAGTAAACCGTAATTACCCACCAGTAATTTCAATAACCCAAGTCTATAGCAGCTCTTGTATCTGCATCCCTACCCTCCTTCTCAGTCTTGGCTTTGATGCAGATTTAAAAATCACAGGGCATTATGATAAGGAGCCGAGCATAGGAAATTAGGGGCTTGTATAGGGGCATGGCATCACAGGAGGGATACACTTCTGGTTTCCTGGCCTCCCTTTTTCATATCTGTTTGAACTGATGTATATCTGGACTGCTAAATGTTGGTATGCCCGCTCATTTGTTAAATGTTAAAGGTATTTGTGCCTCGTACCGTCACCAACGGAGTTGGTCCCCAGGCGCTCTGGCGGATCTGCAAATGAGAAGGTGGGATGGGTTAGTAGGTGAAGCAGGAGTAGGATAGTGAGAGGAGTGGTGTTCTGTTGGCAGTTTCAACTCGGTATACACCGGGTGCTGAGCTTCGGTGCAAGTATCGGATCGATGTCGGTCCTCGTGTGCTGTTGTTGTTGCTTATGTGTTGTTGCGGTGTTGTGAAGTGCATGCGGGTTGTAGTGCGACAGATGGTTGTGTGAGATTTTTTGAGTCGGATAAGTCTGCAGAAATGCTGAGTTTTTTGTTAGTTGGTTGTATGAAGTTTAACAGAAGTTCAGAGATCTGTCAGAGTGTGACGCTCGCCGATCCTCCCAATCTCATCAGGGTGGGAAAAAGGGGTTACGCCTAGCAGGGTTTGCTTTGTGTGAGGCGCTCCCTGTGCTGTTCTAACACGCTTTAAGTTTTCTGATTGCTCCTCGCCGTTCTATTCTAGCGAGCTCTGGAGGTGTTCTAATGCTGATGGATTCATTAGTGTGGGTTGGGTGTCTGTTCTCCTCCTTGGGTGCTGGGGCTGGTGTAGTGGACTCTTCTAACAAATTTTCTATCTAAATGCGTCTGCTGGTTTGGATATGGTACGTCCGGTACGTACGAGTGGATGAGTCATTTAAGGGCTTTCGTCTGGGTCTGAGTATGTGATCAGTCTCTGGAGACCTCCTTTTGTGGCTATTTCCCATGATGTCTTGTGGTCTGTCATGTGGTCGGTTCTTTGGGTTCAGTGTGTGTCCATTTTGAGAGTGGCCGAGGTTGGAGTAAATTTCTTCGTTGTTTTAATCGATGGGCATTCTAGTGCGTCGCTGTTGTGGTTACGCTGTGAAGAGCCATGATTTGAGGAGTTTCCTGAATGTAGGTGGTTTGTTGTGTTCTGTATATTCCCAGGTAGGTCATCACCAGGTTTTGGGTGCCTGGTGAGAAAAAGAGGATCCTCCCGAGTTTTCTTCAGTTTTAGGGTTTTAGTTCCAGGCGTATGGTGGTGCTTGATCTGTGTTCTTGTCGGTTGATGTAGGCATAGTTTATCGCTTAGGAATTCTGCGCTTTGTTTGTGTATTGCTCTGTGTGTGATGCATATGGATTTGAACTTTATTCGCTGTTTTAATGGTAGCCAGTGTAGTATTTTTAGCGCGGGTGTGATGTGTTCTCTTCTGGGTAGCTTGAGGAGGAGTCTGGCTGCTGCATTTTGTATGCGTTGCAGTTTTTTTTAGAAGTCATTTGTATGAAGAAATAATATGCACAGGCACTTTGGAATTACTGCTCAATATTTCCTTGGTGAAACTGAATCATTGCAATGGCTGCATGTATTTATTTAAAAATCCCTATGTCTCTATGCCTACCTTAAGATACCGTTATATTGGGTTGTTGTTTGATTGGAATCTTGTCACTTGTAGTGGGTGGATTTTGATACTTTGTTTTGCTACCATTCTCGCTGGACGATGCCTTCAACTTCAGCAAATTTCATAGTGGCACAAGAAATACTTTCTGGGCATGTGTTTTCTACCCATAAAATCAATCGGAGTTTCTTCTGTAAGCATCTGTTGAAAGAAGAGAATATATTTCTAGGCAGAGTTCCAGAATAAAATGTCCTTCCAGGAACAAATTCAGTCAATTTCCTTATGTGGAAAACAGATTTTTATAATCCTGATTTTTAATTTTTTTTTAATTTTTATCCAAATCAAACAAAAAATGCGTAATTCTTTTCCTACTTTGATCCTGCACCCAGGCCATCTACAGCCCAAACGCCATATCAACTTAGTAGGGTAAAAAAAAGGTACACGCATTGTTGACTTTAGAACATTTGATTAGAAGACAGATTGCTTATTTTCTGTGCGCTAGAGACATACAATTTGGAAGATTAGGAGACAAGTATTTAATTGCGACCCTGTCTGATGCTCTGGTATATATTATATATAGTTGTAGATGAATATTTGTTTCTCTGGTGTTTGAGCTTAGTTACAGACCTCAACACTAAGGTCTATGAAGATTCACAAAATATTTCAGCAGAATTCCTTTAGCAGATATAAATGTGTTCAGTCTTTTCTTGTCCAATGGCTTATTTTTCAAGTGCATATATTCAGTAAAGGGAAAAAGCACTGCAGGATGCTGGCATGAATCAAAGGTTATTTGAGCTACCATAGCGGATCTGCACAACACCAGTCACCCATTACCCCACCTTCTCTTTCCTGAGCCGGCGTTTCTTGACCAGAAAATAATGGTAGGTGGCTTTGGCAGCAACCTAGATCCCAAGACTGAGCCACATGGATCATTTCAGGTTTTGATGTATTGTATCTAAAGTATGCGTCTGCGTTTTATTGAGTTTATGTATTTAAGGATTTTGTAAAGCACTGCACACCATTTAAAGCCTGCTTGGGGCTGATTTTTGGCATAGTTAAAAGATGTACCCTTTTCATATAGTAAGTATTGGCATTGTTAATATGCGTAGATGTTGGTTTCTTGTTTAGCGCTTATTCTGCCTTTAGGTCTCATGAAATTTTGAGCTGTAGCTGTTAATTTATAATTAAGCTATTAACTTATAATTTTGAAATAATAATTTTAAAGAAGAATATTGGCTTGCAAAATGCTCACCTAGCAAATTTGACGGTGCCAAACACAACCTACAATATGCTAAAATATATAATTCTTACCAAGACCTATATACAAGTTAGATAACCTAACCAAATATGCTGGAGTATTTATGTATGTTATCACCAGTTTATATTGTCATTTTTTTATGAAAAACTTGATAGGCAGGAAGGGGGTAGAGGTGAACAGACAGGGACTTGTTTGTTGCACTAAATTTATTGTTTATGGTCCTAGTTATTTGCAATACAGATTTAGCAGCTCTTTTCTTATCAACCCCTTCTTCTGTAGAAACAAATACCTAGCTTTGCGACTGTTTTAGAGGTCTGTTTTTGGTTCTGAAATGTGCTTTGGGAGAATGTTAACGCATAGGATCAAAAGGCACGCACAGAGAAAGGCAGGGTAGAAATGGAGAGGACTATGCAAAGGTGATTGGAGGATGTCAACGTGAGCGACTGGCACTAGATTAAGGCGCTATATAAATAACACATGATTATCGGAGGTTAATAGGAGAGGGGGCCCTTTTATCTATATCTGAAAAGTTGCAAGGATTTCGGTATGGGCAAAGTCAATAAAAGGTAAATGAAATAATTGGAAACATATTTGTACTCATTTTTCAATTAATATTTCAGTTTGCATTGATTTGAAATATACGCTTCGTATTTTTGTGGTTGATATGTATACAGAGAATTCAACAAAAAGCAATATCCATTTTGAAATGTGCAATTAACCAGGCGGGACTGGTGAATGGTCCTGACTGAGCACTTGTTGGATTTCTAATGTATGCACTTCAATTTAGTTTCAAAGAATGTCTGCATAATGAATCTGGTGGTGCGGGGAAACAGTGTTTCAGAAGCGACCATTCTTCTCCATTCACCCTCAACTTATGCTGGTGGTAATATCAATCCGTCTGGGCCTTTCTTCCTTCTATGGGACATCAGTTTTAACTGCTTCTGATACGCATGTACTGCCATCCTTTCTGCATTTTGTTATGTTTTACAAATCCAGAAATGGAGTAAAAAGAAATTGTTATACAAATATTTTTACTGCATACAGGCTTTCAAAAATACTAAGTAAGTCCGATATGTAGGTCTGATATGCTTTTCCACTCTTGCATCATTAAACTCGCAATTGGTCATGCTACATATACTGGAATCGGTCACATTGTTGCCACTCATAGTATTCCTATTGAAAAATACCCTGTAACCCGCAATTACCCTTATGCTCGTTTTCATAAAGCATCACCATGCATCAAACTACAAATTTGCAGTCCCCCTTTTCCTCTTGTTTGAATGCAAATGAAAGCCAAGCCTTTGGAAGGAGTTTGATCTTTTCAGATTTGACTGTTTTATATTTGGTATAATGTGTTAATTCTGCTTTCTTGGTTTCATTTGTAAATCACTGTCAAATGTCCAACCCTGTGAGTAACTTTGTGTACACTTTATCACATAGGTACTCTGTGCAGCTGCTGACTCCAGCTAACCTGCTCGCAAAGATCAATGGGAAGGACAGCATTGAGAAGGAGCACGTAGAAGAAATCAGTGAACTGTTCTACGATGCTAAATCTTCTGCCAAAATCCTGGCAGACCAGCAGGAAAAATATATGAAATAGTGGCTGAACATGCACTGTAGTCTTCACCATGGACAGTCCATGGATTGGTCCAGCCTAGGAGGACTTGCCGGAGTACGACGCTGATTGGTCTGTTGTGGTTCCCCCCACAATGCTAAAACGATGTCCAGCAACTGTACTCTCCGCCACAAAGGAAGCATAATGGATTTGATTGCAGTAAGCAACTGTGTTCTTCAGGAACATTGAAGTTAACCACCAATAGCCCCTTTTTATCAAGGTTTCTGGTGGATCTTCTGCCCTTTACAGACTTTATACAATTATTGTTCTGTTCCCAAATAATCGATTGAGTTGTATAAACAGTTGGTGCGTACTTCACCAACATTGACTTTTCTTTTGTGTCAATTCAAAATCAATTAAATGTATCTTTTATTGGACTGTTTAATTTATTGAAATCTGTGTTCAGTAGACGGGTCACGCAGATCTAACGCAGCCATATCCCTTTTTGGTTCTGTTCAATAAATGCTCATGCTTTATCTGTCTAATTGAATGCAAGCCCTTCTATTTAGAACTACGTATGTACTTTTCAAACCATCATTTGTGAAAGGGTATAGGTTTCTGTACTTTTTGTTTTTAATAAACGTTTTTGGGTTAATATTGTTCTGGTTCGAAGTTAAATACACCACCTTTGTTACACAGAGAAACCAGATATTGTGTTTTCTTTCGAAGTACAACTTTTGCATGAATATTTTTTGTGGCCGGATTTTCTTACGAAGGTTAGAATCTAAAATTACTCATTACAAATTCGCCCTCTCTCAACGCTTTGTTACTACAAGGGCATAGTATCCATTATAAAGAAAAATGTTCCTTCCTGCACAGTAGCAGAGTGACACTTCCTAAGACTAAACGTGAGTTTAAAAAAAACTATTATTGGACAAAGGAAAACCAAAACAGATGAAAATAATTTCATTTTCAACAAAACAAATATGGCTGTTAATAATGCAAAATGCTAAATCTTAAAACAAGGAAGTCACATTTAAAACTAATCCAAGTGATGCTGGAGATTTAGAAGGAAAGACACCGAAAATAAATACTTCCGATAACTCCAATCCACTCATGAGAAAGTATGCAAACATTCCTGATGTCGTTCAGGGGGCATGCCATTTTATAAATGCTCATATTCTTTCAAAGAGTTCATATTTTCTTCCATTGTAAACTCTCCCCCAAGATTTGAAATATAAAGTAGTAGTGGTCATTTATATAGCAACTTTTCCCATTTGTATGTCCTCAACGTGCTTTGGCGGGAACGCCCTTGGGGACCGAAGTCCAGGAATGGGAACATTCTCAGAAAAATGCACGTGTGCTTTTGCCCAAGATTAGTAATAGGTAGGCTGGGTAGTCTCCAGTAGGTAACCCAAGAGGTCAAGCGAGTGGGTTAGTGCAAGACACTTGTTATAGATTGTCGCTGTATTCTAATGGCAGAGGCGTTGAGGCAAGTCCGGTGTAAAGAGGCACGACGTAAGTGTCCATTAAGATCAAATTTTTCATATATGCAGGTGCATTGTAATGTGTGTGGGTGGATAGCCGTGCCTGTGACAGATGTCCACCGAAGTGGTGAGTTATATGTAACTTATGTTTGATCTCACTGTGTGATCAGATCGTCTGTGTGAATAGAGAAGCTACCGTCCTAGGCTCTTCTGGGCATTATGGACGGGCTACCCTCGAAGTCTTATAAGCGCGCTAAACTGGCTAACTTAGTACATCTTCTAGGCGTGACAGACAAGTTACCATAAGATCTTAGGAATCTCTAAACTCAATAGACAGGCTACCCTTATAGTCTTACTGTATATAAGTGCTATAATGGGCTACCTTCAGGCATCTTCTAAGTGCAAAATCAAGGATACTTGCAATTATCTTGGTGTGTTCCAAGGGGAATCTTAAAGATCTAAGTGCAATGGAAAGGTCATTGTTCGATATCTTAGAGCGCAATGGACAGGCTAACGTTATAAAGTGCAACACAAGTGCCCACTCCCAAGTCCATCTAAGTGCCGCAAACTGCCCACCCTCAAATCAGCCTAACCTTCACAAATCTGAGTGCAAAATATGTGCTGCCTTCCCAATTTCTTCTAGAGCAGTACATGTGCTAGCCTTCAGTTTTGATCTTGCAATACATCTGCTAACCTACTCAATTTCATTTCATGAGCAATACATGTGCTAGCCTTCACAGTTCTTCACATGCAATACATCTATTAATCTACACAATTTCTTCTAAACAAACACGTGCTAACCTCCCCAATATCTTCTACCCCCAAATCCATCTAAGTGAGACACATTTTCTGCCCCCGAATTACAGCTAGGTGTAATACATGTCCTACTCCCAATATCCGTCTAAGTGCAATGTCTTTCCTACTCCCAAATTACTGCCAAGTGCAATGCAGGGCCGAGGCACAGGGCAGCGCACATCCTGGTTTTACCCCCAGAATACAGCTAAGTGCGACACCTTTCCTACTCCCAAAATCTATCCAAGTGAGAGTAGGTAATTAATCCATTCACCCATTGGGAACATAGTGGTCGATTTTACTTATTCTCAGTGTATTCTTTATTGCTGAGAGGGAGCCGATTGGTTACCCCTTTCCCAACATACGACAATGTCATAAGGCCCTGCTTATGCCTTAACATTATGGTTGAACAGACCCTGTTGTTCTTGATCAGTCTCTTGAAACACCCAATCCATTGAAGGGTTTCATACTGCCAGTACGTTCTTCCATCAGTCAAAGTAGATGGCCCATTCAAATCATGAGATCAGACTTTTGTGAGTAGAGCAGTGTCCATCAAAAAGTCAAAACTGGTTCCAGTTAATGTTGTATGATTTTAATGCTATTTGAGCAGGTCAAAATACTTTCCAGTTGGTACATAATGGATATTTGAGCTGCTTGTGTTTTGTAATGCTTGTCCGAGACATATTCTTTGCATGAAGCAGGCTTTTATAGAAGTGCCATTTATGTTTGGAACGTAGGCGTATGAGAACAAGAAAATTGATTATTTTGTTACGCTCACCTGACTCCCACGGAGGCGCTGGCCTGGTTCGCGCTGCTGTGACCTCTTCTAAGGTGATGCGCAGGGTTCGGAAGACGGACTGGACCGGGCCCCCAAATCTGGCTCGTCTGGCTCGCAGAAGTATCCTTCTGTAGGCGAAAATAGGGGATTAACTGTTTGTGGGGTAATGCAATCAGCCTCCCACTTTCCCCTCTCACCCTCCTTGAAACCCCTTCTGTGATTTCTCGTAGCGTCTCACCTTAGGGTCTGGAAGGACGAGCTCTCCATTCTGCTTCTGGTACAGGGGCGCGTTGGTATCCAGTTACTTCACTGGATTTTCAGATTAGTGAGAACCAAACTTGCTTGGCTTCCAGGTAAGTTTTTTGATAAGAGGTTCCCCTTGTGTCCATGCATTAATGTACTAATGTTAGTGTCTTTTTCCCCAAAGGGGCCAGGGTACGGAATGCCGGGGAACAGGCACCGACCCGAGATGAGAGGTGAAATCCTTGTAGAAATCAGATAAGTCTTTAATGAGCGTTTTTTGATAATGTCTTTTCATTCGCTCATTAACGCTGATGTCTCTTTTTCCCCTTAGGGGCCGGGGTCCGGAAATGCCAGGATGCGGCGCGGACCCGAAATGAAGAGGGAATGAATCAAGAGGTAAGTCTTAACATGGAGATTTAGCTTTCCTTATTCCCTTCTCTCTCTCACCTTTTGTTCTGGTCTTTTTCTCCCTAGGCGCTGGGGCGTGACTGCGAATCCGGATGATCGCTGCTGAACATGGAGGCGCCCTGTAAAGGTGAGTGGAATGGGGCGCTGCAGCGATCGACGCGATGAGCTTTTAAATTAGTCTTCCTTTTCAGGATTGTCGGAGAGATGTCTCCGGGATGCGGATTTAGCAGGTAAGGACTCTTCCTTCTTCTGTTCTCTTCTTCTCTTCCTTTGCAGGTGATCCAGGATGCTGGCAGGCGTGGCAGAAGTCAGGATGCAGGAGCAGACACGGTGAGCGTCCAGCTGCTAGATGCAGAACAACGCGAAGCACGTGTGGCTGTTCGGGTGGGGTTTAAATAGCCTTGGAAGAAGTTCCAGGTATGTATCCTTCCTCCAATCAGGTATGTATCCTTCCCCGACCACGCCCGGATGGTAAATTAGTCCCACAAGTAAAGTAGTTCCTTTCAGGCCTCAAGGAGGCCGGGATCCTGCAGCATGGTCTGAATCAGGTAAGTGCACCCAAGTATTCCCATAATGAGCCTGGCGCCTATGGCGCCAGGACACTGTCCAAAGGGCCCCTATATGGGGTTGCTGGGTCCTTCCTTGGGGACTGGATGTCCTCTTTCGGGGACGCAAGGCTTGAACCGGCTCCCCGGGAGCGGGCATCATGACATATTTCTGCTACTTGCAAATGTTCCATTCAGCTGTCCCAGTAGCTGTTTAGTAATATTTTCGGGGATGATTTATCTTCAGTGATCTGTTCACTTAAATCTGATTAAAGTCTGAGACTCAAGATAATGTGGAATTCTCTGCTCACCTATTAATCTTCCTAGTTAAATAGGCAGTTGAAGATACTTCATGCAGAGAAAGTGATGTAAACTGAACGTTAATCATAGGTGGCGGTTGTACCTAGATACAGGTTTAGAAATTGCTCTTTGTTGCCCGGTAGCAGTAGGAAAGGCAATTTGTTATAAGCTACCATTCCTTAAATTGGTTCTCCCTCTGGACCAACTCTGGAACCACAGACCCCTTTCACTCTGAACACATTTTCCTTGCTACTAGGGGGTTGGAAGGGCTAGTTTTCCAAGCAATGACCAAATGTGACCGAAGACAAATGTATCCCAAACCTTATCAGGTAGGGCTACTCCTGGTGGCTTCCGGCAGCTCCAGTCTTCAGTAGGTGATTCTCTTTAGAGATGAGAAACTCTTTTCTCTAGATGCTATCAATGAAGTTCCAGAACATGAAGGAAACATTGATTTGATTCTTGGTGCTTCAGTACTCAAAAGCACAAGGGACATTTGTTCATTCTCTTGGAAACGCACCACATGGTGAAAATACTTGACATATTGGCGTCTCTACAAGAAGACTTGTTAGTGTCTCGACCTTCAGGATGCTTATATTCACATTGCTATCTGGAAGGAAAACTGTTTCTGAGACTGACAGTGCGAGGTAGATGTTTTAGTACAAATGTCTTTGCTCTGAATGATACCTTGAGTTGTTTCCAACGACCCTATTCACCAAATGCTTAAGGGGATTCGTTTGTGCACCTATTGGGACAATTGGCTAATCAGAGGCCCTTCCTGGACTCTCCACTTGTAGAATGTACTGAAGCAGTGGTACATTCCGATGTACTGAAAATCTGAGACTGAACATGAAGAGAAAGTGAAACTTCAGTGTAAAGGGTAATTTCTTTAGGACAGTTCTTGATACTTAGTTGTGGGGTGGCCTTTCCTCTGCTGGAAAGGATTATCACCATTGCTAAGAAACTGTCTACTGGCCTCTTCCATACATGTATTGCCTTTTTCAATGTTTAGGATGAGGGATTAACAGTTTCAGCTGTCCAGGCAATGCGATGCGCATCAATATTCTATGCACAAATTATTTCAGATTTCTCCACAGCTATTACGTTGAGTCTGGAGGCACACTTCAACGCCTCCCCCTTCATATTTCACTGAAATTATACATCAGAGTTCGGCTAGGGGAGTCCAATACGGCACACAAGTTGCCGCAGGGGAGGAGCATATAAATGTGTTGGAGCTCAGAGCACAAGTTGAGGAAACGCAGGGGTGGACGGTGTCCCCTCTGTGTTATCAAAGAACTTTAAAAAACACATGCTGCACCAAACTGAAGTAAGCGGCTAGGATTCGAGTCACCACAGCAAAGGCAAAAAAGCAAAATCCGCTTTGCCCTGGTCACAATTTGGAAAGACGGATAGAATTAAATGTGCATATTTCACTTTAGGATATATTCACTTCCTGTGACGCCACTTCCCATTCCCTCAACTTTTTTTTTAGGACTATCCCTGTAGTACCTGCTCGGCATTCTGCTGACCATGAAAGCTTTTCTTCTGTTCTGTCCTGCAAAGTGGTTCAGGTCCACACACAATACCTCTGCAATGATCTATGTGACCATGCAGGGGGGACCCACTCTTATTCTCTATGCCTAATGGCAGACCGGCTTTGGTTTGGTAAACAACCGCTTTCCAGTGTCGGTTCATATTCAGGGTATGATCAACACAGAGACAGTCTCAGCAGCCTGCGCCGCTCACCTTACTATTTACTTGAGCTCCACCAGAGGTGGTTTAGAAATTGTCTGCAGTGGGATTTCTAATGTATTTGTTTCAAGACTCATGAAGTGTGCATCTTGGAAGGGGGAAAGGGCGCAATTCCTTAGGGGGAGCCTTTCTTGTGGATTTGTCTGGTAAGGTTCTCTGACTTCCTTCCAATGCTGTTAACACACAAGGTTTTCAAAGTTTCGGACGCCACACAAGCTGAACGATGAAAGTGTTTGTGCCAAACTGGCCATGCAGTTTTGGAACTCCGATCTGCTGCAGTATTAGGACATCCCTCCTTTGCCAAGAGCGGTCTTAAGAGAAAGGGTTAATACTACTTCTGCCCCACAGCATTGCTAAACCTGACAGCCTGGTACCAAGGAGTTAGTTTATGAGGAGATTTCTGGGTCACCATTTGACTTGTTTGTGGTCAGAAAGGATTCAGATAGGAAACGGTGCGAAAGAGGAGGTGCTTCTCTCATTGGGTTTTGTCATGTCATGTCACTCGTGTCTCATTTGGCCAGCACTGGCATCAAAATGTACTCTTATAAACATTATCTTTCGGCTATTAAAGTCCACTTAAACAGGGGTGAGAAGGTTTTCTTTTTAAGAGCACATATAGTTAGCCATTATTTTGGTGGTCTACATCACCCGTCTCCTTCTGTCAGAAACCTTTCTCTACAGAGTGATCCAAAATTGGTCCTTAAAATACATTGCGTATAGGCGCTATATAAATAAACTATCATATCTTTGAATGAGGAAGCCATTCAAGCCTATTGCTTCGCCCAAACTTGAGACTACTTTCTTAGTTAGTCAATTCTTTCTGAAAAGTGAGCGAATTGCAGGCTTTATCATGCAAGGATCCTTGTATGGTTTTACATGCTGATGATCTGGCTACGTACTTTCATCCCTAAAGTCCTTTCTGGCTTCCATGTCAATCTGAGATTTAATGATTTTAGCTAAGGACAAATTGTCCAGTGGAAAAATGCTCTGCACAGTTTTAATTTGACCAGGACCTTTATTTGGATAGGTTAAGCTCTTTTGCAGAACAGACAGGATTTTTGTTACTCATGGTGGTTTCAACGCCACTTCCAGATGGGCTGTTGTGTATTTCAAAGACATACTGAAAGGATACAGCAGACGGGTGAGTTTCTTTCTTTCTTCTTTATTTAAGAGCTTATCTATGCCCCACTGGCTTCCTTCAAGTTGGCTTTATGTTACTCTGTGCTTCTTGTTGACCACATATGCCCTGAGTCCCTTCAGTGGTGATGACAGGAATTGCTCTGCATGTTCCCTCAAGTAAGATGGCTTGTGACATTCTCTTCTTGGTCGGCCTGTATCTTTATTACTAGATGTAGTACTAAACATAATTCTATTCTTCCTTTTCCCTTTTATTGACCCAACTGCAACACACTCTATTTTTGTTCCAAACTTTAACATCAGAAGTTCTGACAGCACCTTTATCACTTTGATCAGTTCTGACCAACTCACCACACCTTCTTTCCTTCCTTGGGGCAGTTTAATATTCACTTTATCACCCACTACAAACTTTCTTTTTCACAGCTTTTCAGACATCAAACACTTCTTATTCTGTAATTGTTTCTTACTAATGGTATTTCTAATGTTCTGTAAATCCATGCTTCTCAACCCTGCTCTACTAGGAGGTCGTGCAGCTCTGATCTTCATGAAGTGGGTCCATGCTTCTGTCATTCCTACACAGGCCTACTCCTCCTTTGAATGTCTGGTATGCAGGTGCTCTATTTCTTTTTTTTTTTTTTTATTACGAGTGTATTTCTCTGGGCCTCTCTCTGACAGTGGCCACCATAGACGGGCCTCCTGGCCAGGTTGCCCTCTTCCTCTGAGTGTGCAGACTTCTCCAGCCTCTGTGACTCTCTCTCCCTCGTTCTTTCTTTCTCTCTTTTTTTCTTTCTCTTTCGCACTCTTCTGAACACATCTTGGATGTTCTCATCTCCTCAGAAATCACCCTCTCACCCCTTCTTTCTTTAACTGATGACTTTCTGCTTTCCTCTAACCTGAAACTCCTCTGTCCCTCAGGAAAAGCCCACCTCAGCACTGCCACCCCCTACTTGTTCATTCGGCCAATGAAGCATGTCCCAGTGGATGCCTTTGCCTTCAATTTCTCTGCTCCTCCTTCTCCTGCGGCTGACTCACACTCTGACAGCCCTCTATAACCTTTATCATTCTCCAACGCTCTGGACATCCTTTCCCCTGTCGTGAGAATCCATCTGAAGCCTACCTCCAAGTGCAACTATTGGTATGACTCGAATCTCGCCACCCTGAAACGCAAGTGCAGGGTGGCTGAGAGGAAGTGGTGGGCTCTGGGCGCAACCTCTGGCAAACTGGCCTGCCGCCTGCTCCAAAGGTAATACAGACTCTCTGCCCTGTCCAAGAAGAGTCCACATCCAAGCCAGAGTATCTACGGCCTTTATCAACACGGCCAAACTCTTTAAAATCTGCAAGGAGCTGGCCAATCCTTCTGCAGTCTCTACCTCGCCTGTTCCTTCCCATTCCCTCTGCACGGGTCTGGCTTCTGACTTCACCATTAAAACCTACGGCATCATGTCCTCGCTCTCATCATCCTCCCCCTCCACTTCTCTTCACCCCCCTCCCAACCCACTCTGGCTGCAATTCCATCTCCTCCTCCATTCTCCCCTCTCTCTCTCTCTCTGATAACACCTGCCAATAAGTCTGATCTATTAAAGTGTTGTCCAAACATGGGCTCCCTGCTCCTCCAGAACCATTAAGTATCACATTGACACCCTCGCCCCAGCTTTGGCCGATTGCTGCATTCACTCTTTCACCACTGGGTCTTTCCCCTTTTTCCTTAAGCACTCCCTTGCACACACCCTCTTTAAAACGCCTTCTGCAGACCTGCCTGGCAAACTATTGCCTGATAACTATCTCTCCTTTCCTGGGCACACTCCTGGAAAAGCTGGCCATCTCCCAGCTTACTCTCTACACTGAATCTGTTGATTGTCTCCATGACCATCAGTCTG
This sequence comes from Ambystoma mexicanum, assembly GCF_040938575.1. Classification (NCBI taxonomy): domain Eukaryota; kingdom Metazoa; phylum Chordata; class Amphibia; order Caudata; family Ambystomatidae; genus Ambystoma; species Ambystoma mexicanum. Next base: position 116,700,454 of record NC_090923.1, read on the forward strand.
GCTTCAGGGCAGCCAGAGGCACAAACTGCTCTCCTGAACACAAGTGAAGATCTGCCCTCTAATCTTGATTCCAGTCTTCCTTGTGTCCTCATCCTCCTGGACCTTTCCTCTGCTTGCGACATGATCAATCACACCATCCTAACTATCCTAATCACTTTGACTCTGCGAGAACCTGGTTATCACAGGTCAGGCCTTAGACTGGCTGACCTCCTTCCTCCTGGGCTGACCCTCCCAGCACCAACTTGGGTCCCTTCTCTCCACCACCTCTCTCTCCACACGTGGTGTTCCCCAGGGCTCTAACCTCACGCTCTTCAATGTCTACTTGGCCCCTCTGGCCCACCTAATCTCTGCCTTCTCTAACTTTCAGTGTTATGCCAAGGAGACACTCTGCTCTCTTTCAGGCTCCCATCAGCCTCCTCTCTTGATTATGCCTGACCATCTATGCGTGATTCAGGAATTGGTGCGCCTCCAATGATCTCTGTCTTAATGCCAGCAAGATGGAGATCATTTTCATTGGGACCCCTGCTCCTGCTTTCCCTCACTTGCTGCCCTCCTTTGGCCCTCTTGCTACACCTTCCTGTGAGGCAAAAAACCTTAGAATTTCACCCTCTCCTCGCATCCTGGACCTAGCCAAGAAGACCCACTACCAGCTGCACCTCCTCAGAGGTATTCATTTTCTTACTTTCCCCCAGAAGCTCAGTCTCCAGAACCCTGGTTCTCTCTAGGCTGGACTACTGCAACAGCTTCTTTCTCAATCTTCCTTCTCTACTCTCTGCCCGCTGCAACTAACCCAGAACAGGACTGCAAGACGTATCCTTTGCCTCAAGTCCAAGGTACTGTATCACTCCAGCCCTTGAATCTTTCCACTGGCTCCCAGTGGCTGCAATAAACAACTTCAAGATACTCTGCATCGTCTACAAGGCTTTCTGGGGCCACGTGCCTGCACTACATCCAACGCTCTCTTCCCAAATACCTTCCTTCTCGAGCCCTTTGCTCAGCTTCCTCAAACTCCCTGAGGGTCAGACTCTTGCTCAGGCAGAGGGTGAGGGGTTGATCTCTCTCTCTCTCTCTCCTCTGCAGGTGCCTCCCTCTGGAATGGCCTCCACGCCCATCTCAAACTTTAGCCAGACCACCTGAAGTTCCGGAAGCTGCTCAAGACCCTGCTTTTCTCCTCTGTTTTATCTCTCCCCTCTATTGACCTGTCTGCTGAGCCGAATGGTTGCTTGGCTACCTCCTGAGTCTCACTGGGTACCAGGCTCCATGATCTGTCTTCCCTGCACTGTCTTCAGGCCTACCACGCACTAAGCGGTTGTAACTGTAACCTCTACAGCCTCCAGAGTCCTTGCACTTACCCAGAGCTGCGCTGCTCTGGCTGCACTCACTCAGAGCAATGCTGCCCTGATTGCACTTTCCTTCTCCCTGGCACTTCCCCCTCTCTTTTCCCCCCGAACTTTCATGCTGCCGCACTTGCTTGATCTAAACCACACAAGGCCTAGTAAGATCGTTTGTCTTGTCCTCTCTCTGTCTCCCCCTTGTCGCACCTAGAAACACTTGTGTACAGACGTGTTATAAGTGACAAATATATCATATCATATACTAAGCCAAGGAGGGCAAACCCTTGTATTTGGCTCCCTGCCCCTGAGCATCTCAAAGGGTGAAATGCCCATAGTGGAATGAGGAGTGAACCTATATGCTACCACCATTTCATCTGTAGATTTCCTCCAATCTGTCCCATCAGCAATGGCCCCTCTGATGCCATCCTTGATGACATGATTAAAACTTTCTATTAGTTTCGGGATGGTAGATGGAACTTGTTTTATAGTAAATCCCATTGCTTTTTAAAAATGTGTCCATTTCCTCTGACACCAATTGCACACCAATATCTGTAATGCTACTTGACGGATATCCTTTCCTCTTGAATACCTCATCTAGGAATTTAACAATGTCTCTTGTACAAATATTTTGTACTGATGTCTCCACCCAATGCTTATACAATACAGTCCTTTAAACCTGTTTGACATCGCAACAGTCCCACAATGTACAGACCTACCTGCTCCTACAGCATTTCAAGAATGGACATTAATGTCATTGGGGGGTCATTACAAGGTTGGCGGTAAGGGGTTAACGGCACCGGTAAAGGTGCTGGTGCCGTTAACCCCTTACCACTGCATTACAAGGTCCTTTAGCGGGTCCCGCTAAGGGCGTCTGGTTTTAGCGGGTCCCGCTAAGGGCGTCTGGTTTTACCAGGTGCCCTTAGTGGGAGCCGCTAAAGGACCCGCATGCTAATAACGGGCCCGTTATTAGCATGGTCACCAGTCCCATTGAGCCCTATGGGGGCTCAAATGGGAATGGGGGAAGTACCAGGTCCGGGTTCCCTGAATGGGGAAATACCAGGCACTCCAAGGTTGGAATGGGCCGGTAATACCCCATTCAGGGAATGTGGTATGGGGTAGCCATGGCGCTAATAGCGCCATGGCTACCTCCAACTTCGTAATGACCCCCATTGGCTCCATCCTTGTGACAGAGATTTGGCCAGATTCTTCAGATATGACATTCTCTCACCAACCTCTCCACTTGTACATCCATGCGCGGCCACCAATAATCTTGTCTCAACAACTGCTTAGCCTTTGTCTTACCCCAATGATGGCCTTCATGTGTTCTAGCCAGTGTTTTCTTCTCACACCTTGAGGAGGAACTAGCTTGTCTCTCCGCATCAGCACATCCCCCCTCCAGCTCATTAAATAGTAGCCTCAAGGCATCGAACCACCTCTGCTTATTTCGTTGCTTTTCATTCCAAATTCAATACGTTCTTGGTGCTCCTCAGTATCTCATCTTCTGACATGGCTTCCCACCATTCTTCCTCCAACACAACATCCTGATTCATTTCAATTACCAACACTTGATCATCTGTCTTCATAATTTGCATCTAGTTCCTCAAACACATTGGTCAATCGAGACAAACAATCTGCAGCTTTGTTTTTTACTCCTGGTATATGCTCCACCTCCCATAGATTCTCTCTTCTACTTTCTACCATAATCAGAGCCTCCAAACCTCTTCCTGCCTTAAACCAACTCCCAGAGCGCATGCACTGCTGGGGTAAGCATTTCTAAAATTGCGGTGTGCATCGCGCCGATTGCACAGATTTCCGCTTTTTCCACAAAAATCTGTTGCTTACTCAGGGCATTGTGAGGATTGCAGGGAGTCCATCCTTTGTGCCTTCTATCCATTTCCTGGGCTTTTAGGATGCTTTTTCTAACTTTGTAACTGGTGCCTCATTGCACCCCGGCCCTTCCAAGATAGCTGCACCACTCTGCCTGGACTGAGCAAAGTCTTAGGTTTCCATTGGGTTTGTGTAACCCATTCAGAGGACTCGGTCCTCTCAATGACAGCATTCTACGCCATTTCTTCAAGTTAATCTTTAACTTTCTGTTTAAGATGTAAGGGAATAGGTCTATCCTTTTGTACTACTGGAAGAGAGTCTGGTTTTATCCTAATTTTGTGCATGTAATTTTTTGAAACAACCTAATCTGTCTCTAAAAACCTCATGAGATTCAACATTCATCAAATCACCAACTGAGGTTACACTCATTCCATTAACTACGTACACCAGTGGGGTCTGACTTTATTAGTCTCTTTTGAGGAGACCAACTCAACAATGGAAGTGTACCTTTATGCGATACTTATACCTTTCCGTTGGCCATTCCATCTTTAAATTGTATGGTGGCACAAAACCAACCTAGCTGTAAGTGATTTCAATCCGGCACTTCACCGAAGTCAATGCGTAGTGTGGAATGCACAACTGAAACCCTTATTTATTTGTGTCTAAAGGTTCTTTTATTCTGAACGATGTACCACTTATATCATGCCACTCTCTTTGAACACCCCCGGTCACACTGAACCAGGAATCGGGCTGGTTTGCAAAGTTAAAATATTTATTTAGGTATTTTCACAAGATAATCGCACTATTTGTAATGGTTATGCAATAATCACCAATGGGGTGATGTCACACTAAACATTCTCTTTAATCACAAGGAGTAATAATGAGCAAAAACAATGCAGCACGGAATTAATACCTTTGGGTGTATATTCATATCAAATAGCAGTGTGGTTATTTCCCCCTGCACACCCCTCAATCCCCCAATATGCAATATAGAGAGATAGGAGGAGAGAGGACAGGTTTCAGGAATGCAGAATTCAAGCAAATATATCAATCCCAATTTTCCCCCAGCAAACACAAGAGAGAAACAACTAATTGGCAAACTGTCAAAATGGTTTTAAAGTTGGCTTGGAATGGAATAGGTAAAACACTAAAAATGGGCTAAATCACAGAAATTGTTGAAATGCTAATGGAAGCCGCTTTATCTGGTTGTAGACAAACACTAGCAATGATTGGAGAGCAAAAAGCAATGAGAACTTAATTTTGAGGTCGGGTGCAATGAAAAGCTATTTTACACGTTATAGATTTTGCCCAAACGAAAGATTTGCGGCCAACTTTTCCGCGCGCGGTAATCACGATCACGCATGAGGCAAATTGTAAAACAAAGATGCGCTTTTAAAAAGACAAACAGGATTTCTTTACACTAGGGATGGACTATGAAGAAGCAAACCACACGACAGCACAGCCACCAGCCCAGGACATCTCTGGATCAGGTTTTTGCCTGCCGAGACGCTCTCCTTCTTCAGAAAAATATATATCGGTGCAAAGATCGGTTTAACACTACTAGTACAGAAGATAACAGGCAGTTCGAAATATTCTAACAATGCAGTTCTGGATATGAGGATAGGTTTGGATAGGGATGACTATGGAAAGTACAGAGGCTAGTTACAGTCGTATCCTAAGGATACTCGCTATATGTTTGGACAGGACCATCAGGGATTCATGTCAGTCAAGATTTCTGGACAGGAATTCTGCTGGGCACACCGGACTGGACAGCAAGGTGCTCTGGTCACCGCACGTTAGGATTGGACTGGATCTGCAATGGCTCGGGTTCACAGCTATCTGGTCACAGCACGGCTCTACTGGGTTGGGTCTTTGGATTCTGGCAATGATTCTTAGCAGGAAAGCAGTACAGCACAACCAGGCTGTTCTTTGGTTCCCCTTAGATGTCTGGGGTAAATTCTGGTTTCTGGAATTTTAAGGCCAAGTTGATAATGGTTCAGCTATGGAAATGGGCCTTTCTGCTTGCTAAGTGTCTGGAGTCTGGAATATGGATAGTTCTCTTGCAAAGTGCTCTGCCAGCAATCGGTTGGTGGGTGAATGTGTCCAAGTCCTCAGCTGGTTCTATTTATGCATTTGATAAAGGGGTGTGTATCCTGAATTATCCTAAGCGCGCCCCCTTGGTTGGCTATAGGCTAGAGTCTGCTCTCTCCCTTGATTGGAGGAGAAAACAGTGTATCACCATGATGATGTGGTTTTATGAGGCAGGGAATCCTCCCCTTGGGGTTTTTAACATGAAATCTACTTTTCATATAATACATATTTACAATTTTACAAACTTGATAACGATAGCATATCTAGATCACATATTTTGTGGAGCAAATATTCTTCCAAGCCCCGTCTCTGTAGAATCTTGGGTCTGGAGTTGACAGAATTTTGCATTTTTTGTCCAGGACATATCTGGTTTGTCCAAAATTGGTACACATGTGCGCATTGTATCTGGGCATAAGCGTGTGAAGTTTCATGCTTCTGACATCAATACATTTGGTATAAACTCACAATTTCTACAGTTATGTCCCAGAACATAGCACAGAGTTCTGGCTCCTCTTAAAATATGCATCAAAAATGTAGGTTAAGAAGTCCAGGGTTCATATATTTTTTTACAATTGTCCACAGTAATTATCAGTCTTATTAGAAATCTGCTTTTTGTCCATTGTGAATCAACACAATTGTCTGTCCCCGCCTCCTCCTCCTTCTTGCAGCTTCAGCAGCAATCTCCGCCCACTTTCTTCCCGGGAGAGACCCTTCAGAATCCTTCCTGATTACCATCTCCATGCCTGGGAGGAAGCCCATTGTGCTCTTCCCAGAGCAGCTCAAGTGCCCATCCCCTCTTAATCAACACATGAATGTGAGTTCCTGGCCCAAAGAGCAGAAGGGAAGTGCCTTGCCCAGTGGGGAAGTCGTTTGTAGTTTTGGCTTGAGTCAGGCTTACTTTAAAAGTCACTTTGTTACATTTTTCTTTGTTGAAAATAAACTTGCATTTTTAAAACATCTATTTGATTCCAGGCTCTAAACCATGAAGTTTAAATAGTTGCAACCTAGGTTACTCTTGATGACAGGTCACTTAGATTTTTGACATTAGATCTGGTACAAGTTTACAGTTTTAAAACAGGCTTTTGAAATAGTCCTTCAGGCAGCCACTGGTACTGCGCCCAGATTTTGACAGCTTTCACAGGCAGGAAAACTGGCTGTGGATGTTTTTGTGACCAATTCAGCTTTCCTGGATATTGCAATTCCATAATGCTTTGTTGAAAACTGTGGGGCAACTACACACAGGGAAGGCCAGCATACGCAACAGGCCCACCCTGGTTAGCATAAAGCAACAAGGATATACTTTGCTGGAGAACCAAACATACATTGGAGTAACAGAAGTGAAGTCCAGGGAAGGGGTTGTTCTCCTGGCATAGGATGTTCAGGAAACTGATTGTTCTCCTGGCATTAACAGACTAAGGGAGGAGATAACATTACAGCGGAAGAGTACATAGGCATCACTGGACCAAATAGGCAGCGAGAGACCAAAGGAGCAGAACAGCTCCAGGAAAACTGCTGAAATACCTATTAATTTATTTCCCTTTGTAGTAGTTTCAAAATACTTGTGAGAGGGTCAGAATAGGTGGACTGTGGACATTTTGTATGGACATGCTGACGACCATCTCATTAGTTTTGTTGAGGCAGGGAAACCCCTCATAGGGTTAGGGATAGTAAGGCCTTTTTCCCAACCCTCTTATTTTAATGAAGTAATTGTGAACTACTTAAGACTGTCTGTCTCCACTTCTGGTGCCTCACAGTATTCTGTACCAATAAGATGGGAGAGCCAATGAACAAGGATGGGTTCAGACTTTCTGGGAGCTATTGGGCTTCTGCTTTAAGCTTAGGAGAGCCTGTGTAGCTTGAAACCAGCTACTAGTTGGAGCTACATTTGGCTCCCCAGGACAACTGGTGCCTAACAAACATGAATATGGGACATTAACTTTGAAGATTTGAGAATGTTAATAGAGACAAATTGGGAACGTCTAATACATAATGGATCATATAAAAATTAATGTTAATATTAAAGGATATTTGTACCATGCACTATCACCACCGGAGTGGTCCCCTGGCGCTCTCGCGGCTCAGAAACAGGAAGGGAGGGGTGAGTTAGTGGGAGTAAGCGGGAAAAGTGCAAGGGAGCAGTGATGTGCTGTTGTCAGCCTCAACACGGTTAACACCGTTCTCTAGGTTTGGGGTGTTTTCCGGTCGATGGACGTTGTGTGCTGTTGTGCGAGTCTATGTGAGGTTTGTTTTGTTGCGGTGTAGTGAAGTTTGTGCTGTTTGTTGTGGTATAGGATTGTGGTTGTGTCTGGTTAGAGTTCGAGAGGTGTAGGTGGAGAGTTGAAATGGTTAGTGGATTGGTTATTGGCATCGTTGTCTATAAGCGATGTGCTGAATTTCCACGTTTTCCTAGGTGTGGCGCGCAAACATCACTGCGTGTCATTCTAGCTCCGACATCAGCCGATAATCATTATCCCTTCCATAAATGACACTATTCACAACTGTGCCCAAAAATTCGGCCCTGGCCCACCATTGGAACCTGTTTGTGTGGGGCTAGGTGGTATTCGCAATTCCATCCTAATCTATCCTCGGTGGCATTCCCGATGCAGTCCGGACGTGGCTTCGCTCAACAACCGCTACTCTATCCAGAAGTGGCAATGGTCGGCAATCACAATCCTACCCGGCTCCTCACGCAGGCCATCACTCACAACCCTGTCATCCAAGCGAGGTTCATGCCAACACTCGTAGCCACGTTTAGGCGGAGCATCTGCCATCATTCATAACTCAGTCCGACCTCTGCGCATGCCAACGTCCATAGCTCTGTCCAAAAGTGGCAACTGCCAACATTCATAATTGGGACTTGGCGTTCATGGTGTGGGTGAGGTTGTAGGATGGAATTGGGTAGGCTGTTAATTCTATCCTCATTGGGTTGTCGCTTGTGTCCTATTCAACCTAGCATTGTCTCTCTTGTTATTGTAGGACATTCCCTTGTCGTTTCTGGGCGTTGTCTGAGTCATCCTAATTTTTGTCCGCCTGCTCTCTGTGTTTCCTGTTTGGTTGTTTGGTTGTTTAGTAATTTCAATTTGTTTCTAAGGGTTGAAGAGCCAGGTTTTTAGTAGTTTTCTGAATTGTAGGTGGTCTTTGGTGTTTATTTCTTTCGGGATGTTGTTCCAGGTTTTTGCGGCCAGGTGGGAGAAGGAGGTGCCGACGTATGGTTTTGGTTCCAGGCAGATTTCATTGCTTGGTCTGAGTAGTATTTTTGGCTTGTAGATTATTTTCTTTTGTAGGAATTCTGCTCCCTGTCCACTGATTACCCTGTGTGCTATGCACATTATTTTTAAGGTGATGCAATGTTTGACTGGGAGCAATGTAGTATTTTTAGCGCTGGTGTGATGTGGTCTCTTCTGGATAGTTTGAGGAGGAGTCTGGCTGCTGCATTTGGGATGCGTTGTAGTTTCTTCAGGAGGTATTCTGCCATCCCGAGGTAGAGGCTGTTTGCATAATCGATTCTTGACATGATGAGGATGACGATTGTGAGTGAAGGAGAGGAAAGGTAGGATTCTTCTTGTTGTGTGAAGGAGGAAGATGCATTTCTTGATTATTGCATTTATTTGTGGTTCTAAGGTTAGGGTGTTGTCCATCAGGACTCCCAGATCTTTTACTACCTTAGATGGAGTGGGCGCGGTTCCCATTTCCGTCCGCCAGGGAATGTAGGTGTTCTTCTCTTGGTTTTTTGATATAATCATGAATTTCTGTCTTTCCTGGGTTGATTTTCAAGTTGTTGGTGTTCATCCAGTTAAAGACTTCTTTTAGACACTCAATTTGGGTTGAGTGTCTTCGATTTTGTAGATGATTTGAGTGTTGTCTGTGTAGTTGTAGCATGTAATTTTGTATTTCTTTTGAAGATCTTTATTACTGGAGTCTGGTAGATGTTGAAGAATAGTGGTGATAGTGAGGATCCTTGTGGCACTCCACAGTCGTTAACTTGTGGAGTCGGTTTGAAGGGTTTTATCCATATGGTTTCTGTCCTGTCTGCTAGGAATGATTTAGTCCAGAGTACTGCCATGTCCGTTATACCTAGGTCTTCCAATCTTATGATTAGGGTGTCATGGCTAACTGTGTCGAAGGCTGCTGAGAGGTCTGGCAGAATCAGAGCTGAGGTTGTGTTGGAGTCTGCGTTCGTTTTTGGGTCGTTCCAGATGAATAGTAGTGCCGATTCTGTTCCCCTTGCGGGTCTGAGACTGACTTGTGCTTGGTCTAGCAGTTGTTTTTTTTCTACATGTTCTTGGGTTAATTTGTATACGTAGGTTTCTAGGAGTTTTGCCGGGTAGGGAATGTTGGAAATCGGTCTGTAGTTGGATAGGCCTCCACGTCGCCACTTGTGTTTTTTAAAAGTGGTTTGATATATGCTGATTTGAAGGATTTTGCTACAGTTCCTGTTGTGAGTGAGAGATTTAGGAGGTTTCTGTAGTATTCTGATGGCGTTCCATGTGCAAGGATTGATTTGTAGATGTCAGGGGGGCAGGGATCCATTGGTGATCCTGCATTCTTGCTGTTTTACCAGCTTGGCGAATTCCTCTGCTGATATTTCAGGAACGTTTTGGAGTTTGTGTTGTGGCTCTTTCTTGGGTCCGGTTGGTTGAGTGTTATGGTTGGTTGGTCTGTTTTGTATGATTTGTCGGATGTCGTTGATTTTGTTCTTGAAATGGTCTGCCAGGTCGTAGCAAAGTGTCTTTGAGAGGTTTGGAGTGGTGTCGCAACCAGGTGGGTTTCTCATTTCTTTAATGAAGTTGAACATTTCTTTTTGTGTGTTGGTTGTATTGGTGATTCTGTCATCATAATGCCTTCTCTTTGTATACGTAGGTTTCTAGGAGTTTTGCCTGGTAGGGAATGTTTGTATTTCCTTCTTGTATGCGCAGATTTGTTTTTGGAACAGTCATTTCTTGTCTTGTTTGTATTGTTTACTCCATTCCACTCGACTTGATTCTTCTTACCATTCAAGAACTAGCCAATGAATTGAAATCAATTGCAATTGATATAGAGGAAGTTAAAACTGAACTCAGTAAAAGTTTGAATGGAGAAGATATGAAAACCATGCTTGAGGATATTAACAACAAATTAGAACAATATAAGTCAGAGCTAGAAAATAAGAAAATCCATAAGTTTAAAAGAGACCCCTATGATTACCATAATGACAAGGTATACACTTGGGTGGAGAAATACAGGAATCCTGGGCAGCCACATCAACCACGGGATTCCACCGACCAATCCAGCTCAGACTCTGACTTGCAATCACGGCCAAGTACTTCAAGAGGTCCTACATCTGCAAACAACGAGGAACAAATAACCAGCACGGATGGCACTCAAGCAAGAGAGGAGAGACCACCTAGACATCCTTTTTTTAGACAAGGACAAAAGGAGAAAAGAACCAGGAGGGCCCAGAAGGAAAGGAAACAATGCAGAAACTGGAGGGCAGATATCCAAACAGGAGAGTCTAATTATTAACATATCAACCTGCAGATTCAGCAAATCCAAGAAGAGAATTCTACAAAAGGGTCTGAGTTTTGTGCCGACATTTGGAATGAATCTGTTTGACACGAAGGTTGAACTCTTCAAATTCATTCGTAAAATGAAATTAAAAGCCTAATTTGCAGACATCGAGATCCCAGAGAGCCAGACAACTACTCAGTACTTAGAATTTAAACCCAAAAGCAACTATGTACCACCATTACCACATGGCACCATTGACCTGTTTCATGAAGCCATCCTTTGAGACTTGAAAAAGATTTCCTTCAAGACGCCCAAATTTCATAATCTGAGCAAGAATGACCTCTCAATTATTAGGAATCTGTACAAAGATGAAACTATTACTATTCGTCCGGCAGACAAAGGATGTGCATTGGTAGTGATGAACACAGAGGATTATCAAGCTGAGTGTTTAAAACAGCTCAGCGACATCAATGTATATAGCATCTTACCTTGTGACCCAACCAAAGACATCATGGACAATTTCATAACTATTCTGGAGATGGCAGAAGAGAATGATTGGATAATGAAAAAACCAAAACATTTCTTACACAGAATTTTCTAAAAGTAGCACATCTTTATCTCTTTCCCAAGATCCACAAATCCCTGACCAACCCTCCAGGACGACCCATAGTGGCCGCTACTCACAGTATTCTACGACCACTTGGCATTTACGTTGACAAAATACTACAACCAATCATACAGAAGTATCCTTCCTATATCAAGGACACAACTGATTTCTTGAACAGACTCACAGATTCAACTTAATGAACAAGACATCTTGGTTACAATTGATGACAATAGCCTATATACCTCCATTCCGCACTCATTGGGACAACAGGCAGTTGAAAGGCTGCTACTACAAGAGGAGGAAGTGGGAGCATCCAAGGAATGGGTCATGATACTGATGGAATTTATCGCACTAAATGCTTATTTTCAATAGGAGCATACTTACTACTTACAAACCAGTGGAACAGCCATGGGGGCCACCATGGCAACGGCATATGCAAACTCATTTATGCTGAAATTTGAGGAAGATCACATTACCAAACACCCGGTCTGGCATAAGCACATCAAACACTGGGGGAGGTATATAGATGAAATTTTTTTGGTCTGGAGCAACACTCAGCTTCTTTCTGGTATATATAAATAGGATTGATCTGAGGGTTCAATTTACACATGAAATGCGACAACCAAGTGTGCATTTCCTGGATGTTCTAGTAACTCCTAATGCACCCTCATTTGAAACCAACGTATATCATAAATCCACAGACAGAAATAACCTTCTACACAGGATGAGTTTTCATCTGCCTTCTACCATCAAAAGTCTGCCATATATTCAACTGTTATGTATAAAAGGAATCAGCAACACTAACTGCAAATAAGAAAAAAAGATGTTAGGCAAATTCAAAGGAAGAGGAAATAAGGAGGAAGAACTCTGTACAACATCCAACAAAGCATCACTCCAAGAAAGAACTACCCTACTGACTCCTAGAACTACCACTACAACTGAAAATCCATTAGTCTTTGTGAGCAACTATAGCATACAGACATCAAAAAGATCATATTGAAACATTGGCCCTTGCTAACCTGTGATGACAAATTCCAGAACATTTTTCAAAACCAAACGATATTTGCCAGCCAACGGAGCAGCAACCTAAGGGACCTGCTTGTGAAGACAAAACCAACAGTAACTAAAAAACTGAAACCAAGAAAATAAGTAACTTTCCCATGTATGTCATGTAGCAATTGCAATAACATCATAAAAGGCAATACAGTAACACACCCCTGGACTGGAGAGAAAATCAAAATTAAAGATCATGCGACCTGTATATCCCAAGGAGTAATGTACTGCATCAAATGCCCATGTGGCCTCCTATACATTGGACTAACTACTAGAAAAGCAAGGCTAAAATGGAACAAACATAAATCAAGTATAACGACCCACAACCAACACTCAACAGTTGCAAGTCCTTTTGACCAGGCTAAACACCAAGTGGCACAAATAAGATTCCAGATTTTAGAAGTGGTACAGACAACTAATTTAAGAACCTTTTGTAAGCTATATTCAATCAACACTGCAGCCAAGTCAATGCCTAGTCTGGGATGCTGAGGAAAACCCTTATTAATGTATTTTTATGTCTAGTTCAGTACTCTGGATGACCACCCTTGTATAACACCCCCCTCTTAGAATCCCCCTGACCCCACTGAGCCAAGAAGTAGGGTTGCTTTGCAAATTAAAAGGTTTATTTGAGAATTTAAACAATATATATATATATATCACACTTTATAATAAATTAATATCTGACAGTACACTTAGACATATGATGTTGATCAACAATGGGTAATCTGGCACTAGCACACTTCTTTACAATCAATGAGGAGTTAGTATAGGACGGATAAAATAGCAAAAATACTTTTATGATTTCAAGGGAAAAGCAATGAGGAATAAAATGCACTACAGAAATACTTGATATGATTTTAGCAAAAGATAAGATAATCACTTTTTCTCTGGCAATTCACCCCCCTCCCCTATGCAATGTAAGAAATGGAAGGAGATGGAAAGAGGAGCACACAGTTCTCAGTAATGCAATCAAATACAATACAAAATTCAGTTCCCCCCCCAGCAAGCTTAGAGGAAACAGGTAGGAGTTTGAAACACAGGCCCAAAATGCTTTTTAAATGTGATGGCAATGGATGGGAAAATGTGCCAATGATTTTAATTCCCTCTAGAGATTCAGGGTGAGTGGCAGATGCGTGTTGATATTAGTTCAGGCTCACTTTAGCAATGCTCTATGAGTTATTACCAAGTTGAAAACGGATTTTAACAAAAGAAAGAATGGAGCTGCTATTTTGGCAAGTGGAGAAATTGAGCCAAAATCGCAAATCGCGGTAAATTTCGCGCGTGCGTGAATCGTGATTGCTGAAAAAGTATACAGAGTAGGAAGTCGGTTCTAGGCTTGTTGGAAAGCTTAGATACTCGTTCCTAGCCCAAACGGTTCCAGAGATACGGACGATTAAATAAAGATAGTTTTTCGGATTTAAAGTAAAACTCAAAATGACAGGTGACAGCTTGCAGCTTCAGAATTGACAGGTGACAGTTGTGCAGCTTTACAAATGACAGATGACACGATTTCTAGGAGGCTGTTCTACTTAGTTTAAAATAGTTTGGATTAGATTAAGAGATTGGTTCTGCACAGTTCTGCTAGGTACTCAGAATATAAATTTCAACTAGGCCTCGTCACGGATCTGGTCAACACGTCCGGCTGCGGTTCTGACTGCTCGGCGGGTCAATCAGGCACCGGTTCTGCTCACAGCGATCTGGGTCAGCTCTGATCTGCTGGTCTAGCCTCTCTGGATTCAGCAGCCTCTGGTTCTGGATACTGCTCTGCTTTCCGGTCCGGATCAAGTGGATTCTGGATGTAACACTGCTTTCTGTGTACTGGCAAGAGTTCTTGGCAAAAGAATTCAGACAGCTTGCCCGGCTGTGGAGAAGTTTGCAAATGATTTTGAGGCCTGATGACAAATACTTTTGCTTGCAGTGGGCCTTCTTGGTTCAAAGTTCTCTAGTCTCTGCTTAGCTTGGAAGTCTAAGTGTTGGATCTCTGGATGTGAAGTCGTCGGTCAGCATGATCCGCAGCAAATGGAATTGAATGTCTCTACCTGTCCCAGCAGTCTCTTTTTATGTGTTTTGGAAATGGGTGTGTGCCTGGGCCTAGCTAAGCATGCCCCTCTCTAATTGTCATTGGCCCAATTCTCCCCTCTCCCATGATTGGGGGAAGGAAATGGATTGTCATCATGATGAGGTCTGTTTATGGGTCAGAGGATCCTCCCCTGGTCAGTTTGCCCACAAATCTATATTTGATTCAAATACATCTTTCCCAGATATACAATTTGTTGAAATTACATGTGCACATTATATATTCCTTATGGTCCATGCTTGTCCGCCTCTGATCTTCCTGGGGGCTTGCATTCAAAAATGACAACATTTTGTGCTTTTTGACTGGTTTTGCAATATCGGACATTTACCCAAAATTACACAAATGTGCACAAGGAGTATGGACATTAATTGATGAAGTGTCAGATTTTTAACATGCAGACATTTGGAGTAAGACCCTATTTTCCGCCAGCAACCCCCCAGAATACACCACAGGGTCCTAACGCCTCTCAAAATGTTCACAGAAAAATCACAAAAATAATGATATTACTTATATAATTCTGACCGCACTATGAGTTATCTATCTTTTTAAAATTATGCCCTAGTCAAAAAGGGGTGTGGCTTCCCACATCACAGGGTGGAATAACTGGTTTATCCACTTCCCCCAAGCTCAGCTGCTAGCAGAGGCACTGCCCCTCCCAGTTTCCCCTAAGAGGAAGCTATTTTACGACGCCCCCAATATAACATTTGCCTGAGTCAAGCAAGTTGCATTGTTCTGTTCTTTCCAGTTCCCAGGTGCTCCACCCCTAATCTAATCAGAGAGGTGACAACTCCTTTTGGTAAGGGGCAGCAGGATGCAGCTAGGCCTGGAAAGAGTGGCTGAACAGGTTTCTCCTGTCGGGGGTAGTTGTCAGGCAGAATCCAGTTTCACTAAGCCAGGTTTCAGCTAAATGTCACTTTTTGTTCCCAGTTTTCTACATTCAAATCAAACTGACAATTTGTACCTATACATTAAATAATTACTTCCTTCAAGTCATTTCAGAATATGGTTTTACATTCTTCCACCTCTTAGCAAGTCTTTCCTTGGTCTGGTTTTGTTTCATTTGTGCAGTTTTACACAAAAGTCTGGTGGTTTTAAAACGCCAGATTTCTGATAGTGGTGAGTACTGGTAATGCAACCATTTTTGGGATAAAGAAAATGAATTCCCCACAGTTCTGAGTTGCTTTTTTGACAATCAGCATTGCCATTCCCAATGGTTTCAGGCTACTGTGTGTGTAGCCCAATGGTGGTTTTAGGCAGTGCCCTCCTGTGCTCACAACATAGGCAAAAATGAGGAGTTCTGGTCATCATGATGTTTTCCATGCCAGTACTGCACAGTTTTATGGTAGGGCTTGTATGCATGGGTAAAAACATCCCACAAGCGTTTCTAAGAAACTTGAACAGAGGGAAGCATATTGGATCGAGAGACTCAACACTGTATCCCCTCGCAGACTTAACGAAGAATTGAATTTGCATTGTTTCCTATGAAAAATAAAGGACCTTAAGGTGGGAAAATACAAGAAACGCACTTGAACAGAAATAACCAGACTATCATTGAATCAATAACCTCTTACACACTTTGTGCGGACATTGGTCCTAACCCGAACTTCCTTTTCTGAGATGCGAATGTTCTTTACCAGATTCCAACGGGGAGATCAGTTCCCCATAAGAAGTTCACTTGTATTGCACCACCTAAATATTATGTGAAACATATGGAACCTACTAACCTCATTTTTCTGATGTACATGTTGGCTTAACTTTCTCTGATGTACATATCTGTAAAAATTGTAATCAAGAGATGTATATTCTATTAGTATTTTGAGTACACGCATTTGCCTACATTAAAGTCCTGTATGTCTCCAATGAGAACATAATGAATGCCAACACACTATCATTTCTGAATACAGAGATACATTTTGATCTATGAATACGGCGCCATAGACACCTAGTTTCCTGTTAATACTAAGATCCAGTGATTCTATGTCATTCCACTGCCAGGTTTTTTTTGCAGAGCTTTTTGCAGCCGATTTTGGCCTTAAAAAACGAATTGATTTTATTTTCAATTGGGGAGGTTCCCCCCAATAATCCCTTCTTCCCAGTTTTTTACTACCTATTCTCCACACCCCTAACTCTTATATGCCTTTACCCCTCCCACCCCCCATATTTTTCGATGAGTTTTAGACAAAAATCGGCAGCAAAAAACGAAGCGTAAAAAAACATGCGATGAATGAACGTCGTACAGATCCAGCTACGTAGTCCATTTACTTAAAGCAGCAACTGACAGAAATGAACCTCATTTTCTCCGACAACTGCTCTCAATGAAGATCGCAGTCATTCCATGCAAGTCATTTATCACACTGGCGGCATAAGACTCGCGATAGCATCAATCAACTTGTTTTGATTTCACTAAATGGCATTAGGTAGTAGGCAGTGCACGGGATCACCTAGCTTTCTTATGTGGACAGGTAATGAGTACCCCAACACCAATTGACGCGTCTTCATTTCACTAAATACCATTATCTAATAGGCAGTGCACAGTATCACCTTGTATTCTAATGGGGACATCCATTGAGTACCCCCATTAGATCCATCTTTCCGATTGTTTCAATACTTAATATGTTTTCCGTTTTTATGGTAACATACATCTTAGTGATTTAGCTGATTCCTACTTTATACAGCAGACCACATTTGTTTTAACGTTGGCGCTTTACATAGGATTACGGCTACACCGTTCCCTAGACTACCAGCAACACAACGTGTCATGGCTTCCTTGAACGTAAGCCTTGACAACACTTCATTGACAACGTACGCATACCCGATTGTCAACCGCGGCAGAACAAATGCAGTTTTGAGAGCATCCACCCGACAAGAATTATTACGGTAAGAAATTTGCCAATGACCCTTGGCAGTGCATTTAGTCATTTTCTTTGATGTAGACAACAATAGTAATTTGCGCATTTTTAATAACCCATTAAGGTCCCATGCTGCATGGCAACTAGACAGGGGCTTGACTGGATGCCGCCGTAACGTTCGCCACTATCAGATCAACCGAAGAATACACCGGTGGGAGATATATTCTTTGTACAAAATGGTAGGAATACTTATGCTTATTAGAGACACTAGAGACAAACAGTTCAACGCATTGGAACTTAATACCATAATGGACTCAAACATAGTCCCCTTGTTATGTGTTTTTCAGATGCGGAGTGATCCGGTACATATTGGTCAAAACACGTGGTGGAGACAAACATATGGTTTTCTGCCTTAGTGATGGAAACTTAGTGCGGCCATATAGAAATTGAATTTATGGAATTGAATACAAGCATACACAGTAAATGCTTCAAGTAAAGACATACTGCAGGTACTTTGTATGAATGAAGCTGTGCGCTACCGGGTCCTTTAGCATAAAAAGCTCCTATATGACATACATTTGCCAGTAACATGTTTTTCTGATTGATTTTCACTGATTATGTTGAATTAACAATTTTTTTCCCATATTTCCATATTTCTTGCATATTGTTTGCTTTAATTTTGTAGAATCCACCCTGAAGAAGGGCCAACTAATAGGTCCGAAAAGCATTGCCAGTGTTTGGATTCTGCTTCTTCATCAAAATGAGTTTTAACTATACAGCACCACGAGAAAAACTACAATACTAGACACAGCTAGATTTAACAGTGTGGGTCGAGGGAGGCAGTGGAAATATTTACAGTGTTTTAGATAGGTTTGATAAGTGGCTAGGCCTCTGGGGTAGAGTAATTGCTCTACTCCCCACCTAGACAACTCCTACCATACTGGTACTGGTCGTTGCTGGTTGACGGATGGCCACTGGCTTCCTTTGTGGACATCTGCTGACACTTTCTGGAGCCGCCTAAGTTGGAACCGCCCTTTGCCTTGGGGACCTTAGCCGCGTGGGCTGCCGGGCAGAGGGCTGCCCTGCAGAAGGCACTTAAGATCTTGGTGGAGAGCCAATCATGGGTGGTGCGCGGGATGGGAGGCAGGAGGTAGGGAAGCAGGAAGGACTGCAACGAGGGATGCAGGTGCAGGGGATACTTTCTTTTTTTTAAAATGGATTTCAAAGGCCAAGATGGGTCTGAGGGCCTAAAGCACTCACCTGCCTGGTGTTCCTGGAAAGTGTAAAAGGTTAGTGTGTATTATGTGGACGTTAGAGTTGCAGTGTGTTGGGTACTCAGTTCCTGCCTAATGAATGATGCCCGACACCCATGAGCTAGTGAGCTAGTTTTAGCTCCTGCTCATTGCATTCTAATTTCGAGACGAGCAAGAGTAACCATACAATCTCTTTTTAGCCCAAACAAAATATTACAATGACACACAGTGAAAACAACGGCTACCATAACAAACACAACACAGCAATTCCAAGAGTGGACATTCTGGCTTCAAGTATACTCTTGTCTGTGACTCCCCACCATGTACGTTTGATATTACCCAAAATTATTCGTATAACAATATAATCATACTCCAAAATTGCTTGTTGATTACTGCTAGTTATTAAGTAGTTTCTATATGGTATCCATATGTCTTCAGATCTACACGCCGTTGAAGTACTAGACCTATAGCTTTCTTTGCATACATAACAAAATGTAATGTCTCGCAGATACCGCTGAGTAGTAGTAGTGGTGATAGGACATTTCCCCCATGTCACAACAACACATATATTTGCTATTGCAAATAGTCACGGAAGTCTCTGCACTGTGCTTGACAATTACTTTGTATAACCCAATAGACCTTTCAACTAAGAGGGTGTTACTTGTATATCAAGAATATCACTTACTATTTGAAAAACCTAATTCCAAAGTGTTGTTTATTGCTTCAGAGCTATGGCAAATTACAAAAATGTGCATTATCAAGACGGCATCTTTCCTATATCTCGGGGGCAACGTGCTCGCCTTGGAAGCAAGACAGAAGCAGCACAGGTTCGATCCCCTGGTCCGCAGATTAGAAACCTCTGGGTATTAAGCTATAAATAACCAATCATATCTATATATGATTAATATCTGGATAACTGTGTAACTGTATTGGGGTGTAGTTCAATTGATGAATACATTTGAAATGCATGTGTTCGAATCGCGCATTGAAGGACAACTTTTTTGTTTGGCTGAAGATGTAGCTTTATCCTTAGTCTGTGATTTGAACGTCCAATATTTCTCCAACTTTCTGCGGGATGATGTAGTAGTCACTGCAGCGTCTTTAACTATTTTATAATGCATCAATCATCTCAAACTCCCTTTGCCTTGCAATAGCATTCCACAGTTCAGTAATTCAAAGGTATTCAGAGAAGAAGATAATGAAGGGAACATAGTATGACGCTTATTACGCCATCTCGTAAATATTTCAAGCGGAAACGTCCTTCCCAATTCCTTCAATGCTTCTAAAGAAAGAAAGGTACCACTCGGAAATCGACCCCTCTCCCCCATTGTGCCAAGACAAAGTTTTTTCAGTTTTGTTGTACAATTCTTCTGTCATGGGCATCCAGGAATATGAGTTATTGGTAATAATAGCGAGTATATCATCCATCTGCTTTAGTTTTGCCAGGCATTGGGTGTGAAGACGACCATTAATGTTTTTTTTCTCTCCTGGCTTGACTTTCCTATTGTTATTCATTTTAATAATTCTGGAGCAGCAATCGCTCTTTCCATCTGAACATGTGGATGATCGGTTCCTGTTTGCATTCAAATTAAAAACAATAATGAAGTCAACTGAGAGCATGCGGCTAACAGATTTTGTAAATTTAGGTTGTAACGGTTTCTCATTCCACACACCAGTGGGAAGCCACTGGAGCAACACCTTGTGACTCCCTATCTGTATTGTACTACCTAAGTGATTTACTAAGGACAAATTACTCTGATGATGACTGACAAAAATGATGTAGTTCTGCATATCCTCTCTCTCGTGATATCGCGCATGTCCTGTCCAGACCTTTTATAAGTTGCTGTGTCCAGGTAGAGAGAATACACAACATAGTTATCTGGAGGCACAGAGTTCCGGAAAGTCATCTGAGGATTTCCTGTTCTGTGCACTGGCTTGGCAGGACTTGGTGTGGCTGGGCAAGATTTTGTCAGTGACGGTCACAAAATACTACGCCCCAGGTGTTGACTTGCCACAAACATCAATACTATATGGTTCCCTTCCATTCGATGCCAGTAAAAGATATCGCAAGGTCACTGCAACAGTGATCCAGTGAAAATGGGGCAAGGCATGTGGTTTATCAAGCTAAGCCAAGTACCCAACCTTTTCCTGACTTAACACAATGTGCTTGGGTGATTAAGAGAGCCCATTAAAGACTATTAAGTCTTTAGAATCATCATTGCCATGTCCTTGATTACATATAGAAGAATGGCATAGACCCTACATCTTCTGAATAAGCAAGCACCACTAGGTGAATTGGGATCCTATCATCCCTGTCACCACTATGTATAAAAGGGTTGCTATCCTTATCCCTGCCACCACACTTAACTTTCTTCTTGTATCTCTACAAACCTATGATTCCAAAATGTGAGTTTGGAAGGGAACCACCAGGTTCCCCGGGTGAGTTAAGGTTCCAACAATGTTGAGATTATTTCATTTTATGTTTTGAATTTATTGTGTCTTGCTTAGTGTCCAATTCTGTGTGAAACCTCAACATTGGCATTCACAAGCTGTATACCGTGCAACATTTTATAGATTGTAATGTTAGCATTTACAACCCCTCCTCCCCCCACCCTGATCTCTGAAACTGGTTCCATAATTTTTTCAAGTATTGTATAAATTGTCTGTGAATTATGCTGAGAAAAATTCTTGGAGGCCCAAGGTTTTAAGTAGGTATTATTTTTGCGAATGGCTATGTTGATGTGAGCATACTATGTAGAGAATGCTTGAAGTGGTGGTTTATGCAACATACTGTGGAAGGGTTCGGTCTTCTGGTGATGTTTCAATATAGTAGTAACCACTGTTTTAAAGTGTTAAGATGCACTGTTTTTTTGTTTTGATGCTGTTGTGTTTGAAAGTGGGTGAATTGTTTTATTTGTATACTTACTTAAACATGAATGAAAGTGCACCAGTGGAACACGAGTTGACTAATTCAACCAAAATTGGGTTGGTACTTTTTAATGCTCATTTTATGTAGTTTATAAGTGTAGCATTGTTGATTGGGCTAAGTTTGGTATGAGAAAACTGGACCATTGGGTTGCTGTGCGTTTTACATTTGTGCTGACTCCTTTCCTTGCATTTTAGCAAAAAAAATGTATTTGGCTTTTAGGTCTCGCTAAGCCACAATATCACATTCGAATATTGCATGGGTGTAGATGGAGGCGGACACAAATCTGGCATGTTTAAAGACTTTTATTAACCAATAAAGGAAGAAAAAAAACTATATTAACCGCATCCTAAGAGAGGGATCCCTGCCTCAAGTAAAGATCTAAGGCGGATGGATGACTGTTGACGTAAAAGTGTCCAGCGTTCTGTCAAGAACCTTACTTCTGTCCCTTACACTAGAAATTAAAAAATAAGCCAGTACTGTTCTGGTCCCAGGAGAATGACTCCCTTCTCCTGGGTTAAGGTTAAAGTCTCACTCTGCTTCCTTGGTGGGTAAGGAGAATGCATCCCTTCTCCTGATGTCCAGTCTCAGAAAGGCTGAGGGGGGAATGACTCTGTTCCCCAGGAGACAAGGTTCCAAGCAATATCTCATTGGTGGGCCAGAGGAATGCATCCCTTCTAGTGTTCAGTCTCGGATAGCCTGGGGTTAATGACTCCCTTTGCCATGCCACAAAGTTCCAAACAAAATGTTCTCGGTGGGCCAGGGACGTTTGGTTTCAGTCTCAGCCTGTGGGAATGGCCCTCTTCCTCAGGCCTGTTGGACCTTACTTCCGGTCCGAGCTACCAGGAGAATGACTAATTTCTACTGGTAATTTTAGAGCAGTCTCTTACAACCAGGGGGAATGGCTCCCTTCCCCTGGCCTTGTCTTTATTAGGCTTCACACCCACAACATCTAACTCTGAGTGTTAGGAGGTTCTGTGATCCTGGATTCTCTTCTTTGATCTGGCCCACTTTGCCAAGTACTGACACGAGGAAGATGACTTGTTTCTCTTTGAGGGGCCCCCGACCCTTCTCTGGTTCCCAGTGGGTTTATACCCACCACTATTGAGAGGGACTCTCCCCCTAAAGTTCTCTTTATGCTACTTGGGGTCCTCGACCCATCCCTGGTGATCAATGGGCTTTGTTTCACCACTGCAATGAAGAGAAAGTTAGTAGGCTTTCGGGCCCTGCCACGCCACAAAGTGTTAGAGTTGCAAAGGGATCTAGGGACAACTACATGTGCCTTCTTCGAAAGCCGTCTGTATCCCCGCTGAGTCTCCCATACAGCCCTTTACCTTGTTGAGGGCTTTGACACGTTGCCTGGGATGGTGGGCGTTCCATTCGTATTCTCTAGCTTCTTGCCTTCCCTTTGGCTATGCAACGGCGTTCCCGGCTGCCTTCTGCTTTCCTTTCCCCTCTTCTCGACGCTGCAGGGCACAGGTCTGCTCCTGCAGACCTTTGGATCATCAGATGCAGCGGACTGTTGGTGTCCTTGAGTCCTCGTCCTCCGGGTCAGCGATGCAGGTTTGTATCTCCCACGATAGCTGCGCAGCACACCTGCCGTCTTCCGCAGCTGGCCAAGACAGTGTCAAGTCCTTTTTTGATTTTTGTTGTATACAATGTGGCTAGCAGTGTCTGGGCCCATTGTATAAGTCTGTCATCTTTCACATGTTTCATCTTCTGTGCTCCGCAGGGCCAACCCGTTCCAGTACTTGGATTACCTAGTACCTTAAAATCATCTGCCTTCTAACAGTACATAGGTCTACTGTCTACAACAGAGGTAGGCAGGGGAAGGAGAGGCCAAAGTATGTGGGTGTGTAGCTCATAAGGGCTGTACCCTAGATGGTTGTCCTTCTCCCCAGGGAGTGGGGGGGGCGTGAGTCCGCATGGGAAAGGGCTCTCCCTTGAGGAGGAGTGACATCTAGGGATTCATCACAATACAGATAGGAGTGTGGCGGGATGTGAGGGGGACCCCAACATGTGGGTGCTGTTTGAATATTTACCCATCCATTGACCGTCTACTGCCATGCTAATCTTTAGGGCCATTCTCGCCTGCTACCTGCCTCTTCACAACTAAAATGCACCCTGCTATGATCTTTGAGCTAGCTCCCTCATGCAGTAACATCAAACCTTGTGCTGTTTAGGGCCAGACAGTGTTATTTCCACGCAGCCTTGAGAGAGTTAATAGCTTAATATCTGCTGTAAATAATCTTGTGGTATAATAAGTGTCTTAACCAAGTTTGCCTTTAGCCACTTTGTTTATAAGGAATACCGGTCTCCTCGCATCCGTTGCTTGTACTGAAGCATTGGCAAAGCCAAATGTTTTGGCTTGTGTTTATGTATTAGGTATGCATTTGCCATGAACGGACTTCAAATGCCCATGTCCTCACACCATTTTCCGTCTGATGCCATCTTATGGACAAGTAGCTACCATTATGGCGTTGCCTAGCAAATTCCTATAAAACAGACAAAACTGTTGTCTTTTTCAATGCTTGACTGTTTTGTGGGATGGTCTAGTTTCTTAAGACATTGATGAAATAATGGCCTGTGGGTAAAATAGCTTCTTTTGATAGAATGTATTAATTAATTTATAGTGGAGTTTGAGTAATGCCTATAATGTTCGATGGCCCTTAATGGTTTGACATTTCCATTGGGAAGTGGTCTTTGCTTTCAAGTACACTAGATAATTACGTTAAACGTTTAGTTACTATGTGTCTGTTTTTTATAATTGTAGTTTGTATAACAAAAAGAAACATGCATGTTTGTGTGCATGTGTATTTTTAATAGGTAGTTATTATTTGTCATCCTGCAATGACTTAATGGCACTTTTTATATCGAATCAAGAGTACATTTAAATTGTTTAAGTTTGTATTTCATTTGCTGTTGCTTTATTAGTTCTCTCCATTTCTCACAGTATGTCACATCCAGTGATGCAACTTAGGCAATATATACCTGCTGATTTGTATTCTTTTTCTATCTTGAAAAATATCCTTGGTTAATAAGCATCGCTCCTCAACACAGAGTTTGGCAGTTGTTTGGGTGGGTGTTTCCCTGTGGATGTGTACCTGTTGTGAAATACTATCTCAATGTGGAACCACCTTCTAAAGCTATGACTACATTCTCGAGACCATTTTATGGAATTGTGCATTTGGGTGTGCGTATGGATGTTGCTGCAGCTCGACGTGTCCAGTTCCCTTGCATTGTGGAGGCCCTCGGCAAGTTCCAGTAACCTTGCCTGATCTGCCACGAAATCGGGCAACTGATCCAGGGCTACACCCCTCCCCCTCCCCCATTGGTCCAAACCCAAAAGGTATCGAGTTGCCCTGCTCATAGAAAATGGACTGAATTCAGTCTAAGAAAAATGATCTAGAATCAGGCATGAAGGATCAATCCTGCAGAGCTTCCACAGTTGATGGGTTTCTGACGGTATTGGAGCAGGTCTATCCTTTGGGATCTCGCTCGGGGGGCATTTGACCTCCCTTGGCTGCCTTTGTGCCGGACACAGTGTAGCCGGACAACCTGTGGCATAAAGGCCGAAGCTGTACCAGCCCAGGCCTTCTCAAATACCTTCATCATTTGTCTTTTGAAATTATCCCACTGCTCCCTAGATGCACCCTTTGCAGAGTACGACTTACCTTTATTGTCCAATGAATCACATTTGCGTCAGTGCATCTTTTTGTGCAACGAGGATGAGGAAGAGTGGTGAGACTTCTGGTGACACCTTCCCACTCAATGTTTGTCAGGGGTAGGATCCTCAATGTCGTGCACCAAGAATTTAGAGAGTGACTGCACCGGGAATTCCGACGGTGGTCTATCGGGTGCCAGTTTCGCCAAGCGTTTTTTCATCGCTTTCAGGGTTCATAGCCAGATAACAACCACATTTCTCCATATCATATCTGACACACCAAGACACCACACATATATAGTGTACGGATCTGTGAAGGACATTTTGGAGTTGCAGTCCTTGCAGCATTTGAAACTGGAGAGTTTAGGCCTCGACATACTGGCATAATACGAAATGGATTTCTCATATTCAATGTATTGTGCCGAGTGCGCAGAAAAACGTAACGGAGGGAATGGGTCTTGGTGCATGCCGTTAATACAGCAATCAATGTCACGTCTGTTGTCGAGTGTCTGAGTGGCGCGGCCGAAAAGAGTTAGTCGGCGAGACGGCACTGAATAAAGTTAGTCATCGAGACGGCACTGAATAAAGTTAGTCGTCGAGGCGGCACTGACCCCCCCCCCCCCTGACGAAAATATTTTGAACAGCTGATGCTGGGTGGAACTGTAGCAAGAGAATGAGTCTGTGGGCGAAGATTTCTTAGAAGTAACATTACTTGTAAAATGAAATGAAATTATATTTTATTTATATTGCGCTCGTACATGAGTGTTTCAGAGCACGACCAGGCAAAAAGGGAGGGGAACAAGGTAGAACAAAAAATAAAACTGCGATCTTACTTGGCCCAGTGACATCTAAGAAAGGGCAAGTGCATGGAAAAGGGAAAAAGGGGAAAGTGCAGAGCAAAGGAGAAAAATCAGAATAAATATTAAATGAAATTAATAAATAAGGGCGATAATTCCATGGTAGTGCAGCCAGAAAGTGGCAAGCGAAAGTTGGTCAGATAAGGTATAACTGATAAGTGCAGAAGAAAAGTGGGAGGGGGACTGTATGGGTACAGATACAGAACCCCAGCACCGAGGGTGGCCTGGAGGCAGTGCAGGAGGGTGGCAGGGTGAGCAGGTACCTGGGCCCCAATGACAGAGGGTGGCCAGGTGTACGATGCCAAGAGAAGAAACAGATCAATATGGGAGTAGGGGGGCAAAGGCAGAAGCAAAGGAAGGTCTTGAGATGCCTCCACAATCAGAGATGGATTTCCTAAAGTTTCAAGGTGGCCGGGAGGGTGTTCCAAAGAGAGGCACCAGCAGAAGACAGAGATCTACCCACAGCTCATTTCTTTGCAGAACGACTAACC
This sequence comes from Ambystoma mexicanum, assembly GCF_040938575.1. Taxonomy (NCBI): domain Eukaryota; kingdom Metazoa; phylum Chordata; class Amphibia; order Caudata; family Ambystomatidae; genus Ambystoma; species Ambystoma mexicanum. The sequence goes on from NC_090923.1 coordinate 116,726,970, forward strand.
TTGAGTGAGTTTCAAGTAGAAGAGCGAAGGGCTCGAGAGAGGAGGTATTTATGGAGGGATAGTTGAAGGTATTTTGGAACCAGGCCCCAGAAAGCCTTGGGGACAATGCAGAGGGGTTTTAAATGTAATCGTTGCATCCACTGGGAGCCAATGAAGGGATTTGAGGGCTGGAGAGATACGATCCCAGGGCTTGAGGCCAAGGACATGTCTCGCACTCCTGATCTGGATTAGTTGTAAAGGGCCGAGAGTGGAGGCAGGTAGATTTAGAAAGCGGCTGTTACAGTAATCCAGTCTGGAGAGAACCAAAGCTTGGGAGACAGTGAGCTTTTGACGGAAGGAGAGGAAGGGCAGAGTACCTCTAAGGAGGTGCAATAAAAAGTTTGACTTTTTGGAGACATCAGAGATGTGTGCCGAGAAGGAAAGTGTAGCGTCAAAGATAACTCTGAAGTTCTTGGCCGCGCAGGTGGGGGTACGATGAGGGCCAAGGGAGGCCAGCCAGAGAGTGAGAGGAAAGGATGGAGATGGTGTACCAATTAGGAGGATCTTGGTCTTGTTGGCATTTAGACATAGATTGTTGGTGGCACACCAATTTTGAATAGCCATTAGACAATCCGAGATGAGGAGTCGGCTGAAGGAAGCCTGAAAATGAGTTGGGTGTCGTCAGCATAGCACTGTAAAGTTGAGCAGAAAATGGAGATGCAGTAGGCGAGAGTTGCCAGGTATTGGTTGAAAAGCCAGGGCGAGAGGCTAGACCCCTGGGGGACACCACATGTGGAGAGGGAGATATAAGATAGAAAGGACCCAAGTTGTACTTAGGAGAGTCGATCAGAGAGAAAAGAGATCAGCCAGGCCAGAGCCTGATCAGTGATACCCAGGTTGTCACAGAGACGATTAAGCAGGGTGGTGTGGTTGACTGTGTCGAACGGAGAGGAAAGATCAAGTAAAATGAGGACAGAGGGAATGTTAGAATCGAGGTTGGAGAACAGGTCTTCACGGATGTTCAGGAGAGCAGTTTCCGTGCTTCTGGCAGCTCTGACGACAGATTGGTTGTCATGGAGGGAGCCAACAGAGTCGGAATGAAGATTAAGCTGAGAGATGGCCAGCTTTTCCAGGAGTTTACCCAAAAAGGGAGTAATGGAAATTGGGCGGTAGTTTGCCAGACATGATGGATCAGCAGTGGATTTTTTGAGGGGAGGGGAAAGAGCCAGAGGCAAAGGAGAGGTTGCAGAAATCGGCAAGGGCCAGAGCAAGGGTGTCAATGTGGTCCTTAATGTTTGTAGAGGAACAGGGATGGACCTGATTTGATGAGGTTTTCATAGATCAGACTGGTCTAGCTACCTCACCAGGGGAGAAAAGAGGAAAGGGGGCGGGGGAGTAGCTGAGGGAGGGTCAGCAAGACGAGAGGGAGGAGGAAGAAATGAGGAGGAGGGGGAGCGGAGGAGTGGACAGGATGTCCTGGGTTTTAGAGATAAAGTGAGAGGCAAGAGCATTGCAAAGAGCCTGGGAGGCGAGAGGAAGGGTGGAGATTGCAGCAGGGTTGACCAGCTCCTTGCAGATTTTGAAGAGTTTGGCCGGATTGTTAGATGCCGCAGAGATGCAGGCTTGTATGTGGACTCTCTTCTTAGTGCGGACAGTGTGTCGGTATTGCTTTTGGAGAAGGCGGCAGGCCAGTTTGTTAGAGGATGAGAAAGAAGCACTCTGTTTCCTCTCCTCCTGCCCTACACTTCTGATTAAGTGTAGCTAGGTCAGAGTCATACCAGGAATTGCACTTGGATTTGGACTTCAAAGTGAGCTGGGCCATAGGGAAGGATAGAGAGGGAGAGTGAATCGTAGAAGTCGCGAAAGAGTGCAGATGAGGGACAGGTAGAATCAAGATGGATGTTGAGGTCACCAAGGTTGAGAAGTTGAGTGGTTGAAGGCCAAGAGGGAGGAGGAGAGGTCAGCCCACTTAGAGAGAAAAGAGGTGATTTGACCAGGGGGCCAGTAGAGGGTAGCAACAGTAAGAGAGTGGCTAGGAGAGAGAGAGAGCCTGAAGACTACGCATTCAAAAGAGGAGTAAGCTTGAGTTGGAATGAGAGAGGCAGGAATCCACTCAGGGAAGATCAGGGCTACACCCCCTCCAGGCCGGTTGGATTTGGGGGCTGAGAGGATCTTGAAGCTGTCAGGGAGGAGAGTGTCAAAACTTGTGACAGAGCTGGCCGTGTACCACGTCTCGGTGAGATCGAGGACATCAAGGTTGAGTTCTTCAAGGAGGTGACAAATGTCAGAGGAGTGTTTAACAGCCGAGCGAGAATTGAGAGGGGCGAGATGGAGAAGGTTGCCAGCCTTAAAGACCTTCCGGGGAGGGGTACAGATCATAGGTACGCCCTGCAGGGGTGTGGAAGGAGCTTGAGATGGGGCAGAGGAGGATGTGCAGGAGGGCAAGGTAGCCAGGGGAAGAGAGTAGGGGACAGCTGGAGATGAGAGGAAGTTGATGAGGTGAGGGAACTGCCTATCAAAGAGGAGGAGATTAGCCTGAGGGGCTTGCACCATGACAGTACCATTTAGATAGTCGTTAATGAAGACTCTGGAGGTGTCAAAGAGATCCATACAGACTTCCCAATGGGTGCCACCATTAATGGGTGAGGAGGAGACAGGACGGAGCATAGATATCATATGAGGGGTCCAGAGAGCTGGTGAGGGAACGAAAAAGAGGATGTCAGTGAGGGTTTGTCTGGCAGAGGCGTTTGAATAGGAGAAACAGATAACGCCATGGGCTAGTAGAGAGCTGAGACAGTAGAAGAAATGTACAAGATCAGAGGTATTGAGCAGTCACTGGGCTAGCAGGTTGCAATTGAGTGCCGAAGTAGGCCAATTCTGATTTACAGAAACACACCCAAAATATGACTTTCCCAAAGACACCCAAGTTTGACTTTCCCAAACAGACCCAAAATGTGACTTTCCCAAACAGACCCAAATTTGACTTTCTCAAACAGACCTAAATTTGACTTTCAAGGCAATTGCTAAGGCATCGATGGGTAAAAGAAATGAAGTAGGAGGTGGAATTACTTGTAAATGTCTCCTTTGTCGTCCTGTGGGCCATTGAGTTGTCTCAGTGTTTATTATGGGAATGTAAGCAGGTGCAGAGACTTTTTTTGAGGGATGAGAGCGGTTAATTTTACTATTGATCAGAAGATACGTTTGTCTGCTGTGAAATCTGTTTATCCAGAATTGGATCTTTCATGGATTCACATGCTGTGAATATTCCCCATTGGCTGGCTGGGAATCATCTGTAACATAGAGAAGTTTAAACTCAAACTGAACATTTTTAGTAACTTTTGTGCTTTAGTACAGTCATTTTGGTTCATACTGCTCACAACCAATAGGAACACCTCCCTTAACTCCTTCATTGTCAGCCATCTTCAGATTTTTTACTGCACCAACTATTCTCGATAAAATGTTGACTTTAAAATCATTTTTGAGGAAAGATGTCATCTTTTTGACGTCTTCTCGATGACTGCCGCTGACGGCGACACTGCTAAGTCGTGGACCGTTGCTTCCGCCGGTAATCTTTGCCGACGTATCGACTGCATAGTTAGACCTACTGCATGCAGAGTCCGCGAGCAAGAGCCGGTTCAAGGCCTAAACCCACTGCGGATTGAAACATGTCTACATGGAAGACCACCAAGATGACTGCCTCTACTTCCTTCACCACCGCAACGTCATTCTGGACTGCAAAATCTGCCAGTCTTTGTCCAACGAGACGCTAAGAAATCATCATCGTTGTCTGGTTGCGTGACTCGAGGATGCTAGTGGGGCCTCTGACTCCACGTCTGTATGGAGCCATGGCTCGCTACGGCAGGGCAGAACGGCCCAGTGAACCACCTATAGAAAGAGGTATAAGTCGCATGAAGTACATGCCACCAGCAAGAGGAAGCACAAGGAAGCTTCTGACGATGAGCCGAGATCTTCGCACAAGGACAGGTCATCACCTTAGGTCAGTGCCCAGGGGGTGTGTAAAGAAAAGAGCAACCAGGGCCTTTTCCACCGCCCCACGGAAGCGGCCCTGTCAACCACGGCCACGTCAAAGTCCAGTAGCCACTCTTGGTTGTTGTGGTGAAAGCTACCCCGTCGACGTCTTCAAGATCATAGCTGAGTAAGTCCTCGTCGATGCCCAGGCCTGCCACCAGGTGATCTACGCCGAAGCCATCGACACCGTCCCCCTGCCAACGAGTCAGTTATTGACTACTACCATGATGATGAGCAGACGCGTGACTCAGTCAACTACTTCGACTGTGATACCTTCATCGACTACCCCGTTGACAGAAAACACTGTGCCTTCTCACATGAGTACCACCACCGCAATTGTGACAAACATTTCCGCCACCCCCACCAACACAGTGTCAGTGCTGGTGGCACTACCAGGAGCATCATACCTAATCTCGGAGTGGCAGTACTACCAGAAGGCACTATCGTAGCAGAACCAATTCTTTGTTACTCTGAGTGAATAGAGGAGCGGGATGAAGAGGCTGTCATGTCACCTCCATCTTCTCAGCAATGCAGGACACAACCTCCTAGAAGGCAACCTAGGAGTTCTCCATGGGGTGAGGCAAGACCAATCAGACTGCCAGTATTACCACCCCTGCACTCATCCCCTAGGGGGGATGAATTGCCTCTGATGTAGCAAGCGCCACCATTGCCTCCCCAGAGGGACATGTCACTGGTCATTTTATCCACCATGACCCTGCTCGTGTGAACAATGCAACAAAGGTTCCCTGCACCGGCTCCAGTCCCTATGTCGCCTCAATGGCCTCCTGCAGATGTCCCTGGGCCATCCAGGAAGGATGGCATTCCATGACCCCTCAGGAGGGTTAAACACCAGTCAAGGCCCTGGCAACTGTCAGATACAGGGAGGGACACAGATCCAGACCACCTGGAGAATTTGGTGTCCACACGTTTGTCGCACACTGACGAATTTGAAGACTTCATCACAGCCGATGGAGAACTGGATGATATTCTGATTAGAGACTCGCCCCCCAATGAGGTGGGGGACTTCCACGCACTTATCGCCAGAGCGGCCAAGATGTTCGGCCTTACCCCAGAGGAGCAGCACAAGGACAGCGTATTGTATCAACGAAGAGAGCAGCACAGAAAATCAGTGATTTCTGGGAGGATGTCTGGGAGGATGTCGTAGTCACCTTGGCTCGCCCCAGAAAGAAGTACCTCTTTGACAAAAAGGACAGGGCCCCGGGGAGCGCTCCCGCCTGACCCACACTCTGCCTACACCAGACTTCATTGTCAGGAAGAGGTCAGCCAACATGTCGTCCTGCTCCGTTCCCTCGGACAAGAAGGGAATATGCATGGATGCCTTTGTCAAGAAGATCATTACCACTGCAGCCATGGGCTGTGAACGCAATAGCCATTCTCGCAGGTTATGATCGCAAGTTGTGGTACAAGGTGGGGCCCATCCTAGAGTTTCTGCTGGATGACGAAAAACAGGAGGCTATGTACATCTTCCATGAGGGAGAATTGGCATCAGACTATGCCATCACGGTTTCAGTGGACATCGACGAAAATTGATTTTGCCAGCTTGGGAATGGAGTGGTCCTTCACAGAAAAGGAGGACTGAAGGCCACATACTTTCGACCTGATGTCCAATCCCGGGTTGTAGACAAGCACTTAGACGGAAAAGAACTATTAGGAAAGAAGGTAGATGAGGTTTTGCATTCTATTAAGACATACACAGAGTGCTCGCTCCATGGGCAGCACAGCAAAGGCGCCAGTCTTTTTGCCCTGGGAAAGGGCTTTATGGTAGAATTGTATGGGACAACCGCTCCACGTACCAGTTTTCGTCTTCCTCACCGTACTCCTCAGGGGACCAGTATAGGACGAAGTCCCAATCCTACAGAGATTCTCAGCACCACCGGCGCTCCTCTCAATCTAGGGGCCTGTCCGGCAAGCATCTATGACCAGCCCAGGGCCCAGTCCTCCCGCTTCAGCACCCCATTGGGAGGACAACTGGCAAGATTCAAGTAAAAGTAGACTTTCCACCAGACATTCCACGCACGCACGAGCCAGAGAAGTTGCGACACCTGCTGCAAGAAATGCATGCTCTGCTACACAAAAGGGCAGTGGAGAAGGTGCCAAAGGACGAAGTGGCCACTGGAGTCTACCCCTGCTACTTCCTGGTAAGAAAAAAGGCACTGCACAAGAAGTCGGGGTGAAGGGGGTGAGGCCCATATGAAATCTAAGGGTGCTCAACAAATTCCTATCGGTACTAACGTTCTGTATGATGACGCTGCAACAAGTACTGTCCCAGCTGCAGCAAGTAGATTTCTTGGTGTCCCTCGACCTAGAGGACGCCTATTTTCACATCCCTATTCGCCGCTACCTATGCTTCATGGTGGCAGGAGTACACTATTAAATCAAAGCCCTTCCCTTCAGCCTGCGTTCTGCCTCACAAGTGTTTACCAACTGCCTTATGCCAGTGGTGGCACACCTGTGGTGGAGAGGCATCCACGTATACCCGTACCTAGACTACTGGTTGGTGAGAGCCCCCTCCTACCCGCTCATAGAAGGTAACACCACGGCCAACATCCAGTGTCTGCAGCAGCTAGGATTCTCCATAAACTTCACAAAGTCGCACCTAGTTCCATCAAGACAGGTGCTCTACCTGGGAGTGAGACGCGACACCCACTCGTGCACTGCCAGGGCCTCGGACAAGAGGGTGCCGTTTCGTCCGGTGAAGGTGCGCTGCCTCAGCAGTACTCAGGTGACCCCAGGCTGCAATTACAAGTCTTTGCTGGTGATTTTGTCATCAGGCATCCCTTTGATCACTCACTGCAAACTGCGCATGCAGCCAGTGCAGAAATTCCTGGACGCCCAGTGAAAACAAGCTTTAGGGTCCTGGGACGACCGCATCATTCTGACACAGGCTTTCAGGCAGAGCCTTCACTGGTGGTCGGTGAGGGAACATCTGGTGAAAGGTGCCCCTTTCAGGCCACCGTTACGACGGATGCCTCGCTGGAGGGCTGGGGTTCCCACTGTCAGAGCCAACACACAAGAGGCCTATGATCCGAAGAAGACGATAACCTGTACATCAACCTGCTGGAGTTACGGGTGATATTCTGGGCTCTGAAGTCTTTCTTCCCCTTGCTAGCGGGTAAAATGGTACATATCTACACTGACAGTACAACATCAATATTTTGTTTCCACAAGCAAGGGGAAGCCAGGTCCCCACAGCTATCCAAGGAAGCTCAGGCTCTCTGGCATTAGGCATTGCAGCACGACATGTTTCTCATTCCCCTCCATCTGCCGGGGAACTTGGAATAACCTAGCAGACTCCCTCAGGAGGAAGTTGCACTTTTGGCACAAGTGGGAGCTGCACAAAGATCATCTTCACCTGTTGTTCCAGACATGGGGCACACTGGAGATGGGCCTTTTTGCCACCTACAACAACATTGGTGCAAGACTTTTGCCAGCCGATTCCCCCATCCGGAGAACTTGGGGGACGCCTTTGCATTCCCATGGGAGTGGACGTTCCTGTATACATTTCCCCATATCCCGCTGGTACCTCGAGTCATCCACACCTTCAGACTATATCGGTGCAAACTGATATTAGTAGCCCCTGCGTGGCCGAGCCAGTTTTGGTACTCCGACCTCCCCGCCCTCTTGTCAGCTGCTCCTCTCAGGTTGTAGCCACACCAGATTCTCCTGTCTAGGAACCAGGGGGCAGTGCTGCACCACAACCCGGCCTCTGTCAATTGGACGGCCTGGCTGCTGTGTTCTTAGAATGTGGATCCTTCTCCTTTCAACAAGACTGCCAAGAAGTCCTGGCCCGAGCAAGAGCTCTGTCCACTTTGAAGTGCTACAAAAGCAAGTAGAGACGTTTTCAGGTGTGGTGCAGGAAGCATCAGCTGCGGCTTCAGGCCATCTGACCACAAGATATCTTACCTTATTTGTTGTCTCTGGCTTAATTGGGCTTAACACATTCTTCAATCAAAGTACACCTAGCTGTAATCTCCAGGTACAACTGCTCTGCAGGTGTGCCATGCCTGTGGTCCCACAGCTGGTGGAGTTCTTATGTGGGCTGTTCCAGTCTTTTCCACCCGTCAGTCACCCAGCTCCAGCATTGGAACTAAATGTGCTACTCGCAAAGCTCATGAAGCCACCCTTTGAGCGTATGCACCAGACATCCATAAAGCATCAATTGTTTGTGTTGTTTGGACCTTCTGGGCCCTGGAAGGCTTTGTCGAAGTCTTCCATTTCAAGATGGCTTGCAACCTGCATTTCCCTCAACAGGCCGGCTGGCTGCTTCCTGGCAGGCCATGGGCTCACTCAACCAGAGCGGTGGCAGCGACCACTGCTTTCCTCTCCCGGATCCCGCTGCTTGACATCTGCCGTGCAGCCACCTGGAGGTCTCTGCATACATTCATCAGGTTCTACTGTGTCGACAGAGATTTCACAGAAGAGTCTTAGAGTTGGCCAGTTGGTTCTGCAGAACCTTTTTGTTGTGCTAGGAGCTTGCCTTGCCTGTATGTATGGTTTTTAATATTGCTTTGTAATCTACTCACAGCATGCGAATCTATGAAACATCCAATGCTGTAGAAGGAATAAGTTACTTATCTTTAACTCTGGTTGTCCAGTATTGGTACTTTTTGTAGATTCACATGCGACCCTCCTACCTACCCCACATGGCTCAAACTGTCTCTCTTACTGCCCTCACGTACGCTTGACAAATGTGAAGATGGCAGACAGAGGAGTAGTTAAGGGAGGTGTTTGCATTTGCTGTGTGCAGTATAACCCAAATGACTGTACTACAGCACAAAAGTGACTGAAAGTTTTCAGTTTAAGTTTAAACTGCTCTGTTACCGAGGATTCCCAGCCTGACGATGGGGAATATTCACAGCATGTGAATCTATGAAAGATACCAATGCTGGAGAACCAGAGTTACAGGTAAGTAACTTATTGTCATGACCAGTACCTCCGAGAGACAATGCAACCCTGCCCTCAGGACTTTACGGCTTAAAAGGCACCCTGTCCGGATTAAAAACCGCAGAGATGAAGAAAGGCCCACCTGGACCCTGTCCTGGAGCCTTTGGCACCAGGCTCATGGTGTGAAGCCTGTTCAACAAAACTAACACGGTCTGTTTGCAGGCCTGAACATTCTTAATTGCTGCTTCTGGAATGAGTGTGGCAAATATGGGCGTGGCCAGCAGAACATGCTCCAAGATCTTGGGTGTGGCCGGGCCTGGCTATATAAACCCCACCCAGGCCTTGTTAGACGCTTCACGTTGAATTGCCCATGGCAGCAGAATGCTCTCCGCTGACATCTGATCCACGGATAAGAAATTCCAGCAATCTATGAGCACGCGAGGATTCCAGTTTACCTGACACTTACCCGGTGATCCTCGGCATCCGCAGCGGTCCCGCTGTCTTCTTCCTTCCGCACAACCTACTTCCTTCCGCACAACCTCTCCGACGTTCCGCTCCATCTTCTGCATAGCGGCGGCACCTGCGGGGAAAGAAGAGAAAAGCAAAACAAGGTTAGTTCAGGAGGAAAAGTTTGCAAGTAAAGTTCTCTCTCGCGACCGCAGCTTACATACCTTCAACAGCGTCCGACGCTTAACGCGGCAGTTCCATCTGTGCTTTTGCTGCTCACACATTGTCCGACGTCCAGAATCTGTTGGGAAGAAGAGACATAGGAATTAGTGAACATTGCATTAGGCACATACGAGAAGATAAGGGAACAGTGAATAACGGACAGTGATTCTATTGCATAATTAAACAAGAGAAGACTCACCTACTGCACCGGATCAGTGGAGCAACTCGATCCAAGTACCCTTGTACCGGCTCTGTGGAGTAACTCGATCCAAGTACCCTTGTACTGGCTCTGTGGAGTAACTCGATCCATGAGAACATTGCACCGGAATCAGTGGAGCAACTCGATTCAGTGGAGCAACATTGCACCCCTGCCGAGACGAGCAGGAAAGAGAGCACATCATTACAATCTCCAAGGTGAGCAAACACCGCATTGGGTAACCAGAACAACAAGAACTCTTATCTGGGGATACAAGGGAAGGGTCCACCGGGGAAGGCGCCAGTCCCCTTATATTTATTCTGTTTACCCATCAGGAGCTGACTACAGGCCAGTTCAAGCAGAGACAAGGGCACCTGAGCAAACCAGCTAGGGAGTGGAGCCCAACCACGCTGGAACGGACCACCTGTCCTCGCTCGCATTCGACGCCCCCACGGAGACTAGGTGAGCGTAACACTTATTCCTTGTTATGGATTTGGATAGTTGGAAGGTGTGCTGGTGAGCCTGCCATTCGCCATGGGCATCCACGCCTTGAAACTGCTTCCTATTGAATTTCACATCAGGCCAAGCTCTTGTCCCTGACCCACTGTTACATAAACAATAGTGGACCTAAATTGATTTAAGCCCTCTCCATTACTTATTATTCCAACAGAATCAGTAGAGTAGATTCAACATATACCATTAAATTCAGAAGAATCCATAGTGGGGGTAGGAACTTGCATGTAAATTCAGCCAAATATGGAATTAGCTACCCAATCCCAGACAATATAATTTTCTTTATGCCTTTATGCCTGGTACAAACAGGTGTTGAAAACTATTTGTTTGAAAAGAGCTTTCCCTGCTACTCTTTCATTCCAGGCTGGCCCTTTCAAAATGGCAACCCCAAAGATTTACTTTTCATTCCCCTTTTTTCACACATTCCCTCAAAATAAATCTGTCACACATGGTCACCCTGAGGATTTCAAGTTACATACATCTTAACAACCTGCTTCTACGCAACAAAGCCTGATGTATGTAAAGCGCAACACAAAAAACAGTGTTTTGCTCAATGCTTCCTTTACAAAACGCCAAAGCTTCAGAGGTCGAGTGACTATTTCTGCCCGTAGCATTGGTTTCAAATAGCGTTTCCAGAGGTAAGCATACTCAACACGAAACAATTAAAAATGTGTTACTGTTTCATCCCTGTTATTGCAAATAGGACATAGGCCTGATTCACACTTTCATAATAAAGGCAACTGTACCCATCCTAAAGCTAACAAACAAAGCTTGAGCGTATGGGCCTGTAGGGTTAAACATCTAGATATAGTTCACGGCCGAACTTCCCTTCATGCAAACTCAACCTCTGAGCTGAGACCATGATTTTCCTTGTATTGCTTTTTAAGGCAAAGTTATTGATCCTTGTGCGGGCAGCTCTGTTAATACTTGAGGGATTGAGAGATATTCCCACAGACCGGGCTCATTAAGGTTAACACCTTCTTAAGATGATTAATCCAAGGCAGGCTTTTGCCCCCACCAACTCAAGAATTTGTTTAAGGAAATCACGATATTAGTCAAGGCCTGCAGTGCTCCAAATCATGATCCAGTACAAAACTGAGTATAGGTGAATTATGTCTTCTATAGGACGTACATCGAGTTCCAGGTGAACCGATACGTTCTGGGAGCCCTGCGGTAGTAGCAGGAGATTCATCAGGAACTTGTTTTCCACTATTACACAGGCCCTAGTTTTATTAAATCCGCACAACTCGGCCCCCAAAAGTGCTGCTGGGATTGCTTGCTTTTCTGGGGGTTCTAATGTCGGGAACACAGCACCCCAAATACGGTTAAGACACTCACCCTATTGCAGTTGAAAGACTGAATTCTTGTTCCTTTGGTATAACTAATGCTTAGCTCCCAAACTGTGGATACCTACGGTTATGTCTGTGTAAAGTTACAAAATTCCGCACACCTATGAGATCAAAAGAAAATAATGAAGTGCCTTCTTTGCTTGAAACAGTTATATTAGCAAATGTTTAACCCTTTGCACTTTATATTGTATGAACCACATATACTCGGGTCCTTTACAAAGTAGTAGACACATGCCACTGTTAGGGTTTCATAATTGGACACACAACATAACATAAAATAACATTATTGCCAAACGTAACCTATAATAAACTCAACATTGTGTGAACCTTAAATCGCCCTCAGAAACGGCAAGTAAAAAAAGTAACGTCATGGATTTTATTAATTTGCACTAACCGAGTTAAACCAATCGACCTAATAATGTAACTATTAGACCTTCAGGAACAATAAGGTGCCATCTACCTAGACCGACAGTTAAAAAAAAGAAATCCTCGCATAAATGTTATTAAAAGATTTTCTGGTTTTTCTCTCCACTCATTTCTCCTCCCCTCTGCTTCCTTCTCATGATTGGCCAGGACACTGCTGTTGAATTTGTCAGCACGCCAAAGCTGTACGGTAGCTAATGGCACTTCTCCAAAATGCTATGCTTGCAGCATTCTCAGCCTACTTATCTTCCACGGACGCCCTCTCCAATACAGTATAACTCGGCACAACATGCTTTCTGTAATTCTCTCCCTGGCTTCGACTCCTATGCTTTCCTATGTTGACACTGAGCCGTATGACTGGAAATCCCACTTTGAAATGCCTCTCCCTAACTATCTTCAAATCATCACAACCTGAGTTTCAGAAAAAAAGTAAAGATTGGGCCTCATAAGTTTAAGGGGAGAAGGGTTGGTGCACACCACTTGTTTATATTCTGAAAGTGTAGTTTTACAAAAACCAGAGGCTGGTGTTAGCAATGTTTAAGGTGCAGGGAAGGAACTAAGGTTATGGCACAAAACCCTATTGTAGAAACAAGAAAGAAAAAATACCCAAAGTTGTGGTCCACCCGTTCCCTGCACACTTTTTAAGGTTGCCAGAAAGCCAGTCAGTAAATTCAAAGCAAACAGTAATGGTATAACGTATGATTCAAAATCGAAGTGCTTCAGCAAATATTACGCAGCAACCAGTAGTTGATTTAATCCAAAACACATGTAGAGCAAAGGAAACGTATCAGTTCGTCCAATAGTCAAGGCCGATGCGTTTCGAGGTGGGCCCTCTTCTTCTATGGCCTAATTGAACAGTTGAATCACATACATAAAAAGAAAAGAAATTTGAATGGACACTGTCATTAATACAATCACTAAAACTGGTAAATCAGTTAATATCTTACAGTCAGACAAGAGTCTAGAAATCGCATAATTCAATATTTGAAGTGGTTGTAATGGTTAAGACAAGACACATGCTAGCGAGACCCGGGGGACCAGTAAGGCATCAATCATTATGTGCAAACAGATGAAAAATCGAGTCAAATTGAAAATACAATGAGAAACAACATTTTGGCTGTGCTAGAACTATATAATACGAGATGATATATAATAAGCTGAAGAAGAAAAAGAAAGGTAGATATACCCCTGCTCACCATGGTGTATATAAAAGATAGCCAGATGTGAAGAGGAACAAAGTAAAGAAAGTTATGGGGATAACGTGGATCTATGTCAAAGTACTGACTACAAGAGGAGAGCTTAAGTATATTGCGAAGTGTTAACTTCAATTGAAGGACAATCATCATTGACAGTGAGTGTTACTCGTGGTCTCTGAGGTAGGTATGCCCATCATAGTTTGGTAAAGGTTGCACTGAGTCACAGGAAGTAAGTCAAGAAAGGAATCCACAACCTTCATATACTGGTTAAAGGAGAAAAATGGTTAAGTATAAGACCTTTGGTGTTAGCCGGCAAAAGAACTGCATAAATGAAGGACATATCGTGGCGTATTTATCAGATAGCACATATAGGCTTACTTAAACTTACCCTAAATATAGATATTGCGAATTAAGTATTATGCCTGAAGACCCCCTGTCGTAATCAGTGGGTATGCAATATATTCAGAAGGGCGGCCATCTCATAGAGAAAACAATGTCATCAAGGTGCCATCAAGTTCAGAGCCGTGGCATGTGCATCAAATGTTGATACTACTGATAAAGTGAAACAACAAAGATAGCTAAATTACATGGTGAAAAGTGACCGCATGTAGCATTAATGAGTATTAAATGACTCATATCAGAACGTCAGAACAATGGTCGGCAAGTTCCAGATTTAAAGGTAAATTGTACCTAGGTCAGCAGGATTAACACAATCTAAGTAGATGCGTGATGCAGGGTATGAGGACAGAGAATCCACGTAGAGTTGCACTGAGTGCCGCTGTTTTGTGTTAAAGGCGGGCCAACTGGAAAAAGTGAGGGGATGTATTGAGCAAGGCTGTCATTTTAGACAGAGCGTTCATAATCGAACGGTAGGTAAAAGGTGAGAACCTCACATACCTTTTGAAAAGACTGCCTTGGTGCAGTGTGTTCTATGCTCAGGGACAAGTGGCATCCGTATCCAAGGAGATGGAACGCTTTACGGGACACAGATGTCCTCTTGTGCTCACCTCGTAAATGAGGTCCCGAGAAACGTACTTGAGACATAGAGAAAGGACTAAAAGGTGGGCACCACTTGCCCTGCCGGCCATCTTGGAGTGGACCTCTCTGAGAGACTCTCTGAACATAAATCGACTTTCAGGTGTAAGAACTTGAGGTCGCAAGTCGCTCAACACTTTATAGATCATCAACATAACATTGCTCAGTTGAAATTTCAAGTTGTGGAGGTCGTAAAATGACCAGAAAGGGGTGGGAACTACTCTGCCCTATTATCTCAAAGAGAAAAATATTGGATCCATTTGTTAGACACAGTACACCCAATGGGCCTCAATGAGAAATTTTCGTTACATTGTTTCATCTAACACTCCTACATAATCATGTGAACCATTTTAAACAAGATATGCATGTTGAACAGCATCATCCTTTTCAACACTGTAAATAAGTTGTCACTGTATGCATTGCTGGTCATTGGTCCGGCTCTCGGCAGATCTGAGATCCGGCACCAATTTAAGGAGCCGGATTTTAGGATCCGGCCAGAGTCAACTGCCCAAGAACATGAACCGTGCTGGATACTTAAAAAAAAAAATAATAATGAAGTGCCCACGATGGCAGCATTGCCTTTTACCGCCGGCTTTGGCACTGATTCCTTTCAGTTGTATGTGTAGGGAGCATTGTGCATTACACTCCAGTGGCAAAGCCGGCAGTAAAAGGCAATGCTGCCGTTGCGGGTGTTTTTTTATTCATTTTACGTATTGCTGGATGTCCACTATGAGCCCTGCCCCTTCTAGACCATGCCCCCTCGGGCACCGCCCCCCAACTTCTCCCCCACCCGGTCCTTGTGTTGTGGGATCCCCCACCACATTTTTTCCATTTCCACCACTGACTGTACCAACTGCATATTTTGAACATGTAATCCTGTGTAACATTGTTGTTCCACCAATATGGACCGTTAGGCCATTGATCAGTCATACCATCATTCTTTTAAAAATCCTCATTCTTAACAACTGCTTGGCCCTGATGCAGAACACTATATATATGTTTTTTTCACAGACAGGTTCTTATTTTGAGTTTCATTTAAAAGGTATAAAGTTTAGCGGCTTTGGTGGAGGAATTATTAAGCATTAAGATTAGTGGAGGTGAAGGATATGTTTGCATCAAAGTAGGTAAATATTTGGATAAGGAGTTAATAAGAGAACAGTGAAAATTGAAATCAGAAGCAAGATATTCATGTTGATGGCATAATTGTGCAAAAGGGATTTCAACACAATTAAAGAATAAATTATGTATTTGTTTAATGCCAGAAGAATACCATTTATTAAAAATAACAGAATTTGGTTTATTAGAAATAGACTCATTAAACTAGAAAAAAAACATTACCAAACTCAGTTTGAGAAAAATAACTGACTGGAAGTTTGCCCCAAACAGACTTGAGAAAATGCAGAGAGGGGTACCAAGAGATATTTGGCCAAGCGTTGGTGAGAAGAAAATGAGAAAGAGTGAGTGTTGCAATTAGATTAGCTTTGACATTGATCCACTTGGGTGCATTTAATAAGTGGCTCTCATAATGAAAGAAAGAAGTCATTTTCTTAAGAGCAAAAGCTCTGTGCTACAAAAAGTAGTTGGGGAATTTTACACCACCAGCAAGTTTGGGGAGCTTACGTGTATTAATGGCAATTCTAGGTGGTTCCATAAGAATTTGGAAAGTATAGCATTACGTTTTTTGAAAATATTAATAGGTATAGACACAAGCCTCATTGATAAAAAGTAAAACATTACAGGGCTTAACATCATTTTAATGGTAACAAGGCAGACCCACCAGGACAAATAAAGTGGTAACCAGTTAGAGATCAAATTGTTAGTTTTATCCAACCTAAAGTTAGCATTGAGGGTAGTAGTAGTATGGAGGCCTTTGCAAAATGCAAACCAAGATATTTAATAAAGGAAGATTGCAGAGTCATACCAAATAACAGAGTGTTAGCTAAAAAGCAAGCATTCGTAAGTGGCATCATTTCAGAATTCTCAAGGTTTTGTTTGTATCCAGATAGAGATAATTCATCTATAGTGGAAATTACATTTTGGATGGAAGAGGCAGGATTAGATAAGTAGAGTAAGATATCATCCGCGTAAGCATAGACTTTGATTTCAACATTACATAAAATATTGCCCATAATACTCTTATTAGATCTACTATTTTGCAAAAGCGGGTCGAGGACGAGGTTAAAAAGTAGTGGTGAAACAGGGCAGGCTTGGCAACTGTCTCTAGTTGTATGAAAAGAACAGGAGAGAGAATTATTAAGAAGAATTTGGATGGAAGGCGTAGAATAAAGAATGCGGGCAAGATTAATGAAATTGGGAGAAAAGCAATGCCATTTCAAGGACTCGAACATAAATATCCAAGAAACCCGATCAAATGCTTTTTCAGCATCTGAGGTAACATAGGCTAAGGAGTCTAGGAGTCTTGCGATTATATAAAGGAAATAATATTGAAGAGCAATCTCGTGTTGGACGATGCAAACCGATCTTTGATAAATCCATACTGGTCAATGTTTGTGAAGGAAGATTTCTTAACTTTTGGCTAGAATGTTTGCACATTTTTTGGCATCGGAATTAAGTAGGGAGATTGGTCAATAGTTTTTAACCTAGGCAGGATCTTTATCAGGCTTTGGAAATAGAACAAGAAGTGCTTCACCAAAACAACCACAACTACTACTACTCTCTCAGAAGTAGTTATGAAGTTCTAAATGCTTGGGTGAAAGAGGGTCAATGAACAACTTATACAAATCAATGGAATAGCCATCATGGCCAGGTGCTTTACCTGATTTAAGATCAGAAATGGGATGTTTAATTTCAAGTAAGGTGATGGGGCTGTTGAGTGAAGAAGGATCAACAGGGTGTATAGAATTTTGCTTAATTTTGTCAAAAAGGAATGAATTTCGGATAGCTTAATAGAAGGGTCTGCAGGGTATAAATGATAATAAAAGTTTAGGAATGCATCACTAATATCGTTTTCTTTGGTTAGTCTCCCACCATCGGGGTCAATGATAGATGAAATGAAAGATTTCTTTCCTATTCTTCAAATAAGAGGCTAAGATTTCGCAAGCTGTATTAGAGCCACTATAGAATTTAGATTTAGAATGGAGTATAGAATTGGCAGCTTTATTGATACACAATTTAGTAAATTCAATGTGCTTACTCATGAGAGTTTTAAAAATATTTGGATCTGGGTTACTGTGATAGGATATTTCAAGTTTTTTAATAGAAGTCAATTAATAAGACAAGATTCAGCTTTGTTTCTTTAATGCTGCGAATTGGATAATAAAACTACACAAAGCTGCTTCAAAAGCATCCCAGTTATTATGCACCAAAGCGATTGAAGCAGAAGAATTCATTAATAACGATATTCGTTTTCTGAATAAAAGTGGAATCTTTTTGAAAAAAGAATGAAATCAACATCTTGGTGAAAGTTTGGGGAAATGAATCTCCTCTAATATAGTAATGACAGGGGCATGGTCTGAGATCGTGATGGAGCCAATTTCTGAGTTAATTATAGCTGAGGCTAATGAAGGATTAGTAAATATGTAATCTATTATAGATAGGGACTGATGAGGGGGTCAAAAAGTATAATCTTTAATATATGGATGACAAAAACGCCAAGAGTCTACTAAACTCACATTTTTAATAAATTTAAGTTGCAAGTAGATTTTTGAACTAAAGTGAAATCATATATTTGGTTAAAATCACCATAAACAATAAGGCCCTGATTCATGGATTATTTGCACCGAAAGAAACAAGATTTGTGCGCCATTCTGCCCGCAAATCCCCATTTGTTAAACAGGGATTTGGGGCAGAATGGCGCACAAATCCCGTTTTTTTCGGCGCAAGTAATCCATGAATCGGGGCCCTAGTCTTTTAGAGTCTTTTTGCAAATGTTTTAGTTTCAAGTCTGACCAAAATATAGAGTTAGGAGCCGTATGACCATAAATATTTACCACAGTAACAGATAGATTATTGACAATTACATCAATTATAATCCAGCATCCTTCTAGGTCCTTTTCTTCTTTGATCAGAGTAAAAGAAACTTGTTTGATTACCTAAATAGATAGACCACCTTTTTTCCCCCCATAGCATTTGAAAATAAAGTGTGAGCAATCCAGGAATCTTTAACTTTCTTATTCACAGAATCACAGTCCAAATGAATTTCCTGAAGGCAAGTGAAGTCCACTTTAGATCTGGCAAGTTGGGAAATGATTTTATGGCATTTGATGGGATGGTTTATTCCCTTAACATTCCAGGTAACAATTTTGATTGTCATTTGTGGGTATCATGAGTAAAGTGCAGAAAGGAGCAGAGTATAACCAGCAGAATATAAACTGTATTATAATGCCAAATAAGTAAGTATGGAACATTATCAGAAGAGCAATACAAAAACAATGAAACAAAGGGAGAAACGCATGAAGAAGGGTAAACGGAAAAAGGGTAAAAGATGATATAAGAACAAATAATGATTTGGTTGAAGCCATAGTCAAAAGGAGGTATAAGATAAAAAGAAAGAAGAGACAAAGAAAAAAGTAACA
This sequence comes from Ambystoma mexicanum, assembly GCF_040938575.1. Classification (NCBI taxonomy): domain Eukaryota; kingdom Metazoa; phylum Chordata; class Amphibia; order Caudata; family Ambystomatidae; genus Ambystoma; species Ambystoma mexicanum. The sequence goes on from NC_090923.1 coordinate 116,745,799, forward strand.
ATAAAAGAATACCATGGGATTTTCAGAAGCACAAGATGAGTGGAGCAGACAATACAGCAGAAGACTTACAGGAGATAAAGAGAATTCATAATAATATAGGAAAATGAGACCATAGAGAGAAATAGAAGCATGTCATACGTGATGGTATAAGAGAACAGTAAGCATGACACCAGGTCAGTTACTGGTGGTCAATGAGTGATATAACCACAACATATATGAAGTTAACATCGCAGGACAGAGCTAGAGAAGGTTCAGATACTGATTGATGTAAGTTGAAGAGTTCATTGGGTCAGTACATTCTTTAGTAGAGCCATCTGGGATCGTTATGATAATTTTAGCAGGTTCTAATAAACCACATCTGATACTCAATTACTTAAAAAAAAGAGGTCTCATGTCAAGAAATGTTTGTTTTTTTTTTTTTTAGCTTGTGTGTTCTTAGAGAAGTCAGAAGAGATAAAGATTGTATGTCCCTGGAACAGGATAAGGGAATTATTTTTGGCCCATAATAGTGTTTGACGAGCTTGTTAATGCCTGAGAAAACAAGCAATAAAAGGTCTGGGAGTAGAGTTATTGGAGGAAAAACGAGGTTCAATTTGATGAACTGGCTGTAGCTCCAGCAGAGGAGAAAAGGTAATATTTACCTCTTTGAGGATCCAATTAAGTTAATTGGCTCATCGGATTCAACTTTCTCAAGAATTCCATAAAAGCGCAGGTTGTCTCTCTGATTTCTGTCCTCCAATTCCTCTGCAAATTGCTGTTTACTCTAGCAAAGCCCCAAATGCGCATCATTTCCGTCCAAAGGTTACCCTTTTTAATTGCTCTTATTCATGTTGTGCTTCTAACAGAAGGGCTTAAACCTACCTCCAGCAAGTTAAAATCAAAATCCCCTCCAATAATTATAAAACCAGTTTCCCGTCTCGGGTATCATCGCTCCAAAGCCATTTTAATGATCTCATGCAGTTCTGCTAATGACAATCTTAGCATGTTCCAATATACATTAAACAGTTGCAATATATTCATATTAGGATACAGTGAATTGTCCTATGATACTATAATTTGCACAATGTCATTAGGAGGGTGCCATGCTTTTGCCATTATCCCAATCCCTGATCGAATCCTGTTAATAGACCAGACACTGGACGATCCTTATGGCCCCTTATCGCCGGATTTAAGGATAACACAAAGCCATCAAGAGCTGGTACTTTCGGTCAGCCGTGTTTCCTGTAAAATGAAGATGTTGTAGCTTCCAAGCTGTAACTGTTAGACTGTAACAAAAGGGGAACTACCTCTCATATTCCACGTAATGATCTTAATGTCATGATAGCGAAGCTGGTTTAGTTGTTAAATTGCATTGTTCGTAGAAGGTTGAAGAGATTTTGCCACTGAAAGTGACTTGCATCTATTGGATTTTTGGATACTGTATTATCGCAGCAACTGGCAATGTAGGGGATCTACTTTTTATATAATGACAATACCTGACATGCAGCTATATTTGGCATAATATGGAAGTAACTGACCATACAATGCTGAAGTGGTATATATATATATATATATATATATATATGGCAGTGCCTCTGCTAATTTTTTTTGTGTTTATAGTTTACTAGTAAAAAGTACCTGTTGTCCGAACGGGTTCTGTGGACAGACATGACAACACTCCCATCAATTGTTGAAAATCAATGATCCTGTAGGTCGTTGTTCTGATTCGCTTATCGCTTGATGTGCCTTGCATTCTGAAGTAAACTACACAGAGAATGGGTGTGTGTGGCTGCCTGACATACCCTGGAGCAGACGTTGGAGGGAGACGAGAGTTGGTGTGCTGCTGCATACGGTACCTACTGTGCTCTCTCCCCACCCGTTACCTCACAATGGCATAGTGCACTTTGTTGCAGTGCATTGAGGTGTAAACTTCCCAGAAACCGTGCATACTAGGCTTGAGGACCGGTTCTTTTCCGACCACATAGATGTTTAGCCGATTTCAGGCAACTGTTTCATGTGTGAAGGTGCTGAAATCCGGGGAAAGGAGTGGGGTCACCAAATGTCATGTAGCCAATAATGTCTGCAGGGTCCTAACAGGTAACTATGCACAATTTGGTGCAGATTGGTAAAACAGTGTGGCATTAGGAACAATGCTTTGCCAAGCCACATACCCAAAAACAAATGTTGACTTTTGCTGAAATCTGGGGAACGGGGTGAGGTGTCCAAATGTCATGTAGCCAGTATTGTCCGGAGGGGCCTAACAAGTAACTGTGCAAAATGTGGTGCATATCGGTGAAACAGTGTGGAATTGTATAAGGAAAAGCGCTTCACCACAAACGTTCACTTTTATAAATATAGATTACAAACTTTAACACATTTGTAATCATCTATTTCAAAACTCTTAGTTAATTACATGGCAATACATTTCTTCAGACACAACATTCTAAAACAAACATTACAGACATTAATTCATTCAACGTGATACAATATAATACCATATAGTATACATCCACCAGGGCCTCCCTTTCTATCCCCCAAGATTCCATGTCCACCTATCCGCCAAATTCATCCCTTCCCTACTTCATTATGGTAGACTAATTTGGAAAACCATTTTCTCCCAACTTTGTGTGTATCGCTATTAAAATATTCACTAAAGCAATGGCCATTAAGGTAGAGTATCCATACAAGAGCCTAGCCCACATGACTTCACTGTTTAAATCTTCTAATCACCTTATGAACTTTCCGAACCACATTTTCTTCAGCCAAATTGTTGTGCTACATCTAATCAGCCAATGTTTTAGGGTTTCTGCCTCCTGCGGCTTTTAACAGAGCTGACAATTTCTTCCTTGCCATGGGATACCTCTTACGGAACCCCACCTTTGTAGGAAGCCTAGTAAATGAAGATGAAAGTGCATATAAATGTAACGATATTTCAGCCCTGGGAATCTCATCAGGGAGGACTGTCTCCTTATATTTCCTCAGGTATGTAGTTAGCTCCCTTAGTAGTTTATACAATGATATTCTCTGTATATATTTCCCCCATTGTACAATTTTCATTTTGTTGTACATCTTCACCAGGTTTACCATCAATGTAAGTTTGTTTGAGTCCATTTCAGTGAGAATCAGGTCACAGAACTCCTTAAAATTGCTCAACATTTTATCATAAATATTGTTTAAAGATATAATCGAATCTTCAAATAGCGAACCCGATGGTGGAAGCAATATTGCTTCGGCCTATGCTGTTCTATTGGGTCTATCACTGTCATATCATGAGCCCATCCATGGCATATGAAGGCAGCAGATTTGTAAAAATGTGGTTGATATGTAAAATATTCTTGACTGCTTTAGTATTTATTTGGTATTTAAAAATGTGTACGTTTATGAACTTTTTTTATGCCTGTAAACCACTTCCAGTGATGTCACCACGGTTAAAGAGGAACTGCTGCCTCCAGGCCAAAGGTCACATGACCTCACTACCTGTGATGTCATCAGGTCTGTGATCTCACTTCTGCTGTCCCTGGCATTTTGGTGAATCGAGTCCCTTGCATGCCTCCCTCACACATATGCACATCAACCCTGTGTGTCATGTTTCTCTCCCCACATGCACACCCAATACTGTGCGGCTTGCCCCCATTCCCTTCCTTTCTCACACAACACACCAACCCTATGCGGCATGTCCCTCTGTTCACACACACCCAGCATAGAGTAGCTTGTCCCCATTCTCTCTCACACACAATATGCTGTGCTGATTTGTACCCGTTCCCCGTGCACACCAACACAGTACACCATGTCCGCCAACCTGCCCACATAACAAGTATCAGTAAAGACGAATGGACCGCCCTCTTGTATGGCACCTTCCGAGGTGTTGTCCAAAAGTGACAGTTTGACTGGAATGTTGCTTTGCTGATTGTGAACAAATCCCAGTGCACCTCAAATGTCCTACCAAGCATGCCCTGCGAAGCAGCACTTCCACAGTATTTAAGCGACTCCCTCTGGAAACCTCTAAATATTTCAGAATTCATTTTCAGTCCATTCTATTTGTTGCTAAACTTTAACGCTAAGGAAAAAGCGACTGAATGTGCTCCTCTGTCAGAAACGGAATACCAAGAGTCTGTAGGAAAATGGACCTTCAATAATGTGTTGCGCATGCATTGCTTTAAGAAAGCCGTGGCCAGCCAGGGTGCAGCAATGGGCGAGACCAAAAATTGCCCTGCACCCTGGCTCTACCGATTCTCTGCAACTAGATTTGCCTAGAAGATTTCACTATCGCCCCTTTTCAGATCCAAATCATCTTTTTCAGACATTTTGAGCTATATTATTTGATTTGTGTGTGCATTGATTGTTACAGCATATTCTGCTGAAGTCTTGCCATTAGAATGATTAAATAAAATGAAGACATAAGAATAGTGTATTTCCTTCAAAAGAACCAGAGGGATTGGAACCTGCCTTGACCTATTTTGATCTGGCTTCATTTATTTTTGTCGATTTTTGGCTGACAATTGTTATATTTGCAACACCATTCAAAATGGATGTTACTCCTTTTCATTGCAGGAATAAAAGTTCAACAGCGTATGTTAGGCTGCTCATTTAGTTACATAGACCACGCGTCTTGGAAAAGGTTACTGAGCTACTTGTAATAGTGGTTTCTGTGTTTTGTGGCGTGTTAAGTAATTTGTTTGGTGTGATGTGGAACACGTGTTTGTGGGGTAGGGCCTGCCATTTCCAAGATGACCACTTGAGTCCCTGTGGCCATTTGTTGGCAGACATAGGGCCTCATTACGAGTTTGGCGGTGGCTGCCGCCCAACCGGGCTCCTTTACCGGCTTTCAAGAATGGGGAATTACCCGGCCATTCCGAGTTTGGAGGGCCTGGTAATTCCTCCCTCTGGGAACCCAGGCCCGGACCTTCCCCATTCCCATATGAGCTCCTATAGGGCTCCATGGGAATGGGAGAGGGAGCTAATAACGGACCGATTACGACCGGCCCGTTGTTAGCTCCCTCTTCCCCTTGCGGGACCCGGTAACAACGCCTGGTTTTAGCAGGCGTCCTTATCGGGTCCCGCGAGGGGACCTCGTAATTTCGCAGAACGGTTTTAACGGGTCCGCCTCCATTAGCAGAGCCCGTTAACTCGTTCCGCGAAGGTCGTAATGAGGCCCACAGACTTTTATTACTACAAAAAAACAAATGCGTTGTGAGACTTGCAGTCTTCCTTTCACTGGCATTGTATGTAAGTAGGTTTGCAAGTGACTCCATGTCAGGCGGTAGAGGTGGGGGGGGGGCACCATGTTCCAATACTGGCCTTTCACTTTACCATCAATTGCCTGCTGGGAGTTGTAGTTTTGGATCACTTTAATTGAATACAATGGACTGAATTAAAACTAAGGTGAGGCATAGCTCTCAACTCACACGCTTTTGGCGGGTGTCACCCGCCTTGTAAAGAGCGGACTCACCCGCCAAGCCTCGTGCACGCCCAATCATTTCAAAGGGCCTCTCACCCGCCAAACACAAAATCGGGTGATTTCACCCGCCTTTGCATCACAAATGGTTGAGAGCTATGGGTGAGGCAACCCCAGGAGTGGAGTAGGGTGTCCCTCATGGTATAACATCTGTCATTCCTGGACTTAAGAAGCAGATACCAATGGTTTAAATTAAATTTTAAAAAAAGACAACAGTGGAAAAGTCGTATCCTGATTAGTGACCTCAGCTTCACGAATAAGATATTATACCCATCATCTACCTTTACACACGTGTTGAAAGTATTGTCCGTTGTTCACATTTTCCATCTCTGACGTGAAGTTTCCTAGTTAATTCTTTCAGCAGATTAACTAAACCAAACTCTGCCAGCACACTTACCTGTCATTCCCCGCACAGCAGGTATGCGTGGGGACGTTTCCCGCCTTTCCTCGGAGACGTGGCCCTGACACAGAGCTGCGTTCGCGCGCGCGCCCTGTCTCGCGGCTTATTGAAAGGGACTCGTCGCGCGCACTTACACCCCTCTGCGGCGACGCGGGCCTCGAGGTGAGTGACAGCCTAATAACCTGCAGCCGCCACGTCCTTCCCTCCTGGGCAACAAGATGGCTGACACGCCAGCTCTGCGTCCAACGCAACCGTCCAGAAATCACTTATCAGCCATCTCGCCTTCAACAATGATTTATTATTTCCATAATTTGCCTATTACAATGTGGCGCGGCGCGAACGTATTTCTCCGCCCCCCGTGACAGCGACTTGACGCCTCTGCCCTCCCTTTTTAGTTAGTCCCTGGGCCCAATATGATCTGAATGCGGCCCCCTCCTCCTCGCAGCTTCCCACCCTCCTTTACCAAACCTTTCACTCGTCGTTTTGTTTTGTATGAGTGCGCTTCGTGTAACCCTGGGCCAGCTGACAGCACTTGTAAAAACTAGGAGTCCATCTTGCTGTGGCTTTTCATCATTAATCAAGCTGCCTCGGAATTGGAAAATAACACTGACAGCCTTTTATCTGAGAGAGGGGAGGAGGTCCAGGCAGATGTATTTTATGGCGGATGAGGCTTCACACACAAACACGCACGCAGATTCTGACAGTCGGGGTAAGGAGTTGGCACTGGCTCAAAATAGAGGTCATGGAAAGGGGTAGTTGTATGAAAAAATCTACCCCACTAATAGTGGTGTGAGGCTGGGGCCTACTCAATTTACATCCAGGCGCCCCCACAAATGGGTAGAAAACTAGGGTCTGCAGAGTCCCCTGACAAGGGGACTGAGACACAGGGGAGGAGGTGAATACAGAGAGATGGAGCTGGGAGGGGAGCGGCCTGCAGATAAAAAGATCCGTCAGTCATGGCAAGTGTGGAGGTCTCCAGGCAGGCCAGCCTTTGTGGGTGACAGAAAAGGCAATCAAAAGACAAAACAAATCAAAAGGTACATCTTATCAGCAGCGGTCCAGCTGGACTTGCGCGGCTCCTGGAGGCACCCAGAGAGGGCGAGAGAAATTAATCGTGCTGTCGGGGCCAGAGAAATTGTCTACGTCGAGGGTCCAAGTTCAGGCATGCAGAGGTGGCCGGCATTAAAAGGAGGGGTGGAACAAGAAAAAAAAAGAATTAAAAAAAAGCAGAGTTTCTCTTCCACCTCCGCTTGCGGCCTCGGTATAGCTACTGACAAGACCATTCATCCTGCGGTGATAGCTGGGGCACCTATGATTGGTACCTTTAATAATATAGGCCTTGCGCGGCTGTCACCCAAGAAAGAAGCATTTTTTCCATCCTCCCGGTTCCCCGCTTTTTTCCCTGATGCAAAGATACATAGGTAATAAGAAGTGTGACAGAGGGTGCGCGCAAGCAGGAGCAAGGCCAGGGAAAAGTTTTGAAGAACATTAATCAAAAAGTGGAAGCCTGTGAGATGACACGCCGCTGGTGAGACCGGAAGCCTCATCAGTGCACCGCAGGTGGGGATGCAGGGGTCTTTCGTTTCAAAATACCCTGTCATATTAATTAATGCCTCTACAATACTTGTCATTTACTTAATGAAGGAAGGCTGAAAAGTTAAAAAAATTATCTAACTGAACACAATGTCTTCCACCAATGAATGCCGCTAAATGGGAGTGTGTTTGTCTATCAACTGATATTCCTTAATGGTTGTTAAAAAAATTGGGATTTATTTAATCTGTACTATTAGCGATAGTTAGAGGTGTTGTATGATGACTTGCAATGAAGCCAAAAAACTCAGTTAATCCCTCTACTTCATCTGAAACCAACTAAAGGTCTGTTCCATCAATACAAGGAGCAGATCGTGTATATTTTTTATTAATAGTTTTCTGAGATGTGAATGGCAAAGGATCCTGAATAAGACAACTCCAGTCCTTCTCATTGATTGGGTCTTAAAACGTAGCCCACTGTCTCAATTTTAGGCTATCTCAATGCCCAAATTCACTTAACTATGTTTAGAATTTAGTAAACGGGGACCAGGCCATAATGTGCATCATTGCACTGAACAACGGTAATTGCAACAGTCCAATGGTGAAAATTGCCAATACTCCTGATCCTTCCTTAGTTGTCACTGTCCTAGAAGTTTGACAGGAGAGACAGATTTTTGAGTAGATCTACCCTAAAAATACATAGTTTATTCCAGTCCATAAGCACCATAAATTCCCCCTTTTCCGTTCACATGTAATGTATTTTTTATTACGACTGCATATGTGCTAGCGTTAGTCACTACTATCCAGCAAGCTTGGTTGATATGTAGCCAAATGGTATGTGGCATTCATAGACTACAGTGCCATTTTTGACACTGATGAGAAATAGACTTTGGGTCAAACTTAGGGATTGGAACATGCCATCTGGTCACCTCAATATAATCATCGCATTATATAGTGACACTAAGGTAAACATATGCATGTATCACCATGGCACAATCACCCAACATGGGCCTCAAACAAGGATGTATCCTTGCTCCCACCTTATTCAACATCTATTTGGCTGACTTGGGAGCAGGTCTGGAAAATTCAGCATCCATACCTCCTAAATTGAGAGACGTGAGGCTACAGTGGCTCACATACAAAGACCTTGCCATTTTAGACTGCACTCCGAAAGGCATGCAGACTGCATTGGTCAAACTCTCAATATGCTGATCTTAACTCCCTTAAAATAAATATTGGGAAAACTAAAATCATGATATTCAGACATAAACATCCCAAAACGAGTACCAAATTTGTGTGGAAACTTAACCAGGTTCCTGTGGAAGAGGTGTCAATTTATCGGTGCTTGGCGATTATGATGGACACTGCTCTAAATTGGATGGTACACTTAGCGCATGTCCAGGTTAAATCATCCCAAGCAACTGGTGTTATACGTCTAATGTCTCATCGTTGTGGGGGGTACTCAGTCGGGGTAATTATCAGGTTTTACTTGGCTAAGATCCTCCCTCTTTTATTATATGGAGCAGAAATCTGGACAATTGATACAGCCTCTGAAATTGAATGGCCTGAATGAGACGCTCTGAGAAGATTGTTACGGCTCCCGTGGTATACCTTGGTGGAATATATATACTTAGAATTTAACAGTTGCATCCCAGGTAAGCTTTTACTTTACCTTTATTGAAAATGATCTAATGCCTGTCTTGAATCAAGGACTCCTATGGAAGGTTGTTGAGTCACGTACATCAATAATGAAGAAAAGTATCATCATAAAAATCAACAAAAAATGTGTACGCTGGGCTGTATGGTTGCTGAAGGATGCTTTTTGTGTGCTGTATAATCTCTTCAGAAGAAGAGTATGCAATATTTCTTTCATGCATATCTGGGATCAGACATTCGTAGATATGGCTACAAAAAGTCTCTCTGAGTTATGTGTTAAATATATTGCTCTCTGTGTCTCTACACTCAAGCACATTAAGGTTTAATAAGGTAATTACTCTGTGAAATATCTAAAAATACAATTTAACACCACTACTACACTAGAAGTGACAGGAGCATGGCACAATATTGCAAAGGGGGGGGGAGACTGTTGATTATGTGGTGAGCAAAAGATCGAAAGTGTAAAACATCGATTGTTGGAATGCCCTTCCTTGAATCACAAAGATATTTAGCAACTCCAGCTATTGGTTCTCTTAGTATTGATCTAATATGGAACATGCTCAGGAGCGGCAATAATCTTGCCTGTATTTATTTTATGATTCATTTTTTGATAGAAAACTAAAATATTTTAAGTATCCTACTTATTAACATAAATTCGTGTACTTCAGGTTTTAGGATTATGTATGGTTTTTCTTGAAAATTGATTAAATGGGATGTTTGTTCGTGCTTTGTATTAAAAGTCGACGTTCGTTTAACTGTATAATACTAAATAAAATTGAAAAGAAAAGAAAATAATTTTCCCCAGCATGACAAGGCTGGTCATTGCCTTAAGGGAGGGAAGTGAGGATTGTTATTCGGAAAGTAGAAGGAATTTTATTTATTGTTTATTTGTTCAACACCCTCTGAAATGGGTCGCTTTGTTGCACCGGATCGTATGAATAGCAGCCACTCGAACGTGATTAAAAAAAACGACTATGCAACTGAGTGTGCTGCAAATAAGGAAATTAATCATATATCAAATTTTACAAAGTAATAATCAAGGACTCGAGAAGCCAAGGAAGATGCGAGAGAGCCTCCTATGAGGTCTGTGGTGTCAGTTGAATGTATGTAGTTATGCCCAGGTAGGATAATTATAGATGCCTGCCACAAAACACTTGGAGCATCACAGAGCCGTAATTTTCCTTAATCTTCCTTCCTCCACCCTGCGACCCCTCCAGCTCACCCAGAATAGGGAAGCAAGACTTATCCTTGACCTCAAGCCCAGGGACTGCATCTCTCCTGCCCTACAAAGCCTTCACTGGCTCCCGGTCTCAGCACAGATTAAATTCAAATCCCTCTGCATCATACACAAGTTTATCTGGGGCCGGGGACCAATCTATATTCAACGCGTCCTGACCAAATACTCTCCTTCCAGACCCCTCTGTTCCTCTGGAATCAACTCCCTGCGAGTTAAATGCTTTGCTAAACAGAGATCTGGTGGGCGATCACTTTTCTCGGCTGGCTTCCTCCTGTGGAACAGCCTCCCACTCCTTCTACGTCTTGAGCAAGACCTCCCTAAGTTCTGAAAATGCCTCAAGAGCTTTCTCTTTACCTCTCCCTTCTCCTCCTGTCTTCCTTGTTAATCTTACAGCAGTATAACTGATGTGCAGGGCCCTTATGTGTCCTTGGAGCCTTGACCGCACATCTCTCATCCCAGCTGCTGTCTTTCTACTGCACTTGCTTGGGCTTACTCTACCCATCGGTGGTTGCACTTACGTTCTTCTCCTCTTAGCACTTACCCTGAGCACATCTCCTTGAGCATCATAGCACCTTATACCTCCTCCTCTGCTCTTGCACGTTCTGAACACTCATATGGCATAGTAGGTTTGTCTCCCCTCCCTTTATTCTCATTACTTGTTTTACTATTAATGCAATTATTTATGCTTGCTGTAATTCGTTGTCTACCTTCCCCTTTCCCCACCCTGCCTGCCATGTGGGCATGTTGAAACAGTTTTGCTAATTGTATAAGCGCCTAATAAGTGACCAACAAATAAATACATTTTCCTTGCACTGTACATGTCAGCAGAACTGGCATCTGGGAGTAGGCTTCCACAATTGTAGGATATAATCCTTTGTGTTAGGGTAGTTGAGATTGTTTTTTTTACTTTTGCAGAATAACCATAGGACACAAATAATCCACTTTCCTAAAGGATGCAGTTCAATTTTTGTGAAGAGAAGGTCTAGGACGCACCACTGCATGTCCTCTGATGACTGATAATCCTCTTGGAAGACTGTCAAACAATATCCTGATAATTAAGGCAAGTCTGAATGGAACGAATAGTAGTACAGGAGTAGTATATTGCTCCTGGATCTTCCAAAACACCTTGGACCAAATAGTACTACATGAGTAGTATAGTGCTCCTGGATCTTCCAAAACACCTTGGACAGCAAAGGACATTTAGAGTAGACACATTGAAGACTTTCAGGCCAATGGTACGCGAGGGCATCCACCATCCACGTGGGCCCAGATGAAGGGTGCATCACCAGACAAGGGAATTTTATAGTTTTGGGTGCAAATAAGATCCAAGTATGAAAACCCCCATTTGTCTTCCATGGTCAAAATAAATTAGTGATATGATGTGATAGGTTATTTATAACGCGCTTAATACCCAGAGGTTTCAAAGCGCAGACCCGGGGATCAAACCTGTGGTGATCCGTATCGTCTTGCTTCCAAGGCGAACATGTTGCCCCTGAGCTATCCTCCCAAAACAAGAGTGATATGCCTGACAATAATCTACTGATAATAGAAATATTTGATTTGGTCTGCTCAGATGTTCACCCTGCGTTGCATGCAAACAGATGCTAGGGAGTAAATATGCCGAAGCTCTGGGGCAAACTCTTCAGTTGAAGCACTCTCGTGCTCCCACCCTCCTGTTTTTTCAGGTATGCAATGTCCAGATGATTGTTGAATTGATTCATTGGCCTCTTGTCTGAGATTGTTGAATGTAAAGTTTATAATAATTTGTACCCTGCCATGAGCTCCCGCCAGTTGGAAGATTGAGCCACCTCTGTGGGTGAGTATTTACTCTTACCTGCCCCACTATTCTTGGTCAAACTTGATTCCCCTCAGGCTGACATTCGTAGTAATCACCACTGGAGTTGGTGAGTCCAAATCCACCATCCTCAGGAGACTTGTAATGCAAACCGCAGGCTAGGTCATGCTTGAAGTGTTCCCTTGTGGAAATCATCTGTTCACAATCATTTGGTGCTGTTGATGTACATGCAACCATGTTTTCCTAAATCCATTGCCGTGCCCTGGTTTAGCTGCCTCCAAACGATGGAGATGAGCCCGATGAGAGTGGGCTCTGTTGACTGGTAATAGAGCCTTTTGTCAATTTGGATAAACTGTAAATCCTTGAGAGTTCTTGAAGTTTATCCTGAATCCCTGAGCTTGAACGAAATCACACTCACCTATGGACAACATCACCTTCCCGAGTGAGCGCCTACCTTAAACTGCTGATGGGGTTATATACAAATCATTTCCATATGGAGCTGAACCGGCAAATTTTCTAAACCCTTTGTTAACTCACAGGGAGCTGAGGATTGCCGAATGGAAGTATTTGAACCTGAAAGATTGACAATCCAATCATGACTTTTAAGAAATGTTGGTGATTCTCCATATGTCAATATGCAGCTTTCAGGTCTGTCAATGTACCAATCCGTTTGATCAATCATGGAAATCACATGTCGAGGCGTTTACATCTGGAACTCTGAGATCTGCCGTAATCATTTTGCCTCTTTGGATCTACCACTGGACCAAAGATCCTAAACGGCTTTCGAACTCAAATAATTGTTTGAAAAACATAATTGCAGTCTATTGCCTTTTAAAATGGCCTATGAGGTGGCCTGTTCATCCATAAGCCATTGCATCCACTCTGTCAATGCTTGTCGCTTCACCAGACAGAATCATATGGGATAATATTGGATGCCAAGGGCATGTCTTGAAATTCTACTGCACAACCAATGGACAGGATTTCCTGCACCCACAAATCCGCCATATCCCGGCAAGCCACAAGCTAATCCTGCCCACTACTAGCTTGTCCACCCAAACTCCAGCAGGTCTGTCATTCCTTAGGAGGAGGTCTGAGGCAGTACACAAGATGGATAAATGGACGATCTCTGGGTTAACAATTTTCTAGATCTTCCACAAAAAGCTGCAGATGCACATGGGTTCTTTACTGTCATTCAAGGATTTCTCAAAAAGGAGTCTAATTAGGAGACACACAGGCATGGGCCAAGAAAGGGTGATTTTTACAAATACTTTTATGGGCTGCTTCCTCCTTTACGTTACGCTGCTCAACTGAGAATGTCGTAGTTCATGTATTAAAGATGCTGGAGCTGCCTATTCATGTAGTGAGCCTTCCTGGTGCACTGGAACAATAGACCGGCAATCCTCCTGTACTGACTGTGCTGTATATGGGGAAAAAGAGCCAGTGTGAATAACCAGGCGAATCACTGAACCTGTTGTTTTCAGAGAATTGTGTATCATGTGGTCGACAATGTCTGCTGGAATAGGCTCCTCTGTGGACAAATTGGATAGACTACTTAAGTCCCATAGCTGGGAGCTAACATCATCATTCGGCATCACATCCATCCTATGGATAGAGCCTATAGAGCGAACAAGGCAATAAGAGTTTCTCTGTCTTTCCACTTCTACAGCACATGTTAAATATCCTCATAGATGTGAAAAGCCACATGTGAAGCCTCTTTACATTGTTTAATTTTTTTCTCCATATCTGTGGAGGAATTAGGATATTCTTGATTAGAACTCAAGTGGTCAGTGATAACCTCAAGGTCTTTCTTTTTCACATATTTGCCTTTTGTCCTTCATCTACTAGCAAATGAGCATCCATTGTGTCTCTTGGGACTGGATCCCGAAACACTACCACCAGATGGAGGAGACAGAGGCTGATCATAATTCATAACCTACACCACAGATGGTTTAATACGTCTCACAATCTTTGCCTCCGATAGAAACCAGGACTTGGGGCAATGCTTTTGTCTGCTGTCCGGAGAAAGACAACTTGATATGGCTGGAGAAATGTGCTTCCTCTTCTCTTAACACGTGTACCCTCTAAATGGGCAGATCCACAAATATTAGCAGCCTTGATGGGTTGTGCAACCAAACAGGCTGCTCCAAACACCAGATGTATTCCACAGTACAAAGCTGCATTCAGAGCCACCTCATGGCTGCGTGGTGGCCGTCATTCTTCCCATGTCTATGCAGCCCCCTCATCAGCAGCTGCAAATGCAGACTGTGGGTGCTGTAGCTCATTTTTAACCAAAGAACCAAATTCCCTTTGAATCCAGAACGCTGCTGCTCTTGGCTGAAATCTGTTTTCAGTGTGGTTTGCGCCATTGTAATAAACACTGAAAACAAATTATAGCCAAGAGAAGTGGGATTCTAAATTTAGTAAATGGACTGATATTTCACACAGAAGGGGACAGTGGCAACACAGCCAAACACATGTTTATTATAATGTTTGTAGGTTTTGCTTTACCATTCCATAGGGGCCTAGCAGGGCCCCCTCAAACTCCACAATTGTTGAAGAGTGCTGAAGACACCACTTTTATTGTTGTCTGTGAAGGTTATTGTGCACATTTCTGGTGACTCCGAATGCTCGTTAGGAAGCTGCTGCATGCTTCGGCACCACACCGCACTGACATGGCACTACAGGTGCAGAGCATCCACTGGGCTGTGGTGTGGATGTGGGGCTTCCACTCACAATACAACGATAATGCTGCACAACATAATCCAGTGCACATATTCAGTGCTGTGCGCCACCCCCATAAAGAGGCTAGTGACTCCATTGTGTAGCATTCTATTTTCTTTGTTCATTTTCTTCACGGTGCACTCTATTGACATTGGTCAAAGGCCGTCCTTCCCAGCTCAGACATTGGCCCTGGTGGAAGGGTACTTGTGAGGTTCTTACAGAAATAAGTCTCTATTGCCTCTCTTCATCTCCTTGTTGCTCTGCGAAAGACAAATGATTGAAGTAAGGATGAGGTTTAAGACTACTATACTTCACTCTACTGGTGCTACATGTCCACAGGCAACATTCATGCATGTAATTTGATGTCATGGGGACTCCCTCCACCAAGGATCACAGACAGGACTTATGGCGGAAATGTCTCGCAATGTATTCTGTGGCAGAAAATGAGACAGATTACGTGGATAAGAAATTGTTGGATGGCTACCATGCACGATTATGCCACCTTGCACTCGCATGCATTCTAATCGATGCAGATGATGAAGTGTGAGCACAACTGATACAAGTATGCATCTTCAGCAACAACTATTTCTCCATCATTGGACCTTTTATATATTTACACGCTGTTTGAATATTCCCCGTTGTCAGGCTGGAAATCCTCTGTGACATTAAAGCAGTTTACATTTACAATTTAAAACTGCTGTCACTTTAGTGCTCTATTAGAGTCATTTTGGGTCATATTGCCCCACAGCCAATTGATGGATTTCCCTTAGCTCCACCCAGGCCATGTCTAGAAACACTTGTGTACAGGTGTGATATAAATGACATATCACATCATATATCACCATTAGATTTTTTTACTGCACCCTTAGTGTTGCATGTCCTCAAAAAATCTCTCCATTCTTTGATGATTTGTTGATAATTTCTTCATTTTGTCTTCTGTTTCTTTGATTCTTTACCATGGCGGGATCTTCCTCTGCCCTCCACTGGAGGTACCTTTTCGGTTTCCTTTGATTGCGGCCTTGGAATTGTGTCTATGAATCAATGTCCGAATTCCAGGAAGAAGAGTCTTTTCAAGGAAGAACGTTTATGTTATGTGGGGGTTTTTCACAACGACTGCCTCTACTTTCTCTATCCTGACCAAGAGAGTGGCGACTGTTCCAGATATGGCCTCTGTCCGTAGCCAAGCTTTGATTGATTTGGTATTTATAATTTGCCCATACAAAAGTGTTTCTAGGCGCGACAAGGGAAGCGAAACGGGACAAGATCATGCAAGTGCGTAAATTAGAAGTGTAGGGGAGAGGGTGCAGGGGGAAGTGCAAAAGTGAGAGTGTTCAGGGGGGAAGGGCAGCAGGGCTCTGAGTAAAGTTCGAGGGAGTACAGGGACTACAGGGTGCAGTCTCAGCTAGGAAGTGCAAGATAGGCCAGATGGCAGTGCAGGAGGACTGGCAGGGAGGGGCCTGATGCCCTATAGGACTCTGAGAGCAACCAAGCCACATGTCGGCAGAGCTGGAGGGTAGATTAGCAGGGGAGAGGGAGCGAGAAAGAAGAGGAAAAAAGGAACGCTTTTAGAAGCGTCCTGAAACTTAAGTAGGCCTTGCTCAAGTCTAAGAGGGGCAGGGAGGCCATTCCAGAGGGAGGCACCTGTAGAGGAGAGAGATCTACCCCCACTCTCTGCTTGGAGAAGCGCCTGACCCGCAGAAAGTTAGAAGTAGCAAAGCGAAGGGCTCTAGACGGAAGGTATTTAGGAAGAGAGAGTTGGATGTAGCGAGGACCACAGCCCAGGAAAGCCTTGTGGACAATGCAGGGTCTTGAACTTGATCCTTGCAGCCACCAGGAGCCAGTGGAGAGATTTCAGGGTTGGAGATGTGCGGTCCCTGTGATTGCGGCCAAGGATAAGTCTTGCATAAGTCTCCTGTCCTGGATTAGCTGAAGGGGATGAAGAGCAGAAGTAGGAAGGTTGAGAAAGAGGCTGTTGCAGTAGTCCAGCCTGGGGAGAACCAGAGCTCTGGAGACAGTGATATTCTGGGGGAAGGTGAGGAAAGGGAGAATACATCTGAGGAGGTGCAGCTAGAAGTGGGCCTTCTTGGCAAGGTCTGTGATGTGAGGAGAAAAGAAAAGAGTGGAGTTGAAGATGATACCAAGATGTTTTGCCTCACAAGAGGGTGAGGGGGGAGAGCCCAGGGCGGGCGGCCAGAGTGAGAGAGGGAAAGCGGGAGTAGCGGTCCCCATGAGAAGAACCTCTGTTCAACTGGCATCAAGGCAGCGATCGTTGATGGCGCACCATGCCTGAATAGCGGATAGACAGGAATGAGAGAGGAAGGGGAGGAGGCTGAGGGTAGCCTGAAAGAGAGCTGTGTGTCATCCGCATAACACTGAAAGTTAGAGAGTGGAAAGATCCAGTGGCAAAGTAGTGATTACAGAAATCTGCTAGGGCTGGAGCGAGGGAACCAATGTTGTCCTTAATGGTTCTGGAAGAGCAGGGGAGTACCTGTTTGGATGAGACTTTCATAGATCGGACTTGTGTAGTAACATCATCAGGTGTTGTAGGAAAGAGGAAGGAGAGAAGGAGGGGATGGTGAAGGGAGGCCAAAGGGGGCCCGAGAGAGGTAGAGGAGGAAGGATGAGGAGCAGATGAAAGTGGGGATAGGATGTCCTGAGTTTTAGTAGCGAAATGTGAAGCCAGAGCCATGCAGAGGTCCTGGGAAGGGGCAGGCGAGGTAGAGATTGCAGTAGGATTGGCCCGCTCCTTGCAGATTTGGAAAAGTTTGGCTGTGTTGTTAGTGGCCGGAGAGATGCGGGCTTGAATATGGACCCTCTTCTTTGAAAAGATGGAGAGTCTCTATTGCCTTTGGAGCAGGCTGCAGGCCAGTTTGTCATAGGATGTGCCCAACGCCCTCCACTTCCACTCAGGCAGAGCAGACACATGGAGCATACTTCATTGTCCAAGTGGTAAAGGTCCCACGATGACACTTCTTGTGAGAAAAGAGCTAAAAAGGGACATATGGCCCAAGCCCTGGCTGCCACCTCATCGAGGCCAGTGTCAACATCATCGTCCACAATCCCATCATTGAGGGTCTTGTTAGCGGAGTCTGTTTCTTCCTCTTCCATGAAATGTCTGTCTGCGTCTTATGCTGCTATGCACTCATCTTCTGCAAAGAAGCACTTGTCCACACCTCCTGCTGGCCTGTCGAACACGGCTTTGCCTACGACCACAGCGACGACCCATAAGCAGGTCAAGTTTGTTTATTTTATTTGTATAGGGCTCCAGACCCGTGGGTAGATGGGCGCATAAAGAGTTCAGTTCCTAGATTGAGGTATACATTATACATGGTACAACAATTACAAATTACAGCAATTTACATTATTTACAGAACTTCAGCAGGTTCATAGGAGATTCAGAGGTGATCGCTACTCTTTGTTCAGTAGCCAGCGAATAACCCGTTTCCTAAAGATTGGGAAGGACTCAATGGTTTATTGAGGGGTAGGGAGTTCCAGAGAAGTGAGGCAAGCATTGTGAAACTGGAGCCGCCGGCTCTATTTAATGTGAATCTAGGCACTACTAAGCATAAGGAGTTGGACGACCTGGTGATTCTGGGAGCGGATTTCATAGTGAATTTGTTGGTGAGATATGGTGGGGTTAGGTTGTTTAAGGCTTTGTAGGTGAGGCAGATGGTTTTGAGGTACATATTTTGTTGTATTGAGAGCCATTTGCATGCTTTCCTAGTTGTGGAAATGTGCTCTCGTCTTGGGATGTTGAGTGCTGCGCGCAATGCATTATTCTGGAGAACCTGGAGTTTGTTAATTATTTATTGGTTGGCACCTAGGTATTGGCTGTTGCAATAGTCCAGTTTGGACTGTATGAGTGCTCTGGCAAGTGTGAGGCAGCTATGGGGCGAAAGGAAAGGTCTGCAGGCTCTTATCAGTTTGCCAGTGTAGGCGGTGGCTGATGCGGTCATATTAGTTTGTTTGGTAAGGTTGGTGTTGGCATCAAAGTAAAAGCCTAGGGTTTTCACACTATTAACAATGGGGATGGTGTTGCCATCGATAATGTTTTTGTAGTGAGGACTGAGTTTGGACAGGTTGCTGGGAGAGCCAACTAGGAGAAGCTCTGTCTTATCATCATTTAGACAGAGGCCGTGAGTGGCCATCCATGCCTGTATGATGGAGAAGATTTCATTGATTCGGGTGATGTCTGTGTTGTAGTTGCCTGAGATAGTGAGGAGTATCTGGGTGTCGTCTGCATAGTTGGTGTAGGTGACACCCAGACGGTCCAGTTTGTCGAATAGTGGCTTTGTAAATATGTTGTACAAAGTCGGGGAGACGCAAGAGCCTTGTGGGACTCCGCATGTGATGGGGATGGGGTCTGCTGCTGATGTGGTGGAGGAGACTCTCATGGTTCTGTTCGCTAGGAAGGATTGTATCCAGGAGGTGGCGGAGGGGGAGAAATGTGATGCGCTAGATAATGGATGCAAAGGATTTCATGATCGACTAAATATAAGGTTGCCCAGAGGTCTAGTAGGAGTAGGATAGTGGCCGTGCCTTTGTCTGTAATTACATCAATCTGGCTTTTGAGGTCTACAAGGGCAGTTTCTGTACCATGTAGAGGTCTGAAGCCAGATTGACGGAATACCTAGGAGTTGGTTGGATTCTAGGTGCTCCTGGATTTGGAGGTAAGAGACTTTGTCCAGTATTTTTAGCAGGAATGGGACTGTTGTGATGGGTCTATAGTTTGTGGGTATGGCTGGGTCGAGTGATTGTTTTTTTAGCAGGGGGAGAACCCAGGATTGTTTAGGTTGCTAGGGACTGAGTTATTAGCGAAGGAGAGATTGATAGGTTTAGTGATGAAAGGGGAGAGGTCTCTGGCTGCATCTTTTTATTATCTGGGCAGGACAGCTGTCCCCTTTGCAATTAGATGGCTTTAAGGAGGAGATGATTTTTTGGACTTATATAGTAGTGACTTTTTTAAAGGTGAAGCCTGTATTAAGATCGGTGGGTGAGGATGAGCTTGGGCTAGTAGACTTGCTGCTAAAGAGTTGTTGGCGTTTGTCCTCAATTTTAGTTTGGATCCTATGATTTTGGAGTTAAGGGCGTTCTGGATGCTAGTGCACCAAGGCTTGTCTTTTATGCAGGTGTCTGCGGGTGAATTTGGGTTCTCTAGTTCCTTTAGAATTTTGAAGAGTTCTTTAGTGGAAGAGCCTGCCTGATCAATCCTGACGTTATAAGCATCTTTTTTGGTGAAAACTGTCTCCTTTTTGTATAGGGCGGATGTATTCCTGAGGTTGGATTTGTTTTCTGCTGATGGGTTAGTCTTCCATATGAGTTCTAGTTTAGCTTTCTGTTTCCTGAGTTGTTTAAGTTCAGGGGTGTACCACAAATTTAAATGGGCTATTGGTTTACTTTTGCCTAGTTTCAGGGGGGCAATGGTATCGATGGCACTGGCTGTGGACTTGTTGAAGGTGTCAACCAGTAGGTTTAGTTCAGCATTGGCCGGTAGCGCGTTTAGGGCTGGTAGGACCAGTGGTAGCAAGGCCTCGGCCGTAATGTTACGTTTGTTTCTGGTGGGGCAGGCAGGTGCCATTGGGCATTTTTTGGGAGCTACCTGATAGATGTTGATTTCAAGGGGGATAAGGTAATGGTCTGACCATGTGAGGGGTTGAGGGTCGCTGCATGTGGTGTTGCAGTTGAGCGTTGCCACCCAATCTATAATTCTACCTTTCTGGTGAGTGGGTAGGGTACTGTGTTGAGTGAAACTGTGCTCGGTAAGAGCGTTTGCTAGTGATGTAGCAGGGGCGTCGTTCGGGTCGTTGTAGCCAAGATTAAAGTCGCTGAGGAGAATAGATTGTGCTAGCGGCTTGGAGTTTTCGGCAATGAGCGACGTGATATCTTCTTCAAAGACTCCAGGTGGGCCTGGTGGTCTGTAGATAAGGTGAAGTGTGATTGTACTTGTGGGAGAGGTTTGTAGCGTGACTGTGAGTAACTCACAAGATTTAAGTGATGATGAGGAGACTGATCTACAGCCAAGTAGTGATTTAGAGATGAATGCTACGCCACCTCCCCTACCGTTAGGTCTATCAGCTCTGAGGATGGAGTAGTTGGCATGGATGGCTATAGATAGGTATGGTCCTGACGCCTCATGTAACCACGTTTCCGTTCAGGCAAGGAAGTCAAGATCATTAGTTAAAATGGTGTCGGCCACTTCAGTAGGGTGTGCCGCCAGGCATCTGACATTGAGCAGGGCTCCTTTAAGGGGCCGTGGATCGCGCTTGTTGAGGGTCTTTGGTGACTTCTGGGTTGTGGTGTTGTAATTGGCAGAGTGCCTGCTGGTTTTCAGATGGAGTCTTGTGGCAAGTCTGTTGTTGTGTGCTATGATGTTGGGGTTGGCTGTGCATAGGATGTTTTGGACAGCCTTTGGGATGGGGGGCTTAGTATCGAGTTTAGTTTGGTTAGGCTTGGTGGTGTCCGGGACACTGCCTAGGACATTAGGTCTGAAGTGATTGGAGGTTTTGTTGGAGATAGTGTTGGCTGGGAGGCTAGTGTCTTTGGCTAAGGTATGGTGATGGTGTCCGTTCGGTGAGAAGGGTGGCCAGGAGGGTAGGAACGGTGTGGGGCAGGGGATGGGGTAGTGTTTGGGACATCCGAGGTTGGCTAGGCCGTCCTTGAAGGCAATGAAGGCATTGCCACTGCAGGGAACATTGTTCTGTATGACACAAAAGGGGAACATGGTTAGAGTGAGCCAGATGAACATGGTCTAGTCACAGGGTTGCGCAGTGTGAGACCAATGCGCTTTAGGTTAGGGTGCGGTAGCGGGGCAGTACCTAGACTTGAGAGTGCATTAGTGGGCTGAAGTGCAGTAAGGCAGTAACTAGCGTTGACATTACACTTAGGCTAAGCTGCAATAAAGCGGCAATTGAAAGTGTGGGCGCATTGTAAGCTGGAATACAATGGGCGACAGCGTTGGCAGTACACTCTGAGCTGCTAAAGCAATAGGGCTAGAATACAGTAGGCAGCAACGTTGGCAGCACACTCTGAGCTGCTAAAAGCAATAGGGCTAGAATACAGTAGGCAGCAACGTTTGGATAAGTGGGCACATTGTTAAGCCGGAATACAATGGACAGTAGTGATGGCAGTGCACTTAAGGCTAATGTAATTCCAGGGGGCAAGATGTATATTTATTAGGCAGGATGCAGTGAGGTAACATACTGGAGGGGGAGGTACTTACAGCTATATGAGGAATTAGGATACAGCAGGCCTGCAAAGGGGTGATAGTACGCGGCTCTAGCAGTCGTTCAGGCTATTGCATTATCTGTGTCTTGTTGGGAATTATGGAAAGTTTCGAGATGTTCCATCTGGTTTGAGAGAGGTAGAGTTGCAGATAGTTCGAGTGATAACAGTTTCCTGTAGTACTTACAGATCGTGATGGCAGGTTGCATCTGGCAAGGGTGACATTGAGGGCTACGTGGTTTCAATGTTAGCCAAGGCATGCGAGGCGGTGCACTCGAGCAGAGAGATAGGACCTGGGCTCTGGCAGCCTCTGGTCTCAGGTCAGGAGCCTTAGTGAGTGCCTTGGGGGAGTGCCGGCTTCACCTGCTGGCGCTCTCCGATAGGGTGCTCAAATAGTGGACTGGCCAATGGGTGCAGGCGGCGTCTGGAGCCTGGAGCCAGGCAGGTTAGGTGAGTGTGGCGGCGGCCATTTTAGAAGGTGGCGAACTCATGGAGAATTGGGCAGATATGCCGGGTAGAGGCTTTCTTACTGCAGATATTCCGTTACACACCTCACAAAGTGGTCGGAAATAATTACAACACGGAGTACGGGCTCGACGCGTATGTGTGCAGCTGGACACAGGCATGCTGGAAGTTGGCTGTAATAAGCCTCAGGCTTACTTCGGCATCGGGGAGGGCCGCATGAGATGGGGGGGTAAGGGGGCGGTCTGCTTCACTGCAGCTCCCGAAAGTGGCGCAAGCTCCGGCTCAACCAAGTCTTCGTCAATGACCCTATCAACGGTCCCGTCGATGCCCATTCCGACGACGACTCTGTTGACTGTGCACCATACTCCAACAATATCTATGACCATTATGACCACCTCGTCCAGGACAAAGGTGCATTCTTCTGTGTCTCCGAGAGGGGTTTTCAGGTCTGGAGATCCAACATCTGCGCTATCGGCCTTGTCTAGGCCTACATGTACTCATCTGCTTTTTATGCTATATCCATATGTTCCTCCTACTGAACCCGGACCTTCTATGGCCAAACCTGAGGAAATATTGCAACCTGTCAGTGATGTGGATTTTGAAGGTTAGGAAGGGGTGTTTTCTGATGACGACAACTACCTAGAAGTACCATCAACTACTACAGTGGGTGCTTCAGCGACTATGCCACCTTCACGAGCAATCCGTGCTCCCACTGGGCCATCACCAAGGCAGAGCCCCACTCAAACAGAGTCTCTTTTCCTTTCTATGGACACCCCATCCACTCTACAGACTTTGGTTTTGGAATTGTTGCATAGGTTACCGGCCCCTTTGTTGCCTCCCTACCAGGATCTTCCTGCTGGCCCGTTGCCTGCTCTTCCTTCTCCCAATGTACACCCCTCACGTGCCCACATGCCTGCTCTTCCTTCTACCAACCTTACAGATACTGAATCAGTGGATGATGTCTCCCAAGTTAGTATATCCACTCACTCTTACACCTCGAATTTGATAATGTTCTATCAGGGGATAGTGAACCTGAGGATCCTCTGCTCAGAGATTCTCCCCCTGATGAGATTGGTTACTTCCACGCCCTCATGTCTAGGCCTGCTAAATTATTTGATCTCATCGCTGAGGAACAAAAGAAGAACTGTTTCTTGTACCAGCGGCGGGAGCAAACGAGGAAGTCTGTGATTGCCATACTCGTCCTCAAGGACTTCTGAGAAAATGGTCTCTTGACCATGAGTAATACATTTTCTGCCCCTCCCATGAAGGACAGATTTGAAAAAAAAAAAGTACAAGGCTCCTGATTCAGCAACTAAGTGTCTATGGATGCAACCCAGTCTGAACACAGTGGTGTCGACTGTGGCCCGAAAGTCTACAGCTAATCAATTATCTCCATGCTCAGTTCCGCCCAATAAGGAGGGCAAGCAGCTTGACTCCTTCGGAAAGCGCATAATCTCCACTGCCACAAGCACCATTAAGGCGGCTTGTGCTATGTCTATCCTGTCCCGCTATGACAGTGAGTTATGGTATAAAATGAGCCCTGTATTGGATTTTCTTCTAGATGACAAGAAGAACAAAGCGTTCAACCTCGTTCACGAGGAGGAGGCTGCTTCAGGCACGCAATCTCTGTGGCTGTAGATATTGTGGACACTGGCTTCAGACAGATGCAAAATGTCCCAGTTCTATCTGACAGGGATGGCTCAAGACTACTCATTTCCTTCCAGAAGTCCATTCGAAAGTGGTAGATATTACCACTTGGACCTGTTCGGCAAGAAGGTTGATTACACACTTCAAGCAATCACAGCAGACACAGATACTGCCCCTTCCCCGGGCACACTCCAGCAACGGCGTCAGTACTTTCGATCAGGCAAAATATGTTTCTCAAGGACGTCTCTCGACGACAGATCCTCATATTGGCCCCTGTCGTACCGGTCCAATACCTACGCTTCCTCGGACAGTTACAAGGGGAAGTTCCAAGCCTACTGAGGAAATCGGCACCACGACGGCTCCTCGCCCACCAGGGGCCAATCCGCCATACATGCCTGACCAGGCTCCGACACCGCCCTTCCACTTTCACACCCCTGTTGGAGCGTTTCTCTCCAAGTTCGTCTAACAGTGGTGTTCCATCACCATGGACAAATGGGTGTTGCTACTAATGCTGCAGGGACACACACTGGAATTCATCATGAGCCTGCCCACCATCCCTCTCTTGGTCGAGAAGCACTTGCCATTACTGCTGCGAGTAAGTTCAGTCCCTCCTTTCCAAAGCGGCGATCAAATTCATCCCGTTTCATCAGCGAGGCCAAGGGTTGTACTTGAAGTACTTTCTCATCAAGAAGAAGTCTAGGGCCTGGAGACCCATTCTCGATCTGCGTCTCTTCAACAAATTCCTGCAGCCCCAAACCTTCAAGATGGTTACCCTCCAGCAAATCCTAACGCAACTGCAGGAAGGGGATTTCTTTCCGTCTTTAGACCTTTCACCTCCCGATTCATCTGCGGCTGTAAAGGTTCCTAAGGTTCACCGTTGCCCCACTGGCAGCTCATCTCCATCATTCGAGGGTTCATGTTTACCTGTACCTCGATGACTGGCTGGTTCGGGCAGAGTCTCTTCCTCTAGCATACAGATACCACGATCCGTTGCTTAACATCACTGGGGTTCTTTGTCAACCATACAAAATCCTGCGTGGCCCCTTCTCAACACGCTCTGTTCTTTGGAACTCATCTGGACACGCTGTCTTGCATCACTACTCCATTGAGGGACAGAGTGGAAGGAATTCTTTCATAGACTCTCCTGCTTTCACAAAAGATATCTGTCAGTCCCAAACCTAAAATCCCTGCTGGGCAGGATGTCATCCTTCTTTCCCCTGATCCAGCACTGCAGGCTTCGGATAAGGCCTCTGCAGGAGTTTCTCGATGCATGATGGAAGCAGGTGTCCGGCTCTTGAGAGGACAATATCTTGGGGATGTGCCCCTTCGGCGACGCTCTGCTATGGTGGATGCTCTTCTCTAATCTCACACATGGGGCCCGCTTTCGTCTGCCAGACCATCAGTTCACAGTCATGACGGACGCATCTCTTGAGTGCTGTGGTGGCCACACAGGCCATCTCCATGCCAGAGGTCTCTGGTCCCAGGAGGAAAAGGAGTTGTACTTCAGTGTCCTGGAATTGCATGTTGTGTTCTGGGCCCTCAAGTCCTTTCGACCACAGCTTCAGGGGGCTGGGTGTTTATCGATCCGGATGTTGATCGCTGTTCGAGCAAGCCAAAAAGAAATATGTCGCTTTCCCCAGCAGATTCCCTCAAGTAGGTAGCATTGAGGATGCCTTCATATTCCCTTGGGCGGGAATGTTACTGTATGCATTTCCACCAAACCCTTCCATCCCTTGAGCAATCAGCGTCTTCATATTTCATCAGTGCAAACTTATCTTGGTGGCTCCAGCTTGGTGGAGGCAATTCTTGTTCTTGGATCTCATCAGCCCTGCCCATGAGGCTACCACTGCGTGTCAACCTGCTCTCCAGATACGAAGGAGCAGTGCTACACTACGACCCAGCCTACATTAATCTGACGGCCTGGCCCATGCTTTCTTACAGTTTGGAAGTATACCTGTTCTTCCTGACTGTCGAGATATTCTGGCCCAGGCTCGAGCTTCCTCCAGGGTTTCGTGCTACAAGAGCAAGTGGAAGTGTTTCTCCATTTGGTGTTCTGGTCGTGACCGTAACTCCTTCTGGCTCAGGCTGGTCTAGCTATTTCTTCCATCAGGGTACACCATGCTGCCATTTCCAGATTTATTTGTTCCAATGCGGCACCTTCTCTGTGGCCTCTCAGACGCCTAAAAGAATTACTCAAAGGACTATTCCGCTTGTATCCTCCTGTTTGAGACCCTGCTCCAGCTTGGGAGTTGAATCCAAACTGAATCCCCTCTAAAATATGTGTCCTGGAAGACTGCACTGTTGGTTGCCATCACCTCTGCGAGGCGTGTAGAGGAAATCCAAGTTCTCTCGTGCAAACCCCCCTATTTGATTTACCATAGATCCAAGGTGGTTCTTCGCACAAACCCGACTTTCTTGTTTAAGGTTCTGTCTGTCTTCAATCTTGACGAACCCGCAGTGTTACAAGTCTTCTTTAGTTCCCTCTCCGGCAGAACACTCTTTGCATTCCTTGGATGTGGTTGGAGCCCTTAAATCCTGCATCTCTCGCACTAAGACCTTTCGTAAAACCTCTAAGCTGTTGGTGGCTATTGGTCTGTCTGGCATGGAAAAAGGTCTTACAAAGTCATTGATTGCATGGTGGCTGTCCTGCATTTTGTAATGTCATCAGCTGGCTGGCAGGCCTCAAGCTCATTCTACAAGGGATGCTGCAGCTACGGTGGCTTTTTTCTCCTGTGTTTCCCTTTGGAAAGTTACAGCGCTGGCACGTGGAGATCAGTGCATACCTTTTCAAGGCTCTACTTTGTCGACAGGGACTCCACCAAGTAGTCCAGGGTCGGCCAGGCAGTGCTATGCAAACTGCTTGTATGAGGTGAATGTTTTTCTGAGGTAAGTGTTTTATTCAGGTGAGCTTTACGTCGGCACATTGTTGGTATTGTGTGTACTGCTTTATAATCCATTCAAACAGCATGTGAATATATGAAAGAGCCAGTGCCGGAGAAGGAATTAGTGACTTGCCTGCAACTCCTATTCTCCAGCATTGCTATCTTTCATAGATTCACATATGAGACTCTCACCTACACGGCTTGGCTCTTCTTGGCTCTACTTGCCATGTTCACTTGCCAAAATCTGAAGATGGCCTCCGGGGGTAGCGGTTAGGGAGACCTGTCAATTGGTTGTGGGGCAATTTGACCCAAAATGACTACCATAGAGCACTAAAGTGGCAGCAGTTTTGAACTTTAAATATAAACAGCTTTAATGTTACCGAGGATTCCCAGGCTGACGACGCGGAATATTTGAACAGCATGTGAATCTACGAAAGATAACAATGCTGGAGAACAGGAGTTATAGGTAAGTATCTTATTCCATAGGAAACTGGAATCACCTTCCAACAGATTCTGGATTTGTGCCATGCCCATCAGCTGGTTGATTTAAGTGCTACCTATATGGAGGAAACACTACTTGTTAATATTTATTGATTTCTTTATTGTGCGTTTTAGTACAAAACTGAACTTTTCACACATCGCACATCAATTACAAAAAGACCAATTAATACAATCAATAAAAAAATACAGTTCTTCTGCATTTTTAAAAAGCTTTTCCTTTAAAAACAACATCCAAAAATTCTAAAAATCTTAAAGATATGGAAATTTCATTTGTGTTTAAAATTCTGATCCATAGATCCTCATCTGTCGATTTAAAAAGCCCTTCTGTTTTTTCCCTGAAACCTAAAATTTCTGGATGGATGCTTCAAGTAGAGAGCCAGAATATTAAAAAATGTTATCGACCAAACAGAGTGGTCGTTAAAACATTGTTGTTCCATTAACTCAACCCTCAACTGTATCCAAGCGTATCTGAATTGTTTTTGTGTACCTTGTTTGGGTTCAGGGTCAGTTCCTCTATTGAGTACTCAATGTTCACAAGAACCTGCATACCCCATTGAACCCAGTTCACAAGCACCCTACAGTTGCCCACATGGCATTCAGGTACAGGAAAAAGGAGGCCTACGCGGGAGAAACTATACAAGCATAGATCTGCAATTTGCCCCAATATCTTAATGTCTGAATTGGCAGTTGTCCCAATTCATACAAAATCCCAGCCATGGGTACTGAAGCTGAGAGACGAAGGACCTTTCTTCACATTTTTGCCTCCAAATTTGCCCATGATGCGTCATTTTCCCTAGTCTGAGCCCCAAAGATTAATTTGGGGACAATTTGCTGACTAAATAACTTTGTCACAGGCATTAACGAAAATCTGCCAAACTTGAAATCAAATTGGATTAGCTGACTCGTCGCTGCCAAGAATTTGGACTTTAGATCTCCATCCGGTCTCCTCCTTCCCTTTCCATTGTAAATTAAGGAGCCCAAGTACTTGTACTTGTTAATGACCTTCAAAGCTTGGCCATTCAAGGACGAACCAAATGAATTCCATTTGGACCTCTCCCCATTCAGTACCAATATTTTTGATTTGGTGATGTTTGGTGAGAGGTCCAAATTACTCAGGTATTCATTAACAGTCTGTAAAGCCCTCTGCAGACCTAAGGGGGTCATATCGCAGATCACAATGTCATCCACGTAATTTAAATATTGCAATTTCATCTCCCCCAGTTTTGGCGGGTTGTTTTCCCACTAAGTTCCAACAGGCAACCATATCCTTAATATAAAAACTAAACGGGAATGGCACGAGTAGACAACTCTGGCGCAGCCCTCGATTCGTCTCTATCCAAACTGTAAAGGAACCAAGAGAACACAGTCTCACCGTTATTTTAGTCCACAAGTGGAGGGCCTCCCAAGATCCCAATCGGGGGGTAGAGGGATTCCATTAGCATTCAAGCTCTTCCACAAAATTGCACTGTTAATGTGATTGAAGGCTTTGCTTACGTCAAGGAATGCCAAATACACCTGTCTCCCCTGTTGCTTATCCTGTCGCGAAAGGAGAGCCAAAACAAAGCTGTTTAAGGATGTCCCCACACCCTTCTTAAAGCCTGATTGGCAGAAGTCCAGACAGTTAGCACACCCCACCAGAGTATGTAGCTCTTTCAATATCATCTTGGCAAAGATCTTATTTGAGGCATCCAATAATGAAATTGGCCTATATTGTAGCGGAGATAACCTTTCTCCACCAAGATTAAGACAATCATTGTTGCAGTCCAGGTCCCAGGGAGCTCTCTTTTTACCAAAATGTTTCTAAACAGATTGGTCAATATTTGGGTCCACAAGAGGACGTTTGAATTGAGAGTTAAATTCGACAAACCATCAGGGCCTGGATCATTGGACTTTTTACTCCTCTTTATTAAGAGGGCAATGTCATCCAGCTACCAACTAAGAGCCTCCCGCCAATCAACATGTAAAATGAGCTATGCGTATCCAGCCCTGTCTTTTTATATACCTCCGTAAAATGATTCACACACACTTCTTCCGGTATTGCCTGAGTCTGCAGGAATTGATCAGTCCCCCTTGGCCTTATCAATCCCCAGAATCTAGTGGTATTATTTCCCAGCATGCAGCCCAAAATCTTCTCAGCATCGTTGAGTCCCATAAGAAACCTATGGTCCTTTAGCCAATGTTTGTAGCCCTGTTTAACTTTACGTATTTCTGTGAGTTCTCCCTAAGGCCTCACCCTCTTTATCGCTCTAATTTCCGAGTGCATCTGCCTTTTGCGCACCTGTACCAGTGCATCAAACCCATGAATGAACCCCACCAGCCTTGACCTTTTTTCTAAATGTTTAGGGGGCAACAAACCTCCAAGCACTGTGGCAACACATGGGGCAAAGCCACGTGGGGAGCACAAACCGCTCCCCTTTGAGCCAAAAAGACACCCAATCTGGTCATCAAAGGCCAAGGCTATTCTTTGGGACCACTTTATAGCTTGGTTTCTAGGACTAACTTCAACGTTCATGATCATACCTTTGACACATTTTACCCCAGGGTATGACAAATCACAGCATACCATGGAGTGGTCACTAAAAGCCGATTGTTTAACCTCCAGCTTTCTGCCTCTCTGGAGCAAGTCAGCAGACAAAAAGAAATAGTCCAAGGTAGAATTCCAAGGACCATTACACCAGGTAAAACTCGGTGGTACATCACCCTTAAGATTTCCGTTCAGAGGCAACAAATCCCACGCCTCTAGCTCCTGTCGATTCCTTTGGCCCCCTATCACAAGCTGCTCTTGACGTGTTTTTCCTGTTTGGTTCCTGATATCAGGAGTCATTTACGCATTCAGCATTAAAGTCCCCCACAATAATAACTGACGCACCCCACCCCTTGGAAATTCCCCCAACATTAGGAAGGAAAGCGCAGTTAAAGCTTCCTCCATTCGAGAGAGGCCTCTAGGTTGAGGTATACATTTTTTATTAGTCCCCTCCCCCTGAATTGACCCTTCAAGCATATCCTTTCTACCCGAGTCTATTTTTTGGACAGCAAGGGCCTGGTTACGCCTGATGGCTGTTAATATAAAACCAGACGGACGACCCCTTTCGCCTCAATCTTCTTCAATAAACTCTACATCAAACCCCTTTATGATCGGCATACCCATTAATAGGGTTTCCTGCAGGTAAATAACATTGTATGAGGGAAAAAGGTCTTGATTGCTCACTATGTTTGTAAAACCTCTGGAATTCCATGAAACAATTACTAAATTCGAATTTCAAGCATTCTTTGCAGCTCTGCTTACCCCATCGGAGCCATAATCCCGCAAGAGCCCCCCAACGGATTGCCTTTCTTTGTGGGCTCTAGACAGAATGCCAAAGCCGCTCATCCAAATCCACTTGCATGGCGTTCTGTTCCCCGACTCCCTTATGGCCACACCATAAGTTTGCCGCGTATATCCCCTTGAGTGTTCTGGTGATCGTCACGCCCAATAACTTTATGCCTCGTGATATCGGAAAGAGGTGCCTTGTTTAGCCCGTGCCATGAGTTCCCTCTCGAGCGACAAATCCGAGCGAATTGCGATAAATACCCTGGCCATCTTCCCCAGGGCATTTGAGTGATATATATGCGGTAATGTCGCATTTTGAATCTATGCCGATCCTGCTTTCTAATGTGGGTCTTTAGGAGGGCTACAATATTGGGTGTGTACTTTGGAGGAACCCAACAACTTCTTTTCTTTTGACCGGGGGGAATTGAATCCCCTGCCATTAAGCGTTTAGGCATTTGAATTTACGCACATATGACTCCGGCAATCGCAGCGTCCCACACCCAGTTCCATAGATTCTGTTGTTCCTGCTTCCCATGCCTGTTCTCCCAGTTCCTGATCCCTCTCCCTGCCCTCCACCAACTTCAACCCCAACTGTAAGCTCTGCTGCCCCCGACTCTCCAACTCCCTGGTGCGAGCCAAAGTTCCTACACAGTCCTCGGGCAGGTCTACTACCCTCAGAATTGGCCCACCACTGATTCCAAGGACAAATAGCGGGGTATCCTAAAACCCTCTTCACTATTTAGTGAGTACCGGTAGGGAGTTGCTCCGAGTCCAGATGCCCCATCACTGTGGCTCTCAGTGCTGTGGTTGTCTGCTGTTTATCCATTGAGTCCCATCATTTCGGTGCGGTTTGCGGTTCTTCTATAAGACGTTTTCGTTAGGGCCATTGCTCGGGCTTTGAATTTCATCGCGCTCTTGTCATCTGCAACCATTCCCACTATTTCCTCCTCAAGGGGCATCTTCGACCCATACCACCTTTGGTCCACTGTTCCCATCGCCAAGGCATGATATGATATGATATTTTATTTATATCGTGCTCATACACAGGTGTTTCAGAGCGCGACCATGCAAAGGGAGGGGAACTGAGGAGAGAACAAAAACAACGACTAGGCCCAGTGACATTGAGAACGTGCAAGTGCATGTTCAAGGGAAAAGGGGTAAAGTGCATGGGAGGGGGGAGAAATTGGAAAGCGCGGAGCATAAGAGAGGACAAGATAAATAATAAGTAAATAAATAAATACAGTGATCCAAAACAGTGATAGTGCAGCCTGTGAGGGCCAAGTTTAAGGTTAGTCAGATAGGGAGTATCTGATCAGTGCAGACAAAGAGTGGGGGCGGGGGCTGTATCGGTTCAGATACAGGCCCCAGTGCAAGGGGTGGCCAGGGGGCAGTGCAGGAGGATGGCAGGGTGAGGATAATGCACTTCTTCCTCGCAGGTGGTGATTCTGTACTGCCGCCTGTCCCTAGTAAACAAGAGACCAATAGGGAAGGTCCATTTATAGCTGATCTGTTTGGCCACTAGTGCCCTCCCCACTGGACCCATTTCCCTGTGCTTCTTCAATGTTGACTAGGCCAGGTCCTGGTATCATTGGATTTCAACACTGTTGAAGGTGATAGGCTCTGCATGCCTGGCCACCCGTAGATTTCGTTCTTTCTGAGGGTACAACGTTATAGCTGCAGCTATGTCCTTGGGTTGAGGGCCCGACTCCAACCTTTTGGGGCCAGTCCTCTGTACCATATCAATGTGCATCTCATCTGCCTTTCTGTTGCCTAGCAGATCTGCAAAGATCCGTTGTGCAGTTTCTTTGAGGTTTTTGTACGCATTTCTTCTGGCAGGCTCTGTATGCATATGTTAGCTATTCAGGATCTGTTTTCCAGGTCTTCGCACTGGTGTTCAAGGTTATGGGAGATTCTGACCAGGTGTTCCAGGGTTTCTTTGGTTTTCCTATTATCCTCCATCTCTTGCAATGCTCTTTCCGTTGTGTCTGTCAGCTCATCTAGCCGCGCAACATCGTTATTCAGATCTTGGATTGCTTGCTTCACTTCAACCGTGTGTGTCCACAATTGGGTTTAGAAGGAGGCTGTGAGCATATTTTGGAAGCCGTTGAAACATGCTTCGAGGTCTGCCTTACTCATGGCCATTGAGTTGGTCCTCCCGCACCTGATCTGCGGCTGGTTGTTAGTGGCTCTAGGGTCTCTAGACCAACCATGTCGGAGAGTGCCCTCTTGTGGCGTGGCCAGTGGTTGTTGCTTGCCGGGTGTACTCAGACTCTTGCCGCCTGGCTTTGAGCTCTGTTGCGCAAGGCATTTGTAGGGGACTTCGGATTCTGGGATTATATGGGGGGTTGGCCTGCTGTGCAGCTTCTCACAGTTACTGCATGGGAGACACAAGACCAAATTTACAGTCCAGCTGCCTCCCTCCTGGCCACTGTAGGGGCAGCTGCCCCCTTCACAGTGGTAGTGCGGATACCGACTTTGTGGGGTCTCAAGGCAGTGTGTCGTTGGTGCTGAGTTGGCAGTCGGGGGAGAGGTCCGGGCCCTGCCTGCTTTCAAGGGGCCTAGTACTTTTATGGGCCACTAGCCGCTCACTGGGTGCAGCTTGTCAGGGCCCCCCTCTCAGCTGGAATCGGGCTGCACTTTGATATCATAGCCTGGAGCGCTCCCTCCTGCCGCCTGGGACTTCATGTCCTCCAATGATGCCTCCAGGCTGGCGAGTGCAAGACGTGGGAGGGGAACCCAGGGCCCCCACCCGGATCAGCTTGTTGTTTGGCCGGTGGGACGCCCCGCTGTTGCCTGCTGTTGCACCGCTAGCCCCACCAGCCTTGTTACCAGTGCCGTCGGGGGTCTGCAGCTCGATTCAGTCAAATCTCTTGCCTGCCAGGCGGGCGCTGCTCGCTCCTCAGCCCCCCGCCCCCCAGGGGTGAAGGACTGTCGTATTGTCGGACCAGTCCTGCGATCACACCTTGATGTATTTACATGGTGCACTGGGCCCCCAAAGGGTCTGGATTGCTGTCAGTACTGTAGGGAAGGCATGGTATGACAAATATTGACACTGACACAATGGATACAATTTGTAAAACCTTTATTGAAAATGTTGGGTTTGGAGAAACTCCTATTTTGCCCTGTAACTAAGATGGGAGTAGTCTCAACTTCAAACGATAAACAAAACAGTCATAGTGGAGTCTGTCACTAACAAAACCTAATGCCTGCCCTATCTTTTGTACAAAACGTGTAAAAAGGAGAATTGTATGCAAAAGGAAAAATCAGTGTTCAAGTGATAATGTGTCTGAACCAGCACTCTTCCCCACGTTAGGCCTCAAGGAGTAAGGCAATCCTTGTAGGCAGGATGACACATTCTTGCCCGGTTTCTAACACAATACACAGTTCAAAACCATGGCCTTCCACATTAAAGTCTCTTTCTCTGACTTCCAAAATAATGTTTCAACCAAAACGTTCACAAATGTCCCATTCTGTCGGGCTCAGACCTTTCACCACACATTTCTCGTATGTCCCCCCTTTTGTAGGTCCCCCTCTGTTGGGCTCAGACCTCCCACGATAAAGTTCAACACAAAGTTGCAATGGGACTCCCTTCCCCAAACTTATTATACTTCTGGACTCCCTCAGTCAAGCTCGGACCACTTTCTGATGTCGAAGTCTTTCGAATGTGCGTGGCTTTCTTTACAGACCAGCGCAGGACCACTTTAACTCAACGTTCACTGTTTTCCCTTCTCTAGGAATTAATCTTCTTTATTTCAACTTTGCTGTTTGTGTGCATTTTAGCTTCAAACAATGTACCTTTCACAGAGACTTTCGAATGGACTACTTCCTTTCATCGGACCACTCCGTCACTTGTTATCGCTGATCTCACAGCTGTATTTTACTTTAAAGTTCATTCACAGGTCTGCCTTTCTTTGTGTCTCGTCCACACACGTGAAGCCTTCACTTGTGATATAATGTTGCTACTTCATTCATTTTAACACACACCAGTCTCTCAGTTTGCTTGCCAACTCACCGGCTGTGTGTGCTTCTTTCTTGTTTTGCGATTTATATTTTACGAGTTAAGGTTTGTACCACAGGTTTGACCTCGCCTCCCCAACTCTGCCGTTCATTCGGGAGGGTCGCATGCGTCCTTGAAACACAACGTAATCTTCACTTGTGGGATCTGGCCTTCTCTGCATGTTTTTTGCGGTCTGTCAGAGGCAGCAACATCCACTAGGGAAGCCTTAGGGTTTTCGGCCCGCTTTTCTCATCCCTTGTTCTGTTGCTCTGCTCCAGTAGGTGTGCCTTTCTCCCAGAAGTTCTAATCGTACTCATGTTCCGCTTTGCTCAGAGTGTGTCTTTAGGTGTTGCCTTTTATTTGTGTGAGGAGAGTGAGCTGGTATAAGGTGTATGCACTTAGTGTAAAGTGGGTGAAGTTGCCTGACCCGATTAACGGTACATGTCCAGTACGATGTGAGAGAGTTAGTCTGGTTACTCTTAGTCACCCTCTTCCTTGGCCCAGTGTTTGTGAGGGGAGTTAGGACTTCGGAAAATCCTACAAAATAGGATGTGGTAGATGAACATAAAAGGGGGAATACTGTGTCTCACCATCGGCTGTCTCACCCCCACTCCCTGAAGACCCCTCACCCAGGTGATACTCCCACACTAGTCCACCCCCAGGGTCTGGATCCAAAGGCAATGGCCGTGCCCTGGCCACCAGAGAATGTGATCCACTGGGACTAGCGGGTGAGACACCCTCTGGTTTCTCAGAGTACAATGGCTGGGCATTTGCTGCCCTCTGAGAGCCTGGTTGTCGGGGCGGCCCGGAGATGGAGCTTGCATGCTCATGTCTGCCTACCACCAGTTACCATCTTGGAATCCCGGTAGGGTTGAGTTTGAATCTGTTTGCTGTCTACCATGAGAGAGAGCAGAGAGAGAGAAGAGAGATATGACCGGGCATTCTCGACTTGGTAGGTAAATTGTATGTCAACAGCGTAGTTGTAGCTGATGATGTGTTTGGATACACACCCAGCTCCCACCCCCTCCCAAACAATTTAGGCTGCGGAAAATATATCAGTGCACACAAAGATGAACATGCGCGGCTGCAGTGAAACTTGCAAAGTGGGAATAACAAATATAGTTGTTTTGCAGCAGTCATGAAAATATAGGTAGGCACAGGTAGAGGGCACAAGTGATAATGAAGTACAGTAGGTAAAATATAGTGTATAATAATGAAGACCTAGGCCCCGGCTCCAGATGCGAGAAATACTGAAGCACCGCCATGTTAAAAATGAGGCATAATATGTTGCAAACCCTGTTGAAAGTGGCAGCGTAATGCAATAAAGTGTTTTGAATCACTTTCCCATCACAATTTGGCCGATTAGTGTGTTCCTC
The DNA here is from genome assembly GCF_040938575.1 of Ambystoma mexicanum. Lineage (NCBI taxonomy): Eukaryota > Metazoa > Chordata > Amphibia > Caudata > Ambystomatidae > Ambystoma > Ambystoma mexicanum. The sequence continues at coordinate 116,781,971 of NC_090923.1, forward strand.
GAGAGGCACAGGAGAAGTTCCGGGAAGGGGTAGCTGATAAGTGGGGAGCAAGGAGCGAAGCATGCCGTGATTTGTGATATGAGGAGCAAGAGGCAATGCCAACAACTTTAGTCCCACAATGGGGAGCCATGTTGGGGGTGGCTGCATGTCTGATATAAAGAGAAGTGCACCATTATTCTAGTGGGCCAGTTTGACCTCGAAGGTATCCACTGAGCTCATGTTAACACCATGTGACTCTGCCCATGGGGAGGGTAGCATTCCAGCTGGCTCACCAATCAGGTAGCAGGAACCCAAGATGGCGGAGTAGGGGGAGCACGTGTTAAAGGGTGTGGGTAGATTAAGATGTGGCCAATTTGGGGGTGGGGGGATGTGTGTGTGTGTGTGTGGGGGTGGGGGTGTGTGGGTGTGGGGGTGTGGGGGTGTGGGGGTGTGGCCAATGAGGGTGGGGCATGAACACTGTATATCGCATGCATCATTAATGCTGATGTCTTTCTATATAACCCCATGCTTTGAACTAAGAGATCTGTGGCAGTTTGGTTCTACAGGACCCTCTGCCTCTGTCACATGTTTTCCTTTTGTATAGAAAATAAATTTTTCCTTTGAGTGTTTTTTTCTTGTCTGTTTTTCTGGAGGTCTCACTTAACGATGTCAGATCAGTTTATGAGGTACAGCAGAGGTATCATGTAGATTTTGAATATAAGGGGTGACAGTGTGGATCCGTGGGGTGATCTGCAGGTTGGTGCAGATGAAAGGTGGGTTTGTGATTGGGCGGTATCTTTCTGGGTCATTTGGGTTGGCTGTGTGTATTTTCAGCAGGGGCTTGATGTATTCAGTTTTCAGTGCAGCTGGTGACTTCCAGTGTTGATGGAGTCATGGAGGAAGGAGAGGAATGTAGGTGTTAGTTCTGAGTGTTTTATGATTGATTTGTATACAATGGGGGCACATGTGCTCTAGGGATCTGGTTGAGTTGCAGGAGTTGACCTGAGCAAGTAGGTCTTTTGCATAGAAAAGGTGGAATGACATTAGAGAGACGGTGATGGGAGGCTTCAGTGACATGTTGGTAATGATGTATGAGTGTGAAAGCCCTTTACTGTTGAATTGCTCTTGGATATGGAGGATTGCTTTGTTATTGATTTGTAGTGGACGTTATATTGGAGGCTGCTGGGTTCTTCAGTTCTTGGATGATCGTGTACATTTCCTTTTGGTTGTGTTGCTCTGAATCAATGCATTTGGAGTAGAAAGCCTTCTTGGCGTTGATAGCTTATGCCCTGTAAAATCGTAAAGGTTGATGATGGGCTAATTTGCTTGTTTGTAGTACGTTTTTCCTCCCGATTTTCACCAGTTTACAATATTTCTTTTTCAACCCTTTTAGCTTGGGTTTGAACCAATTAACCAGGTGCATCTTTGGTTCTTTGAGCTTTTTTTTTTTTTAATAACTCTGTTTATTTGACTTTAAACAGTACAACAACAACATGAATATAAACATAGGCATTCATCAGAAAAACAAGACAATATTGACAGCGGCAAAGGGGACGCAGGGCCGAGGAGCCGTGATACAATCGCGAGACGGGTAATTTCAGGCACTACTGGTTGCGTCCTGTGTCCTCGAGTTAAGGGGAGGGTGAAGGGGAAGAGCGAGGAGGGGGGAGGCGGGGAGGAGGGGTAAAGGCAAATAGGGAGGGATGGATCTCAGTGAGCATCAAGCCATTTAGGCCATATCTTTTCAAATTTACGGGGGCAACCCCGCGCATTATAGATTCGGCGCTCCAGAGCTGCACACCTGTTTAGTTCATTGCTCCCAACAGTTCGGGTTTAGTTTGCAACAATGAGCCTTTTACCCGCTCCTACCCGCTCCTAGCGCCACCGCCAGAAACATTTTCTCGTACTTAGTCAAATCCACTTCTCCCCAAATGCCCAGAAGTGTCATTTTGGGGTCTTTAGGACAGTGGAGATCGTATTGATGCAATCCCCCCAGAAAACTTGTAATACTTGACAGTCCCAGATCATGTGGTAGAAGGTTGCTGGCTCTCGCTTGCATCTAATGCATGTCTCATCCTCGGTCCCTCCCCATCTGGCCATGGCTGTGCGAGAGTAGTATGAGCGGTGGAGGATTCTAAGTTGTATTAGTCTGAGCTTGGCTTCTATCCCAATCTCTCGGGGGGACATTAATGTGTCTATCCAGTCTTCTGGTTCCAGAACACCTAGGTCTCTTTCCCACCTTTCCTTGAGCCTATCTAATGGTTTAGCCCCGAAGGAGTTGAGGGCCTGGTAGAGGGTAGAGGTGACTTTGGAGAGGATTTGTTGCGGTAGAACATTGGTCTCTATGGGAGAGCAGGGGGATATAGTTGTTGTGTCTGGGAACTGGATGTGTATGGCATGAGCTAGTTCTGCGTGTCGAAACCAGTTCATAGGTGCTAAGCCAAATTGGTCTTGCATGGCATCAAAGCTTAGGAGGCGACCCTCTTGGATCACGTGCGCTAGTGTGTTTATCACTTTTGCTCCCCAGTGTTCAAAAGAGCCCATTTTCACTATTTCCGGGAGGTATGCATTGTACCATATGGGTTGGGATAGTGTTGGTTTTCCTTTCCAGCCAACCAGTTTGTGTGCATCTCTCCAGGCATGGCGGATATGGCGTGATATTCTTGGTAGCATCGGGAATTGGTTGTTGGTGGCATACAAGACCTGTAGTGGCAGTATTGAAAGCATGGTATCCATTTCAATGCGGATGTGTGGCAGTGTGGGGTCTGCGTATAACCAATCATTTACCACCCCTATCTGTGATGCTAAATAATAAGTGCGTATACAGGGTAGACCGATGCCTCCCTCCCATACCGATCTTTGGAGTGTATTAAGGGCGATTCTGGGTTGTTTCCCTCCCCATAGCTGTGTGCGGAGGTTCCTATCAATGAGTGTAAAGGTTTCCTGGGGGATGGGGAGCGGGGCATTTTGGAGAACGTATCGGAGTCTGGGGGGTGTCATCATCTTGAACAGCGCTGCCCTGCCCATTCGTGATAGGGGGAGTGATTGCCAGTGGGAGACATCTCTATTAAACCTCTCTAATACGGGTTGTAGGTTGAGTTGAAGGAATCCATCTAGTGTCGGGCCAAGCCGTATGCCCAGATATTTGAATTCCCTGATACAGACATGGGAGGGGAAAGTCTCTGGGATCGCAGACTCGCCTCCCTGGATCGGGAAGTAAATGGTTTTGGCCTCATTCACCTTTAGGCCTGTAAAGGTTTGGTATTCCTTAAGGATAAAGGAAACAGTCGGGTATGAGGTAATCGGGTTACTGAGGTATATAAGGAGGTAATCTGCATACAGCGAGAGTTGATCCTCCCCTCCCCCTGGCCAGGCGAATCCGGACCAATTTTTGTTTGATCTGAGTTCAATTGCTAGTGGCTCGATGGCGAGGAGGAAAAGAAGCGGAGACAGGGGGCACCCCTATCTAGTACCTCGGCCCAGAGGGAATGGTCTGGAGGACTTGCCGTTCACCCTCACAGTGGCTTCTGGAAATGCATAGAGGAGTTTGACCCACGATATGAAGCTTTGCCCTAAATTCATTCTGGCCATGATTGCCCATAAGGCATCCCACCCCAAAGAATCAAATGCCTTCTCAAAGTCCACCGCCAGGAGGGCCAGTGGCAACGGTATTTCTGCAGCTCTGTTCAGGGCAAGTTGAATTCTACGTAGGTTCATGCGAGTGGATTTATTGGGCATAAATCCACATTGACCTGGGTGGATGAGTGTCTCGATCACCTTGAGTAGTCTATTAGCTGGTGCTCTGGCGAGGACCTTAGCTTCTCCGTTGATCAGTGAAATGGGACGGTAGGGGGCACATTCTTCTGGGGGTTTTCCGGTTTTATGTATGACAACTATGCACGCCCTCCTGAGGTCAGGGGGGAGTGCACCTTGCTCTTTACTTTGTAGGAACATGCGGTGCATATGAGCCGATAGTGTGCCCCCAAGGCATTTCTACGTTTCTATCGGGAAGCCGTTGGGGCCCGGAGTTTTCCCCGGTTGGAGCTGTGCGAGTGCCTCCTGTATTTCATTCTCAGTAATTTCGGTGTCTAGGAGATCTGTTTGCTGTTGTGACAGTTTTGGAATTTCAATCCGGTCGAGGTAGCAAGAGGGCTCTAATGTGGGGTGTTCGGTAGGTGGAGTATAAAGTTTCTTATAGTAGGCGGCGAATGTTTCCACTATATCAGAGTCTCCCGTCAACCATGTTCCCTCCAGAGATCTGATAGCTCGGACCTGTCCTTTGCTTTGTTCCCGTTTCTCTAACCAGGCCAGAGTTTTGTTTGCTTTGTCTCCTTGTTCATAGATTTGGCTCCTGACCAGCAAGTGGGCCGTTTGCGCGTTGTCCAGAGCTATGTTGCTGAGGGCTTCCTGTGCTGTGGCCAGGGCTTCCTTTGCTTCTTGGATGTTATGTGCTAGGATTTGACGTTCGCATTCTTGTACTTGCGCTTCTGCCTCCTTAACCTTTTGGGCATGACGTTTCCGGTGGGCTGATACCGCTGAGATGGCTTCTCCCCAGAGGACAGTTTTATATGCCTCCCATATCGATATCGGACAGTCCACTGAGCCTTCGTTTATTTCGAAGTATTCTGTGGTCTTTTTCTTGAGTTCTTCCGCGATTTCAGGAAGCCGCAAGTGGTATGTGTTCAGGCGCCAGTTGCTATCTGGGCATCGGCAGGCATTTTTCATGGTTATAAGGAGCGGAGAGTGGTTCAAGATTCCTCTTGCTAGGAATTCAGCTGATAGAAGCCTATGGGTTGTGTTACGGGGGATGAAAGCATAGTCAATTCTTGAGAGTGATTTATGCACACTGGAGAAGGAGAAGCCGGCCTCATTGCTATGTAGTGAGCGCCATGTGTCTATTAGCCCCAATGCTCCGGTGAACGTGGAGAGCGATGTTGGGGCAAGTCGGTTTCCAGCTCTCTTATGGGACCTGTCGACTGTGACATCCATCACTTCGTTGAAGTCTCCTCCTATGATCCATAGGCTAGCTTCTTCCTCCAGGAGCAAGTTCCGCAGCTCAGCCAGTAGTTCTTTCGTGATCGTGAGGGGGGCGTAGATCGCTGCGAGACCCCATTTCTCACCCCAGATGTCTGCGAGCAGTATCACATAGCGACCCCGGGGATCGGTTCTTACTTTTCTGACCTATAGGGGAACTCGTTTATGGATGTACCCCTGGCGCCTTTTGCGAATCCAGCTTGGTAAGTGTGCGGGTAATTGGATATTTTGAAGAAGCTGCTTTCAGTGCCAATCAGGTGTGTTTCATTGAGGAGAACTATGTCTGGTGAGTATCGGTTGAGATACTGGAGTAACAATCTTCGTTTCACACTGGAGCCGAGGCCGTTGACATTCCAGGACAATAAGGAGAGCGTGTTGGTATTTGCTCTATCTGCGTGGGTCTCGTAGTGGGGCATCTAGGAGGATCATTGGTGGTCTCGTATGTTTTCGAGGTGTCCGGAGGTATACACAAGAGGGAGACGTGTGATTGTATGATTGGTAGCTGGGTAGCACGAGTATCATGGGCCCCGCCGGTAAACGGTGTATGGAGCCCGCGCCGGTATGCATAGGTGTCATGCCTTCTCATCCTGTGATTCCGATTGCTTACACCCTTAAAACTCCCCCCACCCTGTACTCGCCCCCCCACCCCCAACTGAGAGCACCTGTCGCCCAAGCATTGAACTTGCAACTATAAAAACTTCTTCGGGATGACCCGGACTAGGGTAGTGCCTACAGGATGATGAGCTTAAGGTTCCCATGTTGTTTCACTGTAGGCCGGTCCCTGTGTTGCGGAGGCCTCATCCATGCTCTGTGGAGCTGTTGGCAAGATGCTGCGTGGTGTCGACATCCGAGCTCGCCAGGGGTGGAGGGGGCGAGGGCTGTCCTGTCTTGGGTTTCTGCGCAGGCGGGTCATGCGGTGCGCGTCGCGCTCTAGGGTCATTGAGAACATGTGTTTCGAGCCAGTCCCATGCGTCTTTGGGGTTGTAGAACAGGTGAGTGGTGCCCTCGTAGTGGACTTTAAGCAGTGCCGGAAAGAACAGAGCATACTTGATTGATAACGACTGAAGTTTCTTCTTAACTGAGTCGAACGACTGGTGGGCCTTTTGAACTTCCTTGGTGTAATCAGGGTAAAACGCAACTCTGTAGCCGTTGTATGTGATTGGACCGGCGGCTCTAGCCATTTGAAGGATAGCGTTGCGGTCTCGATAATTCAGCAGGCGTCCAATTATTGTTCTAGGTGGGGCTTCAGGGGTAGGTCGTCCGGTGGGCACCCTGTGTGCTCTTTCTTTTTTTTAACTTTGTTTATTTTAAATCAAGGCAGAATGATAATTACAAACAATATCAGCAGTGATTCTTTAGGCATATTGATCCCCAGTCCCAGTCTCCCCCCCCCTGGGTTTCCTCCCTCTCCTCGTCCTTCGACCTCACTGCTCCTCAGTTTCTGGAGGTGGTATCTTCCCTCCTAGATTGCCCGCTTCTTGCCTCGGCGTCTATGGGTCTGCCTCGGGGGTCCCTTGGTTTTCCAGGATCCAGCGGGCCCGGGTCGGTTTATAAGTCAGGGCGGGGAAGCGCTGGTCGTATTCAAGCACTGGGGCCCAAATATTCCGGAACCTGTGGAGTATTCCCGCTTGTGCCGCCGTCACTTTCTCCGCGATCAAAATGTCCCAGAGTTTGGTACACCATTGGGCTATGTGAGGGCCTTCCGGGGATTTCCAAGTTCGTGCCACCACTGTTTTCCCTGCCAGGAGGCAGTGGGTTAGTAGTTTCGATCTGGGCCCGGAGCGCGGGTAGATCGTGGGGATCGGAGCTCCCAGCAGGACTGGTTCTGGTTCCAGGGGGATTGTCGTTCCGGTAATCTGCGTGATGGTCCCCAGGCATGTCCTCCAGAACTGTTGGATCTTTGGGCAGGTCCACCACATGTGGAAGAAGGAGCCTGGGCGGCCGCATCCTCTCCAACAGGAGTGGTCCACTTGCGGATTTATATGGTGAAGTCGGAGGGGCGGGTAATACCACCGGAGTGTGACCTTATATGCACATTCCCTGTTAGTGATGCAAGTAGATGAGGTGTGTGTTCTGGTCCATATGTCCACCCAGGTTTGGTCCTCGATTGGGTGTCCCAGGTCTGCCTCCCACTGAGCCATGCATCGAGTCTTTGTGGTCAGGAAGACGGCTAAGAAGCGTCTATATAGGGTGGATACTCTACCGCGAGTGGGGAGGTCTCTCAGTGTGAATTCCAGAGCGGTCGGGGGGCGTGTCGCTGCTTGGAGGGTCTGGGGATGCGAGCACCAGTGGCGTATCTGGATGTAGGTAAATCTGTCTCTTTCCTGGAGTTGGAATTTCTCCTTGCATTGGTCGAATGTGAGTGGTCTCCCTCCCATGTATAGTTGGTCCACCGTCTCCAGTCCCCCGTTTATCCAATTCTGAAAGTTGCAGGGATTCGCTCCCGGTGAGAAAGTTGGGTTGTGAAAGATTGGGGATTGTGGGCTTAGTCCCCTTGGCACTCCCTTCCGTTTTAGTGTCCAGTCCCAGGAGCTGAGGGTGTGTTTAGTTGATAGGAGGAGGTCTCCCCAATGTGACCTGAGGGGGGGTGGGATATGTGGCAAGAATCGTAGGGGCAGGGGTGTTCGCAATTGTTCCAGCTCAACCCATCTAGGGCGGTTTGTTATGTTTTGCCATGCCTGAATCTGTGCCAGTTGTGCCGCCACTCTGTAGGCTTGCAAGTCTGGGACCCCGAGCCCTCCTAGTTTGGAACCCCCAAGCATCGTCCTGAGAGGGATTCTCGCTCTCTTACCTTTCCAGATAAAGTTCAGCATTGTCCTCTGGAGACCTCGGAGCATTGTTGTGGGAATCGCTACTGGTAGGGAGGCGCAGGTGTACAGGAATCTTGGGAGGAGGTTCATCTTGCATGCTGTGATGCGCCCTAGCAGTGAGATCTCTTGGGTCTCCCATCGTTTCAAGTCGCCTTCCAATTCTGTGAAGAGTCGAGGAAAGTTGACCTTATATGTGTCTCTCGGGTCTGCCGGAATATGGACCCCTAAATAGGGGATGGCCTTTTTTTCCCATGTTATTGGGCATATCTTGGTCAGTGGCTCCTGCTCCGCTAAATTGAGGCCGATGCCCAAAGCCGATGACTTGTCGAAGTTTATTGAGAAGCCAGAGACTTCCCCATAGGTGGCGATTTCACGGATCGCGTGTTTTAGGGATGAGTGGGCCTCTGAGATCGTGAGCAGAACGTCATCCGCGTATAGGGCGATTTTGTGTTGCGTGGGGCCACTCTGTATGCCCTTAATTTGGTTGTTTCGTCTGATTCTTTGGGCGAATGGCTCCATGGTGAGTGCAAAGAGCAGGGGCGACAGCGGGCAGCCTTGTCGGGTTCCGCATGATAGGGGGATTGGGTCCGAATTGTGGCCGTTGATTCTTAGGCTGGTTTTTGGGTTGCTGTAATTGGCTAGAGCCATCCTTTGGAAGTTTGGTCCAAAGCCGAAGGCCCTAAGGGTGTGCTTCATGAATGTCCAATCGACCCTATCAAATGCCTTGGTTGCGTCCAGCGCCACCAACGCTAGTTTTTGAGAGTTCCGGGAGGCAAGGTCTATTAGGTTCAATGTTCTTCGTATGTTATCTCCTGCTGTCCGATGCAAAATGAAACCTGCCTGATCGGGATGAATAATTTTCGGTAGGATGTTATTCAGGCGGGTTGCCAGGATTTTTGAGTATATGTTTGCATCGATGTTTAAGAGAGCAATCGGACTGTAGGAGGTCAGGTTTCTCGGATCTTTTCCCGGCTTAGGCAGGAGGATAGTGGTCGATTCCTGCATCGACGGAGTCACCGATCCCGTTTCCCTGAAGGAGTTGAATAGGGTAACCAGGTGCGGGGTCAGTTGAGCTCTGAACAGTTTGTAAAACCTAGTTGAGAAGCCGTCTGCCCCAGGGGCCCGTGTTTTCAGTGATTTGATGGCTTGTTCCACCTCCTCCCCCGTTATGGGCTCCTCCAGTTCGTCTCTCGCTGCATCGGGGAGGAGAGGCACTGCTGCCTCCTGTAGGTATTCCATCTGTTGCGGTAGGCTCCGTGGGGTTGCCTTCATACTTTGGGCCAGGTAGTCTTTTGCGAGGCGTTGCTTTTCAGGCTCCGAGTAGTGCGTGACTCTGTTAGGATCACGCAGGCTGGTGATCGTGTTACCGCGTCGGCGTTTGGCTAGTTTGGCTACCAAGAACCTGTTGGCCTTGTTACCCTTTGCGTAATATGACTGCTTAGCTTTCGCCAATAGTTGAGCGGTCTGTTCCGCATAGTGGGCTTCCAGTTCTTTCCTTGCTGTGCGTATGATCCGTTGCGTTTTAGGGGACCAGCCTTTTTCCTTTTGTATTGCCTCTCCCTCTTTTAGTTCATTTTCTAGGGCTATTCGGGCTTGGCGCCTGTTTCGGTGGTAAGCCGCTCCTTGAGCTATTAGGGAGCCTCTTATTACAGCCTTCATGGCGTCCCAGTTGTTCGCTAGCGAGGTGTCTGAGGCGGGATTTTCTTCAAAAAAGTTTCTTATGCCTATTGCGATCTTGTCTCTGGTGGCCATGTCGTTGAGGATCGGGTCATATAGTGCCCATTTACGTGGGCTATGAGGGTTGGGGTTCTGTGCCCGGAGTTCCAGGAGCATTGGAGCATGGTCGGATATGGCCCTGGTGCCAATGGAGACCTCTTTGACAGAGGGGAAAGTTTGCGGGGAGATCAAGAACAGGTCGATCCTTGAAAAGGTGCGGTGGACAAATGAATAGAAAGAGTAGTCTATTTCGTTGGGGTGGAACACTCGCCACGAGTCTATTATCTCCAGGGACCTGAAGAGCCGGAGGAGGCTGAGAGCCTGGGCAAAGTCGCTTGGAGTTGGGGGGTGCGATCTGTCTTTGGGATCGGGAACCCCGTTGAAGTCACCCCCCATGATTGTTTGGCCTTCCACGAAGCCAGCAAGAGCTGCGCCCAGTGAGTCATAGAAGAGGGATTGTCCCGTGTTGGGGGCGTAGACTGAGACCAGGGTGTATAGGTCTCCCATAAGAAGGCATTTGACCGCTGTGTACCGGCCTTCCGGGCATGTTTTCGTTTCTAGGATTTGCGGGTGTAAGTCTTTCCGAAAGAGGATCGCAGTGCCTCCCTTTTTGCTTCCCCCAGAGGCAAAGAATTGAAACGGGAACAGCCGGGAACGGAGCCGAGTTACGTTCACCGGCAACAGGTGGGTCTCTTGAAGCATGGCTATCATGGCATCTTCGTCTTGGAGTTTTAGTAAAATTGCCTTTGGTTTGTTAGGGGAGTTTAGTCCGTTCACATTTAGGGAGAGGATCCGCAGAGTCTGGTGGTCCGTTGGGGTCACCTGTTCCGTCGTTTGGGTTGGGGGGGGTCGTGTGTTATTGCTTCAGCTGCCATGTCTATCGAGAGCTACTATGGTACCATTCTGCACTTGAGGTTTTAAAGCGGCGCCCCAACGGGGGGCCGCAACTTTAACTGGTGGGGGGACCGACCTTTCGGGTACGGGCCCCTCCCTGGCCAACGGGGCCAACTGTCCCATCTCGTCTTGAGAACTGCGGGTTTCCAGGGAACAGCTGTTGGAAAGTCTCCCTGGAATGGGTATGAACCATGGGAATGGTCCGCCGCCGCCGCTCGCTAGGCTTGTTCCTTCAAGATGAAGGTGGCGGATCTTGATTTTGGCAAGGTCACAGGTGCCCGGTGTGGATGTTGTCGGGACCGGAGTCCGCGGGGGCGTCCTGTTTCTGTGGTGTGCGTCATCCTTAGTTATCTTTTCTTGTGGTTTCGCTGGATCTTTGACCACGATGACCGCCTGGGCTTCGGGGAGGGAGGAGGTTCAGAGTCCCCAGCTTTATCCAGGTTTGGTGAGGAGGTCTCACTGGGTGAGGTTGGCTGCATGATCGAATTTGCGTCCTCCAAATGGCTGATCCGTCGAAGAGTGCCTCTGTATGAGAATTGCAGTGTCGTGGGGAACAGCCATCTGTACCGAACCTGTTGTTTTTGAAGAAAAAGCGCCAGGGGGCGGAGCGCCCTTCGTTTCTGTAAGGTGAGTAGCGAGAGATCCTGATAGATCTGAAGGGGGGAACCTTGGAACGAGAGACTGTCTCCCGTACGGCTGATTGCTGCTATGGCCTCCTTGGTTGTAAAGAAGTGAACCCTGGTGATCACATCTGGGGGAGGGTCTGAGTCCATGCCCCGGCGCGGGCGCAGTCGGTGGGTCCGATCCAGCAGGAGCTGGGATTTGTCTAGATCCGGTAATAGGGCCTGGAAGAAATCTCCTATGTATTCCGTTAGCTTGTTGTCGGGGACATAGGATGGGACCCCCCGAATCTGGAGATTATTGCGGCGTGCCCTATTTTCCAGGTCCTCCTGCTTAAACTCCAGCAGCTCATATTTGTCTTGTATTGCATGAATAGATTGTTGGATCTCCTTAAGGGTGGTAGTGTGAACTTGTGACCGATCTTCAACCTCCACCAGCCTCTGTTCCACCTCTGTTATTCTTTGATCCGTTTGTTCTATTTTGGAGGTGAGGTCGGCTAGGCAGGAGCGAAATTCAGACTTAATGTCCGCCATAAAGGCTACTAGGTCCCCTCTGTTGGCTAGAGCATCTTTTTCTTCCAGCTGTTTTTGCGGGGTCAATTTGATAGAGTCCTGTTTTTTGCTTCTGTCCGCGCCAGCAAACATAGTGGGCATGTCTGTTGTCTTATTGGCTTTCGATTGCCTGGACATGATAGGTGAGTGGGAGAGTTGCTTCAATGGGTGCTGCGTGGGTTTGCTGGATGAAGGTGTGGGCCGGGGCGCCCCAGGAAGAATGTGGAGGACACGTGGTAGTGATTATGGGATTTTAGCTGGAGAGGCTGGGTAGTAAACCTAGAGGTTGTGTCCGTGCCTCTGTTGTCCTTCTTTTGCTTAGGCTCTGCTGCAGTGGGGCCGCCTCCTCTGTTGCCGTTGGTTGACCCCAGAGGCAGGGACGGTGCGCAGTGTTGTGTTAGGCGGCCAATGGCGAAGGGGCCCGTTCTTGGGTGATTGATTAGGGTGCTTGGCGGTGTGGCCGAACCTCAGGCCGTCCCTGGTGACGCTTATATGGCGGGCCGGGTCTGTTGTGGGGCCCCCCGTATGTTTTTCGGAGGCCGTCTCAGCCTCTTGAGGCTCCAAGGGTTAGAGTCTGCTGGTGCGGACTACTCGTGGCCCTCTTGGTGCCTCCCGGTGCTTCCTGGTCCCTCGTACCCCCGGTGCCTCCTCCCACGTCGGGGGGATAATGCTGGTCTCTCTCGCTGCTGCTGAAGTGCCCTCCGACAAGGGCAGGGCGCCGCGCCTATGTTTCCCCCGGCGCGGGATGTTGCTGCCTCACCTGGGCCCTGACGGGGTCTGGATTTCGGCATCTCCGGCCGGGGGGCCCGGATTAATGCGGGAGACAAGAGGGGGAGGCGGAAAGCAGTCCGCCACGGGGCTGTCTGTCCCCGCCGGCGTTCCGAGAATCGGGAGGGTCCTCGGCAGGAGCTCCTTTGCGGTCGCCGCTGCAGTCGCTGCACCGCTGAGGTGGAGGTCGGAGCCGGGGCTATTCCTGGGTTGTCTCCCGTCGCTGGGTCCACTGCTGGGTCCACTGCTGCTCGGGCGGTGGTGAGTGTCAGTGCGCCCCCCTTCTTTCGGCCGCCGTCCGTCTCCTCCCTCCGGGCCCCCGAGCATCCGCCATCTTGGTTATTACGGAGGGCGCCGGGTGCTGGACTCGGAAGGTGGATTCGGGCACAACGCACACGCGTTAGAAGTTCATCCACGACCCAGACGTGCTTCAGTGGTTCCGATCACCTTGGGTAGCATCGGTGATCGTGTTACTTGCAGGAATCCGCATAATATTTGTGGCGGCGGCGGGTCTCCCGTGGGCGGCATCAAAGGAGCGACTGCATCGCTAGCGCTCCAAGCCACACCCGCCCCTGTGTGCTCTTTCTATAGAGAAGAACTTGGATAGTTTTTTTGGGGCAAAGACATGTGTCAGCCAGTCTTCAAGGAAAAGTTCAGCGCTGGGGCCTTCTTCCTTCTCCGGTATCCCAAGAATCCTGAGATTGTTGCATCGCGCCCTCCCTTCACTGACCTCAGCGCGATATTCAAGCTGCGTGACTTTTTGGGTGATTGTAGCCAGTTGTTGTTCCAGTCGGTGGACTGCATCTTCTGTGTCTGACACCCTCTTTTCCGCTTCACCGACTCTAGCCGACAGGTTGCGCAGACCTTGGCGAATGAGGGACACCTCTGTGGATAGGCCTCCAATTTTGAGTTCCAGTGATGTTCTCGAGTCCCCAATCGCTTTCATGAGGTCTGTCAGAGAGATTGGAGGGTCGTGGGGCTAATCACTGGCACCTTCCTCTTCTGGGGTCTGGGTCCCTGAGCGGGGTGGGGCCTCCATAGTGTAGAGGTCCATTTTACTTTGGAGGGTTTGTCTTTTGGACTTTTCCTTTCCCATATCGCTGTCGGCGCATCCGGTATGGTGTCAAGTCCGGGTATTTCTCGTTGTCGTCTCAGGGAGGGTTGGTGTTGGAGCTCAGGGGGACCTTGCGTGGCTCAGATTACTATGCCGCCAGTGACGAGGATGCCCCCGGTGTGTGTACACCAGGGCGGTGTTGAAAACAGTAGATCGTGTTCTTCTTGGGTGTGGATTCCACCTCCAGGGTTGCCTGTCTCGTTGGGATGGTGCTATGTGTATCAGGGAGAATTCGTCCTTGCGGTGATGTTGCCCCGTAGGAGCTGTTCCACTGCCAGTCCTCACAGGCTCCAGCCCACAGCGTAGTGATGGGGGGAGGGGGAAGCCAAGGGGTCCGCCGTGGTCGGAGGGTGGTTATGTTGGTTAGGAGGAGGGATGCCCCTAGCCACCACCCCCCCACTGCAGCCTGATTATTTGTATACTCTGTGAAGAGGGGGGGAATATGGTCTCTCCCACTAGTGTGGGACTATGCCCCTGATTCACTTATAAGCGTAGCACTGTCCAGTATTTATCCCCGCACCCCACAGTTTCGTTCAAGGGCTCCGTGGGCCCTGCTGCTGGACCGGTTATGTAGGGAGCCGTGGGGGGCAGGGGAGGAGACAAAACAGGCCCCCTACCCCTCTCACACGTGTACCTTGCTGTTGTCGGGTCCGTTGCCGGCATGTCATTCGCCAACAGGGGAGCACAGCACCCAGATCCTCTTGTGCCGCGACTCGACCCGGGTGTTGTAGTCTCGCTGACGGGGGGGTGGAAGGAGGAGATCACAAGGGGGAAGGCTGGCTGTGCAGGCCCGGGCCCCAGGGCAGGCACGTAGAATGATTTCCAGGCCCGTCTGCGGGATGTGACGGGGTGTTTCCCTCAAGGTCTTCCGCGGCCACAGAGAGGGGAGGCGCCGTGTCTCAGTTGCACTGACTGGGTCAAGAGAGGCGCGTTTCGTGAATGGTTTTGGATGTTCCGGCCCCTGCACTGTATCTCTGCTTTGTCGCCTGGATCAGGTGGATGGGAGGGACCACGATTGGCGGTCTGTCGGCGCCGGTAGAACGCCGCCGGGTCTCGCTTTCCGACCCACCTGCGTGTCTCCGGCACATCTCCTCTCCAAGTAGCCTCGGCGCCCACAGTGACTCGGAGGGGTGGGGGGTGGGCGGCTGCTCCCACCTGCGCAGCAATGGCCACAGGCCACCAGCCGGCTGTCTTCGGGTTGGGTCTGGTGACCCCCGGTCCGGTTCTGCTCCAGTGTGCAGCGACAGCTGCTCGAGTGGGTCTGCTTCTGCTTGTGAGCAGCTGGGGCGAGGTTGCTTCGCTTAAAGGGAATATAAGTAGGATGATTCTTGCGGCCGCCGGGAGCCGATGTATTTTGCTCCACAAAATAGTCCCTTTTGTGAGCTTTTAAAAGGATTCTTTGCACTGGCACTGTCTAAGGTGGAAGTAATCCAGTTATGAATGTTGTGGCGTTTCACCTGGGGCATGGCTGTTTGTCAATCTGTGTAGAGGCTCGATTTGGTTGCTTCTGATCTGCTCAGGAGAGAGTTCATGTGTATCTCCTTCCAAGGTCTCATCATTGCTCATGGCTCTGTGGATAGAATTGTATCTCATTCCACTGAGCCGCTTTACCATGCTGCCCGGGCAGCGTTATAGCTTCTCCACTTCCTCTATGAAATCGTAAGCCCCACTGAATTGTGGAATACTCTTTGGAAAAGCTGCAGAAAGGTTCAAGTCCATGCTTGAGTCACCAACACCATCTTCGCCTGCCCCAAACTAATGTCTTGGCTATTACTGCAAATGGGGAAAACATATTCTGGTATTCTGGGCCTCTTGACTTGAACATTAGACTTCTGTTCCAGGAATCCATGTGATAGAGACACTTGTGAAGGTTGTAAGCATCCCTTCTGTCAGCAGCGAAATCCCTCCGTATAGACAAAATCTTGTAAAATTAAAAATCCTCAATCTCTGCAGAGCCCTGTTATGGAAAGGACAGGGAGGAAGTGCTGAATTAAAGAGAACCACAATCCCATGATCCTAGCTAACCTACAAAGTTAAATCAAACCTCTCCAGATTGTGTGCCAAAGGTCTTAATTTATTAAATGCAACTTGAGGGCTGGCACTCCAAGGAGGCACGCCATCTCCACCATGCAATGTGGGAACGTCAGATGAAGAGCTGCAACCAATTACAATTCTTTTCAGTTGATGATAACGCCTGGCTCTTAGATCAGAGCTCTTGCTAATTTGTCAATAGCGTCCTGAGACTTGGCGATCATTTTTTACCAGTACTCATGCCCTGTTCTCTGAGAGGCGCACAATAACCAGTCTTATAAGCTTAGTCAAACACAAAGGCTAGGATGAGTGACCGAAACCGAAGGTTTGCAATTTCCAAGATAAGGACCAAATACTCCCACGTCCCACCCACAGCAAAATTAGAGAAACTGCATGTGAGCTGGCAAAATATTTAGGCCCTGATTCACAGAGCGTTTTCCAATGGGTTTTGCCATTATAAAATGCTTCTGTGAATTAGGCCATTAATGAAAAATGTACATCCTTCATATGAAAGTGTGCCAGATTAATGGTGGGCCATCTTGCAGAGTTTCTCCAACAACGGCCTCAACATTCACATCGACTGTAGGAGAAAAATGTATCCTGGTGCCTCCTGGCCAAGTATTGGGACACACACATCTACCAACTTGGAAACTTTGTACTCCTGTCTGGTTCCACCGAAAACCCAATGGAAGGAGTGAGCTTCATGAACGGTGGTATACTTCTTTAGCACAGAGGCACCCTGATCAGTGACCCCGAGCAAAAGCACCAGCTCCAGAAGAAGCTAAGATGCCTAAATCGGATTCAATTTTGATTAAAATACCTCTGCACCCCTCTGATGTAGAGTACAGTTGCCATTGCATATAAGGCAAACTGCTCTTTGCGTAGATTCTGCAAAAAAGCAGGATCTACTGGCTCTGCTGTGTCTATTGCACTTTCATCCAGAACTTAATTTATAGCAGGGGGCCAGACAGATCTAGCACCTTGCCATTGCCCATGATCAGTCCCACTGGATCTGTTTCGATCAGGATGTCTTTGGTGAGTGGATGGTAGAAACAGGATAGTGCTATGCCTTGTATGCGCCTAGTGGGCTTTATTGATTCATTGGGGACTTCAGACACTACCTGCCTGCCATCCTGTCTAAGGAACCACAATACACATAACCTCAATGAAGATGGGTGGTGTATATTAAAAGCTACAGGTAGGACATTGGTTAAACATTCTTGCTGACTAAAGTATTGGGGCACTAGGGCCATGCAAAGAGTTTATGTACACATCAGGAGGCAGACTTCTTCTATGGGTAGCAATTCTGGTTGTTTACCCAACAGTGATGGTAATTTAAGGTGTTCAGAGGAAGCATTTCTTTAAAGAGTCATTTGGATTTCACAAGATTGTTTTCATATCTTCCATATCCATCGGCAGGATATTCAGAGAGCTGAGTTACCAAGTCTAGATTTCTAGGGTCTTCCAAGCTGTAGTTGTTTAGTAGATGCTGATCTGAGGGTTTTGGTTGGCTCGTAATGTCTGAAATATTCAGTTGAGTAGTTTGCACCTAGTTTCCATTATAAATAATGCAGATGACTTTCTGTAGGATGCATTGTTCTATGGTAGCAGTGTACGTCCACCCTAGTTACGAGGACAAGATGGAGAAAGCCATGCCATCGGTAATGCCGAAGATTTGCTTTTAATTGTCCACCCAGATATCACTATGTAACTGGGCTAAAGAGAGGAGCAAGATTCTGCAAAGACACAATTTGCTTAATATGCAATGAAATGATGGACAATACACAGATGCACACCATAAATAATCATGTGACCGCTGCAAGTGCACATGAAGCATTGTCACCTACAACTTTGCGTTTTGCTGCCAGTGACGTCAATCCCAATATAATCATTGAATCGGTTAAATGTCTGTGCGGTTCTGAATATCCTACGGAGAAGAAGAGACCGGCCAGTGTTATGCATGTTCCTGCATGCCAGGTGGTATTCCAGGAAGTCATCAACTTCAGGAGTAGTAACTGCATGCATGCAAGCAAGCAGTGGACGACCTGAAGTAGAGCTTTCAAAATCAAAATGCATGTGTCATATTTGAAGAGAAGAGTGATAGTGTTTGGTGCTGTGTCAGAAACAGCAAAGGGATATCAAAAAGTGATCCCTGTCCCATGGCTCCTAAAGACCAAAGCAATGCTGAAGGCTTTAATGGATTTAGCCATCTCAGAAGTGCTACAAAAGGAGAGAATACAAAGGCACCTGATAAGATTGGGAGTATTCTCACCCTGATTTTAGGGGAAGATAAGAACAGCTTTGTTGCATCCTATCCAGTAGAACATTGCGTTTGCAGAAAAAGAAATTAACTGTAGGGAAGAAGCAGTCTTCTTCAGACACCATGGAGCTCATTTACAAAGTCCCTGGAGCATACATTCAAGGCGTAAATCGTTTGCACCATGAATTTACGCATGGCCACATAATGGTTCCGTACCCGATGGCCCTCTGACTTTACGCTGGCTAACATAGGCATAAGGACTCATTGTGGGATTGATCCCGAGATTTCGGTCGTGGCTCGATTCATCGAGAAATATATTGCAATTTGCCAAAGTGGCATGCTTAGGAATCGGAAAGCAATAACACCAACACCCATCATGTGCGGTTTTCTTTACCTTCACTAGATTGTTTTTCAGGATTACATAGATGAAATTGATATCTAAGTCTCTGCCTTGAAAACGACCAGCGTGTCGAAACACGTGTCGGCTGTTCACAACCTTATTAAAAACATCATTTACTTTCACACCTGATTGACTTTAACCACTTGTATTTTGGTGCTCGGCGCATTGCCATCCCTTACCCTGTAATCTTGTATTCATTTGTGCCAACCTGGGTGGATAGGTTGGTGGGACCCGAGTGTTTGCTGCCAGCACATACTCAATCACTATATTCAACCTGCGCTACAATTCAACGAGTGATCATTAGCGCACAGAGCCATATTTTCGAATCCACCAATTAACCTAATTTGTAACATAGGCATAACACTGCATATGTGAAGCGTAAAACCATGTATATTTTGCACAAAGTGAATTAAGCCATTGTTTTACACATAAAATGTACGCCTTCAAGTGACACGCATGGGAATGCTATTGAAATATGCCACTGGTTGTTACTCCCACATTTACTCCCAAAATTGTGCCTGCTCAGAGCAGATGCAAATTACCAGGTTAAAAATGGCCATGCACACAGCAAGCAATAATCATCCCAACAAGGCATGCAACTCTCACAACAAGCCACACATGCAAGATGCCACCAACCAGAGGGTAGGGACTGCTTTGGGAAGGAAGGATAGCTCAGGAGCAACGCGTTTGTCTTGGAAGCAAGACAACGCAGCGCAAAACTGGTTCGGATCCCGATCCTACGCTGGTATTAAGCTACTTATAAAAGAACAATTATAATTATACAAAGCACAATAAACAGTAGGCTCACTTTTGAAAGCACCAAGAAGTACCACTTTCGCTACAAATCAGAAATCTAAGGTGAATGATCACCCTCGCATAGGTTGGCCAGCAGCAGCCTGCAACCCAGCCTCTAGCCCAGCCAGCGCATCATACAGCAGCCCAGGCCCCAGCCCAGGCATCCCATCAGCCTGGAGCCCAGCCCCTAGCCCAGGCAGCCCATCAGCCGAATCTAAGTGATTTGCCAGTGGCTGAAACTACCGCCGGTGAAACGTTTGCATGAGAAAGGTGCGAACTACCAAAAGTTTGCACCTTTCTCATGCAAACACACATACATACTCGCACCCACACACACAACACACCCATAACACCCCCCCACCCACAACACCCCCGCCACCCACACCCTCAGCACACCCCCACCCACACTCCCAACATAAACAAACCCCACTTAGCTTGATCTTCACGCTGGGTTCCTGCAGCGCCAGTTCCCGTTCACTTCCGTGATTGGGAACCTGCACTGCAGGGTCCTTTTTTCTTTTAACGAAAGGCTGCAGGGGTCTCCCCCCGCAGCCCCCGCTCACTATACCATAAAGTATAGTGAGCGGGGCGATGCGGGGGACACCCCCGCAGCCCCTGTTTTGTTTTTACAATGCTACCACCAAAGGTTTGAACTTTTGGTGTTCGAACGTTTGGTCATTGCGACCACTTTTTGTCGGTAAAATCGTCCTATACCCATCAAGCCTGCAACCCAGCCCCTAGCCCAGCCAGCGCATCAACCAGCAGCTCAGGCCCCAGCCCAGGCAGCCCATCAGCCTGCAACCCAGCCCCTAGCCCAGCCAGCCCATCAACCAGCAGCCCAGGCCCCAGCCCAGGCATCCCATCAGCCCCTAGCCCAGGCAGCCCATCAGCCTGCAACCCAGCCCCTAGCCCAGCCAGCCCATCAACCAACAGCCCAGACCCCAGCCCAGGCATCCCATCAGCCTACGGCCCAGGCCCCAGCCCAGGCATCCCATCAGCCTGGAGCCCAGCCTGCTGCCTATCAGCCTGAAACCCAGCCCCTAACCCAGCCAACCCATCAACCAGCAGCCCAGGCCCCAGGCCAGGCATCCCATCAGCCTGGAGCCCAGCCTGGAGCCCAGCCTGCAGCCTATCAGCCTGCAACCCAGCTCCTAGTCCAGGCAGCCTAACAGCCCGCACTCCAGCCCCCGCCAGGCATCCCATCAGCCTGCGGCCCAGGCAATTATTTATTTTATTTTTGACATTTATATAGCACACCATAACCATGGGGGTATCAAGGCGCATTAACTTCAGGATGTGGTTACAGTTGCAGTTACATTAAGTGCTTCAGGTTACAAAGTTGGTGAAGCTAAGTGGACAAATACATGATGCCAACCAGAAGCATTGTAAAAATCATACGGCAGGAGCATGGTGCCAGCCCCAAATTGTAGGACGGCAGCAACACACAACTGAAAAGTCAAATTAGTTAGGGCACATACACTAGAGCACGGGCGCAATGGAAGGTGGGGCATTCGCACCGGAACACAAGTGACCAGGGGAGGGGGAGCAAAACACACCAGAAACACATATATTAACGTGAGGGGTCACCTTCACAACAGAACGCAGGCATTATAACGAGGTCACATTTTGTTAAAATGAGCTACCTCATGGTGTCCTTGGGGGCATAGTATCAGGACCAAGAGCTTAGGGAAGCTCACTTGTTGTTGCTGAGGGTATGGGGTGGATGGGTATGTAGTAGTGAGTGAAGAAATGAAAACGTATCTAGAGTCTAGCATGAGGCTGATACCTTAAACGGATGAGGAAGGCAGATATGGTGAATGTAATAGTGCAGTATATAATCATGATGAAACAATGGTAGAAACGAGAAGTTGCGTAATAGACTTTGCCAAGGAGCAGGGGTGTCGCTTGGTGTGGGAAAGATCCAGGGCTACGCTAATGTCCGGACCATTGTGACTCGGGGCTAGCTAGCCTTTTGGTTGTAAACCCTGAGATTCTATCCAGGGCTACAACTAAAAGACCCAGGGCTATAGCCCCCGAAGCCCCCCCTAGCAACGCCTCTGCTGAGGAAGCTGAGTAAGTTCAGGAGTAGAGATGTACTTATTGTCATGGTAGGGTGGAGATATCCGTTGTAATGGGTATCATCGGTAACAAGAAAAGATCTTTGTTATGATAGGGAAGTGGAGCCGAAGATGCCGAGACTGGAAAGTATGTTGCTACAACAATCAGTAAGGAGGGGAAGGGAGCATGGACTGGTTCTGCAAAGGTTATCAAGTTAATCATGCGATTCATACAAGATTCCAGACGATATAGGTATGGGATGCACAATGTGGGCAGCTCTAGAGACGCGACTCGGATCGGGCATTTAGCATGAGGGGCTCAAGGGGGAGCTTAGGAGTGGAGATGGAAGGCTTTGCACGCCAGAATGGTATAGGCAGTGGTAGGTAAGTTACGAAGGAGGGAGGATAAGGGATAGCCAATGGAGGTGGGTCTCTTACCTGTGAGACAACAGTGTGCTGCAGAGTATGCGTAGGTATCGGACGGGGGCTGTTTGTCTTACGGACGATGGGCAATTGCAGGCAAGGACAGGGAAAGACAAGCCCACACGGCCCTTTCAAATAGGCCAGATTCGCCTCCTGGCTTGGTCGGGAGCGTGGATTTGTTGTGGGCAGCAGCCAATCGGCAGACAGCATGGTGGTGCGTGTCTCTCCGGGTACCTCCGAACGTCCGGGAAGGTAAATAAAGCATCCCATCAGCTTGGAGCCCAGTCTCTAGCCCAGGCAGCCCATCTGCCTGCACCCCATCCTCCATCACAGCAGCAGTTCCAAGACAGGAGGAGAGGTAGGAGGGCCTGTATGCCTTACCCACAGACGGTATTCAAGCCCATGATTTCACACCATGATCTTAAACAACAGGTCTTCACTGCCTACTGCCTTGACATGCCTACCATTTTTGGTCTACTGGCAGAAATCAACAGCTCAGTGGAACTGAACTGTAATACATTCTCAACTCAGAGCACTCTCTCAAGGGAATCTCACATTATCACACTTTATCACTCAGTATAAGTTTGGTATAATTTAGGGGATGTGTTAAAACATAATTGAGTATTCACAGGACCCTTATAGGCTCATATACATTACATGTCCTGATTGGATGAAAACATTTCCTGGACCATCACCCTCAATACCCTGTCATGATGTCATGACCCTTGAGCGTCCCTACCCTCCAATACATCATTATCTGCTGACCTGCAGAAACTCTGGCATGCCATTGGTTGGCATCCGCTAAGGTACAAATTGATAAATCCTGCATTGCGGATTGAACCCCCGCATTAGCGACAGCGTGAGCCACAGTATCCCACCAAATCTATCCAATTGAATTATGAGGGAACAGCAACAAGGACCAGGGCTTTCCTACAGCCCCTGCAACACCATATCCCAGTTCCCGGATTGGTTCCCCACTTCCCTTGCCCACCTGCACATGTGCACTCTGCCGTCTCCTGTCTTGCATCGTGCCAGCTCTAGATGAAAAAACTGTGCGGGACACCATTGATGAAACTGAATTTCTCCTATTTCATTCTCTTTTACTGCTGTACTCGCTGCCCAGGCCCTTGGTACCCATCCAAATGACCTTCAAAGTTTTGCATGGGCCTACACCTGGTATTCGGCTGTAGTTCTCTTCCCATGAGAAACATTTGCTTCTGCAATAATTAATTAGCTACTGTAAGCTTCTTGGTGTTCCACCCTTAGTGAGCTGATCTAGCATTTCTGTAAGTGTCAGCGGAATTTCAATTTCACAGTGGGCTGTGGCATTCCAAAACAATTCATTAATATACCTAACCCTTAAACGGAATGTACTTCTACGTTATATCAAAACAAACTATAAACATATTGCACTTTGCTGCATGTGTACGTTTTTTATTGCAGCAGCCATGCTTGCCTATCTCTAGTTATCTGCTATTTAAAGCTACATATAAGTTATGTGTTTTTGTGCATGTCCTTCACTGCACGGTGCCCTATTCCCCTAACATGTGGAGCACTAGGTGTACTATAGGTGTGGTATACGTGTGTCATGTGTTATGATGTCACCCTTCTCATTACTTTTGGCGTTACTGCGTTACTTCTTTATCTTATACGTGCGCCCCCCTTGTGAGCGTTGGATTTGCATATTCACAACATAGAGCTAGACAGGGACACAGTCACCTCCCTTACTCACCTGTTGAAGCTCCTCACAGTGCTCCATTTCTGCACTACGGGTAGTTTCCAGCATACTGTGGCACTGGTGCGTTACATTACTCAGTCCTGCTTCTCATGCATCCTTTCATATGTCACTTCTGCCATGGTGAGACAGATGTGCCACCACATTGCCTTCCCCAGAGACACTGCAGTCCTCAACTAGATCAAGGCCCGCTTTTAGGCCAATGCAGGCTTCCCAAGCGTGGTCTGAACCCTGGACTGCACACATGTCACCCTTGTTCCACCCATCGCGTAGGTGCACGTCTCCATCAACAGACACATGCAGCATACAATTAATGTGAAAACGGTCTGTCATGCAGACATGCGCTTCACAGACATCTATGCCAGATTCCCAGCGTCCACGCACAAACCCATTAACCTGGGCCAGAGCAACCTGCCACGTATCATGGCTGACCTACATCAACACCGGGCATGGTTGCTGGATATGTAGGGGACAGCACACCACCCCAGCAGTACATGGAAACACACTTGCCAATGCATGTGGCATGAGCACAACACATCCTGAATGCCAACCAGACAAGAAGGACCCCATTGGCCAGTAATGCAGGGTGGGGATGACTGTGGATGCCAAAACACAAGCGCCTGCAAGTACTGTTAACAGTGCAAGTAACATAACATGAGGACAAGGCATAGCAACACTCCTAAAAAACCTGCCCCCCCTGTGATGACCAATACTCCCCTCCAGTGTATGCGTACCTCCAGCTGCCAAATCACTCACTGGACCTAGCAACACCTGCTCACTCACAGCTCAGGGGGTAAGTGGAAGCCCCACTGTGTGCTCACTGACTGCGCTGTTCTGCCAAATCCATGGCATACCCTACAGCAGAATCTATGTGAGGAAATAGCCCACCAAACATGGAATGCTGTACACCCAAATGGTGCAAAACATCTGAATTGCATCTCAAGCACAACATTTGCTTGGAAACACAGCATGCCACTCATGCCCATACCCATGTTCGCCTGTATGACTAAGCACACAAGTATAGCCGACTTGAGCAGCATCACATACCCATGCATTATTTCATTGACCGCACCATGTTCGCATGAACCAGGTAGCAGCCCACAGGACCACAACACCTCTGTATAAATGTTGCAGTGAGAAGCCA
The DNA here is from genome assembly GCF_040938575.1 of Ambystoma mexicanum. Taxonomy (NCBI): domain Eukaryota; kingdom Metazoa; phylum Chordata; class Amphibia; order Caudata; family Ambystomatidae; genus Ambystoma; species Ambystoma mexicanum. Next base: position 116,806,303 of record NC_090923.1, read on the forward strand.
ATGACATGTGATAGGACACAACAAGCCCCTGCCGATATGACAACGCCTGTAGCTATGCATGTACCTTGGGACATCTCAATTGAACCCTACGAAAACACCATGGATGCACTATGGGCCTAAACATGGACAACATCACTGTTACCTGATTCCTGCAAGTCTGTCACCTGCCTGCCACTGATGCATGGGAGGGAATGGTCACCACAGGCATGCCAACTTCTTACCACCCGCCGTGCCCCTGAAGCAACAAGACAGTGATATAGCCATTCCCCTCCTCAGGTAATGCCGGATATCCAATTTGCCTCTGGTTGATGAGGCTGCTGCACAATCCAGCCAATCGCTGGGAGCAACACTACGACAATGACCACCCGTAGCCCTATCATACAAGGGCCATTGGTGCATTGCAGAATGGCTCCCACTTTCTATACCGATCTGGCAGGGCATTCATGTACCACCCAGTACATGTGTCAAATCATTCCCATGCGATGCATGTTGCACAATGTTGCCATCAGATGCAAAATTCCCATGCCAGATGATGAGTCTGATGATGAGGACAATGGCATTGATGTACCTTGTAAAACACTGTTTCCGTCGCCTGATATCCCGGTGCCACCGGGCACGCCAGCTCCAAAACACTGCAAACCATTCAACTTTTCCCCTCTCACCATCAAAATGGTAGAGGACATAATAGCCAAATTAAAACCATCAAGGTGCCAGGGTGACATTTGCCCGGCACCCATCATTAAAGAGGCGGCCAAAGAACATGCACTGTTCATTACGTCCCTCATCAATACATCTTTCGAATCAGGCATAGTGCCAAATAACCTCAAAGACGCCTGGGTCCTCCCGCTTCTTAAAAAACCTTCCGTAGACCCTGCCATTCCCACGAACTATAGACCAATCACCACCAGTGGAGTAACTTTTCTGAAAAGGTTGGGGGGGACATGACATCTGAATTAAAGGTCCCCCAGCCAAATGAATGGGGACACAATGGTGTGCCATGAAAGTTGGGGGGACAAACACCCCTGTCCCCACCTAAAATTATGCCCATGATCACCACAGACCCTTTTCTGTTAAAATCATTGAAATAGCAGCTTACCTACAAATCCAGGAACATTTAGAAGCCAACAACCTCCTTGGCCTCAGGCAATCTGGCACAGGCCGAGGCACGGCACGGAAACAGCCCTTATCGGTTTAAAGACAAAAATAGAGGAGATGAAAGACAAAGGTAAATTAGCTCTCCTCCTACTTTTCGACCCGTCGGCAGCGTTCGACTTAGTAGACCACAAAATCCTCTGCTCATCTCAGGACCTCAGCACATTTGTCTCACAAAGCCACAACGTTGATCCAATCATTTTTAGACAATAGAATAAAGATTGCCCACGCTAACAGCTCAGGAAGTCTTCATTCTATTAAAGACGAGCATTATGCTTTTCTTTCTTTAATACTGCCATAATAGCATTTAAAAAAACATGACTTTTTAAACTTTAGCATTTGTGCTTTTCTGTTACAACAAAGAAATAGCCAAACTGAGGTTTTAAAAGTCCAACTAAAGTGATCCTTCCTTCAAGATGCCTATAAAACTAAAACTCCCATGATGCCTATGGGGTGTTGTAGTCCTGACCCTAAGTCCTGCTCCAATCAGCTCATAGGTCAGTCTATAAGAACCTTGCCCCCCAGGTCCCTTCCTCTTTCTTTTGCGGTCCAACTCTCCGGTAACGAACTCAACAGTCTTATGAACAATCAACTCCGGATTTCCAATCTAACTGTGTCCCAGGTCCATGAACTGTAACTCTTTGCAACTCCTGGGCGAATAACTTGACTCCGCTCTGAAGACTCAGTGCTCGTGATCATGCTGCTTTCTGGTCGTCTCCTAGGGAAAAACGGAGAACCAATTATGAGGGTGGGTATCACGACAAGTTGAACATCTTAAATAAATCTTACATGAGTTCAACAGTTGTCTACACTTCGGGTGGGATATAATGCTCGCCTCCTCGTCTTTAATAGAATGAAGACTTCCTGAGTTGTTAGCGTGGGCAATCTTTATTCTATGACAAGACAGGAGGCTCGCATTATGCTTATTCAAAGCTCGCTACCACTCTATCAGGTATATCGGATACAGGCTTAAAATAAAATGTTTTAAAGGTCGATTCAGATGACCAATCTGCTGCTTTCATTATGTCTTGGAGTGGCACTCCGGCGGAGAATGCTCTAGAAGCCATAGCGCCCCTCGCAGAATGTGCACCAAACTGGGATAAGTCAATTCCTGCCCACTGTACGACCTCGCGCACCCATCTAGCTATTGTCGCTGTCGCAACTGCATGATAAGGCTTCCTACGCGCTATTAGCAGCTGTGTAACGCCTAGCGGTCTGTACTGCGCTGTGACGGTCTCGTAATCTTTGATACATTGCGCTACTCATAATTTTTTGTTTCCCGTAAAATAGGGGTATGAGATTACACGTGAATCTGATTTCGTTCGCTTAGTTATTGTAAAGGCCATTCCTTCGGGTTAGAATATTTTCCTATCTATTTCTAATGCCTTAACGTCCGATACTCTTCGGCATGCCGTGAGACACAATAACATTGCTAGCTTGCATGACAGCTGGGATCGGGATAAAATACCGTTATCTGGCCATTCCAGGAAAAGTCGGAAGACCTCTTTAACATCACACAGGGTTGTGTATCTCGGTTCTGGCTTTTTCAACTTCATACCTCTCAGGAGTCGCAGCACCGTGGGGTGTTCGCCAATGGCATTACCCTCTACTTGATCATGCCCTGCTCATATTGCGGACCGTAATACTCCTATTGTTCTAAAGGCGTTGCCTTCCTGAAATCTCATTGCTAAGAAGTTTAGCAGTTGTACTACAGGGGCAGAAACGGGATCCACACTCTGCTCTGCACACCAGTGCACCCAACTGTTCCATGCGGCGTTATAGCTCTTAATGGTGGAAGGAGCCCACAAATCTCTGATACAGTCTGCAGCGAGTCGCGAAATGCCAGGCAATTCCCATTTTCTCCTGAAACCCTGCAGGCCATTAGTCGTAGAGTGCCCGCTAAGATTAGCGGATGCGCTCTCCCGGTCGGGTCGAGTAGAAGGTCTGGCTGGTGCGGAACAATCCTCGGAAAATCCGTAGAAAGTTCCATCACTACTGGAAACCATGGCTGAGATTTCCAGATAGGGAGCACCACTATTAGGTCTGCTTGCTCTCTGCGTACCTTCGCTAGAGTCCTCGTGATCATCAGAAACGGAGGGAAGGCATAATGAAGCGCCCCTTTCCATGATTGGAGAAACGCGTCTGTGCCAGCTGCACCCGGGTCTATCCTCCAACTGAAATATGTCTGTGTCTGAGCGTTCAGTCTGGACGCAAACAGATCTATGTGTACTGGACCCCAAAGGTCTGTTAACTCTCTGAACACCCTGGGATGCAGTCTCCAATCGCTGGAATCCACCAGATATCGTGAGTTCCAGTATGCTACTTCATTCAGATTCCCTGGTAGGTATTCTGCTGTAACCGTTATCTGATTCTTCAGGCAATAATGCCAGAAATCTTTTGCTAACTCTGCCAGCATGCGGGATCTTGTTCCTCCCAGTTTGTTTATGTAACGCACTGCCGAGATGTTGTCCATCTTCAGCAGCACGCAGCATTGCACTTTGTCCTTCGTAAAGGCACGCACTGCAAACGATCCCGCTAGTAGTTCGAGACAGTTTATGTGTAGTTGTAACTCTTGTCCTGACCATTTTCCTCCTGTCTCTACGCTTTAGCATCTCGCCCCCCATCCAGATCTGCTTGCGTCTGATTCTATAATGATGTCTGGAATGTCTCCGAAAATCGCTCTACCATTCCAGGCTTCCATGTTGAGAAGCCACCACTGAAGCTCTGAAAGCGCTTCCTGATCCAGGGTTATCAGCTGGTGATAACCGAGTCCTCCCTGTAGATGCTGTATCTTGATCCTCTGTAATGCTCGATAATGCAGTGGGGCTGAAAAAATTGCTTGAATCGAGGCTGCTAGGAGGCCTACTACTCTTGCTAGAGCTCGAAGAGAGATCATCTCCTTTGCTATCAGTACTCTGATCTCCTTCTTTATCGCTCTTACTTTGTGGTATGGAAGCTCGAGTGTAGCTTTGATTGTGTCTATGTTGAACCCTAGGAACTCTATATTTTGCACAGGTACCAGCTGGGATTTGTCCAAGTTCACTAAGAAGCCCAGAGATGACGAGAGCGTGAATATCCATTGCACGTTCTAGGGTAGCGAGGTTTTGTCTGACCCTAGAACTAGAATGTCGTCCAGGTAGACGATAATGCAAATTCCTCTTTCCCGAATAGCCGCTGCTACGGGCCTCATGATTTTGGTGAAGGCCCAAGGCGCTGATGCTAGGCCGAACGGGAGACATATGAACCACCATATTTCCCCGCCCCAGCGGAACCGTAGATATCGCCGATGTTCCTGGGCTATCGGAATCGTGAGGTAAGCGTCTTTGAGATCTAATCTCGCTAACCAGCCCCCTGTTCGGAGGAGGTCTCGCAGTAAATGGATGCCCTCCATCTTGAAATGGTTGTAAACCACCCATTCGTTCAAACTCTTTAAATTTATCACCGGACGAGTTTTGTCCCCTCGGTGAACTAGAAACATATTGCTGAGGAATCCTGGTCCATGCTATCTTTTTCTATTGCATTATTGTCTGCTAGACTGAGCAACTCTCTGTGTAACAACTCTTCTTTCCCCGGGACACCTGGATGGGACGGGGTTCTGAGCCCTGAATGGGGTCCTGTATTAACTCTAGCTGTAATCCCTCTACTGCCTGTAATACCCATGCATCGCGCGATAACGCCTGCCATGCGCTCAGAAATTGAAGGGTTCTCCCTCCTACTTTCACGCTTATTACACTCACCTCCTGAGGCATTGGGTTGTCTGTGAGAGCCTCTTCCTCTACGGCCTCTGGGGAACTTGGCTCTAGACGGGAAGAAGGTGTCCTGTTGCTTCTCTTCCCAGAATTGTGCGCACGGCCCTTGGGGTCTACGGGAATAATTGAAGCGACCGGACGTACGACCCCTGTAACGTCCGGTCCCGGAAAAAACTTGACCCGGGAATATCTTCGTAATTGCGCTTTGCGCCCTTTCCAGCGCAGAATACGTGCCTACAAATTGCGACATTTCCTTCGCAAAGGCTTCGCCAAACAATAGACCTCTAGCTCCTTCACCAGCCTCATACGAGGCCAAGTCACTTAGTTTATTGTCTATTTTCAGAAGAACACCTCTCCTTCGTTCCGAAGACATAGCGCAGTTAGCGTTGCCCATGAGACAGACAGCTCTTTGCGCCCAGTTCGCCAGAGCCGAAGCGTCTACTGGTGTTCCTGTGTCCTGGGCCTTTTCCGCCAGGTCTATTATCTTAGCTAAGGGACCTGCAATGTCCAGAAGCTTATCTTGGCACCCTCGCCAGGCCCTGTCTATTCCTTTCCGGATATCTCGCGCTGTTTTCGTCACAAAAGTGACCATCTTGGAATCAAGCTCCGGTGTCTCCGCCAGTTTGAATGGCAACTCTGGTCGAGGGCATTCTGACCGCATCCTGGACCTTACCTCCCTGTCCAGAGGTTTCCTAATATGCTGCGCCATATAGGCTGCTACTCTGGGCGACGGGACCCAATCTGAAGATTTTGGGTGCCTGATCGCTTCTGGGTCAAACATATCGGTGGTACTGTCTATCTCCTCTGCATGTTGCGTGGAGTCAACGTCGTCTCCACCTTCGCCCCTGGCATATAGCCTTCATCATCGTCCCCTAGATTGTTCACCCTTGGGGTAGTGGGGTCTATCCTGGCTCTGCTTCTTCTTTTCCAGGAAGGCTCTTTTCAGCCTAGCGGCAGGGTCGTCTGGTCTTTGGGGAGCCACATCCTCCCTATCAAGATTGCTCGGGGGGGGTCAAAATATGTTTAGTTTTCCGAGCTGCTTTCCGCCCCTTATGTTCAATCCCTTCCGAGGGATGTCTGGCTGACAGCTGATCAACTGACTCTTCTGCTTTCCTTTTATTGGCAAGCTGGGCTTGCTGTTCTTGAATCATGGCTTCTAAAACTTCAAGCCTCTGCGCAATAGGCTGCACACCTTGCGATACCGCTTTCGATAATGAATCACCTAATACCATCTTAAAACTCTGTGAGAGATCCGCGTCCTGTTGGTATGGGCTCTCTCCCAACTCTTCCTCAGACCACTCCGGAGAGGTGGAAGGTGGAGCACCGGGGCTGTTGGATTGTGCCATCTCTAGTGTTGGTAATACCAACTTCTGGGCTGTCAGCCGGGAACAACAGCAGCTAGGCCCCTGTTCCACAGAGATATGTGTATTGCGGGGTTGTGCAGGGCTGCTTCCACAGAGCCTGAAAAGAAGTATCCGAACTTCTTGCTCTAGCTGTCCCCTAAATAGCGCTCCGATGAAATACGAGTTTTTTTTTTTAATAGCCGGTATTAGGTCGTTGTTTCCTCACTGTTCGCTGCGAACGCAATGAAATGACTTGCGCGCGCGTGCGGAAAGGCCCTGAGGGAATGCTGGGAGACTGAACTTTCCTTCCGTTCCCCTGGGTCCTACCGCCCGACTTGTTCGTCGGCGCGGAACCTCGAGGAGCGGGGCCGGGTGCCTGAGGCGAACGCGTTCGATCGCGGCGCCGGCCCCGCCTCCTCGGAACCTGAACAATGCAACGCCGCGGAACCACGACTAGTGAAATAATGTTCGGAACGTCCGAGCAACACGGATTACTTACTATATTCTCTTCAATTGTAAATATTACATTATATATATATACGCTCTAATGTCAATGAAGGACACACTCATATATATATAAGCGTTCTATATACGCTGCGCTGGGGATTATGAACATACGCACGCAAATATTCTAAAGAGAGATAATGTGAGGTACTTATCTTTGGCAGCAAAAAAGAAAGAGGAAGGGACTTGGGGGGCAAGGTTCTTATAGACTGACCTATGAGCTGATTGGAGCAGGAGTTAGGGTCAGGACTACAACATCCCATAGGCATCATCGGAGTTTTAGTTTTATAGGCATCTTGAAGGAAGGATCACTTTAGTTGGACTTTTAAAACCTCAGTTTGGCTATTTCTTTGTTGTAACAGAAAAGCACAAATGCTAAAGTTTAACAAGTCATGTTTTTTTAAATGCTATTATGGCAGTATTAAAGAAAGAAAAGCATAATGCGAGCCTCCTGTATTGTCATAGAATGATGAGAGTATTCTCTCAAACAGCATCAGCTAACCCTGAACTAGTCACATGTGGCGTACCACAAGGCTTCTGCGTATCCCCCACCCTTTATAATGTGTTCACCAAGCATCTGTTTGACGACCTGGACTGTCTAGGTGTCACCTACACTAACTATGCAGATGACACCCAGATACTCATACCCGTCACTGGCGACTATGACACTGACACCAAACGGCTCAATGAGACCTACAGCATCATCCAAACCTGGATGGCAAAACACGGACTCTGCCTCAATGACGAGAAGACAGAGCTCCTCCTCCTAGGCTTGAAACTCAAACTCAACAAACTCAGCAAGCTGTTTGACACCTTCACCATCGACGGCAATTCCATCAAGGTCTCCAAAGAGGTGAAAACTCTTGGCATATATATTGACTCCTCGCTAAACCTTATGAGACAGGTCAAAGTAGTAGCCTCATCCACTGCTTACACGTGCAAGTTAATTACAGCCAGCAGACCATTTCTCACTACATCTAATTGCATTACCATAGCCAGAGCGCTAGTACTCTCCAAGTTAGATTACTGTAACGCACTCTATCTTGGAACTAATCAACAAAACTCGAACAAAATGCAAGTCCTTCAAAATAACACTATAAGGACAGCCCTAAACATTCTTAGATCCCACCACATTCGGAGGTGAGACGGAACCTCAACTGGCTTTCAATCAAGCAAAGGATAGCCCACAAAACTCTCTCTTTGACATACAAATGTCTGGCCAACTTGGCTCCTCCCTACCTGACAAAAAACATTGCACGGAATAACTCAGACTGACCTAGGAGTTCAGCCCAGGCACACTCTCTCAAAATCCAAAACTTCAAATCTGGTGCCACTGGGATATTACAGGTGGCGATGGATCGGGATGTCAGGTGGCGGAAAAGGTAAGTCCCTATTCCTGTGGAGTCCATACCACCCCCCTGCCCTGATTGGCTACCTTTTCCAACTTGCCTAGCCCTATCTCTCTGCACTGCTCCCTGCTTGCCACCTTCTTGGTGTGCGTTGCAGGTGAGTACCAGCATTTTCAAGACCTGGGCCTTTTAATCCAGCTTTACTTTTTTTAATTTGAGCCCCATCCCCCCGTTTTCCACCCACGACTCTGCGGCCTTCCCCCGACCCATTTCCCCGTTCCTCTGACCTGCTCCCGCCTCCCACCCCGCCCCCTGCCCTGATTGGATCAGTACCAGCTCTTAACTCGCCTTCCCAGGGCAGCCCCCTGCCCAGCAGCTTCTGTGGCTAAGGCCCTGAGGCAAAGGGCGGCTCCAGGTTGTTTCTGCAGGTGTCAACACGGGAAGCCAGTGGCCAGCCATCAACCAGCAGCGACTTCCAAGGTAAGTATGGCCTGGGTGTGGAGTAGAGCAATCACCATACTCTGGAAACCCAGCCACTCTACCTACCCTCTGAAAATATCAGGCCAGGCTACTAATATGAACCGGCCTCACAACTGGTGAGATTCGTAACTATTACCGAACCACTTTAACACAGTATTGCGAATATTAGCCTGCATTGCACACTTAGAGAATTGTTAATATTGCATTGATTCAAACCTTGATAGTGCCACTCTGAGACTGTACTGCGAATATTAGCATGTGTCACACTCTTAGAGAATTGTTAATATTGCATTGATTCACGGCTAGATAGTGGCACTCTGAGACAGTATTGCGAATGTTGGCCTGCATCGCACTCTTAGTGAACTGTGAATATTGACCTGTGTCCCTCAACTTGAAAATGGTTAATACTGCATTGAGTCACATCTATAGAGTGCCACTATAGAGTTCCCCCTTGTGCTAGGCACTCTCTATCCAGGTATCCCAAATCTACGCGCAGCTAATCAAACCTACTGCACGCAATTACACCTGTAGCCAGATTCTGCATCTAATCCGATAGCACCGGCCATGGTTTTATATAATATTTGATACTGCATTTACTGGTGTCCCCGCGTTAGGCCTTTCTCCCCATCCAGATCCCAAATCTAAGTGCTGCTGTTTCATATAGGGTTATTGCATATTATTTGCTACTGCATTTACTGGTGTCCCCGCGTTAGGCCTTTCTCCCCATCCAGATGTCCCGGGTCTAGGCGCTGCTGTTACATCTAGGGCTATTACATTTTCTGTTACTGCATTTACTGCTGCCCCCGTGCCAGGCCTTTCTCCCTCTATCCAGGTGTCCCAAGTCTAGGCACTGCTGTTGCATCTAGGGTGATTATATATTATGTACTACTGTATTTTCTGTTGTTGTTGTGTTTGGCCTTTCTCCCTCTATCCAGGTGTCCCATGTCTAGGCACTGCTCTTACATCTATGGGCCGTTTATAGTGATAAAATCGAAAACAAAAAGGTTGAAAGTCAAAATATCGAGAAAAAAAAGGTCGAAAAAAAAGTCGAATGGCGAGCTCTAAAACCGATCTCGGCAGATCCATATTCACCCTCCACCACCGTAATTACAAATCCGAGATCCAAAAGGCCAAAAAAGCCTACTACAATAAACAAATTCTGAACTGTGGAAGAAGCAGCAAAGCACTACATTAGCTAATCTTTGAATTTTTGAAACCACCTTGCACCTCTGCCCAATCCACTTCCACACAATCACTCTGCGACTCCCTCTCACTACATTTCTACAACACTGCACTTGACAGGATGGCAACCCGTAACACCAAATTGTCCTCCCTCACTCCCTACCCTACACTGACCCCTCCTGATCCCATTTCCCCGACGCCCACTCTACCAAACTCCGACTCCTTCAAAACCATCTCCAGAGACAAGTTCCTTGACCTACTATCAGCCAGTAGACCATGCGGGTAACCCTTCGACCACTGCCCTGCTTCAGTTCTGGAAGAAATATTCTCCTCTACCTGTGCAGGAGAACATGCAAGAGCCATACTAAACGACTCACTCACTGGCGGCATCTTTCAAGAAGCCTTTAAAATAGCGCATTTCAAGCCACTTCTAAAAAAGGCATTCCTTGACCCAATGAATTACAGGCTGATCTCCAACACAAGATTTGTCGTGAAACTCATAGACCGAACTACTCCTAGCTCAACTGCTTCGTAGAATCTAAGAAATTCCTCGACCCCGCACAATCAGGCTTCATGCCTCAACATAGAAAATAAACCACTCTGATCTCGATCTGGGATGATCTCAAGGTCATGGCAGACTCTGAAGGCTGCACAGCGCTCATTCTCCTCGATCTCTCTGCAGCCTTTGACACCGTTAACCACTCCGTAGGAATCTATGGCTCGTTACTCAAATGGATTGCCTCTTTCCTCAGCACCAGGAAACAAATCGCCTTCCTCTCCCCTTTTGTCCCAACTGCTCGCACTGTGAACACTGGAGTACCCCAAGGCGCATGCCACTCTTTTCTCCATTTCAACCTCTATCTGACCACTCTACCAACCAGGAATCATCCATGCGCGCAATCTCTCCTGTTACAACTACGCTGACGATACCCAAAATATCCAAAGAATTCCCAAGACAAGCAAACCCATGTCCTGACCTTGAAGCTTGTCTCTGTGATATTGACTGATGGATGACATGTAACCACCTCCTCTTGAACCCTGATAAAACTGAAATCATGGGGTGCGGCAAAACTGCCCTTCTCCCACAACCGCTCCCATGGCCCCCCTCCCTTGCACCCCCCCTCCTCCGTCCAAAATAGTTAAACACCTAGGCTGCACTATGGACTCAGGCCTAACCCTCTCCCGTCGGATCAATAATGTTTCAAAATGCTGTCACTACCACCTCAAACTTCTTAGATGCATTTTTCCTTACCTCTTCTGCCCCAACAGACTTGCTGCTGTTATGTCTACAGTTAGGTCGAGACTGGACTATGCCAACTCCTTATACCTGGGAGCACCGGCATACCAACTCAACAAACTCCAAAGAGCACAAAACGCTGCCGCCAAACTCCTCCTCGCCCCTGGTATACAGAGACCACATCTCATCTGCTCTCTGCACCCTCGACTGGCTCCCAGTCAGACGGAAGGCCACCCTCAAGACCATATGCATTACCCACTGAGCAGTGCACAAGACCGGCCCAACGTACCTACAAGAGAAGATAAAACCCTACCTCCCATCTCGCACCCTAAGATCAAGCTATGCCCTCTTTCTAGTGATTCCAACCTCTAATTCTGTCAGGATCGGAGAATCCGCCTTCTCAACCTTGGCCCCAACTCTGTGGAACTCACTACCCCCATATATTTGACATACCCATGACTACATGGCCTTTTGCAAAGCTCTATAAACCTGTCTCTTTCCATAATGCTGATTAAGACCATCTAAGACTGCTGAGACCTTGCAACCTGCTGACAAATGTTCACAGAGATCCGGAGCAATGACGCCACTGAATGCGAATATTAAGTAGGCAGTAATCGCAAACGCGCAGCTTGAGATCCGGAATAGTGTGCTTGTTAGATCAAACTCCACCCAGACACTCACCTCTCCTATCACTATGCTCACTCTCTACTCTACACCAACACACAATAGAGCGTAGCTAAACCCTTCGATCAATTTCGGCCTAGCTGCTCACATACGAACATTACTTCATGAACACTTCAACATTCTGATAAAACGCAGCTATACCCCACGTAAATTGGTTTAGCTGCACACATAAGCACCCTACACAGGCCTAACGCAACCAGAACCCAGTCTTGGTGACCAACCGCCAGACTGCACACATTCAAATGATAACAAATACCATCACACCTAATGCTAGGGTGCAGCTACCATCAGGCAATCGCAGCAGCTGCGCACATAATCGGTGCACCCAAGCACCTATGACACCTTACTTTCTCGACTGACCTGGACTATGGTCCTTGAGGGCCGAAAACCCACCAGCGCTTTGAGGTCATACCAATGATATATAGAGCGATATATAAATGGCAAACAACATAACATATCACCTGCCCTTCATGTCTAATGGTACCATATGACAGATGTAACGTAATTGTGTATTTTAGTTTGGTTGTAAGAGCGACACTGAAGTGCTAGGCATAGTTACATATTACTTTCCTTCTCTTCCTAGTTACATGTTCAGTTACAGAATACATAGAAGAGAGCACCCACTGGACATGGACACACCATCACAACCAGCTCCCAGGACCCAACGGACTCTCACAGAACCTTTAATTGCCCGCTCTATCAGCATTATTCTGTGCACCATACACCTATGCCATAATTCACTTGGGCTATCACTCATTCACAGGATATAACATTCACATGATAAAACACCTTCCGCCAACACAGGACCTCTCCGGTGCACGCGCCAGTTTCAGTTCCAAAACAGCCTGCGCACCAGAGCTGTAGAGACATTGAGCTTCTGGGGGAAGGTGAGGAAAGGGAGTATGCCTCTAAGGAGTTAAAGTTGAAAGTGGGCCTTTTTGGCAAGGTCCAAGATGTGAGGAGTAAAGGAGAGGGAGGAGTCGAAGATGACCCCAAGGTTTCTGGCTTCAGTGGAAGGTGACAGAGGTGAGCTCGTAGAGGGCAGCCAGAGTGCAGGACGGTAACAGGGAACAGGTGTCCTGATAGGAAGAATCTCTGTCTTACTGGCATTAAGACAGAGATCATTGGAGGCACACCAAGACAGCATAGCAGACAGGCAGTCAGGGAGGATAGAGGAGGAAAAGAGGAAGAAGAGTTGAGCTTTAAGAAGAGCTGTGTGTCATCTGCGCAACACTGGAAATGAGGAGAGGAGGCAAAGATCAGGTGTGCAAGAGGTGCAAGGTAGATGTTGAAAAGCCAAGGTGAGAGGATGGAGCCCTGGGGAACACCACATCCCTACAGTCCCCCCACCAGCCTGACACCCGATGTCTGCACTTACATGCTGGCCATTACTTACTTATTGTTTATTTATTCCCATGTACTGCACTGTCCCTGCCCTCTTCCCACGCACTTGCGTGATCTGAATGACAGCTGGCCTAGTAGGATCGTTGTCTGTCCTCCCTTTGTTCCCTTCCCTTGCCTCATCGCGCCTTGAAACACCTTTGTATAGGCGCGTTATAAATGCCATATCATATCACATGTAGTGTGAGTGGTGGTGGAGAAGAATGAGCCCAGGAGCACATGGGAAGGGCGATCAGTGAGGAAGGAGGTCAACCAATCCAGTGCCCGGTCTGAGATATCAAGGTTTTCATGGAGTCACTTTGTGAAAATAGAGTGGTTGACCGTGTCAAAGGCGGAGGAGAGGTCAAGGAGAATGAGAACAGCAGGAGAGTTAGAGTCAAGATTTGCGACCAGTTCTTCACGGTTGTTCAGGAGAGCAGTTTCTGTGCCTCTGGATGCTTGGAATCAAGATTGATGGTTATCTAGACAAGCAGCGAGCTCAGTGTGTTGGGTCAGTTGGTGGAAGACCAACTTCTCCAAGAGTTTCCCAAGGCAGGGTGTAGTAGAGATAGGATGGTAGTTGGCCAGACATGAAGGGTCCGGCCGAAGGCTTTTTTAGGAGGGGGTGCACAAGGGAGTGCTTGTGAGAAGAAGGGAAAGAACCAGAGGAGGAGTGGTTGCAATCTGTAAGTTGATAAAAGAAACACTTTAAGAACTGGCTCAAAGCTTCCAAATATCTGTTGCTGCAAAAAGATGCAGGAGAAAGGCTGGGGGCTCTTAGTCCAAATAACACCCAATGTTTGTGGGATATTGTGAACAAGTCTGATCAACTACAGATTGCGGCACAAGTTAACCCTATAGATGAAACAGCCTGCCTCCAATATTTTTATATGCCCGCTCCACCCCACATATCGACATGGAGGTGGCTACATTTACAAGTTAGATTGGCTTAAAATACTCTGTGGGAGATATTGCTCTAATAATAAAAAAAAGGGAAGTCCTCCAGAGCTGCAGCTCCCAGTGGCATATGGAGCCGGATACTAAATGTTTTATTTGATCAAATCATTACTCAGGGTTTATTGCCTCAATCATAGAAGCATTTGCATCTCATTTTACTGTATAGTACTGTACAGCCAGAGAATTGCCAGGGCCATTGCGTTGCTGGATTCTTCCAGCAAAATCTTCTCTGCCTTAATTTTAGAAGAACTTAATCAATGATTGTCACTTAGGACAGTCTGGATAAGACTCAATCATGGTTCAGGAAGAGGCTGGGTACTTCCCTTAATGGGTTAATTCTAAATCTTCTACAAAATGAAGTCTACAGACTTGGCCATCCTATCTTTTTAGCGTTCATTGATTTAACCTCGGCTCTTGATTGCGTCAGTAGGGAACACTTTTGGATTATACTAGCGGATTGCCTTACTCGGTGGCCTAAACAGGAATTCACAAGTGCGACTAAATGCTGATGGTGGGCTGTCATCTCCAATTTCCACTGACAGGGGTTTGCGACAGGGCTGCGTACTGGCTCCGGCCTTGTTCAACATTTACACTGCTGATCTTGCTCTCGCCCTGGCGCAGTCTGATGCCTTCCAACCTCGTCGAGCAGGCTTCCATTTTCATTACTTGGCCTACGCTGATGAGTTAGTCATTATAGATCAAACTCCCATAGGTTTACAGTGCAGTCTGAATGCTCTGGAAGTTTACATGAGACAGTACAGATTAGGTATAAGCACAGCTAACTCAAAGGTTATGATGCTGCAGAAGAAAAAAAATACAGTATTCCAACCAGTGGTTTTTAAATGGTGTTGCTATGGGTAGGGTTGAGCAATGGAAGTATTTGGGTTACATTTTCTATAGTTCCTTAAACCAAAAAGACAGCATGGGTAAGATTTGCCTGTATGCGTCTGTGCTAACAGCTGAGATGAAAAATATTAACAGCAAATTCGGTAGATTTTTCTCTAATTATAACAATACGATTTTATAATCTACAAGTGCTGCCCAAAATGACATACGGCGCTGAAGTATTTCCCTTCAATCTTAAAATGGATTAGGTTAAAGTAGAATCAATTTTCTGGAAAAGAGTTCTTAATCTCCCGAATGGTTCCTATGGTCGTTCTCAGATATGACCTTGGTCTCACATCAATCCAATTTTTAATAAACTGGAAGACCATGTCGCTGTTCAGAAATATTTTAGACACACTTTCAAATTCGTTATTTATTTATTTTTGCATTTATAGCAGCGCACCAAACCCTCAGGCATCAGGGCACTAGTTACAGTAGGTACTTCTTAACAGTACAAGATAACATGTATTGGTTATAACTGGTGGTTTCTTAGTAGTGTAATTTGTCAAAACCACGCCTCGGTGCGGGGGGAGGAAAAGAGGATACATCAGGGATACAGATACTATAGAGTCGAGTCAAGATTAAGGTAAATGCACAAACTGGCAAAGCCACGCCTCATGGTGCGTGGGGGTTACATCAGGGATACAGACACTATAGAGTCAAGATTGAGGTAAATTAAGGTTATGTATGGATCTTTTCTGTCTCTCGCAATCCATGGCATCTCCTGCGCTTAATTGTTGGATACTGCAGTCTTTGGCAGTCAAACCTTGCTGGCTGTGTGAGTCTTTTTGGCAGTGACTATTGTTTGTGGGAAGACCCGCAGCTTTCAAATACTGCATTAGTCCGTGGAGCGGACGCAGAGTGGACTGCTGAGTGAACTGCAGTCTTTGGCAGTCACACCTTGCTGGCTGTGTGAGTCTTTTGGCAGTGACTATTGTTTGTGGGAAGACCCACAAGCAGCTTTCAAATACTGCATTAGTCTGTGGAGCGGACGCAGCGTGGACTGCTGAGTGAACTGCAGTCTTTGGCAGTCACACCTTGCTGGCTGTGTGAGTCTTTTGGCAGTGACTATTGTTTGTGGGAAGACCCACAAGCGGCTTTCAAATACTGCATTAGTCCGTGGAGCGGACGCAGAGTGGACTGCTGAGTGAACTGCAGTCTTTGGCAGTCTTTGGCAGTCCTTGAAGAAGATTCCTGCGCCCTGCGGAGTGGGCGCCAGCGAATAATGGAGTCGGGTGGAACTACAGCGAGTGAAACGATAACAGCAGCGACTTGTGCCTCCCTGCTTAGTAAGACTGGTAAGACTGGGGCTTTGAAGAGTGGAATGGAAGAAGGGCGGATGGGATCAATTAACCTGCCCCATAGAACCCCTTCAAATTGCCTTCCCCTCTGAATGAAAGGGTAGCGTCTGCAGACAATGAAACAACTATGCTGCTGAATACGCCGGTTTTGATCGTCCTACCGGCAATAGAACAACAAAAAGAAAACGCTCACCTTGCATGAGCGGTAACAGCGAGAGGAAGCTCTTCCATGTTTGATGGCTCCCTGAGTGGATGACTCGGTGTTGAGACTGGAAGGAGGGGTCAGGGGGGGTTGGTGATTATCCCTGTCGTCTTGAATGAATGGGAGGGTATGGTGAGATCTCCAGTTAAAACCAACATTTAGGCGCGCACACTGTCTGTTATCAACATTAGCCCGATAACAACGGCGCCGGCGGAAGGCTCTGCTCAGCTGTTACAGCCGCCGGACAGTGCGCTGTGCGTTTCCAATTCAAATTTAAACCAAACAATTAATATTGAAGTCCACCCGAGGATAGAAAGAGCAGAGCTCAACCCTCCCCCTCCCCCCCGAGGCAGTGTGCTTTGGGGCTAACCCGGGAAGGGGCGGTGGAAGGTGAAGCCCTCTTTGAGGCACAACAAACTCAAAGTACAATGGATACAATGGACGAAACACCCAGTAAAAGCACTGATGATTGGCGCAATGCTCTGGCAGAAAACTCTTGAAAAAGGCCGGACAATACAGTTTACGCTCCGAAAGACAAACAAGCAGAAATTGAGAAACCCTTATCGGAAAGGGAACAGAGAAAATTTCACAAAAGAAAATCCTCCCCTAGTGGGCATAAAACACTCGATGCGCAACAAATAAAAGGAAAACAGACTACAAAGAAAGTAGGAACTAACTTGAAATGCCCCAAAAATTATAAGAACAAACCTTTACCCTTCTCCACAGAACAACAAAGTACTATCAAGCACATTGAAACTCTTCTTCAAAAAATAATTGTTAGCAGAGGAAAGAGTTATGGAGGATGAACTCACTGACGCAGAGTTAATTGAAGGAACTTAAACTCTTAATTTGGATATACAACCTACGACAGCAAATATCAGTGGAATCTCCTCAGTGCCTAGAACATCACAAGAGGATCTTGTCGCAGACAAATCGGCACCTGACAAAGAGAAAGGAAGCCGCCAAGTCTGTGTTCTTTTGGATTCACCAACCCAAAGATGGCATTTTGGGAAACAACGAACCAATGTCCTAAAGGAGGTGGGGCTCTGGGAGAGCGCAAGAGCACCCTCATTATCAGAGACCGCCATCCCCCAAAAAACCAAGGATTGTTGTCAGACCCAGTTTGTATGGGGAGAGAAAGCTGTGCACGATCCTCCTTCTAGACAACAAAAAACACCACTAGTATCAAATATTCCAGGGTGGGGGAGGGCTCATTACTAGACCTAAGTGCGACAGTGGAGTGAGCCTATTATTGAGCCACCCGATCTGAGAAGATGAGAATGAGCAAATGATGGTGAAAGTATGTCCACTAAATAAAGTTGACAAAGAGAAATCCAAGAGTGAGGGAAGAGAAAAGGAAAAGAGGAAAAGTGGGGAGCAAAGTATGCCGTTTGGGATGACGCCGTCGACTCCTATCAACAGACGCACAAGTGAAATTCCACTATACGTGCAGAGAGAAACGCCCTCAAAGAAGCCCGACCTAATGACCATAATGTCAACGACACTATAGCACTGGCACCATTCTGCAAATTGTTTGAGACATCGAGTGATAACTTGAAAGAACATACATCACTGACTGCAGCAATGCATACAAAACTATCTTATCTGGAAGGCTATGTGATGGCTAAGATTGGAGATAAATCTCAAGATATAGAGGGCTCGATATTGAAGACCACAGCCTCACAAACGGACAACCCTCCAGGAGTACCTAAAAAGGTGCTCTGTTTATTGGTGGAAACACAAACTGATCAGGCACCAGTGATGACATTGCCTAAGGAGAGAGACCCTGTAACTGGATCAGCACCATCGAGGGGGCTCCTTCAACAGGTATCAGGAGAAATTGACACAGTGAGTGATGAAGGTACCCCGAATGGTCATACAAGAAGCTGTCTGAAGACGAGCATACAGAGGAAGGGGGACTCCTTGATTAAACGCAAAGGAAATGGCTCCATCTCCTATACTTCGGCATCAAGCCACGATATCGTTGCAATGATCGCAGAAGATCTTGCAGGAAAAACGAGACACAGGCCAGACGAGGGTAGGCAACCATCATACGGCATATTCTCGCAAAAACTCCATGGGAGTATAAGGGATGTGTCGAGGAAGGTATGAAATCCCGATTTAAAAGGCACTGTGGGGAAAAAGAAACCAAAAACATGGTACAAAGGAAGTAAAAGGAGCTTTTCTTAAAGTTGCAGGTAGAGAAGCACAAGACTCACAAAAGGTTATACAGATCCCTAATCGAACGAAAAAGAATTCACCCAGTAACTCGGACGAGGATGTAAATGATTCATCTGTGGATTTAATGGAGATGAGTCTATATACAATAGAAGACTCTGAGTCAGAGCTGATACCCCTAGCCCAGATGAAAAGAAAAGCAACATCACCACTGGATAAGGGTCGAGCTCGGGGAACCAGAATAAAAGATTAAAAGACAATAACTCAGGGAATTGCCCACCCAGCAGAAGGACAGAAAGCATCAGTTTCCCCTATTACCAGTGTCCCTTGGGGCGAGGAGAACACAGTCAAAATTAACAAAGGTGTTTAAAGCCCCAATGAAAACAGCCGATCTGGTAATAGAAGGGGGGGAGAGAGAGGGTGTTCTAAATCACCCCCAAAGAGAAAAACCAATAACAGAAAAAGTTACTTAGGGACTTTCTTGATCGAAGTTGTGCTGGATTAAAACACAGAGAAAAGGAAGAAAAGGAACATCACAATCAGAAACGGACTAGTCCACATTCTCGAAGTGAAAGGGAAAAACCCTCATTACATCGACAAGAAAAAAGGAGGGAGGGTGAGGCTAGAATTGAGGACACTTGATCTTTCAAATTAACGAAAATTTCAAATAAAATAGACAATCTGATTTTGAATCGACATACCATAATGAAGATTTGTGCCCAAATTCCGAGCTTCAGTCGTCTTCACTCAGATGAAATAAAGATTGTGGAGCCTATGCATGAAGGGAGAAAGGTCTGTTCATATCTGCATATAGTATCATCAAAAGTAAAATATCTACTTGGAAATTCAAGACGGAACTTTACAATCTGTCAAGAGAGGATTCAAGGGATGATTATAAAGGGGTATGCGATCAAAAACAAGATATCAAAACTCAGTGGGACCAGTCTAAACCTAAATCAACAAGGAACGGTTTAAGATCTCCTAGAAGACATTGTTCACCGGAAGTACGATCCCCTGAGTATGTTGAAAAAAAAGCTTATTGTGCTGGAAATACTGTGGAGAGAAGGCACAGGTGTAACGAGATTGATAATAAGGAGTGGGCACGACAGAGATGGCATTCCAAAAATTATGAAGGAGAACCACGTAGCAGTGAGTTGCAGAGATATCCTAAAGGGCCATTCTCCCGGAGATCAGCATATGACCAGGGTGAAATTGAAGTAAAAAGAGCACCCACTAACATCAGGGGGACTGACAACCTGGCCAAAGACTCAAAAATAGAGCCGAAAAACTGAACTTGGACTACTAGGGTCCACCAGGAGAAGAAATCTACTTAGCCACTAAAACGAGATAGTGATGGCCACGGCCAGAGTGGAAAGAACTACAGGAGACCTCTAAGAGGGGCTGAAAAATTGTGATGGGTTCCTGGAATACTTGGGGGTTTTGGCCATCTTACAACGAATTCTGATGTCAAGCTGGGAAAGTACGACATTCTGTGTCTGCAAGAGACCTGGTTAAGAACAAAACCGAGTTTTGATGGATGCGAATTAGCATTTTCACCTGCCGTCAAAGGATCCAAGAGGAGGCCTTCTGCAGGCCTTCTGATTGCAATTCGATCTGGCAGTGGTTTATCCCTTAAAGCTATATTAGTGACAACAGTTCTAATTCAAGCATTCCTGATTCAATGGCAGGAACAGAAGACCCCAGTTGAGTCCGGAACACCGTCAATGATTCTCCTAATTAATACATATTGGAATCCTGCAGTAATCAATGTGGATGTCTATCTAGAATTAATGGAAAACATCCTGGAAGATACGAATGCAACTCAAAAGATCGACTACACCATACTTAATCGAGATCTAAATGCAGTTTGTGATGAAAACGGGCCTCGGGACCTATCGAAGGCAAATGATCTCCATAATCTGCATAGCACAAGACAGCAGTCAGACTCTATAATCCCGACTTGGGAGTGCAATGGTAGGGGATTGATGATAGACCATAACTGTGTGTCGAGAGAACTTTTGGCACTTATCGAGAATTTCAAAGTTGTAAGAGCACTGAATACTGACCACAATTGCTCACGACTTGAAAAACTACTCGGCCAAAACTAAAAAACATGGCATCTGAACTGGAAACTTGCAATGGTAATTCTCGTCTACAATTAAGTGAACAGGATATAAAAATGCTTACAGCAAAATATCAGAATCAATCCGAGATGGGAACCATGCAGAGGAAGATTGAGACGGATTACCATCCATTGCTGGAAGTTTACAAAATGAACAAGAAGAAAATTCCTGGGACACAAAAATCAAGCCTTCACATGTATAATGCGACATTAGTGGCCAAGAGGCGAGTGTTGAGAAAGCTCAAACGGCGACCAAAAAAACTAAGAAACCCAAACCTTATAGAGGAGATGAGGCGCGAGGAGTGAATTTACAGAGCTTGGTTAAGACAACAACGATACCTACTCTATCAAAAAGACTCTGAAGAGATGCTCCATGCTCTGAGTGCGGAAAAATCAAGGGATTTCTGGTCGCTGATACGATCAAGGGGCAAAGAGTCTAATGAAGTGCTGCAAAACCATGTGGGAGAGGAAAAATTGGTAACCCACTTCACGGAATTGTAAAAATCTGGGAACAGATCTGTGTATTACAACTCAAAAAATGAAGGGAAGTGGAAAATTACATGTGTCAAGGGTTTTGACCCATGTTGAATCAATAGACTGGGTAGATGTGGAGATGAGCTGTCGCCGCCCACATTCACGCCAGAACCAGGAGAACCGCGCAGTTTTGCGCACAGCAAAGTGGTCCCCTGACCTGCCACCCACCAGTGCGAGCGTGAGGGGCCAGGAGTGCCATGAGTGAAATGTGGTGCCAAAGGAAAAACACTAATGCCATGTTAAGCAAGGATTATATATTATCAAGTAAAATCCCCTTTTTTTGGAATGCATTAATTCAAGACAGATCCCAAAAATGGGTGCAGTACAAGCTTTGTCCACAAACCGGCGCTAGCGGTCTAAACTCTGACAGGAGAACTGCTACTTCAGAAGCTAATCAGCCGCCTGAGACAGATGGAAACTTCAAAGGCCCGCTGGTTATTTAAAACTCTTAACCACCTGCTGTTCCCAGAGACAATCTGATTGCATTAACAGGCCAAGAGGCTGGGAAACCTTCTCACCTCAGAGACCCACACAACAGCCCAGGAAATCACAGGTTTCTGTTAATCAAATGCAGAGTGGCCCCCTGGTCTGTTGACCTCAGCCTGCCGGACACAACCCAATAGACTCTTTCCCTTGAATGGGGTATGTTGATTTCCAGTGTGAACTGTAAACAGAGCCCTGCCTGGGCGAGGAGAGACATGTGGTACTCCTAAGTTTCTGGGGGCGGACCCAGACACTTTTGTGGAATCATATTGCAGCAAATATGTTTAAGTTAATTGCTTCTAAAATATTGTATTAAGCTCACAAAAATGTGCAATTTGGAGAACCTTAATCTAAGAAATGTACCCACAATTCAAGACTTGATTCAACTTTGTACCATGTTCTGAGGCAAAACCCCGCTATTTATTGATATTACAGACACTGGGTTTATGCTAGAGACCTAGTAAATTACTGGAATGTGTGTAGAAGGAGGGTGTACATTTGTGTAATTTTTGATACAGATTTAACATTGGTAAACCAACTAAAAACGAAAATAAGTTGTCATTTTTTAATGCAAGCTCTTAGGAAGATCAGAGTTGAACAAGCATGGACCATAAATTATCTGTAATATGTACATGTAATGTCAAACAACTGTATATCTGGGAAGTATGTGTAGTTATGAAAAATGATTTCTAAGCAAAAGTAAAGGGGCGTTCTTCAATAGATCATAAATGGCTGACATCACTCTGACACTCCATTTCCTTCCCCCAATCAAGTAGGAGAGGGGAACTTTGCCAATGATAAGTCGTGAAGGGCAGGCTTAGCTATGCCCAGGCATACACCCATTTGCAAAAGACATAAAAAGAGCCACTGGAAGCCAGATAGGACTTTCTTTTCTTTTTCACTTTCTGTGGAGCATTTTGACAGACAACTCCACATCCTGATTTCAGACTTCACAACCAGAAACTCCAAGAACTCTAGAACCCAACAGCTGAACTCCTATCAGCAGGCCTTCAAAACCTAGCAACCAAACCAAACTATTCAGACAGCCGGGCTGAGCTGTCTGATTCTGGCTAAAACCCTGTGCCAGAAACACCCAGAAAGCAGAGCTGTACCCAGAACCAGAGACCAGACCGCCGTGCAGTGCCAAGAACTTTTGTCAGAACCAGAGATGTAGACCGCTGTGCAGTGCCGCTAGCAGAGCTGACCCAGATCGCTGTGAGCAGAACCAGGCGGAGATCATCCGTGGCGAGAGAACCGCCAGGAGTCCAGTCCAACCGGTTGACCTGATCCGTGACGAAGTCGCATTCCTGTCCAAAATCTAGTGTGAGTACCCAGCTAGCACTGCGCCAAAACCAATCTCTTAGTTTAAAATAATCTAATCCAAACTATTTTAACCTATTAGAACTGCCTCCTAGAATCGTGTCATTCTGTCATCTTTAAAACTGAAAACTGTCATCTGTCATTCTGAAACTGTGATTTCATTTCTGAAAAACTACCTTCACAAAATCGTCCGTATCTCCGGAACCGTTTGTGCTAGGAGCGAGTTTTAACTGTCATCTTAAAGCTACCCCTTATAGTGCCTCTGTAATTGCGCTTGACGCACGTGACTAAATTGCAGCGATTTGCGATTTGGCTAAATTTCTTCACGTGTTAAAATAGCAGCTCCTTGCTTTCCTTTGCTGAAATTCGTTTGCCTTCTGACAATCATTCATAGAGCATTGCTAAAGTGATCCTGAACTAATACAAAGTAGCTGTCACCCACCCTGAACCTCCTATAGGGAATTAAAAGCAATTTTAGCACATTTCTCACTTCATTGTCATCACATTCAAAGCATTTTGGGCCTGTGTTTAAAACTTCTACCTGTTTTCCTCTAAGCTTGCTAGGGGGGAACTGAATTATATTTGATTGCATTCCTGAGAACTGTGTGCTTTCCTTCCATCTCATTACATTGCATAAAGGGGGGGTGAATTGCTACCAAGGGGAAAAGTGATTACATTGTTTTGGTTGAAATCATATCTAGTTTATTTTCCGTACTGCATTTCATTCATCATTGCATTGTCTTTGAAGCCATGTGAGCATTCTCAGCTACTTTATCCTTTCTGTATCAACTTCTAAGCCATTAAAAAGAGTGTACCACCATAACACTATCCATTGTTGATCAACATCATATTCTCCAGTGTGATATCAAATATTAATTTATTATAAAAGTGTGATAGATATATATATATATTGTTTAATTTTCAAATAAACCTTTTAATTTGCAAAACAAACCTACTTCTTGGCTCAGTGGGGTCAGGGGGATTCTAAGAGAGGGGTGTTATATAAGGGTTGTCATCCAGAGTACACAAACTTGACATAATAATATATAAATAAGGGCTTCCCTTGAGCAATCCCAGACAAGGCACTGACTTAATGGGACTGCTTGATTGGAGTCTTTAACAAAGTGGGGGCTCGTAGCCTGGGATTCTGGATTAGATCTATCACTTGTGCAGATTAATACAGTGTGCTAATTGACAGAATATATAAACTCTGTTGGATCACCACGCCGTGTTACACTGTAAAAACACCCCTCAAAGGAACGCTCTAAGGAAACGGTCTGTTTTGCAAAATAAAATACAAACTTCTGTAAGTCAGGAAGGAAATCAAATTCCAGAATGACGACCTTGGTAGATATCAAAATAGCCAGAGAACACCACTTACATAAGCTATTTGTGAGAGGTGAATGGGCTCATCAAGGCCAGGCGGTCTGGTTGCAGGCAATCGCACCCCAGATCAGTGAAACAGGGTCAGATATATGGAGAGATCAGGGTCCCTTACATGTAGCCCTGAGTGAACTATATATGGCCCCTAAGGCCAAGGATGAGCACAACAAGATTGCCAGTGTAGCAGCATATTTATATTTACATATGGGAGCCATACAGGACAAATGTGCTGAAGGCCAAGATCTGGCAAATAGGCAACTGATGGCATTAGAGAAGGCCCAATCTGACCTGGTCTCTTCTGAGCAGAGGCTGCAGAGGAGCCAGGAGTCAGAAAATGATAGTAGGCAGTATATTATTAAAATAAAGGAGGAAATGGATATCCTGAAACAGGAAAAGTCTGACCAGGATAACAGATTGCTGGCCTTGCAGAAGGAGTACCAAGAAGTTTGGGACTCCCTACTGCAGAGCCAGAAAAAGCTGGAGCAACAACTGGACTTCAATAGGGCATGCGCAGAGCAGGTAGTCACCCTGCAAAGCCACCTAAACAGAGAGAAAGAGGAAAG
Organism: Ambystoma mexicanum; assembly: GCF_040938575.1. Lineage (NCBI taxonomy): Eukaryota > Metazoa > Chordata > Amphibia > Caudata > Ambystomatidae > Ambystoma > Ambystoma mexicanum. The sequence goes on from NC_090923.1 coordinate 116,831,291, forward strand.
CAATACAATGATTTTGAAAGACCTGGATACCCAGGCAGAGTTTGATGAAGAGCACCAGAAAGCTGGTGCCCTTCAACGGCAGAGGGACGACCTGGCGGCACAGATGCAGGCTCTTACTCAGGAAAGGGATACCTTAGGCCAGGAAGTCTGCCACTTAAAAAGGAAAATGGAAGAAAATCACCTGGCCCTCCAGGGGCTGGGTGACCTCCAAAAAGAGCATCAGAACTTGTTAGAGCACACCAGGAGGGTGGAAGATGCTCTGGCAAGAAAGGAGCAGGCCAGTAGGGATGGGACCTAGGAGGTAACCCTCCTGCAGCAAAGACTGGCCCAGTACTCCAGGACCAATCAGGAGGCACAGAGAGAGAATGAGGCTCTCTGTCAGCACAATGATAGGCTCCAGCAACAGGTAGCCATGCAGGAGAGACTGATAGAGTCTAGTAAGGCCTTGGTTGAGGAACTGAAAGCCCAGGCTCTTGCATTGCAACAATGAGCAGGGGCTGATAGAGATGAAGTTCGCTGGGAAAGGGAAACACCTGAGCATAACCTCAGGAGCCCTAGTACCAGAGGCCTTCATCTCACCCAGTCCCTTGACTCTGCCACCCTCATGTCCCCTGGTGCACATGAGCACAGGGCCACAGGGATGGCAGATTACTATCCAGCCAAAAGGATGGTGCTCATAGGCCAGTACCACCCAGGAATGGATGGGCGGGCATCCGGGTATGTGCACCCAAGCTCAGTGCAATTTAGTGGGGAACCCCAGGAGAGTAGGCCCACTAAGGGCATCCTGAAAACCTCTGCCCAGTTAGGTCAGTGGGGGGGGGGTACCCATCAAATCCTGGTAGCAAGGAGGGATCTGAAGACTCCTCTGAGCATCACAGGACACAGGAGACCAGGTCCCCACATTCTGCCAGCCATTCCCAGGCTCGCAGAATCCGGGAAAACCTGGAAGATCAGACGGGCACCTCTGGGAGCAGTGCCTCTGAGTCGGAGGATGAATGGACCAGGGTTACCCGAACAAAAAAGGCCAATAAGGCAAAAAAGGGCCTTGCTTAAGGACCCCTTAAAACAGATTAAGGCAATCAGGAGTGTCATCACGCCGTATCACAAGAACTCCAAGTATTCTGTGTGGGAATACTTGGAGCTCTTTGTGCAAATGATGGAGACCTTCCATTTGAAGGACAGCAGTAGCTGCATCCAGTACTTCAAATGGACATTCTCCCCAGAATACTCCAGTTTCTTTGCGGGGCTGGAGGACCAAAATCATTCAAGATGATCCACCCATAGGGCGGCCTTCCTGAAACACTTTTCTGTGCATAGAAATCCCCAAGAGGCTCGCAAGGCAGCCTACAATCTGCAATGTGGGGAGGATCAGGCCCCACAAGAATTCGTGCAAGAATTGAAGCGTGCCTTTGCGCAGACCACCAGAAGGGTGCGCACGGACAGCAGAGAATTCGTCAACACATTTTTCCATGCTCTCCCCAAATACATAATGACCCAGCTCGTGAGAGATTTTCACGAGAAATGATCTTTAGACTGGGTCATTGAGCAAGCCACCCGCATCTATGAGGTGCAGAAACCGGTGGAAAACAAGAATCAGCCAAAAAAAAAAAACATACAACAGCACCCCTGCTGTTGCCAAGGTGGCAGAGGTAAAGGTTGCCCCCGTTTTAGATTTGGAGATGGGGGGACCTAAAAACCTGCCTGCACCAAATAGTTCACAGCCCAGAAGGCCCTCGGGCCAGTCACAGACAGGGAGTCAAGGAGGTGGTCCCACAAATGGGGTCCCTTGCTCCCCTGATTATGTAAGTCCCCGCTACAAGGGAAACCGACCCATCCTGGGTTATGTGTGTACTCCTCCAGCCCATGGGGGGGGGATCCAGCCAAGCGCCTAACCCGGGGAACTTCCCTCCTAACTTCCCCCAGGAGGGCAGAAATTCACCAAATCCAAACCCAATTTCCAACCCCAAAACCATCCATGCTTCTTTCCCTAATTCCCTGAGCCAAGACAACCTAATCCGGGAGAGGGGAGGCCAAGGGTGGAGGGGTACCCAAATCTTCTCAACCCAGGGTATTACCAGAGAAGGGATAGCTACCCTTCCCGGGATCAGCCCAGGGGAGAAAACAGGACCCCGTATCAGCCTGAGCGGGTTTCCCAATTAGAGCACCAGGTTCAGAACATGGCACAGGATTTGGGCCGCATGCTGAGGGCCCAACAGAACCCTCAGATGGGCATGCCGGCACAGAATGCCCCAAACTCTGGAACTAGTGCTCCAGAACAATGACGGGGGCAGCACCCCGATAACCCACCGGTTCCCAGGGAGGAGGCACAAGGGGAAGGTGGGTGTAAAGCCTTGGAGGAAGCTTCCTTCCCAACTTGTAAACAGCCCCTGGAAACCCAGGAACCGGAAACAAAATATCCTACCCCTGAAAGTCTGCCACCCAAGGAGCAGAGAGGAGGTAGGAGAAACAAAGGACCTAAACAGACCCACTTTGTGGAGGAGGTACAGGTCTTCCAATTTGAGGGAGAGGGATCCTCAGAGGATTTTGAGAAAAGGATCTTCTCCTTCAGAGATGGGGCAACTCCTCCCAAGGAAAAATGGGTCCGAAGGGATTCCAATCCAGACTGGGTAGATGTGGGGATTGAGCTGTCGCCGCCCATCATTCTATCCCAGAACCAACTAGACCAAAAACCCCTGGTTCAAACCCATCCAGGTGACTGCCTCCAAAAAGGGGGGGGGGGCCCAGAACCCGAAACCATTTCCAGTTGCCAACTTTTTCTTTCAGATTCCCCAGGCTCTCCACAGAATTCTGCCCAAATCTCTTCTCTCGCCATGTCCAAAACCAGAAAATAAGCCCACCAGATGTCCAAAAATGTGCATTATCTGTGCCCCCTTGAGGAGAAGGAGGGAAGATACTATACCCCGGTACAAGTACAGGGGCAGGGTGCAATTTTGGCACTGGTGGACACTGGATCCCAAGCTACCCTTCTGTCCAAAAGGGCCTTTGATGAACTAAATGCAGGAAGGGGGGAGAATTACCGTATTCCTCTCACCTCTCATCCTGGACAACTGCTGAACTTTGACGGGAAGGAAATTCCCGTCGAGGGGACTGCAGACTTGGACATTAAAATTGAGCCACACAAGGTGAAACACCCGGTCATAGTAGTGACTCCAGAGGGCACCCCTTGTTTACTAGGGAATGACCTCCTGAGAAGGTTGTCACCCCTGATAGATTGTGTAAACAGGGTCCTCTGGACCCAGACTAGCCGGCCAATAAAATTAAAACAGAGTGTCAACCATGTTAGTTTAAATGGCACCTGCCACATGGTTGAACAAAAATCTTACCAAGTAGAATTTCACTTCCAGAACAACCAAATTCCAGACGTGACAGTAATAGCAGTAGGACAACAGACTGGTGATGGGGGGACCTCTCTATTTCTGAAAATCAACCTTCCTTCCAGTTTAAGGTGGTATTCCACACTGGAAGGAAACACTCTGAAATTCTTTACTAATCCACAATCAGAAACTCCCACTCCTATAGTCCAGAAAGATGTGAAATCAGCTCAGAGCCTGGCTGATATTCAGCAAATTGGAGATCAGTTGTTCATCCCTGTTCAGTTAAATGGTGGGAAGGACTCTGTTCTCGCCCGAGTGTGTGTGAACAACGGTAAGAGCTTCATTAGCGAAGCCATGTTCCGACAACTCCCAAAAGATCCAGCCATTCCCACATTGAAACTGATAGACAAATGGGAAATGGACCTCAAAGCACCTAATTCCAAACATCTACTGCCAAGCAGGTGTATGCTCAAAATCTCCATTGGCAACAAGAGCATAGTCCATAATTGTTGGGTCGTGCGAGACGTCACTGCCGCCTTTTACTTAGGCAGTGACATTCTCAATCGCTTTGCCATTAGTTTGGACCTAATAAACTTCAAAGCTTGGTCCCGATTAGCGGATAATCCCATGGGCTTTGATGATCCAGTAAAAGCATTTAGGTCAGCTCAATTGCTACCTTATGCAGTCGAAATTCAGATTAAAGAGGAAGTCACCATCCCAGAAAGGACCTGACAATTCTCCCTGGAAGTGAAAGTTAAAAGAGGACAAAAATTGAAAAACCCTGATGCTTATATTCATCTAAATGCTTTCCTTCAACAGCAAGGGTTAGGGGTAAACCCAACACCATTAGTCAACATAGAACATGACACCATTCCAATAGAGGTGGATAACAGCGACTTAAAGCGTATTACTCTAGCCGCAGGCACCATTATTGGAATGGCGGTTGATGACCGATTTCTCCATTGATTTAGGAAATGAACTCTTAGGACCAATCCCCAAGGACTGTTTTGACAGTGATGACAATACCACACCAGACAGGATCTTTACCCGGCATGGGGGGAACTTCCTGGTGTACACTTCTTGCCTTTATGGTAAGGAAGATGTGACTTGTGACTTCAGGAGGGATGAGGTGATTTTCCAGGTCCATGAGGGCTGCCTTTCCCACCTGAAGCCTCCAGTCCAAACCAGCACTCTGACCAGGGACTTCTCCACCCAGCTGGAGGAGGCCGCTGAGATAGCAAAACCAGAAGTCTTTCCAGGCTTCAGGCAGATGGTGGAAGAGAGAGTCAACCTGGCTGATACCTGTGTGACTCTGGAACATAAGTAAAAGTTGAAACAAGTTTTCTTGGATTTCCAAGATCTCTTTGCGGTAGACTCCTATGACTGTGGTCGCACCGACATCCACACAACAACAATTCCCACGGATCCTGGCATGACTCCAGTGTTTGTGAAGCAATATCGCTTGCCTCTCACATCCATGGAGCCCCTTACTGAAATAATTAAGAACCTTGAGTCCCGGGGAATAATCCGTCCAGTCCACAGCACTTTCAATAATCCGGTGCTGGGAATATTGAAGCCAAACGGCCAGTGGAGACTCTGCGCCGACCTTAGGGAGCTCAACAAACGGGTCCATACTTCCCGATGGCCTCTGCCCTACATTGACCAAGGGCTGGCCCAGATTCAGGGGTCAAAGATATTCACTGCAATAGACCTGACCAATGGATACTGGACCGTGCCTGTCAGTAGGGAGGACCAATACAAACTGGCTTTTACCTTTTGGGGCCAGCAGTGCACATGGACCCGGACTCCCTTCGGATACCTCAACTTCGGCAATGAATTCAACATTTTCCTACATAAGGCCATGCCCGACCTGGGTGCGAGGGGTAACCTGGCTTATGTAGATGATGTCCTCATCAAAAGTTAATCGGTGGAAGAACACATAGCGGAGATCCGTTATGTTCTGACACAGTTGAGGGCCGCCGGAGCAAAACTTTCCTTTTAATTTCTTGGGGCATGAGATTACTCCTCAGGGTCTCTGTCACTAAGAAAAGAAAGTGGAAGCACTCCAGAAACTGAAGGATCCCACAACCCTGCGGGAACTAAGGAGCCTCCTTGGACTGACTAATTACAGCAGAAAGTTCATTGAGGGCTACACAGAGTTCACCAGACCCTTGATTCATCTTTTGAAGGGGGGAGTCAAGTGGGAATGGGGTCCAGAACAATCCGAGGCAGTAAGACAACTCAAAAGAAGCCTCTCACAAGCGCCTTGCCTAGCTTACCCTGTCAGAAACAAGGAGTTCTTCCTGGAGACAGGGTTCTCTAATACGTGCTTGACGGCAGTGTTATACCAAAAACATGACAAGGTCAATAAAGTAATCTCCTTAGCGAGCAAAACTTTATCCTCTGTGGAGGAAAAATTCAACGATTGTGAAAAGGCACTCCTGGCCACGGTGTGGGCATTGAAGAATTACCGCCCGTTTATCCAGGGGGAACACATCATAGTGGAGACTCCACACCAGCCTCTGCAATATCTCCAAAGTGACAGAATCCGGGCCGGAAATGTGAGTAATTCCCAAATTACTTCCTGGATTCTGTCAATGCAAGGCTTTCCTGTGGAGGTCAGATATGGCCAAAACAAGAAGAGTCCCCTCGCGCAAGGTCTGGCTGACTTGCATGATTCTTCCTCGAGACAGTTTTCTCTGGCACAAAGTCTAAAAATCAAGGACAACATGGAGGCATCCCTTAATTCCCCACACAACGTCTTTGAAGAAGACAAGTGTGAGGGGATGCCCACTGTCTATGTGGATGGATGCTCTTACCATGTTGACAACAACGGGGAAAAAACACTCGTGGTCGGCGTAGGGAACGCATGGGTGAATGAGTCCCCAGAACCCTCCGCTGGATACAAAATTGGTCCCCAAAGTAGTCAGGTGGCAGAATTGATGGCTGTGCATCAAGCCATCCTCACTGCTGTCCAACATCAACTCCACGAACTGGTCATAATCACAGATTCGGATTATGTATGGAACGGGTTTGTGGAGCACCTGGTTAACTGGAAAACCAGAGGCATGCTATGTGCTAATAACAAACCTTTGAAACATGGGAAGTTAATTCAAAACATTGATGATCTGGTCACCTCGAATGGGATGACCATCTACTGGAAAAAGATCAAGGGTCATTCCAAAGTAGAGGGACCAGACAAAACTGGAAATGACTTAGCTGATCAGCTGGCCAAAACCGGGGCCATCCAAGGGGATCTAATAGAGATTGAGTCCCTGTTGGGGGAAATCCAGGTCACTGCTATCACTAGGTCCCAGACAAATGCTCACAATGATCTTTCAACTGCACAATGGAGTAAGGAGACCCCTGATGCTGATTTAATTACGGCTCAAAAGGGGGATCCAATAATTGGTAAATTTTACCAACACACTGAGGACCCTGAGAACTTTCCCCTGATGGATACCGATTACATTGGGAAGGAGGACCTTCGAGTGTTGATGAAATGTCCAAGGATGCTCCGAATCCAAGACGGTTTGTTGGCAAGGAAATCCCAAGCTGGCCATGATCAGTGGGTGGTTCCTACCTCATTCTGAAGCCTGATGTTAAATCACGCCCATGATGCGGCCACCGCCGGTCATAGGGGGTTTCACACAACACTGGAAATCTTAAGAGAGGTTGCATACTGGCCACACATGGGGCAGGACCTCGACCAATACTTGAAGGGGTGTCTGGTGTGTGCACAATTTCAGCCATCATCCCTCACACACCGTGCGCCTCTCCAAAGGAGGGGGAGGACACTGCCATGGTCCGATTTGCAAATCGACTTCGTAGGCCCTGTAATTCGCTCGTCTAGAGGAAACAAGTACATGTTGATGGTTACATGCTTGTTTACCAAGTGGGTGGAATGTCTCCCGGCCCCAAACTGCAAGGCAGGAACAGCAGCTGCCCTGATGATTAACCACATCTTTTCCCGTTTTGGTCTACCTCAAAGGATTGAGTCAGACGGAGGTAGCCACTTCACCAGTGAAGTAATGACAAAGATGTAGGAGATACTGGGGGTCAAAAGGAAGTTACATATTGCTTACCGGCCAGCTTCTTCTGGAGCAGTAGAGAGATACAACCGAACCATTGTGAGCATCTTAAAAAAGTTTGTGGCAGATTCTGGGCCAAGTTGGGCTATCCGATTACCTCTGGTCCTAATGGCCATCAGATCTACCCCTTCATCTGCAACTAAAGTGTCACCATTTGAGGTGATGACCAGACGCAAGATGGTACTTCCCCAGCATTTGCTCTACAGGACCCAAGAGCAGACACTGATAAATGCCTCCACAACACATGAGTATGTGGAGAATTTAAGGAAACACCTTCAGCATGCTTTTGCCTATGCTCAGCGGACTCTAGAAAGATCAGCTGATAGCATGAAAACCCACTACGACCTGAAGACCACCAGGAAGGAATATACTGTGGGAGACCGGGTCTATCTATACAATTTCCTTAGGAACCAGGCCAAACAGCGAACATTTTTGCCTACATGGAAGGGACCGTTTGAAATTATAGACAAGGTCTCCCCAGTAGCGTATAAGATCCGCATCCCCAAAGGTAGTGTGCCGGAAGGGGAAGACAAGTGGGTACATATAAATCAGCTAAAGTGTTGCCATCCCAGGCACACTCTGCAGCAACTGGAGGAGTCCTCTGCAATACCAGAGGGGACCGCTCCAGATTAATTCAGTTCCACCCTAAAATATCCCACATATAGTCTCTAAAATATTATGATTCTTGTATGCAACTGTCTTTGAATTATATCTTGTTTTTCAAAATAAGAATGCTTTGTCTCTTGATTTACAAAATGTACATGCCGTCCCACTAGATCAATAGTGGAGGAGAAATGTCTAAGAATAGGTATTGCCGCTTTTGCTTTATCATCCTAGGAGAGATGAAACCATGGAGACTGACCAAGGAGGATGACGACCGGGGACCGTGAGCAAAGATCCGAGGGGCCCAGGGTACCGCCCAATATTCCCATCAGGCCCGGCGAGGAGAACCGATCGATCCAACCGGATGGAGGAAAAGATGCCGAACTGTGCCATCTACGGAATTGGAAGAAGATGATCAAGCGCGTGGATCAAAAACATCCTCTGCACCCCCTCGACTCGAAATCAAAGTGCAGTCGTGCGGGTGGGGGGGGGTTGTCAAGTCTTTTGACCCATGTTGAATCAATAGACTGGGTAGATGTGGGGATGAGCTGTCGCCACCCACATTCACGCCAGATCCAGGAGAACCGTGCAGTTTTGCGCACAGCAAAATGGTCCCCTGACCTGCCACTCACCAGTGCGAGCGTGAGGGGCCAGGAGTGCCATGAGTGAAATGTGGTGCCAAAGGAAAAACACCAATGCCATGTTAAGCAAGGATTATATATTATAAAATAAAATCCCCTTTTTTTGGAATGCATTAATTCAAGACAGATCCCAAAAATGGGTGCAGTACCAGCCTTGTCCACAAACCGGCGCTAGCGGTCTAAACTCTGACAGGAGAACTGCTACTTCAGAAGCTAATCAGCCTCCTGAGACAGCTGGAAACTTCAAAGGCCCGCTGGTTAATTAAAACTCTTAACCACCTGCTGTTCCCAGAGACAATCTGATTGCATTAACAGGCCCAGAGGCTGGGAAACCTTCTCACCTCAGAGACCCACACAACAGCCCAGGAAATCACAGGTTTCTGTTAATCAAATGCAGAGTGGCCCCCTGGTCTGTTGACCTCAGCCTGCCGGACACAACCCAATAGACTCTTTCCCTTGAATGGGGTATGTTGATTTTCAGTGTGGACTGTAAACATAGCCCTGCCTGGGAGAGGAGAGACATGTGGTACTCCCAAGTTTCTGGGGGCGGACCCAGACACTTTTGTGGAATCATATTGCAGCAAATATGAGTTAATTGCTTCTAAAATATTGTATTAAGCTCACAAAAATGTGCAATTGGAGAACCTTAATCTAAGAAATGTACCCACAATTCAAGACTTGATTCAACTTTGTACCATGTTCTGAGGCAAAACCCTGCTATTTATTGATATTACAGACACTGGGTTTATGCTAGAGACCTAGTAAATCACTGGAATGTGTGTAGAAGGAGGGTGTACATTTGTGTAATTTTTGATACAGATTTAACATTGGTAAACCAACTAAAAACGAAAATAAGTTGTCATTTTTGAATGCAAGCTCTTAGGAAGATCAGAGTTGAACAAGCATGGACCATAAGTTATCTGTAATATGTACATGTAATGTCAAACAACTGTATATCTGGGAAGTATGTGTAGTTATGAAAAATGATTTCTAAGCAAAAGTAAAGGGGCGTTCTTCAATAGATCATAAATGGCTGACATCACTCTGACACTCCATTTCCTTCCCACAATCAAGTAGGAGAGGGGAACTTGGCCAATGATAAGTCGTGAAGGGCAGGCTTAGCTATGCCCAGGCACACACCCATTTGCAAAACACATAAAAAGAGCCACTGGAAGCCAGATAGGACTTTCTTTTCTTTTTCACTTTCTGCAGAGCATTTTGACAGACAACTCCACATCCTGATTTCAGACTTCACATCCAGAAACTCCAAGAACTCTAGACCCAACAGCTGAACTCCTATCAGCAGGCCTTCAAAACCTAGCAACCAAACCAAACTATTCAGACAGCCGGGCTGAGCTGTCTGATTCTGGCTAAAACCCTGTGCCAGAAACACCCAGAAAGCAGAGCTGTACCCGGAACCAGAGACCGACCGCCGTGCAGTGCCAAGAACTTTTGTCAGAACCAGAGATACAGACCGCTGTGCAGTGCCGCTAGCAGAGCTGATCCAGATCGCTGTGAGCAGAACCAGGCACAGATCGTCCGTGGCGAGAGAACCGCCAGGAGTCCAGTCCAACCGGTTGACCCGATCCGTGACGAAGTTGCATTCCTGTCCAAAATCTAGTGTGAGTACCCAGCTAGCACTGTGCCAAAACCAATCTCTTAGTTTAAAATAATCTAATCCAAACTATTTTAACCTATTAGAACTGCCTCCTAGAATCGTGTCATTCTGTCATCTTTAAAACTGAAAACTGTCATCTGTCATTCTGAAACTGTGATTTCATTTCTGAAAAACTACCTTCACAAAATCGTCCCTATCTCCGGAACCGTTTGTGCTAGGAGCAAGTTTTAACTGTCATCTTAAAGCTCAGATTCTAAGCTTTCCAACGAACCTAATACCGACTTGCTATAGTGCCTCCGTAATTGCGCTCGACGCACGGGACTAAATTGCAGCGATTTGGCTAACTTTCTTCACGTGTCAAAATAGCAGCTCCTTGCTTTCCTTTGCTGAAATTAGTTTGCCATCTGACAATCATTCATAGAGCATTGCTAAAGTGATCCTGAACTAATACAAAGTAGCGGTCACCCACCCTGAACCTCCTATAGGGAATTAAAAGCAATTTTAGCACATTTCTCACTTCATTGTCATCACATTCAAAGCATTTTGGGCCTGTGTTTAAAACTTCTACCTGTTTTCCTCTAAGCTTGCTAGAGGGGAACTGAATTATATTTGATTGCATTCCTGAGAACTGTGTGCTTTCCTTCCATCTCTTTACATTGCATAAAGGGTGGGTGGTGAATTGCTACCAAGGGGAAAAGTGATTACATTGTTTTGGTTGAAATCATATCAAGTTTATTTTCTGTACTGCATTTCATTCATCATTGCATTGTCTTTGAAGCCATATGAGCATTCTCAGCTACTTTATCCTTTCTGTATCAACTTCTAAGCCATTAAAAAGAGTATACCACCATAACACTTTCCATTGTTGATCAACATCATATTCCAAGTGTGATATCAAATATTAATTTATTATAAAAGTGTGATATATATATATATTATTTAATTTTCAAATAAACCTTTTAATTTGCAAAACAAACCTACTTCTTGGCTCAGTGGGGTCGGGGGGATTCTAAGAGAGGGGTGTTATATAAGGGTTGTCATCCAGAGTACACAAACTGGACATAAAAATATATAAATAAGGGCTTCCCTTGAGCAATCCCAGACAAAGCACTGACTTAGTGGGACTGCTTGATTGGAGTCTTTAACACATGTGAAGTGGATCAAATTGAAATGAAAATTAAAAAGTTGAACAACTCACGGGCGGCAGGTCCCGATGGGATTACCAACTTTGATTTAAAACAGTTCCTGGAAACCTGGGCGCCTTTCATAAGCGCAATTTTCCAGAATGCTGTAAAAGCAAGTGATATTCCATCATCATGGAAGACGGCGCATGTCATGTCAATTTCTAAAACAAGTGATAAAGAAGATCCTCTGCAATACCGGCCAATTGCGCTCCTTGATGCGATAGGCAAAATTTTTGGTTCAATTGCCCTGGATAATCTACAAGAGTGGATAAATCAAACAAAGACTTATGACCCACTACAAGCGGGATTTGTTAGAGGTCTGGGCACAACGATTAACATCTTGCTACTAAGTGCCCTTAAAGCAAAAGTGAAGGACGGCTATACCTAGTATTCATCGACCTGGTCCAGGCTTACGATCGGGTGGACCGGGAATCCTGTGGAAGAAGCTAGAATATCTAAATTGCCCTAGATCAATTCTGAAACCAATAAGAGCACTGTACTCTCAAACATCGATGAGGGTGAGACTGAATAAAGCTGGTCAACTATCAAGAGAGATTCCTACGACACGTGGGATAAAACAGGGCTGTCCCCTTGCGCCAGCGTTCTACAATTCCTATACATCGGATTTCATGGACTCCCAAATCACGATCAGAGGCTTTCCACCGACTCTAGGTACTGACAAGATCCCTAGATTGATTTACACAGATGACATTATACTAATAGACCAAACACCTGTGCGCCTGCAGAGGCAGTTGAACAATCTATTGGTCTATTTGGAAAATAACAATTTGGAATGAAATAAAACAAAAACCAAAGTAATGACGTTTGAGAAAGGTGGAAAGGCCAAAAATAACATACGTTGATGGGATTCTCTTGGAGAAAGTAAAAAACTTTAAATATTTTTGGAATCACAATGAATAATAGTAGATCGGAAACCCCAATGCAAGAATACCTGCAAGAAAAACTTAAGTCTTTAATCAGTCAAACTAAAGTAGTGAATCGAAGGTTCGGGCGATTTTCAATGCTTCCAGTTATGGATTTCTACAAGGCCAAAGTCCTACCGACCATAATTTATGGAGTAGAAGCCATGCCAGGGCTGCCGTCTGCAGTATGGCAAAAATTGGAAGGATGCTTCTAGCGGGAAGTTCTCAATCTTCCCCAGTCGACTCCAATGGTAGCAATTCGTAGAGAATTAAGTTTGAGTTCAATGAAAGCTCTAGTGGAGCGGAATAGCATGATGCTATATAGAAAGGCCATTGATCCTTCATCAAAACCAATTCTCCAAATCATCAAAAAAGAAATGGAGAATGAACAAAACTGATGCCATTAACATGGAGGAACAACAACAGACAGCTACTAGAAAAAATTGGAAGCACAGAAGAGGAACTGATAAGTAATCCTACAAAAGTTAACAAATGATTGCTAGAATTGGACTGGATTGAGACAGAGAAGGCTGCAAATCGTTGCAAACTGATGGAAGACCTCCCAATGAATCCCAAAAAATTAAACGAGATTTTACCTTAATGAAATTTCATGACCATCGAACTCAGCAATGTTTTTTACGAATCAGATTGAACTTGATCAACAAAAATGAAATTTTAGCGATACGAGGCAAAGCTACCTCTAATAAATGCCGATTCTGTAGCAGTACCACTCAAGTGGAGATGAGAAGGCATCTCCTCTTGTCATGCAAAGGAGTGAAGGAAATAAGACATACTTGTCTAGGCCACTTCTTTATGGACCTCCATTCCTACAGTGAAGAGGACTGGTGGGCCCGATTATTGAGTGGCGAAAAGACATGCTGGATCATAGCCTTGGTGGGCTTCTTTGGGCAGCTTGGATTGGATGAAGCCAGGACTGAGACACTAGACCGGTGAAGAGAAGTTAAACCAAGTTAAGAAGACCAAGGCGAAGCAGTAGCGGAGTATTCAACATTAAACACATAGGAGGATTGTTTTCTTGATTCCTTTTTGTAAAAATTGTTTTATACAATTAAATCAAAAATAAAACATGTTTTTAAAAAATAATGTATAGCCATCTTAGAGCCTGTCAATGCTCCTGCACTGGACCTTTTCACGAATCCTATTGGAGATCAGAAGAAACTACAGCTCCTAGATTCGGCACCAACTCGTGCTAACTAACGCGTGTACACATAGATTATGTTCATACATAGTGGCGACCAAAAAAACCTGAAACACTACATAAATACCTATGGATGTTCCCAAATTGAAAATGGATGATTGCATTTTTACGTCTTACGTTATTTATATCCCACCAGGGAGCCACTTGGGTGTAGGCTGCAGGTATCTAGAGAACAAAGACTGTAGATGTGGGTGTGTTGAGGTTGAACCCCTGGTTCATTTGTTTATAGAGTGTACATTTGTATTTCGTATACGCCTTCCCTTTTTATACCAGGCATATGATGGATGGCTTGATTAGAGGATTTGGGACTGGAGATGGCAGCAGCTGCTCGTGTGCATTTGGTGATGCACTAGGTATAGAGTGCCATTATTGGAGCTCTTGGGTTTGAACTTGCCATATGATGGTAGCATCTGCAAGACCCTGCCTTACATATGGGGACATGCCAGGCATATGATGGCATTATTAGAGCCTTCGAGAGTATGGGTAACAGCAACTTACATTTGGTGATGTATCAGGTATAGAGTGCCATTACTTGCCGAGAGCTTTTGGGTTGGATCTTGTCATGTGATGGCAGCACCTGCTAGTATGCTCTGCGTTATGTATGGTGGCGTGACAGGCACATGATGGCATTATTGCAGCATATGATGCTGGCATGGCATGTGATGGCAGCAGCTGCATCCTTGCCTGTTTTACATTGCTATATGGTGACTATGCTAGGCACATAATGGCATTATTACGGAATTTGAGGCTGCACTGGACATATGACAGCCAAAACCTGTTGGCTTTGCTATTATTAAAGCAATAGAACCCGAGGAGAGAGGAGCATTACCCGACCGGTAATTACCGTCATCCGAGGGTTCTGTTGCTATTAGTACCCCGGCACGTCGTTCCGTTGGACTAATAATATTTTCTCTCAAGTTGTGAAACGGTGTGGAAACTGATTTGCGAATTGAGGAAAAAAAAAAAAGTAAACAAATGTCCGCCAGGTATCTGGGAGAAGGGCCTACAAGTAGTCCCTTCTTCCCTTCTCCCTTTCCATGGCGGCCAGTAGGAGAAAAGTGAAGGAACTTGAGGGATGCGTCCCTCGAAGGCAGGTAGGTCTTTCTTGTGCAGGTAACGACCCAGCGACGGCCAATCAGATCCTTTGTTACAATCAGATTGCCCCTCGCCGGGTACCAATTGTTTTTATGTACCCTGGCTGGCTGACTCAGTTCATAACAACCCAGAAATATATGGGTCTCATTAAGAGTTTGGTGGTAATTCAGTGGTAAATCCACCGAGTTACAGCCAAACTCATTTACCGTTAGCGCCACTTGGTCCCATGGAGTTACCACGGGATTACAGATGGTGGTAATTCCACCTTTTCGGAGTCTACAGGACTTCATGGGGATTTATGTCAGATTTACCACTGGCAGAATCACTGCGTGGTAAAGCCACAGATTTTTTTGACAATAAGGAGGAAGATTTACCTGAGTTTAGCTGGAGGTAAATCTTCCATACTGCCAAACCCATAGTGCGACAGTGCAGTAATGCAGGTGTAAAGTGGCGGTAATGGAATTACCACCACTTACCGCCCTTTTTACACCCACCTTAGTACTTATAATGAGGCCCAATGTCTTTTTCTAACCTTTTGTGTGATGGTGCGTTATTTCTTCATACCGCTGAGCCAGCAAATGGCATTCTTTGTGTGTTCATAGATGCATCTATGCCAGTGGTAATGAAACATCGTTATGCCAAGCCCCACTTGAGTAAATATATAGCTGCTGGCCCTGGCCCCCTCAGATGTTACTTATGTTTATATTTTCTATTAAAATCAATCATCAAACTCCCTTTTGTAAGAGCCTCAAACCCCCCCTCCCCGTTCACTCCCCCCGCCGCCCCGTGGACACCCTTCGGGCCCCCCATTTTGAAGACCTCTGATCTATGGGGATGTCTATAACAGAAACCTGGGTGGCTTGTAATGGAGGGCTGTACGTAAGGTGGCACAGGGTTCTAATGGGGCGGGGTATGAGGCGATAGGGAGGCAAGGCGATCCTGGCGGTTTCTAACGTGTGGCAGAATGGGGGAGCCTAATAAGTGGTTGAGGTCATTCATTTATTCTAATGTCCTGAGAGAAGGACTACTTTCTTACTTTCACTGTCCTGCATTTCCTGGTTTCCAGCCTGTTTATGTTGTTGTTTCTGACGGTGTTGTCGTATTTCTTTTTTTTTCTTCAAGTCAATCAACTATTCTATGATGAACGGATGATGCATTTTCAGATGTTGCTTGGTTTTTGCTGCTGTTTTTGTTGAAAGTGAGCTTTTCTTGGAAGGGCATGTGTTCAGCTTTTCTCCTTTTCGCTGCTGGTGTACGCTGCATTGCTTTATTGAAATATAGTGGATTACTACCCTCTAGTGGAGAAAAGACAACATTCAGACATTTTGTCAGATCTATTACTAAAATGTTAAAGGTTGGGAGTCCTTCGCTCTCCGGTACATTTTGTTTGCCAAAACGTCTTTTAAGTCCACAACATAACAAAGGACCTTAAAGGTGTATTAAAGACCACCAAAGTACATACTATGCACTGCTGGTTACTAGCACTGCCGCGAGAAAATCAAGACTTTGTTGTAGAGGAAACTCTTACGTTTTGTGTGCTACCTTTCCAGACAGCATATGTGGCTTCCGCGGGCAGGCAGGGCAACAGCCTCTCACTCACACGGATGCATCAAAACTACTTCAAGCGAGAAGATGTTTACATTTTGGCTCGACATCGTCCAACTGGGGCATAAAAGACGCCCGGCCCAGGGCAGGGTGCAAATCTAGTGGCCCACATTTTCGAATTACAGTTTGCCATATTTTATGCCAAACGTAGGGTGACCAGATTTTAAAAGCAAAAAACCGGAACAAGGCAACTAACATAAAAGTAGAACTAAATCTTGAAAGTGGCTCTCAAGGCACTACGCTTCAGTAGCGTTTGGAGGAGAAGGGGGTTTAAGTGTTACTGTTCAAAGAAACACATATTATAATTCATTTATCACAAACTAACACTATCTTAAATTGTAAAATACAGCATTTCTTCTGTGCGAGATTCTGCATTCCTGCCTGCCAGCCAGCTATGAAGACCTACTACAAAAAACCGGGACCACTGCAGTTTCCAATGGAAACATAATCTTGAGAAAGTGGAACGAAATACCGGGACAGTCCCGGCAAAACCGGGACGTCTGTTACTCTAGCCAAACCGCTTTAGTACTATGGAGGGATAAAAATAGTGGCACATGGTTCCTTTGTAAGCACATTGGTCAGCAGTCTTCTTCCCTACAGCGACCGTGCCGAGTGTTGGGCCATCAAAACTGCTGCCCAAATCAGTTACCATTACCGCCTCAGGGCCCTGTGGACTTACCACGGGATAGGAACCAACCGGCTTGAATCACACTCGTCAGCAAAGAGAGGATCCGTAAACAATCCTTCTCTTGTCGCACACCTACCCCTGGAAACCGATCCCAGTGTCAGATGGGAATGCCCCCACCGTTCTCCAATTTCGCAAATCTCGTTAAACATGGCTTTTTCAACAACACCTGCCCAAGGACTAATCCCAATGGATGCACAGACCGACACACAGACCTCAACTCACAGTACTGCGTCTCTCTGAAAGGATGCCAGCCCAAATGCTGGCTATGCACATTCTGTACAGTGCTTCCGCTGCTCTTATGCTAAGTCTGCGCTTTAAACAATAAAATAAAAACAAATAAGCACTATATGTGCTAGTAGGCTAAGTGATGAGGTAAGTGGTTCATTTGTGGGTCACAACCAGCTTCAGCTCGTCTCCCAAACAGTTCCATTTCAAATATAAACATTCTCTCTTGTCAATGTTGGCTGGAGTCTGGAACCCAGCCAACATTCCACTGATACAGCATACTATCTTTTTATGCGACAACCACTGGACCTTTCCAGTCCCTATACTCCTGCTCGGGTCCCATTTACAACTGTGCATTGGGTAACAATGAATACATGATGACATCACAGCAGTCCTCGCCGTCCAAGTCTGGGACATCCGTTAAAGGGAACTGCCATCACAGTCCTGTATTCTTTTCTTTGGGTTTTCAACATGGACACCTGAAATGTCTAGTTCCGATTGGGACATAGGCTTGATTTTTTGACAAACCCAAAATTGGGATGGAGTTGGCCTGCTGCTCGTGTGCACTGTTTGAACTGTGCAGCTGTGTTCCCTATCACCGGCCATTTGTCTAGGTATGGGTACACTTTTACTGGTTGTCTATGTAGATGCACTTCCACTACCCATACCAACTTGCCTGTAATACCTTGGTGAACACTCTGGTGGCAGATGTTATGCAGAATTGTAGCACTCTGAACTGATAATGCTGGGCCTCACCTTGAATCGTAGATATCGGCGAGATTTATTATGCATCAGAAAATAAAAATAAGCATCCCCCATGGCTAGTGTGGTAATGTAAGTAAACAGAAAGGCAGGAGTCCCTGTCTTCCAGACTCTTGGAGCCTTACATACATTTTCTGAAAAAATAAGATCTGGAACAAAAAATCAAAAAAAGCTTCCAATTGTTGATTTAAATACAAATCCGTTTTTTTAAATTATACTCCTTAAAATGTCATCGTAGATACAAACAATGACACAATAAGCAATGCAATTACTCAACCATGAATTCAATTCATTCAAACCCTACAAGAAACTCAATCAAAACCAAGTACACAATTGAACCATACACTCAATAGAACTGTGCGCAAAAGCAATTACAACAATGGAGGAAAAGTTGTACATTGTGGCAATAAGACCCGATAAGGCGGGCCAAAGCCGCCCCAGGTAATGCCCCCGGGGCCGTAGTTACAGCATCAGGTCTTATAGCCATTAGTACCCTGGCCCGTTAGACCGGGGTACTAATGGCATTTTTTTCTGTTTCGAAACGCCGTGTTGGTGAAACAGAAAAAAATGGCTGCTGGGAAAGGGAAAATGTAGTCCGTTTTCCCTTTCGCCTTTCCATGGGGGCCATCAGGAGCGGACATGCTGGGAACAGAAGTGTTTCCAACGTGTTTGCACCCAAGAAAATAAGAAAAAAGAAGGTAAGTGGGTTGGAGGGGGGGGGGTATTTTACAGGGGAGGAGGATGAAGGAAAACAAAATTACCCGAGTCCCCAGCCATGGGGAGGCTCGGAGCGGGGATTGCCCCGTTTCGAGCCTCCTCATTGGCTAAGGGGCTGCCACGCCCCTCGCTGGGAACAGTGTACCCAGCACGCGTTGGTCGCACTAACGTACACAGGAATACCGTGTGGTATGGCTCGGAAAAGAGCCAATCCACACGTAGTATTCCTGGTGTACAGCACGCGCTGAGTACTAATGTACAAAAAAGCCAAAAATAAAATTCAATATGAAAATATATCATTTGATAGGTTGCTAGGACGAAAGCTAGATAGCTCAGTTTTGCTGGAAATGACGTCCTGCTGCTCCAGAAGTACACCGAATGTTTTCAACGTTGGAAAGTGATTTATGAACATCTTCATCAGGGTAATTATAAATAATCTAGGTCGTCTAATTCACATACGGCCAATCAAAACATCGCACCAGGCACCTATAAAGCTTTAGGAAACCTTGGGGGGGATAGTGTCAGAATTTCCTACACAACAATCAACTAGAAGCTTGCCACATTGGAAATCATCCACATAGGAATGTCCCAGAAAAAACACCAATGGCCCCAATGCTCTGAGTTGTGCTGGAGGTGTTGCTGTAAGACACACTGCCTTAACAGGCAAGCAGACAGTGGAAGTTACTGCAATACTGGTAGCCGCTTCGGAATGCGTGACAATGCACACGGACACACTGTTGTAAAGTACTACTGCTATAGGTTGATGTGTAGAATGCTGAATGGTTTGGGGGATCTGGAATGTTGTGGGCTAGGGAGTTCAGTCATATTATGGCATTAAACAAGTAAGGACATGCACACATCGGCTCTGGTGTATTAATAATATATGGTGTTAATAAGAAGATAACAATTGGCGACTAAGGGAAACGTAACCGGAAAAGAAAGTGTAATGTGACAGAAGGAAGAAACGAATACTATGGACAATGGACATTGATGGATGATAACTGAGAGAAACTGGCGAGAAAAAAAAACAAGAAACGTTAAGGCGCACATGATGCAGCCGTCATAAGTGGGTTATTTATCATATAAAGGACATTTACTGGTAATACGGACAATAGTTCAGGAAGGAAAGTAAAAAAATGAAAGGGGAAACATCTTTTAAAAGCGCATAACTGAACAGACTTAATTGAGCGCGAAATGCAGCTGACTTATTGAATAACGTCAGGAGAACATTAAAAAAAAGCACATAGATGCGTAAGAAAACGTGCCGCCATATCGAAATACAACTGGGTGAATGATAGAGGTTGCAATGACAATGTAGTATATTAAACGAAACAAAGTAACACACGAAAGAAAACCGAAGTAAACTTAATAACGCTAATGTAAATGAAGTGGCAAATAGCGGGCGGAGGTGAATGAAAGTGAGCCTACTGTCTACAAGCAATATAGATAGACGCAGAGATAAGGACAAGAAATAAAAATACAAACCAAGACAACTACGCAGATGTGCAAACAAATTACAACTACGCAGATGTGCAAATAAATTACACCACAACAAATATAAATATAATGAAGTGAAAGTGAGTGCTGGTGCAAAGCAGCAGTTGTGAAGTTAAGGTACAAATATGAAATAAATCTATAAAAAAGGTAAGAGTGACAAGTGGCTCATACAGTCTGAGTAGAGGACAAAAAGAAGTCTGATGATAAACAAGGAATGGAGTAGTGAGACATGAATGGTGTAAAGACAACTAAGGCGTGGCAAGCAAATACACATGATCTGTAAATACAGATAAAGAAAGGGAGACAAGAGAATAAGTAAACAAAGAAAAGGAAAGATAATTAACAAACATGTCATCTGAAAATGCGAGTGGGGATGCAAATTCATCTCAAGGCATATCTGGAGTATCTGTGCCTACAAACCCAATTAGTTATCTGCAACGCCCAAACCCGTTCAATCTAGAGCCACAGGAAGACCAAGGACAACAGTGGCAAGACTGGTTAGAGGAGTTTTAAGAATTTTTAAAAGTGGTAGGGAACCAGAACGCCACAAACAAACTAGATATCTTTATGAATTTAGTTGGGAAGGAGCTGAAGAGTATGATTAAGACAGTACCTCAGGAAGGGAAAGTGACATATATCAACTCTTGGTGACAGCGATAGTAGCAGGATAATAATCCTGCCAAACCGGGATTATGAGCGGTATATATTTAATCAGTGCATGCAAAGCCCACATCAAACCATAGCACAATGTATGTTGTGCCTACAACCAATGGCAACATATTGTGACTTTACGAATTTCAATGACAATGAGACGACCAGGCTGAGAATTATTGAAGGATGTATATCATCTGAATTCAGTAAACATTTATTAAAGAAACCTCTTCTCTTGAAAGAAGTGTTGGAACTGGCAAGAGTCTTTGAGAGAGTGGACACTCAATCAGCGAACATAGAGAATCCGAAGAGACTAGACACCATTGCTGCCATGGGTCAAAATATGCAATGGCAAAGGAAATATACCAATGTGCCATCATCAACATCTCAACAAGAAGGCTGGAATAAGAACCGTAAAACTCCCTCTGAAAGACTTTGTTACAGGTGTGGGTTTGAGTTCCCACATAGAGGCCAGTGCCCCGCCATAGGTCAGTTGTGTCTAAGATGTGGAGAGGAGAATCACTTTCAAACAATGTGCTGGGAAAGAATGCCGTTGGTGCCTGCATATAGATCTAATATGCAAACGCAAACATTCCCAAACCGAAGATATGATATTCAAAGGGGTTCTAATACAGAACACAGGTGGAAAGAGACTTTACAAGACCTAATGGGCTTCCAAGAACAGGTCAACAAGTCCAACAACCGGGATTTGTTAGGGCCATGGACAACTTTCAGGTAGAGGTGGCAGAACAAGGTGACCAGGAACAAAATTAAATGTCACAATCGTATCAAGTTCAGGGTCAAGAAGAAGTGCCACCATATGGAGACCCTTATGAAAACCCACCAGTAGAAGAAGAACATGGGATAAAAGAATATCAAGAGTATGATAGATACAGCAAGGAGTATGTAAGACTGGTTTATGACACATCGGATGGTAAGGTGGCCATAAAGGTTACAGTAAGGTTATGTGGCCAAAACATACAGTTTTTAGTGGATACAGGTTCTACAGAGAATGTAATGAGTGAAAAGGACTATAAGGGGATAGCTGATTAGTATCCATTACGACCGTCCGGGGCCAACATTTTCCAATGGGGAGCAACGCAGCCGTTAGTCTCTAAGGTACAATTTCAGTGTGACCTAATTCAAAAGGAACATTGTGTGCCGATTGAAATGCATGTCATAAGCAGTCCAGTGGTGGATAGATGTCTTATTAGATGCAAGACTGCCACAGAGTTGCAGCTCCTTGATGTCAAATATAGTCCGTTTGAGATGATACAAGGAGTTCCACCGCAGCGTCATAAAATACAAGCTGTGACAGGAGAAATATTGGATATGGAAAAGCTGAAGGAGAAATTCCCAGAATTGTTTCAAGGTGTTGGGAAGCTAAAGGGCAATGCAATACATCTGCACATTGATCCAAAAGTTCATCCTGTTCCTCAACATCCTAGCCGAATAGGTTTTCATCTCCAGGTGAAAATGTCTCAAGAACTGCAACAGTTAATTGATAATGACATCATTGAGAGAGTGGAGGGTGGTCCTACGCCTTGGGTATCCCCATTGGTAGTGGTGCCAAAGGCAGATGGGCGTCTTCGCTTATGTGTAGACATGAGAGTCCCTAACACAGCAATACAGAGGGAAAGACATCCAGGGCCCAATATTGAGGACATGATCATCCGATTGAATCAGGCAACCAGATTCACAAAAGTTGATTTGAATCAGGGATACCATCAGTTGGTGATTGAACCAGAGTCTAGGCCCATAACCACGTTTACTACCCATGAGGGTTGTTTAGGTACAAAGGACTGAGTTTTGGAATTTCATCTGCTGCGAAAATATTTCAAGAAACAATAAGGAGGATCATAGCACCAGTGACTAAAGCATTCAATTATAGTGACAACATACTTATCTACGGCATCACCCAAAGTCAGCATGATGAGGCATTGGAACAGGTTTGTAGGATATTACGGGACAGTGGTCTAACTTTTAATGGCCCGTAGTGTGATGTGAACAAGCAGAGCTTTTGATTTTTTGGGCACATATTCTCAGAGAATGGGATAAAGGTGGATCCGGATAAGGTGAGCGTCATTCTTCGATCAGAACCGCCAAAAGATGTGGCTGAATTAAGATCATTTTTAGGAATGACCGGTTATTGTGCCCGATACCTAATTATGCAACGCTGACTGATCCGCTTAGACAGTTATTGAAGAAGGAAGTAGTCTTCGTGTGGAATGAGGATTGCCAGAAAAGCTTTGAAATGATCAAGGACGAACTTGTCAAGGATCGACACTTAGCTTATTTCAATCCGAATTGGGAAACAGAGATCACGGTGGATGCTCATCCTGTGGGTCTAGGAGCAATTTTGGCACAGATGGAACCAGGAAAGGAATCTGTAGGATGCATTGTGGCATATGCTAGCTGGGTTCTGAGTAATGTTGAACAAGCGTGCTCGCAGGCTGAAAGGGAAAGTTTGGCTGCCATGTGGGCTTGTGAGAAATGTAACCATTTTGTGATTGGGAGGCCATTCATGCTTATTACGGACCATCAGGCCTTGATCTCCCTGTTTGGGAACCCGAGGATTAAAATGCCTCCGAGAGATGGGGAATACACTTACAAGAGTATGATTATGTCATTGTCCACAAGCCAGGGAAAGAAGCCAATCCAGCAGACTACTTGTCCCGACATCCGAAAGAGATGCCTGACACTAAGATGCAAAGGGAAGCGGAAGAATATATATCATACTTATCCCTCAACGCTTTGCCACCGCAGTCACTAGGGAAATGTATGTGGAGAAAAGTAAGGACAACCCCACAATTCAGGCAGTGATTCCACTTACCAGAACTGGCAGGTGGAGATGTCTGGACGCGGAGCAAGGTGCAGAAGGAGGGGTGGATAGGAAAGATCTTCAAAGATTGGCGAGAGTAAGTAGTGAATTGACGGCAACGGATGAAGGAGTGCTGCTTAGGGGAAATAGGCTTGTGGCACCAAGGAGTTTGTGAAAGGTCCTCGTGATGTTGGCCCATGAAGGGCGCCCTGGAGTTGTGAATGCAAAGAAAATATTAAGGAACCATGTATGGTTCCCTTGAATGGATGTGATTGTTGAAGATACCTTACAAAACTGTTTTGCCTGCCAGGTGTCTGCTCCTAATAGCAATGCAACTCCTCTTCAGAAAGTGCCATTGCCAGATGGTCCATGGAATATAGTGGCCATTGATTTTTATGGACCCCTTGAAGAGGGAGGATATTTATTGGTGGCACTGGATGAGTACTCATGATTACCTCTGGTGAAGCATGTGGTGTCTACCGCGTTTCATCACGTGGCAGTGGTTTTGGATGAACTATTTAGCGAGTGGGGTGTCCCGAAGGTAATCAAGACTGATAATGGACCACCATTTCAGGCACATCAGTTTGGCACATTTGCGTTACATCTGGGTTTCAAGCACACAAAAATCACACCACTGTGTCCGCAAGCAAATGGCATGGTCGAGAGATTTATGAACAATTTGAAAAAGGCTCGACAAACGGCAGTTGTGGATAATATGTCAATGCCGCAGGCAGTCTCTCAGATGCTGCGAAGTTATCGCAATGCACCTCATGAGATGACAGGATACTCTCCCTCAGACTTAATGATACGATACAAGCCTCGAACCAGACTCCCGCAGTTGAAGGACTATACGCCTGCAGAGGATGAGGAAATCAGGGAGTGGGACAGGTTAAAGGGAAGAAGAGTTAAAGAATTGACTGATCAGAAGAGAAAGGCAGGAGAAAGTCAACTCTTAGTAGGAGAGTCTGTGTTGGTCCGACAAAAACGGCAGAAGAAGTTGGCTTCATGATATAAACCAATGACCTTAAGAGTCAAGAGGATTAAAGGACCCGTGGTCACTGCTGTGGGGAAAAATAACTGTGAGATAACCAGGAATGCTTCATTTTTTAGAAGAATGTTTCAGGAGGATTCTGACAATGATGAACTTGGTGTGGAGGCGCCTGATGAGGGGGATATTTCCGATATTTCTATCTGTGATGGTGTCTCGGTGGGTTCAGATAATGTTCATGATGTTCCTGGCCAATCTGGACTTGTGGGTTTAGATGGTGTTCCTGATAGCTATGGAGCCTGTGGCTCGGAGTGTGGAGTGAGCTCTGAACCCACGGATGTAGTCCTGAGGAGTGGCCTTGTAGGATGATTTGCAGGCCGGATCGTTTAATTGAACAAATGTAAATGTGAAACCGTCAATTTGTAAGTACAAAGTTACCTGTTTAATTAAACACATGCAAATGTGAAATCGTTAATCTGTAAGTATATAGTTAGATGATAAGTAAGGGGCGGTTGTTGTAAAGCACTACTGCTATAGGCTGATGTGTAGAATGTAGAATGCTTTGGGGATCTGGAATGTTTTGGGCTAGGGAGTTCAGTTATATTATGGCATTAAACAAGTAAGGACATGCACACATCGGCTCTGGTGTATTAATTAATGAGAAGATAACACACACTGCATCTGTAGCTTTTAGATTACAATGCCACAGCAGTTGGCACTGTTCGTCTCTCGATCTAGTGTGGTAATGTAGTCCCTTTCCATTAGTAGAGGGATGACCAACTGGAGGTTGATGAAACAGTTTAGAGGTCGTAGATCTAGGATCGACCTTAACATCTAGTCAGTTTTGAGTTACTGCAATACTGGTAGCCGCTTCGGAATACGTGACAATGCACATGAACACACTGCTTCTGTAGCATTTAGATTGCAATGTCACAGCAGTTGGCAGTGTTCGTCTCTTGATATAGTGTGGTAATGTAGTCCCCTTCCATTAGTAGAGGGATGACCAACTGAAGATCAATGAAACTGTTTAGAGGTCGTAGATCTAGGATCGACCTTAATATCTAGTCAGTTTTGTGAGTAAGACATGTTACCTGTAAAACCTGCAGAGTAGGCTATCTGATGCGTTCTAGTTTTTGCCCCTGGTGTGAAAGGGAGCAAAATCTATTTTTAAAAGTCTTAAAGCTGCAGTTAGAAGAAAAATCCACTACAATAAAACTATTCATATATTAAAAATAAAATCAAAACAGGCCAATGCAGGCTCAATTCCAGGCTCAATTCCTCGCAGTTCATCATGGCCACTGCAGACAGACCTCCCAAATATTAAAAATAAGATTTAAAAAATCCACCACATCCCACATCAACTAAGTAGTAAAATCAGGCACCTCCTTCCTTTCAACACAGCCAAGAATCTCTTAACCAATCTAGTCTTCTCTAAACTAGACTACTGTGCCAGCATCCTCTTTGGTCTCCCCAACTATGCTATCTGTCCTCTCAACATGATTGTGAACTTCGGTACAAGGACTCCCTCATTTCACACCTACTTCCTTGTACCATCACCAGGCTGGATGGCTGATGATGCAAAACGGAACCAGATTAAAATTTCTTCTTCTGGTTCACAAATCTATCGACGGTAAGGCATTTATCCTCCTCTATCCAAATCTACAAGCCTTCTTGTAATCCCTGCTCTTCGCCCTCCTTGTGCTTTCTCTCTACTTGCATGGAATTCTCTTTCCTGTATGTCTGAGAAACAGTCCACACAGATCTGTTCAAGCCCAAGCTAAAAGCCCACCTCCTCTGGGTTACCCACTTAACCTACCTGTAATCTGCCTGCTAGCTAACATTTTTCCCTCTGCTCTAAGCCACCTCTGTCCCTCACTTCCTCTGCCTCTTCTCTAGCACTTCACCCATCATGGTCACATCTTGAGTACAGCTGGCTGTACCTCCTACCTGCACTTAAAAATGTCCAATGTTGGTTGTCCTTAATCTATGTATGTCCACTTATGTATTGTCCCCGGTGACTGTTCTGTTTACTCCCCACCACAAACTGGTCAGAATGTCCCTCACACTCACACAATTGTAAGAAGCTCACTTCTGATTTCTTATCATTCTATGTTCTTTAATGATCAAAAATGATCAAAAAAGCATTGTTCCTCCTCTATGTAAATAAATAAATCTACACTCTTGTGCTCAGCAAATGGGACCACTGCACAAGCCTACTTCATGGTCTTCTCAGGAACACTTTTGCTGCCCTCAACAAAGTGTCAACTTTGTGATAGTTACCATTTTCAACATTCCCAAATTCTCTTCTGCTTATGTACTGACAACATGCGGGTTGGCTCCTCCATGCAAAAATCACCCTCTCCTTAAATTCCAGCTGCTCGTGAAAAATCCATTCATGGTCTTGCCACCAATAACTCACTGGCTACATCTCAATGTGCTCTCCCTCTTGAACTCTTCACTCCTCATCTCTTCACATCATATCAGTCCCCTGCACTCCTGTGAATCCTCCCGCTGTCCCTACTTGGCGCACTACACTGGGATGCTCCCTCCGCGTACATACCAAGCATATCTTGAGTGGAATTCTTCAAAGAAGGTTTCCTCTGCTCAGGGAGTCAGTCCTCAAACTCTTTGGCGAAGACTTCTCGCCGTACCAGGGAATACCCTCAGACCTGTAAGGATTTAGCTACTTTAGCTTACAGGAACTCTGAGTAAATGCCTTTCTCTGCTAAGCCCACAATTAAGTGTCATTTAGATGGGTTTCTTAGGTGTTTTCACTTGTTAAACCACAACCAGTTAGGGATTTCAACATTGTTTTGACTGCATTGGCCCACAAACCCTTTGAATTGATGGTGACTGTAGAAATGAGGCTAGTCACCTGAAAACGGTGCTTCTGGTTGCACAGACTTGGTCTAGAAGGGCCATTGAGATTCAGGTCTTGTCTTCATCAGAATCACTCACGGTCTTCCACCGGTACAATGTGGTATTATGGCCCCATCCGTCTTTTCTCAACAAGGTTGTTTCTTATTTCCATATATTAATCAGGGGGTCTCCCTCCCCCAACTTCTCTCCATCTCCCCCACTTCACTGTCTTGATATCAGATAGGTGCTAAACATTTACCTAATTTTGAAAGTCTGAAGCTATATTTATGACATTCAGTGGCTCATCAACCTAGCCATTAGCCTTCTATTGCTCATTGGATGGTTGTAGTCGAAAAGATACCCCATCGCAGCAGCTTGCCTGCTCATGCTGCGAGGGCTAAAGCCACTGTTGTAGACCTCCAAAAGCAGGTGTCTTGGGATGCCATTGGCAAAGCAGCCACATAGTCTAAGCCCTCTGTTTTCTGCAAGCACTAAAGTCCTGAGAAATCTTTTCTCTTAGACCAGGTTCCTCCTCCTTGTCTATTTATGTGCGGTGCAATCGCCCATTTAGTACAAAGGAAAGGGAGCAGGAAGTTGGACTAAGAAAATAGTTACTCACCATAGTGACTTTAGTATCACTAGTCCAGAGTCCCCTTTCCTGCACAGGCCCCTCCCCTGCAGCCCCCATCTAATCAGTTAGCTTAGGCCTCCAAAACCAAAGCGCTAAAAAAGGGGACTGATGGTTGGGTGTTAGAGGGCATGGCTTGTAGGGCAGACCCACACCCCGCTGCCACACACACCTTCAACAAATTCAATAGGCTCATGTCCCATCCCCAATGGAGGACACCCACACACTATGGAGGAAAGTGGACTTTGGAATAGGAAGTACAGAAATCACTAGAGTGAGTAACTATTTTGTAATTCTCTGTTCTCGTGCACCGCCCTTTCTGGTGCTTCCTTGGCTTTCAGTGCTTAAAAGCAGTTTTGACATCTAAAGGCTTTGTGTTTTTTAATTGGTTTCCAACACAGGATTCACACTTAGTATATTTAATGCTTACAGTGTCTGCTTCTTGCAGCTTTATAGTAAATATTTATTTTTAAGCAGACTCGAGCTTTCTTGCATTGGGTGATCATGGGTATTGCAACAACACATTTGTCAGTGCTGGGGTGGTTGGTAAAGGTCCCAATGAGAAAGAGGGGCTCACGTTGCATGTACCATATTGGTGACTGGGGGAATGGCAATGCTGACGCGATGTTGCAATTTTATATGTATCTAGTTTAATTAATGGTAATGGGATATGTTGTGTTTGAGTTGATACCTTTTTAGATTACACACGCACAGCAAGATAAATGTCAAACTGCTGATGAACTATAGACAATGTAGGTATGGTGTGCCACATAGCGCCTAAAAGGTTTGCAGGGAAGAGCTTCACACGCGCATGCGAGAAAGGAGATTTGGAATGAGGAATCACTGTGAGAGGACACTATAGTCTTGAACAAACATTCATGAATGGGATTCTTTAGAGTGATTTGTTTAGGACAATTGGGGTACATGGTGAATATACAATCTGTATGCCTCAGATCCTCTCATAGCTAAGGATTTGCACAATCACTGAAATACTAGGAGCACAGGCTGGCAGATTGAAATCTGCGTGACTGGGAAACTGGTTTAGCAAGGTTGAAGGCAGAGGAAGGGCAGTAGGCAGTTGTGACAATATCAGATGGTCAGTTACAGCCAGGCTGGGTTTATATGACTTGGCACTATTATGGAAAGGAGATGCATTCTTTTTAAGTTCATGGGAGTCTGTTACTCATTGTTCTGGGTAGTACGGCCATCTGATTTTGACCAAGCAAAAAACTCAGTACAAGCACTGCTTAAGGGCACAGCTGACAAATGCTTTATGGGTTTCGGTCAGTTCTTCCTGAGGTCATGCATGCTGAGTTGGTAGTCGTGTAGATTAGAGAGAAACAAGGATGCCAGCAATTCTGTGCGGGTGAGATTGTTATCACCAGTTCAAAGGCAACTTGTTATTACTCCCCCCCTCCTGATATCATCAAAAGTGTCATTGTATGTGTATCACGTCCGGGGCTAGAGATTCCAGGCCAGCTGGCACTTGTGATGAATTAATGAATTATTTGTGTGTGAATGTGTAACCATGGGACGACCTCACAACCTACCACAGAAGAATCCCAGAAAAGGGGTGTGCTATGAATATGAGCTGATGATGGTAGATGGATAAATGTGACCAATGAGAGTGTGAGAATTAGAGGAGGTTGGATTTCTTTTGTATAGGTTGGGTTTGACTCTACAGTATCTTCTAGACCCTCCCAGCCATTTGTACAATATACCTGCTATATGGACAAACGTGCACTCACTTCTAAAGTGGTGGGCCTAATTTGGGTTAAGGTGATAAGAGGCCCATCCACAGACTTGGCATCCTTGGTTGGGCTCCAGGGTTTGGAGATGTTGGGGGTCTCCAGTCCGCACAACATGACTGCAGCGCTTCCCTGTGGGGACCAGTCTTTCGTGCACAGTAAAAAGCGAGGTCTACAGGTGCCAAATTGGTTAGAGACCTGTCTGCTCTCCGGGGGCATGGTACCATGGTTCAGCAGTGCAGGGCGAATTGAAGGAACACCACTTCGGAGCGCTTTGGTTTCATGTGAGTGCACATTTGGCTGGTTAAGCAAGGGGGTAATAAAGGAAAAAGGGTTTTTCTTTCCAGTTTTTTTTATAAGGTAGGTGCGCATGTGTGGAGTTAGACAAAGTTAGGTGGATTGAGAGGGTGAGTGTCTTGGAGGAGTAAATAAACTGTTTATGCCGTAAGACCTTTGTATATATTTTTTATCTAGTTTATTTTAGAGGTGTGAGGTGGTATTCCCTCCAGTTGAAAAAACGTTAAGAGACTAGAGGGAATATTTATCTGGACCTCTTTAAGACAACCCTCAAAACGTCAAAACCACTAAACATACCACACTAATGCTTAAAGGGTCCCTTGCTTCTCCAGTACCTTCTTCTAACTCAGTCCTGCATGTTGTTTAACTCATTAAATTACAACATACTTATTCCAAACAGTTTTTTTAATCAAAAATATCAATTTATTTATTCTCCGTAAAAACACCACTAAAAATACATTCACAATTATCTCAACAAAGACAGCATCTTGCACTGTTGTCTAAGTTCAATTATTGCACATTTGCCACTATTTTTGGCATCATTGACCACAGACAACTTCTACATAACATTCTATTTTCTAATACATATCTCTGTTATTAGATAGTTCATCAGTAGAAGACAAATTTTTCAGTTTTTCATTTACTTTTTATATCTTCTCCTTTCTTCACTGGGTACTCTAACTTCCCCATAAAAATCGTGCTCTACTCATTCACACTTATGTCATTCATACATCCTTTCATTCTACAATTCACACTACCCAACATGTTTCTTTCCTTTATCAGTTCTCATAATTTCAGGAAATTCTTCAGGGGTTAATTTTTGTATAGCAACAGTCTGTTATGTAGTGACCATTCGGTCTTCTTGTATTCTTTATACTTCTTGGTCAAGGCTCATGTGTTCGGTTCACATCTGTTTCATTTCTGGGCCAGAATTCCACAAGAAGGTATCTCCAGCCAGATCAGCGATGCGGAGCGTGCCATCGTCCCAGTTTCTCCAGTCGGCTCTGGATGGGTCCAGAACTCTTCCTCCGCTCTCCGGTATTCCCTCCAGCACATCGATTGTGAGTTGGAAGCCAAGTCCTGACCCAAGCAGCAAAAATCAATCCAAGAGAGCCAAAAAATGAATGCACGCGATATGCGAAAAACAAAAATCTATAATATCTGCCTGCGCAGTGAAACCGCTACAAAAGACAGTCAACTACACAATAAAAATGGCCGGTTTTATAGCAGATTACAGAAAGGAAAAAACACCAACTGTTACAAATCAATCACATTTTCCAGGCTTCTGATTCACCATTGCCATTTGGCAATATAGGTGCTTCCATACATTTCCTAAGTTTATTGGTTTATTCTAACCTCGTGACTAAATTAGATTGCTAAAATATTGGTTCATTAGATTTGAGCTCATCTCCTTTCACACGTTTTCTGATTGAATGGCACTCTTTTGAACATGCATCAGTTAAACACGTCCTGCAATTGGTTGCGCCAAGAGGAAACTTTCAATTGGTTGCTCCAAGAGGAGTATGCGTGGAGTGAATGATTACGTACATTTCGACCAATCCCTGTGTGGTGCGACAGTGCGACAGTGGGGCATTGAGATTATAGCCCAACATCCTTTCCCATTTACCTAAGCGGTTTGGTACCATCTTACCATTCCCATCATTATCTCCTGTACACTTTGCGACTCGTTGTTGGAAACATTACTTTCCTGGCTTCCTTTCTCACAATTGCATCTATCCTGCCTGTGACCTTTTCGCACTGGTACTTACCTGCTTGCAAACTACATTGTCTTACAATGATGAGGATATATGTATGTATGTATTTATAATACTTGTGATTTCATGAAGGTATCTTTACTTCTGTTATGTAAGTGTTGTAACGCTTATGTGTGAGCTTCTGTAAAAAATGTATTGATTTCTAATCAATTCTACTTCATGTTTAATGAATTTACATGGCTTCTCACGTATCAAAGGGTGTTCTGTTAGTACAATGTATCCTTCAGAGTCTCATTGTATACTGTGTTGTACCTTATTCATTCTCTTTCTTCAGTCAGGTTTTCACACTGCTTATTCTTTCTTCTCTATTTAATGTACTACTCAGGAACATAAATTGTTATATTTCTTTGAATTCTGGTTTGGGAACTTAGCTAAGCCAATGCGCTTTGACCAATCAGTGTGCAGTGTTTCGTTCATTATCTCTGGGGTCTGCTATTTCTCTTTGTTGCTCTTTCATGACCTTACTACCACATCTGACACCTGGGAACTGGTTCGCCCCCCCCTTGTCTTAACCAATCACTGTGCTGCAGTTAGCCGTTTCCTCTGGGAAGTTACAAATAAGATGTGCGTGTGTACGTTTTTGCAAAGGTCTGGCTAATGCTTTCAGCTGTGGGGTGAGGATTTTCCTCCTTGTTATGTTAAAGGTTTTTTTTTATACTGTGCACTATCACCATGTGTGTGGTCTCTTGGTGCTCTGGTGGATCTGTAAAGCAAGGGGGGGTACGTTAGTTGGACTGAGTGGGGGGGAAAAAGAGCAAGGGAGCTGCGATGTGCTGTTGGCAGCTTCAGTTCGGTTTACACTGTTCGCTGAGTGTAGGTGTGAATTTTTGGTCGGTAGCAATCATGTACTGTTGTACCAAGGATATGTGTGGTTTGTTTAGTGTGGTGAAGTGTGTGCGGTTTGTTGTGCTGTAGAGGTATGGTTGTGTTTAGTTCAGAGTTTGAGAGGTGTATGCATTTTTTAGTGGTGTTGGTTAGTGGCAATACCTTATTGTACCCCTTCAGATTTGGCCGTCTGTGGCATATATCCCTTCCAGTGTCGTAAATTGTGGTGTGCCACAATTCCCACTCCTATTTTCTGTGAAGAGGTGTGTGTCGTTAACAGGGATATTTAGTGGTGGTACCCCTTCCACTCCCCGTATTGGGACTGATGGATGTCCACATCACTTTACCCACAGGCACATCCCAGTGCGCAGCAACCATTGCTTCCATGGGCTCCCTGAGGAAGGGGCACCTCTTCCCTGTGCCCTTGATCTCCCCTTGCCCCATGGTCCATCTGCTACCAGTGTCGGTCGCCACTCTCTCCCCTTTAATTCAAATGCCCTCTATCTGTGGTTCAATTAGGTCGATCCCATCTCTCTCCTTTGTTTCCAGTAGGGAACTCTATGGGAACAGTTACACCTGAGTCTCCCTCCTATTCATAGGCCTCTACGTCCTTGCGCTTCGCTGTGGTCTGGCCTAGTACCCCGTCTTTCTAGTTGTGTGTTCATTCCATGGGGCGTGGTGGTTGCTCATTCGTTTTTGTTCCGTTCCAAGCTGAAGAGCCAGGTTTTTAGAAGTTTTCTGAATTTTAGATAGACCTCCTTTATGGTTCGTATTTCTCTGGGAGTGAGTTCCAAAGTTTAACGGCTATGCAGGAGAAAGCGGATCCACCAAGTTTTTACTTGTGTACAGTTTAGGTCCTAGGTGGATGCTGCCGCTGGATCCGAGAGTTCTGGTTGGCTGGTAAATGGGGATTTACCCCATGAATTCTGCTCTCTGGCCGTGGATTGCTCTGTGTGTTATGGACATTGTTTTGAAGGTAATGCATTTCTTGACTGGCAGCCAATGTAGCATCTTTAGCGCTGGAGTGATGAAGTTCCTTCATGAGAGTTTTAGAAGAAGTCTGGCAGCTGCGTTCTGTATACGTAGCAGTTAACTCAGTAAATATTCCGGCATTCCGAGCTATAGGCTGTTGACGTAGTCCATCTTGGACATGATGAGGGTGATGATTGACAGTGTTTTGTGCGTGAAGGAGAGGAATGGTAGAATGTTTTGATGGTGTGTGGTGTAAGAAGCATTTCTTGATTATCGTGTTAATTGCAGTTCTAGGGTTAGCTCGTTGTCCATTAGGATTCCAAGGTTTTTGACAATTATGGATGGTGTGGGTCGTGTTCCTAGTTCTGTGGGCCATGCAATGTACTGGTTGCTTTCTTGGATTTCGGATGTAATCATGATTTTTGTCTTGTCTGGGCTGCCTTCGAGGTTGTTAGTGTTCATCTATTCATAGAGTTCTTTGAGACAATCTATTAGCGTTGTGTTCTACTCTTGTACATCTTCGATTTTGTAGATGATTTCGGTGTCATCTGCGTAGTTGTTGCAAGTGAAGCTCTGTCTTTTGATGAGGTTGATTAGTAGAGTCATGTAGATGTTGAAGAGGAGTGGGGATAGAGATGACCCTTGTGGTACACCTCAGGTGGTGTCCCGCGGTGCAGATTTGAATGATTTTAGCCATACTGTTTCTGTTCTTGCAGATTAGAAAGATTTAATCCAGAGCAGCGCTCTGTCTGTGTTCCCTATTTCTTCCAGTCTTTTGATGAGGATGTTGTGGCTGACTGTGTCGAACGCTGTGGAGTAGGTTCAATAGTATCAGTGGCGAGTTTGTGTTGTAGTCTGCATTGATCTTTAGGTCGTACTAAATAGACAGAAGTGCCGTCTCTGTCCCTCTCATGGGTCTGAAGCAGACTTGTGACTGGCTCAATAGTTGGTGGTTTTCTAAGTGTTGCAGTGTTTAATCATATTCGTATTGGGTTCCTGACTTCTTCTGATTCCTCTTCTGTAGCTTGTTGCAGTTGTTGTAAGTGCCCCAGAGATTTGGCGATGCATGGATTGAAGGTGTTGGTTTCCTTCGTTCTCCATCCAGATGTTTCTGATCTTTTCCTGTGCAGTCTTGGTATCCTGCTGCGCTGTCTAGCATTGTTGGTGGTCGTACGTTGCTCTGGTGGGTGGTCCGTCACGAGTTATGTATGGTGTTGGGTATAAAGATTTTTGGCTTGTTTTAGAGTTTGTTCTGTTTTATGTCACACGTATGGGTGTGTGTTCCGTTGCCGTGTCTGTTCGCGTGGTGGCATGGTGTGGTTCCATTTGGTTTATTCTTTCTCCCAGTTTACTCTCGCATTGTCCTCTTCTGTGTTGGGACATATTCTGGTCCTTTGAAATCTTCTAGTTTATGGAGTTTTTGTTATTGTGTTTGGGTCATAGGGGCTCTTGGCCACCTACAACACTTTTCAGAATTTTGTTGGGGTTGTTGTTGACCCCTTTTTTTTAGTTTGATTAGTTTTTCTGGTTTCTTCGTGATTTTAGTGGTCTATGGTTGTCGGGGGGGGAGGGTCTTGCAGTCTGATAGGGTTGGGTGGATACAAAAGGGGCAGAGGTGGGGGTGGTTCTTGAGGGCAAGCCTTGGGTGGCCTTCCCCTTTGGTCTGTCTATGTGACGCCTGCACTCCTTGGGTTGTTAGAGTGCTGGCAGTTTGTGGCTATCGTTCCTCTTTCTGCTAACTACCCCTAGGTTCTAAGCACAGTGGAGGTGGTGGTGCACCCACAGTTGGGGTCCCTTTTTATGCAGAATCCTAGTTCTGGAGTTGTTTCACTCATACCACAGCTGTAATGCTAGAGAGAGGCTAGAACTGAACCCAGCAGAGGCAATGGAGCACCCGGACATAGTGATGGATGGAGGGGAGAATGCCTACGTTCCTGGATGGAGGGAGAGATGCCTGAATTGTAGTTACAATATTAAAAATGCAAAACACCTAGATCGAGATTTGTGGATAGAGGGAAAAATGCCAAAATTGCAGACATCACAGCAAATTCAAAAACCACAAGTTTCGAGATTCCCTGATAGAGGGAAAAGGGCCTATATTCCAGACACAGCAGCAAATGAAAAACAC
Source organism: Ambystoma mexicanum (assembly GCF_040938575.1). Lineage (NCBI taxonomy): Eukaryota > Metazoa > Chordata > Amphibia > Caudata > Ambystomatidae > Ambystoma > Ambystoma mexicanum. The sequence continues at coordinate 116,867,186 of NC_090923.1, forward strand.
CTGTACAACAGTGATGGGATGATATCAGGTAGCTTGCTAACTTTGGTGTGCTATGTTCTGTAGGTAATAAGAGTGGTAGGGCTTTTGGTATACAGTGATTGATGGACTCAGACCATGCTTACCTTAGTAAGTTGCTGCTGGTTGACAGCTGGCTCTATGGGCAAACACGGACTGGAGCAGCTTTTTCGCGAGCTGCGCTTTGTCTTGGCGCCCTTAGCTGAAAGGACTGCCCAAGAAGAAGGGCTGCCCTGAGAAAATATCCTACTTTTGGGAAAGTCGAATCTTGGTGTGTGTATTGTGCTAAAAAAAACTAGCCTTTTCCCCTTCTAGCAAAGTAAAATCTGGGTGTGTTGTATTGTGCTGTGCTCAAAAACGTTCCTTTTTCACACCCTCTGCGGCAAAGCCCACGCAGGACAAGGCCGCAGTGTTGAGTGATGCAGGTGCGCAGGAGACACTGCCCGATTATACATAGCACGCTTCGCTACATCCATGCTTCCGTGCCTATAAGAACTGAGGTGCGGACCTTCTGTGGCAAAGCCCTCACAGGACAAGGCTGCAGCGTTGAGTGACGCAGGTGTTTGGCAGAGATGGGGCGGCAGCGCAGATTGTGAGCGCGGATGACCTCACCCTCCTCTCGGCGGCCGGCAGGGTAACAAGGTTCGGAGAGTGTTAGCTTTGCTTCACTTCACGCAGCCCCAGTGACCTTGCATCGCTTCCCCCTCTTGCATATGCGTGGCTCCCCCTGCAACCAATCCTTCCACCCCACGTGCTTGCATCTCCCCTCTTCACTCGCTCCCTTCAACTCAGGCCGCATGTGCGCCTTGGTTCCCTAGCCACGTGCGCTCACTCGCATTATAAATCCCCTCATCCTGTTTGAATGCGTGCGCTCCTGTGCAGCTTGGCTGCATGCACTCCCTTGCTTCTCTAGCCATGTGCACTCCCATCGCATCATAGGTCCCCTTATCCTATTCTGTTTCCACCCCCCTCTATGTGGCACTGTCTTGGTTAAGGGTCCTCAGGCCAATCTCCTCCTCTTTGACAGACGCTTCCTGCGCCTTATAAACTTACTTTCCTCTTCCCATCTATCCCTTCTTACCCCTCTCTGGCTCCACTTCTACCTCTTGGCACCTCCTGCTGCTTCTCTGGCCACCGTGTTGACTCCCTCATCCGCCACCTCTCTGGCACTCACTTCTCCCACTCTGACTACCCTGCCTTCTCTTCTTCCTCTGCCCCTCGTCGGCACCTCCAACACTTCTGCAGGGTGTACCTCTGATCTATACCCCTCCCCGAAAATCCTTCAAATGTGGCAACCTGCTCCACATCGCTACTCCCAACTCTCGTTCAGTTGTCAAACGCTCCTCTCACTGATCTCCTGGAAGAGCTTGATTTGGATGTACTCACCTCACCAAGACTTGGTTCACGGCCAGCTCTATCACGAATTTCAACACTCTCCTTCCTGATGGCTACAAGATCCTCTCCGAACCCAGAACCAACCATCCTGATGGGGGTGTAGCCTTCATTTTCCTGGAGTGGATCACTGCTTCTATCATTCTAATGCAAGACTACTCCTCCTTTGAATACCTGGTCTGCAGGCTCTCTATCTCTCCTGGCCTCTCTTTTACTGTTGCCACCATCTACAGGCTGCCTCCCCAGGTCGCCCTCTTACTCTCTGAGTGGGCTGACCTTTCCTCCTCTCTCCTTGCCTCTGCCTCTCAACTTCTCCTCCTCTGAGACTTGAACATCGACCTGCATGCTAGCAGCCCTTCTTCAGGACTTTCGCAACCTCTGCGATTCTCTCTATTCTTTTCTCTGGCCTGACTTACTCTGCAGGGCACACCCTGGATGTTCTGATCTCCTCAGACCTCCCCTTCTCTAACCCTCTCAGCACTCCTCTCTCTTGGAGTGATCACTTTCGCCTTTCTTCCCACCTCTCTCTCACTCTTCCTCGCAGGTCAAGCCGACTCCAGCACTGCCACCTACCTTTTCGGTCATCCGACCCATGAAGTGCGTGTCAGTTGAGGCTTTCACCGCTACTTTCTCTCCTCCTCCTGCACCTTTGGCTGACTCACACCCTGACACAGCCCTCTCTAGCATGCATCTCTCTATCTCTACCACTCTGGATGTCCTTGCCCCAAATCCAAGTGCAATTCTTGGTACGATTCTGACCTCGCCGCCTTTAAATGCAGGTGTAGGGCAGCGGAGAGGAAGTGGAGGGCATTGGGTGCACCCCCTAACAAACTGGCCTGCCGCCTGCTCCAAAGACAGTACAGACTCTTTGTCCTCACTAAGAAGAGAGCCTACATCCAAGCCCACATCTCTGCGGCATCTAACAACTCGACCAAACTTTTCAAAATGTGCAAGGAGCTGGCCAATCACTCTGCAGTCTCTACTATCCTGTTCCCTCTCAGGCCCTCTGCACAGCCTTGGCCTCTCATTTCATCACTAAAACTGGAAATCCTGTACCCCCTCTCTTCCTCCACCTCCTCTTTCTCATCCTCTACTACTCCTGGCCCGTCTGAGGCCATCTCTCCTCCTTTCTCCTCCTTTGCCCCTGTTCACTCCTGATCTATGCAAATCTTGTCAAAGCAGCTTCTCCCCTGCTCATCCAGAACCATCAAGGACTGCATCGACACTCTTGTTCCAGCCTTGGCGATTTCTGCAATCACTCCTTTGCCACTGGAACATTCCCCTCCCCCTTAAGCACTCCCTTGTTCACCGCATTCAAAAGTAGCCCTCGGAAGATCCTTCCTCTCCGGCTAACTATCTCTCGATCTCCATCACTCCTTTCCTGGACAAACTCTTGGAAAAGCTGGCCATCTACATACTGAATCTGTCGGTTGCCTCCATGACCACCAGTCTGGCTTCAGAGCTGCCAGGAGCATGGCAACTGCTCTCCTGAACACCCGTGAATACTTGCTCTCCAATCTTGACTCTAATTTCCCTTCTGTCCTCATTCCCCTCGATCTATCCTTGCTTTAGGCATAGTCAACCATGCCATCCTGCTCAATCACCTCTGCGACAACCTTGGTATTAGTGATCAGGCCCTGCACTGGTTGACCTCCTTTCTCACCGACCAACCCTCTCGGGTCCAACTGGGGTCTTTCCTCTCCTCCATATCTCTCTCTACTTATGGTTTTCCACAGGGTCTAACCCCTCTCCCTGGCTCTGCAACCACTACCTGGCACTTCTTTCCCACCGCATTGTTGCTTTCTGCTCCAATTTTCAATGTTATGTGGATGACACTCAGCTCTCTTTCAGGCTCCCCTCAGCCACCTCTGCTTCTTCTCTCATACCAGGCTGCCTGGCCGCAATTCAGGAATGGTGTGCCACCAATGATCTCTGCCTTAATGCCAGTAAGACTGGGATCCTCCTCATTTGGACACCCACTCCCTCCTTTCCCCTCTCACTCTCTGGCCGCCCACTCTGGGCCCTCTTCCTGCTCCTTCCCGTGAGGCTAAGAACCTTTGTGTCATCTTCGACTCCACTCTCTACTTCTCCCCTCACATCTATGACGTCTCTAAGAAGTCAAACTATCAGCTGCACCTCCTCAGAGGTATTCTTCCTTTTCTCACTACGCCCCAGAAGCCCACTTTCTTCAGAGCTCTGGTCCTCTCTAGGCTGGACTATTGCAACAACTACTCTTCAACCTTTACAACTTATCCAGAACAGGACTGCAATACTTGTCCTTGACCTCAAGCCCAGGGATCGTATCTCTCCAGCTCTGAAATCTCTTCACTGGCTCCCCGTGGCTGCAAGGATCATGTTCAAGCCCCTCTGCATCATCCACAAGGCTTTCTGAAGCCTGGGAACACTTTACCTGCAACTTTCTCTTCCACAACATCTTCCTTCTTGAGCTGTCCACTCATCCACCTCCAACTCTCTGAGGGTCAGATGCTTCTCCAAGCAGAGAGTTGGGGGCAGATCTATCTCCTCGGCTGGGGCCTCCCTCTGGAACAGCCTCCCTACCTTTCTCAAACTTGAACAGAACCACTTCTGGTTCCGGAAGCAACTCAAGACCTTGCTTTTCGCTTCTGACGCTTTCTCTCTTCCTCTCCCCTGCTGATGCACCTGACTGCTCTGCACGCTGGTCACCCTCTGAACTCTGGCCCAGGCTCCTGCATGTCCAGTTGCCCCTGCACTGCCTCCGGGATCCCGAGCACTTAAAGTTCTGTAACTGCAACCCTACAGTCCCTTCTCTCTGCATTTATGATCCACCCGCTGGCTGCACTTGTGCGATAACTGCACTTCCCTCTTCCCCTGCCCCCTGGCAGTTCTCCCCTTCCCTCTTCCCCGCACTTGCACAATCTGAATGATACAAGGCCTAGTAAGATCGTTATGTTGTCCTCCCTTCGTTTCCCCCTCCTTGTCTTGTCGTGCCTAGAAATACTTGTGTACAGGCACGTGATAAATGCCACATCATAGCATATCCTAAATGAGCCAAAGGCTCAATCAGGGGACAATGCGGGCACAGGGAGAGGGGAAAGCAGGAAGAGGGCTCGGGGTCGAGGGAGGGATTCGGAAACAGGCCGCGATGCGCACAAATAACACAATTCCAAAGGCAAAGCAGGCAGTAAATCTACAAGAGCACAGAGTTCACTGTTTCAGGAAAAAAAAAAGAAACACCTCAACATAAGGAACGTTGCAGCAGCAATGCTTTTCCCCAGCAATCTGCACCAGGTTACACTTGTGATTTTGAGGCCTACATGTCCTATGTGATCAGTTTAATGTAAAGGATTACTGCCATTCATTAATATTAATACTCTTTTATGTTTCCCTACCTTATACAGCTGTTTCAACTGAGGAACTGGGTTATGTTTAGCTACAAGGTGAATGCGCTATGGTTCACTAAAGTGTGGCTACTTGTGCTTTATTGTACCTATGCAAGGGAATCTCTTTGGGGGTGTGTGACTGCTGGCGCCCACGCTGTGAGCTGATTTTATATGGATGTTTGCGCATGTACTTTGGCACACATGTAAGGCGCTGGATGCATTCACCAATGTTACTGTATTCTCCAGCATTCTCATACTCCCCTAAATTCCCCCCTTCCGTCCCATGAGGGGAGAAACCGCTGGCTAATTCTTTCCGTATTCATCTTCTTCCTGTTGCCATACATACACTCTTCTGGATATACATATTTTACCCACATCTCTTAAGTCTCTTCCGCATATGGCATAATCCCAATGTGTGCATCTTAAGTAACTGGATGGCCAATCTGATTTGGTGTTCATGTAACATTCTAAATAATTAGCTGGGTTGGGGTGGGGCCGACCAAACAGCGTCTTCTGGGCAACAGTGCCTATTCGTTGGGCACCTTCTCGTTTCTCCTACCTGTGGCCCCTCATCTGTTTTGTAGTTTTCATCTTTCCAATGAAGAGTGGCACTACCCATCATAACTGCAAGGAGGTTATTTTTACTTCCATGGGACATACAACAGGTTACGATTATTTGATAAGTAAACCAGAGTATTATTTAAAAAAACAATTATAGGAAACAAAAACAAAACGTCATCCTTGACAATTCCTCCTGCTCTCGCCATGTCTATTGTCAACTTGGTGATCTGTTTGATGGCAAGGGTCAACGATCCTTTGGCAGCGTTATTGGGAGGCACGGATGTACAGCACGTACTCCCTATTTTTCGGCAAACCCCGTCCTCCATTGCGGTCAGTAAATCAAGCACTGTTCAGTTTTGCAGTGGCACGAGCCTTAGGGCGCAAAGTTCCTTGCGGTTTGCATTAAGCTCATTCTCTGTGGCATTTGAAAGTTCCATCAGATTCCAGCAAATAATCTTAATCCATTTCGAGTTGGTAGCAGTCTGTATGCCTGGAGCTAGCAGCAAGGCGAAGAACACCTCGGTCTTTGAAAACAACCAGTACCGCAAAGGTACCTTCCCTAAGGCTTTGTCAGCTTTCTTTGGAAAATACCCAGATCTTTTCTTCTTTGCACCCTGGATGAGTAGCCTATGTATAGGGTCACGCCAACTAGCCATTCGGATCTGTACATTATGTAACTTACGTCACTGATGACGCTGTGTGCCTTTTTAACATTTTGCTTGTACTCATTTTTCCCAGAACATTCGGTGGCAGCAGAGTGCTTTGCTAGCACATTTATATTGTTTGTCGAAATAAACCTGGTTTTCCTTGCAAGAGGTGTGCTGGGCCTTTGTCATGGTGGCAATAGACGGACATGAAAAATGTATTCACAACTCTGATGGGGGAACGGTCAGATGAGCTTTTTCAATAATTACCACTGTTTATGAGGGGGCCCTGCGGGTTATGTATTCCCTGATAGAAATTAAATTTTGGCCAAGACAACGAAATTAGATGACGATCCTGCACATGCATCAGTTAATTCAGGAGATATGGAAGGCAGAGACAGGAGAAGCATTAGATAAGAACGTAGCCATGTTATACCATATGCTAAAAAAAGGGACTTCCTAGAGAAGTCCACCATGATCTAGATAAAGTAGTGGGGATGGAAGCCAGAAATTCAAGCACATATTTTACATTTTTCTAAAAGAAGGCAGGTGAAGCAAAAGGAGAGCATGGAGCATACACAAAAGGCAGAGGCCAAGCTTGTTCAGAAAAAGCAAGCAAAGATTTGTTTGGAAGGAGCAGCAATTACCAGCTCAACAGAGGGATGATCAGGACAACAGGGACATAGTGAATCCAGTATGGCACAAGGTAGGATGGACGGGTATGCTCCCAGTCAAAGGCAAATGAGGGGATTTCTGAGGGGTAGCAGATGATTTTCATGAGGAGGTGGGTCATTTGGTGGGTTTGGCGGAATGGGGCCACAGTTTAACAGCCCAATGGGAAATAGCTATGGAGGATTGTATGGCATCCTGTGTTGGGGGTGGGGAAGGATGGGACATGTGGCACGAGATTGTTGGTGCAGGCTGAAGTATTTCAATGTAGGTACCCAGCAAATGCAACTCCCGACCCGGCCATATGCCCCAGGTGCAATCATAGTAGGTACCGGTTGAACAGAACCCAGCATCTGGGACTGCACAGACCGATTTGCTTCAACCAACCATGCCAGAACAGGCACCTGTACAAGCATGAATGAAAAATCCTTTACCCCAAGGAAGGGTCACTCACTACACTGGAGGGAGTCCTTTCCCACTCCCCAGTGCTGATATGTACCCAGAATAGGACAACCCACAGGGATCTATGCTGTGTCCAGTCCTGTCTGTTAATGTCGATCCAGAAGAGGAACCCTGGATAGGTATACAGGTAGGTGATGGAACATTTTCTTATATTTATTGTTGATACAGGGGCTACGAAATCTTGCATTAAGGAAGGAGAGTTCCCCTTGTCAGGCAAAACAATGGATACAAAGGAATTCTCTGGGGCTATCCTGTCCATTCCTTACAATGAGGATCTACGTATTAAGGTAGGTACACAAAATGTATCTGCTCCCTTGTTGTATTGAACAGATGCCCCTGTGAATCTCTTCAGCAGAGACATCCCAAGTAAGCACAAGATGTCGATTGCTTTCACTGAAAAAGGTATACTATGCACAAATACAGGTTTGTATCCAGTAAGTGAAGCAGCGCTTCTGCATGCATATTGTAGTGATAGCGCAATAAAGGTGGGGTACCTGTACATTCAGATTTGTTTCTTTATGGAGTAATGGTTTTGCTGAGTTGGGTCCCAGGAATCAGAGATGAGACATGGCGGGTACCCATTGTATTTGTGTTTCGGCCTACTGGGCCACAGCAGGCAACACCAGGTACTATTGTCACGGTTCTCCTAGAAGCAGTAGTCATCAAGGAGGACAGGGTGGTTCTCTAAGCCACGGGTGAGGAAGGCAGAGAGTGGCACAGAGTTTTGTGCCTCTTTCCGACCTTATCGCTAAGGGATGTGTCCGACAAGCAATTGCTCAAAGACATGGGAGACATGGGCTTTGCGATTGGGGTGCCTTGCCAGATAGAGATGGAGCAAAGGGAAGTACCACAGACAATGCTCATCAATAGAAAGAGCACACCATATTGGAAGAAGGATTTGGAGAAGGTGCCAGACCATTTATGGACCAGCAATCCTCATGATGTGGGACTGTTAAAGAGTGTTGGAGCAGTACGGATAAAATTGAAACCTGTTGTGATATTACCACAGGTTAAGCAGTAACCCATGTCTAGAGAGGCTGACGAAGGGATTTAAGAGACCATTATGGCGTTGAAGCAAGGCATAATACAACCTTCTGTGTACCCATGTAACACGGCCATCTAGGTCCAGTTGGAAGATGGCCCAGGATTTGCTCCCACTCAACAATATTGTTGAGGCAGAATTCCTGGTGGTACTGAATCCTGCTACCATTGTCTCTAATATCCCTACTGGGTCGACCCATTTCACGATGATTTATTTAAAGAATGCATTTTTCTTGGTCCCCTTGCACCCTGCTTCTTAGTACTTCATGGTATTTACATATCGTGGTCAGAGATACCTGCACAGAAAGTTTCCCAAAGGGTATTGATACTCTTCGAGTCTTTCAAACAGGGTGTTTCACGGATTTGGGGAAGTTACATGTGCCCAGTACAGTAATCCTGTACTTGGATGATTTGTGAGTTTGTACATCAGAAGAGCTGTATCGAGGAGATTCAATAAGGCTTCTCACCCTGCTTCCATAGAAGGGATACAAAGTAGACAAAACAAAATTGCAATACTGCCGGACAGAAGTAGTGTATATATATCTGGGGCAAGTGTTATCGCCCATAGGAAGAAAGGTAATGCCAGAGAGAATCACTGCAGTTCAGAATACACCCCAACCAGTACCAGTGACACAAATGCAGCAGTTTTTGGGACTCTACTATTGTAGATGGATCTTTCAGTACTCTAGTTACATGAATCCCTTACTGTAGGGGCATAAGTGAGTGCAGAAGCTGAAGGGAACTCAAGGTTGTGATCAGCAATGTTCTGGTCTTGGCAACCCTGAATTACAGGAAACATTTTTTTCTATTTTTCACTCAAACGGGCAACTGATGACAGTTGTCCTGGCCCAGAAAAAAATCACCAGGTCATAAACCTCTAGCGTATTACAGCAGACTCCTAGACCCAGTGATGCAAGGGCAGTTCCCTTGTGAACAGGCTTTAGCAGTAGCGGCTTTTGCTATTCAACAGTCCTCAACCATTACCATGGGATGCCTGGTGACATTTTATCAGGAGCATGCAGTCTTTGAGATCTTGGAAAAGTCCAAGTTGACTTTGAAGAACCAGACAGCTACGGGTATGAGGCTATCCTATCAAATGCTTCCACACATCCAGTGCGGTGTCACCTAGTCAATCCTGTGACATTTGTAGCTGAACCAGGGAAACCTGATGATACTATCTAACTTATGAGGAAGAAAGGACGAATGGTAAGGAGGATGCCTCAAAGGGAGGCAAGCTACTTTTTGTTGATGGGTCCTCCACAATCAATAAGGACACTGGTGAGAGGCATACGGGTGCGGCCATTGTAGGCTTTGGGGATAGGGAATACCAGTTCAGGATGAAGAAACGGTTGCCTTCACATTACTCTGCACAAGCGGCAGAACTAGAGGCACTAGAAATGAGTTAGGGGAAGGCAGCCACTATTCTGACTCTGCATATGTAACCTCCAACGTGCATTCAGGCCTGTCCAGGCGGCAGGGAAGAGGGTTTAGGCAATCTGATGGAACCTTTGTCCAGCATGCTGCACTGCTGTCCAGGTTAATCATTGTGCCAACCCTGGCCACAGAGGTAGGGATTTTTAAATGCACTGCACACCCTAACCATACTAACCCAACAAGACTTGTAAATGATTGTGCAGACAGAGCGGTGAAAGAAGCCGCATATTTGCCCTCACAGATCCCCAGAAATTGAAACGGTGTCCTAGCAGGTACAGATGTGACCCCCGTACACTGCAGTCCCCTTGGTTCAAATTATAGAAATGTAGGGAGAAGCTCCAAAGGATGAAAAGGAGCTCTGGGCAAAGAGAGGATGTGCCCTCTCACCCACAGATTTAATGTGGAGACAGGAGCTTATGGGGAAGGTAGACTACTTTTTCTGGCTCTAGAGCAACTGCATTACCCATCATACACTTCTCAGCATCAAATCACAGCAGAGCTCCAGGACAAATTGTCCATACCAAACCTCCAAGAACAAGTAAGTAGTTTTGAAGGGAAATGTATAGTCTGCAGAGAACTGAATCCTGTTAGCACCATGATGGCGATAAAAGGAGTTTTGCCCAGGCCCATGGGGCCATTTCAAGAGCCCCATGTGGATTTTATTGTTGTAGTCTACCCATTTTTCAGTTGGCTCAAGGCAGGTACCTGCGTACACCTTGATGCTAAGTCTGCAGCAAATATTTTGGTGAGGGAGGTATTTCTACTGGGTGAAGATTTTAGGGACCATTTTAGGGCTTTAACCAAAAGTGTTAGTTATATCTTCACAGGTTGTATCGTCTCAACTGTCTACAAGAGAGAGCACCGAATAATATGATGATCTACACTAGCCACAGTTGCCCCCCAGGGACCTGATCTATGTCCACTCTTCCGTCAGGTGCTGGAATGAGAGGCGTTTCCATGGCCACACCATGTGATTTTCACAACTCCACATGCTGTGAAGGTGGAGGGCAGCAAGAGCTGGATCCATCTCTGTGACTTGCAAAGGGATACCAGCACCCTTCCACTGGCATAGGAGCAGGTTCAAAGTATTTTTTAAAAAAAACCTTTTTATTGGTATTTTCTAACACAAAACACAACTTATAACAACTTATACAACAACAAACATCACTCTTTGCACATTCAAGTTGGAGTTTATGCTGCTTTCCGCCCTTTGTTGATTCACCGCAAGGCTTCCTCTTTTTTGTCCGCAATGTTCATATGTTTCTCTTGTGTATCACCAGTTGGCGAATGTGTATAATTCACTTCTCCTTGACACCTCTCTCTCTTGTTTGCAGAGACTCCTCCGCCAACGTCCAGTTAGTCCTCCTCCGGTTCTCATGGGTCTTCCATACTATCTTCTTCTTCGCTTCCGAACCAGTCTTGCACGGGGGTATTCCACACTAATAATTCAGCTCCCTGTCCACTTCTCCCCTGTATTCATCCCTGAGAAAGGCAGCAAACGGTTCCAGGGCCAATATATATATATGACAGTGGGCATCCCTGCTTCGTAACCCTCGCAATGTTCCACTCCTCTGAGACATGCATGCCTGTCTTCACCCTTGCCCTTGGATCCTTGTATAGGAGCCTAACCCAGCATAGGAACCCCTCACCTATCCCAAAGTGGGTGAGAACCTCTAAGAGCCAATCCCAATTCACTGAATCGAAGGCCTTTATAGCATCCAGTGATGACACTGCGCATTCTCCCCCTCTCCGATTCATGTGGTCTATGACGTGGTGGAGTCTGCAGAGATTCCACGTTGTATTCCTTCCTGGTACATATCCAGTTTGGTCTGGGTGTACCAGCTTGGGCATAACCCATTTGAGTCGGCTGGCCACAGCCGCTGTCAGGATTGTGGGATCCTGGTTTATTAAAGAGATTGGCCTATAGGAGCCGCATTCAAGGGGCGGTTTCCTTGTTTTCAGTATGGGTACAATTATAGATTCTGACAAGCTCTTCGGCAGCTGTCACCTCTCATATGCCTCCTCAAGTGTCTCTTAAATACACTGGAGGGCTGCTTCCCTACTCTGTGCGGGACTGGGAAAGAACTACAACAAAACACAGCAAAGTGTGTCCCCACAGATAATGGTCTACGGTTAAAGCGGTATATGAATTACCTACAGTCCCAATTTAACCGAACAAAAAAAGGCACTAAAAGTGAAAGGGAAAGGATCACTCCTACCTGGATGTTCTAATCAATGTTCCCAGATAGTGTCCCTATGTTCTCTGTGTGTTAAAAATAACATCACATATATAGGCCCAAAATCTATACATTTGTCTGGGCCTTCTCACTCAATTTTACAACATCATTGAGCATGAAAGTTAACAATAAACTCAAAAGTGCTTTTCACAATTTATTGCAAAACATAGATCGATTCTTTGTACAAATACTCACAATTATTACAAAACGTATAGCAATGATGTTTAAAACAAACTCAACTTGGACATATATCAGAAAAGAAAGAACAGAGAAAATCATCCAAGTAAAACAAAATTATCAATAGCAAATAAATGTCGACAAGCTAAGCAGAAAAGAGAAAAAAGGCTTCCCAATATCCTACAATACAAAATGCTGGAGAAAAACTATATCAACTTAATTTCTTTCCAAAACAGTCGTCCAATTTCATGACATTGGTAGCTAATAAATTTGAGAAACGAAGTCTCAATAGTGTTCCAACTCAACTTCAATTTGAGAGTCGAAATCGTCCCACAGTGTCAACAAATTTTCAATTATTTTTGTTGTAGAACTAAGGGTTATAGCTAATAAAAATTGGTTCATGTGTGAACTATAACCCACTGTTTCTTACAGCTCTGCTCAAGGTCTACGTATATGGCCTGTCTGTCCATACACAGGCACATCACTCACACCTGCTAGAAGAGTCAAAATGGCATGGTGAGAAACGTTTTGGCGCTTTGATAAGGAAAAGGCTGCCTTCCTCAGGACTTAATGTCAGATGTGTAAGAGCAACACCCCTAAAGAAAAGGAGATAAAGGGGGGCGGGGGGTCATAAAACAGAAAAGTGCCTGGCTCTCCAGCCCTCTCCCAACACCACCAAGAATTTAAAAAGATGAGTGAATGGGGGCCGGGGGAACTTAAAAATAGTGATTGGGTTTCTGTGAAGTGAAGAAAATCACAGCGCTGTAGTCATATTGAGATACAATATACACAGGGAGCATGGGATCCCAAAGTACGAAGTATAGAATGTAGATTCTCATGGCATGCAAGCTAAATACACTGCTACTGTCCACCTGAGGTGGGCCCCCTAGAGCTAAAATTCCTGATCTAGTGTGATCATGCAGACAAAAACAAACACCTATGATGAGCCCATAATTTCAATGCCATACAAATCAGCATCAAAATAAATAAATATTAAATTGTGGGGCACCATCTATTCTGACAAAAAAAGCACCCTGTGTCATGCTGATAGTGTGCATGCTGAACAGTGTGCTGAGACAGGAAAAGGCACCATTACCTTCACAGGCGCTGAGCATTGTGGAGGCAACTCTGTTTCAAATGGAGTCCATTACTATATGCACGGAGATGCAGAGGTTCTGGACAGCATGGAAGTAGACTGCAAGTTGTGCAAGCAATCCATCCGGCAAAGCTAAAGAAAAGAATATATGTAGGATATATAGATAAGCCCCATAGAGCCCCTAAAGTACGATGTACACAGGCTCATTATGTTAATAAAAGCCTATTTAGGCAAGAGCTGAAGCATGAAGGAAAAAAGGCTAATAATACCTTTACAAAGTTGCTGTCAGCCGAGCCATGTTGTGGTCACGGCAGCCAGGTGCTGCTGTCTTGAAGTCAAGCAGTGGACGCTCCAAGGGTTAAATCACTAGAATAACAAAGCATATGAAAAAGACAAGATTGAAGGGGGAGGTCCCGGCTGGATAAGCAGGGTAGTCTAGGTCTGCATTGGTCTAGGCGCGCCGTGAACTGTGAGCTTACCGTGATGCGGCCACGAATCCAATGGATAGTGTCTCCTTACTGGAAATCGAGGTCGCTATAGGAACACAACCTCGGGCCGCGGCACGCACTTAAAAAGAGCGCCATCGGACGACCAGTGGCCAAGGTTGGAATAGCAATCTCGGACAAGAGGGGTAGCAATTTGAGCAGACCCAGCTGTAATTGTAGTTATGTGCCTAATCAGAGACCAAGAGCCATTTGTCACTGCAGGATTGCTGCCAGGCATAATAGCACACACCTAATGTCAAAAGAATAGTAGTTGTAGTCCGCGAAGGCAACCAAGCCCAACTAAAGTGTGTGTATCTGCTGGGATGCACGTGGATGGTGATGGCGTGCATAAAGCGCGTTACCAAGCCAGCTATGGTTGCTAGTGGATGCCTTGTCGAGGACCTAGAACCATTGACCGCTGCTAGTGTCTTTGGCAGTCTCGGGGACAGGCTTCCTTTGTATTGCTTGTAGAATCCATCGGGTCCCGGGGATTTACCTGTCGGGAGATCAGCTATGACCGCCGACAGTTCCTCCACTATGAGGGGGTGCATCTAGCATTTGAGCCTGCTCCTCTGTTAGTTGGGGCAGTTTAATCTCTGCTAGAGCTTTGGCTATATCCCCAACTCTACATCTTGGACCCAGGAGTACAACTTCTCGTATAATCGTGAGAACACCTTGTTTATACCTTCCTGGGTTCTAATCTCCACTCCCTGCTCATCTCTGATTGCATTTATTGGCTCCCTCTTGCTCTCCTGTCTGGTTTGCCAGGCTAGCAACCTGCTGGGCTTATCCCCCTCTGCATGTATATACTTCCCATAGTCCAGCTTCCCCAGCCTCTCCCAGAGTGCTATCCACCGCAGCCTTAGGGTGGCAAGATCTTCCGGCTCTTCTCCCATCCTAGCCGCTCTTTCTTCCACCCGTTCAATTTCCTTCTCCACTTTGCCCGGTGAGAATACTTCCCCCCCCCAAGTCCTCCATCTTCCCTAGTGCTGCACCCCTCACCACCACCTTGAGTGCTTACCAGCCAATACCAGTGTTGTCTGTACAACCCGCATTGCGATCAAAATAGTCATCTATCAATGCCCTGGATATGCTCTTGTAAGTCCCCATCCCTCAATGCCTCTGCCTGCAGAGTGAGAGAGTGACTCCAGAAGTCTTCCAGTTCAAGCTGGTCCAGTATCTTCCATAGTGCATTGCTCTGTGTGGGGCCAGCTGGGGCGCAAGTGTCCTAAAATAAAAACTGTTGCTTCGTGGTTGGGGGCATATGTATTCACTAGGTACACCGCCCGGTTCTCCAGGAGTCCCTGAACGATCACCAGTCTGCAATCCTTATCCCTTTCTTGTTTCATAAGCTGGAACGGGGTACCTGGGGGGCAATCCACATCAGCACTCCCCTAGCTTAATTTGAGTATGTACAACGGTACATTTGGCCTCCCCACTTCTTGGCTATCAGGTGTGTCTCCTGTAGCATTGCAATGTGAACTTTCACTCTATTCAACCAGGCGTATACTGTTAGCCTTTTGACATAGGAGTTTAGTCCCCTGACATTCCAAGTGACTATGCTCAGTGCTTCCGGGCCCATTTATTCACGGAGTCTGGCGGCCTGCTCATTCCCATGGGTCCATGTGCTATTCTTCCTCCGATGACCGGTGTTTTTTGATCTAGCTCTACCGTTCCTCGCCTATTGAGGTGGTGCTGACCTCGCTGCATCCGTTTGGATTCTGCTTGTCGTTCTGCGCAGGTCCTCGTCCTGAGCTCCCCTCTCGTGATCTTTGTATATGTTTGCACCTCTGGTTGTTCTCCATTTCTGCCTCTGCCATGTCTTTGTCGTTTGATGCTTTTTTTCCTCCACTCGTGCCTTCACCTAACAAAACTAACCATACAACTGCTACAACTATAAACAAACGCCCAGCCACCCTCCCCCTCCTCAGGCTCCGCCGCTTTCCAGGTGCTCCCCTCCCTTCTGTGGGTGCACTCGTTGCAGTGTGGTCCCTTGAAACTGGCATCACAAATACTGTCCTTCTGCGGGGTCGCGTCTGTGGAACTTGGCGGCCTGCCCTTGGAGATTGCGGGCTCGCTGGTTCAAGTCTCTGTGCTGCCACTCATCTATCTGGTGCGCTTCTTCATGGTTCACCGGGGGGGGGGGGGTCCCGTGGTCTCGCTCGTCCCTGTCTCTCAGTTGCGGGATCCAGATGCGTGGCCTGCCATTGTATAACACTTTGAGTTTGGCCGGGTACAGCAGCATGAATCGTACCTTGGCGTTCCTTTTTTGGCCAGAATTGTGCTCTGCGCTTTTGCACTTGTGCTGTATAATCTGGGTAAACATTAATTCTGGAAGCGTTCCTTGTTATGACCCCACCCTCTCTCGAAAATGTCCAGATCTTTTCTCCGTCTCTGAAGTTTATAATCTTCGCCATCATGGGTCTTGGGGGTGCCCCTGGGCAAGGTTTTCTAATTCGAGCCCTGTGCGCTCTCTTCACCACAAAGCCCAGAGATAGATTCCCTGCCCCCACCTCTTGGAGCAGTAGGTTCTCTACGTATTCCGTGGGGTCTCTGCCTTCTTCCCCCTCCGGCAGCCCCACTATACGCACATTGTAGCGCCTGGCTCTACCTTCAGTGTCCTCAGCCCTCTGCTCCAAGGTACGTATGCAGTCCAGTGCCTCTGCCATTTGGCTCTGGGTAGCAGTTATGTTCGCTGTGTTCCGCTGCACTTGCTGTAATGCCGTGCCAAACCTCTCCGATAGGTTCCTTACATCTTGCCGCAGGAGTCCCACATCCACTATCACTGCATCCATCTTATATTCGAGTGAAGTTTTCAGCGCCGCTGTGGCTTCAAGGATGCGCCCCTCTTCCTTCCCCTTCTCAGCCTGTGCAGTGTCTGTTGTGCTGTAACCAGCTTCTGGTACCTCCAGCTGGGGCGCTTCGGTCTTCCGGGCCAACGTCTCCATGCTGGTCTGTTTTCCTTTCCCTCCTTTTTACTTTTCCGACATGTCCTTGCTGGGGGAGCTTTGTCGCTTGCGTCGGGTCCCAGTTGTCTTGCTTCCTCCCTGTCGCCGCTGTGTGTCCGACCAGCGTCCCAGTGCTGATTTCTGCCCACTGATGTTGCCCCTTGCGTCGTGGGTCGGCGCTGTTCTGACACTCCGGGCCTTCCTGGTCAGTGTTCTCGTTTATCCACTCTTCTTGCCTCTGCTGTGGTCTCGATCCTCTTGTTCAGATAGGACCCTGTTTGTGGTGAGTGGTTGTGACGTGGCGCCAGCAGTTTTTGTTGCAGCTCCCTTTTGCAGTCTGCTCACCCATCCCAGATCCAGGCTCTCTTTTCAGCGTGTGCTGTGATGCTCTGGTCTGTTAGGCTGGGCCTCTATTGATGTAGGCCTTTAACAGGGCCGTTTGTGTCCTTTACCCATGTCTTGTTGGCAGGCGCACCCTTTTTCTGCTAGTAGATGCGGGATTATGGGCCAGTGGACTGTGGCCTCCCACGTAATGTGTATTTGCCTTGCAACGATGATCAGTCTTGTCTGCCGGTGTGGACCTCTGGCTGAGTGCCCATAGTCTTTGGGTCCCCTAGCCTTGGTCTTGGTCCCATTGCTGCTCTGCTATCTAGTTGGCAAGCCTCCTTCCCTGTTTGGGCTTGTTTAAGCCGGTTCGGGGGTGACCACTCCGCCGTAAGGGGCTGTAATCAGTAAGTGTTCTCTCCTCCCGTGTGCGGGAGGCAGCCCTGCACCCCGGAGGTCAGTTCTGCCAATGTACAGAGCCTTGGCATTCGCCAGTCTTCCCCCCGCTCTTCTCACCTAGTTATAGTTGCGTGCTGGTCCGGGCCCCAGTCCTCTCCAGGCGAACAACTGCACCACCACCGTACACCAGGGTGGGCCTGCTCTCACTCCCACGGGGTGCTGTCTCGCCGATCAGTTCACAGCTTCCCTCCTCGCCTGCCGCTCCCCAAGTGGCAGTTGCCGCCAGCAATTGGCCCAATTGGGTTGCCCTGGCTCGGAATAGACATGTTTGCTGTGTCCACCACCTTCTGGCAACTGGTTGCAGCGTGGTTCGCCACCACCCCAGATCCCTTCTCCGTATCCTCAGAGCGTCTCTGTGCCCCCACAAGTGTCTTCTTCCCCGGGAGCTGCTAGTTCTACTGGTGCCCGGGGGGGACCCCATCCAGTTTGTGGTGACTGTGTCTGATGGTAATACGGCCAAGGCAGCGGTCTCTCGAATTGTCCACTGTCCCTCGCTGGAGCCTCAGTGCACGGTCATGCCCCATTCGTTCTCCCCGCGCTGAGGGTATCCTTCTGC
The DNA here is from genome assembly GCF_040938575.1 of Ambystoma mexicanum. NCBI lineage: Eukaryota > Metazoa > Chordata > Amphibia > Caudata > Ambystomatidae > Ambystoma > Ambystoma mexicanum. The sequence goes on from NC_090923.1 coordinate 116,885,048, forward strand.
TCAGTTCCCCATCCGTGTAGTAAGTACGCCTTGGGGGCATGCCTGTACAGCTCCGGGCGTTCCAGCGGTTCCACCCGTCAGGACTGGGTCCTCGCTGGCCCGGGTCCCGAGCCGCCCAGTGTCGCTCTTTTCCCCACTTGGTGCTGTTGCGTAGTCTCGAATGCGCTTCCAGGTCTCGCACCTTCCCAGTGGTCAGGCTGGGGGTCTCCGCTCCTCTGTCCTCTCTGCGGCTCTGGTGTCGTGGCCACTGCCTCAGGGCATCTCCCACTCAGCCTCCATTACTAGACCCCTTCACGCTTTGCCTGTCTCTTGAAGGTCCTGGTTGCTCTTGTGTGCATTCTGGTGCCGCCCCGAACTGCCAGCCTCCTCTAGCAGTTTCTCGGTTCTCTCTTCCTGCGTAGGGGATCCAATATCGCGGTTAGTGTGCCCCTCACCACCAGCGTCGGCTTCTGGCTGCTCTCCTCACTACCGCGGCACCGCTCTCAGGGCCGCCTCCGCTAGGGCTTAATGGCTCACTGTTGTTGTTGTTGCATCCACCATTTTGTGTGGCGCCGGAGGTCTCACTTCGGGCTTGCCCCTGGTCTCTCCGTTCTTCGATTTCGCTCCGGCGTTTCCCCAGCTGTGTATCAAACCTTTAGGCATCTCAACCTCAAGTTTCTCGGTTTGCCGACATGTATTTCACCAGCTTTTTATATCGGTTTGTTGGATCATGCAGGAGCCCCTTAAGCACTGCGTATCTATCGCATGGCCGTCAGGCCAAGCACCCCAGGTTCAAAGTTAAGTATGCCCTAAGTATTCACCGTTCGTTCCAGTAGAATAGGCAGGAGCAAACTTAGTCCAGTAACTATTTTTAAGAATAATGGGACATTTTGGATTTAACAAGAATATTAGGATGATTGATTATGTCTAAATTGTTCTTGTTATTGTGTTCAAATATGGCAAACAGTATAGATGTGAATGTTTTAAACCTATATAGTATTGTAGAATTTGAACAAATATTATTGAGGTCACAAAGGAGTATGGACTCTGATTTTATGGGCAATGATTATATAAAATCAGATTCAATAATTGATGCACATGGTTTTGCACCAGATACTGTATGGTATAGCCATATGGGGAGAGTGAGGGATCAGTAGACTTTTGCTACATCTGCTCTCATCGCCCATGCTTCTGGTGTCTGTGGGGTGTTTATCCCAGATGAGTTAGAAAAGGCACTGTCGAGGGCATATAGCTCTGTGCAGTCTGAGGGCAGTTTCATGGGCAATCTGTCACAGCATCTATTTTACCAGTTGATGAAGAACGTTCAACCACAAATAGTGGCGAGCAGAAGAATGCGCTATACACAAAGAGTGCTGTTGAATTTAAAAGGGTCCATTATAATAAACAACTGATGGGAGCAAGAGGTGAAGAGTTGGAGAGATGAAGGAATTCTCAGAAGAAGCGGTGGCACAGGTTAACCAAGAATGTGGAAATGTATGGAGGAAGTCCCTGAAGCATCCGACATGTCTTACATTTTGCTCTGTGTTTTAAGGGCAATGACAAGGTGCACGTTGGCATTAATGGGAACTGCAGCCACATGCTTTACATCGCTGATCTGGCTGGAGGTACATCTGCACTTTTTGATGTATTTTGGTCCTGCGGACAATTTGGAAATAGACAATTGCCTTCAGCCTGGCGTGGCGTGTGCAGTTTCACTACGCTACATGTGCCTGTCCTTCTTATTCCAGAAGAACAATTGGCCCTTGCCCGGTCGATGCCCAAACCAATCTGATGGACATACCGGCGCAGTATTGTTTGTTCAGCCGTACTGAAATTATGTTGTCCTCCCTCCTGGCCGATGGTGTCCAAGCTATTGCAAATGTGGAGTGGCTCTAGGTACCCAGATGCAATCTTTGGTTGTTTGTGAATTCCTTTGAATCAGCTTTCAGTACCCTGAAGGAAGACCTCTGGGCACTGAGGCTCATTGACTTGCAGAATAGGTACATCCTCAACCTCCCAACAACTATCGAGGGGACGGGGCATGCCAGAAGATTGGGAGTTCTTGCTGCATATTTGTGCCTCCTAATGATGCAGAAAATGGCACTTTGATGCAAACTGTTGTCGCATTTCACAAGCTTAGGATGGTCATGGAAAATGAAGCAGCAATCACAAATTACCCCTGGTTGGACTATCAAATCTTTAATGCCAATTAGTCTTTTTTATCATTATCTTTTGTTCCTGTCAAATGCTCTTACGATGTCCCAATAAGGAAGATGGGTTCACGTTGTGCACGCCCTATTGGTGACTGGGGGAATTGTGATGCGGGCGTGATTTCGCAATTTTACATGTATCTAGTGCAGTTAAAGGAATATGTGTTACTTTTAGCATTACTTTGCGTTTAAGTTGATAACTTTTAGATTGCATGCACCCAGCAAGATAAATGTCAAACTGCAAATGAACTATAAACAATGTAGGGCTGATGTGCCACATAGCGACTAGATGTTGTGCAGCGAGGAGCTTCAAATGTGCATCCAAGAAAGGAGATTTGTAATAAGGTAATCACTGTGAGAGGATGCCATAGTCTTGAACATACATGCACAGACATTTATACATGGGGGGGTCTTTATAGAGATGTGATCTGGCTAATTGGGGTACATGGTGAATATACAATCTATATGATACAGATGTCTCAGAGTTAAGGATTTGCACAATCAATGAAATGCTAAGAGCCTAGTCTGGCGGAATGAACTCTGTGTGACTGGGAAATCTGGTTTAACAAGGTTGAAGTCCAAGGAAGGGCAGCAGGCAGCTGCGACAATATCCGATAGTCAGTTACAGTCAGGCTGGGTTTTAATCACTTGGCACTATTGTGGAAAGGAGATGCAATCTTTTTAAGTACAAGCAAGTCTGTTACTCATTGTGCAGAGTAGTCCGGCCATCTGCTTTTTACCAAGCAACAAACTCAGTGCAAGGAGCGCTTAATGGCACAGTTGACAGATGCTTTATGGGTTTTGGTTAGTTCCTCCAGAGGCCATGCATGTTGAATTGGTAGTCGTGTATATTAGGGTGAAAGAAGGACAGCAGCAAGTCTGGGCGGGTGAGATAGTTATCACCAGTTCAAAGGCAACTTGTTAATACTCCACCTCTTCAAATCATTAAAAGTGTCCTTGCAAACCATATGCATCACATCTGGGGTTAGAGATTCCAGGCCAGCTGGAACCTGTAATGAATTATGTTTGCATATGAATGTGTAAATATGGCATGACTTTGCAACCTACCACAGAAGAATCCCAGAAAAGGGGTGTAAAACTAAGGAGTATATGATGGTAGTTAGATAAATGTGACCAATGAAGTGTGGCAATTAGAGGGGATTGAATTTTGTATAGGTTTGAGCAATCATGTGTGGGGGGTTAATTTGCAATATAATATGTGAAAGTGCTTTTACCGTTACAAAATGTATATAAAGTGTCAACTTATGTGGTTCGAGAAGACTCAAGTTAGTTTGACTCTACCGCGTCATCTAGCCCCTCCCGGCCGTTTGTACAATAAACTTGCTTTACAGACAAATGTGCACTTGCTTAAGTGGTGGGCCTACTTTGGGTTAAGCTGATCAGAGGCCCATCTGCACATCAGTGCCCAGACTGGCAGTGAAATGCTTGCTTACAAGGCGGGTAAACATGTGTTGTGTACCAAGATATATTAATGTGTGCATTTGTGATTCCCTACCTCGCAGGGATAGGGGAGAAGGATTGAACCACAAGACCTCATTGTTTCGTATGCCCAAAAATGCCTGCAAGGGTTCACTCCTACCTCCGAATATGGTATCAAAGATGCATTGTATATATGTTGACCTAGCAGTCTAAGAAGCTTGTTAGTTATTTGTTTTATACAGTCCTATAGTAAACATGCCCTGTACAATTCACCTATACCCGCAAGTCTACCCCTCCGTTCGGTGCATGCTTTTGTGCATTTCCCACGTATTAGTACAACTTCCACAATCGGAATCGTTTAGGAGGGGGGTGAGATTTGAACGTGCATCCCAACAGTGCACATTCCACTCGCAGACAGCATTTACTAATGGACTCTTATGGCATCTGCCTGCTTTTATCAGATGCTAAAGAGAGGTGGATTCCTTTCCCATGCAGCCATAAAACAATGCCACTTGCAAGAGTGAGGAGGAAAGCAAGGTGGTGATGTAAAGTCTTCTCTGTCAAACATTTGACTACCAACCTGGACACTAACAAATGTGCCGTCATAAAACCCATGATTACCCAATGCAAGAAAGCTTGAGTCCACTGTAAAATGTATTTTACTATAATGCTGTAAGAAACTAACACTGTATGCAGCAAATGTATTAAATGTGATTTCTGTGCTAGAAACCATTACAAAACACAAAGCCTTTAGGGGTCAAAACTGTGTTAAGCACTGAAAGCCAATGACGCTTCAAAAAGGGTATGGTGCCAATAAATTGCACACCACAAACAAATCCTTTTTGTCAAAGTGAAGGTTTTTATGTATTTGTAACACGCTGCAGGTGAATTAACTGCATCTAACCGCAGGTGTCCATGCCGGCTATACATCATTACATACACTTAATCCAGCAGTGGGTTTTGATGCGGAAAGGAGGCATACTCTTATACAGTGCAGGAGGATAGAGAAATTATGAAATAATTACTCTCTAGTGATTTCTGTAATCCCTAGCCCAGAGTCCCGTTTTCTCCATACTGTATAGGTGTGCCCCATGGGGGATAGAAGTTGAGCTTTTTTTAATTTGTTGAAGGTGCATGCGGCAGCAGGGTGTGGGTCCGCAGTGCAACACCCACCTCGCCTTTTGTTTGCCCATTGGAGGCCTACGCTAACTGATTTGATGGGTGCTGGAAGGAAGGGGCCTATGCAGGAAAGGGGACTCTGGACTCGGAGTACAGATGTCACTATGGTGAGTAGTCTATTTCTTAGTCCAACTTCGCACTCCCTTAAGCAATTGCACAACACATAAATAGACAAGGAGGTGGAAATTGATCTGGTCTAAAACAAAAGATTTCTCAGTCTAGTTCCTCTGTTTCCTTCAAGCATTACAGTCCTAGGTGGCTGCTTTGCCAATGTCCTCATGGGACACCCGTTTTTGGAAGTCACAACAGTGGCTTTAGCCCTCACAACATGACTAGACAAGCTGCTGGGTTGGGGTATCTTTTGTACTTGGTATGGCATTGCTGCAACCATCCAATGAGCAATAGACAGCCCAATGGCTAGGTCGATGAACCAACGATTGTCACAAATACAGCTTCAGACTTTAGTACCCATCTGATATTAAGAGTGAAGGGTTTACTCTGCCTAGGGTCACACCCCGATTAATATTGACGGAAAAACCTTATGGAGAAACAAGGGATGGGTCCATAATACCAAATTGTCCCTTTGGAAGACCGTGAACGATTCTGATGAAGACCTAAATCTTACGTGCCCTTCTAGCCAAAGCCACTGCAACCAGAAGTACCATTTTCAGGTGCCTAACCAAATGTCTGATTTCGCCATCGATTCAAAGTGTTTGTGAGCCGATGCAGACAAAACAATGTTGAAATCCCTGACTGGTTGAGGTTTCGTAATGGGTGGAAATACCTAAGAAACCCATCTAAATGACACTGGGATTAGAAGAGAAAAGCATTCCCTGAGAGTTCTTGTAAGCTTCAATGGCTGCCAAGTTAAGTTTTATAGGGGTTGATTGACCAGACATTTGAAGCACCAAGGCACTTAAGCCAATGCACGATAGGTATTTGGCCCTTCGGAGGAAGTATATAAAAGGCATCCCCTCAGGCCTAGGCCCAGAATTAGAGCTTTTATGTCCATCGACAGAACAGCTGGTAGAAAGTCCAGTGGCTTGTTGCCTGGGTTCAGAGCTTTTTTTTAGGCCCCATGGCACATGCGCCAGTAGATAGATCCTTACAGGCCTCAGTATATTCCCTGGTACAGCAAGACGTCTTACGCCAAAGCATTGTGAGGACGGACTCCCTCAGCAGAGGAAACCGTCTGACAGGCCTCACTCTGATTAGTATCCTAGAGGAAAAAGCTACACTTAACGTGCATGCCCAAGGCTTCTTGTCGGAGAAGGTCTTCAAATGTTCTGGTCAGGAACTAGGAAAAAATATCCTTCATGCTCTGGGAGTAATTTCATCACAAGCGACATACCCGTCCCACCAGTGGTTGGCACTGGGGCACTCCAGACAGTGTGTTTCAGAGACGATGCCGGAAAGGGAGTGTCACAGGAAGCACAGCTGGAGAATTCCACTAACAACAGCATATACCAAAAGGACCGTAGGTGGGGAAAGAATAGAATAAATTGTTGATTAAGCTATGTATAAAGTAGCACTGTCCTCTAAGACAAAGACAATTTCCTGGAGAAAAAGGCTCATATTTCAACTAATCTGCATGCCCACAATGCCTTGCTGATGTGGCTCAGAACTGGAGGTGAACTTCCAGCAATGGCTACTATGTGACATTGTGGAACATGTGATTTGGCTGAAATGAACTACCCCATTTTCAATCTTTATATAGGAAAAGAGAAAAATGACAACAATAAACTTCGCAAAAACAAAAGATGCCACTATTTGGTAAGTAAACCATTTCAGGAAGTGATCAGTAGAAGAGACTTACCTAGAAATGTCAATGCAGTAGTCGGTAAGCAATACAGTTTTTCTGTCTAGGCTGAAACGTTTCAAGAGACAGCACCAGATAGGGGGACACACTGATTAACTACGGGAATAAAGCAGATGCAAGGTGGGGGTGGCCACATGGGGGATAACATGGATACTCAGTGCCACAGACTCATTGTCTAATGACTTCAACGGGAATGGTAGGGTATAACAATACACTGGATGTAAACTTGGTCCAACACATTGCTCTAGGATTAGGCAAAAGGAGGGGAGGGACAATAATAGCACTATCACAAATATGCATAGAGGTGAAACCCCCTTGGAGTGGGCTGGATTCGGGACCTTTTTGAATTTCAAACATTTGACCACAATGACAGGGATGTGCACAGGGGGTGGAGGCTCAACTTACTTGTCATATGGGAATTATGAAAACCAGAAATGGCTGAGGTAACTGCAGGGCAGTCAGCCAAACAAACAGCCAGGACAGTAGTGGGGAGGCTGGCGCTGTGCCAGTGTACCGGTCACATGACCACCGAGGCCCATCGACAGGCAGCAGTGAGACAGGAAGACTTCACAGAGTTGCATTCCTTGGAGGACCAATAAGACAGTAAGTTCCTGAGCTCTGAGGAGGGAACCAGCCCTCAATGTATCTATCACAGTCTGTGAAGGTAATTATTTAACAGGTACCATGTGAATGTCCCCTTTCCCACCAGCTGCAGGCTGTCTTGTGTCCCATTCTCAATAGTGCTGACCAATGGCAGTATATTAAAGTTCTGGTTGTCAACACAAATGTTGCTTCTTCAATAACAAGATGTTTCGGGGTGGGTTGTGAATACAATGTGGTACCACCTGGGGAGGTGAGGTGAAATCATTGAACTGTTTGCTCTATTGACGCTTTCACTAATTAAGCAAGCAGCACTGCATAAATAGTTACAAAAAAAGATTAACAATATTATTAAAATGTCATGGCAGCCATGATATTTAAATTTTAAAAAGAACGGCATCACATTGCAAAGTAAGTGTCTTACATTTCGCCTGCCATGAGAAAAAGTGGAGGGAAGTTAGGTGGCAATAATTATTCATGTTTGTATTGAAGGAAAGTTACATATTACTACAGGCCAGGCCCAAGCAGGACATCTGCTAAGGGGCCTTCTGCTGCCAATCACAGCAGGACGTAAACAAATGAAAGCGAGGCATGCCCCTGTCCTGCGAGCGTGACATTGGGAACTTTGTCTTTTTTATTATGGGCAATTACAGTATGCAGAAAGCGAGAAGCATCTCAAAGCAGGCAGTGGGTGAATTTCAGCATAGTGTGCATATGAACGCCGGGTCCTGGAAGCATGTCCTTCTGAATGCAGCAACATCGCTGCCACCTCCGTGCACACCTCAGAGCGGTAATTAATGCATAGCGAATTACTCTGAATGAAGGAGTGGACGCCAGCACAGTAGAATTTTTTTGAATTTATTTAAAAAAAATATATATATTTTTAAAGGTAAATACATTGAACAGCGAGCCATGGGCCACAGAAAACTGCTTGGTGGGCTGTACGTTGGACAAACCGGGTATAGATCATCTGCAGAGTTGGCAGTGTTCTTTCAGCTTCTCTGGGTAGGTGGGTACCCTTTGGGGAGGTCCACAAGTGGTCAGGCGATGTTGGCGTATCCTGCGACGAACCTCCTGTAGTAATAACAGAATCCCAGGAAAGAACTCCTTTAGTGTTTTAGGCCTTGGCCAGGTGAGGAGGGCATCAATCTTTGCCAGATCCACAGCGATGCCATCTGTGGAGACAATGTGCCCGATGTACTCATCACTTTTCTGGCAAAACTGGCACTTGTCCACACTGACCTTTAGCTCCCACACGCGATCCAGCACCTTCATGAGCCTCCGGTTGTGTTCTTCCAGGGTCCTCCTGAACACAATGAAGTCATTCAGGTACACCAGGAGGTTCATGTTTATTTATTTATTTTTATTTATTTATATAGCGTTAAAGCCCACGGGCATCAGAACGCTTACATATAGACAGGACAACAGAGAATGAAGACGGGACTGGGCGGAAGAGACCTGAATTAATTCAGCATGGTACAGTGTGTTTCCAGGATTTACTTAAAAAGTAAAGTTTTCAGTTTTTTCCTGAAGATGAGATAGTTAGGTTCAAGTTTTAGTGAAGTGGGTAGGTCATTCCATTTACCGATGACTATTGTCGGGAAGGCCTTGCCAAGGCCATGTTGTTTTTTTGTGGTAATGGTTTGTAATTTGCCTATATTTGATGATCTGAGGCTCCTGGACGGTTCGTACCATTTAAACTGTTTCTTGAGGTAGGCCGGAGCTGTGCCATAAAGACAACGATGTACTATGGTGAGAGACTTGAAAGAGATTCTCTCCTCCATAGCCAACCAGTGGAGGGCTTTCCTTTCTCCGGAGATATGTTCTCTCCATGATTTTCCAGTGATCGTTCTGATGGCGTTGTTTTGGATGGTTTGGCATCTTTTCAGGCACTTGCTGTTGGCTCCCAAGAGTAGGGAGTTTCCGTAGTCCAATCTAGATAATATAGTGGCCCTAGCAATGATGATGCTGTTTTTTTGGTCTAACAGTGGCCTGATCTTTTTTAGGAGGATTTGGTGGTACTGGCAGTTTTTTTTAAGGTAGCTTGTGTGTGCTTCAGCGCCAAGAGAGGCTTGAAGGTACACACCTAGGGTCTTTACTTTTGCTGATATTGGAATCTGGATGTTTTTGATGGTGAATGAGTTAAAGGCAGGGCTCAATTTCTTTCTGGCTTGTGGGGATCCGAAGATCATGAGCTCAGTCTTAGAGCCATTTAAGCACATCCAGTTTTCTTTCATCCAGTGTTCGATGGTGTTATAAAGGGTATTAAGTTTATCATTGTCTATTTGGTGGTTTCCACTGAGTTCAAATACCAGTTGGGTATCATCAGCGAAGTTGGTGAAAAATATGCCCATCTGGGATAACATGGTGCAAAGGCATCGCATGTAGAGGTTAAAAAGTAATGGGGAGAAGCTGGCACCCTGAGGGACCCCGCAGTCGACTAGCTTAGCGCTAGATGCTTTGTCTCCCCAAATAATCTTAGATTGTCTGTTTTGTAGAAAAGAGGCGATCCATTCAATGGCTTCCTTTGAGCAATTGCCTGATTTTTCCAGGGCCTCGCGGAGTTTGACATGATCTAGCAAATCAAACGCCGCCGAAAGGTCCAGCAGTATCAGCAGCCCCGACTTGCCTCTGTCCAAAATGGAAAGCATTTCAGTTTGGAGGTCCAGTAGTGCTGACTCGGTGCTATGGCTGGATCTGAACCCAGATTGTTGTGGATGAAGTAGGTTGTTTTCATCAATGTAGCTTTGAAGTTGGTCGGTGGCTATTTTATCCATAATTTTCAGCAGAAAATTGCAATTTGTGATGGGCCTGAGATTGGCAGGGTCCTGTTGATTAAGGTCTGGTTTTTTTGGTAAGGGAGTGACCGTAACTGTTTTGATGGTGTTGGGTACAGTATGGTCTCTAAATGAGGCATTTACCATTCTTGTGAGAAAGGGGCAGAAAATATCGGGGTTTTCGAGAATGAGCTTAGGGGGAAGAACATTTTCTGAACACGAGGTACACCTCATGGTGGATAGCGTTTTCTTCATTATGTCGACTGTGATGGGTCGAAATTGAAATTTAGGGGCTTTTATCTCGATGTTATGTTCTATAGAGAAAGTCTTAGCTGAGGTATTTGTGGTCTGGCAGCTAATGATTGTATCTCTGGCTTTGGTTATTTTATTTTGGAAGGCAGTCTGGACATTCTCACAGTCTGTTTCCGTGGGTTGGAATGGTGGTGTGAGTGTTGTAGGCTTATCTATGGATTTAAGGATTTGGAAGAGTTTTCCAGTGGAGTTTGCCGCGGTACTTATGATGTCATTATAGTGGTTTTTCTTCAAATCCACTAGTTTTGATTTATATAGTTGGTCTGCTGTCTTCCAATTGCTTTTATTAGTTTCGGAAGGATCTTTTAACCATTTCCTTTCAAGAATTCTTTTGTCCTTTTTAAGCTTAACGACTGCTGACAGTCTTTTCCATAAGGCGCTGGAAAGTCGTTGCCGCACCATAGATCCCGAAAGGCATCCTGAAAAACTCATACAATCCCAAGGGACAGATGAAAGCGGTATTCTCACGATCCCCCAGATGCATCAGGATCTGGCAGTAGTCACTCAGCAAGTCCACTTACTCCCAGTCAGGCAGTCCAGTGCTTCGTCCCCCGTGGCGTGGTGTATTGTGTCAGAATAGCAGTGGTCTCGAGTCAACAGTAGTTGATGCACATCCGGACATCCCCATTGTTCTTCCAAGCAATGAATGGGAGATGTGTAGGGGCTGCTGGACTCCTGGATAATCCATGCCTGCAGAAGATAATCCAGATGCTAGTGTACATCCTCCAAGTCTCCTGGGGCCAGGCATCACGACCGCTCCCTGAAGGGAGTGTCATCAGACACCCGTATCCGATGTTAGACTCCATGTGCATTGCCAATGTCCATGGGGCTTGTGGAGAATGCCTTGGTGCACAGGGAGAGCTACTCCCTCAGGTAGTCCTGGTTACTCTCCGAGATTGTGGAGTCTCTGAATCCCTAAGTCTTCAGATCCAGTGCAGTCTCGGATGAGGTGGTTGCAACACTCACTGGAGCTACAGATGCGGTCAGGTGGAACTGTGCAATGATTATGCATCCTTGTACATGGACGGTCCTACTAGTCCCATTCATGACCGGTACCTGGATAGCCTTTAGGTCCGTTTCATCCCTTGAAACCAGGGTCCACTGTTGCAAGAAAAACCCCTGAGAGGTCTCCACATTCTGGTGCCTCCATCACCAGACTTCTTGGTTGTTGCTCCCAAGTGTGTGGCACTTTGCCAAGAACCATCACAGTGCGGTGTGCCGGGTTTGTGATTTGCCTGAACCGGGTGGTGTGAACATCTCCAATGGGTCCCTCAGGTGGAGCTCTGGACTGGATAATTCTCTGTACATGCACCACATATGCCAACAGGCATATTTACAATGTGTTGGCATATCGTGGTCCAGCTAGCTCACGACAAAATGCTGCCAGGGTGTCGACATCAAGGAATTGGTTCCAATCATCACTGGTGTTGCGGGATCTTCACTCGACTGCTGCATACCAGAGCCAGGGTGTCAAAAGGAGCGCCGACTCCAGCTACATAACGTGGAAACTGCAGTCTGATCTGGATGTACCCCAGATATTTGCAAGGGTTGTCTCCCATGCGGGGAAGGCTCAGCCCAGCCAATGGCTCCATGTCATGACCACCAACACAACTCCAGTATACTCTCCGTCACATTGCAGAGGCAGGTTGCCTGGCCATTCCCAAATCCATACTCGGGGTAATGTCAGGTTTAAAACTGGGAGGAAGGCCAGCTGAGTCTTGGCGCCAATCTCATGGTCCTTGAATCAGGGTAGAGTGAGGGGCTAAAGACTTCCTAGTTCCCCCCAGATGTCGGAGTTGTGAGCCGTGGAACTTGCTACCAGTGGCTGTTCTGTTGCTGGTAGTGGCTGGCTAAATAAGCCACACCCAAATAGGCAGCAGCGCTTCGCGTTATTCTGCCCATCTAGGCAGCGTAACAATTATCGTCGTCATCCGACCTGAAAGGGAATAAAAACACATCAATGGTGGAGTATTGAAGCTAAGAAGTATACATCCGAAGTCACACTTACCTCTGAAGTCAGGAGGCTCATCCCAGCAGTACAGTGGAGACAATGTATTTCAACCCGGCCAGCTCGTGTCTCCGCTTCTTCGCTCTTCAGCCTTGGAAGCTCCAGATCCAGCTGCTTGTAGCATCACACCTGATCAGGGCTTCGTTCTCGACAGCCAGGACCCACTCTGAGCTTCCATCAGCTGACTCGAACGCCTGAAAGGGAAGAAACAACTCTTATTAGCAACAGACAAGTCAAAGGACCATATGCTATGCTGAAAATAAACAGATAGCAGTGCGCACGATACTGCCAAAAGCAAACATATCGCATACTCAGTGCAAACAGAAACGCACCTTACAAAATGCACCGTAGAGCATTTCTAGCTGCACGCAGGGTACGTGCAACAGTTGCACATTTGGATGCAGCTAAAACCACCCCGCACTACCTACCACAACCTCAGGAGGACGAACTCAGCATCTTCAGGCAACAGCAAGCCAGTTTTCATACAGACATTACCTGCAGTTAGGAAGCAAATTGACTTCCACGATATCACCAGCATCTAAAGCCCAATTTGCAGCACAAGAGTGGAAAGACATGTGTGAAGCACCCTTAAGCCACAGCCAGACTGGGCTAGGGCATCAGTGAAGTAACTGATCACGTTTTATGCCCCTGCTAGAGAGAAGCAGGACAGAGAGCCCACATCCACTAATCACAAGGTGAGCAGGGCCCCAGAGAATATTAAACCAGGGAAAACAGGGAGGAGGGAACGGAGTAGGGTGGTGCTCAAACCCGTTGCAGACCCACAGACCGTGCATCCTTTCTTTCCCATCGACTTGGGGGGGGGGGGTGGGTTTACACACCAATCTAATCGGAGGGATACACTCAAGTGGCGGGTGTGTGGAATTGGCGGTTATGGAGAAGCCATTCCTTGATGAGTAGGATCTTCCTTCGTGAACTGTAGAAGCAAGGGGGCAAGTCTGATGTTAACAGGGAGGAGGTTCCAGAGTCTTGGCACGAAGGCCAAGAAAGCCAGTTGTCCATTAGCATTAGGGACCATGGGACACATCAGAAATGTGTTAATGATATGTTGTAGCAAGGGATAAAGTTTTCTCCAGGATTCTATGGTTAGCTTGGAACATATGCCCTTTCCCTATAGGGAAATAGTTTGTTTTGCGATATGAAGATGCAATAAGGCAGTCGCCAGTGCAACATCAACGTTAATGGTGAACAAAGAATGTGCTTAAAAAAAACAAGTTACATTCCAGACCAGTAGCTTAGTGCGGAGATCTGTGCACCATTCCTCCAATCCCAATTGATATGTATAAACACAATTTCTTAGAACCTCTTTTAATACCTTAAGAAGGGTAATAACCACCTCTTTCCCCACAAGTACAAACTAAAATTAAACACATTCAAGGATCCGCACTATACAATCAACCTATGACTTTACTGCCAACATTCTACAATCCCATCACTAAAGGATAAATGTTTCTCAAATATTCTTCAGACAAATAGGCTATAAAACCAACTTCACAAAGGGTGAGAACCACAATTGTAATCTTACATAATACCTTGCTATAACAAGAGACAGTCCCGTATCCCTTTGCGCGATAACAGCAACAGGCCTAACCCTGTTGATGACTGGTTCCTGTCCACCCAACTGTGAACTTCTAAACACATGGTGAATCAAATTCACGAAGGCATTTTGGATGCAGTAATCCATGCACAGTAGAGGCAGGTGCGACAGTTACTTCGGCCTTGCAGGAGTACCAGGATGAGTAGAGGCTAAAGCACCTATTCAGCCCCTGCACTTGTACAAAACAAGAGCGAATCCAATCAAAGGTAAAAACGGACATTAAGAGATACCTCCTTTGCCTTTTGTGGTAACGTGGGCATGGGGGCTATACCCTTAAGAGGGTTATGCGATTCAGTATCAACCCACACAGCAATGCATCACAGTCCATATTAAAGGCAATGAAAAACACTGCACTAACCCCACCCGATAAAAAACACAGAATATGCAAAGATAGGCTGATCAGCACTCAAGGTAACGAATCATGGGAGACAGGCAAGTAATGACTACAACGTTGTGAAAAAGGATATTTTCTTGAGTGCAAAAGTGATTTAATTGACCCAAGTTTCTAAGGCCCAAAAATGGACTGTGTGGGCTGCGCGCAATAATACCTTTCTGCCAGATTGTGTAGGCCCACCATGGAGAGCACACATCGAGCTGGTTCGAAACAGTAGCTCAGAACTGTTAAAGAGCGACATTCGAGCAATGCAGTTCGGATGGCTCACCAGGGCCGGTTTGAAGAGGAGTCATGGTAACTGCTGGTTAGGGTCATTGTGACACTCCAGCAGTTCGAGTCGAGGTCTGGTGATGGTTCAAAGTGGTGATCCGTATGACCCGAGGCACGGTTCAATGAGTCATCAACTCATGTTGATCCGGTTTGATGCGATTCTTCCAGCAGTTCAAGATGAGGTCCAGTAATGACCGGTTTGGTTTGAGCCCAATATGTTTGGGGATGCAACAGTGTGGAGCTGAAGTTCACTGCAGTTTGAAGAGCTGCTTAAATAGATGCTGATCTAAGACCACCAGGGTCCGTTTGACAGTGTAGATACTGGTGACTGAACACGCAGTTCAAGCCTGGGTGTTCGCGTTTCAGAATTCTGGGGGCTTCATTGGTTGTACTTCAGCAACAAAGATGCTGGCAGCTCGAAAAGTGATTTTAACAGTGCAGCAATGGCTTCTTGTTCAAGCTGAGACTACTCACTCTGCAGGCACGGGATGCACTTGTTTGTAAGATGCAACCTTGGTTCGTAGATCGGTCCTGTGCAAAAGGTAGCACAGGAGGGTCCTGTTGGTGTGACTGGGTTGAACAAGATCGAATCATGGTTTTGAAGCGGTTCAATGGTGAGCACTAAGGAATCATCGCTGCCTGGACACATCTTGATGTATCCTGCTCAAGGATACCATTAGTCCAGGTTCTCGGGTTCCAACCAAGGTGAGGCTGGCACACACCTGCATGGGTCCTTCAGCATGGCGAGGTCCTGGGTACCAGTGGGACTGTCACAGAGGCAGCTCTTGCTCCAGCAGTAGGTCACCCATAATGTGACCTGGTCATGGTTAGGAAGCAGAGTTCGTCTCTGCCTTGCACACTCACCCTCAACTCCGACAGAGGGCTTTGGAGAGTCAAATCTTCTAAAAGAGGTCCAATTAATTCTGCCTGCTTAAGACAAGTGGCCTTTGCCTTTCGACATCCTACCCAAAATGTTTGGTGCTAAAAAGTGCGGGGGACAGGATAGAGACAAGATGGTGAAATCTCCCTCCAGTCTACACTAACTCCACCCCATCTCATGCTATTGATCCAGCAGGGCACAGGTGTAAACTATGCTTTTGGCATAGAGCTTATAAAATGGGAGATCTAGTTAGCAGATCATGTGTTCGGAGATGGAATTACCCACATCATTTAATGAAATTAATACAAATCCAAAAATGCCAGGGCTTCCAAACCCTTCGCCACCCATGAATGATAATCAAGCTCTGTAAAACATTTGAAGTTGTGGGCTTACAAACCAATAACCGCATAGGGCTTATAGTACATTCCTTTACAGGGCTCTAGAATTGGGGCACACTGAGAGTGGCAACTGACGTCAGGCACTGACGTTCAAGCCGTGCTATGTCTGAGGCCCACCTACACATGAAAAGTACATGTGAGGAAACCTGGTCACATGGCCAATTCCAGAACAAGGAGTGGACACTAGTCGCTCACACTAGATTTCTTCCATTATAATCACTGCAGAAGTGGGCACCACCATGTAGATAGGTTCTTATTGCAAATTGCATATGTGGTATCCAGATACTAAGCCACAGTATCACACCGATGGAAGACTTCTAAATCCTCCCCCAAACGTACATCACTCAGGGGGGGGGGGGGCGGAGTGGGGTCCAAAAAGGCAAGAAGTAACAGCCTTAGTGGTCAGCCTGTTCACGGTTATCCTATTATTCAGGACCCACACCAAAACTAAAAAACGCACATCTTTGGAAATGTCAGTCTTGACCCAAATATATCAACTCAAAGTGTTCATGTCCAACACGAACATTTAGCATAATGTAGGTTGATGGTGAGCAAAGAGGCACTCTTCGTGCACAAGTGTTGTAACTGATAGTCATTTAGCTGTAAAGATAGCTCAGCAGGTTGAGCACTCGCTGCTGCCATCTAGTTGTGCTCTTCAGATCGCAGGTTCGAATCCTGGCACGGCCAACTCCACCTTTCATCCTTCCGAGGTCTATAAACTAGTACCAACTTGGATTGAAATGTATGTGAATATGTTCCATGTACAGCACTTAGGCGTAAGCGTTATAAAATAAAAAAATCATCATTCAGCAAAATAAGGTTAATCAAAAGTTGGTCAAAGCCAAATAAAACCCAATGATGGAGAAGCCAGACAAGACATTTCAGTACAAATGGATTTCAAATAGTTATTTGTAATTAGGTTTAATGTGAATATCCAGTGGACAGTGAGCAGGTCCTGCCTCAGGACATTACGGCTTAAAAAATATAAAAATTACAAAGTTCTAGCACTAGTCAACATTACACAAATGCATAGAACAAGAGGTATGTACAAAAAGCCAGACAATGTCAAAAATGTGGGAAGCGGTCAACCTAGAATGTTGCTCTATGAACTGGCAGTTTCCTTCCATTCTTAGCTGTGCGCCATTTCAATGTATGCTCTCTCATTACATCAGCGGGCCACCATGCAATGCATGTATCAGTACAATGTTGGGCTTACAAGAACTCGATGCTAGTAAGGTTCCAATTTAGGACTAGTCCAGACCCACATTTATCAAAGCATTGTCCAGTCTAGTGAGGATTCCGACAAAGCTTCCATTTCCGGAACGTGCTGTAAAACACAAGTGCACCATGCCTCAACTACTTAATTTATACAGAAAAGTAGGGCCAATACGAGCACATTCTGAAACCATCCCCCGTTGTACACTTTTAATGCAAAGAGCAGAGCTTAATGAGATGCAATACTAACTGTACCCAAGAGATCTCTTTTCCATACCAAGACCCCAAACCTACACTGAAGAAAAACTACCATCCATGACCAAGTAGTTCTTCGGCATTCCGCACACAATAACAGTCTTTAATGTTGTCTAGCTAACGGTGTATTTAAAAAAGCATTTATACATTCAGTTGTAGAGGTTTGAACATTAGTAGGTGGTTTTCGAGTTACTGATCATTTGTCTGTGACTTGAAGTGTCGTGTGACATGTAAATTTGAAGGATGAAAAGGTTGTAACAAAACAAGGGGTGGAGGAAACATTTACTGGCAAAAACAAGTTTTATTTTTGTACGCACAGTATTTTGGGACCAGACATGATCTGGACACTGTTCCGCAGGAAAGATATCGATGAACACTTCCAGAGTAACGTTGCCATTTCTTCTAGACTACAGTGCTTTACATTAGAAGACCATAGCTGTGACCATGGGGCAGTTTATGGAAGAAGGCGCGGAGAGGGGCAAAACAGTATTTAAAACAAATGACTGTAGGTGGCGATGGCAGCATTCACCAGCTGGTCCAAAGGTGGACAGCTTTACAGTTCTTGGAGAAGATAAGCTCACCAATTTCAATCTCCAATGCAATTCAACTCATCCTGACGGACTTTCCTACTCATGACAAAAAAAGCAATTATTTCTGCACAGAATCAGAACTGTCCAGATCATTGCTCCATCTCAGACACGCTGATCTCTGAAATTTACAAGACAATAAAAGAAATGACGCTGCTTAGTAAAAATACTAACACGCACTTCCCCGATTATTTTCCAAGACGTACACAGTGTGGGGTATAGCAATGTTGTTTGTGCTTACATCCACCACACAGAGTTAACGGATGGTAGGAGTCAAAACAAGAAAGGCTGCTCCGATGTGAATCCAAACTGCTCTGGTGCGCAGGACAGGGTGTAGACCGAGATGCAGCATTGAGTGTGGTAGCACCCCCGACAGGGTAGATGCTAAAAAAATAATGGATTAAAAAGGGACTTAATGAACCAAGATTAATGACACTTTAATTTATATTGTAAATTAGATTAAAAAAATAGATAATGCACATTTCATGGGACAATAAAATGCAACAAAAAAAAAATACATGGAAGGTCAGCTCCTTGAAGACACCAGTGACCTTTCTATGAAGAGTGCCACCCTGTTTAGAGTTCTTGGTTTAACACTGTGCGTGTCCACTTTATGTCTTGTGATGTAATATTCTGAGTTCATGCTTCCTCCAGATCCGCATGAGGAAATGTCTTTAGAAAAGTAGAGCTCCCATGCTCCCAACTTCACTTTGTTCTTTGACAAAAATCTCAAAGTATTGATAGATGATGGTGACTGCCAACAGGATTCCAGTGCCAGAACCGATGGCACCAAGAAAATCGGCCAAGACAGAAAGTGCACCAATGCAGAGTCCACCAAATGCAGCAGCTGTGGGAATGTACCTGAAATATAAGCAAAACAAGGTGTCAGTCATCAGTACCTCGCAAATGCCTACACATTACACTACACTTCATTTGGAAAAGATTATAGAGGGCTTCTTGATATTATAGCAACAACAACAAGTATGTCCAATAAGCTACACGATACATTTCCTAAAGAAATGCTTTGGGCAGCATGAAGGGCTGCCTGGAGGGGTCAGGTTGTTCCATCGCAACCCTTGGGTATCTGCAGTGAGCGTGCGCTTACACTTCAGAGCACGGACAGCCTGGTACGAGTCAATTTGTATCCTGTGCACAGATGTCTTCCATAGCACAGGCACAGCTCGAATGCAACTAGGATGTGAAGGCCACATCCACACTTATCTAGACGTGGCATTGCCATATTACCCATGCTTTTCACATGCATGCCGATCAGTTTTATGTACATGTTTCATGTGCTCTCACACATACTGCCTCTATACATGCACTCAGCACAAATAAATCTGCCCTCATTTTATTTTATTTCTTTAAACCCACTAAGTGTCTTCTCTGTCCGACCAGCTATGATCAGCGGCAAAAGGGTTTCAGAAGCTGCAGTACACCCAAGGGCACAGATGAGGCAGATCTAGTGGTAGGTAGTGGCTGGGAAGAAGGCATTTTCAATTCTCCAGGAATCGTAGTCATCAACCTTCACCACACATAATATCGTAATTGGCAAGCGGTTGGCATGGCGAAAGGAAACCCATGCAAGTGTAGTAGGTAATGGAGGCTCAGCTGCCATATTTCCAGACTTACACTCAAACACAGCAGAGTCCTACACTGGGCCACCACTCCCTCCCCCACACACTTCCCCCAATTAGAAAATGAGATGAAAAAACAAACATTTAAGATAAAATCTGTGTAGCCTGGAACCTGCTTGGATTGTCATACTGTCAAAGCTACTAATGGAAGTTGTTCACCTGGACTATAGCCAATCTTGCAGCAACCACACAGACGCTTTTAATTCCCCCTCACTAACTAAAGAAAGGCAATGCAGTCGTCTCATTTGTTAGGGAGACTTATTTTTATGGTTCACCCCCCTCTCCCAGTGAGAGCACCAGCAGTTGGTGCTGGACTTGGAGACCTATTTTTTTTTAATGAAATCCTGAATGAGTGCAGCCTTTTTCCACCCATTCATTCATTCATTCATTCATTCTTATGGGCTCTGTCATTTGTAACTGTTCTTTGTATTGTACCAACCCTGTGGAGTTTAAGTCCATAACTCTAAAGACATCTGTATTTTACTATTGCAGCACACAGCTCCTTATGGGTGGTGTTGCTGGGGACCCTTAGGGTCTTCCTTTGCTTTATCCTAGAGTAACTACAGTTCTTAAGGAAGGCTAGAGAGATACTTAGTATCCCGCCTAAAATGTTGTAGTCCGAGAGACTGGCACACGCACCTTATGTGGAGTGCCAAAGGGATACCTACTATCCCTCTTCTCTGCTCCTGTGACTTTTTAGCCACAATCTCCAAGGTGTGGCAGTAGACATTTTCTACTAACGATTGTGTGATTTTTCTACCACTGACTAGGTCCATAACCTCGGTAGTGCACAATAGGGGCACCCAAGTACCAACTTGGGGCATCCCTTCTTTTTGTCACCATTACTAGCGTGGTTGTTCTTAGCCCTTTTTCTACCATTCTGGGAGGGGAGGTCTGTGTGCATTGTGCATTTTGCCTTTAGCAGGAAACCTAGGTTGTCCCAGTCTAGGCTCCAAAGTGTCTGGGCAGGCAGGAAGTGGGGGTGGAGTTTTCCACCCTCCTGTCCTTGGTCTGCCAGAGTGCCTGAAAGGGACCAGATCCCACTGGGGTCGGGCTGTCCTGATTGGACGCACCTTTCTGTAAACTGCTGAGGAAGATTGCAGAGGAGGGAGTGCTGGAACTGTATAAAAGGTGAGGCTCCTTGAGTGAAAAGCAAGTCGACCACTGGAAGCTGAAGTAACCGAAGAAGACGACCAGAGACGCCTGCAAGCCCTTTGCAACACTGAAGCTACCACTGCTGCCCTGACCCAGTTTACTGTGCGACTGAGCCACTCCAAAAAGGACTCCTTTGCTTGGTGGGAACAACCAGTTCCAAGACTCATTTTGATTGAGCCATCTCCTGAGATCTGAGTTTCCAGAGCTATAGAACTCCAATACCAGGAGACCTTGTGCCCATGTCGATTGCATCGTCGTGGAAAGGCTGAATCCGTCAAGTCTTTGCTGAGCCCTCTAGGACACTCCAGAGACCCAAACCAACCAGACCCCCTCATCAGTGTGTGGTACTGCAGGAACTGAAGAATTGAATCTATTAGGTAAGAATTGGTGCAGTCACAGTGTGTGAGACTACATGTTAGGTAAGGATTTGGGGGTAGTACCCTTTGGGTGCACTAAAACAACCTTAGCCTCCTGGTAATAGAAACCCATCCTTTGGTATAGGTCTGTACTACACAGGTTGGTAGTGAGGCTCATCTCAAGAGGGGTTAATGTGAGCAGTAGAGTAGTTACACAAAGATTCACAGTGACAAGTTTACACTCAAGGTTTCTTGATTAAACAATTATTAATTTAGTTAAGGGAGCAATATAATAGCAACAAATACACTCTTCGTTTCAGCAAGTACACATTGGGGATGGCACACAGACAAATCCTACACCCTCGGGTGACTTAAATAGCTAGGACACTGTGGACATTAATGTATTACTGTTGCATTTAGAACAATACTGAGATGAGTGTCAAAGAAAAGGTGATCAGAATAAGACAATAGATCACACAAATATTCTGAAGCAGGTAAGAACTTTTTTAACCCCTCCCAATGCAAGTAAGTTAACCCTTTCCTGGAAGGAAGGCAAAACACAATCGGACATGAGAAGAGTCATTCAGGGAGCGAAGCCTGGCCAATGTCAATTGGGCAAAAGTCTAGGTGGGATGAAGCACTTCTTGCAGGTAAGTAAAAGTCTTGCACAATGTTTTAGAAGTCTTTGTAGAAAATAAGACTCAATGTAGGGACACAAGCTGTTAGGCTTGTGAGTAGTAGACGATTCAAGCAACTCTACAAAAGCAACCAAGATAACAACCAAGGCTACACAAAAAGTAAGTTCTTACAGTACCTTTGCTTAGATGAAAATGTGGTAGAGGACTTCTGTTCCTGTGCAGCTCTGCAGATCATGTTGTTCCAAGCCCAGGGACAAGAGGGAGGACTTCTGGGGACTCCTGCACTGCATTGGGATGGGATGGTCAAAGACGGCAACCGGCAATCTTCAAACAAGTGGCACTTCGATGTTTCTGCTCCTCGCGTCTACCGCAAATAGCACCACTGCGGTTTCTGGCTGTCGAGATGGGCTTTCCTTGCATCTGGGGTCCAGCACTCTGTTGAGGTGGCTCATGCTCGGTCTGTCCTGCCTCCTGGGAGTCCTCATCTTCCTGGAGCTCTTGGCCAGCTTAAAAATGATGCACTCCGAATCTAGTGTTCCTGCAGCAGCAAGGAGGTACAGGCAGATCTGAGAGGATGTCCAGACAGGTTCACTTTGGAGTCGATTGGTCCCACCAACTCATGGGGAGAAGTCGTCCTTGCAGGGCTTCTCTAGTCAAGGCGAATTCGGAGTTTCAGCACAGCAGCAGGGTTTCACCAGGCAAACCAACCATCCAAGAGTTGCAGCAGGCGTCTCTTCCAAGTTTTTCTTCGGATGGCTTTGTCCAGTGGTCGACTGCCTTCCAAGCCAAAAAGCCTTGCCTTTTATGCAGGTTTCTCCCAATCATTCCAGCCTAGCTGCTAGTCAAACAGCAGGGTGGCCAATAACCTTTGTGTGCATTCCTGTAACCAAGGGGATTAAAGCACAAGGAGTTCGGGCACCTCCCTCACTTCCTGCCCCTGCCAGACGCGGGCTTCACTCGTGAATCCCGCCAAAGACAAAACGGAGACCAAACCACCTGGTTTTGGCAGAGTAAATCTCAAGAATGACCTTTCCACAGAGAAATGGCGAAAAAAAGAAGACAGGGGTCTTTGAGGAAAAATAGCCCCCAGGGGTGCTTTACTGCAGCTGCGAACGCAGGCCGCGGTAAAAAACACACAACGGTAGTAAAAAGTAAACCACTGCCTGCAGCCATTAATTGTAGAAAGGGTAACATAAAAATGTTAAATGAGAAGCTAGACAAAGGGGATGACATGCATTACTTACCGTAATAGCATTTCTGATTGTATCTGCTTAGATTCACATGCTGTGGAGTATTGCATCTCGTCTTTCGAGGATCGAAAGGTGACATCGGCATAGGCATGTCTGTAACACTAACCCAAAGTGAAGTGTAGTGTACCCAAAATCCCTCACACGCCGAGGTCCCTCCGATTGTATTTTCTGCTGTAAGGGAGCCCAAGGCTATTGCGAGTACATAATAGAGAGAAAGTAGTAAGACGTCTATGTTCCTTCCACCCAGCGGGGAGGAAGGGTGGGCGCATGTGAATCTATGCAGATACAATCATCAGAAATGCTATTACGGTAAGTAATGCATGTCTTCTGATGTTTGTTAATCTGCTTAGAATTACATGCCGTTCATAGATTAGCGAGTAGTACCCGGAGTTGGAAGTGGGTTGTGAGAAGTAACAGTAGTGAAAAGATGTCTTAATACCGTTTGTCCCACCTGAGAATCAGATCTAGAATGAGTGTCTAGGCAGTAATGTTTTGTAAAGGTGTTTACAGAACTCCAGGTTGCCGCTTTGCAAATGGATTCTAGAGAACATTTGCCATGAATGATATGGAAGCCCCAGTGCCTCGAGTAGAATGTGCTCTAAGCTTGAAGGGCAGTTTCTCTTAGCGAGAGTGTAACAGAGTGTGATGCATTTGACAATCCACCTTGAGATTGCTGATTTAGGATCCTCCTCTCTACCAGCTGCCACTGAAACGAAAAATTGGTTTGTCTTTCTCAGTGGTTTAGTTCTTTCCAGGTAAAACATGACTGCCCGGCACACATCTAGTCTGTGTAGGCTTCTAGTGTGTGGTGGCATGGGAGGGGACATGGATCCGAAGGTCATTTCCGACCAGAGGCCGGGGCGCCTCTGTGGTTGGAACCTCGTCCTCTACCCTTCCCACGACGCTGTCCTCTGGGTGGTGGGTAAGCGGTGGAGGCATTAGACCCCCTGACCCCAATTCCAGTTGTTTCCTGTATTGTACTGGTTCTAAGGAAAATGAGATTGACCACTAAAGGACAGGCGAGAGCGGCTTCCTCTCCGAGGAGAGGGTTTTTGGGTAATTTGTTGAAGGGACTTGTGTTTCATGTTCATTCTTGGCTGTTTCCAGTGCATCGCCCACTGCCTTGCCAAATAGGTTGGTCTCCGCAACAGGTTTGTTTATAAGGGCAGCTTGGGTCCCTCGCTTGAAACCGGAGTTCCTAAGTCACGCATGTCGCTTAAGCAAGGTGCCTTGTGCCAGGGTTCTTCCTGTCGTCTCAACAGCATCCTGAGTGTTCTTGGGCACATTCTGGTTAACTTGTCTGCCTTCCGAAACGATGGCGAGCAACTTCGTCCGGCTAGGTTCCGGCACTTCGTGAAGGCCTTCTTGCAGAAGGTTCCACTGGGCGTCTGCACAGCTAGCCAATAGCATAGTGTCATTGGCTATTCTGGTGGAAAACACAGCAGCCGCTGTGACACTCTTTCCTAGTGCATATAACCTCTTGGACTCTCGGGTGGTGCCTTTCCTGTAGATGGGGGAACACCAGCCAGTTTTCTAGTCAGGGTGACTACCAAAGTGTCTGAGTGGCATGGCCCTTGATATAGGCAGGGTCGGTTGGAGAGGGACAAAGGGGTTCACCGCCCTGGTCTGTGCTTGCGTCAACAAGGAAGGTGCCAACCTTCTCGATAGAGTTCAACAAAGGAATGGCCTGGCTGGCCAGAGGTTTTTCCTCAAGTATATCCATCTGTGAGGACACAGGTATATTCTTCATGTGGCTCTTCCCAGGTCCTTTGGAACTTGGATACTGGTGTAGACTGAAAGCCCTCTCTCGAGGTCTCTTGGTTGCAAGCTTTTCAGAAAAGAGACATTTTTCTAATCTGTCCATACATCCTTCACATTTCTCCCTTGTTCATGAGGATGGCCCAGATGGGTCCAGGGGAAGAAAGGAGTCATCTTCAATTTGATGTCGAGATCTGACCTCTAATGTGCCTGACAAGGGTGCAGGACTCTAGTCCTTGCGGGGTTCTGGGCACGTCCCTACCCTGGGTTGTTTCGCCGCCTCCCTCGACCGTTCCTTCAATCCAACTGCTGAGGTAATCCGTGAGATGCTCTCGGCAATGCTCTGGGAAACTGGTCGATCTACTGGCTGAACTGGAGGCTGAGCAGTAGGTTTTGACAGTACTGGGTGAACTGGAGGCTGAGCGGTGGGCTTCAGCCCTATCAGGACCTTAAGCAGCATCCGCGCATCCTCCTGGCACACCTCAACGGCCGCATTTTATTTTGTAGGGTTAGCACCCTTTGTTTTCGATGGCTCAGTCGCAGGCCGCGGCTGCGGGAAAGGCTGACGATCAGCGGATTCCAGCGAGATTTTCAACAGCTCAGTTGGCGCTTTGGTACGCTTCGACGGCACTTCTGAAGCAGAACCTTGGGTTGTGTGTTTAGCGTAATGCTCGTTCGTGTGCGCTCCTCTCGCCGCATTTTTCCCCGTAGTGACATTCACGTCAGGCCTAGTGGTGTCAGAAGTAGTCCACCCTTAGGTTAATGCTTCCGAAATGGAGGCCTGGTCATTGCTGGTCCCCCTTCCTCCCCAATCATTCGACGGTTGCGGGCGACGGGGAGCCGGTGGAAGAACATTCAGCCTGTGACGTGCCATAGGCCGCCCACCACTTCAAGTGGCGCTCCTTAAGGGTTTGGGGGGCGCAGGAGTTTACAGGCCGTGCAATCCACCTCTTTGTGTTGGGGGGGGGGGGGGGCTGGAAGACAATTGTTACACCGAAGGTGCTCCTACACGTGGGGCAAAACATAAGTCTTTTCCATGGCGAAAGACTGATATAGCGATGACAAAACCCAGGGAGAAAGAAAAGGGGGTGAAAGAGGAAAGACATACTTGCAAGAGGATATGTCTGCCCCAACCCCACTCTCCCTACTGTATAGGCCAGCCAGAAGGCCTGGCTACGTGGGTGGCAGCTCCGCCCGGATGAACAACGTCTTTGGCGTTCCCTCACAGGATGAACTGTCGAAGTGACTTAATGGGAATAACGACGAAGTCTATAAATATGACAATGTTTCTCTATGTAAGAGCTCCGCATTAGGGCGACCAGTAATTCGGGTGGAAAAACACAATCTGAGGGACCTCGGCGCATGAGGGATTTTGGGTACACTACACGTCACGTTAGGGATAGTGTTACAGACACGCCTATGCCGACGACCCCTTTCGATCCTCAAAAGGTAAGATGCAATACTCTGCGGTTACCACTGTATGTCGGACCATATGCACAGAATGTGATTCTAAGCAGATTAACAAGCATCAGAAACAAAGTAACCCCCCCAGCACCCTATTGGAAGATAGTGTGTGCTGGGTCTAGAAAGTTACAAATGCAAAAAAGTCAATTTCACTTCACTTCACTGCTCTTGGAAACAGTTTATCCAAGAGAAGGTATTTAAACCTTTGGGAAATCTGAAAGACTTCCCTGTGCCACTGCACTGAAGGTGCTGTGTGTCACAATGTAAAAAGATGCCTATGGAGTTTGTCAGACTCCAAAAACCAAAAGAAACAGAGTTCCAATCACAGACAAATACATGAGTGTGGGGGGGGGGGGAAGGGCCCAACTCTATCCAGGTACATAAAATGAAAATGTCCTAGAGTCCAGCAAAAGAGCTGGGGGTCTCTAAGGTAGAAAGGAATTAGCACATTTCTGAGAATTCTCCATAACACTACACAACACAGTACCCCACCTTTTGGTATAGGTCTGTACTACACGCGTTGGTAGTGTAACTGAGTAGCCAAGCCTATCTCAAGAGGGATAAATGTGAGTTGTACAAATCCCTAAATACAAGTAGCCAAGTAAAACTCACGGTTTCAGTTATAAATAGTAATAAGCATTCTTCAAAAAGGTAATTGGTGTAACCATGTAAATATAATTATCACTTTTCAGTTTATGGATAATCTTTGGATATGCTTCTTACACAATTCCTAAGCCATGAGGTGACTTCAATCATAAGGACTGTAATGAGATATATATATATATATATATATATATATATATCAACACTTTGCAGATTTTGAGGTTTCAGAAAGAAAAGGTTAGCGAAGGAAAAAGGTTAGTTTCTCAGTATATGGGAGACAACTAAATCTTCCAATGAAATCCAGATAGATAAGTCTTTCCCAGCAGTAACAGTATACACCACGCTACCACCTCTGATTAACAAACAGTATCAAAGTCAGTGGACTAGAAGAGTCTTCAGGGAGCCAGGACAGCCAAATTCAATTGGGACACAGTCTATGGATCTGATGCACTTCTTAGATCAAAGTCTTGCACAAAGTTAGAGAGTTTGTAGAAAATCATGTGTAGGGTCACAAGCTGTTAAGCCTGTGAAAAGGGAGCTGGAATCAACTCTAAAAAGGTAAGCCAATGCAATTCCCAACTGAGAAGAGCACGGCTAAAAGGCAAGAGGGTAAATACCCAAAGCCTAAACAGTACATCTGGTTCGAAGAAGAATGGTCCAGCTGGATTCTGTCTTGCTACAGAAGTGCAGGAGCTTGTTCCTGAGCCTCAGATATGGGGATAAAAGGGCAGTACTTGGAAGGTCATTGGCAGCTACGAGCTCTTTTCGGTTCAGCAGCACTTCACGGTTTCAGCGCTCAGCAAACAGCACCGTCACGGCTCTCCGATACCGGTTGGGCTTCCTGCACTCTGGTAAGGGGGCTTGGGATCTGGTCATCCTGCTTCTGAAGGTTCATTAGGAGACTCCTGGAGCTTCTACCCGGATTTGTTACCGCTTCAGACGTTTCACTCGACTTCAGCTACTCGACCCCCAGGCTATTTGGCTTCCGAAGCAACGAAGAGGCACAGCAAGTCGGGGGAAGATGGTCCAGTGGAGTTAAGTCTCTGGGTTAGTTGGTCCCACTAACCCAAGGGGAGAAGTCGTTCTATCCGGAGCTTCTCTGTCAAGGTGAGAAAGGAGTTTCAGCACAGCTTCTAGTCCCAAAACCCTTGCCTTTTAAGCAGGTTTCTTCCATTCATGCACAGCCTAGGCGGTCAATCACACAGGAAGGACAGTCAGCCAACCAGGACTGGTTGCATTCAGGCATTCCTAGAAACAAAGAACAATGGAGTTTCGGGACCCTCCCTCACATCCTGTGCTTCCAGACACACTGTAGGCAGAGGCAGGCTTCAGGGCTGAAGCTCACCAAAGGCAAGACAAACAAAGAGCTCAAACCTGTCTCAACGCACAGAGTAAAAGCCAAGAAAGACCTCACAAACAGAAAATGCTGAGAAGACAAGGGCCATTTTGAAAAAAATGGTCACCCATGGGTGTTGTACTGCAGCTGAAGTTTCAGCCTGCGGTACAAAAGCACAATGGTAGGAAAAATTAAACCACTGCCACCAGCCATTTAAAGTAGTGAGGGTAACAAAAAAGTTACATGAGAATGTAGGATAAGGGGCTACTAAGATGGTGTGTGCTGGACCTACAAAGAGAAAAAAGGTAAGTAAAGTCAATTTCACTTAACTATTCTTGGAAACTGTAGTTCACACAAGTAAAGGAATGAGAAATCTAAAGGATTTCTCAGTGACACTGCAATGAAGGTGCTGTGCATCACCATACAAAAAGCAGATGCCTATGGAGTTTGTCAGAGAAAACACAAAATCCAAATCAGGTCAACACGAGAGTGAGCAAAAGGTCTCACTCACTCCAGGTTAAAATTAAAAAGTCCCAAGTCCAGTAAAAGAGCTGCGGTGCTCCAAGGTTGAAGGGAATTAGCACAGAAATGAGAATTCTCAACCGAGTCCTTGGTTGGTGCTGCAAAACGGCAGTGACTAACGAAGTTGATGAAAGCCGTGCCAGAGGTCCTCCCTTGAGACTGTTGCCGAGATCTCCTGTCCATTGTCCTGCCTTTCTTTATCAGACCAAGAAATCCTGAGGTCATGTCCAGAACTCCAACATAGCGGAGCATCCAACACAAATGTTTTCTTCAAGCCTCAGGTACTGTTGGGGGACGGTATTGCTTACCTTATTTCAGAAAGTCGCTCCAGAGCGTTGGAGTGCATGTAGAGGTGTCCAGGGCAACCCCCCCCTCCTCTTACTTACGACTTAAGCCGCTGCTTGTGTTCCTTTAGCGAGTCCTTTAACAGGTTCTCCAATGTTGGTTAAAGCAACTTGTATCTTCCTTTCTAGAGACTAGAAAGTATCCACAGGAACTTTTGACTTCTGCTATTTTTTGAAAACTTGAAGCCTCGCTGAACGGCCTTTTAACCAGGGCCGCGTTTTGGACTTTAAAAGAGACTTGCTGTGCAGGGAAACCACCTCTAGAACCTGAAGCTCTGCTCGATTAAAACTAACCAACTGTTTTCCTTCCATCTTATGTATGCTGACTAAATGCAATTACTGTATTACTTGTATGTCTATGTGTGTTGGTTTGTTGTGCCAAGTATTTAACAGTGACTTGTGTAAATATAACACATTTATATTTTAATATATGTGTAAGTGTTTCTTTGATGTGTATAACGTATTGGGTTCTGTGTACTTACCTACAGCTCACACCTTCCACTTAAGATGAGCCTGACTGCTCTGCCACTCTACCAAGGTCTCCGAGTAGTACAGACTGATACTAAGAGTTGGGCGAGTGTGTGGGCGGGGCACCATCTACAAACCACTGGGATAGCTTACTAAACTTCCATCCAAGTAGGACTTTCGGTAAATTCCCCCAACAGCATTGCTCAAATACAACCATCTGCTCCCTGCTGACTTTATACAATGTTTCTTTCAAACACATAGCTGCTACTCAACATCTCCTGGCTGAATCCTCCTCACCAAGTTCCCTGAGGTACACATGAGAAACTTCAACCGCCAAACTGTACACAAAGCCCACCACCTGCAACTGAACTCCATATTCTTAACCTCTGTATAGTCCCAAGCCCCAATCAACTAACTCCTACCAAAGGGAACAGATCTAGACTTTCTCCATTGACTACTGCAACCCTGATCTCGCTGCTGCCATACTCTATTTGAATATAGCCTTTCACAAAATACAAATGTAAGCCTGGCTCCTTACCTAGTCTGTTAGTTTTGCCCTCCAATCTTTCTACCACACGCCAAAACTATTGAGAAGACCATTCTTGACTAGCTGAGCACTTAACTTCCTTTGAAATTCACGAACCCTATTGCTCATGGGTATGTTGCATGTTCTAGAGAGCTACGGTTTCCCTGATGAGAAGGGTGCCCGCTGTGCTCTGCGTTGCATGAATAAACCGCTCACCTGTACCTGCAGCTCAGACTCTAATCCAGCACAAATCCTTTCACTCACTTCCTCCCAATTGCCCTTTAAGAGAGGACGGTTTTTAAGCTGCTCTTATGCCTGAAGTTACAATCTACTTGTCTGGCTCACATTGTCTCCTACAGGGAGCACTACCGTACATCAACCTCCTCTCCCTGTTCCCATTTTGACAGGCTCTCCTCTGGGTTATGCTGCCCCAACATGATCCACACTTCTTGTCCGACAAGTCAGATGATGACCACTCCCTTGTCCTCTAAAAGGTGCAAGAAAAGGGATACCTAAAATGGTCTCCCTCCCTCATCACCACCTCTATAGAAATGTGTAGTTCCACCACCCATGTTGAACTGGCACCCATCTTCCAGACTGCCAACATGTACAGTGCTCCAGTCACCCACTTTGCAGCTCACATAATCAAGTAACTGGCACCCAATACTGTGATATTTCCCTCATCTCTTAACCTCAAAAATAGCGAAAAATTCTAGCACCAAAGGTTCGAACCACAAAAGTTCGAACCTTTGGTGGTAGCATTGTAGGCAAGTATAAAAAACAAAAAGACTGCGGGGGCTACAGGGGTGTCCCAATGCAACACCCCGCTCACTATACTATGTGGTATAGTGAGCAGGGGTTACGGGTGAAACCCCTACAGCTCCCGAAAAATGTTCAGGAAGTGAAGGGGAACTGGCGCTGCAGGGACACAGTGCGACGCAATGACAGGTAAGTGGGGTGTGGGTATGTTGGGGGTGTGTCGTGGGTGTGGGTATGTAGGGGTTTTCAACTTGTGTTCGCATGGGAAATATACAAACCTTTTGTGGTTCGTACATTTCACATGCAAACATTTCACCTGCAGCAAAATCAGCCACGGTCGGATCACGTAGACCCTTTACTTATCATACCTTCCAAGTCTACTACAAGGTGGCGACCATCTTAGAAAAAGGCACCCTGCTGACACAAATAACCCACCTAATTATAGGCCAGACACAGTACTGCAAGGTAATTGATTTGGTTATGTACATCTGTATCGCTGCCTACCGGGCGCTCAAA
The DNA here is from genome assembly GCF_040938575.1 of Ambystoma mexicanum. Lineage (NCBI taxonomy): Eukaryota > Metazoa > Chordata > Amphibia > Caudata > Ambystomatidae > Ambystoma > Ambystoma mexicanum. The sequence continues at coordinate 116,916,318 of NC_090923.1, forward strand.
GATATAATAATTTGGCACTTGTATAGCGCTACGAACCCTCAGGTATCTGAGCGCTGCTTATTATTACCCACGGTGTGTGGTGCTCATTTATCGACCTCGGAAGGATGAAAGGCTGAGTTTGGCCCCGCCAGGATTCGAACCTGTGTTAGCAGGCTCTGCACGAATGTCAAAGCGAGCGCTCTACTCGCTGTGCACTTGACCGGCTTTGGGCTGTGATCCCAAAGTGCCCCCCCCCCCCCCTCCATACAGCTAAAGATGAAGTATACATTCTCACAGATTAGTTTACAACCAATGTCTTGCCTTTGCCTAAACAAATTGCAGTAAGAAAATCATATGAAGATGGTAGACAGAAATGGCTCTGGTATTTTTTATGAACCATAGCAACTGGGAATGCTCTAATGTTCCATGGAGATATGGCAGCAAGTATTGGAGGGTACCTTTAAAAGGTTAGGTTTCAAAGGTACCACAAGATATAGATTCTGGGTGTTTGGTAAAAAGAAGCACTATTTGGAAAATTCATAACTGCTAAATTAGGAATAATGAATACCATTCGCATCATCCCAAAGGATGAAAAAATTCTATTGCCGTTAGTAACTTGAGGGCCTTTTCATGGAGGTGTAAAGTACAAAAGAAGCACCACAATGTATGGCAGAAGTTGAGATGGTTTTGGAGTGGAATTTGCTCTAGAAGCAAGAACGTTTGGAGCGGATTCTATGTTTTCTATCCTCATCAACTAATATGGGTCCTTAATCCAGGTGCTCCAAAACAGATATCACATGATTATGCTTTGTGTAAAGACACAATTAAGAGCTTCAGTTAAGCCAATAGGACAACATAATATTGAACTAAGAGAACATAATATTGAAGCCAGTTCCTAGAGTCTCCCTGCTGACAATTTCTTTTTTCGCAGTCCCGCTGTGGATGTTTTTTGTATATTCTCCTCAGATAGGCTTTCCTTGCTGCTGCTAGCAGGACTGTAGCTTTGGTGGTTGCCCCTGTTCCTTTTTGGGGGCAGGCAACACCCTCCCCATAGAGACCACCACTACACAGGAAGCTGCCTTGGGAACAGGAATCAAAGCGCACACCCAACCACAAACTGAGTAGCCACACATCAAGGCACTGCATACCAAAAGGCCTTTGATTCTATTGAGAAGGGAGGAGGCAGGGTAAACCGAGGGAGCTCTTTATAAGAACATTCAACCATCTTGCTACCATCTGCCTCCATCTTTCTTCCTGTCCCCTCCACTTCCTGGTGCACAAGGCACTTTGGTAGGATGTCAGAAGGCACAGTCCACTTGTTCCAAGGACAGGGATTGGACCCGTAAAAGCAGGTCACATGTAGACGTTTGCCATTAAAAGAAGGTGTCTACCACCACTTGTTTTAATCCTCTCTGGATTTCAAAACTTCCAAAAGTTTTCACTGGACCCTGCTGGGAGAGCAGTCCTTTCCTTCTAAAATGGGCGAACTGTTTCCTATCCATTCCCAGGGACTACCGAGGGTGAATCTGCTGCTTGATCAAGCCTGGCATTTCTGCCAACACTACTGCCCAGGACCCACTGTGCTGAAGATCCCATGAAGTTGTGCGCCATCCACCCTTTGTTTGGGACTCAGATAAAAGGACACATCTTATCCTGGAGTGGGACTTGCAGGTCTTAAGATCCAAGACACAACCAGGATTCCTGACATTCTCTACAACAAGAACCTCTAAGCTGTCTTTGGCACTCTAAAACAATCTAACCAGTTTGCTTCGACACACCAGATGTAGTGCAAAAAATAAATTGCCTCGAACAGAGAAGTCCTGATGCACTGCTTGAACTGCTGTTCGGACCACCAGCCTCATCACCGACGATCGCATTGACTCGGTTCTTCATCCTCCTGCATTGAACCAGCTTGCATGTGCATTCGTTCAACAGCCAATCCGCTGTCGAACCTTGTCCACTGAACCTGGCGAGAACTACAATCCGCATCACTCGAGCCTGCTTCAATCCACTGCTTTCTTCCAGTTTGACCCAGACTAGACATCTACTCACAGAGACTCGTACTCTCGAATCGCGCTGAGCAGTCTAGTTACCCATTGTCGAACAGCAGAGACTCTGCAAAAGGTATTATTACCCGATAAATGCCCCCAGTGTATTTTTGGCCCTAGAGGCTGGCTAGGTCACAATCCCCTTCTGCAACTCAAGAACACATCCTTTCTGAACATTGTGGCTTTTAATTCCTTTCTCCCAACCGCATTAACTAAAGTGCTGCTTCTTACCCTCTTGAATATCCTGTGTCTTTTCTACAAGCGTGGGTTTTTGTAGGGCTTTCTAATGGTGCGTTTAAAGCAGACATTTAAATAGAACCTTGATTGATCATTGCGTTATTTTGCACCGTTATAATTCACTGTTTGGATTGTCACAGTCACCCCCTTGAGTATAGCTCTCCCTTGGCCAATATTACCACAAAAAGCAGAATATTTCTTAACTATGCTGATTTTTTACCTATTGTTTGTGTCGTCTCTTGGTTTATAGAAGTGCGAGGGGCGAGTAGGTGCTACAGCCTCTACTCATCCTTGTACTCCCACATGGCAGAAGTCAATTCGTCACAGTGACATTTCTGATCTTGATTTTCCGAATCAATACCCGTTTCCTGTGCTCTTCCCTGTAGATGTGCTGTTCCCACGTACAGAAATACATGCTCGCCTGCTTGAGAAGAGTCTTAAAAATTGTGCAGAATTTTTCTCCCCCATCCACTTCACCAAGACCCTTCTGGTACAGTGAAAGTTAAGTCGCTTTACAGCCGCCAATACGGCAAACCCATTATATTGCCAAGTTTTAAACCAGTCGTGTTGTGTTCTAGGTCTTAATTTTGAAAGTTTTCCCCTTCAAATGTAAGCCGACCATACTGAACAAAGTCAACACAATTAAGTAAACCAGTTCTATTAGTACCAACCTAATTCAAGGATTAGGATTCTGCTTATTTCAAAAATGGCTCTGAAAAATTTGATTTGCCAGCTTAAACGTTTGCCACAAGTGCCATGACTGTCTGGAGTAATGCATTATAGAGGTCTCCCCTCTGCACATACAAAAAGGTTAGCTTAGCTGGGGTTGGTTTTTCAGTTCGATATTTATTTTTCTTCTGTTAAATACTCAGTGCAGGCTGATACTACGGCATCTTCTCTAAAAATTGCAATTTGCATGCCAACAATCACGTATTATCCGACACAGCAAATCAAAGCTCCCTGCATCAACACACGAAACTGCCGAAATACGTGACAGTACTAGTGATCTCTGCCAAAAATTGTGTTGCATGTAATATGTTGATGTATAGTATCATGAAATGCAATGTGCTCTAGATCAGCCCCATTCAGAGAGCTGTCTGCTGAACTCCCACACTGCTGATAAAGCCTTTCAGTTGAAAGAATAGCAATCGTTTTCCAGTTTAAGAGAATAGCCACGTGGACACTAATCTGAAACAACCAAGTGCCAGATTGTTTGCAAGAAGAACCAATACTGACCCTCAATGTAAGAAATACAATTGCACATCAACCCACTGCAGTATGTGCTCTGCTTAATTTCACTCAGATTATGTTCTTTACATCATGCTGCGAAGACATCTAAACAATAAGATGGTATTTACCTCAAAAAAGGGTACTGTTTAAAGTAAATAATCACTGTAAAATAATGTTTTTGCTAAGAACCCATTTCGTTGTTTTTTTAATTGCAAACCACCAAGTAAGCCATATATTCACAGGATACGAATGAACTACAACTGAAGTCGGACTTCTGAAATGTAAACAACTGCTTACCTGTTTAGCTCATGGACCATAGAGGTCTCTCTGTGGCCTCTCATGACCATCTGCTGTTCTTTTAACTGTTTGGCTACCTGAAAAACAGGAAGAAACAAAGCGATTAAAACAAAATCCAAATAGAAATTTTAAAAAAATAATTAAAAAAAACTTCAAAAAAAGAAAAGCAAGATAGCATAATTCCATAGCGTCTAGCACACTGAATCTATTAATGTTTCTGTACTGCTACACAACATTTGCAGATTACACTTGTAAATTCGGTTAAGAGAGATTTAACTTCCACTGTGCTCCATTTCTAACCTCAAATGAAACTTACAAAGTGGTTATAGTCTTGGAACTGCTGGTTACATAAACTTTAGAAGTCATGATCTGGCTACATGGAAATTTTGCTTAATATTTATTTAATGTATTACATTTATTACTCGCCCAGACCCGAGGGTATCATAGCGTAAAGTTTCAGATTCTCACATATATATATATATATATACAGTGTTGCAGTTACAGACAGAAAATCAAAACATTTATGCTGACGTTACACATAGCATCTTAAGTCATATTTCATATACTAAGTTACACTGGGTCAAAGTAGCAACTCACAGTTCGTTTAAGGGTAGGCTTATAGCGTTCTAATACTGGAATCAGGTAGGACTAGTTAGGGTTAATATTTATTGAATAGCCAGGTTTTCAGCGCTTTTTTAAATTTTAGTAGAGAGTCCTCGTTTTTGATTCTTAGGGGTAGTGCGTTCCAGTGCGACGGGGCTAGGACTTTGAAACTACATCCTCCAGCGCTACAATATTTATATTGAGGAACTTCCAGGAGGGCCAGTTTACTAGATCTAAGTTGCCTACAGGAGCTTTTTTTCTTGAGGTAGCTGGGTGCTTTGTTAGTGATGCATTTATGGACAATACTAAGTGTTTTCAATATGATTCTTGCTTCAATTGGCAGCCAATGATTTTCTCTTCTGATGCTAGATATATGTTCGGATTTCTTAATACCTAGTGCCGCTCTGAGGGCTTTGTTCTGTAGCAATTGAATTTTGTTTAGATTTGTTTTGGATGTTCCTAGGAAGAGAATGTTACAGTAATCCAATTTCGTTAGGATCAGGGCTCTGGCCAGTGTGATACAATTTGTCAGGGTGAGAAATTGGCGACTGAGTGCAATGAGTTTTGCTGTGTAAGCTGTGGACGAGGAGAGGGCAGCTATTTGTTTGTGCATAGTGAGGTTAGCATCAATACAGACACCAAGAGTTTTAAACCTGTTTGAGCACTGGGATCAATGTGCCGTCAATGTTGATATGGGAGTAGTCAGAGTGGAGGGTGCTTATTCTTTTTTGGGAGCCCACGATGAGTACCTCAGTCTTCTCATCATTGAGGCAGAGGCTGTTTAGAGCCATCCAATTTTGGATCATTGAGTAAACGTTGTTGATGGTGTAGGTGTCTTGGGTGTAGTCACCTGTAATGGGGATGAGGATTTGTGTGTCATCTGCAAGGTTGGTGTAGATGACACCCATATCGTCAAGAGCCGAGAATAGGAGTTTAGTGTATGCATTGTAGAGGGCGGGGGAAGAGGCAGGATCCCTGGGGTACTCCAATGGGTACTACTATGGGGTCCGCTGCATGATTTCCGATTGCCACTCTGGATGTGCGGTCCGTTAAAAACGATTTGATCCACTGGGTGGCGTTGTTCGAAAAGTTAAAATCTTTTTTTTTTTTTTAAAAAGAGTGTCACATAGTTTATCATGGTCGACTAGGTCGAATGCTGCCGATAGGTCCAGTAGCAGTAGGGTGGCTAATTTCCCTGAATCTGAGATAGAGTCCAGTTGGATTTTCAAATCCAGCAAGGCTGTCTCCGTACTATGGTTGGGCCTGAAGCCAGATTGTCTAGCTCCTAGTAGCTTATTGTGTTCGAGGTGAGTTTGCAATTGGTTATAGGCTATTTTATCAATGATTTTAAGTAGAAAGGGGACATTTGTTATAGGCCGGTAGTTCGTGGGCACTAAAGGGTCCAGTGTAGGCTTTTTCAATAGAGTGGTAACCCATGCCGCTTTGATGCTGGCTGGGACCTGGTAGGTGTGGAAAGAGGCATTCACAAAGTTAGTAATTATAGGTGTGAGGGTAGGGGCACATAATTTAATTAAGTGCGCCGGGAAGTTCTCCTTTGCAGTTTGAGGCTTTGAGTTTAGAAATAGTACCGAGTACTGCATCCTGGGAGACTGGTGTGAACTTGGAGAGGGGTGGCATCTTTTTTTTTTTTTATTTTTTTTTATTTTATTGGTTTAAAATCAAACCTTTAAAATATGACAACACAACAAAACAAATCAACATTTAACATCTTAATCTTTCGTTGATCCTGTAATTATGCCCCTGATGGCTTCGACCCTTCTACGCTTTTTTAAAAAATACACTGGAGACCTCTCCCCAAAGTGTATATCTCATTGTTCAGACAACCCTTGTTATATTTTCAGTTCAGCGTGTAGGGATCAGTCACTTGAAATTTTATTTAACGTCTCCTCAATTACTGCCAAAAAGAGAGGTCAGGGGCAAAATTAATTTCCAATCCAGCCCATTCCACAGATTCTGCCACCACTCATCCGCACTCAATGATTGATGGTTTACGTGCCACTGGCTCAAATGAATGGATCTTTCATTTTTTAATGAAGGGCAGAATAACACAAGGTGTTTAAGGGATTCCAGATCCTTCTGGCAGATGCAACAAGGTTTGGGTCAGTTTCTCCTACTCGAAGCCTGATGCGGTCCTTCGTTTTAAATGAATTCAGCCTGAATAACATGAATAATCTACGTGCCTTCGAATTTGGAAAGCGAAGCATATATGGTTGTAGCACGTTGTAGCTTCCCGCTTCGGCAGAAGCCTCTTTCATCGCGCTGGCAGCCTGGCGTTCGCTACCTGTATTAGTCCAATCGGCGCACCAGATCTTCACTTTAGCTGCTGTCGGGTTAGAGTGCAAGGTTTGGGAGCTAATGTGGATTGTTAATAGATCTTCACCACGTTTTACCCATCGAGACAAAATGTCTGAGCCTCTGCTGCACGCATTATGAAGGATCTTGAATTGTAGGATTCCCTCTCCAGTTTTTGATTTCCGGAACAACGCCAATTGGTTCCAGCAGACCCTAGCGTGCAGCGATACCAATGCGAGTTCATACCTTATGCATGCAGTGGAGATTCCTATTGGTAGGCTTAAAGCCTTCATCCAGAACATGTATTCCAGTGAAGCCCAATGAGTGGGCAGGCAACCAAAGGCATTTTCAGCGCCATATGTCAAGATCGGGACCACTTTCTGTTCGTAAAAATTTCTCAGTGGTCGCATTGAAAAACACCCATATTTCAAGAGCCTGACATGCCAACTGGCCGCATTTTCTCTTGGACTCAATCATCCAAGGGTCATCGCAAATGCTGGGGTTCAAAATCATAACTAGATATTTTACAGAGTTTGACGTGCAGAGATCAACTTGCTCTAGTGACCACACGTGTTTTGAGCACCTCTGGTTTTTTTTTCGCGTTCTTAGGTTCTCAAACACCAGAATTTCAGTCCATGCTGGATTTAACTTCAAGATGTTCATGTTCACGTACTTTTGGACTGCGTCTAATTTGCGTTGGAGGCCGATCGGGGTTTGATCTAGAATTACCAGATCGTCCGCGTACAACAACCAACTTATCGGCGATGAGTTGAGCTTTGGTGGGAAAGCTCTCACAGATTGAATTGCTTCTCCAATGTCAAAGATAAAAAGACTGAAAATTGCAGCTGCCAACGGGCATCCCTGTTTCACTCCCTTGAGAGTCTTGATTTTAGCCGACAGGCCATCAAGACGAATTGAAATTGAGGCGTCTGTGTGGAGCTCTTTGATTGCCGCAAGTAGGTCTTCCGGACACCCCCAAGTTTCCAGTTTATACCATAGCACTTCTCGGTCGATCATATCGAATGCCATGGAAAAGTCAACAAAAGCTGCATAGACCTTCGTATGTGTACGCAGGGCTTCCATTTTCAACAAATTTAAGATTAGCAGGTTCAGTGAACAACCCACCATTTTCACAAAACCTGTCCGTCTTTCGTCCACTTTTCTTTGATGTTTGGGCCCAATTAGTCAGTTTAATTTGCAGCAATGATGCCTAGAGCTTGCCTAGGACGTCAAGGAGTGCCACTGGTCTGTAGTTTTTCGGTGACGCTCTGTTCCCTTTCTTAAATATTGGCACCATTATTCCTGACTTCCATGATGTTGGCACTTGTTTTTGCAAGTTTATTCTTGAAAAGAGCACGAAGCACAAATCAGCCCACAGGTCTGGAAACTGATCATAAAGTTTGATAGCCCATCAGGACGCGGGGCCCTTAGGTTTTTCGTTCTCATTATTGCCCCTCGAATTTCATCTCTTGAGAAATGTAGGTTCCAATCTGATTCAGTAGTTGTGTGCACATACAGAGCAAGAGTTTTATGATAAAGCGCCGTAAAGTGCTGGACCCACTCAACTTCCGTCACCTGGCATACAAGTAGAGCTTCCTGCGGTGATTCCATCTCATTGATTGTACGCCAAAACTCGCCGCTGTTCTTATTTGATAACATCTTCAGCATGGCCTCTGCATAATTCTGGTGTAGTACAAATTGACGACTTTTGATCCAGTTTTTGTAACGCTGTTTTGTTGCTTTGTTTCTTTGCGTTATTTCATTTTTTAGACCAAGGTTATTTTTCCGAATTTCAGTTTGCATGGATCCTTTGCGTTGCATCACCGTTAGATCAAAGCAATGTTTTTTCCGAAATGACCAATTTTTCATTCCGTTGTTTTTGCTTTTGAATTGCGCCAATATAGGTGCATATTTGATCTCTGACGATCTCAGCTTGAATTGGGAGCATATGTTGGCCACTTCATGTTCTTCCAGTCTTATTCGTAGGCGATTAGGTTCAGCTGAAATTTGAGCCCCATTTTTGGCTTAGGACTCCTTTTGTGTCGTAATGTTTTACTACCAGCATTTCATGATCACCATTTGTCATTGCACGAATATTCAGAGATTTTATTCTCACATGCACAGTGTCAGAAACAAAAATGTAGTCGATGGTCGAACTGTAGTTTTCACGTGGTCCTCGGTGGAATGTCTCCTTGGGTACAGCCATTTAGCATGGACAGACCTCTTACATTCATTTCATCTGACCAAGTTGGAGCAAGACGGCCTTTAGCGACACTCTGGGGTTTAAAAAAAGTCAATATTTAAGTCACCACATAGTATCAAGCCAGTTCCACTTGATGATTCAAGTAGATTGTCAATTATAGAGGAAACTTAGTTGATAAAGGGGTAAGACCCGGCAGCTTGATGATTCCAGTACACATTGATTATGTGAATTACGTCGTATAACGACGGTTACTCTATGAGCTTCCTTATTTCACAGACTTGGATGTAAGGAGTATAGTTTTTGGAGTTCATCAAAAGGTAACCTGATGACCGTTTGATCAGTGTTAGCAACCCTGCTATCGGACGCCCTTTGTCAGCTTTAATAGCAGGATTCAGAGCACATTCATATTCAGAGATCACAGGCAGTTCGCGCAGCCAGGTTTCTTGCAAGCATATCAAATGTAGATCTTTGGCCCAAGCGTTGTTTAACAGGTAGAAAAAGCCACGCGTGTTCCAGGAAGCAAACAAACATTCTTGAGCCGTGCTAGTCTTTGAACATTAGCTATGTTTTTTGCTGTTTAAAGCTGATGCAAGCCAATTCCATTCCTGCGTTACTTCATTGTCTCTTGCGCTATTAAGTGAGGTTTCTGCAGGGATGACCTCTGGCGCTCTGTTGATTATAGTTATTTTGATTTTCGCCATCGTGCTTGTTCCGACTACCTCGATCTGCTCTATGGTCTCCGAGTTCTGGCAAGTAGAAGCGGCGTGTTGCCTATTGTGATTTGAATCGCCTTGGCCACGCTGCGCGTGCTGAGACAGGTCAAGTCCTTTAGTACTTTGACAACGCTCCAAAAATGGAGGGGTTTTGTGTGTGTCGTGAGTCACATATTCCTTCAGTCTTCAATGATTTATTGCATCTATCAGGTTCCAATAATTTGTAGGTGTCAAAGCCCGATGATAACAGGTCTTCATCCGCCTCTAGAAATACATTCGCAATTATATGAGAATTTATATGCAGAATCACCTTGTCAGTACACCGCTCATCCGGGAATTCCAGCGTTTGCAGGTCTTTCGAAACAAGTGATCGAAGCCGAGGTATATGATGAAGCAATCTTAATACATTAGATCTATTCAAAATTAGTTTATCGCCACCTGCCAAACTCTCCAGCATTATTTTAATAGAGATAGGCGCTTGTTAAACCGGATTTTTCCTGTTGGTGGTCTCTCTTCTGATTGTTTCTTTTGGATGTTGCAGCTTGATAATGGACGACTTTAGGTTGTGATGTTAGTGAGGCGATGGGGGCGGTCAAACTAGACACTTCATTTCTTGTTGAGGAGTTTACTCCATTCGCTACTTGTTGGCCGACTTCAATGGAATCCAGATTCTTCTTCTGGTTGTCTAGTCTCTGCCTTTCCCATTTCGCTTGAAGTGTGATGAACTCCGGGCTCTTAGGTTCGAAAACTCTTTCTTCTATTTCTCTAACCAGAGGCAGCAACTCGCATATCCTCTGGTTGTTGTCTCGCGTGGAGCAAGAGGGGGTGCTATGGCTCTCTTGAGTCGTAGATCTTTTGAGAGTTAATGGTTCTTTTTCTACTTTCGTGGGATCTCTGCTCAATTTTGAGACCAGTTTCACTTGAGGGCTGTTTTGTGTGCAATGATCACCGAGCGGTGCTTTCATAATGGCGACACAATCAGTCTCTGGATCCTCATATGTTGATAAGTCCATTAACTCTTTGTGAATTGCCAAGTCTTCCTCACATGGGAGGATTTCAGTGGATATCGTTTTATTTTCAACTGTTATTGCTTGTTCCACTGCTTTATCTTTAATTGTGTCTGCTAGTTTCAGACTTGAAGTGATTGCTTTATCCACCAATTGGAACATATTTAGGTTACGTAAACATTTTCGTGCTTTTTGTGGATTTTTTTTTCCGAGCAGGTAAGTTCTTTCGCTTTTTCTCCATGCGTTGTGGAATTTTTCTTTTTCAACCATGTTTACTTTGGACTGAATTTGTTGGTCTTGGTTTCCAAAAATGGCAAATAACCCGGCGGAAATCTCAATTACTGCAGGGCCTTCAGTTATCTCAGCCGCCTGAACCTCCTCTTTCGCGGGAGGCATTGAGCTGGATGCTTTTTGAGAATCTAATAATGCCGGATTTGCAGCATTTTTGGCTTGATGGAAAGCCGTGTTAAATGATTATATTTAATGAATTGATGAGCCCAGCATTTCCACTCTGTGGCACACTGCAGTTGCTGAGGTTCTCTATCGCAGTTTCAGCCAATGATGTTACGACGTTGCGCACTGATGGTACAGATGCATTCTCTCCAATTATGAGACTTTCTAATGGCGTGGCAATCAGATGCGGAGATTGAGTCGGCTGGACTTGGCGGGCCATCTTCTTGGTCATTTTATCGTCATTAGATGAAGCTTTCCCAGAACGTTGCACCTCCGGCATTGTTGTGTCTCTCATGTCGCTGACGCAACTGTGATCTTCTCCTCTTTGGATAGTCAGGGATTTCCGAAAGAGAGACAAAGCTTCCCTTGCAACCTCTGCGAACAGCTTTTTGTCAAACGTATCATTCTGTTTCACATTATTTAAAGAATTAATTCCCACCAATATATTTTTAGCTCCTCTTGTTTAGCCTTTTGGGCACAATGTGATGCTCCCAAATGTAGCACTTTTGAATTCATCATGGCCAATAGAGTCATAACGTCTTTCACATTTTCATTTAAAGATTCATAGAGCTTCGTGAAGGGCGTTAGGGAAATAGCTAGAGCAATTAACAGTTCATTTGCTGGGACGGGAACACAGGGGGCTGCACATCCCTCTCTTCCTCTCTTGTTGGACCCGGGGTGCTAGTCTATGCCGAGCCCTTTCCCGTCGGATTTTAGGAAAAGGGCGTTCAATTAATGACGAGTCTCCTGTAGTAGAGTCATTTACTGAGTCTTCACTAGTTGTGGGCTTATTTTCGAGTTTTGGGTCGCATCCAAGGTGAAAAGACTGCATTACCCTGCAAGGGCAATCTATTCTGGGAGTCTGCCACATTTGAGTTGTCTCATCTGAGGATACAGAAACCGCCGCCGCCGCCTTGGGTATTTTGTAGTTGCCGGATCCCCATATGTCTCGGTTTACATTGGTAATGTAAACGCAATTCCTTTTCAAGGGTGCTATAGGCATCACATCCTGCACTGGGGTGGATGTCACGGTCTGTTTAGTTGAGTAGGATTTATTTAGATTAATCAAGATTTGAAGCACTGAAGAAACCACATCTAAGTAGTTTCTTTTGTCACCGGTGGGAGGGCCAACATTGCTACCCCTTGGTGCAGTGCCTATTTGTAGATCGCACCCCAAAGCATCAGCGTGCGCAGATGTTAAGCTTCTTCCTGGGTCAATATTAGTGGTATAAATGGGGGCATAACCTCAACAACATTTATCATTTTGGTTACGGATGTATTTCCACTTTCAGATGTCACGCCTACCTCATGTTCGACTTCGGGATCAGCTGCAAGTCTCTCGTCAAGCTTCTCCTTCCTATTCCATGAAGATTCTGCCGCAACGCGCTAACGCAGCAAGCCTCTGCCAGGTCCAGCAGGTGCCGAGTTGTCTCCGCATCTCCAGCAACGGCGTCGCCTCCCCCACTGCTTCCACTTCCGTCGACTGGCGCCGCCCACCAGCGTCAACGGGAGCGTTCACTACCTTGGACGGCAACCTCGCCTCCCGAGGCTCCGCCTCTGCTGCAGGCTCCGATCGGCCGGATGCCCGGGGATCGCCTCCCGCCTCCAGGATGAACACGGCTCGCCCGCCCCCGCTGGTAAGTCCTGCACAATAGTGAGTGGATTAACGGCTGAGCCGTTCAAGCAAATTGCATTATGAGAAGAATGCTGACTTAGCTTCAGCTTGATCCAGACTGCTTGACACGGCGTCGGATTGCTTATATCGAGCGGGGTGGGGGCCGAGAGTACAACATCAGAAGATGTGGCCAAACAATCTTCATGTGGCAAGGGATGAAAGACATCTTCATGCATCCGATTAACATGGTCCTTAATGTGATCTATATTTTCCGACGGTGCTCTACAGGAGAAGTATTGGCTCACCTGTTTCTTGCGTGCATTTTTCGCGGGCAGCTCATCTTGATTTGCCATGCGTTTGGCTTGCCATAAAGATGAGGATAAGTTTGATGGGTCCATCATCTACACTGCGCCACTCGCCAAACAGCAAAACAGTGGAATCCTCAGCCCTTAGTCCTCAGTGTTCATAGTGATTTGGGTAGAGGTGGTATGCTTGTCAGATAAGAGATTTCTTTTGGAAATGATTTTCTTTTGTAATAGCTTGATTTTAGAAGCCAGGGCATCTTGGATGGTGGTGCACCATTCTTTGCTTGGTTGGACTGGGTTAATTATGGGGATTGGGTTCTCCAACTCTGAGTATGGTGAATAGTTCTTTACTATCCAAGGTAGCATTGCTGATTCTGGTGTTGAGGGCATCTGCTTTATGGGCAATGATGGCTGATTTGTAAGTTTTGTTTGCGGCGTTAAAAGCTTCCAGAGCTTCTGAGGTATGGGTTTTGTTTAGCCGGTGTTCAAGGGATTGTTTAATCCTTCTGAGGCAGACAAGTTCCTCATTAAACCAGAAGGAAGATTTTTTTAACTTTGCGTTTTGTTTTATTGACACAAGGAGCTAGGGTGTCAATTGTGCTGGTGAGACAGTGTGATACATGTCAGCCAGGGCACAGGTATTTTCAGTATTGATTTTTTTTGTTATTGAGGGAGGTGACGTAGTATTGGGGTAAGGTTTTCTACTGTGAGTTTTCGGATGTTTGTTACGTAGGATTCCTCAATGACAGTTTTGGGTGGGTCTGGTTCATTGGTCAGATCACCACAGTATAAATTTCACCATCTTGGCCAGAGTAATGGGTTGATGGAGTCTATGGATAGCTCAAATGTTGAAAATTGCAAAAGTAATGGAAATGGGGTTAGCTATCATGCAATTATCATAGATTTGGTTTAAAAGTATAAACCAGCAACATCTTTTGCTTCAATTATTATATGGACAGATCTAGTCACTGCCCTGCAAAATAGAACTGCTGGGGAGGACGTGTTCTATGCCTCATGATTTGCACTCTCCACTAGCCATTTGTGAATGATAATTGACTCTTGGGGAGTAAAACAATTTATGGTGTGTGCATGTGGAAAACTGACAGGACAGTTGCATTTTTTCCTGGCGAGTCGCTTGCAACTTGACATTTTTATAGTTTTTATATATATTTATATAGAAATAACCAGAGTTAACGTTCACATAAATAAAGTAAATGTATTATTTGTATTTTATTGAATTTATATAGCCCTTTAATCCAAAGTGCTTTACATGAGAACAAGAAAAATACAAGCATAAAATGGCAATTGAATCACAACTCGAAAGTAGTATAAGGAACAATTTACAATATTGCTGAGGTGATGAGGGAGTGGAGAGGGAAAGGGATGAGTTAGTGGAGGTAGAAGTGGAAGTAAGAGGGAAGGCTAGAAGGTGTGAGGGAGAAGAGAGGAAAGAATAAGACTAGATAAGAGCCGGAGGTGGGGTAGAAGGGAGAAGAGAGGATGGAGAGGGTAAGGAAGTACAGAAGTAAGTGGTAAGGCATGAGGCGGTGGGAGAAGGAGGAGAGGAAGCGAAAGGTGTTAGGGAGGGGAATGGAAAAGATACGATTTTAGAGAAGAACTAAAGGAAGGGTAGGAGGGAGAAGAGCGGATGTGGAAGGGGAGGTGGTTCCAGTGGAAGGGAGCGAGGAGTTGGAAAGAGCGGAAGCGGGAGGGGCACAGGGTGGTGGAGGAGAGAGTAGGAAAAGATATGTAGAGCGGAGAGAACGAGAAGGGGTATAGGAAGTAAGAAGGGAGGAAAGGTGGGGGGGATGGCAAGACCATAGAGGGATTTGAAGACAAGACAGAGGAACTTGAATTTGAGCTGGGAGTGAAAAGAGAGCCAACCTAGAGAGGTGAGAGAAGGCAGAGGGAGCAGATGGCAGAGTGTTAGTCATAAAAAGTAAACATCATGGGGTTGGAATGGGGACATAAGAGATTAGGGGGTCGGGGGGGTCTTGGTGAGTGGGGTAAAATAGAGGAACTAGAGACAGTGTATGAAACGTAAGCCAAGATTACAGACCACGCATATGGAGAACAGGAGAGGGCACAGTAATTTAAGCTGCATAATTCTTTTACTACTGCTTTAGTAAGCCTAAGCAAAGAATGCTGCAGAAATGGCAGGCTATGATTTGGGAATGGTTGAGAGTCATTTACTTTGACAGCTGTGCGCTCTCAGCACAAAGTTAATCTTAGAGAAGCCACCCCAGCAATAAATGCGGTCTGAAACCAACACTTTTAGAAAACCAATAGGGGTTGGCGAACTAGTCACTAATGGCACAGTGAATTCTGACAGTCCTGGAGCAGGTATACACTGGTGCTAAGGCGAGCTGCGATTGGCTGGGATCCCAGACTCTCCAGCCAATTAGAAAGCAGGAAGTGGTCCGGCTCTTATTTTTCAGAATCTCTGCCAATCGGATAATGCTAGCCACTCTCAGATTTGCAGAATATCCATAATCGGGTGGAAGGAAATCTGCTGAAATTCGCGCAACTGATAAAATGGTGCTGTGTGCTCAATTCCTATACACTTACCCACTGCTTTATATCAGTTTTGATATTATGCAATAGTCACTATACCAGGTCACACAGGTACCTGTTCACTCCAAGGGGGCTGGACGTGCTTACCCACAGGTTAGAAACATCACTAATTCTAAGACTGAAGATTACTTTATTCCATCAATTTGCGTTGCTTGCCCACTACAGCAGAAAAAGAGTCTACACTTAAGCTTGCATGTAATTCTTGAAAATAACAATCCATTTA
Source organism: Ambystoma mexicanum (assembly GCF_040938575.1). Classification (NCBI taxonomy): domain Eukaryota; kingdom Metazoa; phylum Chordata; class Amphibia; order Caudata; family Ambystomatidae; genus Ambystoma; species Ambystoma mexicanum. The sequence goes on from NC_090923.1 coordinate 116,932,118, forward strand.
TTAGTCCACATATGCATCATGTGAGGTTTTGTTTTTTCATGTCGAAGTTTATTTAGGATGGCACTTCGACCGGAGGATATCTGAGCACTTAATTACTTGATGCCAAGGGAACCCCAAGGGGAATGCCCTATACACACTCCGAGGCCCCCCCCTAATCCCCCTCATGGGAGCTGTGATAGGAATAGAGGTAGAGAAGGGAATAGTTTACCTGTAACTCCATTTCTCCAGCATTGGTATCTTTCATGGATTCACATGCTTTGAATATTCCCCGTCGTCAGGCTGGGAATCCCCGGTACATTATATAGACCCTTTCCCGTAAGAAAACTTTTTCGACGCTTATGCGTCCTATCCACCTCGTTTTGTATCATGCGTGCCCGTACCGTCAGGACGTCATGATATAAATACAGGCCCCGCCCCCGCGCTCCCTCAGATTTCGGCCCCCAAAGTAGTGGGGGAACCGGTTTGCATGTTCAGGGGAGGCAGGTGGGCGCATGTGAATCCATGAAAGAAACCAATGCTGGAGAAATGGAGTTACAGGTAAGAAACTATTCCCTTCTCCAGCATTGGATCTTTCATGGATTCACATGCTTTGAATAGATTACATAGCAGTACCACCCCCAAGAGGAGGCGTGCATGCAAACCCATATACTTTCTTCGCAAAGGCCGTTCCCTATGATCATGTATACATCAGTAATAGTTAACATAGGAAAAACGAACCACATACAGTCAAATTCCACAGGATGCAACCCCGCAGCCGGGGCTTACCTTATTGGAATAGGTGTCGAAGCACCGCCTGTCCCATCCGGGTGTCTTCGGCATGTTGCTGCGACAGGCAGTAATGGCGGGTAAAGGTGTGTGTAGCCGCCCAGGTAGCCGCCATGCAGATGCCCCCTAGAGGGACTCTAGGCCCACAGTGCCGTCGACGATGCCGCTGCTCTAGTTGAATGAGCTCTTGGCCGTCGTAGAAGAGGCTTCCCTGCCCTGGAATGGCAGTACGAAATGGTAGATGACACCCATCTTGATAGTCCTTGCTTTGAAATGGCTTTTCCTCTAGCACCCAAACCATAGGCCACGAACAGCTGTCTCGTTTCTCTAAACGGTTGCGTACGATGAAGATAAAACTTGAGAGCCCTTTTTACATCCAATGTGTGTAGCATGCGCTCCGCTCCCGAGCATGGCTCCGGAAAAAACATAGGTAAGACTATAGAGAAGTGTTTATGGAACACCGAAGGAGCTTTTGGTATGAACTGTGGGTTAGTGGCTAGGACTACCTTGGTCTTGAAAAATCGTAAGTATGGTGGGTCTACCATTAGAGCCTGAACTTCTGAAATACGTCGGGCTGAAGTGATGGCCACCAGGAAGGCCAATTTCCACGACAGAAACTTTAGAGACGATGATGACATTGGCTCAAAAGGAGGCTTCATAAGAGACGTTAAGACCAGATTGAGGCTCCACTCCGGCGGAAATTTCTTCTCTGGAGGGAAACTCCGAAAGAGGCCTTTAAGGAAGTGCTTAATCAGGCGGTCGCTGAACAATGGTGCCGAGTGCCGTCGACGAGTAAACCTGGAAATGGCTGCTAGGTGTACTTTTATTGACGACACCGACAGGCCCTTTTGAGCTAAGAACAGCAAGTATGGAAGGAGCTGTTCCGGCTTAATCGATTGCGGGGCCAAACCTGGTTGATCCTCACACCATTGACAGAAACTTTTCCATTTGTACGCGTATGAGGCGTTTGTGGAAGGTGCTCTTGCCGCTTGCAGGATACGCCGACAGTCCTCCGGAATCGTTAGCCGACCAAATTCGGCGAAGTCAGGAGCCAGGCCGTCAACTGGAGGCTGTCCGGGTCGTGATGCCAAACGACACCCCCCTGTCGAGATAGAAGGTCGGGGGTCTTCTGGAATCTCATTGGTTCCGCCGCCGCTAAGTGTAGTAGGTCTGAAAACCACACCGGTCTGGCCCAGTATGGGGCCACCAGAATTACCCGACATGGGTACCTGAGGATCCATTGCAACGTCCTCCGGGCAAGGGGAAATGGAGGGAATGCGTACAGGAATTTGTTCGTCCATGGGAATGAGAACGCATCCCCCAGTGAGCCCTGCTGAGGCCATCTGCTTGCGTACTGATGGCATTTTTTGTTGTTCTTCGTTGCAAACAGGTCTATGGAAGGGTGTCCCCATTCCTTGAATACTTGTTGAAGTTGTTGGTCGTTCAGCACCCATTCGTGAACTTCGTTCATTTCTCTGCTGAGGGCATCGGCTTCCACGTTTCTCACTCCTGGTAGGTGGAACGCTAAGATTTGCATGTTGTGTTGCAGGGCCCAATGCCAGATTTTCTGTGCCTCCGTCGATAGGGACCTGGAACGTGTCCCTCCTTGTTTCCTCAAGTAGAACATCGTAGTGGTGTTGTCCGTCATGACACGCACCACCGAGTCCTTCAGTTGAGGAAGAAAAGACTTCAGAGCCCATCGCACTGCTCTCAGTTCTAGCAGGTTGATATGCAGGGAGGACTCCTGCAAAGACCACTGGCCTTGTACCTGTAACGTATCCAGATGAGCTCCCCATCCGCTCAGCGATGCATCCGTCACCACCGTCTTTTGGAACTCTGGTTCCAGTAGAGGCATTCCTTTCGTTAGATGAGTAGACACTTTCCACCAGCCGAGTGCTTGAACTAGTTGTTAGTCGACGACCAGTCTGTCGGACCAGCGACCTCTGCTCTGCGCCCAACGGTCCGCTAGAAATTCCTGGCAAGGCCTCATAAACAGACGGCAGTTGTTTATCAACGGAATGCAGGACGACATGGTCCCTAGCAGGGACATGTACTTGCGCACTGAGACCTTGGTACCGCCTCTCCATTCCGACGCCTTGTTTTGAAGTTTCTGAATTCTTTCGCTGGATGGTTTCACCAGGCTTGCGTGTGTATGAAACTCCGCTCCTAGAAAGACCAAGGTCCTCGAAGGCTCTACGGAGGACTTGTTGAAGTTTATTGCGAAGCCCAGTTCCTGTAAGATGGACATTGTGGCTCGTAGACTGTCTCGTGTTTGTTCCTTGGATGAACCTCTGACCAGCCAGTCGTCTAGATATTTGTTTGTTTGTTTATTTATTTAGTATAGCGCGCAAAACCCAGAGGTAACAGGGCGCAACAGAGGTCAGGAGGATAGGATTACTTAAAAACTTGGTTACAGAATAAGATAGGCATGAGAAAAAGTGCATTGCATTTACAGTTACATTGTGTGGGATGTGCATATATACATATAATTGAGCGAAGGTTTACAAATTTACATATTAATACTGTGCGTAGGAGCAGTTCGGTTGCATTTACATATTTACAAATTTAAGGCTGTGCGTGGTAGTCAGGTTATAGCATTGGCATGATCAGATTAGATGGCAGGGTTAGTCGTGAGGATCATTGGCCCGCAGCCAAGTGAGGGTGTTTCGCCTGAAGCTATAGTAGGATTGGTCTGTCCTAATGTGGAGTGGGAGGGCGTTCCAGTGTTGGGCTGCCAGGACAGGGAAGCTGCTGCCGCCGGTTTTCTTTTGTCTGAAATTGGGTACCTGCAGGCAGTAGGAATTGATCGATCTGGTGGGGCGGGTGGACGTTTTTTTCTTTATTCTGGATGCGAGATAGGGGGGGGCTGCGTTGTTTAAGCATTTGTGGGTGAGTGATGCCGTTTTGAGGGAGATGCGGTCATGGATTTTAAGCCATTTGTGTTCTCTTCTTTTGTTGGAGATGTGTTCCTTAGAGGTTGAGGGCTGTTCTGAGAGCGTTGTTTTGTAGTGTCTGTAGTTTGTTGGTTATGCATTTGTTGGCTCCTAGGTACATGGCGTTGCAATAGTCCAGTCTGGATAGTATTAGGGCGTTGGCTATGATGATGCAGCTAGTTTGGGTGAGGAAGGCTCTACATGCCCTAATTAGCTTGCATGTGTAGGCGGTGGAGGATGCTAGTGAGTTGACTTGTTTTTTTAGTGACATGGTTGCATCAAGGTGAAAGCCTAGTGTTTTCACTGTTTTGGCCACTGTGATGGTATTGCCATCAATGTTGAAGGCCTTATAGTTGGAGCTGAGTTTTTTGAGATTGGTATTGGATCCGAGGAGCAGGATTTCGGTTTTCTCATCATTTAGACATAGACCGTGTGTGGCCATCCATGCCTGAATGATGATATATTTTGTTTACCAAGGCCGTATCTGAAGCGTAGTTGCCTGAGAGGGGTATGAGGATCTGGGTGTCATCTGCATAATTGGTATATGAGACACCCAGTCTGTCCAACTTGTCAAATAGGGGCTTGGTAAAGATGTTGTAGAGGGTGGGAGAGACGCAGGAGCCTTGGGGCACCCCACAGGTTATTTTAATGGGGTCTGCTGAGGCTAGGGTGGAGATGACCCTCATAGTTCGGTTGTCCAGGAATGATTGGATCCAGGCTATGGCCTCTTTCGAGAAGTGGGCTGCTGAGGCCAGGTGTTCGCACAGGACTGCGTGATCCACCAGGTCAAATGCTGCCGACAGGTCGAGGAGTAGTAACATGGCAGTGTTCCCTTTGTCGTTAATCTCATTGATCTGGGTTTTAAGATCGATTAAGGCTGTCTCGGTGCCGTGCTTCGGTCTGAAGCCTGATTGGTGGGTGCCTAGTAGTTTGTGAGTTTCAAGATATTGCTGAATCTGCAGGTATGCTACTCTATCTATTATCTTTAACAGGAATGGCACCGTGGTGATGGGCCTGTAATTGGTGGGAATGGCGGGGTCTAGGGTTTGCTTCTTGAGGAGAGGCAGGACCCAAGATTCTTTGAGGTTGCTTGGTATGGTGTTGGAGGAGAAGGATGCGTTGATCAGCTTGGTTATGAAGGGGGCTAGATCCCTAGCAGCATCCTTGATTATTTGGGGAGGGCAGTTGTCGCCTTTGCAGTTAGATGGTTTAAGTGAGGCTATAATTTTTTCTGTTTCTGGGATAGATATTTTGGTAAATCTGAAGAGATTATGGCCTGGACGGTTGGCTGTTTTGTCGTGGTTGCTGGGAGATGCTTCATTGGTGGTGAGAGAGTCTTTTTTCAGAGCGATTTTGGTTTGGAGACTTTTGATTTTATTAGTTAGGGCGTTTTGGACGCTGGTGCACCATGCTTTATCCTTAATTATATTGTCTGGTGGGGGTATAGGGGATTCTAATTCCCTTAGTATAGCAAATAGTTCTCTGGTGTTGGAGCTCGATTTTTCGATTCTTTCATTGAATAGTTTCTTTTTTGTGAGTAGAATTTCTTTTTTGTAGTTGTTTGCACAAAGTTTGAGTTGTGATTTGTTCTCTTCAGTAGGGGAGTTGTGCCATTGGCTTTCAAGTTTCCTTTTGTGCAGTCTAAGTTCTTTCAGATGTGGGGTGAACCAGGTGTTCAGGTGGGCTTGTTGTTTGCTTTTTTGCAGTTTTAGAGGGGCAATGATGTCTAGTCCTTTTTTTATGGTATTGTTATAGTTTTCTACTAGGAGTTCTGGTTTTAGATTGTCGGGGAGAGCATTGGCAGTAGTAGTGGTAGGAGGTTGTCTGGGGTTATGTTTTTTTTTGCTCTAGTGGGTAGTGGTGGTGCCATGATTTTTCCTTTGTTGACTTCTCTATTAAGAGATAAGGTGAAGTCAATGAGGTAATGGTCTGTCCAGTGCTGGGGAGTGGTTTTGGTAATGATGGTGTCGCAGTTTAGAGTGGCGATCCAGTCCAAGGTCCTACCTTTATTATGGGTGGGGGTGAGCACTCTTTGGATTAGGCAGTGTTCATCTAGCATGTTAGCTATGGCTTGTGCTGATTTGTCGTCAGGGTCGTTTAGTCCTAGATTCAAGTCGCCTAGTAGTAATATTTGGGTGGTGTCTTTTGTGTTGTTGGCTAGGAGGCTGGATAGGTCTGCTTCGAATGAGCCAATGGGGCCGGGTGGCCTATATATTAGAAGGATGGTTAAGGTGCGACAGTTGGAAATGGGTAGTTTGGCTACTAGGAGTTCGCAGGATTTGAGAGGTGTTTGGGGCAGTGGTCTTAGCTCGAGGTTTGTTTTAGCTATGATGGCTAGGCCGCCTGCTCTGTTGTTGGTCCTGTCCATTCTGATTATTTGGTAATTTTCTGGAATGGCTATTGAGAGTGCTGGGCCTGCTGCTTCGTGCAGCCATGATTCAGTGATAGCTAGGAGGTCGAGGTTGTTTGAGGATAAGGTGTCTGCTATTTCTGTGGCGTGGGCCATTATCGATCTGGCGTTGATCAAAGCTCCGGATATAGTGGTAGTGTTGGGTGTATCCTGGATTGTTATAGGGATGAGTTTGGGTTGGGTGGGGTTGTAGCAGGGTGTGATGTGGCTCGGGTGGATTTTGGTGTGTTGCAGGGTGGGTCTCTTGTTGTGGTAGATGGGCTCGTAGAGACGGGGTAGTCTGGCTCGTAGTCTAGTGTTTCTTTCTAGGGTTGGACAGGGTGCATTATCTGCAGGGTACATGGTTGTGGTGGCAATGACGATGGTAAGGTGTAATATATGTATGAGGAGATACAGTAGGGTGGCTGTTTGGCTCTTGCTGAGGTACATTGTGCGGTTTGGCATATGTATAGACATGATGACCATCCTTCCTTAAATGGGCCGCTATAGGGGCCAAGCACCTGGTGAACGTCCTGGGGGAGGACTTGAGCCCGAACGGGAGGACCTTGAACTGAAAATGCTTTCTCCCGACGACGAATCTTAAATATCTCCTGTGTCGTGGGCGTATTGGGATGTGAAAATAAGCATCTTGAAGGTCTAGTGATGATAGATAATCCATGGGTTGCACCGACCTGATAACCTCTGGGAGCTTTAGCATTTTGAATTTTAGGCTCTTAGTACCCTCAGGTCGAGAATGGGCCTCCATTTGCCGTTTGGCTTTTTGACAACAAAGAACCTGGAATAAACTCCTTGTCCTTCCTGTGTCTTTCTACCGCCCCTTTTCGCAACATAAGCGCCGCCTCTTGTCGTAGGATTCGGAGGTGGGGCTGTGTCGAGAATAAAGGAGGAAGACGCGGAGGCTTGTCTTTGAATTGCAGCGCATGACCCATGCGAATCGTGTCTAGGACCCATCGATCTGTGGTGATGCATTTCCATCGGTCGAAGTGATGAGACTCGACCCCCCAGGACGTTCCGAAGGCCGTCATTGGTTGCTGGTTTGCTTGTTCTTCGTTGACGACGGACCTGATCCTCGCCGCCTGGAGGCTTGATAGTCCCTGCTTCTACGTGCCGACTGGGACGCTCGTCTAAACCCTTGTGAAGAGTACGAGGGCCTGTTAAATCCACGGTCCCTCGAGGCTCCAAAGCGGGAGTTTCCAGAAGCACCCCTGAAGGGGCGAAAAGAGCGAAAATTTCTACCCGTTTGAAGGGCGCTGAGGGACCTAGCAGTATCCGTGTCTTCTTTCATCCCTTTCAGCGCTTCATCAACCTTTTCGCCAAACAGGTGTTCCCCTTCGCATGGCATGTCCAGGACTTTGTACTGTACTTCAGGACGGAAAGTAGTACATTTGAGCCACGCTTGTCGACGAAGCACTACTCCATGGTTGATTTGTTTGAAACCAGACTCTGCTAGGTCAACTGCGATATTAATAGCGTGGTTCGAGGCCTCTTCGCCATCCCGCACCAGTAACATAGCTGCTTTCCGGTGTTCGTCTGGCAGGTGTTCTAGGATAGGGGGCTAGTTTGTGCCACATTTCCCTATCATATCGTGACACGATCGCTAAGGAATTGGCTGCTCTTACTGTCGTCGCTCCGACCGAGAGCACCTTCTTTCCAAAGGCGTCCTGCCTCCTAGCCTCGCTTTCAGGTGGCGTTGAGCATTTTTGCTGGACCCTGGCCTTCCTAGCCGCTGCCGCCGACACCACCGAGTCAGACAGAGGCTGTGATGTTAGACATTTCGGAGTGGACTCCGGAGCTTTAAACTTTTTCTCGATCCGTCCCTTTATGGCTGGCTCCGAGAACGGATGGCGCATCGTCTTGAGACCTTCTTGCCACACGTGGTCAAAGATTGGGATGGCAAATACTGATTTTCTCCTTTGACCCATATGGTCAAAAAGGAAACAGTCTTTCTTCTGCTCCTCAGGAATCAAGCCGAATTCGGAACAAGCTTTCCCCATCATTGCATGGAAGGCTCCCACATCATCAGGGGGAGATGGCTGTGTCTGGCTCCTCGTAGACTCCAACTCTACATCCGAATTCCATGTTGGGTCCCTCGACGGTGACAGGGAGATGTCTGACCCGGAGTCATCCAGTATAGAGTCGGACTCCGACAACTCACCCTCCTCCTGAGCTCGAGGACGATCTTTCACCGCCTGGGGAGCCGATGGGTGTTTCGTCGTCGAGCGAGCCGTACAAGTTTGCTCGTCGACGGAAGGTACAGACAAAAGTGACGATGACGTCCCAGGTTGAGGGAACTGCGTATCCAGCCGCTGCAGGAGCTTCTGAAGAGTATTAAGCACATCCAGAGACAAAACCGTCTGGGGGGTCAGTAACGTGGATGATATAGGTACCATACCCCCGCTCGCACTCGTCGTCGTCGACGTGGAAGGCCGTAAGCCTAAATCCGATGGCTGCAGAACCATGTCACCTTCCCCTTCCGCCGAGCAGGCCGTGTCTGGCTGCAGTAAGACCTCAGGGGGATCGGGTCATAGATCTCAGGCAGCCAAGCCATAGACTGAGTCTCCGTCGACGAAGGAATCCCAACCGCTGCTGCTTGAACGGTAATAGGCATCGTCAATGACACCGAGGTCGACGAGCCAGTCGTCGTCGTCAAGCCCTTAGACTTCGTCGTCGATTTTCGATGCCGACTTCCCGGCTGAAGCTTCTCGACTCATGGAAGACCTGGGACGGTCCCCTGAGGAGGATTTTGACAGCGCTAGCCTCTCCGTCTTAGATGATGAGGAGGAGGGCTTTTTATGTGAGGAGGATCCAGCATGTTTCCCCTTATGCTTGTCCTCAGCGCGAATTTCTGCTGGCCGTACCTTCTTCGATGGAGGCTCCGACTTGCTCCTGGAGGCCGTGGAGCCAACTTCCGAAGCCGGGTAGGCACCCGCTCCGTCATTAAGCCAGTCGACCAGCCTTCTTTTACGGTCCTTAAGGGTTTTTTGGGAGAAACCCTGGCATATCTCACATGTATCCGCCGTGTGGTGCGGGTGGAGACAGTAGATACAGTCCATGTGGCCGTCTCCTTCATAAACCTTTTTGAGGCCACAGGTTGCACACGGGCGATATAACGCCTTTCCAGACATAATTCTCCAGAATTTGAACTTCGCCGAAGCGAAACAGACAAAACAACCTAGTTTTCACTAGTAGTAAACACGAGGATCCCACTACTTTGAAAGACGGTTGAAATCTGAGGGAGCGCGGGGGCGGGGCCTGTATTTATATCATGACGTCCTGACGGTACGGGCACGTATGATACAAAACGAGGTGGATAGGACGCATAAGCGTCGAAAAAGTTTTCCTACGGGAAAGGGTCTATATAATGTACCGGGGATTCCCAGCCTGACGGGGAATATTCAAAGCATGTGAATCCATGAAAGATCCAATGCTGGAGAAAAGCATTTACCCATCACGATGCACCCGAACATCAGAAGAGTAGGCAACAAAGCCCTTCAGTGGGTAGCTATTCATACTCATCCACACTGGACTGATTTACTAATGTCACATTTTATTTAACCACTGATAAAACCCTCTACTAACCCTTTTCTTAACAAAACATGCACCATATACAGCATGCCAATATACAGAATTTATGCCCCACTCATAACGCATATGTTCAAATGCTTCTGACTTGATTCTCACTAATTAACACTCGTAATGCTCTTATGCTGTCATTTATAGTGTAGTTAGTTTTATTATGAGAACTAAAAGTAAGAATGCCACTGCCACTAGTACTGTAACTGCACAACATACTCAATATACAAAAGGCTATGAATAAATAGGCAGCCATCATTTTCATTGCCTCATATCTATTCAAGACTAATCAACCATCTTAAAAGCAGAATAGCCACTTCAGAAGTAATTTAATACCTCATTAAGTCTCACTACACCTCTCCTCTTTCCCAATGTGATACTAAAAATGGGTAAAACAAGCCCTCGTACTCCAGTCTTCAGATGGTAGGGAGATGAGAGCTGGAAGCCTTGAGACTTGTGGTCTGCACAAACCAAGAATAAGCTCAAATCCAATTGGGAAAAAAAGAAGAAAAAAACCCACCATCACAATCATGGTATCTTAGCCAAAAATGCTTTAAATAGATCTATGGGTGGAGAGCTCAGCCAAAAATAGTAATTCTGCTAAAAAAACCAAAACTTGAAGAATTTGAGACTCAGAAGCCCGGATGAAATGTAATTTCAGAGACTTGAAAATCCAGACAGAAAAAGGAGGGAGAACACGTGGCTTGCATGGATAGAGTGGTTCCAGTCTGCAATTTGCTTTCTGGGTCCTCCAGTCTTGCTTCAGCCAGCTTGGACTTATCAGAAGGCAGCTTTTATAGCATCAGAAGGCAGCTTTTATAGCACCAGAGAGTTGTTTATCCAAGCAGTTCTCCTCCCCTCCGTAGCCAGAAGCTAAGACCTTCGCTTGAAGGCTGTACGTAGCAAATTGCTAAGGGCTCAATGTCAACAGCAGGATGCCGAAAAATCTCCAAGCCCCAATAGTCAACAAACTTCCTTGCGTCCTGTCTAGCCAAGATGGTTTGTAGCCCATTGTAGTCTTTTGGACATTGTTATGGTTAATAGGAACATTCAGAACTATTTGCCAAAACAAACACCAATTGGAACACATCTCAACCATTGGCGTGCGGCCCAGAAGTATTATTGTGTACCCATACAATAGCCTTAGTCTGGCTCAATGCCCAGACATAAATGAATGGGGAAATCTGTTCATAATTGTTAATATGTGCTCTCTGCCTAAAGAAATTTCAAATGCATTTGAATTTATACACGCGAGTCCGCTTACTACATGGCTTGAGACATCGCTCAGGCAGGGCCAAAATACATGTCAGCAAGATTCAGAATTGGATTGCATTTACCGTGCAGGCTCTCCTCATCCCCTGTGCATGTGGAAGAGGAGGTCAGTACTTGATCCGAGATTGCGAGTGCCATTAAACTTCAACATGTGCATAACGATGTGACGTGGGCATTGGTCATGGAATGCTTTATGAGCTATGGTTACAAGCTTGAATTTAACCCTGGTCTCATCCGATAACCAATGAAACCTGTATTTGAGAGATATGATGTGATGATGCATGTTAGTAATTCTATGTGCTGCTGTGTTTTGCAGAACCTGTAGTGTTTTAATCACAGACTTCATAGGACCAGCATACAGGGCATTGAAATGATCTAATTTGGAGCCAATAATGGCTCTTGCAATAGTGGAACAATGAGGTTCTCAGAGCAGGGGTCAAATTTGGCATAGCAACAGGAGATGGTAATGTGCACAGTGAATTACTACATTGATATAAGTGACCATAAAGATTAGAATTAAAAAAAAAAAAACCTCCAGAGTTTAACTTTTTGTTGCAATGATATGGGTATCTCCGAAAGAATAAGATGGTCTAAAAAAGAAGAGATATTCGATTGTTGTGTACTAGATGAAACCGGTAATGGCTCAGTTTTGTCTGGATTAATAGCACATTTTCTGCCATCAACTCTTCAATGCCTTGAACAATGGTCTGAATTGACGACGTCGAATTTATAGCTTCATCAGACACGTGCACAGATCCTTTAATGCGGTTTGTGTGGAATGTGTCAAATGCAGATGATAAATAAATGCAGATGATGTGCAAGTGAACGTCGAAAGCATCATGACAAAGCAGTTCAACATCTTCCATTTACAACATGTGTACTTACATCTTTAGCAGAGGAGCCAGACACTTCAATCCAGGTCTTTGAGAAGAATGCGCAGGAGCCCAGCATAAACACAATGTAAATTGCTGCATGGACCGGGTCATCCAACACAGAACCAAATGACTCCGGCGGCGAGAGGTAGTAACAGAGCCCACCAACAGGATAAGCTCTAGCAGGACCACCCGTCGAAGTATCCTATACAAAAAATAAAAACATTTAAATAGAATGTACTGCTGATGCATATTCTCGGAACATACTAAAAGAAAACGTGTCGATTCTTATACTTGGTGGCACCAGTGACAGTCAATTAGCTTCTGCAAAACTCCCTCTATCCCTGTAGATGTACAATGAAACCAAGACATTAACTAAAATGTACATTTGGTATTCAGGATGCATGCCCGCGGTTTGCTTTGTGGAGTGCTAAGCAGACCATATTTGCGTTTAAATGGCAGTTTTAGGGTCCATAGACTAAACTGTTGCACCGGGTAGACCCAACACTAGGCACATTAGAACTGAAATCTTAAAGTTGGCAAAAAAATAAATGCATTTCAACCGCTAAAAATGAAAACCGAGTACAAATAAACTAGACATTTGTTCTGAAACTTAGTGAAATGTAAAGGGTAACATCTTGAATGCTTTGTTACATATGTGCATCCCGGTTAGTAGCCTCCAATGCAGTTGATGTAACCAAAATATGCAAACCAGCAGTTATACTTACAGACCAAGTGCCCAGCAGATTAACCAGTAGGTTGCCACTAAAGCGAGCAGACAGCATCTGTGAAATCACGTACAAGTTGGACACCAAGGCAGACTGAAGGATGATAGGAATGTTGGAGGTGTAGAAAAGCTTGATAGGGTAGGTGTTGTACTGCCCACGATAGCGTGCCGATTTGATTGGTAGATCAACTCTGAAGCCCTATTAATACAACAATGAAAACACAGATTGGGAACATTGAATATTAAGGAAGAAGCAATAAAACAGTACATTTACACTATGAAGAAAACGTCTGATTTCTTAAAATGATCAAGTTTGGGTATCAACCCATGGTCCTACAAAAAGAGTATCCTTCACCTGCAGCGAACAGGAGCATGGTTCCAGTGCAGCCAGCAGTTGAGGCAGTAGTCTACAGGAGTTCACTGTTCACCCTGCACTGGTCCCAAGGGACTACACAGCTCACCCACTGATACCAGCATTAAAGCCGGTGACACTGCTCTTATGCGTATGCCTCTTTGACGTATGGTTCCCACGAGATCTAGTGGCGATAGCTCCTGTGCTTGAGAGCGGTTCCCTTCCGCCCTGAGATTCAAAGTAGATGGACCTACTGCCTTTTGTTTCATTTGCTGAAGTGGCGTTAAGCAGGATAGCCATGAACCAACATAGCAGTCACACAGCTGACCCAGGCTCACAGAGTTGTCACTTTAGTACGAGGCTTTAATAATTATGGGCTCTTTTCAGTCACCATACCATACCAAACCAGGTATGGCTTATTCTTACAGATTAGCTTGCAACCAGACAGATAAGGCAATAGTGCTTACACATGGAATTGGTACAGCAGTTAAAATGCCACCTGTGCCTGAAGAGAATTTGGACCACAGTGCTTGTCAGGAATTGACACGTGCCATTTCAACCTGCCATGTGCCAATGAAGAGCATGTGCTGCCGCTGTCAAGAGACTGGTGCACCAACGACATATGTATGAACTATACCTTTGCGATGGAGCTTCATGAATGGGTGGGGGATAAGGGGAGATGAGACTGATTAGACTTTCATCAAAAGAAATCTGCAACAATGTATTTTAAAAAAATACATTACAAATCTAAACCAGGTATCCCACACCATTGCCAGATGCAACTCTGCCATAGGTCTCATCAAGTATGTTGAATAAGATGCTATGTGAATTGGCAACTGGCTATGACCTACAGATACCAGTAGGAAGTAGTGGTCTGTTGCCAAGGACGTGCAAGACATTAATGACAACTTACATTTAGCCACATCGTCAAGTGCCTTAGATCATGGGTCTGCAACCTTTGGATCTTCAGGTGTTTTGACCTATATTCTCATAAGCCCCGTCAGCATAGTAAGGAATCATGATAATCAGTCAAAACATACGGTCAGCCAGTTTGCAGACCCATACCCTAGACAAACATTAGCAACAATATAGAAGGAAGACCATTTGCTAAAAAGAGCAATTCAAAGTTCAAGGGACAATATATAGAGCTTCCTTTTCTACCTTTGTTGGCCTACGTGGTGGCAAGAAGGTATTGAGGGCAACAAGCCAAACTTCTTACTTTCACAATGCCCCAAGAAGGGGAAGGCTCATCGAGATATCAGATTTGTTGAATGGGGTAAAACCCTTAAAATGACATCATCAACCATTTAATATCCAAGAAATTGTAAGAAAAAATATATTCTGCAAAGAGTTAAAAAAATGACAAAAAAAAAAAACCATAAGTGCCAATACCCTACCTGAAAGTATATTACAACAGCAAAGACAAAGATGGTGGCAATCAAGTTCATCAGGTTGGGAAGGTTCTGGCGGTAGAAGGCCTCACGGAGAGCTCGGATTTTGTCAGTGCGAGTAGCCAGAAGATGGAACAGGGCAATGATGGCGCCTTCAAACTCGGTACCTGGAAAAGCCATGGGTTACTCACAGACATTGGTGCAATATTGATATGTGCAATAACCTGAAGATTGGCCACTGCCACAACAACATCAATTGCATTCATCTTTTCATAGAAAAGAAGTGAAATCCACCCAAGAAAGAGACTAGCAGCATATCAGATTAGAATCCTCAGGCATACTTCTGTAGTCAGTATCTCGGCAGAACATTTATAAATCAAGGCTGAAAATTGATGGCCAAGTTTGGAAGTTTTCATAACCGCTGTCATTGTCTTGACAAACTAGATGCGAAACGGCAACCTTAATGGGAAAAGTACTCACAGTATGCACTACTGCATTCTTAGTCTGAAATACCTTTTCCTCCATACTTTCATACAGATCGAGGAAGGGACCAGAGCCTCTAGCACATCCAACAGATATAATTACCCTTTAAATATGCATGTGGAGACGAAAGGACTAACTACATTTTAGGGGCATGGAAGAAGGGCATATAAAAGCAACGGGAACTTTGGACTGTAAATTACTAAAATGGAGTAATTTTCCGCAACTTCCCATGCCCTGTCCTCTACCAAGCCTCACTCAACCCCAGGGTGGATAACCAAGATCGAAATTGCTTCTGTAAGCCAGGAAACAATTAAGAGCCCTAGGAAGCGATGCCCAATAACCAGGCTAGAAAAAGAAACCACTCTGTATACTGGGTGCAGAGATAAGAGCCACCAGATTCTCTGTACCAGAGTTCCAAAATGTACCAAATTCGAAACAAAAGATGCATCAACTGAAACCTGAAGAGTTTGAGGATTTATATAGCATCCAAAGACGGTATCTGAGCCACATGCCAATTCCTTCTTGCAGCACCGAATCACCCTCCCATTACCATCTGAAAGCCCACTTTTTCAAGTGCCCGACCGCCAAGGAAAGGGATTGTGGGAGGGGGGGTTTCAAGACTCATGCACTGCCGATGAAGGTCCAGAAAAATTGAAGACAGAGGTAGTCCATGTGCCACAAGCAGTCAGAGAATCAATGCCTTATTGACCAGCGGGGCGTAACCAAGAGGATCTTGCAATCATCGAACCTGCAATGTGCCGATTCCCAAAGTTCTCCAGGAGTTGAGTGGGTTGGGGAGGGTAAGGTAAGGTAATGGTGAACTCCATAAGCAACCAGAATGTAGCAAGATATGGACAGGGTATCACCGAGAGACCTCTACCCCCCTCACCAGCGCCCACCAAGAAGCATAACACATGGTCCCAGATGCAAAGAGTTCCACCTGCAGAGTACCCAGCTAGTTAAATACAGATGCCGGCCTGCACTCTGCAACTCCCACTTGTGACTTGATTGGGCCATCGAGCTCAGCGAGCATGCTTCTTTGTTGTTCGGGCCTGCTAGAGGCCCCACCTGCAAGGCAGTGTTGTTCTCTAGGGCCATTTCCCACAACTGAACTGCTAAGGAACAAAGCTTCACGGACCATGCCGTCGCTCTCCCATCCCTGGTTTATGTAAACCATGGTGACAACACTGTCCAGCAGGATCAAAACCTCAGACTTCTTCATCACTGATAGAAAAAGCCCGAAATGGCTAGCAAAACTTAATCAGTTTGAGGAACTTTATGCATTCCCACAAATCCACTTATTGTGTACATAGCGCCCAGTTGGCGAGTGCAGAATCTGTTCTTGTCAGTGGATGTGGGGCTTAATGGAAGGGATTCCCTACCAGGTGCTCCGAAAGAAACCCATGGAGCCTGTCTGATGTAGGAATCATTGTGTCCCACTTTTAGTCCCAATAAGCCATCAGCATAGTAGAGTGCAGTGCATTAGAGGTCTAGCCATTGGCACAGCCAGGACATAGGAAGCCATGAGCCTCAGCCAGTGCTGGAACCACAAGGCCAACGTCGCGTTGTTGGCCAAGAAGAGCCACAGTTTCCATCATCACTCTCCGCAGCTGGAAACACTGCCCACTGAGGAATCCCAGAAGAAGCCAATGAAGCCAAACTTTTGCATAAAATGTGTGCATGTTGACTGAATCGGACATACCAGAGGAGGGGTGAATTCCCCAGCCCCCACCCAATCAGCCAGTTGTGAAAACCCCCTGGCCGCTGAGCTGAAGCCAAACCGCAGCACCTTGTGCGTACCAGAAATTGTTTTTGCTGATAAAGAACTGCAGGCAATGCTGGTGAGGGTGATCAAATCAGCATGTGCAAATATGCATGCTGTAGATACTAGCCCGTTGCCTGGCTGCAGTGAAGCCCACATTAGAGCCAGGGGTTTAACTTGAACTTGGCATAAGAAAAAGCTGAAAGAGGAGAGTGATCCAGAACCGTTCGAAACGCCCGCCTTGGAACGGCAAAGCACTTTGAAAAGAAACCCACACTGATTGAGTTAATCGGGTGTAACTTCTGGGCCTCTTGAAGCATAGACTGAACACAGCTGAGAACGGAGGAAGGGGTGTGGTGGTGGTAGTCTGCCCACCATCGAAAGGACCCAATTGGATATTGCCTTCCAGCCGTTCAAATAAAAACGAACCCTGCACCCCACCCCCGCCCCGATTGGGGAGATGTGCATCTAGACTGACATTTCAGCAACTAGGGGTCAGAGAACGCTGCAGGTCGACAGATTACCCCTTCCCCCAGGTGAAGGCTATGGCTGCTTTATTATTATTTTTTTTTGGAGGATTGCCCATTGACTGCTCGTCGTTTGCACTGGTTGTGGAATCCTTGAAACCCTACTGTGTGCTTCGAAAAGTTTGCCTCGGTTTACAAGCATTTGCAAGAGCTTTCATGAATAATGTCAAAGACTTGCAGTTTGAGCAAAGTCAGTTTCTCCTTTTCTTATGTAATTCCTCATCCCGTCTCCAGACTAAGAGTTAATCTCTTAATGGGGAGTTCCAGGATCTGGATCCTGGAAGTCTTGTGAAAAGATGGATGACTCCATGAGTTCCAGCACCCCTTGTGCTGCTCCAGTCTTAAGCATAATCCAGCCTGGGTACTGGGAGAAGACTCGTAACCTCCCAGTCTCCTATTCCATCCAAAAATGGTGGTTAGCAGCTGCCATTACCACATCAGCCCGACAGTAGCTCCGTGCCACATTCTGGTAAACGTCCCCCCCTCCTTCTACACACCCCCAAATATACTTGTGGGATTTTAAACTCCACATGTATTATACAAACAAACTCATCTAAAAGAACCTCACCTTACATACCCTCCACCCCTGCCAAGGAGCGCAGCTGTGCCAGTCCTGCAGCACTCTTTACCTCATACAATTCCTTGTAATATACTGTCTTTATCTTTCACAACGTCAAGCATGCACTACTATACCCCATGGTCTAATGCAACGTCCCAGGAGACTGGACAGCATGCATCTCTTTCCACAGTATTGATATTTCTGGTGAAAAGGAAACTATTCAAATCTACTATTCATTTGTGAATCATTTAGCATTGTACTTAATGTTTCCCTTTTACAAATGCCCCATGCTTTTAGGATGCAGTTTTTCTCCGTAGAAGTGTTCCCTCTTTTCCAGTGCCCTGCGAAGTATGCTCTAGCAGACAGTAATTGGACATAGCAGACAGTAATGGGACATGTGCGGTAGATCCCTCCCAAGTTTCCTTACCCATGTCCATCCCAAAGAATTCATGTTCATATTGATCCCCTTTATCGTATGACCATCTCATATGCCAAAAAGCTCATACAGGGGAACCACCTGGAGAATCCTAAGTGTCAAATTCAAATGACTATATGTGTATTCGTTTTATACTAGCATGTGTGCTCTTATACAGAGGGTAGACCAATGTCAGATTTTCACCCTCAAGTCTTTCTTGCGAGTCCCCACACCATCTCAGAGTATGGCTTGGATCAGATTCGGATACAACTCTGCTTCAAGGCCCTTTGAGCATGAGTAGGGGTCGAAATGGAGGGGAGCCGAGATCTAATTAGCTCCCGTTTGTAACCCAGAAGAGACTGGTTAAGATAATCACCAACAGCTACCAGGAGACGATTTTGGCTCCCCAAGCCAACTGATGTTAAACACACACATACATACCTATATGAATTTAAATTAGTTCCAGAAAACAAACATTAGGACACATCTATACGACATTTAAAGGAAAAGCAGTTCTAAATAGTGGACACCATATGTTTGCATCTTTACACCATCTACTAGCTCCTGGTTCGCCAGTGGTAGCTCAGGTCACGGTTTAATTCTGGGTGCCCAAGAGCTGCTTTTAGCTCCTGCTCATCTAACCTTCATTTTGATCACTGGTTATTTAATATTTTCCCAATAGCTGGCAATTCCCTCTGTAGGTCCTTCATACATTTTGCAGCTGTTAGGACTCCCTTTAATTGAAGGTACTGGAAAACTGACAACCGAAGATCCCAGATAACCCTAAATGCTGTGGGACCCACACCCACTCACCTAAAGGGGGGCATGCAACTGAATTTCCAAACACCCACCGCTTTTCCTTTTCCATCCCCAATTGTGCTGCAAGTACCAAGAACCCTCAATTAGGAGGTCTAACATATAGCTTTCTATATCAGAGACCCCTACTCCTCTTCCTTCAGAGCAATCACGGTTTGGTAGGTCAGTCTCTGTATTTTCCCTTGCCACAAGAATCTCAGGATTAAAAAAGTTCTGTTATCAGAGAGCCTGGCCCACTATCTGGCAAGATTTGAAAAGAAAAATATTCTCAACCTAGGCACCTCTAAAAATCACATCTCCTAAACCCTCTTTCATCTCTTCTCCTAAGGATCGAGCGTTCTACTTACCTATCACTCAACCTGCTCACTTTTCTCCACCACCTCTACCCTCCTCTTGCAACAATGTCTTCCTTTACCCCCACTAACCCCAATGACATTCTGGACCTTCTCATGGCTAAACAAACCCATGTGCCACCCCCCCCCCCCCCAATCGACCCTCCATATCCGCACACAGCGATACGTATAGTGCACAGTTTTGCTCCATATCTTACTTCCCTCTCCAACTCTTCTATTGACAATGCCACTTTTTTTTTTATCATCCTACAACTCGGCTAATGCAACTGACCTATACCTAGGCAATGTTGTTCAAGCCTCAGAAGTTCCAAACCCTCTGCCGTGTAGGACCAGATACAGGCCTACAGGTTAGCCAGTGATTTTCAACAGCGTGAACAGCCAATTGATCTTTTAATCAATGGTATAAAAATGCAGCTGTAATAAGCAACATAATCTGTGCTGATGGGTTGCCATGGTGTCACTATACAAGCAACCTTTGATATCCAGGATGCCATGCAAATTGCAGTAACTCATTTTCATATTGGTCCTGCAGCTGTGTAGCAACAAAGGTCTCCAGATTACATGCCACTAATGGAACTTCACAAATGGGTATGTAACAGTTGCTAGGTCGAATGAAATTAGAATATCCTGGAGGTTTGCACTTCATTGGACAGATGCCAGAATCAAGAGATTGGCAAATTTATGGGGGCAATTTCTTTCATTATATTGAACCAGACAATTGTAGAATATATGTTGTGGACCGTGTGACTGAGGTGGCTTATTTATTGTTCTGCAATTTTGTACATAGTTTTGTTATCTTGATGTTATTTAATGTGATGTTCTAATATTTAAATTGCAAAAGTTTAAAAAATAAATAAAATTGGCAAACTACATGTCCCCAATTTTGATGAATTGGGTGTGGGGTGGGTGAGGAAATCAACTGAAGGCAAATATCAAAATCTGCTACCAATCTATAAAAAATAAATAAAGGAGTGAATCCAAAATTAGAAAACTAGGAGTCTCAGAAGACAGCCCATTTTTTGGCCCCCAAGTTAACCTTATCGATTGATAAAATTAGCAAGAATAAGCATGTGCGCTCTCGGGTGGCTAAAACTTTGTTTAAGAAGAACTGGACAATCCCCTTTCAAGAACCTAAATCAATGAGACAGCAAGTTGGAGTAGTTGTGGCCATGAATGATCTTCCATCAGAGCTATGACCTTAAAGGATTCAAATAAACACATCATTTTGATATAATCCTTGTTTTGAGCAAACCAGATTGAATGTGATACAGGTTTTCTTCCCCGAGCAGTCAAGATTAAAGTATGAGAACTGCTGCTCCATAAAAGGTCAACACTCAAGGTAAAAAAAACAAACCCCCATCCACTACTGTAATATCTGCAATCTAGGTATAGCTTCTGGAACAACAAGAAGGCTTGATGAGAAACAACCACAGATTCATTCCTATATAAACCTTTGTTGCAGAAATGCTGCATTAACCACAGGAAAACAGTTTCCTCCATGCAGATTTACATTTCAAGATTCTAGGATATGCCATTTTACCTCGGCCGGTGTTCACGGTGGTCGGGCTGAAAGCCTTCCAGACGATAGTCTCACAGATGTTTGTAGCAATGAAGAGAGAGATACCAGAACCCAAGCCATAGCCCTTTTGTAAAAGCTCATCCAGAAGCAAGACTATGAGACCAGCAACAAAAAGCTATTAAGAAAACACAAAGAAAAGGAATGTTGAGATAAATGAATCTTGTATTGCATTCATTTTTCTTTTGCTGAACTATGTTAAATCCCCTCACTAACGTTTGTTTCTGTGTCAGGTAAGTGTTCTAAAGTCCCACAGGGGTTAGACCTATATTGGTATTAGGGCCCCAACTCTTAATATAGGCCTGTACTACACAAGTCGGTAAAGTGGCTGAACAGCCAGGCTCATCTCAGGGAGGTATGTGAGCTGGCGAGCAGTACAAAGAAAAACACAGATCAAAGGCAAACCCTTACTCACTTTATCAAAATATATGTAATCTAAAATGCAGCAACTACTAATAACATAACATTCAATAAAAAATGGAAGAGTGGAAAAGGAACAATAATGCAGGCAAGTAATTTTTCATACACTTTTCATATCCAGCACAGTGACTTCAGTTAAGGTCAGTAAAAGCATGTATATGCATCACCTTTGGAAAGTTCAGTTTTAAAAAGGGAAGCAAAGTTTAGACAGAATACAGCTAGCAACTTGTAACATATGTAACACTCTCCAAGAAGGGTTTAGCCAGTCTGTTGAACTAGAAAAATGTTCACAGTTGTAGACGAACAAGAAAGAGCAACGCCACTAGGATCAAGAAGATGGACCTTTGGGAAACCAGCAAAGCCACAGTCAAATGGACAGCACCAGTTCTGATGAGTCTTCAGAGAAACGGTAAGTAACCAGTCAGTTGTGCATGTAGAAAGCACAGGAGCTCAAGAAGAGCCTTCCTGTAGGTATACAGGTTTCATTGCAAGACCTGCACACTGGAGTTGGGGGCCAAATACCAACGGGGCAAACTGCACTGCCAAAGCAAAGAAGCACCGAAAATGGCCTACGGCAAGTGTAACCCAAGCCCCACAGTACTTGAGTGAAGTTGAAAATGTAGCTGGTCGCCTTCTGATGCAGCTTTGAAGACCTGGTTTCCTGCTCTTTGGTCGGTATTACCTTCAGTGGACTTCTGTGGCAGTCTTCGAGAGAGGGGTTCGCCAGCAAAAGATTCAGCTCACTCAGCGGTCAGTTGTGGTTTTGGCACCTTTTTCTTAGCCCCAACTAACAGATATTGCTGGTTGGATTTGCTTTGGTTTCTTCGTCCTCAACTCTTGTGAGGGGACTTGGAGGAGAATTGCAACTTCTGGGAGTCCACAAGGGTGCCTTTGAAGTTTCAGCGAGATTAGGTTGGTCCAAGACGATGCTATCGGAAATGGTCCAGGACCCCGGGTATTGGTGTTGTGCAGCCCAGGAAAGTCGCAGGACGTCGGGGGCTAGCCCAAATTCCCACTAGCCCAAGGGAGGCAGTTCTCCTTGGTGGAGCTTCCCTGTTGAGTTGAAAACGGGTTAGGATAGCTGCAGGGCTTCAACGGTAGTTCTGCGGTTGTTGAAGGTGCTGCTGGCGTCTCTGCTAGTCTTCTGCTTTGGATTTGCTGTTCCAGTGGTCGACTGTGTAGCCCTAATGTCCTCACCTTATATGCTGGAACCCATTCATTCACTCCTATAGAGCGCTCAATCACTTGGGGAAAGGCTTTCCTGCAGGACAGCCAGCTGCCCAGTTTAAACTGGCTACAGCCTCTCGCTCACTTCCTGCCTTGCAAGACAGCGGAGCCTGGACCGGCTTCACAAGAGAAGCCAGAGAAAGACAAATCTCAGAAAGGACCTACCCCCACCTAGAATGGCGATCCCAGAAGGAACTTACAAATTGGAAAAAAAAAAAGAAGAAAAAAAAAAAAGGAGGACTGGCCATTTTGAGAAAATTGTCTCCCATGGGTGCAGTACTGCAGCTAAGAAATCAGCCTGCTAGTAACCTGCTCAAAAAGGTAGAAAAAGTATCCACTGCCACCAGCCATTTAGGTTTGTTCGAGAATATCTCTTGCAAAAATTGTGGATTGCGCCCCTTCCCTCCCGGCCGAAGATTGGTGAGACCTATTCCTGAGAGGGGATAAAATCAACCTGTCAATTGCCACGGTTACATTTTTTTTTAAATGATCTTGGCCTGAGGCAGTGAAGCATCTTTAAGGCACTAGGCCAAATAGAGAAGTTTGGAATATCAAAGGGTGGGGCTAATACAGGAACGGGTTTGATGTAATTTGCTAAATGTTTTAAACTATTTTAAGCATAAAGCCATTCAAGTAAAAAGAACATATAAGCAGAAAAATAAGAATCCCAGTCAGAACAACAGAATCAGTTGAGCGGTAAAATGTTTCACTCAAAAACAATCCCAGAATACAGCAAAGGTGCTGGGCCTCTCTCAGGTTGAAGGGAATTAGCACAGAAACTGAAAATTCTCCCCAGCATTCAACATCCCAAGACTAGAGCACTTTCGTAAATAAAAAAATGTAATCATTGGTATTAAGCAAGTTATAAAAGAATAATTATAACTCTGCCTTATTTGTATTACCCAGAAAAAAGCCATTTTTCACTTGCAAAAGGTTGTGTTTCTTAATAGGCCAACGAAACCCTGTACAGCAAACGGGAGTTACAGGTTGTAATACTGCTCTCAAATCTGAAGAATGTACCCTCGTTTACACTGTGCTGTTTCTACCTCTTCCAGAACATTCCAACTTTCTTCATGACATCACCTCGGCCATGACGACACGTTATTCACTTCTGGTCATTGGTAACAAACACTTGCTCCCCAACTCTGCCTTAAACTTCTAGTTTTTTTGCACCACTACGATCTCATCTTCAATTGTGTACAGATATGCAGCACCTCTAAACAACTGCAGTTGTCTGCAGTAAAAAATAAAATAACTTGTTTGACACCCCATTTGACCACGTTGCAAGTTTGTTTCTGACCGAGATATCAATTTCAAAACTGAGCTATGCATTACCGACAAATTGGTCTTGCAACCAGTCCGCATACTCATAAAATTGCACTGAACAGTATACCAAGCTGCACATCACCTTCCTCAAAATAGACTGCAATATCTAGCACTATGGGGCACCAATCATTCAGCCTGGAATGATATTCAGAACTCCGATCCACGCCCATCACTCTGCATTGATCAATTTCCCCATGAGCCAACAGGAGATTGCATGGCATCTCTTTACAATCGAGTACTTTGACAATCCTGATGCAAAGCCAACTGGCCTAAAGTTCCCAGCATTCACCCGACTTCAATGTTTGTTGTGTGGTATCAGAATTGCTTTTGTCCAGAAATAATGGACGATTGCCCAGGGCGTTTTAGCAGGCTGCCAGCATCTCACTAGATCCTTTAACATAAGGACAAAACACACCCGACGCTCTGCCATATTGAGCTGTGCAGGCTGCAGCAGGAACATTTATTCTCCATGTAGGATTTCGGTTTCTGCAGGCCCACAACAAGAAGCACTGATCCAATAATTACACCCTCCCTCCCCACCCCCTTTGTCCCTTCGACTCAATCCAACCCACTCAATTTCCTCTTTTCACAATTCACTATTAACTAACCCTTTATTTAGTCTCGTTCATTTAGATTTCTGTGCCTATTTTTCTCAGCTGTTGCCATTTTTTTCTGGCCCCATGTTGCAATAATTCTCAGTACATAAAGAAAATTCACCCTTTCTGTATTAGTTTTCCTTCCAACAATACAGGCCCAGCTATTGAAGTTAGAATTAAACACGTATTTGGTTTTAAGACTGTTAAACATGGAGTATTTCACTTTCATACGAGGTTAGTCAATTATTTCAACACAATCAAATAATGATTTTGTCGAAGAGCACATGCAGAAAATAACCCCTGCTTCAAAAGCAACACGGTTGGTTCAGAATCTTCTGTAATGCAGCCACTAACCAGATATAACAAAAAAAATATTGTGCACTGTGTTAAACCAAGTACACAGCAATAGGACTACTGGATAGCAGTATAAACAGAGAGAAGTGAACAGGACATAGCTATAAAGACTACTTCATAACACAGGTGTAACTCCATGTTAAAATGAGCAAGAGTGCCATGCATCTGTGGCAAACAAGGAAGTAATTATTGAGAAATATACACACACACATGTATATATATTGGAATAGCACTAATGCACAAAAAGCATTTGCGGAGTATAGGTTTAGAACATAAACATAAGAACATACAAATATTTCCAAAAGTGAGTATGTAAAAAAGAAAAGCAATAACGGTTTCACTAAAGAAAAAATCTAGCAAAAGCAGTTTGCTTGTGTGAATACCTGGATAGTGATAAGGAGGCAGATGCCTGCACCCATCTCTGAGGGATCGCCATACATTCCTGTCATTACGTAGACTATGGCCTGGCCGATGGTGATGATCATACCAAACACTAGATCAGGGTACAAACACAACAACTTACTTACATTTCTGGAAATTAGCTATAGAAAGAAAAATTCAATTAATTATGTTCACATAACGTGCAAGTGCTGTAATAATCTTGCAGAAAACGCGCTTTGCTTTCCAAACATGTAAAAGAATGTAACTGTATACTAAAGGAGGCTTGAAATAACGTAACGGTATAAGCGAGGAAAATAGTATGCAGTATTTTGGTCCTGCAATCTCTCCACTCACATGAGCGAATTCATGAGCCACAACACACAGCTTAGAGGGCGATCAAATTTGTTTGCTCTACTATGAAACCAGTTCCCCATGCAAGGCACTCTTAAGATGAAGTAGTTCTGTCAAATAGATACTGCAACATTCACATTGGCAATCAAACCGATGCGGGGGGCGGCGGGGGGTGAGCCAATGAGAATATAAGTGTGCATGGATGCAAGTGTTTTACATCGATTATGTGAGCTAAACTCAAGGCAATGCTAGCAAGGTGTCCTTTGTAGGGCGTATGTGATACACACAAGAATATCTTCTACAACATCAATTTACTGATGTGTTTTACAGTCTGATATCTGCTATTTATTTCTGGCTAGTAATCCACATTGCAGAATCATTTTGTTTTCACTAGCAAACAAAGGATCCATCTGTTATGATCAGCCAACCAGGCAACAAGAGACCACTTATTCAGTGCTGCTCTGTACACATCCTCAGCCAAAACAGAAGTGGGATACAGTATATAGATGAGCACTTACACTTCTGCGCCCCGTTGAAGAGAGCTCTATCTTTCGGAGTATCGCCCACCTCAATGATCTTGGCACCAGCCAGAAGCTGCATGATGAGCCCCGATGTGACAATTGGTGAAATGCCCAACTCCATTAAAGTACCTGTTTAGAATGGGGAAACAAAATCCTCATTTCATTTGAAACACATAGGAGAATAGATTACATGCAGGTATTGCAGAGAAACGGGCCCATTATAACAGGGTGGCAGTTCTTCCCCAATAGGCAAGGCACAGAAATTCCGACTAGGACGGTCAAAAGGCACTAGCTTTTTCAATTAGGAAAAAGATTAGGTTGCACCTCAGCTACCTACCACGAGAAGGATATTTCCTTCAAAATGATCAACAGAAGTGGTATTTATTTTATTTGACATTTATAAGGCGCTTATAGAACAATACAGTCTTTCAAAGCGCCACAAGGGAAGGGAACAAATGGGAAAAATAAACAATGGAAATGAATAAATACAAACAGCGGTTTTACTAGGCCATGAGACGTTCAGAGTGTGCAAGTGCAGTGAAAAGAAAAAGGTAAAAAGGCGGGGTGAAAGCAAGTGCTACTAGGGTGCCAGTCGGGGTGAACAGGTAAGTGCATGGGCGGAGACATCCCAGGAGAAGAGGGGGGGCTCCCACCCAATGGTTAAGGGCGGGGCAGAGGCGACCATCTGACAGGCGGATGTGGGCAATGCTGGGGGCGACTGGCCAGAAGGCCAAACCCCTATTTGACTCTTGAGGGACCAGGTCGCCAATCTCAGCCACAGATGGTTAGCACAGGAGAGAGGAAAGGGCAGGAGAAGAGAAACGTCTTGCGTGATTTGCGGAGCTTGAGCGGTCCGGTACAAGACGGAAAGAAAGGAGGGAGACTGGGAGGCCAGCTGAGTAGAGCGATCTGCCCCCAGCTCTCTACTTGGAGAAGCGTTTGATCAGCAGAGAGCTAGAGCCAGCGGATTGAAGGGATATGGAAGGAGAGACTTTAATAAGAGAGAGTTGCCAGTAGCGTGGACTCAGGCCTCAGACAGCCTTGTGGTGATGCAGAGGGTCTTGAATTTGATCCTTGCAACAACCAGGAGCCAGTGGAAAGATTTTGGAGCTGGAGATGCACGGCCCCAGGGCTTGAGGCCAAGGATGTCTTGCAGCCCTATTCTTGATTGGAGGAAGAGGACCAGAGGAAAGAGGCAGGTTGAGCAAGAGGCTGTTACAGTAATCCAACCTAGAGGACCAGAGCTCTAAAGACATTGAGCTTCTGGGGGACGGTGAGGAAAGGAAAAATGCCTCTAAAAAGGAGGTGAAGATGAAAAGGCCTTCTTGGCAAGGTCCAAGGTATGAGGAATAAAGGAGAGAGCAGTTGAAGATGACCCTCAGTGGAAGGAGAGGGAGGTGAGCCCATAGAGGGCAACCAGTGTACAGGAGGGAAACTGGCAGGGGGGGGTGGGGCAGGTGTCCCGATGGGCAGTATGTCCGTCTTACTGTCATTAAGACGGATCATTGGTAGGGCTATTTAGTGTAGTGCTACAAGTAATGGCAAAGTATCCCTTGTGTGCCAATGCTCATTAAAGAGTTAACATTAATAGCACAATGGGCCACTGTTCAGTGAAGTAATATCCCCACCTCACCTATGAGCGATATGAAAGGTTACAAGCAGCCTTATTGATAAGCAGACATTTTACTAAGGCCACCCCCAAAACGTGTTAACCGTTACCTCTGTTTGAAGCCAGAATTACTCGCATCCAGTAGAAAGGATCTGCAGAATCGGACGACATGATACCAAACAAGGGGATCTAAAAGATGAAATAGTACATGTTACTTATTGCACGAAAATCCATTTGCTCCAAATAAAGAATTACATTAAAAAAAAGGCAAGAAAAGTCATTACCTGGCAGCATACTAAGAAGATAAAGAGTGTGATGGCAGTCCATAATACTTTTTCTTTAAACTGAATCTGCAGGGTAAAGGAGGAAGAGGACATTTTAATAAAAGGCAGTTATACAAAGTTATCAAAAAAGGCTTGTTGCACATTGTGCATTTCTTAAAACGTGAAGGGGAGGAGAGTGTTTTAACGAATGTTGACAACATAGCCGCAAATTCATCTCAGATCACCATCTGCTTATTAAACGTTAGTGCATGTACCATAGGTACTCCCTGTAAATAAGACGGCCACAGCAACATCCAAATATCAAACCAATGACACCATGGAAAAGTTATTATAATAGCCACAAAACGCATCTTTACAGTTTGACCAAATTAATGAAGTCACAATAAAGCGCTTTCCAGCAGCATTGGATTGCAAAACGTGCATTTTTCGGGTCACGGCCCAGGCATCAAACTCATCACAGCATGATTATGCAAATAGCCTGCATTCCAATCGATACGATGAATTGCCGTCTTTGAAAATGAGATGGCGCAAATGCTCACTGGAAAAGTAATATCACTAGGATCCATCAAGGGTGGGTGTGCTACACAGGCAACTGGAGAGAACGAAATGTTGCATTAGTGCATACAAAACATATCGAGGTCATCGCGACGGGACTAGATCAAGGCTCCTATGCCAAAATCAGCTAGAGTGAGTAGTAGTAACAGTTTGTTTCTTTCAAAATCATTGGGTTGCTGAGAGCATTTGGTTCAAATTGGGGATATTGCATGGGGCAGATGGACTCCAGAGTTCCGGGGGTCGTTCACCAATGGAAATTGCTCAAGTTCTGGGTGTAGTAGAAAGTGCTGGGAGCCACTGAGGGAAGGCAAAGAGAAGGTAGTGATTGGGGAGGGATTAATTCAGGGCAGGTTTTTAGGCTTCATAGGTAAGCACCTTTACGGTCAGATCATCTTGTGTAGTGTGTCTGCACTCAGTTTGTTGGGAGGCATCAATATGCCGACAGCAAGGTTATATCGCACCCATACACAGGTATTTCACAGCGCGACGATGCAAGGGAGGGGAACAAGGGAGCACAAAAACAACGCTCTTACTAGGCCCAGTGACATTGAGAACGCGCAGGGGAGACAAAAGGGGGAAAATGCGAGGGGGCAGAGGAGGAGTGGAAGGTGCTGAATACAAAATAAATAAAAGAAGGTAGGGCGGCCAGCAGTTGGTAAGGGCAAGAAAAGGTGTAGAAAACTGGTGTCTAACAAGTGCAGGAAGGGGACTGTAGGGTAACAGATACAAACCCAAGCGCAAGGGTTGCCAGGAGGCAGTGCGGGTGTGTGGCTGGGTGGGCTGGGATCTGGGACCGAAATCAGAAGGTAACCAGGAGCCCAGATAAGCAGGGGAGAGGAAGCAGGGGAGAGGAAGAGAGAAGGCAGAAGCAAAGAGGAAGGTATTGAGGAGCTTCCGGAAACGAAGATGGTTCTCCTCATATTTCAGAGAGGCAGGGAGGCAGTTCCAGAGGGAGGCCTCCGCCGAGGAAAGATCTACCCCCCAACCCGTTACTTGGAGAAGCGACGGACCCTGAGGGAGTTGGAGGTTCTATTCAAGTCTACTCCTACGCCAATGCCCAGTCTGGTATGTAAGAGGATTCAATTCAACACTACAGCTAAGTCAATGCCTAGTCTGGGATACTGAATGGAAACCCTTATTGATATATCTTTATGTCCAGTTCGTGCGTTCTGGATGACTACCCCTATATAACACCCCTCTCTTGGAATCCCCCTGACCCCACTGAGCCAAGAAGTAGTTCTGTTTTGCAAGTTAAAAGGTTTATTGGAGAATTTAAACTATATATCACACTTTATGATAAAATACTTGGATATCACACTTAATCTGAGCAGTAATCAATAATGGATAGCCTAGCACTAGCACACTTGTGAATAGGAACAGAAGAATAAGGTGGTAGAGAATGCTTTATATAAGTTCAGATGGATGTAATGTTGAATGAAAATGCAATACAGAAAATACTCAATATGATTTCAACAAAACAATGTAATCACTTTTCTCTGGCAATCCACTCCCCCTTTATGCAATGCAAGGAAATGGAAGGAACGCACACAGTTCTCAGAAATGCAATCAAATGTAATTCAGTTCAATTCCCCCCCAGCAGCTTATACAACAGATAGGAGTTTTGAAACACAGGCAAAATGCTTTGAATATGTGATAGCAATATATTGGAAAATGTGCTAAAATGATTTTAATTCCCTCTGGAGGTTCAGGTTGAGGATTAGTTGGTTTAAATAAGTTCAGGCTTACTTTAGCAATGTTCTAGGAATGATTGGCAGGTTAAACGAATTTTTGGCAAATGAAAGCAAGGAAGCTGCTGTTTTCACACGTGGAGAAATTTGCAAATCGCGGCAAATTCGCGAGTGCGTTTTTCGCGATTGCGGCAAAAATATAGGGAGTAGGAATGCGGTTCTAGGTTCGTTGAAAAGCCACGATTCCCAGCTTTCAGAGGAAAGTTACTGCAAGTCTCTAAGACAAACGGTCACGGAGATATGAACGATATGGTAAAGGTTTTTCAGATTTGAAATTTTAAAAGTTCAAAGTGACAAGTTACAGCTAGCAACTAGAAATGACAGGTGACCGCTTTGCAAATGACAGGTGACAGTTAGGAGACAGTTCTGGTTAGATTAAAATAGATTGAATTATATTATTTTAACTAAGAGATTGGTTCTGCACAGTTCTGCTAGGTACTCACAATATATTTAGAAATAGAATGGGCCTCGCCACGGATCTGGTCAGGTTTTCTTCACTCGCCACGAACGGTCTCTGCGCACAGCGGTCTGGGTCAGCTCTCTGGTTCTGCGAACAGCGGTCTGGGTCAGCTCTGCTCTGCCTCTGGTTCTGGATACTGCTCTGCTTTCTCTGGGTACAGCACTGCTTCTGGATCTTTCTGCACAGCTTTCTCTGGACCCAGCGCTGATCTGCACGGCTCCTGGATGCGGCTATCGCTGTTAGGTTTGCTGGATGCTGAGGCCCACTGAGAAGAGTTCTCAGTTTGTGGGTTTAGGCCCTTGCTTTGAGTTCTGAATCAAGTTCTTTGGAGTTTTAAAGTCTAAGTGTTGAATCTAGTATCTTCTGGATGTTGTGTGGTCCGGCAGAGCGCGTTGCAGCAAACGGAATTGAATCTCCCTATCTGTCCTGACTGTCTGCTTTTATGTGTCTTGAAAGTGGGTGTGTGTGCAGCATCACTAGCCACCCCCTCTCTCAACTGCCCATTGGCCCAATTCTCCCCTCTCCCATGATTGGGGAAGGAACTGTGAGTCAGAGTGATGCTGTAGGTTTTATGGGTCAGAGGATCCTCCCCTGGTCAGTTTGCCCACAAAATCTATATTTGATCAAAATGCACACTTCATAGATACACAGTGGTTTGAAATTGCATGTACATATTACCTATCACATGAGGTAGTCTCTGTCCCAAATCTGCTCTTCCTAGGAGCTTGGGTTCAAAAATGGCAACATATTTCACTTTTAGGCGGGTTACCAATATTGGATTTTTCCCCGCATTTACACAGATGTGCCCATGGTGTGTGGGCATTAGGTGGTGGAGTGTCAGATTTTTAACATACATACATTTAGAGTAATATCCTCTTTTCCGCTAAAACCCCCCTGAACATACCACCGGGTCCTACCACGTCTTCAAATGTGCACAGAAAAATCACAAGAATAATGATATCACTTATAAAATTTTCACAAGTCCGCTCTATGAATGATCCATCTTTTTAGAGTTATGTTCTGGCCCCAAAGGGGTGTGGTTTCCCCACAGCACAAGGTTGAATTTCTGGTTTTTCCAGTTCTGCCAAGCCAGCTTGCTCTCACAGGCAGCGCTCCTCCCCTTTCCTTCCAGGAGGAAGCCACATTTACGACTCCCACCAATAAAACATTTGCCCGAGTCAGGACAGGGCTTTGTTCAATTTCCTGCAGAGCCCAGGTAATTCAATCAGAGAAGTGTCATATCCCTTTTGGTGGGAACAGCAAAAGGCAGCTAGGCCTGGGAACACAGCTGTTGTGCAAGTCTCAACTCCTGTCGGGGGTAGCTGGTGGGCAGAATTCAGTTTCATTAAGCCAGGTTTCAGATAAAATGTCACTTTTTGTTCCTCAGTTTAAGTCAAGACAATTTTTACATATGCAGCTAGAATGCTGATTCTAAGTTTAAAACTATGACATTTAAACAGTTGAAACCTATGTGACACTCAAAAGTAGGTCACTCATTTCTTTTAAACATTTAGATTTTTAGTGTCTTTCAGTCCAAATTTACTTAAACTGCTGAAATCCACAGCTCAGCCAGTCTTGTTATAAACCTTCAAGTCACTTCAGAATATAACTTTACATTGGATCCACCTCTCAGTAAGTCTTTCTTTGGCCTGCTTTTGGTTCATCTATTCAGTTTTACACAAAAAAGTCTGGTGTTTTAAAATGCCGGCTTTCTGATAGTGGTGAGTACTGGTAATGCAACCATTTTGGGGATTTAAGAAAATGAATTCCCCACATTGCTTTTGGCAATCAGCATCGCCATTCCCAATGGTTTCAGGCTACTGTGTGGGTGGCAAGTGAGGTAACCATTTTGGTGTGCGCACAAACTGCGTGGTTCTCCTGGATTCTGGCGCACTTGTGGGCTTTTTGGCCATCTTGGATTTTCTAAGCCCACAGCACCAAATGTTGCAGCATGATAGCTCAAACGTGGGTCAGGACACCCAACAGGTATTGTTGGAGGCAGGATTTGCTTCAGGCTCCCTTTCCCAGAATAGGCACGAGGCCCCATCTAGTTGGAAAGTGAGAACTCCATGATCGGTTCCAAGGCCAGATTATCTCACATTTCAGGTGAAGTATCTATACTATCAGGTATACTCTCTGTTAAACAGGGTCCAATGAATAATGAAAAAAGGGGGCATCAAGTTACCTCCGCTATGAATCGCACATAAAGCCCCCTGCCCTTCTGCCACCCCCTTCAAGTAGGTTACTGATTCCAACTTCTGGTGGTTCACACTTAGCCTTCCAACTAGTGTTCCCTGGAGGTAGCGTAAAGCTAGATTTTCCTACCTGATCGCAGGCACTAGCTAGAGAGGGAATTTCTATGTTGTACAACTTTCCGGAGCATGTGATTTGATATTTCAGAAGTCCCTAGTGCCAGTTATGGCATCAAAGCGCTGTAGGGTGCAATGCCTTTTGGAAGACCATAGTCTGTGCAAAAATGGAAATAAAAGCATTACATTGCATGCGAATAGTAGTGGTGACTATATTCAAGTGCTAGGAGATGCGACTAGTTCAAAACAAATAAAAATCATGCAGAGCATTGTGCTCTGTTGCAGAGACGACAGCAAGGTCCAGTGGCTATGTGACAGCTGGACTGAACCTTTCGTGGGTCTCAGCTGTATTCTATGGGTTGCAGTGCAAGAGAGGGATTGGGCATTTCAAATAGACTATCAACCCATATGGCAACAGTTGTGGGATCTGCTATACTTTAGATGTAGAACACACACACTGAATAACATGTAACCAAGGCAAAACATGCACCAACATCCACCACTGGCCTCTTGCATACAGGGCTAATTTCACTAGCACATACTGCCCCTGCCTATTCCCCCCCCCCTTTCTCTCTGACATCTATACACTGTATCCCATGTGCAGCAAAATAAGCGTCTATGAGTTTGCAGATGAGGGGGTAGGGTTACAGTCTGTAAACTCTAGCCAATTACCATATGCACAGAAAAAAGGGATACAGTCGAATGCAAAAATGAGGGCAGCCCAAAGGTGGATCGCAAACACAGGTTCGTACTCCGTTCAACACCTCCACCATTAACAGTGGCAAAAAAGAAAAGAGCTCACTAGACGTACCAAGTCACTCCAAGACCAAAGACTCAAAGCTGCAGCTCGACATGCCCGCCCCACCACCACCACCACAACAGCCTGATTTGCAGATTAATTTGAGAAGCACTAATCATACACCCAATCAACGTGTATTCCGGCAAACCGGCAAACTGTTGGGGGGGGGGGTGAATAGGGGTTACATTATGTACCCAGCTTTGCCTTATGATAACTTTGCATTTTTGGTTTTGGTGAGGCCCTGGCCAGGAGGACACCATTTCCAATTACAGCGGTCACAACGCAGCTGTACCCAAGAAGGAGTCTACCTGCTATCCTAGATCAAAACCTGCTGTAAGGTCCCACAGCCAGATCAGACTCCTAAGGCAGAACAGGAGTTAGCCAGATGTGGCTACATCAGATAATGGCCCTAAATCTCGAGTGTGGGTGGTGGGTTTTTCTATGGGTCGTCACTGCAGGGCCAGAGATGAACAGTATGAAAGAACTAGTCTGGATTCAAGAACGTATACACACCTGGTGAGTTTGCCCAGGAAGAAGCAGGAGAAACTTTAGTGCGGTGAAACTCACGGTTTGGTTGGCCACCAAGAACGGCGCTAGAATGAAAAGGTAAAGATCCCAAGCCCCAATCCCCACAAACATTGAGGATTCCTGAACACCACTGTATAGAAGATATTATGGTAGTATTTTTCTTTTTAGAACACAGTGCAAACAGAATCACTGGACAAACGGAAAAGTGTAAAGTGGAGCATGCCTCCAAGCGGTTAACAACAAAGTGGAATACAGATGGGAGAACAGCCCATGAGGGGAAAGCAGAAAAATGAAGGGGGCAGGGGATGCGAGTAAGAGTGTATACAGCATATACATTAATTCACATAAGGCTTGTAACAGCAAATTGATGCCGAAATGAAGACTGAACGTTAGGAAGCCCGACTGGAACCTGCAGTCCTTCAACTACTCTCATGATGGGGAGTTCTGTACCAGTTATTGATTTACAACTGTCGGGATGAAGCCAAGGTGGCTCTTAACATCAGCCTCACCAATATGCTCTCTGCAAATCTAGCTTGGCCAGATCACTGAACGGACCCAGATGGAGAGATGGGGTACAAATAAAATCACTCATGTAGAGGCTTACAGCTGTCCGACTCGACTAGAACACGGTTCCTCAATCTCCACACATCCTACACGATCACTGGAATCAGTGCTCCGATACAGCGAAATTTGTTTTTTTTTCTTTCTTAAAAAACGTAAGTTGAGAGTAATAGGATTTTTAAAGGAGCAAAAAATAAGTTCAATTCCCAATCGGCATTTTTACAAGCGAGTAAAACAGAAATGAGTTTGTAATATTCCTTTGCACCTAGTTAGTCATGCACATACAAAGATTTCCTCTTCCTCCTATGGCACTACTAGTACACATATCCATTAAGCTGTGTACGTGATCGGAACACACATGGGACTATCCCTCCTATTTTTTGTTGGGGATATTTTTACTTTTTTGTCTGGAGTTCACATGCATCCCTTCACAGCTGAGCCGCAGCTCTGGAAGACAGTCTGCAGTGCACCCCAACTCAAGTGAACAGTTTTCTGTAAATAGAGGAACCATCTACACCAACATTACTCAGGCAGCCACAGAGCAGGGCATACATCCCAGTCCCTAACCAGAGCCTCAGTTTGACAGCTGAAGTTGAAAACGCACCGTGTTCTCAATACAGAGCACCAGAACATTTGTTACATCTTCCAAATTCAATGGTGCGGACTGCAAGCCCTCAGTCACATGTTTTGATGCATTTCTGACGGATCAGTGAAGCCTAAAGACCAGCGACCATTAACGGCAACACCGACCGTCTACAGGAACCATGTGGTAGCAAGGTACCTAAACGGTCACTCGCTCAGCATCTGGACCATCTTTCCCACATTTCCCTGGCACCTACCCATCGAGCAGAAACAATACTAGGCCCTAATCAGCCCTTCAGCAGCCTACGACAGCCTAGGTATTGGAGAATTCACGCAGAGACTCGGCGCTTACTGAATTCACTTGATTTAACATCTCCAAATATTCCAACCATATGGCTGCATGGACCTTACATCTACTCAAAGCGATAACAGGGTTACATTTACCTCTTCAGCCGCCACAGCACTCATGCAAGCTTGGTTTCGAATGCTTGACTACCATATGAAGAGGATTTTCCTCAGGCACCATTCCAAGGGGCCCAACTACATCCACCTTTCTTGGTTCACAACAGGGTTTCTTCAAATATACAATGCTCTCTCCAAGGGGCAGAGTAGCTGAGCAGCCCAAGCCAGATTGTGAATAGGTTAGTCAGAAAGTACAGCAACACTTGGCACCAGTCAGACAGCACCGCGAGCTGAGCGCTCGCCCACAGCTAGCTGTGGTAAATTCAAAACTTGGCAGGGTCAACTCAGGATTTCCTCCTTCTGAGGTTGATAAATTGAGTACCACTCTGTGGGATAAGGCATGTAATATTACAGCACTCCGACACTCATGGGTGTGTAGTTGATTACAAGAAATAGATATTGGATTAAAGCATACAATATTTTCAACAAAATATATTCTGGTTTTTAGTCTTCAAAAGTTCAGGAAAGTCTCTCCTAGGACAGAGAACTTTGAAAAGGTAAATAAAGCGTTTCATATCGGTTTAGAAAGGAGGATAAAAGGCAGATCAAGTCAGGGGGCAAAAGCATGCAGAAAAGCTGTGTTATCTGAAGTGCAGTAGTTCCCTCGATCCAGAGAGGCGGACCCCAAAATGAGGAGGGAGGCCTCCAGTAGCTCCAGAGGGAAGAAAGTAATCAAGAGTCCAGGACCATGGCTGAGAGTTAGTTGGGGGGCAGGGGTGGGTGGTTAAAGGAAGGGATGGTGTAGAGGGGCAAACAAATATTCTCTAGAGCCCACACCAGAAAAGGCAAGCAGATTCCTGGGTGGACAGATTGAGGAGTCTAGGCCAACTCAAACGCTGATCCAGTGTAGGAAGGAGGTGTACGATCTTCAGAGTTGTGTATGAGGGGCTCAAAAAGGACTCCAGCTAGGGCCTATGGGCACCACTGCTTTTCTATCGTCTGGACCTCAGAGACAGCATAACAAAAAACTAGAACCACTTTAGATTAAGCCTGGCTATGAATAGGAACCGGAGTTTAAAACCAAATAACCCATCAAAAGGTGTAGTTAACCACTACATCAGATATAAAGAAGACTTTCAACCAACCTCCAACAGGGGAGGGAGGGACACTTGTGTGCACAGTCTTGCTTATATTGGGTTCCTACCCCAACACTAAAAGTAGTTGTGGAAAAGAAAATTGGACTGTCGCTGCACTTGGCGTTAAATCCATGCCGGAAGTATGCAGCATATACACACACACACACACGCGAATGAAGAGTGAAAGGCTAACCGTAATCTCATCTACCCACTGCTTATTGACATGCAGCAACAAATGTTAGCTTGAGGAATGTTACTGCTGGGTGATATTATGCCAAATCATTTCTACACCACCAATGGATGAAAAGGCAGAAACCCACTGAAGTAGAGATTTACCTTACTAAGAAGGGAAAAAAAAATAAAAAATACTTGCAAATTCAGTGACTAGTTTAAAGAACCCCAGCAAAAAGCATCATGCACTTTTTTAAATATCTTTTCACCTTCCGCAACCACATAAAAAGGGGGATAAATCGTACTAGCTATACCAGACATATCACACACAACTTTAGTGTTTTCCTCCAAGCTATTTCTTACTCTGTGTTCCAGAGTTGTGTTGCTAAAATCACCCCAGATGTTGCCGACAGCATATCAGAGGGGGCGGTGAGAGAGAAAAAAAGACAAAGAGGAGGGGCGTTGTTGTAATGTAGTCTTGTGATGTGATGTCACTGGCCAGGAGTGCTTGCTGTCAGAATGTTGGTGCCTGAATGCAGCTCAGGAGAATGTTGAGAGGATCTGTGGGTGAATGTTCTGAGTGTGGGGCCGGAGCTGGGATGTTAGGATGGCCGGTGGGTTTTCTCCTATGTACGTAGTGTCCAATTCCCATTCTTGTCCTGTCCTTCATGTCACTGTACATAGTACTGGGTTGTGTATATAATGTACATTCTGTACAATAAAGCGCTTTCCTGGATAAACCTGCGACTCCACAGCAGGTCTGTGTGTGAGTGCCAGCTTGAATGACCACTATGGACTTTATAACAGACGTTTAGTTAAAAGCAGGAGTTCCAGCCAATGTTGAATGAGAGCAGCAGCATTCGAGGCATCCCCAGCGTATGTACTGGCCTGGTATCTGGAGGCATATTGGCCCTCGTCAAGCAGGAATAAGCCCATCACACTGAAGGTGCATTGTCCGATTGAGGGGAGGGTTTGGGGAGCGGCGTGGTTCGGCAGAAGGTGCTGGGGGTCTGACAAAAATCTTTTAAGGGGCCAAACGACAAGGCTGCAGAGTCTCCAATTTGCTGGATTTCCTTCTGGCCAAATATCATCTGTGCATACAGGACAAAATGCGGGGTGCAGCAGCTCGATCAACACATTAGTGAGCCAAAACCACAATGAAACATTGCCTTGTTGATCCCAGACAAAAGATTCTGGATTTTCTGATAAGCGGGACACATGCAAGAAGTAAAGACATGAGAAGATTGTGTCGATTCTCAGAAAAAGGATCCATTAAATAGTATTAGCATTGCGTTACAAAGTGTCCCTTAAACATTAACAATGTTAATTTCTAAGCATGACTGCCAGTTTATGTACAACGTAGCCATGAGAAGGCTACTTACTGAGTAAAGCTAGAATACCCAAATACATGTTATGATGATATTTACTGAAATGAGAACCTGTGTCCATAAACCCATGTAGTGATAATTATAACATTGGTACGTCACAATGCATATTGCTGCACGCACATTTCTGAACATGACATTACCAAATCAAATACAAATACACATTCTTATTCATCAAACCCTATATAAATTACAGTGAGAGTTTGGACTATAAAACAATACAAAACAAAAGAAACAAGCATCAGCAATGCCACAGTTTTGGTTTTGTGTAGGGATGGTAAAAGCATTTGCCAGACACTGCCACTCTGGTATTAACTGGCCATCAATGGTAGCAGCTGCAAAATGGTGAGAGTACCTGGGCATATTATAGCAGTGGCTGCCAAATGCCTAATACTTATACACAAGCGAAAACTGTTGGCTTTGCCAATGCTGGTTTTCAACAGGACTTCAGTGAAGGACACCGTGCGTTTACAGCTCCAGTTAAGTAATGACCTCTCAGAAGACCGCTTTAAAAATAAAAGAATAATGACAAATGGCAGGCAATTCGAGGAGAACATTTGATGGTAAAACTTGATAAAGATAGGTCAAAGAGATCCCAGGAGGCTGTGTTTTGGGTGGGGTGGAATAAGAAGTGGATGTGAATGGCCATTGGAATTAGCCTGGGCAATCAATCGGTGTGTAAATAACACCGACAGTAACATCCTCAAGTATTTCTCCCTGTACTGTACTTAATGCAATAGTCGGCGAGTAGTCATTGGCATGGTCCAAACGCGCTGCAGGTTGAACTCCCTCGGGGGACCGAAGTCCATGTATGGGAAATTCGTCAGAGGAGTTTCGAATGTGTGTGCATTTTAGCCAAAGCGAAATTGGGTAGGAGTGGCCATGTCCCCACTGAGCTACCCATACTGACCTGGCAAATGGATGGATGCTTTTGAGAGTTGGCGTGCGAGAGAAGTAGATGGGTCCAGCTAGACCCAATTTCTGTTGTGAGGCATAGCTGCATTTTAATGGCACAGGTGTTGTGCATGGTGTCATTGAGAATGGAGTATGGATGCAGAAGTGTGCGCGGCCTTGCCATCGGCTGTCTTCCATAAACATTGAAGTGCGATACATACATGTCTGATGTTGCTGGTTTCTTAGTTTCATAAATGTGGCATGGGCTCTCACCTGTGTTCTGCTGGAGGTTATTAGATTTGTTTTTTTACCATCATTTGGTGAGAGCCTGGGCGTTACTTGCTTTCTTATCCTCCCGGGAATGCTCGACTGGCGGGAGGCTGGCTGGGGGGGCCGTAATAGCCAAGTCTTGAGGGCCCTCCAGAATGCCAAGTATTCCTCAATACGTCAGATGTTACGTAGAATTGAATTCCAGATAGTGGGGACTTTGGCGTTGAAAGTGGACCCTCCTATTCTGTCTGGAGTGAAGGGGGCAGGGGAAGGAGTGTGAAGGAGGTGTAGGTGGGTGGTCACAGTGGACGATGTGCTGGAGGGGGTGGTGGTGAATGGGGTCCTTGAGCGAGGGAATCAGAAGGTGGAATTGGTGTTAGGTAAGAATCTGTCCAACTGTCACAAGACTTGGTGTAAGGTAAACCACCTTTTAATATAGGTCTGCACTACAGAAGTTGTTAGAGTGACCGAATTGCCAGGCTCACCTTAAGAGGGCTAACGTGAGCTGTAGAATGGGAGCGTGGCTAGCTGCTATGTTGAGCAGATGTGTCTACAATGAGCTCCTGCAGATCCGTTCAAAATTAGCATTTAAAGATGCAGAGTAACCTCGAAAATGGACGAATGAGCTCATAACATCTTTGGCACACGGAGCGGGCGACTGATTGAGCCCCAGTGAATCCTGGCAGTAAGATTCATCGAGTGAACAGTGCTACTCATCGGGCCAGCCTGGAGAATGTGGCAGCGGCCAGAGAGATCCACAGCTGGGCCCACTGAGCAGGGCTGTAGCAGGTTGGAACAAGACTGTATAGCCCATAGTGGTGTTGACACGGAGGGGGTAGAGCGGAACAAACACTAGCGGGATCAGAGGAGTTCACCTGAGATACGCATGCGCAGCAGGAGAAGAATTGCAACCCGACAGCGAGGCGAAGTTTGAGGCATGCTGATAAACTGGGCCCTGGAGTAGGGAGAGTGGCCCGGGACCCGAAGAAGCCAGTGTCCGGAGTGAGCTGCGCCTAGCTGCTGGTGGAAGCTTGAAAAAGGTGGATGCATCGAGCCCCGGAGAAGGAAGGGCAGTTCGGGACCTGGAGTGCCTGTGCAGCAAGACCGCACCAAGCAGGGATGACACACTACCTCGGCTAGTGTGAAGGGAGGCTGTCCTGTTCATATCGGAGAGGAGCTAGGAGATGAAACCAACGGGCTGTTTCACCCCCTGACAGAGGACGCGGATCTGGAAGCCTGAAGCCGCAAGAAGAAGCCAAATCGCATGGTAAGGAGCCGGCGGAGAGCGGGAGCTGCCTTCACTCCTGGAGCGGGCTGAACTTTAGCGTTCAACATACACGGTGCCCCAGGCCACGCTATAAAGAAACAGCCGGCGGACAAACAATATCCCCCAGTTCTCATAAGACTTCAAAAGCATAACATAGACGCGGGGTGAGGAGCCCCCTGTGGCACCACTAGGGGACCCCATAAACATAATGCTGCGAGGGCTGGGGGAGGGGAGGGGAGGTTGCTTAGAGTCAGCAGTGCACAAAATAAGCCAGCCAACCACTGTGCACAACACCTGGTGAGAAGTGCAATAGGGGGCACAACAAACACCTGTTCTTAATCAGCTAAGGGAGGCTGCTACTCCCCGTGGACACATTGACAACAGGTCAAGTGAAGAGAGCCGGGGCAAGCCCGGTTCACAAGCCCTGCAGCACTCTCACTAAACGAAGAGCTTGTTGTATTGCAAACCTCAAGCTATGCCCAATAGACGAAACACCAACTGGGGGAACCCCAAGTGAAGTTTAAACGGAGAACCGGACAGTTTGCCAAAATTGGGGAGCCTGACTCACCCAAATTTGTCCTCTTTGGTGCTTCCTGCCGTCTCCAGACCGCACTGAACACTATGCAAAGGGCGAATTAGGCATCAGACACTATCGCTAAGGCTACTGACTCCGGATCCGTTGGCGAGAGGTGCAGAAAAAAACATAACCCTGGTACGAAACGCTAGAGGGCGCATAGCATTGAGCCGAGTGGGTCACTGGAAACAGCGGAATAGATGGCGGCTAAAAATAAATCCAAAAAGGGAAAAACAGACCACCATGGCCTTTGCAAAAGGGCAGGAAAGCCCCACTAAGGGCAAAAGCAGAGATGGGGAAGCGGGTTAAACCAAGGGGCCTGATGCAATCATGGACTATGGAAACCCATAGATACTACAGCCCATCGCTACATTGCAAGCCACCCTGGAATCCAAAATAGATGAAGTCATGTTGGACTATTGAGACTGCAGGGTCTGGCGGAGCGCACTAGTAAACTAGAACTGGGGTAGGGGGATTTTAATTGCACCCTAAATCCAATAGATAGGTCCGACACGACACGAAGCACAAAAGACAAGCCGCACCGGCCAAAGTCCTCAACACGTCTTCATCGGATGTTGTCCTCCAGTGGTCGACTCTCCTCTAGACCCAAAAACCTCACCTTTTAAGCAAGTTCCCATTCATTCACAACTCTAGACCGTCAATCACCCAGAAGGGTGCCTATCCGCCCCGACATTCAGCCAGCCAATCAGAACTGGTTTCACTCAGGCTTTTCATCAGAGACAAAAGGACAGGGAAGTTTTGGGACCCTCCCTCACTTCCTGCCTTTCCAGACACTCGAGCCTGGGCGGGCTTCAGGGCTGAAGCCTGCCCAAGGCAAAATGCACAAAGGACTCAAACAGAGTAAAAGCCCAGAAGGAACTAACTGAGAAGAAATGTCAAAAAAAAGAACACCGGTTCATATTAGAAAAATTGTCACCATTGGGTGCTTTACTGCAGCCGAGAAATCAGCTTGCAGATACATGGCACAAAGGTAGTAAAAAAGAAATCACTGCCACCAGCCATTAGTTAGTATAACAAAATGTTACATCAAAGTGGGGTAAGGAGTTAATATTCATCCCCCCAGCACTCGACATTTTTCACTGGATAGGGGATGATATGGTCATGAGGGCGAGTGATGAGCATAGGGGCGTGCAGAGATGCAATGTTATGAGTGTTGCGGATTTGTTGTTGCGTGAGAGAGGGTAGCAGGGTCTGCTGAGGAGGGGTGTTGGCAAGGGATGCCTGGGTCACACTCAAGGATGCAATTGCAGAGTTGGAGGGGGTTCTGGAGGGCATCGGGTGGGCAGACAGGGGGGTGGAGTGTTTGAGGATTCCCCTCTAGGGCAGGATATGCAGTGCGAGAAGAGGGGGTGGTCAGAGAGGTCGGCTGGAATTCTGGTGCACCAGAGTGCTGGCAGTATATAAAGAACTGTTGTGTCTGTTCCAAGTTAAATGTTCAGCTAGATGAAACAGCGTTGTTATATTCAGATCCTTTGCTAAATGCAAAACTGGGATATACTCAAATATGCTGCTGAAAGCAGTCCAGGGCGATGCTCGGAAATTGATCTAGATGCAGTACAGGGCTATACGCAAATATCCAGCTAAATGTAGCACAGAAGTGCAATACAAGTCTATAGTTGGATATACAGCTAGTTGCAGTGCCCGTCTATACTCAAGTGTTCGTCTAAATGTAAAGTGTGGCAATACTCAGGAATCCAGCTAAAAGCAGTGCTGGTCATGCTCAGATATTCAGTTGAATGCAATATAAGACTATACTCCGATAACTAGCTAGATACTATATTCAGTTAAATGCAATACAGGGCCATACTCCAAGTATCCAGCTAGAAGTAGCACAGGCCTAACCCAAAAAAAATGTAACTCAAACAATTAAACCGAATGCAATAATGAGCAAGACAGAGATTCAGCCAAATGCAGGAGTCACAAATTGAAGAGGTGGCTTTGCACGACAATGGCCAACACACCCAACTGTTGAATCAGACAACGTTAAAAGGCCCAGCCTGTGCTCTCACAAACGCGAACTGGGCAAACGGGTAAGGAATATGCCCTTTGGCTCAGTGGGTGGCCAGGGTGAGAGGCAGGATTGAGAGGGAGCTGGGACAAACAAGGGAGAATGCAAGACAGGGTCAGGGATTCACGGCAAATGTCAGAAGCACAATAAAGCAGCAGTCGCTTACCAATAGAGGTTACACCCGGTTGATGGAAATGAACTTCATCTAAAAGGGTAGATTTAAAATTGTAATTTAAGGTTGCAACTACAAATCATACAACCTCATTGGGTGCAATGAGTGCACTACCCATGGAAATGATCATGCATACCAAAAGAAACATTGAGTCGTGCCCTGTTTATTAGGACCCTGTATGCGATTGCCTGCGGAGGCATTGCAATGCAAGCTTCATACTGAAACTTATACATGGGTGAGCCAGTCTGTCTGCTGGACTAGTAAAAGTCACCCAAGGTGTACCCTTGCGCCCAAACAAACAATCCTGCCACAATACTGCTTTCAGCTTTTACAGTAGTGGAAGACTAAGCGTGCTGACATGACCAACATCAGTGCCCAGCGCTATTACCTCCTGGCTGATTGTCATTTATGAAACTGGATAACTAGCATAGAGGCACCAGCGTGGGTCACACTGTTCCTTGTAGGACTAAAGCCAGCATTTCCACAAAAATAAATGTGTTTTTTTGTAAAAATGTTTTTACAAAAATACAACAACAAAAAAGTGTCAAATCACCCATCGTAATTGAACTGAGTTTGAGGCCATAAGTTCCAGTGCTCGTAAATAAGTCTGGAGGGGGTCACAACCTGGCAAACACCCCATAATTTAAGCACTGATACTTTTTTTTTTCTTCAAGCAGGCATCTGATAGTTTATGACAACGTGGCCATAAGACCCCTTTTAAGACCAGCTGGTGACAAGTGTTAAAATAAGCCTATTTCCTAACTAAATCCTGCTACAATTGTTGAGGCCTGCAAACATAAATCGAGGACATTTTTATTGTCTACCCAAACCAGTCTGTCAACAAAACCTTTACAAAACTCGGTGTTCCGACGTGTGTCAAATCTAAAGTAACCAGCATGCCAACAGGGGATTACAATTGCATCTTATATGGGCAGTTGTACTAAACCGGCATCGCTCAGTTGTTATTTAAGATGCACCCATCTCAACTGAAATCTCACCGCAAAAGAAGCACAATAAAGCAGCAGTCGCTTACCCATAGAGGTTACACCCGGTTGATGGAAATGAACATCTAAAAAGGTAGATTTAAAAATCGATATGCATCTATATTTATTGTACGAGTGTCATAGTTGGATTTAACCAAATTAAGAAACATTATGAAACACGCATTTCTTTTTTGATACAAGGTTTCAATGGGAGGCGTTATG
Organism: Ambystoma mexicanum; assembly: GCF_040938575.1. Classification (NCBI taxonomy): domain Eukaryota; kingdom Metazoa; phylum Chordata; class Amphibia; order Caudata; family Ambystomatidae; genus Ambystoma; species Ambystoma mexicanum. The sequence continues at coordinate 116,977,020 of NC_090923.1, forward strand.
GGATTATATATGGGTCAGCCGTTGTGCGCATTAAATAGCCGATTTCAGATTGTAACCACTCTTTTTGCTCATCAGCAAGAACGGGTAGTGGAATACTTTCAGGAAAGTCATGCTGTAGTATGCTACAGACATCGGATTACAGACCGTCTACAATAAACCTTCCTCAATCCACCCTGAAATCCAAGAATTATTTTACTTGGATGAATAATCAGGGAACATGTTGCCTTTTCAGATATTATATTTGAAGCAATTCACATCTCTCAAAACCTCACTGTCTACTGGGCCATTGAGAATTTTACATTCCAGCTTCCTGAAAAAAAACTGCAAACCTATCTAAAAAAGTCTGATCATTTTTCTTTATGCAAGCGATATGAAATAATCCTTCTGGACTGTGCTCACACTGTCGGGAAACGTTGACGTCCCAAACGATGTCCAACTCGAAAGGGGGCCTGAACACCTTATCCTGTAACAGATTAAGTATACCAAGATCGCCTGTTCTGTACACTAGAATCAAAACCAACCATAAATCCCCCTAGTTAGCTGTTGAGAAGGACACAGCTATCTACCCCAGTTAAGACACTATCATTTTATTGTCTCAGTAGTCACAATAAATAAAAACAAAAACACAAAATATGTGGTAAGATCTTGTGCAGCAGGAACAGGAGACTTACCAGATTTGTCATGAAGCTACGATTAATGACCATTTGCTTCCATCCAGGATTTGATAATGAGTGATGATAAAGTCCCCGCCTACCAGGAACCAATGCTGAATGCACACAGCAATTCAACTATGTTGCTGAGCATTGCACTAGACGCCACATATTCACCGGCTATTGCTAATTTTCATTTCAGCATTAATGCACAGAGGTAAAAAAAAAAAAAAATGAAAAAACAAAACCATACCCCCCCCCCCCGACTTTAAATTAAAGCAAGTAGGACAGATATCTAATCCATTAATTATTTAATTTGTTGGCTTTCTCCTTCGCCAAATAAGTCTGCTCTTTTATGCTCTTACTGGTGGAATACTTTTGCTCTCTTAAGCTTTTACAAGCGCATTACAGCCATCTACATTCAAGGAGCTTCATAGTGTGGCCAGACAGTTTTTCTGGCAACTTATAAATGCTACCACCTGCAAGTAGCAACATTGCAAAAAAATATATATTCCCGGTCTAAAAAAAAATAAAAATAAATAAAAGACTGTCTGAAGCGGAAATTAAGACAAACCAATTAACAGATGTCAGTATGTCACTAAAGTGCCACGGCTTACACGCAGTAAAATCCCATACTCACTGGACCTAAGAAAGCCTGCTTTAACTACCAAAAAAGACGATGGGACTGTTATTCACACCGAACAGGAAACCAGTGCACTGTGCTCAGAAACAAATAGGCCAACGGGCCCCAATACAACTGATATTCAAGCCTGACTAGACTGGATGAGTAGAGTTAGATGAACTGGACCGATGTAAGGGAACATTCATTCTGAAAGTTAGTAAACACTTGGATTCCAAAGACTGTCACTCAGACATATACACATGCAGGTAGGAATAAGCAGGATCAAAGAAGAGGGGCAAACATTACACCCTGGAAATGGTAACCAGTTCGAAGGGCTTGGAGAGAAACATGGGAAACTACATCATATGGTGGATTCAAATCATAACACGAATCACGCAAGAGTACTTGTATAAATGTTACTGTTATTTTAACTGATGCATTAATCGCACAAAAAACAAATGCGAGAGGCTTCCAGTCACTGTCATTAGGTCCAGCAGTGGGAGCTCTATATTGTGTGAAGTGGAAGTGCAGGATGAGTTATATCCACACATAACGAGGGCACTGCAAGAACCATCATGCTAATGGAGAATTCATGCACCTCACATTCAAGGTCTTTGTTGAAACTGTGCTCATTGCCAAACACCACCCTGCCAGCAACTGGGGCGATACACGCAAACTGTGCACCACATGTGCCAAAAAAGGGCACTCCCAAAGCTCGTTAAGCAGACCAGCAGGTGAGGAAGGGCATACTGTGAGGACACGTTGGCAGGAGAACTCCCCACCATGCTCACCTGTCCCCCATGCCCAGATTGGGCGCTTTGAAACAGTATATTCTTATTGTATAAGCGCCTAACAAGCAAACAATACGAACTGCTCATCCTTCTAGACCTTACCGGTGTCTTTAACTGTGGATAATCCCTCCCCCCTTCAAACTCTTTGCCATCTGTGGGTATTCGCAGGTCTGGGATCCCTCCTGCGTCTAAGGGACTCTTGAACCTACCTCCTTCCCGAAATCTCCCCGGAAAAAACACTTCATCCCATCACAAAAGAAAGCAGTGGCAAGATGGTTTACACCCCACCTCAATACAATGAAGAAAAAAAAAAAAAATAAACCTACCCTGGAACCACAGAACAAGCTGCTGAGCTTCACCCAAATATCAAGAGAGGAATTCCTCCTCAAGCTGGTAAAACAAAGCAGGCTCCCAATGAACCCCTGCACACCAGACATCTATAAATCATTCCTTACACAGGGTACACCATTGGAATTCCACAGAAACCTCTTCAACCAGTCGCTCTCAACAATTTTCAAATCTGCGCACATCAAACCACTCCTCAAGGATATAAAGAGTGATGTGTAAGACCTCTCCAACTACAGACCAATATCAAACATTCCCTATCCGGCAAAACTACTAGAGAACTAGATTTATGAACAAACACTGCAACATGTAGAAAACCACCAACTAATTGACCAGGCACAAGCCGGCTTCAGTCCCATGAGAGGGACAGAGGCGGCACTTCTCTATACTTGGGATGATCTAAAGCCACAACATCCTCATCAAAAGACTGGAAGAAATAGGGATCATCGACATGGCGCTGCGCTGGATTAAATCTTGCCTATCTGAAAGAACAGAAATAGTACGATTAAAACCATTCAAATATGTGACGCGGGACACCACCCGTCGGGTACAAGGATCCTCCCCTTCCCCGCTCCTCTTCAACATCTACATGACTTCACTAATCCACCTCATCAAAAGGCACTGCTACAACTATGCAGATGACACCCAAATTATCTACAACACTGAAGATGTACAAGAGGAGAACACAACGCTAATAGACGTTCTGAAAGAACTCTACGAGTGGATGAAAACAAACATCCTCAAAGTCAACCTGGGCAAGTCGGAAATCATGGTTATATCCAAAAACCAAGAAAGCAACTAATACATCACAAGGCCCGACTGGAAACTAAGGAATGAGATAGGAAGTTGAGCCACAGACAGAGGGCATTAGAATTGAAGGGGAAGAGTGGCAACTGAACAGATAAACCACTGGGCCCCAAGGAAGAGATGCACCCCCCTACCTCAAGGGGCCCAGCGAGGAGATGGTGGCTGCACACCAGGATGTGCCAGGGCAAATGTGCTAATATGCCAATGTCACTTGGAGACCCATGCATCTAGAGCCACTACTAGTCAATAGTATTTTTTAATGAAAAGGAATGTTTTCAAGTACATTGTTCTGGGTGTAACCCTCATATCAGACTGGAGCGACAGACAGATCTAAACGTTTTAATCTTGGGCCGGTCGCCCTAGCTAAAAGAAGGCCAGTAATGTGGTTTTATCGCTTGAGCTACTCATTAATGTAGAGTGCGGTTTTGCAGCTGCCATGTAAAACGTATAATGCCACAGAATTACGATTGGCCAAAATGCGTCGATCAGGCAATGGAACCGATTTACATACAATCGGCCCGTGATTTAGGACCTCGCTTTTGCAGCCATTCCCTCCATAGCCACATTGCAGGTCAAACCTTTGTTGAGGAAAACAATGAAGTTGAATGCATAAACGACCTTCAGAATAGCAGAATGCTTGCATGCCATAAAAGAGCGCCGACAGACTTACACAGTCTAAAGCAACATTATTATACATTTTCCACTCATTGGAGTCCTGAATCTTGCAGCTTTGTGGCAAGGTGCAGACTGGAAAGTTGACACCCGTGGCATTACTAACCTCTTGCAGCAATATACATATTTCTGAAAAATTCTATTCTCCTCCTTATTGACATTCAGAATTTAAAAGGCAACATATAAGTCAACATGTAAGACATCAATAGACGTGCATGGGCCTGAAAGTACAAGTCCTAGCAGATATTAAATAGTGATCTGATGTACTGAAATGCAGTCATGTTAATAATGCACCGGAAGAACATTATGCAAACAGTGTTCCTTACATATCTCATTCTTTTTGAATTTTAAGATTTACAGTTAACAGGCATCAAGTTGGTTGTGTGTGAAGAACATCCGAAGAGCATACCTTTCTTTCCGGTTTCTGTATTTCTGGCAATATAGCACAGAAAGGCTTGATAACTTCCAGAAATTTAACTGTGGGAGTGGAAAAAAAATCGTTGAGTTTCAGTCACATGCAAATGAAAAAACAAACTAAGCTTTCAGTGTATTAACTTTGAGAGATCACTTTTAAAAAGTTAAGAATTAGCAACATCTTAGCTAATGTTTTGCCTAAATTACATCACTTTCTGCAGAAACGAATGCAAATGTTGATTGCTCTCGATTTCCCCTCCCTCTCCCCCGATGCTTAGTGGACACCAAGCAAATAAATTAAAAATAATTACAGTTTGATTTTAGAATCTAGTATAAGGCACATGATCTGGTACACTTCAGGTTGGTTGACATTGCGGAATTTGTCCGGAACTCCATTAGCAAGGAACTCCCTTGCCATATTGGAAGACTGCCACACAGGTAGGGAGCAGGAACATCTTGATTCGGATGGTTAATCACCTCATCACTGCACGCGCTTCAATATTACCTCCACACTCCTATTCGTAGTTGCAGTAATTGACTATGGTAGTACCAACATCTACGGCCGGACCCACTTCGAATTCAAATGAGTCCCGTCCCTTTCCCCCCACGGGAGGTACAATACCTCAAAAATCCTTCAGTTAAATTGCCCCTTGCCGCGGGTCAGGTGCCCGAGTGGACTGCAAGCAAGTCTGCCTGCTTCAACTTCCTACTGCTGGGCTCTTGGGGAGCACCAGTTACGGATCCCTTCCAAAGATCATGTTGCTGCAGGGCAATGAAAGCTGGTGGGGCGGAACAATAGAACCAGGACAGCCCACTGGCCTATGATTCCGAGACAGGGAATCTCCCTGAGCTCAGGCCTAAATAGATGCAAGCTGGTAGCTGGGTTCTATGTGATATTTTCGTATGTGGAAGGCTGCACACCAAAAGACTTGGTGCAGTGCGGCTTTCAATATTCAGAAATGTCCCTTTTTGAGGGGTGGTGTTCAAGGCACATTTCATTATAGGGTCTGCGGTAGCGGCACTGTAGTTAAGTTGCTCAACCCATAGGAAGAACACGTTTTGGGCGGCTTATATATATTATATGCAAGGTACAGGACGCCAACTAGACATATCTGCCTTCCAGAACCAGCTCAACTGGGCCAATTCTGTTTTACGTTTCTGACCCATTAGGCACAGAGGGTAGATGCGCCGACATGAGTGGCCCTATGCCTTGCTTCTCAGGAAAATCAGAGTCAGCCAGTCAAGTCATAAAGGCCATGCCGGGTGCGTTTCCATCTGATGCCATTGAAATTAGGAATAACTCCTTATTGGAGCAATTAAAAAATGGCCTCCCTTCTATGGTCATGTTGGAGGTGGTTCAGCAATGTTATGGCCATAAAATGGACAAATGTGGAAATTGAAACTAGGCGGGTTGCAGAGGATTGGATTGTCTGACCAGGTAATATACTATATAGCGTTCTAGACGCACAATCATGCTTAAGAACTATGATGGGAACTGGCTAACTTTTTGGCATGGCAGAAATTAAATCCTTGCTGCAGAATGTGGTGTTCCTGTGGCTACCCGATTTCTCAAGGATGGGCTTTAGAAGGGACTGGTAGTTTTATCCCCAAGGGCCAAGTAGGCAGTAGTCTGAGCCTTCCAAGAACATTTGTGGGATGATGCGGTCATGTATACATTGTTGGGAGAGCTTTTGTCTGGGCCATTTGCCTGTGTGGAAACCTTCCCATGTGAACTGCCATTGGGGTTGAATTATTTGCAGGCTGTTCCTTTTGAGCAGATAGAGTCCATTGAGAAGGGCAGATCTTGGCACTGTCTTGATGTAAAGGGAGCAGTTCTGGAATTCTTGAAAAGGATAGAATCTTTCAGGACATAGTTTATTGGACACTTGCAGGGCATGAGGGGAAGAGCAAAAAGTCTTTAGTGGTGATCAAAAGCCACTCAGTTAGGATGGTGACCACAATGGCATATACCGGCAGAGGTAAACACCCAGAGTAGATCCACCTGTGGGGCAGCACGTTTTGTGGACAAATGCTCAGGGTGCTTCCACTGCAAGAAATAGCCAGGGCTTCAATGTGGGCACTTTGAAAAGAGGTGATGCGCTTGGCAGCAGCAAACTGCGGTCTATGTGGTTTCACCTAGGCCCTGCCCATTGCTTGAATTGGTAAACCTCAGTTAAATAGGGCCTAGGAAGAGGATCATGGAGGTAATTACTGGAATGCTCATGGTAATCATTATAACCACTAGACATGTTACGGACTTCCAGCCTCTTCTTCCTAGCTTCTGGAAGGATGGATTGTGAGATACTGGACATTTACCACAGAGGCAGAAAGGAACTAACGTGAATTAGAAATGGGCCTCGCCAGGAAGGTTTGTACCTCAAGGTAAATTTTGTGAGGAGGGGGTGGAGGAGTAATTAAGGTTACCGGTAAGTAATCCAATCACTATGTCTAAGACTTTATCATTGCATTCCTTGGGAAGGACAGAGTTCTCATTTTTTTATATGAAGTTTTAGTCTCAGAGCTATATAAACCAGACAGACTAATAGGGGCTTGCATTTAACAGTTAAGTGTTATGTAGTATAATATTCAACCCCATATAAACATAAGGTAATACTACCAGTGCTTAATTTGTAAATAAATGAGTTCCAAGGCCCAAATATTGTAGAACATGCCTATGCCACGCTGCAGCAGCAACTCACCGCATACAGATGCGCCCACAGTGTCAACATATTTGGGGTTGCAACTACAAATCAAACAACCTCATTGGGTGCAATGAGTGCACTACCCATGGAAATGATCCTGCATACCAAAAGAAAAATTGAGTAGTGCCCTGCTTATTAGGACCCTGTATGTGATTGCCTTCAGAGGCATTGCAATGCAAGCTTCATACTGAAACTTGTACATGGGTGAGCCAGTCTGTCTGCTGGACTAGTAAAAGTCACCCGAGGTGTACTTGCCCCTTACGCCCAAGCCAACAATCCTGCTGACAGCTTTTACAGTAGTGGAAGACTATAAGCGTGCTGGCATGACCAACATCAGTGCTCAGCGCTGTTACCTCCTGGCTGATCGTCATTTATGAAACTGGATAACTAGCATAGAGGCAACGGCGTGGGTCACACTGTTCCTTGTAGGACTAAAGCCAGCATTTCCCAAAAATAAAAAATATATAATAATTTAAAAAAAATAAACGAACATTTAACAAAAACACAACAACAAAGTGTCAAATCACCCATCATAATTGATCTGAGTTTGAGACCATAAATTCCGAGCTCATAAATAAGTCGGGGGGGGGGTTCACCCCTCGCAAACACCCCATAATTTAAGCACCGATACTTTTTTTTTTCAAGCAGTCATCTGATAGTTTATGAGAACGTGGCCATAAGATCCCTTTTAAGACCAGCTGGTGACAAGTGTTAAAATAAGCCTATTTTCTAACAAAACCCTGCTACAATTGTTGAGGCCTGCAAACATAAATCGAGGACATTTTTTATTGTCTACACAAACCAGTCGCCTGTCAACAAAACCTTTACAAAACTCGGTGTTCCGACGTGTGTCAAATCTAAAATAACCAGCATGCCAACAGGGGATTACAATTGCATCTTATATGGGCAGTTGTACTAAACCGGCTGTTAGGGAGAATTCTCTGGTTAGGCTGAATTTCCCTACCTAGTGAGTCCCCCAGCAGCTTTGCTGGATTTCTGGGGTTTAATTTTTTCTCCTGCCAAGAGTGAGACTCTTTTACCCTCACTCTTGGACATGTTGAAGTGTGTTTTCTTGGTTAAACCTTGTGTTGAATGGGCTATGGGGTCTTTTACTCCATAGGGCCTCATGTATTTTTGTGATGTGGGTCACACAGCACCCTCTGTGCCGTGACCCAGGGGTGTCCTAGGGACTCCCCAACATAGACTCCATACCCTGGGACTGACTACTGTCTCCCAGGGCATGTAAAGTCACCAAAGACTTTGCTAGTCTTGAATCCTGAACAGAACCAGTACAAACCATCATATTGTGGACGTACTGGCTGGGGCAATTCGATTGCCCCAGGGTCTGTTAGTCGAGGGGGCACGTCTCCGTCCCCCCTGATCGAGTTTTGGCTGGTGGCAGTGGAAACTACTTTTTATATTCGACCGCGAATATTTCCCTATGGGATTTCCCATTGTTTTAGGCTAACACATTTAATTATTTATTTACGGTAGCCTTAAACATACCGCCGGTTTATATATTTATTTTTATAACTCCGGTTGGGACTTTTTGCCAAAACTTGATTCTAAAATGGCGTTGGTGTTCGCCTCTGTAACTCTGACCCAAAGTGGAGCCCTTTGTTCCACTTTTGGCGGGCTTCTCCACAGAAGCCCTCCAAAGTGGTGCCACTCTGTCTGGGGTACTTAGGAGGGGTGGAGGGGGATTTAGGCACCCTGGACTGAGTTACCTTGGTAACTCAAGTCGCACTCCGTCCTGATTGGCCCAAGTGGTGAGCCGCCCGGCTCACCACTTAGCATGTTTGAGTGACAGCTAGGCTGGGTGAATGGGGGTTTGCTGCATAAAAGCAGGGCTTTGGGGACTGGGACTTCAGAAGTCGCCACAGGACCAAGAATCCGACGAGGGAAGAGCTGAGCCGACCTGCTTCGACGACACCACCCGGTGGAGCCCTGCTGAACCGTCTCACCACTTTTTCCCGACGACCGAGGAGAACTCTTAACGGAGTGGCTCCTTCCCTTGACTGGTGGGGACAACCAGTTTTCGCCTTCTTTCCGTCCTTTTGAGGTATCTCGTGGCCGCCTTGCCTGTGCCAAGCACCCCGGCATCCGGAATACCACACTTTACCCCCATACCGCGAAAGTCGGTACCAACCCTTTAACCGGAGGACTCCGCGGCTGGTTTCTTCCCGGGCAGTGCTACGACCTTTCTCTTCTGCTCTTCAGCGAGATATTCTTCTCCCCTGACCGACGTCGAGCCTTGCTGTCGCTGCCTGGAACAACTGCCCCCGCTGGAAGATCCTTTCCGCTTAAGGTACTGTGTTCCGCCTGGCTTCCCTTGCTACCGACTGTACGGGGTAGATTTAGTCCCCGGCTTTCGAACCTGGGAGTGCCTGGGACACTTTGGCTAAACTTTCTGAGCCACTCTAAACTCTTTTTGACTCTTTGCAAGACTTTGAATCTCTAACTAACAGTGTGATCTTGGGCACATTTTCGCTCCGGCTACTCTAAGAGTGGGCCCTGCCTAGTGACTTTTGCTCACCTGTGACTTTATTCTTCTTTAAGCCTATTGCAAGTGTTCTGGACCTTAGAGTGGTGTGTCTAACCTATTTCTGCTTTTTCTCTCCCTTTCTTGGAAACTACTAGAGTGTCATCTAACGTTAAGCACTCACCTCTGTTTTAATTAAGTGGTGTTTACCTAGAGTTGTCTAGATAGGAGAAAGGATTGAATCTACTTTCATTATAACTGTGTTGAAGTGCTTTTACTATATTTTTGCTAGAGTGTTTTTAACTTATGTGTATTTTAAATAAATAACTATATTCTTTTGAAACCAAGCTCTGGTCAGTGTTTGCTTGTGCTATTGTGTTTTGGTACATATTGTGTATACTTTGCATACTGCCTAACTCTTCTTGAGAGAAGTCTGACTGCTCAGCCACAGCTACCAGGTAAATCTGGGTGGTACAGACTGCTACCAAAGGGGTTTACTGCTCTACCTGTAGTCTTAAATCTTTTGCAGTGTTCCCCAAGGGAACTGCACAGGTTTCTGCCTAACACTGGTGTACAGCGGTGGGATTTGTATTGAGTATACATTTTATTGTGCTTTAGATACCTTAGTGCAACTAACCACAAAGCTTAGCACTGAAAAAGTAAAACCTCTAACATGTCAGTTATAGAAAGCTATAGTCAAGAGTCCCTTGCAGCCAAAACTGCTGATTGTTTAAGAGTACTCTGTAAACATAAGGATCTCCTGACTAAGGGCAAGAAAATGGAGCTGATTGAAAGATTGTTAGCTAACCAAAGTCTGGGTGATGGTTCAGAGGAACCTACCACTCCAGCAACTGTAGATGACAGTGTTGAAGTTAACATGGAGCAAAATGTTGATGATTCTGAGGAAGAGTCAGAAGAGGAGGGTGAGGCTGTTGTAACTGTCCCCCCTAGGCCTCTGCCTGCTCTACCTGCTGTGCCTACTGGACCTTTACCAGGTCCCACATTTAGTCCTCAGTACTTTGAACTAGAGAAAATGAAGCTAGAATTGGAGTATAAGAAACTTAATGCTCAAACTGACAAAGAACTAAGGCTAAGGGAAATGGAGCTCAAGTATGACTTAGAAATGAAGAAATTATCTGTTGAGAATGTTTCTCTCTCTGGCTCCTCTAGAAGTTCCAGTCCTAAAAGACCCCGGATGCCTAAAGAATTGGTTGGTATGTATGAGCCTAAGTTGGATGTGTTGGATTGGTTGTCTCTGTTTGAATATAATCATGGGCTCCAGAACATCACAGGAAATGACTTACTCACCTGGTTGTTCTCTAGGCTTCCCCCTGTTGCAACTGATGTGGTAATGGAGATGGGGGAGGAGGATAGGAAGGACTATGAATGTGTGAAACTAGCTTTGATAGCTAGGTTTGGGAAGACCCCTTCCCAGTATCTTAAGAGGTTTAGGAGCCTCAAAAAGCATGATGGTACCCCTTGGGCTACCTGGGTGAGTGAATGTTTGAAAAACTTAGAGGGATGGATTAAGGGTTACAAGGTGAACACTTATGAAGGTATGAAGAATTTGTTTATGTTGGAGACTATTTATGATGCCTGCTCTCCTGAGCTCAGACAACACTTGGCTGATTCCAAGGAATTAGATTCCCGGAAACTAGCTAAGGCTGCTGACTTGTGGGTTGCCAACAGGGCCACTCACAAGGATTCTGGGGTAACTCAGAAGAAGGATGGGGAGAAACAGTCTAAAAAGGACTCCAAAGAGAATTCTAATAATTCCTATCCCAAAGAGGGCCCCAAACCACAAAATAACCAGGGTAAGCCCCATGGGAAACCTAGTCAGGCTACTGTACCTTCTGGCCACAAGCCAGAAGGAGGTCAGAACAAGCCACCCTTCCAGAGAGCATTTGGACAATGCTATGTCTGTCAGGGTACTGACCATATCAAAGGAGATCCCAAGTGCAAGGGTAAACCTGCAGGGATCAGCACAGTCTCCTTAGCCTTCACTCCTGAGGATGAAGTACAGATGGCTAGTGCCCACTTTGAACTCTTTGCTGAAGAACCCTTGGGTCTTCAAGCAACTGTAAACTTAGAGCCTATGGGTCTGGTTAGTCCCCAGAATAGGGTTGTGTATAACTCCCTACCTGTTAACTCTAAGGTGTATTATGTGGACAGTGTTCTTGTCAATGGCCAGGATACTCCTGCCAGGAGAGACACTGGGGCCAGCAGAACAGTAGTGGATGAAAGCTTCTTTCAACCTGAGGATGTGGCCAAAGCACCCAAAGGTCCCACTAAGATGTCTGGAGGCCCTGTCCAAATGGTTCCTATCCTACCAGCCCTCATTCAGTGTAACAACATGACAGTGAGGATCCCTGTCAGTGTTCAGACTGAGGTACCTGGGAAGGTCCTGTTAGGGAATGACCTAAGAACTCTAGGAGTAGTGTCACATACCCCCAGGCCTCCCAGTATGGAGAAGCAGAACTTAACCAAATTGGCTAGACAGGCTACCTTGAAGGACCCTTCTAAGCCTGTGGGACCCTCTACTGAGAACCCCACTACAAGCCCTGGTGTTAGTAAGTTGACCTCTAACCCAGGCACATTTCAGGATAGTATGCTAGGAACATGGGCGCCCCAACCAAGCTCCATCATTGTTCCCCTAGTCTCAGAGTCTCTGACTCCCCCTGCTTCTGAGGAAGAGGTGGATAGACCAACTAGGCCCCTATCTGGACCTGAGAGAACTGGTAATTCTCAGTGCTGGTGGAAAACCAGAAAAGAAAAGTCTAAGGCCAAAAACCTTCAGACTGTTGGACCTTCTACTGAAGACCCCAACTCAAATCCTAATATTAGGGGGGAAACTCCTAAAATAGGTAAGGGTAGATCTAAGAGGAAGGGGAAGCAGGTACATTGCCTAACCCCAACCCCTCCAACCAAGAGGCCTAAGACCCAACCTGCTCCCACAAGAGAGGTGGTGAGGAACCTTGGAGGCCCCTCTAGATCTAAGGGAATCCTTTATAAGGACCCCTTGAAAAAGCCTAACATAGGTTCAGAAGTTGTACCAACTTCTGAGGGACTGGTCAACCAGATCCCCTATAACAAAAAGACTGATGTTCCTCAAAGGGTCTGTAGGTCCGTTAGCTTGCAAAAGAAAACCTTTGAGTTCTCCATTGAACATAGGTCAAGGTGTCACCATCAAAATGCTGATGGACTCTCTAGGATGTATATCATCGACTAGAGGTATGAGGTTCATCCAGGAGTGGATTAAATCCTCCTGTCCCTTAGTCTGGGGGGGGCGAGTGTTAGGGAGAATTCTCTGGTTAGGCTGAATTTCCCTACCTAGTGAGTCCCCCAGCAGCTTTGCTGGATTTCTGGGGTTTAATTTTTTCTCCTGCCAAGAGTGAGACTCTTTTACCCTCACTCTTGGACATGTTGAAGTGTGTTTTCTTGGTTAAACCTTGTGTTGAATGGGCTATGGGGTCTTTTACTCCATAGGGCCTCATGTATTTTTGTGATGTGGGTCACACAGCACCCTCTGTGCCGTGACCCAGGGGTGTCCTAGGGACTCCCCAACATAGACTCCATACCCTGGGACTGACTACTGTCTCCCAGGGCATGTAAAGTCACCAAAGACTTTGCTAGTCTTGAATCCTGAACAGAACCAGTACAAACCATCATATTGTGGACGTACTGGCTGGGGCAATTCGATTGCCCCAGGGTCTGTTAGTCGAGGGGGCACGTCTCCGTCCCCCCTGATCGAGTTTTGGCTGGTGGCAGTGGAAACTACTTTTTATATTCGACCGCGAATATTTCCCTATGGGATTTCCCATTGTTTTAGGCTAACACATTTAATTATTTATTTACGGTAGCCTTAAACATACCGCCGGTTTATATATTTATTTTTATAACTCCGGTTGGGACTTTTTGCCAAAACTTGATTCTAAAATGGCGTTGGTGTTCGCCTCTGTAACTCTGACCCAAAGTGGAGCCCTTTGTTCCACTTTTGGCGGGCTTCTCCACAGAAGCCCTCCAAAGTGGTGCCACTCTGTCTGGGGTACTTAGGAGGGGTGGAGGGGGATTTAGGCACCCTGGACTGAGTTACCTTGGTAACTCAAGTCGCACTCCGTCCTGATTGGCCCAAGTGGTGAGCCGCCCGGCTCACCACTTAGCATGTTTGAGTGACAGCTAGGCTGGGTGAATGGGGGTTTGCTGCATAAAAGCAGGGCTTTGGGGACTGGGACTTCAGAAGTCGCCACAGGACCAAGAATCCGACGAGGGAAGAGCTGAGCCGACCTGCTTCGACGACACCACCCGGTGGAGCCCTGCTGAACCGTCTCACCACTTTTTCCCGACGACCGAGGAGAACTCTTAACGGAGTGGCTCCTTCCCTTGACTGGTGGGGACAACCAGTTTTCGCCTTCTTTCCGTCCTTTTGAGGTATCTCGTGGCCGCCTTGCCTGTGCCAAGCACCCCGGCATCCGGAATACCACACTTTACCCCCATACCGCGAAAGTCGGTACCAACCCTTTAACCGGAGGACTCCGCGGCTGGTTTCTTCCCGGGCAGTGCTACGACCTTTCTCTTCTGCTCTTCAGCGAGATATTCTTCTCCCCTGACCGACGTCGAGCCTTGCTGTCGCTGCCTGGAACAACTGCCCCCGCTGGAAGATCCTTTCCGCTTAAGGTACTGTGTTCCGCCTGGCTTCCCTTGCTACCGACTGTACGGGGTAGATTTAGTCCCCGGCTTTCGAACCTGGGAGTGCCTGGGACACTTTGGCTAAACTTTCTGAGCCACTCTAAACTCTTTTTGACTCTTTGCAAGACTTTGAATCTCTAACTAACAGTGTGATCTTGGGCACATTTTCGCTCCGGCTACTCTAAGAGTGGGCCCTGCCTAGTGACTTTTGCTCACCTGTGACTTTATTCTTCTTTAAGCCTATTGCAAGTGTTCTGGACCTTAGAGTGGTGTGTCTAACCTATTTCTGCTTTTTCTCTCCCTTTCTTGGAAACTACTAGAGTGTCATCTAACGTTAAGCACTCACCTCTGTTTTAATTAAGTGGTGTTTACCTAGAGTTGTCTAGATAGGAGAAAGGATTGAATCTACTTTCATTATAACTGTGTTGAAGTGCTTTTACTATATTTTTGCTAGAGTGTTTTTAACTTATGTGTATTTTAAATAAATAACTATATTCTTTTGAAACCAAGCTCTGGTCAGTGTTTGCTTGTGCTATTGTGTTTTGGTACATATTGTGTATACTTTGCATACTGCCTAACTCTTCTTGAGAGAAGTCTGACTGCTCAGCCACAGCTACCAGGTAAATCTGGGTGGTACAGACTGCTACCAAAGGGGTTTACTGCTCTACCTGTAGTCTTAAATCTTTTGCAGTGTTCCCCAAGGGAACTGCACAGGTTTCTGCCTAACACCGGCATCGCTCAGTTGTTATTTAAGATGCACCCATCTCAACTGAAATCTGTTTGACGACGACCACTCGACTAACATTAAGAGTAATTATAACTCACGAAGGGCGAGCATGCCCGGCCAATTGCTGATAAGTGCAGACCATGTTCAATAGGACGCGCCCCTCGATGACCAGCAGTGTCACATTTTTTTTAATACATCATGTTGAAAAATGCAATAAAAAAAAAAAATCTAAACATATACACGATAGGGTGCCCACCGCCCTTTTACGCATTCGGCATTTTCAATAAAACTCCCAATTCTTCAGTAACATTAAGAACATACGTCATAACGGAAACTCCTCGTGGATTCTATAAGTATGTCGGAGATCTGAATCATATTTGATGACGAGCACACACACACACACACACCATCATGAAACCAAGTTAATTTTCTGGGATGGGTTTAACTTTCAAGTACTCCCAGGCAAGGGGCGTGGTTAGAGGAAGACGAGGACACATCAGCACTAAAGTCATGGATCACCTCAGTTACGGCAAAGGAAAGGGAAGTCAACCCAACCAGAATCTGTACACAACAGGGAAGTAGCAGCCAACATAATGAGCAGGGAGGGAATATATACCATCTAGATTGATTGAGACCACCACAACAAACTCACACACGCTCGTAGACAGACCTGACTGGCACACACCACAGCAACGAAATTACAGTACCTTAACATAAATTACCGACGACAACGCCACGGCTACTTGGTAATACACACACAGGCACGAAAATAGGGTGCTTTGCAAACATAGGTAGTTTATAGGAACTGGTGTTCTAATACGTCTAATGCTGAACGTTTCCTAGGAGACGTATGGCAGAAGGCAGGGGCCTTTGGCATTTATAATCAGTAGAAAACTGACCCCTAAAAGAAGTCTTATGGAATAATCCTCAAGGCCACGTACTCTCTAAAGGGGATAGCAAACAACAGATGCATCCGTGCATGCAGTGTGTGACTGTTTACAGAGGTATGCAAATAAACACATTCCACTAAAGAGCTTGTCAAAGCCCTAGGACTGATTGTCACCCTCTAAAAAAGACAGACCTCAATGGTATGACCCTATCAGCAAACTTCCTAAAATACATTACAAATCGTTCGCCACCAACGACTTCCATAAGACCACCTTTCTAAAACTTCTGACACCACAATCCTTGGAGACTGCACGAGTTAAGCAAGAATGCCAGAGTCGAGGAGGCCACGTATGTGCAAACCCCTCTCCGCCGAGTGAGTTGCAGAATAACAAAATGCATCAATCACTAAGCCTGTGCATAGAGTGCACAGACCCAGTGTTTTGAAGCGTTCTCTGAACCACGTCTAGCGCCTTTAATTGCTTTGGGCGTGCAATTTACACAGGGAGAACAAGTGCTTCCAAACATCCAAGACCGACCACCCAGGGCCAGCCACACTCAGGTGTCTGTAGCTAGGCAGCACACATTGGGGACACATCATTCTGGAAGACAGGAGAAAAAGAGACGGGTGTGGATGGGGATTCCAACCAGCGAACAGGCACGCTCTTACTGTTGACACTTGAATCCATACCAATGAGACGTGGCTGATCTTGCACTTCTCCAGGGCGATGCGGGGAAAATATAACGTTTTGGGTAACTCGACACTATCAATATAGTGGGCCAAGACATTATTAGCCCATCAGAGGGATCGCCCTCTCTCGGATTAATGGAATGCAAGGCCACTACTCTTGCCCCAGGCATCCTCCCTTCATTCTGTTAAAATGGCGGATTTTGCCCTTTTTGACATGAATTCCACGGTCGGTTGTGCTGCGGATGGAGGCTGCCCACTCCCCGCCGTGGGCAGGGTACTTACTCCCCATGGTGGCTGTCCGGTTTCCCCCGCTGTGCCGCTGCCCGATCGGCTGCTGACCCCGCACACACTGCCCGCCTGGCTCCACCGGCGGCGCTGCTAAAAAAGAGCCCAACTAGGAGAGACACGTCACCTTCCCAGGAAGACTGGGCTGAAGGCAGGCAGGCACACGTCAGTGATCTTCGGGGCCAGCTGCCAGCGCATCCAACGTCACCACGTACTCGACAGGGAAAAAAGACTAACGCAATGTAAAGGCACCGTCACCCAGTTCTAAAGGACCACTAGAGGGCCAACCGTCTATCAAGAAAGGTGTCAGCTCTGGGCGCCATGCTGGTGGAAGCAGCATAATGGAATCCCTCAGTTTCCTGGGCAGCCAGCAGCCTTTTCAGCCACAAATGACCTTTCTCTGCAATGTCACGAATTATAAGGGAGCCGACACACGTTACATTCCATTTCACATGTCATTTGTTCATGGTAGAAGTGAACAACTGCTGCAGGTTTTGTGAAAAGGGAGATGAATCATTTAAACACCTGGTCCTATACTGCATTCATCTAATAGACTTGAGAACGGCCTCCATGGGAAGTGAAATGGCCAAAAGACCCCACTTAAGTGGTGAAGATTGGTGGAGCCTGATGTCAGAGGGGAAGGATAAAAAGCTGATCTTTGCATGAATAACTTATTTGGAACAACTTGAAGGAAGATTGGCAAACTAAGTAGTTGACCCAAGACATTTAAGAAGCCTAAAAACACTGGAACACTTTGATGAAATAAAAGCAGCTTGAAAAAGCTTGCCATCGTGCATAGAATTGTTTTATCGTTTTGTTTTTAATTTGTTGAATTATGTTTTTTTCTTAGTTTTTTCTTTTTAAAGTTGGTAATAAATTATATTTAACAAAATTTAAAACAAGAAGTGTTTTCTAGTCTGCATGTCATTTTTCCTACTGAAAAATCCTTTAGTATTAACAACACCTTCATTTTAGGACCCAAGGACGGATGAAAGCAGATGATTTTGGAATGATATGGGCAGGTAAGGGCCTTGCCAGGTGGTTGATCTATTTCCAAGGCGGTTGCACACATGCCAACGAGGTTGCACACATGGCAACATTATGTCCACAGCTGGGTTGGAGTTTGTTTACCAGAAATCCAAAGAATTGTGTTTTCCCATTGGAATGAATTGTGGTTAGAAGTATTTTAGGTGGGGAAAGTAAAAAATAGCACACATTTTCATGAAAAAGATTGGGAGTCTCACACCCAAATCGCATACCTCTCAACTCACCTGCTTTTGGCCGGTGTTACCCGCCAGAGAAAGCGTTCAAACACCCGCCAAACTTTTTATCTGTCCATTCTCTTCAATGGACTCTCACCCGCCTAAAACGGAATTGTGTTTTCACCCGCCTTTCTGACTCGAGAGGTTGAGACCTATGAAATTGGGAGATTTGGCATGTATTCTGGTGACACCTACCAAAAGCATGTGAGTTGAGAGCTATGATTAATTATGTTTTTATATAGCTATTAGTGTGGGGGGGGCGTGGCTTGGCAGCCATGGAGTAGGCTGTGATTCCTGTGTGCTCCGAGATCCGGCAATTTGATCTGACAAAAATGCACGTTTTTTTTTAATCTACAGCAGCTTGAAACGCATATAAAGGCGTGAGAAGGTATGGAGCAGGGCACGAGCAGGCTGGCTGCACGTTTGCAGCTGAGGAACAGTCCCATTGCAACATTGTATCTTGGAGCCGGCCGCGAGTGAGGACACCAAAATGGCGGCGGCAGAGAACAAAGGGATTCTGAGAGGCGCACTCCTGTGACACAAAGCTCTGCTCGGTGGAAGACTGAAGTTGCGAACTGCCGGCACAGTAGAACAGGCATAATATTACTGAAGCCGGGTGGATGCACTGCGCAGAGGTCCCCGGCCAACACAGCCGAGGACTTTGGAGAGCGGAGGGGGCACAGCGATTGTGAGTGCTTGTCGAAATTTGTGGATTGGGTGAAAAATGCCCCATCATTTACATACAGACGTGCCCTCCAGCGAGTGCGCACAGCGCTGGAAGCGGAGGACAGGGGCGGCGTTGGACATAAAAGCGGCTGCCGGGCCCCGGAGGACAAAGGACTGCCTACATAGCTATAGTAGGCAGAACCCGAGTAGCGAAGGAGCAGAAGGCAGACACAGTGACGGGGGCTCCGTGGAACCTCCGACATCGGGAGGATTACGGCCCGTATAATATAATATCTGGTAACTGTGTGGTGGGCCGTGGATCCCGATATTGGCTGGACCGCCCCTATTCAAATAGAAGTGCCGCTGGCAAGTGGATGCTCATGGGCGGTCTCCGCACAGTGCGAGGAGCTCATGAGGAAACGAAGAGACTAAGCAGGTCAGCTGGCGAACTGTGACCTAAGAAGCATGCACAGAGGTGTATTGAGGCAGACCCCCCAGACCCCCTGCAGAAGGAAGCGGAGGGCCACGCGTTCGCCGTGGGACATGAGCTGAATGGTCTGGGGCTCACAGCCGTGTTAGTGCCTAAACCCCGTCCCAAAGGTAGCGTCGCAAGTACAGCATTGGAATGAATAGGCGAGGCGCTGAATGGATGCCCAGAGAACGAGGCGCAGATAGCTGAGGGGCGCAGCAGACACTATTGGGCCTGGGTAGCAGTGGCAGCGGTGGGTACTGCAATGTGAGATATAACGAAAGGTGCAAAAGTAAACACAAAGCACATGAACACTCCCTGGTCCAAACAAAAGCTATATGAAAGTACTGATGCCCTCTCAGCGTCAGCAAATGCAACGCTGGAGAAGTATGAGACGGGAGCCCACGCATGCATATAACAAGTTCTGAGAGAGCAGGATGTGGTGCGCTTCTTAATGTGGGATGCAGGTGGGAATAAGTGCTGCTTGGAACGGAGTTACAAACGGACCGGGATGTACGTTACGGCCTGTCTCGTCATAACAAAGACCCCGTGAGTGGACCCCCCTCCGCTGTGAAGGCTCGTGGCCGATGCAGACTCCTGGTCTGTGAAGTGGCTCCGCTGCTGAGAAGTAGAGCCATAAGGAATACAGTGCGCAATGCACACACGAGAAGTGCTGCTGACCAACTACTCATAAACGAACGCAGCAAAGTGAGCTTTGGAGGAAGGTGGGACCTGCACAAAGGATAGGGACTCCTCGGTGAAATGTTACCTGGAAGAAGGAATAGGTGGACTGTGAGCACGGGCCCAGGAAGCAAGATCATACAAACACTGTCTAAAGGAGAGACGTGGGAGGACACAGCCCACTCCAAGATCGACCTTGCGTGCCGCCTGGCAAGGTGGCCCATTGAGGACACACAAATACTGACCTGAAGTGGGGAAGCTACAGTGACACAAGAGAGCAGACATAAGACATAGTGCAAGTGCAGGATGTCAGTGAAAGGGCTGAAGTCCAGGGGTAAGCAATCCACAATGGACACCTTTGCAAAGGCGCAGCGGGCCCCTTCAACCCCAGCACAAAAAACGGGGGAGGCATCGGAGGATGACTCCACTGTAAGGGAAAACCAACAAGTCCTAGCTGCCATAACGGACTTGAGTGCTAAGTGGGGCACGGCGAAGGCGGAACTGCGGACTGCCCTAGAAAGTAAAATAGATGCCGCGGGAGTGGAGGTTACCTTGCTGCGGCAGGACGTCAGAGCGCTAGCAGAAAGAACCAGCGGATTGGAAAGCGCAGTGAAGACCATCACGGATGTAAGCACGAACAATGCGAAGGAGGTCCATGTGCTGAAACAGCAAGTTGCCCACCTTGAAAATAGAGTGAAGGAAGCAAAAGGACGGGCGAGACGGAACAACATCCGTGTGGTCGGCCTGCCAGAAGGAGAAGAAGGCCAGGACCCCACGGATTACGTAGAGAACATGATCCTGCAAGAAGTGGGAGCGGACAAACTCTCGCAGGGGTTCACAGTAGAGCGGGCACATCGAGCCCTTATGAGAAAACCACAGCCTGGAGCTCCACCGCGGCCTATAATTGTGAAAATCTTGAACTACAAAGATAGGGAAAAGATTCTGGAGTATTTTCGCAAGGGCGGGACGATAGAAAGAGCCTCCTCCAGGGTTACGGCATACCCCGATTATACTATGTTGGTGTAAAGGCAGCGATATAGTTATGTTGCGGTTAAGAGAAGACTGCGTGCGGCAGATATCAGGTACATGTTGTTGTTCCCAGCAAAGTTGAAGGTTCTGCACAAAGGCAGAGCGCTGTTCTTTGATACACCAGAAGATGCAGCGTCGTGGTTGGATCTGCAAGGCTGCCTGGCGCAGAACGAGGAACAAGATTCCCAGGAACACGATTCCCAGGAACACGATAAGTGAAGACACTATGTCATGTACCCTGAGTGGGTGGGAGAGTGGGGAATCCTGATATAGCGCCTTAAATTGCTTGATAGACACGGCATAGCTCTTGAACTTTATGACTCTATGGGACTGGAATATAGTGTGTTAAAACGCGAATGAAAATGGAAGTATTGGGCGTTGCAACTCTAAACAAATAGGAGCGACATGATCGCATTTACTTACCCCCGAGACTTAGTAGAAGGGCAGCCAATAGGGCGGCCTCACCCTGCGGAGCCGCAAGTACGGGTTTACCAGAAAGGGCTAGATGCGGGGGTGCCTGAGATTCAGGGATGGAGCTGGGCAACAGTTGGGGAGGGTGAAGTTGGGGTAGGGAAGCGAGGAGGGTGGGAGAGGGGAGGGGGTGTTTGGGGTGTTTGAAGTTAAGGGGAGTTTGAATCGGGAAACAAGCCTATATAGATTAAGACGGAAGAGTGGGATCTGGACTGCACCGGTGAGAAGGGGAGGGGGATTCCAATGGGTCATGGGAGACCTTATAATCATTACGTGGAATGTCAGGGGATTTAATAGTTATCTAAAAAGGAACAAGGTTATGTTGTACTTGCGCAGACAAAAGATAGATATCGCACTGTTGCAGGAGAACACCTGAAACGGGAAAAGATGGAGATGGTGGAGAAGAAATGGAAAGGGATTGTGGTGGGTTCGACATACTCCGCGTATGGTAGAGGAGTACTCATTTGGGTGGCGCCACATGTCCCGTTCAAACTGTTGCAGGAAGTGGCAGAAACGGATGGGAGGACGGTCATATTGAGGGGATTGGTGGAGAACAGAGAGATAAGCATTGTGAATACATACACCCCCAACCAAAATACTGCAGCATATTTCAGAACTCTGTGCCATAACCTCAGCATATGTATGGGTGGGGCGGTGATCTGGGGGGGGGGGTTTAACTGTGTTCTGGACCCCAGGGTAGACAGATCAGATGGAAAGATTGATAGACCTACCCCAGCAGCTAAAGCGCTGCAGTATCTGCTGGATGATTTTGGTCTAGCGGATGTGTGGAGAACAAGACACCCCCAAGATAGGCAATACTCGCACTACTCTGCCCCGCAGCAATTACATACGAGGCTTGACTACGGGCCTCATTACATGGTAGGTGGTAAGGGTTTACCGGTACCGGTAAGGGCACCGGTACCGGTAAACCCTTACCGCCTTACTACGAGGTCTCTTTGCGGGACCCAACCTTAACGGCTGGTGTAGACCAGCCGTTAAAGTTGGGACCCACAAAGGGACCTTGTTGCTAATTACGGTACCGCAATTTGCGGTACCGTAGTTAGCTCCTTCCCCATTCCCATTGAGCCCTATGGGGCAAAAATGGGAATGGGGAAGGGCCATGGAGAAAGGGGGAATTACCGCCCCGCCAACCTTGGAATGGGGTGGTAATTCCCCTTTTCTCCATGGTGGTACCGGTATGGTACCGGCGGCAACCATGGTGCTAATAGCACCATGGGTTACCGCTTACCGTGTAATGAGGCCCTATGTCTTTGCCACGTCGGACGTGGTGATGGAGTGTACTCAGGCCGAATACAAAGCGAGGGTCCTTTCGGACCACTCGCCCCTGGCTATTGGGTGGCAATACTGCCCCCGAGGGCAAGGATTCCAACATGGCGCCTGTGGGCAGAGGCACTTAAGGATCCCGTTTTTAGGGAAGAGATAAGGGAGGAGATTATAAACTACTTTGAGACAAATACGGGTAGCGTCGACTCTGCGAGCACATTATGGGAAGCCTTCAAGGTGGTGATGAGAGGGGTGGCCATAGCAAAATCAAAAGGCCTACAAGGTGGTATTTTGGCCGATATACACGAAACAGAAAGGGAACTGGAAAATGCACTGAAGGAGGGTGGTGCAAACATGGAACTGGTACTGAAACTGCAGCAGAAATGTGCGGAGTAATGGGAAAGATTATGTAACCTCAACTATAAAAAGTATATAGAAAGAGAGCACGCGGGAGGGGATAAAACAGGAAGGCTCCTGGCATGGTTATATAAAAGTGAATCTCCCAGACCCACGATCAGAACGATTATGAGAGAAGATGGTAGTGTAGCTGATACTCAGGAAGGAGTAAATCAGGAGTTCGCAGAATATTATAAGTTACTATATGGAGATGAGGAGGGTAGTAATCTTGGAAAGATAGCAGAAACACTGGAGGACATAGGACTACCTAGGATAAGTGTGGAGGAAAGAGAGGAGCTGGATGCGCCGATTATTCTGGAGGAGTTAGAGGAAGTGGTGAGGCAGCTGCCTACCATTAAGACCCCAGGGTCAGACGGGTTCCCAAGTAAATTTTATAAAGTATATAAGGAGGAAGTACTCCCCCCAATGCTAGAAATGTTCAATGAAGCGTTTGAGGTGGGACGGCTGCCAGAGTCCCTCAGAGAGGCGATCATAATACCGCTTCCCAAACACAATAAGCCTGGGCATAGTTGTGGCTCCTATCGACCTTTGTCAATGTTGAACCAGGACGGGAAGATATTGACGGCTGTCCTGGCGAACAGACTGCGTAGAATTATTGGCAAACTAATACATCCCGACCAGACGGGCTATGTCCCGAATAGAAATATAACTCAAAATCATAGACGATTCCACCGGGTGGTTGAATGGGGGAGCAAAAATGAGAGTGAAATGGCAATCGTGTCCTTGGATGCGGTTAAGGCCTTTGATTCAGTTAAGTGGCCATGGCTGCTTGCCGCTTTGGCGAGCTACAGAATGGGGCCTGAATACATAAGGTGGGCAAAGATGCTATATAGCGAACCGCTGGCCAGGGTCAGAACAGGATCGGTGATATCTGAAAGATGGCAACTTAGTAGAGGCACCAGACAAGGGTGCCCATGGTCCCCAATGCTTTATATACTAGCCTTAGAGCCCTTAGCAATATATCTTAGACAACAATATGACACTATAGGTATTGAGGTGGGTGGAGCATGACACCTGATCTCCTTGTATGCCGATGACTTGCTGCTGTACCTGAGGCATCCAGAGGAAAATCTTCAGTACATATTATAAGTGATGGATTGATATGCAGGGCTGTCGGGAAGTGAATCCTCAAAAATCTAGTATCTTCCCACTGGGTAGCTATAAGGGAATCCTTGTCGGAAGGTTACCGGTGTTA
This sequence comes from Ambystoma mexicanum, assembly GCF_040938575.1. Taxonomy (NCBI): domain Eukaryota; kingdom Metazoa; phylum Chordata; class Amphibia; order Caudata; family Ambystomatidae; genus Ambystoma; species Ambystoma mexicanum. Next base: position 117,001,253 of record NC_090923.1, read on the forward strand.
CAGCACCCTGGGCGGTTAGCACATTTAGGTATCTTGGGATAGATGTGTACCATAAGGTGGAAGAGGAGCACAGACACAATACCGAGATAGCCATAGAGAAAGTTGAGAACTGTATGAAATTCTGGGTGAAGTTGCCCCTAGCAATGATGGGACGAGGGGCAATTCTTAAGATGGTGGTCCTACCTAGGCTCCTGCACTATTTCGGGAATATTCCATATCTGATACCCAAGACATTTTTCACTAATCTGAATAGCATGTGTAGGGATTTCCTGTGGCATGGTACCCGGAAAAGAGTGGCATTATGGAAGCTGCAGAACTTTTATGAGAAAGGGGGAATAAAACTACCCAATTATGAGGTCTATTACGTAGCAAGCCAACTGCAATATGTAGCTAAATGGCTCTCAGATGAACTGACCTCTGAATTCAGGTTGTTTGGACAGGATTGTGCTCCATTTTATCTAAAAGAATTGATCTGGCTGCCCAAGACGGAAATGGTAGGGCGCCCCAAGCAGTGGCGCCTCCAGAAATTTTTCATAGGGGTGGCCTGATGAGGCCACAGGAAATCTTGGGGTGGCACATAGGGTGCCACACAGGGGCGGATCCAGCCTCAACATTTTGGCGGGGCTGGATGGCAGTTTTGAAAACTGTTAGTGAGACGGGACATTAAACCTATTGGTCTACTGAACCCCCCGCGTCCTAACATCCCCTTTGCAAGCCCAGTAGGATGAGTAGATATCACGCCTTCCTTTGGCCCATTAGATCCATCTTTCAACCCAACTCACCAGAGGCGTAGCCGTTATTCTGTAACAAGGGGGGCCTGGAGCTAATGAAGTAGGGCCCACATTAAGAAGAACCTGCGGAAGGAAGGGCACTTGTTCTGCCCCCAGCCAAATACATAGGAGTGACAGAGTAGTGAGGGAGGGCGAACCAATCAAAGGGGGTTTGTCCCCTTGAGAAAATGTTTTAAATAATGTGTTAAAATATAGTGCCTTTTGTAGGGTAAGACATGAAAAGTATGTTAGATACCAAGCCACCAACAATGCTCCGGAGCATTTTCAAACACATTTTCATAATGCCTTTGTCCGCTATATGCCAGTACTCTGCAAGTGTAAAAAAGCATTTTCATATTGATTGTGCTCACATATGTCCAGTCTGGAGCACCTATATATGTCAATATTTCCATATATGACAATAATCATGTCTGCTTTGTCCATAATGCCAGTAACGATACTATAACAAAGCATGTTTATGCTAGCTCTCCCCATACGTGCCAGAATCCCCATGTAAGAACATACTCCTGTTGGCTTTGCCTTAATGCCAGTGAAAAAAAATCCATGCCACATTAAGAACATATATCCTTGCTGGCTACAAAAATCCCCCACTCCACATATAATAACACTCATCATGTTGTATTTGCTCCCTAATGGCAATAAAAAATGTCATGCCACAGTAAAAAACATATAGCCTTGCAGGCAGCACGAATGCCCCCACCCCAATGTTAGAATACGTATGTTGCCTTTGGCCTTAACACCAGTAATAAACTGCAATGTCACAGAAAGAAAACATGCTCTTGCTGGCAAGCCGGTAAAATAGCTCACCGGGCTGAGCGCATGCTTTTGTAATCCGAGTGTGATTCGTAGGTTCAAATCCAGGCAAGGCCAACTCTGTCTTTCATACTTCAATGTGATCTCTGTGATCTCTACCCTCCTCTATGGACTTTGTACTATTATGTTGCTTTTGCAACTTGTTACTTCTCTTACTCTGTACTGTACTGTTTTCCCTGCTCACCAAGTTGTACCACCGCCGTGATACGTGTGGGTTTGGGCGATATCAATAAATGCAATAAATAAATAAAGCTCATTAAATATGTTCTCTGAAAATCGCTTTGGCGAAAGCGCTATATAAATAGCATATCATCACACAAATCCCCCCATATAAGAACATTTATTTTGCATGCATCATGTTATATTCCCCCATGTAACAATATGTATGTTGCCTTTGACCTTAAACACCAGTAAAATAATAATGACCCAAGTCAAAATAAGGAAGCATGCGCTCCCAATGTAAGAACACTCATGTTGCCTTTGACCTTAATGCGAGTACAACATTCCATGCCGCAGTAAGACCCTGCCAGGCCAGCCCCAATGTAGTAATCACCCCCACCCATCCCCACTCAAACCCCACCATTACATACAAACACTCAAGTAGGCTTTCCATTGCCCAGAAATGGCAGTAAAACATGCCATGCAATTAGAGTGTGAGTCTCCCGACTAGACCCTTCTGCAAAAGGTGCACCTGCAGCTTTTGTCATTTATGGCACTATTTATTTAGTGGCTATTACTCCAACTCACTGCTTAGGGAAATTGGGGGGCACTTCTTTCCTCGGAGCCTCATCTGAAATTACTTCTACTCTGGGTTTGTTCGTAATGTAAGAGGATTCAATTCAACACTACAGCTAAGTCAACGCCTAGTCTATAATACTGAATGAAAACCCTTATTGATATATCTTTAGGTCCAGTTCATGCGTTCTGGATGACTACCCCTATATAACACCCCTCTCTTGGAATCCCCCTGACCCCACTGAGCCAAGAAGTAGTTCTGTTTTGCAAGTTAAAAGGGTTTATTTGATAATTTAAACAATAGATATATATATGACACTTTATAATAAATTAATAATTGAATATCACACTTAATCTGATATGATACAGATTAACAACAGAGAATCTGGCACTAGCACACTTCTTTATAATTACTAAGGAGTTGAGATGAAAGGGATAAGGTAGCACACTGGTAAATAGGAACAAAAGAATAATGTGGTAGAAAATGCTTTATAGGGTTCAAGGAAATGCAAGGATGAATGAATGAAATGCAGGATAGAAAATACTCAATATGATTTCAACAAAACAATGTAATCACTTTTCTCTGGCTATTCACTCCCCCCCTCTTTATGCAATGCAAGGGAATGGGAGGAAAGCACGCAGTTCTCAGAAATGCAATCAATGTAATCAGTTCAATCCCCCCCAAGCTTAGACAACAGAAGTTTAAAACACAGATAGGAGTTTTGAAAACACAGGCCCAAATGCTTTGATATGTGCTAGCAATGGATGAGAAATATGCTGGAAATGCTTTTTAATTCCCTTTCAGAGGTTCAGGGTGAGTGGTATCTAGTTAATATTAGTCCAGACTCACACTAGCAATGAGGCAGGGATAGTTAGCAGGTTAAACGAATTTCTGGCAAATGGAAGGCAAGCAGCAGCAGTTTTTACATGTGAAGAAATTTGCAAATCGCGGCAAAATTCGCGGATGCGCCGAGCGCTATTACAGAGGAACCACAAGGACTATCTCTATCGTTTTGGGGTCCTAGGAAAGCCTAGGATCTCAGCTTCAAAATGAAAGTTACTGCAAGTCTCTAGCACAAACGGTTGCGGAGATATGAACGATTGAATAAAGGTCGTTTTTCAGATTTGAAATTTTAAAGTTCAAAAAGACAAGTGCAGCTTGCAACAGGAAATGACAAGTGACAGCTTTACAAATGACAGGTGACAGTTAGGAGGCAGTTCTACTTAGATTAAATAGGATTGAATTATATTATTTTAACTAGGAGATTGGTTCTGCACAGTTTTCTAGGTACTCACACTATATTCTTGAGTGAAATGGCCTCATCACGGATCTGGTCAGGGTTTTAAACTCGCCTCTGGTCTCTGCACTTCACAGTGATCTGGGTCAGCTCTCTCTGGTTCTCTGGTCTGGGTCTCTAGTTCTGGATAGATTGAAGTCTCTAGTTTGGCTCTCTGGAGGTTTGATGGAGGTAAAGTATGGATCTCTGGATGTTGTATGGTCCGGCAGAGCGTCCCGCTGCAGATGGAATTGGAAGGTCCCTCTCTGTCCTGTCTGTCTGCTTTTATGTGTTTAGAATGTGGGTGTGTTCTAGCATCACTGACCCTACCTCTCTCTCAGCTTCTAATTGGTCAAACTTTCATTCGTCCCCTGATTGGCGAACTAAGTTGTGTCAGAGTGATGTCAGCCATTTATGATCTCTTGAAGAACCTCCCTTATCATCTGTGCACCCAAATCTATATATGATCAAAATACATACTTCAGAGTTACACAGTTGCTTGAAATTACATATACATGGTGTGGCTGAATTTAGCCATGTCTCTGTCCAAATCTGCTGTTTCTAGGAGCTTGCATTCACAAATGGCAACTTCTAACACTTTTTCATGTGCTGAACAACATTGGATCTTCATTAAATTTTATACAACTGTTCCTCACATATCTACCCACATACCAATGCATTTTTGTTTGTCTAGCTGAAACAGGGAGTCTGTAATATTAATAAACAATGGGGTTTTGCCCCAGAACATCACACAAATTCGAGTTTGGCCTTGAATTAAAGGTACATTTTTTAAATTAAAGCTCTCAAAGTTATACATTTCTGTCATTTGATTACAAAGAGTTATCAGTGTTTTTGTAAAATATATATTTTCCTTTCAATTCAGTCCTCAGAGTGTTGAGGTCCGCCTCCAAGACTTGGGTGGGTCAGTCACAGATCTCTGCTGGCTGGCAGATCTTTGTTGACAGCAAACATTTCAGAATTAACATATTCCTTTCAGAGGAAAGGGTCCTTTGTGTGGTCTCTGGGAAGCTCCCAGCCAGTCTGCCTTCTATCAATCAAAATGTCATGTGAGATTCTAACTCCTAGTGTGAAGCTCTGGAGGTGATAGGGTTTCCCAGGCTTCAGGCCTCTGGGAACAGCATGTGGCTAATTTTTAATTAAAATGCAGCCTTTGAAGTCAGCTGAGTCAAATCCCTTTGTCAGCAACTGCACTCAATTCTCCTGTCAGAGTTTAGACCGCCAGCGCCACCATCGGGATTTTGTTGGTACTGCATGCAATTTTGGGATTTCCTTGGATTAATGCATTCTAAACAGGAATGGTTCTTAGTTGGTAGTAAATCCTTGCTTAACATTGTTTTGATGGGGCTCCTTACAGTAAAATGGTTATGTGGAACCCCACAAAAGGGTTGAATCTTTAAAGTGGTCCAATGAGTCACGATTTCAGCAACTTTTTGACATCAGTAACAGTGGATTTTGTTAACAAAGACCTTTCTTTACACTGGTGGGTGGCAAGTTAGGTAACCATTTTGGTGTGCGCACAACTGCGCAGCTCTCCTGGATTCTGGGATGAAATGATGGGCGGCGACAGCGCATCCCCATCTTTACCCACTCCAACGATTTATTTTTGTTCTGGGGCAAAATGATGGGCAGCGACAGCTTAATCCCCACATTCACCCCGTCTAATGATTCCACATGGGTCAAAACCCTCCACAAACCCCCCCGCCCGACTGCGCTTTGACTTGAGTCGAGGGGGAGTCGGTTGCAAGGGAGGTTTTGAACCCTGGCGCTGGTATGTCCACATTATCTTCTTCCAATTCTGTAGATGGCACAGTTCAGCATCTTCCTCTCCATCCGGTCAGATCGATCAGTTCTCCTCGCCGGTCCTGATGGGAAGATTGGGCGGTACCCCGGGCCCGTTGCGTCTCTGCTCCCGGTCTCCGGATCGTCCTCCTTGGCCCGTCTCCCGGTTTTCTTTCTCCTAGGACGACAAAGGAAGAGCGGCAATACCTACTCATAGACGTCTTTCCACCACTGTTGAGATAGTGGGGCGGCATATGCATTTCATCATAATGAAACATTACATTCTTATTTTGATAAAAAACAGTATAACTAAGAGACAGTTTCATGCAAATCACAATATTTTAGAGACTAGATGTGGTATGTTTTATGATTGGAACTGAATTAGTCTGAGACAGTACCCGCTAGGATTCCAGAGGATTCCTCCAGTTGTTGCAGAGTGTGCCTGGGATGGCAACATTTCAACTGGTTTATGTGGACCCACTTGTCTTCCCCCTCTGCCGAACCGCCTTTGGGGATGCGGATCTTGTAGGCCACAGGGGAGATCTTGTCTATGATCTCGAATGGTCCCTTCCATGTAGGCAAAAATTTGCGCTGCTTGGCCTGGTTCCTTTGGAAGTTGTATAGATAGACCCGGTCCCCCACCTGATATTCCTTCCTGGAAGTTTTCAGGTCATAATGGGTCTTCATGCTATCAGCTGATCTTTCTAGATTCCGCTGAGCATAAGCAAAAGCATGTTGGAGGTGTTTCCTTAAATTCTCTACATACTCATGAGTAGTGGAGGCATTTATCAGTGTCTGCTCTTGGGTCCTGTAGAGCAAATGCTGAGGAAGCACCATCTTGCGCCCAGTCATCAACTCAAATGGTGACATTTTGGTTGCAGATGAAGGGGTAGATCTGATAGCCATTAGGACCAGAGGTAATCGGATATCCCAACTTGGCCCAGAATCTGCCACAAACTTCTTTAATATGCTCACAATTGTCCGGTTATATCTCTCTACTGCCCCAGAAGAAGCTGGTCTATAAGCAATATGCAGCTTTCTCTTGACCCCCAGTATCTCCCACATCTTTGTCATTACTTCACTGGTGAAGTGGCTACCTCTGTCTGACTCAATCCTTTGAGGTAGACCAAAACGGGAAAAGATGTGGTTAATCATCAAGGCAGCTGCCGTTTCTGCCTTGCAGTTTGGGGCTGGGAGACATTCCACCCACTTGGTAAACAAGCATGTCACAGTCAACATGTACTTATTCCCCCTAGCCGAGCGAATCACAGGGCCTACAAAGTCGATTTGTAAATCTGACCATGGCAGCGTCATTCCCCTCTTTTGTAAAGGCGCCCGGTGTGTGAGGGATGTCGGCTGAAATTGTGCACACACAAGACACCCCTTCAAGTATTGGTCGAGGTCCTGCCCCATGTGTGGCCAGTATGCAACCTCTCTTAAGATTTCCAATGTTGTGTGAAACCCCCTATGACCGGCAGTGGCCGCATCATGGGCGTGACTTAACATCAGGCTTCGGAATGAGGTAGGAACCACCCACTGATCGTGGCCAGCTTTGGATTTCCTTACCAGCAAACCGTCTTGGATTCGGAACATTTTTGGACATTTCATCAACACTCTTAGGTCCTCTTTCCCAATGTAATCGGTATCCGTCAGGGGAAAGTTCTCAGGGTCCTCAAGGTGCTGGTAAAATTTACCAATTATTGGATCCCCCTTCTGAGCGGTAATCAAATCAGCATCAGGGGTCTCCTTACTCCATTGTGCAATTGAAAGGTCGTTGTGAGCATTTGTCTGGGACCTAGTGATAGCAGTGACCTGGATTTCCCCCAACAGGGACTCAATCTCAATTAGATCCCCTTGGATGGCCCCGGTCTTGGCCAACTGATCAGCTAAGTCATTTCCAGTTTTGTCTGGTCCCTCTACTTTGGAATGACCCTTGATCTTCTTCCAATAGATGGTCATCTCATTTGAGGTGACCAGATCATCAATGTTTTGGATCAACTTCCCATGTTTCAAGGGTTTGTTGTTAGCACATAACATGCCTCTGGTTTTCCAATTAACCAGGTGCTCCACGAACCCGTTCCGTACATAATCCGAATCTGTGATTATGACCAGTTCGTGGAGTTGATGCTGGACAGCAGTGAGGATGGCCTGATGCACAGCCATCAATTCTGCCACCTGACTACTTCGGGGACCAATTTTGTATCCAGCGGAGGGTTCTGGGGACTCATTCACCCATGCATTCCCTACGCCAGCCACCAGTTCTTTCTCCCCGTCGTTGTCAACATGGTAAGAGCATCCATCCACATAGACAGTGGGCATTCCCTCACACTTGTCCTCTTCAAAGACTTTGTGTGGGGAATTAAGGTATGCCTCCAGGTTGTCCTTTATTTTTAGACTTTCATCCTCGAGACAGTTTTCTCTGGCACAATCATGCAAGTCAGCCAGACCTTGCGCGAGGGGACTCTTCTTGTTTTGGCCATATCGGACCTCCACAGGAAAGCCTTGCATTGACAGAATCCAGGAAGTAATTCGGGAATTACTCACATTTCCGGCCCGGATTCTGTCACTTTGGAGATATTGCAGAGGCTGATGTGGAGTCTCCACTATGATGTGTTCCCCCTGGATAAACGGGCGGTAATTCTTCAATGCCCACACCGTTGCCAGGAGTGCCTTCTCACAATCGTTGAATTTCTCCTCCACAGAGGATAAAGTTTTGCTCGCATAGGAGATTACTTTATTGACCTTGTCATGCTTTTGGTATAATACTGCCGTCAAGCACGTATTAGAGAACCCCGTCTCCAGGAAGAACTCCTTGTTTCTGACAGGGTAAGCTAGGCAAGGCGCTTGTGAGAGGCTTCTTTTGAGTTGTTTTACCGCCTCGGCTTGTTCTGGACCCCATTCCCACTTGACCCCCCCCTTCAGGAGATGAATCAGGGGTCTGGTGATCTCTGCGTAGCCCTCAATGAACTTTCTGCTGTAATTAGTCAGTCCAAGGAGGCTCCTTAGTTCTCGCAGAGTTGTGGGGTCTTTCAGTTTCTGAAGTGCTTCCACTTTCTTTTCCTGGGGACAGAGACCCTGAGGAGTAATCTCATGCCCCAAGAAATTAACACGGGTTCTACACCACTGTGCTTTTTGAAAGGAAAGTTTTGCTCCGGCGGCCCTCAACTGCGTCAGAACATAACGGATCTCCGCTATGTGTTCCTCCAAAGATGAACTTTTGATGAGGACATCATCTACATAAGCCAGGTTACCCCTTGCACCCAAGTCGGGCATGGCCTTGTGTAGAAAAATGTTGAATTCATTGCCGGAGTTGAGGTATCCGAAGGGAGTCCGGGTCCAGGTGTACTGCTGGCCCCCAAAGGTAAAAGCCAGCTTGTATTGGTCCTCCCTACTGACAGGCACAGTCCAGTATCCATTGGTCAGGTCTATTGCTGTGAATACCTGTGACCCCTGGATCTGGGCCAGCCCTTGGTCAATGTAGGGCAGAGGCCATCGGGAAGTATGGACCCGTTTGTTGAGCTCCCTGAGGTCGGCGCAGAGTCTCCACTGGGCGTTTGGCTTTAATATCCCCAGCACCGGATTATTGAAGGTGCTGTGGACTGGACGGATTATTCCCCGGGACTCAAGGTTCTTAATTATTTCAGTAAGGGACTCCATTGATGCGAGAGGCAAGCGATATTGCTTCACAAACACAGGAGTCATGCCAGGGTCCGTGGGGATTGTTGTTGTGTGGATGTCAGTGCGACCACAGTCATATGAGTCTACCGCAAAGAGATCTTGGAAATCCAAGAAAACTTGTTTCAACTTTTGCTTTTGTTCCAGAGTCACACAGGCATCAGCTAGGTTGACTCTCTCTTCCACCATCTGCCTGAAGCCTGGAAAGATTTCTGGTTTGGCTATCTCCGCGGCCTCCTCCAGCTGTGTGGAGAAGTCCCTGGTCAGAGTGCTGATTTGGACCGGAGGCTTCAGGTGGGCAAGGCAGCCTTCATGAACCTGGAAAATCACCTCCTCCCTCCTGAAGTCACAAGTCACATCTTCCTTACCATAGGGGCAGGAAGTGTACACCAGGAAGTTCCCCCCATGCCGGGTAAAAATCCTGTCTGGTGTTGTATTGTCATCACTGTCACTGTCAAAACAGTCCTTGGGGATTGGTCCTAACAGTTCATTTACCAGATCAATGGAGAAATGTCGGTCATCAACCGCCATTCCAATAATGGTGCCTGCGGCTAGAGTAATACTCTTTAAGTCGCTGTTATCCACCTCTATTGGAATGGTGTCATGTTCTATGTTGACTAATGGTGTTGGGTTTACCCCCAACCCTTGCTGTTGGAGAGAAGCATTTAGATGTATGTAAGCATCAGGGTTTTTCAACTCTTGTCCCCTTTTAACTTTCACTTCCAGGGAGAATTGTCGGGTCCTTTCTGGGATGGTGACTTCCTCTTTGATCTGAATTTCAACTGCATAAGGTAGCAATTGAGCTGACCTAAATGCTTTTTCTGGATCATCAAAGGTCATGGGATTATCCGCTAATCGGGACCAAGCTTTGAAGTTTATTAGGTCCAAACTAATGGCAAAGCGATTGAGAATGTCACTGCCTAAGTAAAAGGCGGCAGTGACGTCTCGCACGACCCAACAATTATGGACTATGCTCTTGTTGCCAATGGAGATTTTGAGCATACACCTGCTTGGCAGGAGATGTTTTGAATTGGGTGCTTCCAGGTCCATTTCCCACTTGTCTATCAGTTTGAAGGTGGGAATGGCTGGATCTTTTGGGAGTTGGCGAAACATGGCTTCGCTGATGAAGCTCTTACCGTTGTTCACACACACCCGAGCGAGAACAGAGTCCTCCCCCTCATTTAACTGAACAGGGATGAACAACTGCTCTCCAATTTGCTGAATATCAGCCAGGCTCTGAGCTGATTTCACATCTTTCTGGACTATAGGAGTGGGAGTTTCAGATTGTGGATGAGTATAGAATTTCAGGGTGTTTCCTTCCAGTGTGGAATACCACCTTAAACTGGAGGGAAGGTTGATTTTCAGAAATAGAGAGGACCCCCCATCACCAGTCTGTTGTCCTACTGCTATTACTGTCACGTCTGGAATTTGGCTATTCTGGAAGTGAAATTCTACTTGGTCAGATTTTTGTTCAACCATGTGGCATGTGCCGTTTAAACTAACATGGTTGACACTCTGTTTTAATTTTATCGGTCGGCTAGTCTGGGTCCAGAGGACCTTGTTTACACAATCTATTAGGGGTGACAACCTTCTCAGGAGGTCATTCCCTAGTAAACAAGGGGTGCCCTCTGGGGTCACAACTATGACCGGGTGTTTCAACTTGTGTCGCCCGATCTTAATGTCCAAATCTGCAGTCCCCTCAACGGGAATTTCCTTCCCGTCAAAGTTCTGGAGTTGTCCAGGAAGTGAGGTGAGAGGAATTTGGTAATTCTCTCCCCTTCCTGCATTCAGTTCATCAAAGGCCCTTCTGGACAGAAGGGTAGCTTGAGATCCAGTGTCCACCAGTGCCGAGATTGTACCCTGCCCCTGTACTTGTACCGGGGCATAATATCTTCCCTCCTTCTCCTCAAGGGGGCACAGATAATGTACATTTTTGGACAACTGGTGGGCTAACTTTCTGGTTTTGGACATCGCGAGAGAAGAATTTTGGGCAGAATTCTGTGGAGAGCCTTGGGAATCTGAAAGAAAAAGTTGGCAACTGGAGATCAGAGCCATTGTGGGTTCCCCTGGTTCCGGTTCTGGGCCGCCCCCCCCTTTTTGGAGGCAGTCACCAGGATGGGTTTGAACCAGGGGGTTTTCTTGCTGTTTGTTCTGGGATGAGATAGTGGGCGGCGGTAGCTCAGTCTCCACATCTCCCCAGTCTGGATTTGCATCCCTAGGGACCCATTTTTCTTTGGGAGGAGTTCCCCCCTCTCTGAAGGAGAAGATCCTTTTCCCAGGATCCTCTGAGGATCCCTCTGCCTCAAATTGGAAGATCTGTACCTCCTCCTCAAACTGAGTCTGTTTGGGTCTTTTGTTTCTCCTACCCCCCCTCTGCTCCTTAGGAGGCAGACTTTCCGGGGCAAGAGATTTTGTTTCCGGTTCCTGGGTTTCCAGGGGCTGTTTACAAGTGAGGAAGGAAGCTTCCTCCAAGGCTTTACATCCCCCCTTCCCCTTGTGCCTCCTCCCTGGGAACCGGTGCGTTATCGGGGTGCTGCCCCCGTCATTGTTCTGGAGCACCAGGTCCAGAGTTGGGTGCGTTCTGCGCCGGCACGCCCATCTGAGGGTTCTGCTGAGCCCTCAGTATGTGACCCAGATCCCGCGCCATGTTTTGAACCTGGCGCTCTAACTGGGAAATCCGCTCAGGCTGATACGGGGCCCTGTTTTCTCCCCTGGGCTGATCCCGGGAAGGGTAGCTGTCCCTCCTCTGGTAATACCCCGGGTTGGGAAGATTTGGGTACCCCTCCACCCTTGGCCTCCCCTCTCCCGGATTCAGTGGTCTGGGCTCAGGGAATTGGGGAAAGAAGGATGGATGGTTTTGGGGCTGAAAGTCGGGAGGATATCTGGGGAAAAAGTTCTGCCCAGGGTTTGGTAAATTTCTGCCCTCCTGTGGGAAGTTTGGAGGGAAGTTCCCTGGGTTAGGTGCTTGGCTGGATCCCCCCCCTTGGGCTGGAGGAGTCCACACATAACCCAGGATGGGTCGATTTCCCTTGTAACGTGGACTTACATAGTCAGGAGAGCGAGGGACCCCATTTGTGGGGCTGCCTCCCTGGCTCCCTGTCTGTGACTGGCCCGAGGACCTTCTGGGCCTAGCATTATTAGGTGCAGGTAGGTTTTTAGGCCCCCCCATCTCCAGATCCAAAACGGGGGTGACCTTTACCTCTGCCACCTTGACAGCAGCAGGGGTGCTGTTGGCTTTGGGGTTTTTCTGGGCATTGCTTTTATTTTCTATGGGCTTCTGCACCTCATAGATCCGGGTAGCCTGTTCAATGACCCAGTCTAAAGATCTTTTCTCATGAAAATCTCTCACGAGCTGGGTCATTATATATTTGGGCAAGGCATGGAAAAATGTATTGACAAACTCTCTACTATCTGTGCGCACCCTTCTGGTGGTTTGCGCAAAAGCACGCTTTAACTCCTGCACAAATTCTCGTGGGGCCTGATCCTCCCCACATTGCAAATTGTAGGCCGCCTTGCGAGCCTCTTGAGGATTTCTGTGAACAGAAAAATGTTTCAGGATGGCCGCCTTATATGTGGACCATCTTAAATGATTTTGGTCCTCCAGCCCCGCAAAGAAACTGGAGTATTCCGGGGAGAATGTCCACTTTACATATTGAATACAGCTTTGGCTGTCCTTCAAATGGAAAGTCTCCATCATTTGTTCAAACAACTCTAAGTGCTCCCAAACAGAATACTTAGCGTTCTTATGGTAAGGCGTGATGACGCTCCTGATCGCCTTAATCTGCTTGAAGGGGTCCTTAAGCAAGGCCCTTTTTGCCTTATTGGCCTTTTTGGTTCGGGTAACCCTTGTCCATTCTTCCTCGGACTCAGAGGCACTGCTCCCAGAGGTTCCCGTCTGTTCTTCCAGGTTTTCCCGGATTCTGCGAGCCTGGGAATGGCTGGCAGAATGTGGGGACCTGGTCTCCTGTGTCCTGCGCAGTTCAGAGGAGTCTTCAGATTCCTCCTTGCTGCCAGGATTTGATGGGTACCCCCTCCACTGACCTAACTGGGCAGAGGTTTTCAGGATGCCCTTAATGGGCCTACTCTCCTGGGGTTCCCCACTGAACTGTATTGTACTTGGGTGCCCATACCCGGATGCCCACCCCTCCATTCCTGGATGGTACTGGCCTATGAGCCCCATGCTTCTGGCTGGATAGTAATCTGCCATCCCTGTGGCCCTGTGCTCATGTGCGCCAGGGGACATGGGGGTGGCAGAGTCCAGGGACTGAGAGGTATGAGGGCCTCTGGTACTAGGGCTCCTGAGGTTATGCTCCGGAGTTTCCATTTCCCAGCGAACCTCATCTCTATCCGCCCCTGCTCCCTGTTGCAATGCAAGAGCCTGCATTTGTGCCTTCAGTTCCTCAGTTAAGGCCTTACTCGACTCTATCAGTCTCTCCTGCATCGCTACCTGCTGTTGGAGCCTATCATTGTGCTGGCAGAGAGATTCATTCTCTCTCTGTGTTTCCTGATTGGTCCTGGAGAACTGGGCCAGTCTTTGCTGCAGGAGGGTTACCTCCTGGGCAATGTCCCTATTGGCCTGCTCCTTTCTTGCTAGAGCATCCTCCACCCTTCTGGTGTGCTCTACCAAGTTCTGGTTTTCTTTTTGGAGGTCACCCAGCCCCTGGTGGGCCAGGTGATTTTCTTCCATTTTTCTTTTTAAATGGCAGACTTCCTGGCCTAAGGCGTCTCTTTCCTGACTAAGAGCCTGCATTTGTGCCGCCAGGTCGTCCCTTTGCCTTTGGAAGGCACCAGCTTTCTGGCGCTCCTGATCAAACTCTGCCTGGGTATCCAGGTCTTTCAGAATCAGTTTATTGCTCTCCTCCTTCACTCTATCTAGGTGGCCTTGCAGGGTGACTACCTGCTCAGCACATGCCCTATTGAAGTCTAGCTGTTGCTCCAGCTTTTTCTGGCTTTGCAGTAGGGAGTCCAAACCTTCTTGGTGTTCCTTCTGCAAGGCCAGAAATCTGGTATCCTGTTCTGACTTTTCCTTTTGCAGCACATCCATATCCTCCTTTATTTTAGTGATGTACTGTCTGGTCTCATTTTCTGACTCCTGGCTTCTGTGCAGCCTTTGCTCAGAAGAGTCCAGATCAGATTGGGCCTTCTCTAACGCCATCTGTTGCCTTTTTGCCAGATCATGGCCTTCAGCACATTTATTCTGTATGGCTCCCATGTATAAATATAAATATGCCGCTATCCTAACAATCTTGTCGTGCTCATCTTTGGCCTTAGAAGCCATATATAGTTCACTCAGGGCCACGTGTAATGGACCCTGATCTCTATATATCTGACCCTGTTTCAGTGACCTGTTGCGTGATGGCCTGCAACCAGACTGTTTGGTCCTGGTGAGTCCATTCACCTCTCACAAATAGTTTGTGTAAGAAGTGCTCTCTTGCTATTTTCATATCTACCAAGGTCGTCATTCTAGAGATTGGTCTCTGTCCTGACTTACAGAAGTTAGTATTTTAGTTTTGCAGAACAGAACTTTTCTTGGAGTGTCCCTTTTGAGGAATGCTTCACAGCGTAATGCAGCGTGGTGATCCGACTGGATGTATGTATCCCGTCAGTTAGCACACTGTATTAAGCTGCACAAATGGTAAATCTAACCCAACGTCTCGGCTCGAGCCCCCACTTTGTAAGAGGATTCAATTCAACACTACAGCTAAGTCAACGCCTAGTCTATAATACTGAATGAAAACCCTTATTGATATATCTTTAGGTCCAGTTCATGCGTTCTGGATGACTACCCCTATATAACACCCCTCTCTTGGAATCCCCCTGACCCCACTGAGTCAAGAAGTAGTTCTGTTTTGCAAGTTAAAAGGGTTTATTTGATAATTTAAACAATAGATATATATATGACACTTTATAATAAATTAATAATTGAATATCACACTTAATCTGATATGATACAGATTAACAACAGAGAATCTGGCACTAGCACACTTCTTTATAATTACTAAGGAGTTGAGATGAAAGGGATAAGGTAGCACACTGGTAAATAGGAACAAAAGAATAATGTGGTAGAAAATGCTTTATAGGGTTCAAGGAAATGCAAGGATGAATGAATGAAATGCAGGATAGAAAATACTCAATATGATTTCAACAAAACAATGTAATCACTTTTCTCTGGCTATTCACTCCCCCCCTCTTTATGCAATGCAAGGGAATGGGAGGAAAGCACGCAGTTCTCAGAAATGCAATCAATGTAATCAGTTCAATCCCCCCCAAGCTTAGACAACAGAAGTTTAAAACACAGATAGGAGTTTTGAAAACACAGGCCCAAATGCTTTGATATGTGCTAGCAATGGATGAGAAATATGCTGGAAATGCTTTTTAATTCCCTTTCAGAGGTTCAGGGTGAGTGGTATCTAGTTAATATTAGTCCAGACTCACACTAGCAATGAGGCAGGGATAGTTAGCAGGTTAAACGAATTTCTGGCAAATGGAAGGCAAGCAGCAGCAGTTTTTACATGTGAAGAAATTTGCAAATCGCGGCAAAATTCGCGGATGCGCCGAGCGCTATTACAGAGGAACCACAAGGACTATCTCTATCGTTTTGGGGTCCTAGGATCTCAGCTTCAAAATGAAAGTTACTGCAAGTCTCTAGCACAAACGGTTGCGGAGATATGAACGATTGAATAAAGGTCGTTTTTCAGATTTGAAATTTTAAAGTTCAAAAAGACAAGTGCAGCTTGCAACAGGAAATGACAAGTGACAGCTTTACAAATGACAGGTGACAGTTAGGAGGCAGTTCTACTTAGATTAAATAGGATTGAATTATATTATTTTAACTAGGAGATTGGTTCTGCACAGTTTTCTAGGTACTCACACTATATTCTTGAGTGAAATGGCCTCATCACGGATCTGGTCAGGGTTTTAAACTCGCCTCTGGTCTCTGCACTTCACAGTGATCTGGGTCAGCTCTCTCTGGTTCTCTGGTCTGGGTCTCTAGTTCTGGATAGATTGAAGTCTCTAGTTTGGCTCTCTGGAGGTTTGATGGAGGTAAAGTATGGATCTCTGGATGTTGTATGGTCCGGCAGAGCGTCCCGCTGCAGATGGAATTGGAAGGTCCCTCTCTGTCCTGTCTGTCTGCTTTTATGTGTTTAGAATGTGGGTGTGTTCTAGCATCACTGACCCTACCTCTCTCTCAGCTTCTAATTGGTCAAACTTTCATTCGTCCCCTGATTGGCGAACTAAGTTGTGTCAGAGTGATGTCAGCCATTTATGATCTCTTGAAGAACCTCCCTTATCATCTGTGCACCCAAATCTATATATGATCAAAATACATACTTCAGAGTTACACAGTTGCTTGAAATTACATATACATGGTGTGGCTGAATTTAGCCATGTCTCTGTCCAAATCTGCTGTTTCTAGGAGCTTGCATTCACAAATGGCAACTTCTAGCACTTTTTCATGTGCTGAACAACATTGGATCTTCATTAAATTTTATACAACTGTTCCTCACATATCTACCCACATACCAATGCATTTTCGTTTGTCTAGCTGAAACAGGGAGTCTGTAATATTAATAAACAATGGGGTTTTGCCCCAGAACATCACACAAATTCGAGTTTGGCCTTGAATTAAAGGTACATTTTTTAAATTAAAGCTCTCAAAGTTATACATTTCTGTCATTTGATTACAAAGAGTTATCAGTGTTTTTGTAAAATATATATTTTCCTTTCAATTCAGTCCTCAGAGTGTTGAGGTCCGCCTCCAAGACTTGGGTGGGTCAGTCACAGATCTCTGCTGGCTGGCAGATCTTTGTTGACAGCAAACATTTCAGAATTAACATATTCCTTTCAGAGGAAAGGGTCCTTTGTGTGGTCTCTGGGAAGCTCCCAGCCAGTCTGCCTTCTATCAATCAAAATGTCATGTGAGATTCTAACTCCTAGTGTGAAGCTCTGGAGGTGATAGGGTTTCCCAGGCTTCAGGCCTCTGGGAACAGCATGTGGCTAATTTTTAATTAAAATGCAGCCTTTGAAGTCAGCTGAGTCAAATCCCTTTGTCAGCAACTGCACTCAATTCTCCTGTCAGAGTTTAGACCGCCAGCGCCACCATCGGGATTTTGTTGGTACTGCATGCAATTTTGGGATTTTCTTGGATTAATGCATTCTAAACAGGAATGGTTCTTACATGGTAGTAAATCCTTGCTTAACATTGTTTTGATGGGGCTCCTTACAGTAAAATGGTTATGTGGAACCCCACAAAAGGGTTGAATCTTTAAAGTGGTCCAATGAGTCACGATTTCAGCAACTTTTTGACATCAGTAACAGTGGATTTTGTTAACAAAGACCTTTCTTTACACTGGTGGGTGGCAAGTTAGGTAACCATTTTGGTGTGCGCACAACTGCGCAGCTCTCCTGGATTCTGGGATGAAATGATGGGCGGCGACAGCGCATCCCCATCTTTACCCACTCCAACGATTTATTTTTGTTCTGGGGCAAAATGATGGGCAGCGACAGCTTAATCCCCACATTCACCCCGTCTAATGATTCCACATGGGTCAAAACCCTCCACAAACCCCCCCGCCCGACTGCGCTTTGACTTGAGTCGAGGGGGAGTCGGTTGCAATGGAGGTTTTGAACCCTGGCGCTGGTATGTCCACATTATCTTCTTCCAATTCTGTAGATGGCACAGTTCAGCATCTTCCTCTCCATCCGGTCAGATCGATCAGTTCTCCTCGCCGGTCCTGATGGGAAGATTGGGCGGTACCCCGGGCCCGTTGCGTCTCTGCTCCCGGTCTCCGGATCGTCCTCCTTGGCCCGTCTCCCGGTTTTCTTTCTCCTAGGACGACAAAGGAAGAGCGGCAATACCTACTCATAGACGTCTTTCCACCACTGTTGAGATAGTGGGGCGGCATATGCATTTCATCATAATGAAACATTACATTCTTATTTTGATAAAAAACAGTATAACTAAGAGACAGTTTCATGCAAATCACAATATTTTAGAGACTAGATGTGGTATGTTTTATGATTGGAACTGAATTAGTCTGAGACAGTACCCGCTAGGATTCCAGAGGATTCCTCCAGTTGTTGCAGAGTGTGCCTGGGATGGCAACATTTCAACTGGTTTATGTGGACCCACTTGTCTTCCCCCTCTGCCGAACCGCCTTTGGGGATGCGGATCTTGTAGGCCACAGGGGAGATCTTGTCTATGATCTCGAATGGTCCCTTCCATGTAGGCAAAAATTTGCGCTGCTTGGCCTGGTTCCTTTGGAAGTTGTATAGATAGACCCGGTCCCCCACCTGATATTCCTTCCTGGAAGTTTTCAGGTCATAATGGGTCTTCATGCTATCAGCTGATCTTTCTAGATTCCGCTGAGCATAAGCAAAAGCATGTTGGAGGTGTTTCCTTAAATTCTCTACATACTCATGAGTAGTGGAGGCATTTATCAGTGTCTGCTCTTGGGTCCTGTAGAGCAAATGCTGAGGAAGCACCATCTTGCGCCCAGTCATCAACTCAAATGGTGACATTTTGGTTGCAGATGAAGGGGTAGATCTGATAGCCATTAGGACCAGAGGTAATCGGATATCCCAACTTGGCCCAGAATCTGCCACAAACTTCTTTAATATGCTCACAATTGTCCGGTTATATCTCTCTACTGCCCCAGAAGAAGCTGGTCTATAAGCAATATGCAGCTTTCTCTTGACCCCCAGTATCTCCCACATCTTTGTCATTACTTCACTGGTGAAGTGGCTACCTCTGTCTGACTCAATCCTTTGAGGTAGACCAAAACGGGAAAAGATGTGGTTAATCATCAAGGCAGCTGCCATTTCTGCCTTGCAGTTTGGGGCTGGGAGACATTCCACCCACTTGGTAAACAAGCATGTCACAGTCAACATGTACTTATTCCCCCTAGCCGAGCGAATCACAGGGCCTACAAAGTCGATTTGTAAATCTGACCATGGCAGTGTCATTCCCCTCTTTTGTAAAGGCGCCCGGTGTGTGAGGGATGTCGGCTGAAATTGTGCACACACAAGACACCCCTTCAAGTATTGGTCGAGGTCCTGCCCCATGTGTGGCCAGTATGCAACCTCTCTTAAGATTTCCAATGTTGTGTGAAACCCCCTATGACCGGCAGTGGCCGCATCATGGGCGTGACTTAACATCAGGCTTCGGAATGAGGTAGGAACCACCCGCTGATCGTGGCCAGCTTTGGATTTCCTTACCAGCAAACCGTCTTGGATTCGGAACATTTTTGGACATTTCATCAACACTCTTAGGTCCTCTTTCCCAATGTAATCGGTATCCGTCAGGGGAAAGTTCTCAGGGTCCTCAAGGTGCTGGTAAAATTTACCAATTATTGGATCCCCCTTCTGAGCGGTAATCAAATCAGCATCAGGGGTCTCCTTACTCCATTGTGCAATTGAAAGGTCGTTGTGAGCATTTGTCTGGGACCTAGTGATAGCAGTGACCTGGATTTCCCCCAACAGGGACTCAATCTCAATTAGATCCCCTTGGATGGCCCCGGTCTTGGCCAACTGATCAGCTAAGTCATTTCCAGTTTTGTCTGGTCCCTCTACTTTGGAATGACCCTTGATCTTCTTCCAATAGATGGTCATCTCATTTGAGGTGACCAGATCATCAATGTTTTGGATCAACTTCCCATGTTTCAAGGGTTTGTTGTTAGCACATAACATGCCTCTGGTTTTCCAATTAACCAGGTGCTCCACGAACCCGTTCCGTACATAATCCGAATCTGTGATTATGACCAGTTCGTGGAGTTGATGCTGGACAGCAGTGAGGATGGCCTGATGCACAGCCATCAATTCTGCCACCTGACTACTTCGGGGACCAATTTTGTATCCAGCGGAGGGTTCTGGGGACTCATTCACCCATGCATTCCCTACGCCAGCCACCAGTTCTTTCTCCCCGTCGTTGTCAACATGGTAAGAGCATCCATCCACATAGACAGTGGGCATTCCCTCACACTTGTCCTCTTCAAAGACTTTGTGTGGGGAATTAAGGTATGCCTCCAGGTTGTCCTTTATTTTTAGACTTTCATCCTCGAGACAGTTTTCTCTGGCACAATCATGCAAGTCAGCCAGACCTTGCGCGAGGGGACTCTTCTTGTTTTGGCCATATCGGACCTCCACAGGAAAGCCTTGCATTGACAGAATCCAGGAAGTAATTCGGGAATTACTCACATTTCCGGCCCGGATTCTGTCACTTTGGAGATATTGCAGAGGCTGATGTGGAGTCTCCACTATGATGTGTTCCCCCTGGATAAACGGGCGGTAATTCTTCAATGCCCACACCGTTGCCAGGAGTGCCTTCTCACAATCGTTGAATTTCTCCTCCACAGAGGATAAAGTTTTGCTCGCATAGGAGATTACTTTATTGACCTTGTCATGCTTTTGGTATAATACTGCCGTCAAGCACGTATTAGAGAACCCTGTCTCCAGGAAGAACTCCTTGTTTCTGACAGGGTAAGCTAGGCAAGGCGCTTGTGAGAGGCTTCTTTTGAGTTGTTTTACCGCCTCGGCTTGTTCTGGACCCCATTCCCACTTGACCCCCCCCTTCAGGAGATGAATCAGGGGTCTGGTGATCTCTGCGTAGCCCTCAATGAACTTTCTGCTGTAATTAGTCAGTCCAAGGAGGCTCCTTAGTTCTCGCAGAGTTGTGGGGTCTTTCAGTTTCTGAAGTGCTTCCACTTTCTTTTCCTGGGGACAGAGACCCTGAGGAGTAATCTCATGCCCCAAGAAATTAACACGGGTTCTACACCACTGTGCTTTTTGAAAGGAAAGTTTTGCTCCGGCGGCCCTCAACTGCGTCAGAACATAACGGATCTCCGCTATGTGTTCCTCCACAGATGAACTTTTGATGAGGACATCATCTACATAAGCCAGGTTACCCCTTGCACCCAAGTCGGGCATGGCCTTGTGTAGAAAAATGTTGAATTCATTGCCGGAGTTGAGGTATCCGAAGGGAGTCCGGGTCCAGGTGTACTGCTGGCCCCCAAAGGTAAAAGCCAGCTTGTATTGGTCCTCCCTACTGACAGGCACAGTCCAGTATCCATTGGTCAGGTCTATTGCTGTGAATACCTGTGACCCCTGGATCTGGGCCAGCCCTTGGTCAATGTAGGGCAGAGGCCATCGGGAAGTATGGACCCGTTTGTTGAGCTCCCTGAGGTCGGCGCAGAGTCTCCACTGGCCGTTTGGCTTTAATATCCCCAGCACCGGATTATTGAAGGTGCTGTGGACTGGACGGATTATTCCCCGGGACTCAAGGTTCTTAATTATTTCAGTAAGGGACTCCATTGATGCGAGAGGCAAGCGATATTGCTTCACAAACACAGGAGTCATGCCAGGGTCCGTGGGGATTGTTGTTGTGTGGATGTCAGTGCGACCACAGTCATATGAGTCTACCGCAAAGAGATCTTGGAAATCCAAGAAAACTTGTTTCAACTTTTGCTTTTGTTCCAGAGTCACACAGGCATCAGCTAGGTTGACTCTCTCTTCCACCATCTGCCTGAAGCCTGGAAAGATTTCTGGTTTGGCTATCTCCGCGGCCTCCTCCAGCTGGGTGGAGAAGTCCCTGGTCAGAGTGCTGATTTGGACCGGAGGCTTCAGGTGGGCAAGGCAGCCTTCATGAACCTGGAAAATCACCTCCTCCCTCCTGAAGTCACAAGTCACATCTTCCTTACCATAGGGGCAGGAAGTGTACACCAGGAAGTTCCCCCCATGCCGGGTAAAAATCCTGTCTGGTGTTGTATTGTCATCACTGTCACTGTCAAAACAGTCCTTGGGGATTGGTCCTAACAGTTCATTTACCAGATCAATGGAGAAATGTCGGTCATCAACCGCCATTCCAATAATGGTGCCTGCGGCTAGAGTAATACTCTTTAAGTCGCTGTTATCCACTTCTATTGGAATGGTGTCATGTTCTATGTTGACTAATGGTGTTGGGTTTACCCCCAACCCTTGCTGTTGGAGAGAAGCATTTAGATGTATGTAAGCATCAGGGTTTTTCAACTCTTGTCCCCTTTTAACTTTCACTTCCAGGGAGAATTGTCGGGTCCTTTCTGGGATGGTGACTTCCTCTTTGATCTGAATTTCAACTGCATAAGGTAGCAATTGAGCTGACCTAAATGCTTTTTCTGGATCATCAAAGGTCATGGGATTATCCGCTAATCGGGACCAAGCTTTGAAGTTTATTAGGTCCAAACTAATGGCAAAGCGATTGAGAATGTCACTGCCTAAGTAAAAGGCGGCAGTGACGTCTCGCACGACCCAACAATTATGGACTATGCTCTTGTTGCCAATGGAGATTTTGAGCATACACCTGCTTGGCAGGAGATGTTTTGAATTGGGTGCTTCCAGGTCCATTTCCCACTTGTCTATCAGTTTGAAGGTGGGAATGGCTGGATCTTTTGGGAGTTGGCGAAACATGGCTTCGCTGATGAAGCTCTTACCGTTGTTCACACACACCCGAGCGAGAACAGAGTCCTCCCCCTCATTTAACTGAACAGGGATGAACAACTGCTCTCCAATTTGCTGAATATCAGCCAGGCTCTGAGCTGATTTCACATCTTTCTGGACTATAGGAGTGGGAGTTTCAGATTGTGGATGAGTATAGAATTTCAGGGTGTTTCCTTCCAGTGTGGAATACCACCTTAAACTGGAGGGAAGGTTGATTTTCAGAAATAGAGAGGACCCCCCATCACCAGTCTGTTGTCCTACTGCTATTACTGTCACGTCTGGAATTTGGCTATTCTGGAAGTGAAATTCTACTTGGTCAGATTTTTGTTCAACCATGTGGCATGTGCCGTTTAAACTAACATGGTTGACACTCTGTTTTAATTTTATCGGTCGGCTAGTCTGGGTCCAGAGGACCTTGTTTACACAATCTATTAGGGGTGACAACCTTCTCAGGAGGTCATTCCCTAGTAAACAAGGGGTGCCCTCTGGGGTCACAACTATGACCGGGTGTTTCAACTTGTGTCGCCCGATCTTAATGTCCAAATCTGCAGTCCCCTCAACGGGAATTTCCTTCCCGTCAAAGTTCTGGAGTTGTCCAGGAAGTGAGGTGAGAGGAATTTGGTAATTCTCTCCCCTTCCTGCATTCAGTTCATCAAAGGCCCTTCTGGACAGAAGGGTAGCTTGAGATCCAGTGTCCACCAGTGCCGAGATTGTACCCTGCCCCTGTACTTGTACCGGGGCATAATATCTTCCCTCCTTCTCCTCAAGGGGGCACAGATAATGTACATTTTTGGACAACTGGTGGGCTAACTTTCTGGTTTTGGACATCGCGAGAGAAGAATTTTGGGCAGAATTCTGTGGAGAGCCTTGGGAATCTGAAAGAAAAAGTTGGCAACTGGAGATCAGAGCCATTGTGGGTTCCCCTGGTTCCGGTTCTGGGCCGCCCCCCCCTTTTTGGAGGCAGTCACCAGGATGGGTTTGAACCAGGGGGTTTTCTTGCTGTTTGTTCTGGGATGAGATAGTGGGCGGCGGTAGCTCAGTCTCCACAT
The DNA here is from genome assembly GCF_040938575.1 of Ambystoma mexicanum. Taxonomy (NCBI): domain Eukaryota; kingdom Metazoa; phylum Chordata; class Amphibia; order Caudata; family Ambystomatidae; genus Ambystoma; species Ambystoma mexicanum. The sequence goes on from NC_090923.1 coordinate 117,024,863, forward strand.
CTCCCCAGTCTGGATTTGCATCCCTAGGGACCCATTTTTCTTTGGGAGGAGTTCCCCCCTCTCTGAAGGAGAAGATCCTTTTCCCAGGATCCTCTGAGGATCCCTCTGCCTCAAATTGGAAGATCTGTACCTCCTCCTCAAACTGAGTCTGTTTGGGTCTTTTGTTTCTCCTACCCCCCCTCTGCTCCTTAGGAGGCAGACTTTCCGGGGCAAGAGATTTTGTTTCCGGTTCCTGGGTTTCCAGGGGCTGTTTACAAGTGAGGAAGGAAGCTTCCTCCAAGGCTTTACACCCCCCTTCCCCTTGTGCCTCCTCCCTGGGAACCGGTGCGTTATCGGGGTGCTGCCCCCGTCATTGTTCTGGAGCACCAGGTCCAGAGTTGGGTGCGTTCTGCGCCGGCACGCCCATCTGAGGGTTCTGCTGAGCCCTCAGTATGTGACCCAGATCCCGCGCCATGTTTTGAACCTGGCGCTCTAACTGGGAAACCCGCTCAGGCTGATACGGGGCCCTGTTTTCTCCCCTGGGCTGATCCCGGGAAGGGTAGCTGTCCCTCCTCTGGTAATACCCCGGGTTGGGAAGATTTGGGTACCCCTCCACCCTTGGCCTCCCCTCTCCCGGATTCAGTGGTCTGGGCTCAGGGAATTGGGGAAAGAAGGATGGATGGTTTTGGGGCTGAAAGTCGGGAGGATATCTGGGGAAAAAGTTCTGCCCAGGGTTTGGTAAATTTCTGCCCTCCTGTGGGAAGTTTGGAGGGAAGTTCCCTGGGTTAGGTGCTTGGCTGGATCCCCCCCCTTGGGCTGGAGGAGTCCACACATAACCCAGGATGGGTCGATTTCCCTTGTAACGTGGACTTACATAGTCAGGAGAGCGAGGGACCCCATTTGTGGGGCTGCCTCCCTGGCTCCCTGTCTGTGACTGGCCCGAGGACCTTCTGGGCCTAGCATTATTAGGTGCAGGTAGGTTTTTAGGCCCCCCCATCTCCAGATCCAAAACGGGGGTGACCTTTACCTCTGCCACCTTGACAGCAGCAGGGGTGCTGTTGGCTTTGGGGTTTTTCTGGGCATTGCTTTTATTTTCTATGGGCTTCTGCACCTCATAGATCCGGGTAGCCTGTTCAATGACCCAGTCTAAAGATCTTTTCTCATGAAAATCTCTCACGAGCTGGGTCATTATATATTTGGGCAAGGCATGGAAAAATGTATTGACAAACTCTCTACTATCTGTGCGCACCCTTCTGGTGGTTTGCGCAAAAGCACGCTTTAACTCCTGCACAAATTCTCGTGGGGCCTGATCCTCCCCACATTGCAAATTGTAGGCCGCCTTGCGAGCCTCTTGAGGATTTCTGTGAACAGAAAAATGTTTCAGGATGGCCGCCTTATATGTGGACCATCTTAAATGATTTTGGTCCTCCAGCCCCGCAAAGAAACTGGAGTATTCCGGGGAGAATGTCCACTTTACATATTGAATACAGCTTTGGCTGTCCTTCAAATGGAAAGTCTCCATCATTTGTTCAAACAACTCTAAGTGCTCCCAAACAGAATACTTAGCGTTCTTATGGTAAGGCGTGATGACGCTCCTGATCGCCTTAATCTGCTTGAAGGGGTCCTTAAGCAAGGCCCTTTTTGCCTTATTGGCCTTTTTGGTTCGGGTAACCCTTGTCCATTCTTCCTCGGACTCAGAGGCACTGCTCCCAGAGGTTCCCGTCTGTTCTTCCAGGTTTTCCCGGATTCTGCGAGCCTGGGAATGGCTGGCAGAATGTGGGGACCTGGTCTCCTGTGTCCTGCGCAGTTCAGAGGAGTCTTCAGATTCCTCCTTGCTGCCAGGATTTGATGGGTACCCCCTCCACTGACCTAACTGGGCAGAGGTTTTCAGGATGCCCTTAATGGGCCTACTCTCCTGGGGTTCCCCACTGAACTGTATTGTACTTGGGTGCCCATACCCGGATGCCCACCCCTCCATTCCTGGATGGTACTGGCCTATGAGCCCCATGCTTCTGGCTGGATAGTAATCTGCCATCCCTGTGGCCCTGTGCTCATGTGCGCCAGGGGACATGGGGGTGGCAGAGTCCAGGGACTGAGAGGTATGAGGGCCTCTGGTACTAGGGCTCCTGAGGTTATGCTCCGGAGTTTCCATTTCCCAGCGAACCTCATCTCTATCCGTCCCTGCTCCCTGTTGCAATGCAAGAGCCTGCATTTGTGCCTTCAGTTCCTCAGTTAAGGCCTTACTCGACTCTATCAGTCTCTCCTGCATCGCTACCTGCTGTTGGAGCCTATCATTGTGCTGGCAGAGAGCTTCATTCTCTCTCTGTGTTTCCTGATTGGTCCTGGAGAACTGGGCCAGTCTTTGCTGCAGGAGGGTTACCTCCTGGGCAATGTCCCTATTGGCCTGCTCCTTTCTTGCTAGAGCATCCTCCACCCTTCTGGTGTGCTCTACCAAGTTCTGGTTTTCTTTTTGGAGGTCACCCAGCCCCTGGTGGGCCAGGTGATTTTCTTCCATTTTTCTTTTTAAATGGCAGACTTCCTGGCCTAAGGCGTCTCTTTCCTGACTAAGAGCCTGCATTTGTGCCGCCAGGTCGTCCCTTTGCCTTTGGAAGGCACCAGCTTTCTGGCGCTCCTGATCAAACTCTGCCTGGGTATCCAGGTCTTTCAGAATCAGTTTATTGCTCTCCTCCTTCACTCTATCTAGGTGGCCTTGCAGGGTGACTACCTGCTCAGCACATGCCCTATTGAAGTCTAGCTGTTGCTCCAGCTTTTTCTGGCTTTGCAGTAGGGAGTCCAAACCTTCTTGGTGTTCCTTCTGCAAGGCCAGAAATCTGGTATCCTGTTCTGACTTTTCCTTTTGCAGCACATCCATATCCTCCTTTATTTTAGTGATGTACTGTCTGGTCTCATTTTCTGACTCCTGGCTTCTGTGCAGCCTTTGCTCAGAAGAGTCCAGATCAGATTGGGCCTTCTCTAACGCCATCTGTTGCCTTTTTGCCAGATCATGGCCTTCAGCACATTTATTCTGTATGGCTCCCATGTATAAATATAAATATGCCGCTATCCTAACAATCTTGTCGTGCTCATCTTTGGCCTTAGGAGCCATATATAGTTCACTCAGGGCCACGTGTAATGGACCCTGATCTCTATATATATCTGACCCTGTTTCAGTGACCTGTTGCGTGATGGCCTGCAACCAGACTGTTTGGTCCTGGTGAGTCCATTCACCTCTCACAAATAGTTTGTGTAAGAAGTGCTCTCTTGCTATTTTCATATCTACCAAGGTCGTCATTCTAGAGATTGGTCTCTGTCCTGACTTACAGAAGTTAGTATTTTAGTTTTGCAGAACAGAACTTTTCTTGGAGTGTCCCTTTTGAGGAATACTTCACAGCGTAATGCAGCGTGGTGATCCGACTGGATGTATGTATCCCGTCAGTTAGCACACTGTATTAAGCTGCACAAATGGTAAATCTAACCCAACGTCTCGGCTCGAGCCCCCACTTTGTAAGAGGATTCAATTCAACACTACAGCTAAGTCAACGCCTAGTCTATAATACTGAATGAAAACCCTTATTGATATATCTTTAGGTCCAGTTCATGCGTTCTGGATGACTACCCCTATATAACACCCCTCTCTTGGAATCCCCCTGACCCCACTGAGTCAAGAAGTAGTTCTGTTTTGCAAGTTAAAAGGGTTTATTTGATAATTTAAACAATAGATATATATATGACACTTTATAATAAATTAATAATTGAATATCACACTTAATCTGATATGATACAGATTAACAACAGAGAATCTGGCACTAGCACACTTCTTTATAATTACTAAGGAGTTGAGATGAAAGGGATAAGGTAGCACACTGGTAAATAGGAACAAAAGAATAATGTGGTAGAAAATGCTTTATAGGGTTCAAGGAAATGCAAGGATGAATGAATGAAATGCAGGATAGAAAATACTCAATATGATTTCAACAAAACAATGTAATCACTTTTCTCTGGCTATTCACTCCCCCCCTCTTTATGCAATGCAAGGGAATGGGAGGAAAGCACGCAGTTCTCAGAAATGCAATCAATGTAATCAGTTCAATCCCCCCCAAGCTTAGACAACAGAAGTTTAAAACACAGATAGGAGTTTTGAAAACACAGGCCCAAATGCTTTGATATGTGCTAGCAATGGATGAGAAATATGCTGGAAATGCTTTTTAATTCCCTTTCAGAGGTTCAGGGTGAGTGGTATCTAGTTAATATTAGTCCAGACTCACACTAGCAATGAGGCAGGGATAGTTAGCAGGTTAAACGAATTTCTGGCAAATGGAAGGCAAGCAGCAGCAGTTTTTACATGTGAAGAAATTTGCAAATCGCGGCAAAATTCGCGGACGCGCCGAGCGCTATTACAGAGGAACCACAAGGACTATCTCTATCGTTTTGGGGTCCTAGGAAAGCCTAGGATCTCAGCTTCAAAATGAAAGTTACTGCAAGTCTCTAGCACAAACGGTTGCGGAGATATGAACGATTGAATAAAGGTCGTTTTTCAGATTTGAAATTTTAAAGTTCAAAAAGACAAGTGCAGCTTGCAACAGGAAATGACAAGTGACAGCTTTACAAATGACAGGTGACAGTTAGGAGGCAGTTCTACTTAGATTAAATAGGATTGAATTATATTATTTTAACTAGGAGATTGGTTCTGCACAGTTTTCTAGGTACTCACACTATATTCTTGAGTGAAATGGCCTCATCACGGATCTGGTCAGGGTTTTAAACTCGCCTCTGGTCTCTGCACTTCACAGTGATCTGGGTCAGCTCTCTCTGGTTCTCTGGTCTGGGTCTCTAGTTCTGGATAGATTGAAGTCTCTAGTTTGGCTCTCTGGAGGTTTGATGGAGGTAAAGTATGGATCTCTGGATGTTGTATGGTCCGGCAGAGCGTCCCGCTGCAGATGGAATTGGAAGGTCCCTCTCTGTCCTGTCTGTCTGCTTTTATGTGTTTAGAATGTGGGTGTGTTCTAGCATCACTGACCCTACCTCTCTCTCAGCTTCTAATTGGTCAAACTTTCATTCGTCCCCTGATTGGCGAACTAAGTTGTGTCAGAGTGATGTCAGCCATTTATGATCTCTTGAAGAACCTCCCTTATCATCTGTGCACCCAAATCTATATATGATCAAAATACATACTTCAGAGTTACACAGTTGCTTGAAATTACATATACATGGTGTGGCTGAATTTAGCCATGTCTCTGTCCAAATCTGCTGTTTCTAGGAGCTTGCATTCACAAATGGCAACTTCTAGCACTTTTTCATGTGCTGAACAACATTGGATCTTCATTAAATTTTATACAACTGTTCCTCACATATCTACCCACATACCAATGCATTTTCGTTTGTCTAGCTGAAACAGGGAGTCTGTAATATTAATAAACAATGGGGTTTTGCCCCAGAACATCACACAAATTCGAGTTTGGCCTTGAATTAAAGGTACATTTTTTAAATTAAAGCTCTCAAAGTTATACATTTCTGTCATTTGATTACAAAGAGTTATCAGTGTTTTTGTAAAATATATATTTTCCTTTCAATTCAGTCCTCAGAGTGTTGAGGTCCGCCTCCAAGACTTGGGTGGGTCAGTCACAGATCTCTGCTGGCTGGCAGATCTTTGTTGACAGCAAACATTTCAGAATTAACATATTCCTTTCAGAGGAAAGGGTCCTTTGTGTGGTCTCTGGGAAGCTCCCAGCCAGTCTGCCTTCTATCAATCAAAATGTCATGTGAGATTCTAACTCCTAGTGTGAAGCTCTGGAGGTGATAGGGTTTCCCAGGCTTCAGGCCTCTGGGAACAGCATGTGGCTAATTTTTAATTAAAATGCAGCCTTTGAAGTCAGCTGAGTCAAATCCCTTTGTCAGCAACTGCACTCAATTCTCCTGTCAGAGTTTAGACCGCCAGCGCCACCATCGGGATTTTGTTGGTACTGCATGCAATTTTGGGATTTTCTTGGATTAATGCATTCTAAACAGGAATGGTTCTTACATGGTAGTACATCCTTGCTTAACATTGTTTTGATGGGGCTCCTTACAGTAAAATGGTTATGTGGAACCCCACAAAAGGGTTGAATCTTTAAAGTGGTCCAATGAGTCACGATTTCAGCAACTTTTTGACATCAGTAACAGTGGATTTTGTTAACAAAGACCTTTCTTTACACTGGTGGGTGGCAAGTTAGGTAACCATTTTGGTGTGCGCACAACTGCGCAGCTCTCCTGGATTCTGGGATGAAATGATGGGCGGCGACAGCGCATCCCCATCTTTACCCACTCCAACGATTTATTTTTGTTCTGGGGCAAAATGATGGGCAGCGACAGCTTAATCCCCACATTCACCCCGTCTAATGATTCCACATGGGTCAAAACCCTCCACAGTAAGGAAATGCCGCCCTTTCATATATCACTGAAGCGTATTCTCCCTGCTTTCAGTCTGTAAAACTGCCCTGATGGGCTGCCTCATATGTTGTACCTAGGGAGGGCCATCTATTTACACAGGGTTGCTCCTTTTCGCTCTGTTGGCACACTGTTAGTAGCTTTTGTTCCAGGGACATGGAGCTGGAAACATGCAACTACTATCAAAAGCAGATGGGCAAAGCAAATGATTGTGGTGGACTAAGGACACCAGAAAGTTCTGCTACTTGATGTGATCCAATTTCATTACTCGGGTGGCATTGCAGCTTTATGGGCAGAAAGGAGGTGTGTATCAGTGCCCAAAATCTGCAGGGCCACAATGTAAGCATGTGTCCCTTAACATTAATTTCATGTTGTAGACTTTGTTGGACTTCATTTTAGCTCAGAAAGCATTGCTCATTAAGGATCTGGTCTTCAGCAAATGTGTTGCAGCATTTCCAGTGTGTGTGTTTAATGGTGCTTGCTATAGCTTCATATATCTACAACTGGGGCGAGGAAGGTGCTATAGTGTCCACAGGGGATTCACGTTACTCCAAATGCTACTCTTTCATGTCACTCTCAATCCTCCTGCTACCCTGCCAAGTAATGCTGCCAGCCTGTGCACATGCTTAGGAGCTTTCTAGCCATACAGAGCATTCTGGGAGTGGGAGGAGTGCTATTTGGAGTCCGCATTTGACTCCAAATAGCACTCGAGAGGTGAAAGTGCCGCAAGTTGTAAGGACTATGTCAAGGAAAGGGAAGGACTTGGTGTATTGAAGCATATTGGCAAGTAATATGGACACTGTCATTAGAGAGGGGTGCTCGTTCCTATTTTAATGCAGCATTCGGAAGTGCTCACAAGTATGAGGGGAGTCACATCTGTTAGTGGGAAAGTTGATAGTTATTTAATTTAAATGTTTCTAGAATTCCTATATAGAGGGACCAAATCTAGCTGTGCACAACAGGCCTAGGAGCTCATTTGTTCTGGGTGGTGACAGAATGGTCTGGATTGCGTAAGGAGGTGTAAGTATAAAGAAATTGCGTGTGTGAGGAGAGCAGAATTGTGTAGGGAGATCAGGGCAGTGCAGTGCTGGCCTCGGTCAAGGGTGGGGTGAAGGTGGGGCAGCAATCATGTGTCTTGTGTGGAGAGTAGGGCAGTGAAATGCCTCCCACCTGTCGAATGGGCAGGTAGAAGGGCAAAGGTATTTGGGGGTAGAAAGTAAAGGTCATCATGGGCCGATCATGGGCCTCTAGTCCAGGGGACGGCTGTGACAGGAGTGGCCCTGTTTTTGGATAGGCAGCAATGATGGCAGCACTGCTCTTTGCCGATTGGCAAATGACAACGTGGCAGGGTTCGCATACGACATGGTCTGGCCACCTAGGCCAGATACAATTTAAAGAGCTGCTCTTTCAATTGGCAGGCACCGCAGCAACACGTTTTTGACACAGGATGTACTCTTCACGATGGGTACAAGGAGAATCGCCTCATTGAAAGAGACACCGATTATCCTGCTAAGGTGGCCAGCATGCATCTCGCAGCCAGCAGGTACTCTCTTCTTCCAGGGGCGTCTCACCTCCACAATTGTTCTATTTAATAATAATGGGCTGTTTACATTTTAACGCCTCCTCCCTCCCCCACAATCAGTTTTGTGAGGAGAAAATAAAGCGGTGTGGAGAGCACCGGCTTGAGGTCAAGCGAGCAGGCCTGTGCATGGCGAATAGGCAGCTGCGGAAGGGGGGGCTTTAGCCCTCCCACGCCCATGCCTGGCGCCACCCCTGGTGCCACATACCTCAACTCTGAAGTGCTTGCCTGGGACAACCACTCGATCAATCAGCGCCGCAGCCCAGGTCTCCTTTTCAGTGCCTGGAAGTGAACAAAGCCTGCAAGTGCAAGCCAAAACAGAAATGCGTGCACTCAGGCTGTGTTTATTGTGCGATCAATGGGGGTTAGGGCCACCATCATACGTGGCTCGATCCAGTCCATCGCGGGTGGTGAGCTGCAGCAACAAAAAAAAAATGTTTTTCACACTGAACTGGACATGTGATTATTGTCCATGCACAGTTCAGAGGGGAAGAAAGAAAAGTGTATTTTTTTGCTTTTTCATGGGGTGGCCGATGGGGGGGCCAGCATTTTTATAAGGGTGGCCATGGCTCCCCCTGGCCACCCCTTGGAGGCGCCCCTGGCCCCAAGATGATGAAAGTCGGGTGGGAGATGTGGCGCCGTGTGTGCCAAATGATGGAAAACCCATTCCCATGCTCCCCGCAGGTGCCGCTAGTTGCACTGGCGGGGGGAGATAAGCAGCTGAGGATGATACTTAGGAACCACTGGGAGGCGGTTGGGGTAGTGATAATGGGAGATATTTGGCGTTAGGGGACCATCATAGAGTTTGAAGCGCTGGGGGAGGAGATGGGGTTACACACGGGCCAGTATATTACGTATCACAGAATAGTCCAGATAATCAGGAGAACATGGCCCTAAACGGGACTGGAGGAAGAACCAGACGCTACTGTAGACATGATATATGATATGACAGAGGAGGGGCACGAGATCTCCAGACTGTATGAGATGATGATGTCCAAGGTCGGGAAGGAGCTAACACAATTGAGACTAGACTGGGAGGTGGATGTGGGTGCCCTGCTAGAGGACGGGATGTGGGAACGTGCTATGGGATACCATAAGAAGGTGTCAAGGAATGCGAGACTGAAACAGATACATCTATATGTTACGCATAGAGCATACATGACACCCGAAAGGATATCCAGGTTCAAGAATGCTGGGAGACAAGCATGTCCCAAATGCGATGAGGAAAAGGCAGGCATGGTGCACATGTTTTGGGCATGCCCAGTAATTGAGCGCTTCTGGGGTGAAGTAGCACAGAAACTAGAGGTAAAGGGGGTCACGATGGTTGTAAATACAGCTTGGGCTTGCCTGCTGGGGGGGTTCCCCAGATCGCAGAAACTTAAGCATGTTAGTAAATTAAAAGATTTAGCATATGTGCTCACAAAAAGAAGGATTGCCATGGGATGGAAGACATATCATAAGCCACGGGTGGAGATATGGTGGAAGGAGTTGCAGAAATGGGCGGAGGCAGAGACCATGGTATGGCAAGAGGCGAGCAATGTAGGGGGAGAGGAGGAGGTGGGAGCCTTGATGGCATGGAGATCATTAATAGCGGAATTGTTTGGAACGGTACAAGACCTGACAGGATCCAAGGTATGTGAGACCCCACCACGCGAGGCAGATACAGAGTGTGTGGTACAAATAGGCTCGTAAGGGGAGGTGGGACGAGGGAAGCAGTGGCCAGAATAAAGTGATGACCATTTGTATTGTTTATGCATGCACTGCGTGTGTGATTTGTATTGTTTTTGTTTGAATAAATCAATAAATCATTTAAAAAAAAAACTATTAGTGTATTGTTACATTGTTAGTTCTGCGCACACACACACACACACACACACACACACACACACACACACACACACACACACACACACACACACACACACACACACACACACACACACACACACACACACACACACACACACACACACACACACACACACACACACACACACACACACACACACACACACACACACACACACACACACACACACTTTTCAGATTGTTGTTTGTACATGATCCACGCGTGCCAACATTTTGCCGCAGCTGGAAGGGAAACATCAAGAGAAATCTATTTTTCTATTGGATTGAATTGGGGATAGAAATATTTTAGGAGCGGAGAAAGTAAAAAATAGCACAGTTTATGATGAAAAAGTCATGAGATGATATGATATGATAGGTTATTTATAACGCACATAATACCCATAGGTTTCTAAGCGCGGACCCGGGGATTGAACCTTTGTTTCTCAGTGTCGTCTTGCTTCCAAAACGAGCACGTTGTCCATGATCCTTCCAAGATGATAGCCCAAATCATGAGGGTTAGCATGTATGCTCATAGTGCTCAACCTTTTGTGCACCTGGGCAGGTGAAAACACCTACTTTGTTTTTTGGGTGACTGAGATCCCATTGATATATAAGGGGGGTAGAGAGCTTGGTGGGCGGGAGAGCTGCTTGCAGGGCGAATGACACCCGTCAAAACTGTGTGAGTTGAGAGGTATGCATATACAGGCATTGTGGCTGCTTGGTGTCATTAGCTGGTGTGCTACCTTACGCACCTGACCTATGGTCGGCTTTCTTTCTCCTATGGCCTCTTCTCCCATTAATGATGGCATGCGCTGTGAGGTTCTCCTTGACCTCTCTGCCATTTCCAGAGTCATCATTAATGTTTATCTCAATGGAACAATCATGGTTCAGGGACCTCAACCCAACCTTCTTCTCTTTGACAGGCTCATCCCTTACCTCTCTAACCTCACCTCTCCCTCAGGCTCCCTTGCCTTCTATGCAGTCCTCTTCCTCTGCACAGGCTCGCTTGCCTTCTGCGCCTTCCTCCTCCTTTGCACAGGCGCCCTTGCCTTTCCGTACTGTCTTGGCTCCTTTGTCGGCCTTGGCTCTTTCCCAATCTCCACTATCTCCCTGGCCCTCTTGCCACCCTCGTGGGGGACCACTGTCCCCTGTGCCCCACTGAGGAAGACCCTCAAAGATGGCAAGCTGCTCCACATTGCCACTCTCAACACTTGCTCTGCCGTCAAACACTCGCCTGGTATCTGCAACCTCCTCAAACTCATGGATCTTGATGTTCTCACCATCACAGAGAAATGTTTCAAGGATAGCTCCATCATGTGCTTTGACACACTCCTCCCAGAAGGCTACAAAATCCTGTCCATGCCCAGGCCTAATACGACAGGTTGGGGAGTGGTGCTTATCTTCCCAGAATGGATACTTGTGTTCATCATCCCTACTCTGGGCTACTCCTCCTTTGAATGCCTAGTTTGCAGACTCCCACTCTCCCCTAAATATTCTCTCACTATGGCCACCTTCTAACAGCCACCAGGTCAGTCCGCTCTCTTCCTCTCAGAATGTGCTGACCTGGCCTCCTCTCTACTTTCCTCCTCCTCTCAACTCCTCCTGATGGGTGATCTGAACGGTATCCAGTTAAAATGGCAAAAACATTTTTTCGAATGCAATCATTTTTGGTTTAGCTAGTAAAAATAAATTGTAAATAAAAAAAACAGGGGTATGGGGGGAACCCTCCATTAAAAAAATTAAAAAAATCGAAATAATTTTTTCCTGCATTTTCTTTCTGACTTTATGCCATTCGAAAAAAAGTAATTCGACATATTCACTATAAACTGATTTGAACATCCATCTGGACTCTCCTGACTCCTCAGGTCCTTTCTGCAACCTTTGCAACACTCTCTTCCTCCCTATCCTACCCTCTGGCTCCATGCACTCTGCGGGCCACACCTTGGATGCTCTCATCTCTACTGACATTCCTCTCTCTATCCCTCTCACTACCTCCCTCTCTTGGACTGACCACTCTCTTCTCTCAACACACCTGAAGGTCTCCTCTCCTTTTGCAGCAACACACCCGGCACAGCCACTCCGCTTCAAAGTCACCAGACCCATGAAAAATGTGGCAGTGGCTGCCTTAGCCTCCACCTAATCTCCTCCACCCATTCCTTCGGCTGACTCCCACCCTGACACAGCCCTCGCTAACCTCAATCTCCAACACTCTTGACAGTCTTGCGCCTGTCATGTGGGTCCAACTGAAGCCTTCCAAAAAGTGCAACTCTTGGTACGACTCCGACCTGGCTGCCCTTAAATGCAAGTGTAGTGCAGCTGAGCGGAAATGGAATGCAAACCATCTGACAAACTGGCCTGCCGCCTCCTTCAAAGGCAATATCGACTCTGCATGCACTCCAAGAAAAGAGTCTTTATTGAAGCCTGCATCTTCGTGGCATCAAACAACACAGCCAAACTTTTCAAGGTCTGCAAGGAACTGGGTAATCCTGCAGCAGCCTCTTCTTCTGTCACACCCACCCAGGACCTTGGCTCGGCCCTGGCTGCACACTTCACCACAAAAGCCCATGACATCCTTTCCACCCTCTCTTCCACACCACAGCATACACCAACACCGGAGCCTCCCTTGGCCTCCCCTCCACTCACCCTCTCTTCTCTCTCACCCGTCACACCCGATGAGGTCACCAGACAAGTCCAGTCTATAACGGCTTCATCCAAACAAGTGGACCCCTGTCCTTCTAAAACCATCAAAGACAGTATTGACTCCCTCACCCCAGCCTTGGCTGATCTCTCCAGTCTCTCATTTTCCACTGGAGTCTTCCCAAATGCCCTTAAGCACTCCCTTGTGCACACTCTGCTCAAAAAACCTCTGCCCACCTCTCCATTCCGGCAAACTACTGCCCTATCTCCATCACTCTTTTCCTAGGCAAACTCCTGGAGAAGTTGGCTATCTCTCAGCTGACCCTCCATACTGAATCTGTTGGTTGCTTCCATGACCATCAGTCTGGCTTTAGACCATCCAGAGGCACGGAAACTGTTCTTCTGAACACAGCGGAGACCTGCTCTCAAATCTTGATACTAACACTCCCTCTGTCCTCATTCTCCTTGACTTCACCATTGCCTTTGATCCGGTTAAGTACAACATCCTGATCGCAAGTCTCTGTGACACCCTGGGAATCACAGGTAAGGCTCTGGCGTGGTTAACCTCCTTTCTCTCCGACCGCCCTTCCCAGGTGGAACTCTGAGCCTTTCTCTCGACTATACCTCTCTCAACCTGTGGCGTTCCCCAGGGATCTAACCTATGTCCCTGGTTCTTCAACGTCTATATGGCGGCCCTGGCACGTGTGATTGCCTCTTTCACCTCTAACCTCCAGTGTTACGCGAATGACACGCAACTATCTTTCAGGCTTCCCTCAGCCGCCTTCTCTTCCTCAATCATATCTGACTGTCTGTCCACTATTCAGTCATGGTGTGCTGCAAACAACCTCTGCCTCGCCTCAACGCCAGTAAGACTGAGCTCGTTTGCATTGGGACCCCTGCACCTGCTTTCCCACTTTCACTTTGGCCGGCCTCCCTTGGCCCTGCGCCCGCACCCACCTCCGAGGCAAGAAACCTTGGGGGCATTTTTGACTCCACTCTCCCCTTCTCCTCTCACATTTCAGGCATCTCTAAAAAGTCTAACTATCAGCTGCACCTCCTCAGAGGTACTCCACCTTTTCTCACTTTCACCCAGCGGTTCACTGTCTCCAGAGCCCTGGTTCTCTCTAGGCTGGACTATTGCAACAGCCTCTTCCTCAACCTCCCTTCTTCTGCCCTGCGCCCTATGCAACTCATCCAGAAATGAACCGCAAGACTTATACTTGGTCTCAAGCTCAGGGACCGCATCTCTCCGGCACTGAAATCCCTTCACTGGCTCCCTGTGGATGCAAGGATCAAGTTCAAGACCTTCTGCATTATTCAAAAGGCTTTCTGGGGCCTGTGACCTACCTACCTGCAATGCTGCCTACCTAAATACTGTCCCTCACGAGCCCTCCGCTCATCTACCTCCAACCTTCTGAGAATGAGCTGGATCGCCAAGCAGAGATTTGGAGGGAGATCCTTATACACAGCAGGTGCCTTCCTCTGGAATAGCCTTCCTGCCGCCCTCTGTATTGAGCCTGTTCTTCTTAAGTTCCAAAAACCCCTCAAGACCTTCCACTTCTCCTTTTCCTTCTCTCTCTAGCCTGCTAGCCTAGTTCTCTGCTCTTTCCCTCTCTCCCTCCTCTTCCTTACAGCCTGCTGACTGGCCGCATGGTGTACACCTGGTCTTAGGTGTGTGAATTCCTATCAGGATTCCTGTTAGTCTAGAAAATACCCTACCATAGCATAGACGGTATATTATGTTGGCCAAAAACCAACCGCATCACATGTCCAGCATCGTCAGTACAGAATCGTCAGCATAACCAGACAGCGTCCATTTTGTATCAATAGAATTTGCCATTTTGCAATTTTGCTTTTCTTTGCTTTTCTGTTCTAATGCGTTGCTAAAAGTGAACTCTGTTTCGTTCTGTTCATGCACAGAGCAAGGCCACAAGTTACATTCTGAGAGACTAGCCCAGACAGCCCAGATGCCAACTAGTCTTGCTGAAATGGCAGAAATTGTAGAAATAGACAGTTGATGGCTTGAATTATACTCTCCTTCATGGCCCCCCTTTCCATGGGCCTCTTTAGATCGAGCCGACCTCTAGCTCACAAATAGAAACCAAGAGTTATTAGGGCCTGGAATGTGTCCCTCCTATTGTAGAGATAAACAGTACCCGCACCTCCCTGGGATCCAGCCCTTTGTGCAAAGTAAATCACTCCTAATTACCTTCCCACACAAATAAGGTTTAAGAAGCACGATGAACTCAGTCTGGAAAAAAGCCAATCACACAGAATATGATGCTTGCATTTATTATCTACAATGACTAATGAAAACTAAGCAGCAATTTATAATAATGTGGAAATAGAGAGTGCAAGCTATATAATGCCAATTATCAATCACAGATGAATATGCAATTATTTGGTCTTACGCTCCTAATGAAATGTAGATGAAGGTACGATCTGATTACACCCAGGATCCTCGCCGCTACAGGTGCCCGGCACTCCTCAGCAGAGGAGGGGAGGACTGGCCAAGCCCCCACAGTCCTACACCAGAGCGGGGATGTGATGTTAGGAGTCTCGGCCCAGATAGCGCACAGCTGGTCGTCCAGGCACTGTCCTTGATACGCGCGTCTTCCCAACAGTCCAGGATGAGTCCCCCCTCCCTGGTCCAAGTATAGTTCTCTTATTAGAAGCTGCACGTCAATCATCATGACGTGTCAGCTCTTCGAGAAGCTTCTAGGCTCTCCCCTCCTGGCAGTAAACATGTTTTTTGCTTGGAAAGTTACAAGACTGAAAACAGCCAGTCTTGGCTCCCAGGCTTCGGGCACTGTGTTTTGCATTCTTGCCTTATCAGTGCACCTGACTCGCAGAGCGAAGACGAGCAAAGCTATGCCTGACTCCCAAGGGCTGCACAGAGCCTCTTGTGCTAGATGTTTTATGTCTTCAGAAAAGGCCTTTGCAATTAACCCCTTGCAAGCATGCAGGCTCACCCAGTTCGAGAGTCCTGGTTGATGTCAGCATTTTCCTCCACGCTTCGAATAGGCTCTAGTACACACAAGATAGCTCAGTGGGTTAGTGCAAATGCAGGTTACTGCAAGCGCCTAGCAGCTTATCACGACATTCCACCCCTTTCGAAGTGAGGCCTGAAAATGCTGACTCAGTTCCATGATCTGGAAGCATGCACAGTGTGCTGTAGGCCAATTAAGCGTTTCTCTAGCGCAGTCATTCTAGTATAAAGGAAAGACATTCTGCGCAAGAGCCCAATGAAGACGATAAGTATGAATATTAGGGAAATCAGCAACCACAGCAATGGGTGCAGTATTATATTAAGCAGCTTAGTGGAGGAGGGAGACCATCCAGTGAATATATCCCACCAGTGGTGAGTAGTAACAGATTGCAGATGGTCAGCAGTTTTGATTAATTGGTTTCTGTCTATTATTAGCTTGTACTCTGCAGAAATAGCTGAGGTAGCTAGCGTCTGGAAATCTTTCCAAGCAGTTTGAGCAAACTGTCTAATAGCTTGAAGCCGGGCAGTAATCACTCCATAGGATAGAGTCCAGTTAAGCAAATGCGTGAGCTCAGCATGCAGAGTAGTGTGAGACCACTGGGTTAAAGAATATAGGGTATGAGTAACAATGTCTAGGATAGTCACAACTTGATCTACGCAAAATACTTGAGGATTCCCTAATAACCTATAATTGTTAATAAGCAAGGAATGATTAGTAACTACGCAAGCTGTATGCTGATCTATCTGAAAGATGTCAGTACCATTTATGTGGTATTGCATCCAGGTGCACTCCCCTGCTACGGGATGTATGCATGGGTCCGGAACCCTCCCAGTTAGGGGACACACCCACCCCTGATCCCAGGGCATGCAGGTGTGACTGTGGATGGTGTAGTTTTGGCTGTCTAACCATTCCCCTCGTATTTGCGGAACCCACCAGGAACCATTGATTTTCATAGGCAATACTATAAAAGGGCACCATATTTCTAGAGCATAAGCGGTCCTACTAACTTGCATTAACGCATGGCAGGTGTTATTCATGCAATCAAAAGCAAGCGGCTTAATCCATATGTTTGCTGGTAACTGTAGCTTTGTGTGCCAGTGGGTTGAAGATAGTCGCCCCCATTCGGAGCGGAAAGCCAACACCTGCTGATTTAGCAAAGTTTGCCATAAAATACATCGTGTGTCTTTAGCAGTTTTGTTGATCTGCCCTATGGCAGAGAAAATGTCTTCATAGCTGAAATTCTGCCACTTCCAATGGTTGCCAATACTTGTAGCAGTGTTGCGCAGGGTAGGACTTATCAATGGGCCCCACTGAGCCAGAAGTTTTATAGCGCCGCTGGCATCAGAACCCATAGTGGCTAACTTGTTGCGCACAGTTTCTATGTCAAAAGCATTTAAAGCCCCCGTTCCCACTCCCGCTGCACCCGCAATCAATGAATCTAAACCCCTAGCTACGTGCAATTTGGTGATGGGCCATAGAAATTGACTCCATTTATAGCAGCTTGGTAGTACTAAGGAGACATTGCCCCGTGACAAGTCTATGTCTAAGTGTACCTCTGAAATAATGGAAGCGTGCATCACATGTCTGCAATTTAAATGTTGTCTTACTACTGGAAAATCTAGCATGCTGACTGTCTCCACTTTATGTGATTTGAAAAACACCATCCTCCAAGTGGGATGCCTACCATGTACAATATTGGTTTTTGATACAAACACCATATTACCATCTGGTAGAGGCTGTTTCAACGTACAATTGTATAAAAGGCATTTGGTTAAGTTATAGTCCAAAAAATCTTGGCGAGTACACTCATTGCAGTTCTTGGGGCAAAAGAAACATGAAACATCAAACAGATTATTTGATCCATTCACTGAAACTTTCGGACCTAAGATCTCGTAGGCGCCAGTCATATGAGTTAGTGATAAAAGGTGTCCGACAATGTGCCAATCTAGAACTCTTGCAGTTCCATGTGGATACTCATTTGTAACGCTTTTCTCACAGGTTACGGTGCGGTTGTAGTTATCACGCAGGACTGGAGCATCAGGTGTAGTGCATGCGATTCTCAGAGTCCATGTAGTGTCTTGCAATAACCCACTCTTTACAGAGAAAGCGTTGGTTTGGCAGGCCAGGAGCACCCACAGCAAGGCATGTCCCATCCCCTTCATACTGCTCTACGTTCGTGGTGTGAGCCTAGTATCGGGAATATAAACAGGCACATCAGAATTATGCAAAAGTACAACATAAGTACTTCCAACACCTTGACTTAGCACTTCCCCAGCCTCAGGCATTTTGTTAGGATGGTGCACCCACACCTTTTTTCCTGTGCTACCGAAGCCTCCTTCCCCCCTCAATGTAGTGTCTGGAGATTGCTTGCTTTCTACTACTAGGGGGACAACTGCTTGTTCACAAATCAATTGTGCAATTCGGTCATATTTGGTTAATGGTACTGCAGATGCACCAGCATTATGTAAAAGTACCGAAACAGTCCCTCTATAATCAGGATCAATCACACCTCCTAATATGTCAATGCCTTGTTTTGCCAGGCTGGATCGTGCAGCAATGCGTCCATAAGTGCCAGCCGGCAATTTGATGCCAATACCCAGTGAGATGGATTTGGTTTGCCCCGCCGGTATAACATCATCTTCACAGGTAGATAGATCAAGTCCAATGCTGCCTGCAGTGGCTTGCACAGGCAGCTTAGCTTCTTTGTCGGTTTTCCACACAACAAGAGTCTTTGTAGATTCCACTTTCTCACTTGTCAGTCTCACAAAGGGTGTCTGGCGATTTCCCAGTGGACGATTGTTCAGTTCAAACAGTGCATGTGCCAGATGTTTGGACCACCCCTTGAGAGTGTGAGTCTTAGTCAGCTTCTTTATTTGTTGCTTGAGCAGCCCATTGCTACGTTCCACCAGAGCAGAGGATTCTGGGTATCGGCTGATGTGCAGTGTCCACTTTATGCCTTGCTCTAGTGCCCAGTCTTGCACATTGTGTCCAGCAAAATGGCTGCCTTGGTCTGATTGGATTTCATCCGGGATGCCATAGTGTCTGATAAGGTATTCCATGCCTTGCAAGGTAGCCCGTTGATCTGCATGGGCGGCTGGATAAGCTAATAACAGTCCAGAGTATGTGTCTACCATGGTCAACATATAATGCTTTCCATTCTCGGGCGGTAAAGGGCCAATGTAGTCAACTTGCCATACGCTAGCAGCTTTTTCACCTCTTCTCAAAGGGCCTTGAGGCTTCCTCTCCAGAGGGTAGTGCTTCACTTCACTGCACACGGAACATTGGGAGGCAGCTTGTCTGGCTTGATCCATGGTAATGGCCAATTGTCTCTTTTTTGCCCATTGATAAGTTCCTGTTTGCCCTAGATGCCCTGAGGTTTGGTGTGCCCAATCCGCCATCCCTTGCAGCACCTCAGCTTCTTGCGGTGTTGTCACTGGGCGAATCTTTGTCATTTGGTCCACTTCATTGTTGAACAGGGCAGCCAGTGAGGTGTCAGGGGGCATGTGTGCATCGACATGCCCAATGCAGATTTTGCACCTCTCACCTTTGCACCACATCTCTTCCCAGATGTCTGGCCCTCCCCAGATCGGCGTGTTCTTGATCTGCCAACCATCTCTTCTCCATGCCGGTGCCCAATGTGTCAGGCCTTGATATGTGGCCCAACTGTCTGTGTATATGTATGCAGTCTCTGTTTCCTTCACCTGTTCAATCACGGAGGCCACTGCTTGCAGTTCAGCATACTGACTTGATCCTCCCACACCTTCTCTCATTAGCAGTGTTTCTCGATGGGGCTGGAATGCGACAGCTTGCCAGTGTCTTTGCCCTTTATCATACTTTGCCGCACCGTCCGTGAACCATGCAGATTTTTGTTCTTCTTCTGTCAATGTATCATAGGTGGGTGCGACTTTGAAGGGAGATTCTGGCAACGCCACAGGGGTGTTTGGTTCAGGCATCGCTTCCAGATCTACCGCCTCCAGCATTTGTTCTTGCAGTCTGGAAACCCCTGTGCGGCCAGCTTTCGCACGTTGCTGTAAATACCATTTCCATTTGACATGAGTGGCGTCTTGTGCTCTGCCACTTTTCCCATTTGCAGCAGTGTCACGCACCCAGCCCATGATTGGAATTTCTGTGCAAATTGTCACTGGTTGCTCGCCTGTGATTCTTTCAGTTTCAACTAGAGCCCAGTACACTGCAGCAACTTGTTTCTCAAACGGAGTGTATCTTGTCATAGGATCTGTGAGTTTCCTTGACCAGAACCCCTGTGGCACTCTTTTATGTCCTTGCTTTTGCCACAAGCTCCACACAGCCACGTCATTGTAGACAAGAATTTCCAATTCGAAAGGATCAGTTTTTGTCAGGGGCCCCAGCGTGATGTAATTTTGCAATGCGTCTTTAGCCTGTTGGAAGGAAGTCTGTTGCTCTAGGCCCCATGTAAAGTCATGTTTCTTTCTGGTGACTTTGTAAATGGGTTTCAGTATCAGGCTTAAATGAGGTATGTGATTTCTCCAAAACCCCATTAACCCAATGAATCTTTGTGCCTCTTTTTTATCTGCTGGTGGAGCCATCTGCTGAACCATATCAATTACCGGGTCGGGAATTTTCTTAACTGACCCAGACCAGATTGCACCTAGAAATTTCACCTCTTGAGCAGGCCCCTGTACCTTTTTGGGATTTATGGCCCACCCCCGATTTTGCATGTGTGTGATCAACTTTTCAGCAGCGTTTTCTACATATTGTTTCTCAACACTGGTCAGCATGATGTCATCAATGTAATGAGCAATAAATACATTATCCAATTGCACCATCTTTAAGTCTCTGGCAATCAATCCATGACACAGAGTGGGACTATGCACATACCCCTGGGGCAATTTAGTAAAGGTAAATTGTCTGTCTCCCCAAGTGATAGCAAATTGATCTTGTGATTCAGTGTCAATATCAATGGAGAAAAATGCATTGGCCAGGTCAAGGACCACATGCCATTCACCCACTTCTCTCGTAAGGTTTTCAATCAGGGGGATGATGTCTGGCACCGCCGCAGCTAAGGGCGGCACCTTCTTGTTCAAAATGCGGTAATCAATTGTCAGACGCCATGCCCCATCCGGGCGGCGGACAGGCCAGATCGGCGAGTTGAATGGACTGACTGCCGGCCTCATTATGCCAGCTTTCACCAATGACTCAATAGTTTCACCAATCTCTTTATGTCCTCCTGGCAACCGGTACTGTTTCACACACACTGGGTCAGCAGGAGGAGGTAAATGCAAGGGGGACCATTTGGCATGCCCAACCACAACGGGGTTAATAACTCTCACATGGATTTTTCGATTGCCAAAAACAAATTCGCCTAAATCTGTAGTCACACTTTTGCCCAACAACACATCCATGCCAAGGATGTACTCCGGTATATCTGCAATCAAAACATTTGCTGTGAAAGGCAATCCCTCGCCAATTGACATTTTTACATTAAAGGCTTTTGCAACAGTTTCTGCTCCCCCATAACCATTGACCAAAACTCCGGGACCAGACAATTTACTGGGATTGCCATTCAGAATGGTTACCTCAGCTCCTGTGTCTAATAGAGCCAAAACATGTTTTACTTTCTCATCCAAGTACAAGGTAAGTGGCACAAAAGGGCGTCTGTCTCTGGGACTAGTTCTCTTTATTAACCGTACCTCAAAGACAGAGCCAGCCCTTCAATCAAAAATGGGGTCTGGGACCTCCCACTTGTTCTTTGCCAAATCAGGGTAACCTTTTGCTCGCACTTTAGGCTTCAACACCTCCTCTTCAGAGGGTGCAGAGGGCTTAGTTTTTTCCCGTCCCTGTCTTTTTAATTTCTTCCATTTCTCAAGCAGCTCAGATGTGGGTTTACCATCTATCTCTTCCCTTGGAATTCCTGCTTTTAGCAGGTCCACCCACATTTGTTTGCGTGTAATCTCAACATTATCAGCTTTCTCTTTAGACTTTACATTTTTACCACGCTTTTTTTCTGAATCATTGTTTGCAGCCACTAGACGCGCTGCTTTGCATACATCCAGCCCTTCTAGTTGCCCTAACAGAAGTGCCACTTCACCAATGGCTTTGCCCTGCGCTGGACCCAGCAATGAAAGCAATGCGCCCTTCATGTGACTCGGTGCATTTCTTAACAAACGTGCGCGCATGCCAGCTGTAAACAACTCCATGTCAGGCCCTGCAAAGTGTGCACTGTACAGTGCACACTGCAAACCCATCTCTCTAAGCTGACTTGTTGCTTCAGTTAGTGATTGCCAACAGCCCCAACTCTCTTCCATATCCATTGGACTCCCATACAGATTCTCAACCTGTGGCGTTCCCCAGGGATCTAACCTATGTCCCTGGTTCTTCAACGTCTATATGGCGGCCCTGGCACGTGTGACTGCCTCTTTCACCTCTAACCTCCAGTGTTACGCGAATGACACGCAACTATCTTTCAGGCTTCCCTCAGCCGCCTTCTCTTCCTCAATCATATCTGACTGTCTGTCCACTATTCAGTCATGGTGTGCTGCAAACAACCTCTGCCTCGCCTCAACGCCAGTAAGACTGAGCTCGTTTGCATTGGGACCCCTGCACCTGCTTTCCCACTTTCACTTTGGCCGGCCTCCCTTGGCCCTGCGCCCGCACCCACCTCCGAGGCAAGAAACCTTGGGGGCATTTTTGACTCCACTCTCTCCTTCTCCTCTCACATTTCAGGCATCTCTAAAAAGTCTAACTATCAGCTGCACCTCCTCAGAGGTACTCCACCTTTTCTCACTTTCACCCAGCGGTTCACCGTCTCCAGAGCCCTGGTTCTCTCTAGGCTGGACTATTGCAACAGCCTCTTCCTCAACCTCCCTTCTTCTGCCCTGCGCCCTATGCAACTCATCCAGAAATGAACCGCAAGACTTATACTTGGTCTCAAGCTCAGGGACCGCATCTCTCCGGCACTGAAATCCCTTCACTGGCTCCCTGTGGATGCAAGGATCAAGTTCAAGACCTTCTGCATTATTCAAAAGGCTTTCTGGGGCCTGTGACCTACCTACCTGCAATGCTGCCTACCTAAATACTGTCCCTCACGAGCCCTCCGCTCATCTACCTCCAACCTTCTGAGAATGAGCTGGATCGCCAAGCAGAGATTTGGAGGGAGATCCTTATACACAGCAGGTGCCTTCCTCTGGAATAGCCTTCCTGCCGCCCTCTGTCTTGAGCCTGTTCTTCTTAAGTTCCAAAAACCCCTCAAGACCTTCCACTTCTCCTTTTCCTTCTCTCTCTACCCTGCTAGCCTAGTTCTCTGCTCTTTCCCTCTCTCCCTCCTCTTCCTTACAGCCTGCTGACTGGCCGCATGGTGTACACCTGGTCTTAGGTGTGTGAATTCCTATCAGGATTCCTGTTAGTCTAGAAAATACCCTACCATAGCATAGACGGTATATTATGTTGGCCAAAAACCAACCGCATCACATGTCCAGCATCGTCAGTACAGAATCGTCAGCATAACCAGACAGCGTCCATTTTGTATCAATAGAATTTGCCATTTTGCAATTTTGCTTTTCTTTGCTTTTCTGTTCTAATGCGTTGCTAAAAGTGAACTCTGTTTCGTTCTGTTCATGCACAGAGCAAGGCCACAAGTTACATTCTGAGAGACTAGCCCAGACAGCCCAGATGCCAACTAGTCTTGCTGAAATGGCAGAAATTGTAGAAATAGACAGTTGATGGCTTGAATTATACTCTCCTTCATGGCCCCCCTTTCCATGGGCCTCTTTAGATCGAGCCGACCTCTAGCTCACAAATAGAAACCAAGAGTTATTAGGGCCTGGAATGTGTCCCTCCTATTGTAGAGATAAACAGTACCCGCACCTCCCTGGGATCCAGCCCTTTGTGCAAAGTAAATCACTCCTAATTACCTTCCCACACAAATAAGGTTTAAGAAGCACGATGAACTCAGTCTGGAAAAAAGCCAATCACACAGAATATGATGCTTGCATTTATTATCTACAATGACTAATGAAAACTAAGCAGCAATTTATAATAATGTGGAAATAGAGAGTGCAAGCTATATAATGCCAATTATCAATCACAGATGAATATGCAATTATTTGGTCTTACGCTCCTAATGAAATGTAGATGAAGGTACGATCTGATTACACCCAGGACCCTCGCCGCTACAGGTGCCCGGCACTCCTCAGCAGAGGAGGGGAGGACTGGCCAAGCCCCCACAGTCCTACACCAGAGCGGGGATGTGATGTTAGGAGTCTCGGCCCAGATAGCGCACAGCTGGTCGTCCAGGCACTGTCCTTGATACGCGCGTCTTCCCAACAGTCCAGGATGAGTCCCCCCTCCCTGGTCCAAGTATAGTTCTCTTATTAGAAGCTGCACGTCAATCATCATGACGTGTCAGCTCTTCGAGAAGCTTCTAGGCTCTCCCCTCCTGGCAGTAAACATGTTTTTTGCTTGGAAAGTTACAAGACTGGAAACAGCCAGTCTTGGCTCCCAGGCTTCGGGCACTGTGTTTTGCATTCTTGCCTTATCAGTGCACCTGACTCGCAGAGCGAAGACGAGCAAAGCTATGCCTGACTCCCAAGGGCTGCACAGAGCCTCTTGTGCTAGATGTTTTATGTCTTCAGAAAAGGCCTTTGCAATTAACCCCTTGCAAGCATGCAGGCTCACCCAGTTCGAGAGTCCTGGTTGATGTCAGCATTTTCCTCCACGCTTCGAATAGGCTCTAGTACACACAAGATAGCTCAGTGGGTTAGTGCAAATGCAGGTTACTGTAAGCGCCTAGCAGCTTATCACGACATTCCACCCCTTTCGAAGTGAGGCCTGAAAATGCTGACTCAGTTCCATGATCTGGAAGCATGCACAGTGTGCTGTAGGCCAATTAAGCGTTTCTCTAGCGCAGTCATTCTAGTATAAAGGAAAGACATTCTGCGCAAGAGCCCAATGAAGACGATAAGTATGAATATTAGGGAAATCAGCAACCACAGCAATGGGTGCAGTATTATATTAAGCAGCTTAGTGGAGGAGGGAGACCATCCAGTGAATATATCCCACCAGTGGTGAGTAGTAACAGATTGCAGATGGTCAGCAGTTTTGATTAATTGGTTTCTGTCTATTATTAGCTTGTACTCTGCAGAAATAGCTGAGGTAGCTAGCGTCTGGAAATCTTTCCAAGCAGTTTGAGCAAACTGTCTAATAGCTTGAAGCCGGGCAGTAATCACTCCATAGGATAGAGTCCAGTTAAGCAAATGCGTGAGCTCAGCATGCAGAGTAGTGTGAGACCACTGGGTTAAAGAATATAGGGTATGAGTAACAATGTCTAGGATAGTCACAACTTGATCTACGCAAAATACTTGAGGATTCCCTAATAACCTATAATTGTTAATAAGCAAGGAATGATTAGTAACTACGCAAGCTGTATGCTGATCTATCTGAAAGATGTCAGTCCCATTTATGTGGTATTGCATCCAGGTGCACTCCCCTGCTACGGGATGTATGCATGGGTCCGGAACCCTCCCAGTTAGGGGACACACCCACCCCTGATCCCAGGGCATGCAGGTGTGACTGTGGATGGTGTAGTTTTGGCTGTCTAACCATTCCCCTCGTATTTGCGGAACCCACCAGGAACCATTGATTTTCATAGGCAATACTATAAAAGGGCACCATATTTCTAGAGCATAAGCGGTCCTACTAACTTGCATTAACGCATGGCAGGTGTTATTCATGCAATCAAAAGCAAGCGGCTTAATCCATATGTTTGCTGGTAACTGTAGCTTTGTGTGCCAGTGGGTTGAAGATAGTCGCCCCCATTCGGAGCGGAAAGCCAACACCTGCTGATTTAGCAAAGTTTGCCATAAAATACATCGTGTGTCTTTAGCAGTTTTGTTGATCTGCCCTATGGCAGAGAAAATGTCTTCATAGCTGAAATTCTGCCACTTCCAATGGTTGCCAATACTTGTAGCAGTGTTGCGCAGGGTAGGACTTATCAATGGGCCCCACTGAGCCAGAAGTTTTATAGCGCCGCTGGCATCAGAACCCATAGTGGCTAACTTGTTGCGCACAGTTTCTATGTCAAAAGCATTTAAAGCCCCTGTTCCCACTCCCGCTGCACCCGCAATCAATGAATCTAAACCCCTAGCTACGTGCAATTTGGTGATGGGCCATAGAAATTGACTCCATTTATAGCAGCTTGGTAGTACTAAGGAGACATTGCCCCGTGACAAGTCTATGTCTAAGTGTACCTCTGAAATAATGGAAGCGTGCATCACATGTCTGCAATTTAAATGTTGTCTTACTACTGGAAAATCTAGCATGCTGACTGTCTCCACTTTATGTGATTTGAAAAACACCATCCTCCAAGTGGGATGCCTACCATGTACAATATTGGTTTTTGATACAAACACCATACTACCATCTGGTAGAGGCTGTTTCAACGTACAATTGTATAAAAGGCATTTGGTTAAGTTATAGTCCAAAAAATCTTGGCGAGTACACTCATTGCAGTTCTTGGGGCAAAAGAAACATGAAACATCAAACAGATTATTTGATCCATTCACTGAAACTTTCGGACCTAAGATCTCGTAGGCGCCAGTCATATGAGTTCGTGATAAAAGGTGTCCGACAATGTGCCAATCTAGAACTCTTGCAGTTCCATGTGGATACTCATTTGTAACGCTTTTCTCACAGGTTACGGTGCGGTTGTAGTTATCACGCAGGACTGGAGCATCAGGTGTAGTGCATGCGATTCTCAGAGTCCATGTAGTGTCTTGCAATAACCCACTCTTTACAGAGAAAGCGTTGGTTTGGCAGGCCAGGAGCACCCACAGCAAGGCAAGTCCCATCCCCTTCATACTGCTCTACGTTCGTGGTGTGAGCCTAGTATCGGGAATATAAACAGGCACATCAGAATTATGCAAAAGTACAACATAAGTACTTCCAACACCTTGACTTAGCACTTCTCCAGCCTCAGGCTTTTTGTTAGGATGGTGCACCCACACCTTTTTTCCTGTGCTACCGAAGCCTCCTTCCCCCCTCAATGTAGTGTCTGGAGATTGCTTGCTTTCTACTACTAGGGGGACAACTGCTTGTTCACAAATCAATTGTGCAATTCGGTCATATTTGGTTAATGGTACTGCAGATGCACCAGCATTATGTAAAAGTACCGAAACAGTCCCTCTATAATCAGGATCAATCACACCTCCTAATATGTTAATGCCTTGTTTTGCCAGGCTGGATCGTGCAGCAATGCGTCCATAAGTGCCAGCCGGCAATTTGATGCCAATACCCAGTGAGATGGATTTGGTTTGCCCCGCCGGTATAACATCATCTTCACAGGTAGATAGATCAAGTCCAATGCTGCCTGCAGTGGCTTGCACAGGCAGCTTAGCTTCTTTGTCGGTTTTCCACACAACAAGAGTCTTTGTAGATTCCACTTTCTCACTTGTCAGTCTCACAAAGGGTGTCTGGCGATTTCCCAGTGGACGATTGTTCAGTTCAAACAGTGCATGTGCCAGATGTTTGGACCACCCCTTGAGAGTGTGAGTCTTAGTCAGCTTCTTTATTTGTTGCTTGAGCAGCCCATTGCTACGTTCCACCAGAGCAGAGGATTCTGGGTATCGGCTGATGTGCAGTGTCCACTTTATGCCTTGCTCTAGTGCCCAGTCTTGCACATTGTGTCCAGCAAAATGGCTGCCTTGGTCTGATTGGATTTCATCCGGGATGCCATAGTGTCTGATAAGGTATTCCATGCCTTGCAAGGTAGCCCGTTGATCTGCATGGGCGGCTGGATAAGCTAATAACAGTCCAGAGTATGTGTCTACCATGGTCAACATATAATGCTTTCCATTCTCGGGCGGTAAAGGGCCAATGTAGTCAACTTGCCATACGCTAGCAGCTTTTTCACCTCTTCTCAAAGGGCCTTGAGGCTTCCTCTCCAGAGGGTAGTGCTTCACTTCACTGCACACGGAACATTGGGAGGCAGCTTGTCTGGCTTGATCCATGGTAATGGGCAATTGTCTCTTTTTTGCCCATTGATAAGTTCCTGTTTGCCCTAGATGCCCTGAGGTTTGGTGTGCCCAATCCGCCATCCCTTGCAGCACCTCAGCTTCTTGCGGTGTTGTCACTGGGCGAATCTTTGTCATTTGGTCCACTTCATTGTTGAACAGGGCAGCCAGTGAGGTGTCAGGGGGCATGTGTGCATCGACATGCCAAATGCAGATTTTGCACCTCTCACCTTTGCACCACATCTCTTCCCAGATGTCTGGCCCTCCCCAGATCGGCGTGTTCTTGATCTGCCAACCATCTCTTCTCCATGCCGGTGCCCAATGTGTCAGGCCTTGATATGTGGCCCAACTGTCTGTGTATATGTATGCAGTCTCTGTTTCCTTCACCTGTTCAATCACGGAGGCCACTGCTTGCAGTTCAGCATACTGACTTGATCCTCCCACACCTTCTCTCATTAGCAGTGTTTCTCGATGGGGCTGGAATGCGACAGCTTGCCAGTGTCTTTGCCCTTTATCATACTTTGCCGTGCCGTCCGTGAACCATGCAGATTTTTGTTCTTCTTCTGTCAATGTATCATAGGCGGGTGCGACTTTGAAGGGAGATTCTGGCAACGCCACAGGGGTGTTTGGTTCAGGCATCGCTTCCAGATCTACCGCCTCCAGCATTTGTTCTTGCAGTCTGGAAACCCCTGTGCGGCCAGCTTTCGCACGTTGCTGTAAATACCATTTCCATTTGACATGAGTGGCGTCTTGTGCTCTGCCACTTTTCCCATTTGCAGCAGTGTCACGCACCCAGCCCATGATTGGAATTTCTGTGCAAATTGTCACTGGTTGCTCGCCTGTGATTCTTTCAGTTTCAACTAGAGCCCAGTACACTGCAGCAACTTGTTTCTCAAACGGAGTGTATCTTGTCATAGGATCTGTGAGTTTCCTTGACCAGAACCCCTGTGGCACTCTTTTATGTCCTTGCTTTTGCCACAAGCTCCACACAGCCACGTCATTGTAGACAAGAATTTCCAATTCGAAAGGATCAGTTTTTGTCAGGGGCCCCAGCGTGATGTAATTTTGCAATGCGTCTTTAGCCTGTTGGAAGGAAGTCTGTTGCTCTAGGCCCCATGTAAAGTCATGTTTCTTTCTGGTGACTTTGTAAATGGGTTTCAGTATCAGGCTTAAATGAGGTATGTGATTTCTCCAAAACCCCATTAACCCAATGAATCTTTGTGCCTCTTTTTTATCTGCTGGTGGAGCCATCTGCTGAACCATATCAATTACCGGGTCGGGAATTTTCTTAACTGACCCAGACCAGATTGCACCTAGAAATTTCACCTCTTGAGCAGGCCCCTGTACCTTTTTGGGATTTATGGCCCACCCCCGATTTTGCATGTGTGTGATCAACTTTTCAGCAGCGTTTTCTACATATTGTTTCTCAACACTGGTCAGCATGATGTCATCAATGTAATGAGCAATAAATACATTATCCAATTGCACCATCTTTAAGTCTCTGGCAATCAATCCATGACACAGAGTGGGACTATGCACATACCCCTGTGGCAATTTAGTAAAGGTAAATTGTCTGTCTCCCCAAGTGATAGCAAATTGATCTTGTGATTCAGTGTCAATATCAATGGAGAAAAATGCATTGGCCAGGTCAAGGACCACATGCCATTCACCCACTTCTCTCGTAAGGTTTTCAATCAGGGGGATGATGTCTGGCACCGCCGCAGCTAAGGGCGGCACCTTCTTGTTCAAAATGCGGTAATCAATTGTCAGACGCCATGCCCCATCCGGGCGGCGGACAGGCCAGATCGGCGAGTTGAATGGACTGACTGCCGGCCTCATTATGCCAGCTTTCACCAATGACTCAATAGTTTCACCAATCTCTTTATGTACTCCTGGCAACCGGTACTGTTTCACACACACTGGGTCAGCAGGAGGAGGTAAATGCAAGGGGGACCATTTGGCATGCCCAACCACAACGAGGTTAATAACTCTCACATGGATTTTTCGATTGCCAAAAACAAATTCGCCTAAATCTGTAGTCACACTTTTGCCCAACAACACATCCATGCCAAGGATGTACTCCGGTATATCTGCAATCAAAACATTTGCTGTGAAAGGCAATCCCTCGCCAATTGACATTTTTACATTAAAGGCTTTTGCAACAGTTTCTGCTCCCCCATAACCATTGACCAAAACTCCGGGACCAGACAATTTACTGGGATTGCCATTCAGAATGGTTACCTCAGCTCCTGTGTCTAATAGAGCCAAAACATGTTTTACTTTCTCATCCAAGTACAAGGTAAGTGGCACAAAAGGGCGTCTGTCTCTGGGACTAGTTCTCTTTATTAACCGTACCTCAAAGACAGAGCCAGCCCTTCAATCAAAAATGGGGTCTGGGACCTCCCACTTGTTCTTTGCCAAATCAGGGTAACCTTTTGCTCGCACTTTAGGCTTCAACACCTCCTCTTCAGAGGGTGCAGAGGGCTTAGTTTTTTCCCGTCCCTGTCTTTTTAATTTCTTCCATTTCTCAAGCAGCTCAGATGTGGGTTTACCATCTATCTCTTCCCTTGGAATTCCTGCTTTTAGCAGGTCCACCCACATTTGTTTGCGTGTAATCTCAACATTATCAGCTTTCTCTTTAGACTTTACATTTTTACCACGCTTTTTTTCTGAATCATTGTTTGCAGCCACTAGACGCGCTGCTTTGCGTACATCCAGCCCTTCTAGTTGCCCTAACAGAAGTGCCACTTCACCAATGGCTTTGCCCTGCGCTGGACCCAGCAATGAAAGCAATGCGCCCTTCATGTGACTCGGTGCATTTCTTAACAAACGTGCGCGCATGCCAGCTGTAAACAACTCCATGTCAGGCCCTGCAAAGTGTGCAGTGTACAGTGCACACTGCAAACCCATCTCTCTAAGCTGACTTGTTGCTTCAGTTAGTGATTGCCAACAGCCCCAACTCTCTTCCATATCCATTGGACTCCCATACAGATTCATTAGGGCAGTCTGAAGCCAATTAAACAAGGAATGAGAACCTTGCTGTCCGAGCGCACCGCGCACTATCTGTCCCAACATCACATTAGTAGTGAGTGAACCCATCTTTAACAGTTCCTCTGGGGTTAAGAAGATACTATCGGCACCCGTGTCCCAGATGCGAAGGAACCAAGTCAAAAGTGCTTCACCTAGCTTCTGTCTAAATAACTTAGCAATCTCTAAAAGCTCTGTCTGTGTATAATCACGGACAATCCTTGTATTTTGAATATTTGCACCACCAGCTTGGCCTTTTGATTTGTTAGTGATTAACGGCCGTGCTGGATAAACACATTTCTTTGGAGCACATTCCAGCTCCTCTTCATCAGACCAATTTAATTCAGCAAGTCTAATTTCAACAGACTCATTCCAGTCATGTGCTTGCTCAGTTTCACTATTACTGACTTCACCCGACCATAAATTTGGGTCCCAGTTATCTTTCCTAATTAGCGCGCGAATCCTTATCTTTGACGGATTGCCCCGCCGCTGTCTGCGCTTGTGCGTGGCTACACGCACAGCTAAAGAGGCACACCTGTCCTCCATCTGATCAGCCCGTTTAACGGACGATTCAAGGGTCTCTCTCATAATAATTTGTTGCTCTTGGAGCAGGGATATCTCGTCTGTTAATTTACGAATCTGAGCATCTTTAAGCAATTCATTCTCATGCACCTTTCTGAGCGCCTGCAGGAATAACCAGCCTATGTTTCCTGCTGCCTTTAGCTCCTTTCTGCATTTCTCAGGCGGTAAATTCTCCAAGCACTTACTAATTACCGCCGGGGAAACATCATTTTCAAGCATGTCCCATGCCCTCAGTGCCGAGTACCGATGCAAAATATCTGCCACACCCGACCAAGCATTTGATGCCGGCCATCCTGGAATGTGACAGAGTGCACTATCTTCCCCATTGCATTCATCTTTTGCATGTTTTTTCCAGAAGGGCATCGTGCTCGTAAACCCTGCTCACAGCGCCAAATGTAGTGATAAACAGTACCCGCACCTCCCTGGGATCCAGCCCTTTGTGCAAAGTAAATCACTCCTAATTACCTTCCCACACAAATAAGGTTTAAGAAGCACGATGAACTCAGTCGGGAAAAAAGCCAATCACACAGAATATGATGCTTGCATTTATTATCTACAATGACTAATGAAAACTAAGCAGCAATTTATAATAATGTGGAAATAGAGAGTGCAAGCTATATAATGCCAATTATCAATCACAGATGAATATGCAATTATTTGGTCTTACGCTCCTAATGAAATGTAGATGAAGGTACGATCTGATCACACCCAGGACCCTCGCCGCTACAGGTGCCCGGCACTCCTCAGCAGAGGAGGGGAGGACTGGCCAAGCCCCCACAGTCCTATACCAGAGCGGGGATGTGATGTTAGGAGTCTCGGCCCAGATAGCGCACAGCTGGTCGTCCAGGCACTGTCCTTGATACGCGCGTCTTCCCAACAGTCCAGGATGAGTCCCCCCTCCCTGGTCCAAGTATAGTTCTCTTATTAGGAGCTGCACGTCAATCATCATGACGTGTCAGCTCTTCGAGAAGCTTCTAGGCTCTCCCCTCCTGGCAGTAAACATGTTTTTTGCTTGGAAAGTTAAACAAGGAATGAGAACCTTGCTGTCCGAGCGCACCGCGCACTATCTGTCGCAGCCAGTCTTGGCTCCCAGGCTTCGGGCACTGTGTTTTGCATTCTTGCCTTATCAGTGCACCTGACTCGCAGAGCGAAGACGAGCAAAGCTATGCCTGACTCCCAAGGGCTGCACAGAGCCTCTTGTGCTAGATGTTTTATGTCTTCAGAAAAGGCCTTTGCAATTAACCCCTTGCAAGCATGCAGACTCACCCAGTTCGAGAGTCCTGGTTGATGTCAGCATTTTCCTCCACGCTTCGAATAGGCTCTAGTACACACAAGATAGCTCAGTGGGTTAGTGCAAATGCAGGTTACTGCAAGCGCCTAGCAGCTTATCACGACACCTACGAACACAGCTTGCTTGCAGAACAAAGACACCATGTTCATGGTAACAAAGAAATAGTGTCTGCACCTTTGCAGATTGCAACTGTTGCTGAATAAATGTCTTTTAAGGTGTCATATACGTCATAATTGTCAATCACTGATCCCTTGCTAAAGAAGATACATTATGGGCGGTTTTGGATGTGTCACAACTGATAATATGATGGTCTGTTTGTATATATGTAACTGATGTAAAATGTTCACTCTCTTTCGTCCCACGAGGTCTGGGTAACACACGTTGCGGGACGTGAGATCCGGTCGGCCGACTGAGACTATTTGCTTTGTAATAAACCCTAGATTTTGGGAATTGAACCTCGTGTCTGGCGTATCAGTTTGTGTGTGGTGATTGTGCCTTGTTTCCATGCACGAGGTTCCACCAGGGGCCTGTCAAAAAATGGCGTCCGAACAGGGACCCTCCCCCATTTGCTCCATCGTGTATGTTGTAATTTGAAGAAG
This sequence comes from Ambystoma mexicanum, assembly GCF_040938575.1. NCBI lineage: Eukaryota > Metazoa > Chordata > Amphibia > Caudata > Ambystomatidae > Ambystoma > Ambystoma mexicanum. The sequence goes on from NC_090923.1 coordinate 117,057,802, forward strand.
GTGGAAAAAACTAATTGAGGACGAGGCCGTCGAGCCGGGATCGCGAGGTGTTCGGGGCGCCCCTGTGAAAGTGATGAGAGACTCCTTTGCAGATCTGTACACAACCGGTCCCTGATCGACGTGTCCGGCCAGAGAGCAAGAAGGCGAGGGTCCCGAAACGAGGCAGATTGAGCCAGATACGCAGACACAACAATCCTTGGTTGTGTCAGAATACGGACGAATTGCATCTTCTTGAGAGACGAATTGATTGATCAGGTGAGTCGTCCACCGATTCTGATAGTCCTGATATTGGTGGAGAGTTGCTCTTGCAAGATCAAACGCCCAGGGTAAGGTACAAATAAGATCAAACATGCCTGGGAAATTGTCTTCCTGTCTAGTGGGATTTTTCCACTGTGGTAGACGATCTTTGGAAACTGACCAGGCTGCGCCACCCATAGGGTTACCAGCGCATGAGATGTATGTGAAGTATGGAATAGGGGCAATAATGTTTTGTGAAATTTGGCATAGGCAAACCAGACATGTAGAAGACTTGCAATGGCCTAAAAATGGGAGTTATGAGATGGTGCGTATAGATCATTTGGAATCAGTATTGCTGCTCAAGAAAGCACGCCCTGCGATATTTGACGTCATTAGAGACTGGAGGAAGGAAGCTATCCTCTGCTTGAGAAACATGTGCGTAGGCACAAATCTAATGCAGATAGAGGGCTAGAACAGGAAGAAAAAGAATGGGATGAGCAAATTAGAAAGGCAGACAGAAGTCTCCAAATGGGAATAGATAAACTATATCCTCAACAAGAATTGCATGCATCAGATGAATTAATCAATAAGATTTTAAATGAGAAGAGACAAGAACATCTAAAAGTAAAACTGACATGATTGCACCAGTGCCCAATGTTCAGCTTCAGCCCAGCCCATCCCCGCTACTCAGCCTCCACTACAGCTTCAGCTACTACTTCCCCTTTCTGTTGTTCCATCTGCACCAGCCCCTCCTATACACGTGATCCCACTTCCCCCTCCGCCTACCGAGCTTGAATCCACAGTAATCAGAGAAGCGAAGAAATGAAAATATGCACACGAGGCGCTTAGATGGATTACAGACTCTAGCATCCCTACAATGGAGGTGCATGAAATATTTAATCAATATACACTAGAAATGAAAAGGATGGCATTACAGGTAATGGTTGAATATTTTCAAGACAAATATGTAGATAGTAAGCAGAGTTGTCCACCTGAAATAATGGCAGTGTATAAGAGAGCATTTTCACGAGATACAGGAGAGACGGCCTTGTCCCTTGATTTAGCAATAGTGCTGCATAAGACAGAGGGAAAAGGAAGAGCGAGTGCGATATTTCCCATGAGGGAGGTTCCGTCCACCTTTGTGCCGAAAATAGAAATTCCTGCCACAGACGGGCAACCAGCGCAGGTGACAGAAGCACATTATACAGCACAATATGTGCATGTCCCTTTCCCAAGACAAGAGGTGAATAATATAAAACAAATGATCCCTGATTTGAGGAAAAATCCGGCGAGATTCTATAAAGAAATTGAGTCCTATTTGAAATCGTTCATTTTTACTATCAACGATATTGACCTATTATTATTCCCTGTGATTCTCCCAGCAGATATATGGAAACAAATTAGGAATGTAAATGATGTGGATAGTTTGGGTGATACATGGGAGAATTTAATAAAAGAGGATGCGGACAGAAAAGCGGGCGAAAAGCCATTGTCAAATATGTCAGCGTTGCTGACACGAATAATATAGAAATTGAAGATTATAGTTCCAGAAAAGAGAATTGCATGGGACAGACTAACGGCATGCGCGCAAGGCAAAGATGAGTTGGCTACAGACTATTTTAACAGATTTGAAGAAGTATATACAGATTTTAGTGGACAGAGTTCAGCACTGAGCCCAGGAAAAGACTATTTGTTGAAAAATATGTAAGAGGATTGTTACCTCTGAACCAAAATTTGATAATAACATCCGAAAGTGCATGGAAAGCAAAGTCACAGAGTGAGGTACTACACATGGCCCAGTATTATGAAAATAGAGTGAATACAGAAAAAGAAAAAGAAGTAAAAGATAGAGTGAATCTAAAAACAAGAGTGTTACTAGAACAGGTAGCGAGTCATAATAGAGGTAGAGGAAATGCACAAGGGAGAGGAAATGATTCGAACATGCATGGAGGTCCACTTGGACTAAACCAATGTGCATACTGTAGCGAAGAGGGTCATTGGCAAGCACAGTGTCCACACTTGCAAAATAGGAATGGGAATGGCCAGAGAAGACAGAACAGAGGTCGCTCGGGAGCACAGGGGCAGAATAGAAATATGAGTACACAGCAAAATCAGACCAATCAAGGAAATAGCAACCAGAATCAGAACCAAAATCAGAATCAGCACAATGGAGGTAGGGACAGGAATGTTTTCGATACTCAATCAAATACATACTATTCTGGTGATTACACATCAGATGATGTATTGTTCCGCTAGGACAGCCCAAGACAGGGGTCGGAACCAGTGTCTATTCCCGCTGACCAGAAAGGACCCTACGTAGATATGAAAGTTGGGAATAACATGCACATTTTTCTCATGGACACAGGTGCACAGAAGTGCTCCATAGACCATCACTTGGTTCTGGAAATACCATTGTCAGGGCAAAAGAACGTTTCAGTAGGGTTCGCAGGCACCCCAGTAATTAGTCCCATGTCCCAGTCAGTACCAATAACACTAGGACCATTCTTGCCCGTTTCTGTTGATGCAGAATTGTGGCGAGAATCTATTAGGTTTAAACTTGTTAAAGAAACTGAGTGTGGTAATTCATTGTTCTCCTGACGGAGTGTTTTTGACAATATCACCACAAAATATACCAGTGTCCGAGTTCCTGTCCAACAGAATTAAGTAAGGTGGCGACTTGCATATAGGCAATAAATGATAATGATCTTGGTTGTCTGAAAATAGAGCCGGTGAGAATTGTTTTGAAAGAGGGAGTAACATTACCACGTATTCCCCAATTTCAAATTTCGGTTGAAGGTGAAAAAGCATTAAAATGTATTGTCTCAGCTTTGGTTAAAAGAAACGTGATTGAAGAGATTACTGGTAGCACTTGTAACAGTCCCATTCTTCCGGTTTATAAGTAAGGAGGGAATGAAATACCATACTGTTTCATAATTGATTTACGCGCATTGAATAAAGTAGTTGATCCCCAATTTCCATTGGTCCCAGATGTCACTACCATTCTGACAATGATCCCAGCTTCGGCTTCATATTTTAGTGTAGTAGACCTTAAAAATGCATTCTTTAGCATTCCAGTGCACCAAGATAGCAGATACCTATTTGTTTTCACACTAGGAGGGCGTTCATTCACATTCACACGAATTCCACAAGGTTACACTGAGAGCCCAAGTATTTATAGCAGAGCATTAAAAGAACAACTAGACATGCTAGAACTACCAGCGGGTTGCGTACTATTGCAGTACATAGATGACCTGTTAATTGCCGCTGAAACAGAAGAAATATGTAAAGAGAGAACTGTTTTGTTGCTGTCACATTTAGCAGAACATGGACATAAAGCTTCTTTAAAAAAATTCCAGTATTGTAGAAAGGAGGTGGCCTATTTGGGCTACCTACTTTCGAAAGAGAGATGAAGACTGACACCAGAAAGGATAAAAAGTATCTCTGGTATGCCTATTCCAAAAACACAGAAAGGAGTCAGAGCCAAAATAGGCATGGCCTCATATTGCCGCCAATGGATAGCACATTTGCGATGATTGTAAAGCCAGTGGTGGCATTGACAAAGAAGGATGTTGCTTTGCCTTTACCATGGAGTGAGGAATGTCAGAATGCATTTGATCTGCTCAAAGTTGCTTTGTGCTCGGCTCCAGTTTTGGGCACACCAAATTATAAAAAACATTTTAAAATTATTTGTGCATGAAAATGAAGGCTGCGCGCTGGCTGTTTTGAACAAGGAGGAAGAAATAGACCATGCGGTTATTTTTCTTCCACGCTGGACCCTGTAGCATGCGCTTTGCTGCGTTGTTTGCGAGCTGTTGCTGCCGCGTCAGTGAAACAAACCGAAGGGATGGTGTTGGGGCACGCCTTAATTTTGATGGTGCCACACGCAATAGACGTTCTCTTAAACCGAACGCAGACGCAACATTTCACATCAGCTAGATTGATTAGATATGAAATTGTCCTGTTTGCACCACATATTCAGATTCAGAGGTGTTGCGCTTTGAATCCTGCAGAATTAATGCCCCTTCCCAGTGAAGAAGTAGGTGAGAATGAATCACCTCCCCATGATTGTTTAATGGTCACTGAAGAAGAAACAAAAGGAAGAATTGACTTAACAGACATCCCACAGAAGAGCCAGATGGGGAACTGTTTTGTGACGGTTCCTGTTTTAAATTACCTGACGGCACGTCAACTGCTGCCTATGCCATCACGACACTAAAGAATATTGTAGAGAGCATTAAAGGATTCCATACAATTCAGCGCAGGCATCAGAGATAATAGCATTGACAAGAGCATGTGAAATTTCTGAAAATCTAAATGTGAATATATATACTGACAGTCAGTATGATTTCGGGATGGTACATAATTTTGGTCGACTCTGGGCTGAGAGGGGTTTCCTATCATCACATGGAACTAGAATCCAACATGGCCCTTTGATAGCGAGATTGCTGTCTGCACTTACGTGTCCGAAGCGACTGGCAATAATGAAATGCAAAGTGCATAAGAAAATAACATGTAAGGTGGGAGAAGGAAACGCATTTGCAGACAGGATTGCAAAACAAACTGCCACTGATTTAAGCACAAAAATGTTGGTAGTGCAGTCGGAAGAAGTGCCTTGCATGATAGAGAATGGGATTGCCACAGTCAAAGAAATGCAGGCGGATGCAACTGCTGATGAAATAAACGGGTGGGCTAAGGGCTCTGCAGAATTAGACTTGGAAGGTTGCTGGGTGGACAAGGAGAGTAGAAAGTGGATGCTGCCCAACTCCTACGTAACTGCAATGGTCACTATGGCCCACAGCCCTACGCACATCTGTGCGAAAAAAAATTGTTCAGCATTTGACTACAGTATGGCAGAACCCGCACATAAGAAAAAATGCGGAAAGACTAATTCAGAATGTCTGCAACACAATATTGGAAAAGGAATAGATACCCCAACAGGTAGTTTTGGCCCCCCCCTATGCCCTTTGAGTTGATCCATTTTGATTTCATAGAAATGGAGAGATGTCAGAATCTAAAATACATCCTGGTGGTAGTGTGTTCGTTCAGTAAATGGGTGGAAGCATATCCGCTGAAGGACTGCACAGCCATGAGCACTGCTAAAGTAATGTTGAAAGAGTACTTTTCCCGATTCGGCCTGCCATGGGTCATATGGTCAGATAACGGCCCGCATTTTGTTGCCGCCGTAATATTACAGATTTGTGCAAGCCTTCAGATTGATAAACGTTTCCATTGCGCCAGGCACCCGATGAGTGCTGGGCTTGTTGAGCGCCAGAACGGCATACTAAAGAAAAGAATAAGCAAATTCTGCGCAGGGTGCAAGCTGAGATGGACAGATGCATTACCTCTAGCATTATTGTGCATGCGCACATCTGTGCAAGCAAGGACTGGCCTCTCCTCATACAAGATCGTGATGGGGAGACCTGCTAATGTTTGGTGTGTGCCGCAGCCCAGGCGCTCGAATGAAGTTGAATACCCTGTGCTTAGTACATATTGTAACATTTTAATACATATGCTCTTCCTGTCAGATATACTGGCCCGGGGCATTGTCTGCAGCTGGGAAACTGGATCCTCATTAAAACTTTGAAAGGAAATCATCGCTTGCACCAAGATGGTGTGGACCCTATCATGTTCTCCTGGCAACACAAACAGCAGTCCGTGTGGATGGTCATAAGGCATGGATACATGCCACTCACACTAAGAAATTCCATCGCCATTGAAAGAACTGCCTGATCCAGACGACAAGGAAGAAGCAGCTGCCTCCGACTCGAAAGACACCATTGCCAGTTATCTGCCTCAAATTCTGCCTGAGCCTGAGACAAAGCCTGAGCAGATTGCTAAAAAGGAGAAAGGGCTAAGTGTGCCCCAACTTTGCCCAGCTGAATCTGTATTGTCACAGGTTGTCACGAAACCTGCAGCAGCACTTTGGCGCCCACCATCACTTGCTGCGCCACAGGCTGGCTCTGAGCCTGAATCTGGAAGTGCACCTGCACTATTCATCGATCACACAGTACCTGGAGCAATACGGCACAACCTACGTTCTCAAAATCGAAAGTGATCTGATCTTCGTGTTCATCTGTTGCCTCTTTTTCCCATCACGGATGAAGTGGGAATAGGAGGCCTAGGGGAGTGGAGCGTGGGGGTTGTGCCAATCTGATAACTCTGGAACGTGGCTTCCCAGTGCTATCTTTGAAAATGAAAATCCATGTGTTGATCACCCCGTGTGAACGAGCGGGGCTCATATGGTACAAAGGCAATTGATGTTTGCTCTGGAATCTTTTGAGCAATGTGCAGAAGCACAATAATCTTGCTTTACGTTTAGCAATCCAGGCTACCGAGAACTGGCCTAAACACTTTGTTAACATTTTTCGAACTTGCTGGTATTCCAACGGGTGCAGCGGTAAGAAGTATTCACGTCGAACATTGCTGAAAGAGAAGAATCAAGAAGATGCTTATACCTGCTCCTGCCCCCTTCTGCACCAATGCTGATGATGTAGTAAATATAGAGACTATAAAATTGCCTAGAAAGAGTTGCTGTAAAAGATGTATGCTAATTATCACAATATTCATGTGCATTATGAGTATACTTGCACCAATATCAGTAGTCCTGGTATATGGTATTTAGAGGGAATACATCCATTAGGTGTATTTTAGCCTATAAGTAATGGTTCTGCCACCGAAAGCCCAGCCCATGTAGTCTCTTATACTTTGTCCCCAATGGAAGAAAGACACAGGGAAGGTTATGGAAATAACACGTTACTTTTGATAATGAACATGACACACTCAATCCTGAACAAAAACAATTGTTGGGTATGCACGCATTTACCACAACATGGTGGAAAGGGAATAGGTTGGTATGTGCAGCCATTGCCACTAAGTTCTGCATGTTATGCATAATTAAGCGCACTATATCATGGGAAATGGAATAAGAGTGAAACGGGTCGATTATATAGGACCAACATGGATGAATTTGAAAAGGTAGTAATGCAACCTGTAGGTTGTTCCATATTTAACATAGCAAGGGTAATCAAGCCAGTAGTAATGCCACAAGATAGACTGTACGTGCCCTATAAATCATCTGTAATAACGTTTCACATGAACTCACTAGGGAATAAAGAGAAGTGCCCCCCTCGTATACAAAAGAAAGGCTCCTATTCAGTAGGGACATTCAATAGGTGCATGAATATTGCAATCCTCGAGAGAGAGGAAGAACCAGTGTATGTAGGTGATCCTGTCTATTTCGTATGTGGTGAAAAAGCTTATCCCTGGTTGCCTAGAAATTGGGGAGGCAATTGTTACTTAGGGATTCTTTTCCCAGGGGTATTCCTTTCAAAAACGTCAGACATAGCAAAATTATCTAGATCAAGGCCACGACGAGATGAGGAAGGAGGTTTAATTGCAGAAGATATAGTGAAATCATTCATACCATTTTGGGGTCAAGCAATACATTTATATAATATAATATAAGACAATTGTCCAAAACTTTAGAAAAAACAAAAAATGGAACAATGGATATATTGTGTAATATGACTCTGGAAGAAAAGGCAATTAGATTAATGAGACTCCAAAATAGAATGGCTCTTGACATAGTTTTGGCTGACTGTGGAGGAGTTTGCAAAATCGTGGGGTCATCGTGCTGCGTATTTGTAAGTGACTCCTCCCCTACGATTTTTGAGGCAATAAAGAAGTTACACGTCCTGAGCTCTGACCTCCATCCCCCAGCAGGTAGTTGGGAACTGAACATAAGCTCCTGGTTTTGGGAATTATTACGCTCATGGGGATGGAAATTAGTTGCAATTTTAGCAGCAGTCTTCAGAATCTTCCTTACATGTTGTTGTTGCATACATTGTCTACCAATACTTTGCACTGAAGTAAGTGATGAATGCATACACATGGGGATACAAAAAAGAACTCCCAAAGTCAATACAATCACAAACCACGAAATGCAGTCTGTGAAAGAATTCATGTCTATTAATATTGATCATTATGATGACGATTACAGCAGTATGCAGAGTTCAGAATCAGATACATGGTCAGAGGAAGACGCGATGTATGGTTGATGCGTTTGGCTTACGGCCAAGAGGAGGGTTTGTTAGTCTAGAAAATACCCTACCATAGCATAAACGGTATATTATGCTGGCGGAAAACCAACCGTATCATATGTCCAGCATTGTCAGTACAGAATCGTCAGCATAATCAGAGAGCGTCCATTTTGTAACAATAGAATTTGCCATTTTGCAATTTTGCTTTTCTTTGCTTTTCTGTTCTAATGCGTTGCTAAAAGTGAACTCTATTTCGTTCTGTTCATGCACAGAGCAAGGCCACAAGTTACATGCTGAGAGACTAGCCCAGACAGCCCAGACAGCAATACACTGTTTTCCTCCCTCACAAGTCCTTCGAAGTAAGCAGAAAGGCATTTAATCACCAAGCAGGTGCCAACTAGTCTTGCTGAAATTGCAGAAATTGTAGAAATAGACAGTTGATGACTTGAATTATACTCTCCTTCACGGCCCCCCTTTCCATGGGCCTCTTTAGATCGAGCCGACCTCTAGCTCACAAATAGAAACCAAGAGTTAGTAGGGCTTGGAATGTGTCCCTCCTACGAACACAGCTTGCTTGCAGAACAAAGCCACCATGTTCATGGTAACAAAAAATAGTGTCTGCACCTTCGCAGATTGCAACTGTTGCTGAATAAATGTCTTTTAAGGTGTCATATACGTCATAATTGTCAATCACTGATCCCTTGCTAAAGAAGATACATTATGGGCGGTTTTGGATGTGTCACGACTGATAATATGATGGTCTGTTTGTATATATGTAACTGATGTAAAAGGTTCACTCTCTTGCGTCCCACGAGGTCTGGGTAACACACGTTGCGGGATGTGAGATCTGGTCGGCCGACTGAGACTATTTGCTTTGCAATAAACTCTAGATTTTGGGAATTGAACCTTGTGTCTGGCGTATTAGTTCATGTGTGGTGATTGTGCCTTGTTTCCATGCATGAGGGTCCCCCAGGGGAGTTAGTAAGGCTAACCCGACGGAACAAGGACGTACTAAATTGTACATCAAGGGCTAAATCAGCATAGCGTCCAAATCCATTCAAGTGTCTCTTAATCCAATCCAGCAGACGTGTATTGTTATCCTGATGTTCTAGTAATGATGAAGTGTTGCACTGTGAGGGTGAAGAGGGTTGGTCCATGTCCAAGTACCAAGTACCAAGCAATGTCGCCAGAACAGATAAGGAGAGGCCGTCAGGAGACCAGGGACGTTCCGTGTTCAAATACCGAGTTATCTTGCAAGGTCAGACAAGGAGCAGACAGTCAGGAAGCCAGGGACGTCCCGTGATCAGAACCCGAAGGAGTTCAGCTGGTCTGCCAATGAGCAAGGAAGTCTGTGGTGGGTCCTCAAATAGCTGGACGTAACCGGAGCAGAAGGTATCCGGAAAATTATGCAGGACAAAAGTAAGTCGCAGGTACAGAAAGGTAACACAACTTCAATCAGAAGTGCTGTAACAGCGTTTCTGAACCATGAATATAGACCGAGGAGTGGTCATGTGATCGCGTGGACAACGTTATTACCCAGGCGACTGGGCTCACCCAGAAGGAGATGCGCATGCGCAGTTGTCCCGGCTTAAGTCCGTTTTCTGGACAATGGAGCGCAACGCTTTCTGTGATGGTGCGCACAAAGCTGTAACAACCACCATGGCAGTTGCCACGATCTTGCTCGTGGTAAGTGGTTATTGGGGAAACCACGCTGTGAGAATTGAAAGCCCTTGGCAACCATGACACATGGGCTTCTCAGGTTGGGAGATTATAAAAAGCCCCAGGTGGGCTTTCATAAGTACCAGGGTACTACAATGAATGATTTCATTATTAGACGGTGGCAGGATCTTGCATGGAGAAAAACCTATGACCACATATTTGTTGCATTCATCGATCCCTCTGCTGCTTTTGACTCGGTCAATAGGAATTTGACATGGCATAAGCTAGCTAGCTGGTGGATCCCACAAGGATTATTGAAGTTGCTTGTTATGTTGCACTATAACTCAAATGTACAAGTCCGGCTGAATAACCAAGGCTCATTGTCAGGAAGATCCATACGGATAGATGACTGAGGCAGGGTTGCATTTTGGCTCCCTGCCTCTTTAACTTGTATCTGTAGGATTTGGAAGAAAAATTCTTTGGCTGCATTTGCTTCTCCAAAGATTACTATATTTAAATATTATTGGACGGCATACACCAATGATATTATGTTTTTCGATTGCACTCAGCATTGCCTACAAGATTTGAGTACGACATTCTCCATTCATGCTAAAAAAGCAATATATATTAATTCAGAGAAAACCAAGATTATGGATTTTACTACTTTCACTGTAAAGGTGACGCATTCTTGGTATATGAATCAAGAGAAACTCCAGGCTACAGATCGATTTATTTACCTGGGTTTCCCTATATTTAATAAACCCTCGAAACTACGGGTAATGGAGTATTTAAAACATAAGGCGGAAGGTCTGGGATCTTAGATGAGTGCCATATACAAAACATATGGTAAATTCTCAATCCAACTTCTAGTGCACTTTTATGAGGGTGAAGTGGTGCGAATCTGATCTATGGAATTGAAATTATGCAACCTTGGGTGGTTGAGAAACTTCAGCATTTTGGAGCTTTAATTTCGAGGAAGGCAGTGAATCTCCCGAATTGTGTGCCGTTGGCCTTCATTAGGTATGAATTGGGTTTGTTTTTCTTATCAATTAGAGTTAAGTGGAGGCATATGTCTTTGATGTGTAAATGCCATACTCCACCTGCACATTCTTCATATGAAGATATGGGTCAATTAATGGAGAGAGGCATGAATCAAACTGTATTGCAATATGTTAAAATATGTACTGAAATTATGGAGCAATTGGGTTTTTCTTTTGATGATCTAGTAATTAAACTCACAAAGATTAAAGAAGCCATGTATAGGGATGATTGGAGGCAGATATTAGAAGCCATGCATGACTATAGCTCTATGAACCATTTACAGTATGAAATTAAAAGGGCCGGAATATTGCCGTCATACATACGGTTATTGCTAAATAAGAAGAGCCAGGAAGTTTTTATGAGGTTACGCCTTAATATTTTACCTACTTGTGAGGTGCTGGTTAAAAGAAAGAATTTAGCCAGAGACATGATTACATCTAGATACTGTAATGATATAAATAGCATAGAAATTTTAAAACATATTGTTATTATTTGTCTGGCCCTTCGTTACAAGCGTATGTTATATTTTAGGCATTTTATATATAGGCCCGATTTGATTGACTGTGACTCCTTGTGGTTCTACCTGTTGGCTGGTCATTTGAATCAAATAATTTACTTGCTTTAAAATTTCATGAATTCTATTACATTTTATGGTGATGGTTTTAGATAGGTATTTATGAAATTGGTATTTTAGGTATTGGTGTGGACTTATGCAATGAAGTGGGATTTTTTCTATACGTCATTTTGTGCTGCATTGTTAATTTGTAATCTTTTTAAAATCATAATATGTGTAATAATACGTGAAATTATATGTATTTAACCAATGCAATTGTTACGCTCACCTGGTATCCACAGGGACACCACCCAGCCCTGGTTGGATGATTTGCACTCTCGAACCCTCTCCCGGTCCCTTGGTAAGGCCTCTTGTTAAAGATGGGTCTGCAATATAGGAGAGTTGGATTCAATACCAGATTGTCTTTATGTTTTCCCACCTCCCTTGGCCTCAACTCCTTCTTCCCCCTTGGGCCCTCTCCTCACCTTAATATTGTAAAAGGCAGATTCTCCGTCCTGCTCCTAATGGCAGGGACGCGTATATGTGGGCGGCGAACAGCGAGCAAGTTACTTCACCAGTGCATGTCCCCCTGTGGGAATCCAGACCTGCTGCAACTCCATAGGTTTGCTGCTTTACAGTCTTTATATGCAGTCCTTATGTTCCTCTTAGTTAGAATAATAAGGTCTTGATTCTTTCCTTTTAGGTATGGAAAGCTATTTTGGTGTTGTCATGCAGTTTGAAGATGAGCATGGGCCGGTAGGCGAAAGCGCGGTGTGCGCGATGCTGTCTGGTGTGTAATGCGCGATGCGCTGCGCTGTTTCGCTTTTTATATTGCTAACCTGTGTCTTTTCTCTCCTTGCAGGTTGCGATGTTCCTCGCAGAGAGCCGTAATGTTCCAGCAATGATACTGACCAGGAGATGACTACCCAGGTAAGAATTGTGTGGCTTTCTTCATTCAGGAAGAAACGTGAGTAAACGCTTACTAATGCTGTCTTTCTTGCTGTAAGACCTCCTCTTTCCAGGTTATGGTATTCCAGGATGCATGTGGTGCCGGATGATGGAGTTCGTACCTTCAGGTGAGTGGAACTGAAGTCGGCGATGGAATGAAGACAGGATGCTGTTCCAGGTAAGTTTCATAGTGTTCTTTCTCTCTCTGCAGGTCCTTGGTTTCAGGTAATCTGGCATCAAAGAACTGGACACGGGGAGCGGTATGCTGCCCACAGCAGAATAACGCAAAGCATGTTCTGCTGTTTGGGTGTGGTTTAAATAGTCTCAGGTAAAGTAGTCCAGGTAAAATAGTCCCAGGCCTGCCACACCCAAAGTAGTCCAGGTAAAGTAGTCCCAGGCCTGCCACACCCAAAAGACTAGTCCGCATAGCTCAGTTCCTTGTAACTGAGCTATGTGTTTGCCTCCATGTTGGCTGAACCCCCCCAAGTTAAATAGTCCCAAGTAAATGGTCCCATTCTAATGTTGGTCTTCATGATGGTTATGAGCCTGGCGCCAAAGGACTGACTCCAAGAGAGTCTTGGATGAGGTTTTAAGGCCTTTGACCTGGCCCTTACTGGAAGGCTGACTTGCCAGTGAGGGCCAGGGGCAAGGGTCATGACAGCAATGACTCCTTTGCCACTGGAACTTTACCTCCCCCATTAAGCACTCTCTTGTGCACACCCTTCTAAAGAAGCCCTTTACCGATCCTTCCTCTCCGGCTAACTATCACCCGATCTCCATCACTCCTTTCCTGGGCAAACTCTTGGAAAAGCTGGCCATATCCCAGGTTAATCTACATACCGAATTGCTTGGTTACCTCCATGACCACCAGTCTGGCTTCAGAGCAGCCAGAAGCACAGTAACTGCTCTCCTGAACACCTGTCAAGACATGCTCTCCAATCTTGACTCTATTCTCCCTTCTGTCCTCATTCTCGTTGATCTATACTCTGCTTTTTACATGGTCAACCATGCCATCATGCTCAATCACCTCTGCAGCATCCTTGGGATTACTAATCAGGCCGTGGCCTGGTTGATCTCCTTTCTCACCGACCGACCCTCTCAGGTCCAACTGGGGTATTTCCTCTCTTCTATCTCTCTCTCTACTTGTGGTGTTCCTCATGGGTCTGCCCTCTCTCCCTGGCTCTTCAACCACTACCTGACACCTCTTGTTCACTGCATCGCTACTTTCTGCTCCAATTTTCAATGTTATGCGGATGACACTCCGCTCCCTTTCAGGCTCCCCTCAGCTTCTTCTCTCATACTTATTTATTTATTATTTAATATGCATACAGCCAACAAAGTCTTTACATATATATAACATCAAACACAGCTAAAGTAAAAGAATAACAACATATTAAAACACAGCTCTCTTAATACTACTTTACAACTTAAAATGGGCTATTAATAAAATATACCACCAGACAACTGGTTCAATACATGCATACAATATTCATAAATGTTCATCATATGGAACATAAGATGAACATTATTGTCTTTTAAAAGATTTTCCCACAATTCATCCATATTTTCGAGGATGCAGGCATTATCATAAGCTTTCAAGAATGTTAGTCTTAATGTATGAATACTCTCACAATGACAAATGATGTGTTCAACTGTTTCGATAGAACGGGTCCCAAATAATCTGCACCACCTATTAGTTTGTGGTATTCCGCATCTAGCCCCCCTTATTTCAAGAGTATCAACCTGATTAAATTTAAATAACAGATATCGGGTCTCATTACATGGATGGCGCTAAGGGAATACCGGCACCGGTAAGGGCACCAGTGCCGGTAATCCCTTAGCGCCATACTACGAGGTCCCTCACCAGGTCCCGTCCTTAACGTGTGGCCAGATCACACGTTAAGGATGGGACCCGCTGAGGGACTTCAGGGCAAATAACGGTACCGCTAATAGCGGTACCATTATTTGTTCCTTCCCCATTCCCATTGAGCCCTATGGGGGCTCAAATGGGGAAGGGCCTTGGTGAATGGGGAATTACTGCCCCGCCAACCTTGGAATGGGGCGGTTATTTCCCCATTCACAAAGGCGGAATCGGTAAGATACCGGCGGCAACCATGGCGCTAATAGCGCCATGGTTACCGCCGTCCATGTAATGAGGCCCATCGTCTTGTAGTTTGGTTATCTGTAAAGGCAGACACGTATTTAGGTGGACCTGAGTAACTCAACCACTGTTGCATAAACATTCCACTGTTCGCCTTGGTAGCTAAGTGTACCATATCCCTCTCTTTTCCGGTCTCATGTAAGACATGTTTCAAGTGGGTTTTGGTTCTAGCATGTGTGTATTCAAGCCAATCTAGTGCTTTCTCCTTAGCCCACTTGTAATAAATCGATCTCATATATCCCAAGGCACTAAGTACAGTATAATTATCAATATCAGTAAAGGTTCTCATTAAATCAACAATGGATAGAGCATTATCTAGCATATATATCTTGACATATAGCATGGTGACTTTGTACTCCATATTGTCGCCTATGCGTATCATGTTACATTCAATAATAGATACTCAATAATAAGAGATTTAGGCATTCTAAAAAGGATTTTCAGAATGTTGCCTTCAAATCTATTCAACTCCACTTTAAAATTCTTCTCCCAAATCTCTGGAGCATATAACAGACAGGGGACAACATTAGCAGAATAAAGCAATAATATAGTCTTGAGCGAGTATGTGAAGCAATAAAATGACATCGTGATTTTCATGCATTTCATTTTGATATCGGCCCATTGTTGTTTCCAGGTCAATTTCTACTCAATAACGACCCTGAGGTATCTATAACTGTCTACCAGTTCGATGGACCATCTCAAATTATTTAGACTTTGTCGTTTTGTTTTTCCCATAAAGGCAATGATTTTCATCTTGTGAAGATTATTTTTTAGGCCATTCTCAGTTGCAAACTTCTCAAGTGCCATTAGTTTATGCTGGAGGCCTCTTGGTGTATAGGCCAACAACAAAAGGTCATCTGCATAACCCAGCCATCCAAGTTTAAGGAAGCCTATTTTGATGTCATCAGACAAGATAGCATTCAGTGCCAATGGGAGATCTGCCAGACATAAATTAAAAAGAGTAGCAGCTAGGATGCAGCCCTGTTTGACACCTTGACTGGCTGGGATCAAATGCAAGACTTTGCCTTTACCATCCAGCCTTACTCTGACAGAAGTGTTGGCATCCAGTAATCTAATCATGGAGAGCAGACCAGCCGGAATACCCCATTGATTACGTTTATTCCACAGTTTGTTTCTCATTCTTGTGTCAAAGGCGGCGCTAAAGTCGATGAATGCGCCATAGACTGGAAGCTGTTGCCTGTACCACTCATATTCTATAGCTGACACTAGTATGGTGATATTTTGGACTGTGGATGATTTAGAGCGAAAACCTGATTGATTAGGGGGGAGAATCTTGTGATCTACAATCCCTTGATTTAATTCTTGAAGTAAGACTTTGGCAAATGTTTTGGCTGGAATATCCAGCATCGCTAGCATGTGATGATAGTTGGAGAGGTCCTTCTAACAGCCCTTTTTGTGGATAAGCAAAACCGAGCTCTTTTGCCATGATTTGGGGACCTGACCATATTTGCCTTTCCATCTAAATAATAAATAGAGGGCGGAGGGCCATTTTTCTGGGTATAATCTAACTAAAGCATAACAGGTGCCATCTGAGCCTATTGCTCGTTAAGATGGTAATTTTTTTTAAAACAACTTTATTTGTTTCGGTTACAGCATATAAGGTCAGTTAAGAACACAAGAGCAACCCGCCTTTCATTTGACATCAAGAGGATACATTTAACCATTTCCCCCTTCAGTCCCCATTGTGATCACCCCCATGGTTCGTGAGTCGTTGATGTCCACAGGCGGCATGGGGGCCTCTGGGAATCGGCTATGGTATTCCAGCTCTGGGGCCCAACAGTCAGTAAAGCGATGCAGAGCTCCTTCTTTTGCTGCCATGACTTTCTCGCCCACCAGGACTTCCCAAACTTTTATCCACCAGAGGAGTAAGAGGGGGCACTCATATGCCTTCCTTTTGTGGGCCACTCTTATCTTCGCCATCAGTAGCAGGTGTGTGAGCAGTTTGGCAGTGCGCCCTGTTTTGGGGTAACAGTCTGGACTCGCTACTCCCAGGATGATCACCTCTGGATCCATGAGCAGCTTGCGCTGAGTTATGTCCTCAATAATGTGTATGATCTCTGTCCAGAAGGCCCGCACCATTGGGCACCCGCACCACATATGGAAGAAGATCCCCCGTGCACCACAACACCTCCAACAGCTCGGGTATATGGGTGTATGGCAGTGGTGCAGGTGTTCTGGGGAGTAATACGCAAGGTGCTGAAAAAGTAAGTTATATGGATTGGACTGCATGGACGTGGGCGCAGGTTTGTAATGCATCTGGAGGTTGGGTTGATCCGTGTCCATATCTACACCAGTGTCTGGTTCTCGATGGGGTGCCCTAGGTTTGCCTCCCACCTGGCCATGTCCCGAGGTCTGACCGTTAGCGTGTCTTCTTGAAGGAGTCGGTACAACCTTGTGATCTGCCCCTGGCGTGAGCCTTCCTGGAGCGCATGCTCAAGAGGATGTGAGTCCCTTGTGGCCCCCTGTTGGACCGCTGGCTGCGAGGTCCAGTGCCTAATCTGGGCATATGTGAATCTCTCCTTCTCCGCCAGAAGAAAGCGGCTCTTGCATTCCTGGAAGGTGAGTTGGGTGCTGCCCTCATAGAGTTGTGAGAGGGTCTGAAGGCCTCCTCTAGACCATCTGCTAAAATTTGCCGTATCCATTCAGGGAGAGAAATCTGGATTCCGGAGGACCGGGGAGAGTGGGCTTGGGCCCTTAGGTAGCTTCCTCCTGTGCCGGCCAATGACCATGCTTCCAAGGTTGCTTTGGTGGACGATAGCATCGTTGGCCAACGACTGCGAGTAACGCCTGTGATATGTAACAGGGTGCTTAGCTGAAGCGGGCTTTTGGCTTGTTCGATGTGTGTCCATTTCAGGGTAGTTATTTGTTCCGCTCAGGCCAAGGTACTTGAGAGCTGAGCTGCTATGAAATAGTTCATGAGGTTGGGAAGACCCATGCCTCCCCACTTGGCTGCTCCCGTCATGGCTCTCAACGGGATTCTGGCCCTGCGCCCCTTCCAGACGAATTTTGAGAGTTTCTTCTGTAGCTGCCTCAAGGGTTATTTCAGGGGGGGAACTGTCATGGTATAGCATAAGAATAGGAGTCTAGGGAGGAGGTTCATCCTGCATGCTGTAACCTGGCCCAGGAGAGAGATTTCTTGGCCGTCCCAGCGCTTCAAGTCATTCTCCAGTTCCCTAAATAGAGGGGGGAAGTTTGCTGCATACAACTGTTTTGGGTCGGCTGTAAGACGAATCCCCATCTAGACCGAGGACGTGGTGCTCCATGACAGTGGGCAGTGCATCTGGAGCGTTGTCATGAAGGGCGCATCCAAGTTAATCCCCGGTGCCTCCGATTTAGAGTAGTTTACCTTGAATCCAGCCACTTGTTTGAAGGCTTTCAGCTTATCCAGGACGGCGGGAAGAGAGGACTGACAGTTGGTGATGGAGATCATCACATCATACAGGGAGATCTTAAGCTGCTCGCCGTTTATGTCCAGCCCAGCTATCTTGTCATTCAAGCGGGTCCTTTGGGCAAACGGTTCCATTACAAGGGCGAAGATCAGCGGGGAGAGGGGGCAGCCCTGCCTTGTCCCGCATGAGATCGGGGTTGAGGTCTTTCGGCTCAATCTCAGTGACGTCCTTGGGGCTTGGCAATTGTATTTTTGTATTTGTATTTTATTGAATTTATATAGCCCTTTAATCCAAAGTGCTTTACATGAGAACAACCAAAAATACAACAAGCATAAGATGGCAATTGAATCACAACTCAAAAACAGTATAAGGAACAATTTACAATAATGCTGAGGTGAAGAGGGAGTAGGGAGGAGCAGTTGTGTGCCAGGGAATGGTAGGTTTTAGTGGAGGTAAGAGCGGAAGTAAGAGGGAAGGCAAGAAGGTGTGAGGAAGATGAAAGGAAAGAGTAAGGGTAGATGAGAGCGGGGGTGGGGAAGAAGGAGGTAGAAAGGATGGAGAGGGTAAGGAAGAGCAGGAGTAAGAGGTGAGGAATGAGGGGGAGGGAGAAGAAGAAGAGGAAGCGAAGGGTGTTGTGGAGCGGAGTGAAAAAGATAAGATTTTAGAAAAGAGTGAAAGGAAGGGTAGGAGGGAGAAGAGCGGATGTGGAAGGGAAGGCGGTTCCAGTGGAAGGGAGCGAGGAGTTGGAAAGAGCGGAAGCGGAAGGGGGCGCAGGGTGGTGGAGGAGAGAGTAGGAAAAGATTAGCAGAGCGGAGAGAACAAGAAGGGGTATAGAAAGTAAGAAGGGAGGAGAGGTGGGGGGAAGACCATAGAGGGATTTGAAAACAAGACAGGGGAACTTGAATTTGAGCTGGGAGTGAAAAGAGAGCCAACCTAGAGAGGTGGGAGAAGAGGAGATGGATTCAAGAGGTGAGAGAAAGCAGAGGGAGCGGATGGTAGAGTGGTAGACAGATTTCAGTGGGGAGAGATGAGAGGAGGGGAGTCCAACGAGAAGGGAGGAACAGTAGAATAGTCTGGACAAGATGAGGGAGGTGATTGAGAGTTTAGTAGCGTGAAAGGTAAGGAGGGGTCAAATTTATGAGTTAGGGAGGGGCGTGGAACGGCCACCCGCGGTTAGGAGGATTACGAGCAGAGGGCAGAGAGCAGCCCCTGCAGTTGCAGAGGTGGAATATGGGGAGGGTTTATGAACGGCCCCTCCATGAACTTGGCAAGGACATTCTAGAGGGCACAGCACAGCCCCTAGCGGGGAAGACCACAGGGTGGAGGAGAAGACACCTCGCCCGAGAGAAGAGGACCAGGAAGTGAATACTGCGGCCCCACCGAGAAGTGATTGAGGGAGTGGCTGGGCGGACGTCCCGGGCTCACAAGAGGAGGATCTGCCCGGCCCAAGCATGCATTCGCAACAACAATGGTATTACTTGGGTGATGATGAAGGGATGGAAGAATATGTGGGGCAGTGGGAGGAGGAAGGGTACAGTGCTGTAAGGAGGAGGGGGAGGGCGAGCAGGGTCCTTAGGTGGAATTGTGAATGACAGGAGCAAGGGGTTTGGGGGGCAAGAGGTCGGGGGGAATAATGGGCAGGGTGAGACTGATGACATGTTTTGTCCCCGCAGCAGGAGCCCATTAAGGAAGGAGACGAGGAGCATCGGATAAATAGTCCATTACTGGGCCTTTATTGGTCACCCCGCCCTGAAAGGGGCGCGGGGGAGGCAAGGGTCAGCCAGAAGCAGCATGTTGGGCTTTCAATAAAGAAGCCTGCACGAGTATAATGTGCAAATTTACACACGAGTGCAGCAGGTGTGCGGATAGGAATCCGATGTTTTCAGGCAGGGGACAGAGGGAAAGGGTGAGGAGCAGGGCAAGGAGGTGGGGAGGAAGGACCATGGGGCAGTTAAGGTGGAGGGGTTTCATTGTGGGGCATCAGTTTATCGGAAAAGGAGGGGGGTGCAATGTTTGGGGGGAGGTTTTGGTGGGCGATCCCAAGGGTATAGGAGAGTGGTGAGGAGGAAGACGCTTAGGTAGGGTGGGGGACGGCTGCGGTGGGGATGTATTTGTGAAAAATGTTAGGGGGTGGTTGCCGTCGTTGGGAGGGCGTGGAAGACGGTGGCGAAGCCCTCTCGCTTGCCGCATGACAAGGTGAGCAAGCTTTGGGGGGACATGAGGGGGTTACAGTGGCACAGAGTAGATACGGAGAGAAGCACGGAGGTTAAGAGGATATTGCAACTTCGAGCGCATGGTAGTAGCCACGGTTCACAGGAGGGGCAGGAGATAGGGAACATGCTAGGGCGGGAATTGAGTACGCACAGCACTGGAGGAACTGGGCTTGTTGCATGGACGGGGTGCGGGAGCGCCCCTGGTGCAGCCGGATGAAGTGATGAGATATGACTGCATGGACGGGGTGCTTGAGGGCCCCTGGTGCAGGTGGGAAACATGGTGTAATGGACGCAAGGTGCTGAAAAAGTAAGTTATATGGATTGGACTGCATGGACGTGGGCGCAGGTTTGGCCCCTGGTGCAGTGGTGGAGAGGAGTAATGAGGAAAAGGGCCTGCATGGACGGGGGTGCACATGGGCCCCCGGTGCAGGGTGGGTGACACGGGTAATAGTAGGAAGGTGATGGAGGGTGGGGGCAAGGGTGAACAGGGGGTAAGAGGATAGAGGTGAAAGGGGGTTGGTGCATTGTTTAAATGATGGGTGTTAAGGTGCAATTTACAGGGGGACAGGTAGGAAAGGACTGGGGGGTGTTTCCGTAGTGGGAATAAGGAGGTGGTCAGATGAGGATGGGTTGTCTGAGGAAGGTTTGGGGAGCAGCGGGGGAAACGGAGTAGGAGTTTGGAACTCATTGGTTTAGGAGGGGTGCAGCATCTGAAGGTAGTGGGTTGGGCTTATCCGAGGAAGGTGAAAAGTTTGGGTCGGTGCAGGTCTGAGAGGTACAAGGGGGCTATTAGGGACTTGGGTAAAGGGGCGATTTTAAATATGGTCGGGGTCTAGGGGAGGGCTGAATGTGGTGGGGTGGTCGTGACTGGAAAGTGACATTGTAATTTATTTTTCAGATGCTGCGCGGAGGCCGGGGGAGATGCAGTAGATTTGGTTTGTGGGCCACTCTATTGCCAAGTGGGCGGGAAGGAGGTAGAGAAAAGAGTTTTTGGCAGGAAATTGGGTTGCAGTTATAGAGTGGCATTGGTAAGGTGGTCCGGTTTAGGGGGGTTTCGCTGGGATCAGCTGCTGCCTATGTTGGCGGGGCTGTAGGAATGCTATGCGTCTCCAGAGGGGGTGTTAATTATGCAGGGGAAAATTACCTAGTAAGAGACACAAGTGGGGCTCTTCTTAGAAAAATTTACAGGGAGTTGGCTTGGGTCTGGGAAATGTGGCCCAAAGCACATGTAGTTTGGACTGAGCTGTTGCCGCGGAGAGTTTTGAGGGGAGCGAGAAGTGAGGGAGCAGTAGAGCAAGCAAGGAAGGGAATAAAGAGAGAAATGGAAAATGTTGTGCCTCGGCGGCGATGAAGGTTTTAGAGCACAAAGAAATAGTTTATTAGGGTTTTAAGATTATCAGGGAGGTTGGCGTTCACCTGTCAATTTTCGGGAGTAGTTATTACCTGGCGGATTTTGACCTTGCAGGTGGAAGAGATAGTAAGGAGTTGGAAGTAGAAAGAGGTGGTGGGGTGGGGCAGAAAGAACACCTCGGTGGAGGGTTTTTCTGTTGCCGGGGACATGGCCCCTTTAGATGAGGAGGGAGTGAAGCACAATGGGGGAATAGCGCGGGAAAGGATGGGGTGGTGCTGTTTGTAAAAACTGGCTACCCCGGGGGAACAGGTTTTGAAGATGGAGGGGCATGGCCCCGGGGAGAAAGCGGGATGCCTTGAGAAGATGGTAAGGAGACGGTAGGGACCAAGGGATAGGTAGGGAGGAAGTGGATCTAATTAATTGTTTATTTGTTGGGGGCGAAATGAAAGTGTTGAATTATTAAATTGGTTGTTAAAACATTTGTGTTAGTCTGTAAGGCCAAGGTGCCAGGTTAGTGGTTATTTGTGAGCTTTGGCCTGTCACATTAAAGCAACCTTTTCACATTAGAGCAACCTTTTCACATTAAAGCGACATTAAAGCGCCCCTCCCTAACCTATCCCTAATTTAGCAAATAATTGGCTAACAGCATCCTGCGGAATGAGGGGCCAAATTGGAATGTCTCCAGCGTGAGTCACATAAAGTTCCAATCCACCGTGTCAAATGCTTTAATGGCATCCAGGATCAGGATTGCTTGACCCTGCCGATTTTGGGTGGTCACCTCAATGAGATTGAGGGCTCAGCGATTGTTGTCCCCTGTGCTTCTCCCTCTGATGAATCCTGCTTGTTCCTGGTCTATGATGGATGGTAGGACCAGAGCCAGCCTATTTGCCAGTGTTTGCGTCCACATTAAGGAGAGATATAGGCCTATATGATGAGGACTCCTTCGGGTCCTTGCTGGGTTTCAGGAGCATGATTCTAGTGGACTCCTGCATAGAGGGGGTTATGGTGCCTGTGTCACGGAATGAGTTAAAGAGCTCTGTCATTGGGCCCAGGAGAAGGGGGCAAAAGAGTTTATAAAACTTAGGCAGGCGGGAAGCCGCCTGGTCCTGTGGCCCTGGGTTTTAGATTTTTAAGCACTTCCTCCATCTCTTCAGCCATGATAGGGTCCTCCAGGGAGGATCTGTCTGTTTCCGAAAGGTGCAGAAGTCTGGCACCTGTCATAAATTGTTCCTGTTGTGCTTGTGGGTGAGTGGAAGAGTTTAGTGTGTTGGCCAGCTGGGCTGCCGCTACCCGTAGTTTCACCTCTTCTCCATACAGAGTCAGGCCCTCCGGGCTCTTAAGAGCGGTGATGTGGTTTGGCTAGTGGGTTCTGGCTACCTTGCTTGCCAGGAATCTGTTAGCTTAATCAGGGCCTGGGCGTTGTCCTCTGCATAGTGAGCTACAAGGTTCGTGCGGGCCAGCCTCACATGTTTGGCAGCTTTAGGTGACCATTTCTTCTTTTGAATTGCCTCTGCCTCTGCCTTCTCTTTCTCCAGATGGTCCTTTCTTGCGGCTCATCTTTTCCTATATGCAGCAGCCTAGGCTACTAGTTCCCCCCTGATTACCGCCTTCATGGCTTCCCATCTTGTTGCTATGGAGGTGAGATCTGGTGGGTTTTCCTTAAAGTAGTTATGGATCGCCTTAGTTATGGCGTCCCGCACTGCCATGTCATGTAACATCGGTTTGTAGAGGGCCCAGCGAAGCCTCTCCGGGGGGCCCGGGTCAAAGATCCTGGCAGTTAATAGTATTGGAGCATGGTCAGACAGGACCTTCATGCCGATCTCCACCCCGTCCGTAAACATTAGGAGTTGTGAGCTTGCTAGAATCAGATCTATGCGGGATTGAGGAGCGGTGGACATGCAAGAAGAATGAAAAGTCTCGTGTCCCGGTGAATGACCCTTCAGGTCTCCACGACTCCCTGGGTTCTAGATAGATGACAAAGGCCTAATGCGATTTTGAAGTCTCTGGGTGTCGGGGCGCCCAATTTCTCCCATTGAAGTCGGCAAGGAAGGCCTCTTGGCCGTTGGTCGGTGCGCAAACGGCAATCAGCGTCTGGAGTTGCCATAAAGATCTCCCTTCACCACCACATATCTGCCGTCCGGGCCTCACAGGGTCCTCCTTTCCTTGAAGGGGGTGCCTTTCGCAAGTAGGATCGCCGTGCCCCATCTTTTACTGTTTCTTCACGCCAGGTATTGTACTGGGAAAGCCTGTCCTCGAAGCCTTGGCAAGTCTTCTGTCAGCAAATGTGTCTCCTGGAGGATCGCCACTGAGGCCTGAAGGTCTTGCAGGCGCCTAAGGTGGATTTGTGCTTTTCAGGGGAGTTCAGGCCTCTGACGTTCAGTGAGATGTAGCGCAGCTTGATATGTGGTGCATTGGGGGAACCTGGCTGTCCTCCTTCAGCAGTCAAGTGGGGGGGCAAGCTACCAGGGGGGGTTGTCTTCCAGTGTTAGGCTGTGAACATTGGTCTGTTTCAACCAGGTTTTAATTTTATCAAAACCAGGGCCAAACGTGGCCCGACATCCAGTGGGGCCAAAAAGGGGCCCAACCAAAAAAAGAACCAAAAACCAAAAGTCAACCAAACTAGGCCCAGCGGGCCTCAGGCCGGAGTGACTGTTCATGCACTAGGCTGGGGCATTTCATGGGACGCCCGGGCGCCAAGAGCATAAGTTCTGGCACAGAGATCTAGCAGCTTCTCGTTAGTTGTGTGTGGCAGGCGACTTTCCTCCCCTAGGGACTTTCATCCAGCGACCTTGGCGTTGAGCTACGTGCCTTGTCTGGGTACGAAGTCGTCAAATCCTCGTCAGGAGTCAAGGGATCCCCACCCATTCCAGAGAATGAATCACCCTAGCCTGTCCTTCGAATGAGAATTGGAGCAAGGCCGGGAAGAGGCACCGATATTTGCTCTTTTGGTCCTGTAGAAAGACGGCCAGGGGTCGCAAGGCTCTCTGACGTTAGACTGTGGAGGGGGCTAGGTCCTGGTAGAGTTGTATAGCGGCTCCTTCGTATGTCAGGTCTCCCTGTGGGTGACTGGCGGCCATGATCTCTTGCTTTGTAGTAAAAAAGGTAACCCTGGTGAGCACCCGTGGGGCCTCAGATGCAGAGGTGCCTCTGCGGCCTGGCCGTCTATGGGTACAAACTAACATCAGTAGCGATCTATCGCAGTCCGGGAGGAGAGTTTGGAAAAGGTCGCTGATGTAGGCCGGTAGGGTTTGGTCTGATATTGAGGTGGGGACCCCTCTAATGCGAATGCTGTTTCTGCACGACATGTTTTCCAAGTCTTCCTGCTTGCGATGCATATTTTCTGTGTTATTTTCCAGAGATTGGATTCTCTGCTGCAGCTCAGCAATCTGGGCCGAGTGTTCCAGGACTTGGTTTTCCATGTCGCCTACACTATGTTCCACCTCTTGCATTTGGTTGTCTAATCCCTCAATTTTAGTTGTGACCTCTGACATACAATTGCGGAACTGCATCTTGATGTCAGCTCGGAGGCCTTGGATATCGTCCTTCGTGGCCCATTGGCCCTGGGATCTTTCAGGCGACGAGGCCCGGGTTTGAATGGGGTCCGCCTTCTTGGATTTCTCTTGCAGATGTAACATGTTAGCTATGTTAACCGATCTCGGGCCCTTGTGCTTGGACATCCTGATTTAGTGGTCAGTGCTAGCCAGGGAAAGGTACTATCCCCGAAAGTGCTGAATAGCCGGCACCTGTTGCTGGGGAGGGTCTCCGTGGCTAGGGGGGTTGTCTATGTCTCTCTGTGTGGCTGTGTCTGGAGCAATGAGATGGGCTCCCTGCACGAGTTTGTGTGGTGGGGGGCTATCCGTTCTACCTCTGGGGGTGCCCGCTAGCAGAATGCAAGACCTTCCTTTGGCAGTGGGGCTGGTGCTGGCTCTGTCGGAGGGATAGTCGCCCAGTATGGCCAAGGGCGATGCCTATTCGGGGGACTGTCTAGCTGAGATGCCTGGGGAGGGGGCCACCGCACCTTGCAGCTGCTTCTTGGACTGTTGCTGGTCAATCCACATCATCTGGGCCTCCTGTGCGCTCCCCAGGGCCCGAGCCGGGTGTGCCTGAGAACCGCTGGGATGTCCGCTGTTTGTCGGACAGGCGTGCTGTGGGGGCGGGTGATGGGGGTTCTCCCTGCTTTATTTTTCTGGCCTGCCTCTCCTGCAGTGGGGTGTTGTAGATGGCTGCACTTCCCTTCTTCAGTGGACCTGTATGGCTGGAGTTGGGTATGTGCCGGTCTTCTCATACATCTGATTTTGTTGCGACGGGCTGCTCTGGCCTCAGCTTGCAGGATGGCGCCCTTCGCCGCAGGGCCACTCCGGATCCCTCTCAGAAGGTGTCGAGGCTGGTGAGCGCCCTCGCGGGATATTCCGGGTGGTGCAGGTAGGTGAAAGTTTATTCATAAGGCCTTGCCGCAGTGGGCGTATGAGGCTGAGGTGGTGCGTGGGCAGGGAGGGATATCCCTGTGTCCCCCTTAGATTCCTGGCGTTCAGGGCGAGAGGAGCTGAGGAAGAGCTAATGCGGCGGGGGCCTCTTACACTCTGGGGTTTCCGTCAGCTCTCCAGAGTTCCCCTTTTCTCCGGAGCTCCTGCGCTGCACGCCCCAGCCTGCGGACTGCTGGGCTGGCTAGAGAAAAACTGTAGCTCCTCAGGTGCCTTGGCGGCTGTCAGGTGGTCGCGAATGCTGCAGCCCATTCCGCTGGGGTTCAGGGGGTCCAATAGTCTTGCGGCGTATGCCGCTTTGATGCGAGGGTCAACTCCTCCCGCCGGCTCGGTGCTTTCAAGCGGTCGCCATCTTGGGTCCCGGACCTCGTTCTGCCGGCCAGATTTTCTCAAACTTCCCCGCTTCGATTTTAGTCTGCATTCGAACGGCGGCGTCAGAACGGGTTCAGCAACCCGCTAGGGTACCTCCGTGCCAGGAACAATGCTGTAGAACGGGCATATATTGGCCAGAGCCCGGGTGTCCCACAGAGCTTTTAGTGAGGTGTCTGCATCGTCGGTGCCTCAAGTCACGCCCCCAAGATGGTAACGTTTTAGTCAATGCTGTAAGCTCTTCGATGGTGTGACTTCCTGTCCATGAAGCCACGTTAGCCACTATTAGTTCCTCTGTAATATCTTGCGCACCTAAAGTCGTATTCACATGCACTATCCAGTCATGCTCGCAGACACTATTAATGGGCTGGGATTTATGTTTTGTACCATTTACCACAGCCCATATTTCTTGGTTATTGTTCGTTCTGGCAAAAAAGGCCACAGTCCACCACACTTCGTTGGCTGCATGCGTTCTATGATTACGTATACATTTTCGATTTTCCTTCTTTGCCATTTTAATTCTTAAAGGTGCATCAACTGTATCGGTCTTTTTATCGAATTAATGACTGATCTACGTTTTTTTTCTGCCTTAGTGGTTTCTGTAGGTGGTTGATATTCCATCTCTCACTGGTAGTGGTATATACATGTTCTGGCTTTAATTGCTGCTAGGACTTCTTCGAAAGCTTGTATCACAAGAGGGGCCTCATTTTCTACCAGCTAACACATAATATTTGAGTAACTCGTGAGCTCCTGCTCTGCGATTCTTATTCCCTTTTCCAATTTATTGGGGTTTCATTTTATTCGGTTACCTCCATTGTTTAGAAAAATGTTTCCATTAAGTTCATAATTACTATCTTCTTTACATTAACAGGAGGTACAGAGGAAGATGGTCACTTTCCTCGCGAATACCTACAGCCATGTCTAGCACAAATGTATTTGCACTATCATTGGTTATGATATAATCAATATAGGACATACTTCTTCCGTTAATTCTGGTCACACTTCTGCATGCGTCACTTGCACAGTTTCCATTCAGCATATTAAGATTGTAAGCTTGAATCAGGTGGGCCCTGCCTTTACCTTGACTAGTGGAAGAATTGGTCTGCAAAGGTCCCGAGTCATGTAACTCGCCATCGCATGGATAGCTACTGCAAATAATAGCATTAAAGTCACCTAGCAAAATAATGGGTGTCCCCGCATCACATTCATCTAGAATGCGGGATACCGTCTTGATATTGATTTTATTATACACTCCATTCGGTGGGTTGTATGATATGATATGGCATTTATAACGCACCTATACACAAGTGTTTCAAGAGTTTTGTATATGTTAACCACTAACAAAGGCAAGGTCTTTGTCTGATTGCATCTAATGAAGACTGCCAGGACCATATCTGTTGACCAAACCGTATCCTGAGCCACCCAGGGCTGTCTTATTGATGTCGTTTAGTGGCTAATCTTTTACCCATACTACGGCCATCAATATCGCAGAACTCCCATAGCCAGGTTTCTTGTAATGCCACCACAAAGAATAGTTGAATATTATCAAGAAGGCCATCTTCAGATGTAAAGTGAGAATTACCTCTAGTGTTCCAAGACATGATGACCTAATTGTCATCCATGTTGCTTGCCACACTGAGATTTGAAGGTGACCGAGAGCCATTGCCAATAGCCCGTGGGAGAATCTATATTTGGCTCACCAGCAAGATTCTTACTTTTAAGATCCCTCGATTCATTCCGTTTCTCAAGGCTCTGTTTTTTAGAGATGACATCCAGAGCAGCCTGCTCGGGCAGGCATGTGTTGGAGCCATTTTGAGCATGCTCATATTTTACCATGTTCATTAATATTTCTACACATGAGTAGGCGAGTTTACTAAATTCACTGTGGTGTAGTAAGATATAGTCAAGGATGGGCAGGGTTGCACACCATACATTCGTGGTTATCATCAAAGAGGCCACCAAAGGATCTACAATTAGGAAATCTTTGGAGGTAACCATTGTTAACAGTACTATGGAGTGGCACAGCTCGATAATAAGTCAGTAATAAGCCTTCATCAGCGCTATCTATCACTTAGAATTGTAACACGTGTGTTTTCTTCAGTGATTGAGTCTCATGGGGTATAACCTTTGAGCTTTGTTGGAGTCTATTGCCCGTCTCTCGACTGCCTAGATCTGTCTGTATGGTACTGGTGGTAGCATTAATATTACCACTCGCATTATTAAAGGTTGCAGAGATGCTCCTAGGGTCATGATCCGTATCTGATACCTCCTTAAAAATGCTCTGGATGTCAGCTAGAATAGTGTCTGGGATACCATTATTTTTCAAAGCTTTCTTCTTTTGCTTAGATGCGAGTTTAAGCCTTCCTTGCCACACCTATCTGGGTTCAGAAAGGTCTTGCTCATTTGGACTGGACAAATAGTTCCGAATGTCGGTGTTCTTTTTCGCAGCTTTGTTCAGGTTTTTTCCGGGGTCTGATAGGTGGCATGGAACGCTGCCAAATGTTCATTACTTTTGGCATTCTTACTTGCTGGGGGAATATTAGTCAATGGGAGACTCTTCAGGTGATTTGATTCTGAGCTAGGGTTTATAGTGTCTCCAACTATCCACGTGGTGTGTTGGTCGGAGACAATACAACCATTTTTTGACTGTGGAGTTCTTTTATCTAGATACATGACAGCCTGCGCAGCTTTGTTACCTAGTTTTTGGGATTTTTTGGGTAGAGTTCTGGTGCCTTCTCCTATCGAGCGATGTTTATGGACTGTATCGCGCTCCCCCTTCACACTGGGACACATCTCCCAATGATCTTATATTGGTATCTTTGGGTGACACTATCCCCATAGACATAATTATCACATCAGTGTTTGTGCTACTATCTTCCAGGACCTTTCTTCCTCCTTTGTTAATGCTTTTATGCAATACAACTGAGTGCACATCTAAATTACATTCTATATTTTCACATTTGTCCCCCAGGGATGAAAGTAAGTTTTCCAATGCCTCAAACATTCCGTTAGATCTCATACTGGTGGAACTCATGTCCGTTTGATTTTCAATCATGCTAATATTTAAGGCGATGACAGCAGGGCAAATCAGCTGAGTAGAGTAGGGCATGGCAGCGTCAGCGTCCATACCTCCCTTCTCGGCTATTTGTCCGGTGTCAGCATCCACTTCGAATTTATGAATGTATTCATCACTGGTCCACTCATCAGCATCTCGTGATGGTAACTCATTTGTGCTGATATTGCCCTGTTCTGTGTGGCATAGCACCTCATTGCCACTCAACCCCTCCATGTCAATAACAGATTCATTGTGCTTGGGCAATGAAGCTACACCTTCCAAGGCACCGTTATCAACAACATCTATACCTATAACATCCATACATTTTGTCTCATCCCGGTGTGGCATCCTATCCTCTCGTGAGTGCTGCAGAGAGAGAGCATCCAGGGGAGGACACACTCTGCCAGAGCAGGGCAGCGGATGCTGTCTCGGACGTACCCACAACACACAGCGCATCGAGCAACGGGTGGGGGATGGCCTTTATCTGATGGACAGGTGTATGTTCTACAATTTCAGTGTCTCCTGATTGATTCAACATCTGGGAAATCAGTTTGGAGCATAGGCAGGGAAGAGCAGAGCTAAGCTCCTCTACTATAGAACAGAAGGCACGCTCTTCCTCAATACTACTTAGATTAGACAACTCACGACTCTCCTGGCAATATTATTTCGAGAAAAAGTATGTCATATTTGCTAAATTGGTGTCATTAAGCAGGCCGGGTTTATGGATAATTTTGCGAGCACACGCTCGACTGGGCCATTTGGGACGCTAGTTAGCCATTGGTCCGCTTCGCTTTTTAACAGGAACAGCGTCCCCTGAGTTCTTTATGGGGCATTCCATAGCGGCTAAATCTACTGTCGCGGGCAGCGCTGTGTTCATCAGTGAAATCCATGAAGCCACCGGGCAGCAGTGAATGTAGACAGCAGTTTGCTAGTAGAGCACAGGGAATGGGCCAGGGGTACGTGTGCGACTAGCAGGGCTGTTGTTAACCTATTTCAAGACTCGGGTGGAGTCACGGGAATGTCTCTCATACCAGACTGTCTGGCCGCAATTCAGGAATAGTGTGCCGCCAATGATCTCTGCCTTAATGCCAGTAAGACTGAGATCCTCCTCATTGGGACACCCACTCCCTCATTTCCTCTCTCTCTCTGGTTGCCCACTTTGGGCCCTCTTCCTGTTCCTTCCTGTGAGGCTAAGAACCTTGGTGTCATCTTCGACTCCACCCTCTCCTTCTCTCCTCACATCTCCGACGTCTCTAAGAATTCAAACTGTACCTCTTCAGAGGTATTCTTCCTTTTCTCACTTTCCCCCAGAAGCTCACTGTCTCCAGAGCTCTGGTCCTCTCTAGGCTGGACTATTGCAACAGTCTCTTTCTAAGTCTTCCTGCCTCTACTCTTTGACCGTTACAACTTATCCAGAACAGGACTGCAAGACTTGTCCTTGGCCTCAAGCCCAGGGATCGTATCTCTCCATCTCTGAAATCTCTTCACTGGCTCCCCGTGGCTGCAAGGATCAAGTCCAAGGCCCCCTGCATCTTCCACCAGGCTTTCTGAGGCCTGGGACCGCTCTACCTCCAACATTCTCTTACAAAACATCTTCCTTCTTGAGCTCTCTGCTCATCCACCTACAACTCTCTGAGGGTCAGACGCTTCTCCAAGTAGAGAGTTGGGGGAAGTTCTATCTCCTCGGCTGGGCCCTCCCTCTGGAACAGCCTCCCTGCCTCTCTCAAACTTGAGCACAACCATCTTCGGTCCTGGAAGGAACTCAAGACCTTCCTTTTCACTTCCGCTTTCTCTCTTACTCTCCCCTGCTGACTGCTCCCCACACTGGTCACCTGGTCGCCCTCTGAACTCGGGCCCATGCTCCTGCATTTCCAGTTTCCCTTGCATTGCCTCCGGGCTCTCCAGAACGTAAGGGTCTGTATCGGAAACTCTACAGTTCCTTCTCTCTGCACTTATGAGCCACCCGGTGGCTGCACTTGTGAGTTAACTGCACTTCCCACTTCCCCTCCCCCCTGGCACTTCTCCCCTTCACTATTCCACGCACTTGTGCGATCTGAATGGCACAAGGCCTAGTTAGATCGTTATTCTGTCCTCCCTTTATTTCCCCCTCATTGTCTTGTAGCACCTAGAAACACTTGTGTACAGGCGTGTTATAAATGCCACATCATATTATATATACAATAAAAACAAAAACATGCAAAAGAACTTTATTTGATCACATCTCAAACTATCATGAATTGCTGTAGTTCTTCTTGCAACGATTGCAATTCTTCATTCATTTCTTGAAGCACAAAGGATGGGCATAAACTGTGCCTAGCACTATGGCGGAGTAATCTGGAGCGCGCTGTATTGACTACGACTGTTCTCTTCTTACTGCACCACCCACAGCAGCATGAAACAATACCCACCAGTAAGAAGAAGAACACAGTTATACATAAGGTTGTGGTGATATAAGGTTGTTGAGAGACTTTCTTACTAATGGCACACATAGCATCAGAAGTTCAAAGAGGGGCAGTATGGCGGTATGGTGGGCAACCTCGGTTATTGGTCAAAGGATCCAATACAAAGGATCGAAATACAATAGGGTCGAGTCAAAAGGACAAAAGGTCCCCCCCCCCAAACCCCTGTTTTTGGTGTAAAAACCATATAAAAATATACATTTTAAAAAAAGGCATTCGACCTTTTTTCGGTCCTTTTGACTCGACCCTATTGTATTCGATCCTTTTGTTTTAGATCCTTTGACTGGACACCCGCAACCTCAAATGCCTTTTTCTGCTCATTAAAGACTACTTCAAACACCTGCAAGCTCTTCTGTATGTCTTTTATTTTCTTTATCTCTGGGATTAAGCTACCTAGATTCTCAAAACATATAGGTACTATCTTGGGTCATCCTTTCAAAAACCCAGTATAAAAATGTACTGATCTTCTTTCTACTACTGACCAATACACATTAAACTGTCATGCTCCTGTCTGCAGGACAAAATCATATATCAGATGTAGGAACAGAGATTCATTCTAAACACATATCCTCACCATTGAATAAGAGACTACCTATCAGAGCTGTCCAGGTGGCTCTGCTATTCTAACACATCCTGCTGCCTAGCAACAACACTTGACCGTTTCCTAGCTTATCAAGACCTTGCAGCTGGGGAGGCTGAAACGTCCATCATTTCCAAGTAGAACCATTTCCTAAACATAAACTAGTGGTTACCCCTGGGGCAGTTGTCATGTTACTGGCCAAATTGCCAAGCGGTCACACTTCCCACACTTCTCGGTGATTAATCCAGTCCCATATGCACCTGCTCCATGGGCATAGGGACAGTGCACAGGCCCATCCACTGTGCTGCCAGAAGTCTCTCCAGGGCCAGAGGTATTGCAGTATTCCTGGATCTTGTCCCAGGATTTTTGGCCTGCTGTTACGCTTCACATCTTCTCAGATACTCAGGAGTTCAGGATTCAGTTAGTCTTGCACCACTTCATAGGTAATGTCCCATTGCAGCATCCGTCCACTCTATAAATCAACTGTGTTACCGCGTCTCTTGTGAGCTTATTGAGAGTCCTGATTATATGCAGCTCACCTATATTCGTATTTGTGTTGGTGAGCTGTGCCGCAAAGATAAATCCTGTTGCTCATTCTAAGTTGCTCAAATGGCCATCTAGCATTTGACCCTTATATACACTCCAAACTGCAAGGCCGGTGTTAGACCCATCCCATATTCGATCAGCTACCTCCCTTTCCTTTCTTCCTCTGTGTAACTCCTTAGACAGCTGCTTCAGGCTTATAGAGGCCTCTTCACTACAGTTGGGAAACTGTGTTGTGACTTGAAATGTCGACAAGGATACAGTGAAAACCATGGTTGCTACGGTGGAGTTTAGAATAACATTCCGAGACCCTAATCTATCTATCTTGCTTACTGTTTCCCACCACAAACACTGATTATGTATCTGTGTGTTTCTCATAAATTTAGCAACATCAAATGTAGGTGAAACTAGATTTGTATTAGCGTGTAGGCTCTATTTTCTAACTGGTTATTCTACTAGCACAAAGCATGCTTTGTATTGGAACACACTCTTCCCATCTCTGTGCTATTTCTGGACATCAAGTCCAACTTGGGGTAGGGGTCTCTCTTGATAATTGTGATTCAGCATTTAAAGCACAGACATAGTCACCATGACAAATCCAATTTGGGAGGAATTCACAAGTGTAAGGAACCACACCTTGGGGGCACATAACTGGTCCAGGGAGCAAACATAACCACATTTCTACACCACATTCCCAACAGTCCATGATATCACATGTTCCCTGCTGCCAATGAACAATGACTATTCTTTAAACCACAGCCATGATTCTATCTCAGAGGTCGTTACCATGTTTGAGAGGTTATAACTTTGCATTAGTTCAGAGGACAAGGCATACGAGAAATTAGAGACTGGCGAAGAGGCTAATATTACTGAGACATATAGAACATACATTTTCATTCTCAATTGATCGGTGCGACAGCCCTCTTGCAGTGGGTAACATGGACCCATGTAGGATGCCCCTGTACCTTTAGGGCCTAGCATGAGACCAATAAAACATGATGGGGCCCCTTAGAGCTTGGAGCCAGAGCTGACATCCTCTGCTGAATCTGCAACAACACAAAATCGCCAGGCTGCAGAGAGTGGCGTGTACGATTTGTTCCTTAGGCAGTGCTGAATTGGCTTGGTTGTTGACAAAACTGGCTAAAGTAATCAATTACTTCAAATACTCCAATAGGTTGTCATCAGTAAAGTCTAAACTAGCATCAGCAGATTTCACAGGTGTAGATTAAGAGGGCCTCAAAGGTTGCCCATATAACACATCATAGGGGCTAGGCCCAGTTTTCCTGCTATGTACTTCAGATACTAAACAAGGCCAGTAGTGGGGGGGTGGGCATCAGGCCACTTCAATCCTGTTTCTTGACAAATCTTGGCTAACTTATTTTTTATGATTCTATTTCTTCTCTCTACTGCTCCTACTGATTGAGGATGGTGTTGGCAATGTACATTTTGCTGCACATTCATAGATGCCAGGTGCGCTTTTACCATGTTTTTTTACAAAGTGCAGCCCTTGCTTGCTGTTTTTGCTGATGGGTACACCGAACCTGGGCACAAAAGCTCTGACCAGCATTTTTACTAGAGTTACAGCATCTGCACTTCAGCAGAGAAGGCAACAAGGAGGTACTGCCACTGACTGCAGTGGGGGAGCTATAGAAAATTAATCTGGAGATCCATAAGGCAGAGAATGTGCTCCATAGGTACCCAGCATGGTCTTCCCCATATTAATCCGGAGGCAAATGAGGCAAAGCTTACAGTATTGCTATAGGCAATTCTACAGAATTAGGGAGCGAACCAGCACTTATTCAATGATGTAATCGTCACTTTCGTTTCCACATGAGCCTAGCCATGGTACAGCCTAACAAAATGTGACCGCAACACTTTTGGTACCACTAATCAACCGTGTTCATCACTCTACAGAGAATCTTTGTGCAACCAACAACTCCTATTTGACCAATTATCCGTTTCACTTGAGGGGGCATCTTCCTGCACTTGTGCCAACTTTTCTAATCTCTTATAAGGGGAAATCCCAGGACAGACCTTAATTTGGAGTATATTCTGTGGTAAATCAGAATCAGATGACATGTTGAGTCAACAAATTATTTATTAGAATACACAAAATCTATGCTGTCCTACGTTTCTTGGCCATAGTTCTGAAGAAAAGAGTCTCCAGGGGTGCTCGTTAGGATGTCCTACAAAATAAGTAAAGTCCACCATCTAGAAAACCTATTCTAACCTCATTACTTTCCCTACCACCATAAACACAAAAGGCACAACTTTAATAGTAGTTGAAATAATGGTGGCTGGTTTCCGACCCCAGCCGGATATTTCTTTATTTAAAAAAGTGGCTGCTTGCCCTGTTGCACAGTGCATATCAAAAGAACAAATGTCTCTTCAAGCATCCCCTTCTTGGGGTTGCGTGTCAGTCTTAGAACAAAAAAAGGGGATCCTTGATCCTTAGCAAAGTTCAAAACAGATGAGCAAGTGTCTTTTCAAGTTTTCCCTCCTTGGGTTGTGTGTCAGCATTAGATCAAAAGGGGCTTGTTGCCCCCTAGCACAGTTCAAAACAGAAGACTGCATTTATTTTCATAAGTACTTTGTCTCAGGTTCTGGTTTTCTTCGTTTATTGGGAACTGCCTGGTTCCTAAGTCCACACCTGGTATTCGTCTTGATTTCTCCACCAAGGAGAAAGGTTTTGGTTTCTCCCAGCACACTGTGGGTCCTGGTTTGTTTTACCCCATCTTGGGGTTGGATTTCTCCCTCCCCCCCTTGTGGTCTGATTCCTGTCCCCCGGCCTTGTGGTCTTGTTGCTCTGACCCTGCCTTGTGATTTGCTTTCTCTCACCTCACTTTGGGGTTTCATTTTTCTCATCCCACCTTGGGGTTTTTGTTTCCCTAACCCTCTCTTGGTGTCTCAGCCTCTCCACCTGCCTTGTGGTTTCATTGCTCTTTCCCCACCTTGGGGCTTCTGGTCTCTCACCCCTAATTGGGGTCTGTCTGGGCCTTTCCGCCCTCCTCCCAGTTCCCTAGACCAACTGTGTATCTTCTATCTTCACACCACAGTGCTCCTCTGGGCTGGCGTTGCAGTAGTCTGACAAAGGTTTTCTCCTCAAGCTTCTTTCCAGCATTCCGTATGTTATGTAGCTGACGCTCCCATCCGGGCGGGGCTTCTGTGTCGGTTCCTCATTATGCCACATGGTTCTCATGAACCGGACATCTCTGGCCGGAGTCTCGACTTGGTTACTGTGTGTGAAACCCATGGACCCTCCTCCTTGCAGCTCCGCGGGCTACTCTTTTCTCATTTAGGAAAGATGAGTGGGTCTTTATCTTCCACACAACGAGGGGGTGGGTCTAGGCGCCGTTCATTCTTCTGAGCTGTGGATAGTGCCTGAAATGGGTCAGAAACCAAACCAACAATTGGTCTAGGAAGTGGTAAATCATAATACAGTTTAGCATCCATAAAACCAACAAATCTATCAGTTTCCTGAGGCAAGGGAGGATAACACATATCCTTCTTCAGGGATTTCCTGTCCTCTAAGAGGGAGTCCCTGCCAGTGAGATCCCACTTGTTCTGTCCGGTAGTGGGTGTTAAGCTTAATGGGCTCACTTCCCTAGTCCCAAAGTGGGTGGCTCATTCTTGTGGAGAGGGGACGAATTCCCTGGACTTCTCACAGTACTCATCTTCTGAGTCT
Organism: Ambystoma mexicanum; assembly: GCF_040938575.1. Classification (NCBI taxonomy): domain Eukaryota; kingdom Metazoa; phylum Chordata; class Amphibia; order Caudata; family Ambystomatidae; genus Ambystoma; species Ambystoma mexicanum. The sequence goes on from NC_090923.1 coordinate 117,094,586, forward strand.
AACATGGCAGCTAATTTCGCAGTTTTATCTGCAAAGTAATTACAACTGATATTGTCATCCAAAGGCTAATGCGCTGCATATTTGATTATGGGTATCTTTTCAGGGAACATGACAACGTGTAGAAGTGCCTTTACATACTAGTGATTCTTAATGGGGAATCCTGTCAAGGACAGGAATCCCCTCTTTTGCCAGAGCTGACTAAAGTCACAGCCTACCTCAAAGTCATATCTTGAATCAGTATAGATATTCAATGACTTATGTGCAGCTGGCCTGCATGCCCGAGTGAGTGCTACCAGCTTTGCAATTTGTGCGGAAGTGACCTGAGGTGACTTACCACTCTCCACTACCTCCCCAGGTGCACACACTGCATACCCCGCTACCATTTCCCCATTCTGATCTTGATAGCACAAGCCATTCACAAAGCAAACCAGATATGCCTCAGCGATGGGGACATCTGTTAAATTATTCCAGGGAGTCAGGATAAAGTCAGTAAAGGTTACACAATCATGGTGTTCTGAATCATTCAGTTCAACATTCTGGGGAGTGTGAAGCAGATCTGTTGGCTTCAGCACTGGGCATCTAGTCAGAGTAAGATTGTAGGGGTTCAGGAGTGAGTAGTATTTCATTTTGGTAGCTTGGCATACGGACATGTGCTGAGTTTTGTTTTTAAACAAGAAGACTAGTGAGTGTGGTACCATGACCTCTAAAGGAGAACCTAACACAATATTCTCACATTGTTCTGCTGTGAGTGCTACAGCTGCAATTTACTGTTAACGAGGTGGCATCCCATCTGCGACTGGGTGTAATTCTTTACTACAATAAGACACAGGCTTATGGTAAATGCCATGTTTCTGGGAGAGGATAGCTAGAGAGACACCTTTTTTCTCATGCCAGTGCAACATAAAACTTTAACATAAATCCTGTCTTGTAGTCTGGTAGTCCCAAATCAGGAGCACTGGCCAAACTGTAGTGGCTCAATAGTGTTAATTTGTGTGTTCTGTTGTAGTGGTTTAACAACCTCAGCATAACCTAGAATCCATTGCAGACAATACCCCACCTTACCAAAAAATGCCCTCATCTTTGTGATAATTTGGGATTTTGGAATCTTGCATAGTGCCTACTTCAGGGAGGGAGCTATCAATCAGAGACCCTGGGTAATGCTGTGTTCCAAATAGTGTCTTGCTTTCACGCTTCATAGGACGGCAATGCTATCAAAAGGCCATCTACGTACTGAACCAATACACATTTTCTTGGGAATTTGATGTCATGAAAGTTCTTTTTCAGCTGCTGGGAAAAGAGGGTTGTGGTTTCTGTGTACCCTTGGGGTAGCCTAGTCTAGGTGTATTGGATTTCTCTGTGTGAAAATGCGAACAAATACTGACTATCCTTATGTATGGGAACTGAGAAAACTGCTGTTCGCTTTCCCTGGACTCTTGACAGGCAATATCGGGATGTTGCATGGACTAGAAGTCAGGATGATAATTCCTTGGTTCAGGAAAGATTCATCTATGGGTGTGATTCCCTGCTCTGCTTCTCGCTTTAATGGGCACTGGGGAATTTGTGGTAGTTTCTTAAAAAGGTCAACTTTTATCCTAATGAGTTCAGAAGTGTGATTGTATCGTACCTCGTTATGATGTGTTGGCCACAAAAATGGTATGGAGTTAATCAATGCTTTTAAATCATCTAGATACTCGCTTTGTGACTCCTCCTCAGGGTACACCTGGACAGTTGCAAGAACACCCACCACATTATTATGCGGAACGTTTAGAAATACCCCATCTGGGTGCAATATCTAGTGCTCCTGACCTTGCATAAAATATCCCCACCTAACAAATTCACCAGAGGTCAAGCGCTTAGGAGGAATGCATGGGTGTCGGTAATAGGTCCTAACATGATCGTGAGAGATTCTGTAACTGAGTATATGACTGGGATAGTGGATATCATTACTGCCTTTAGAGCATCAGTAGACAACGGCAGATTTGGGAAACTGTCCATACACAAAGATTATTTACTGGCCCCTGTATCCACTAGGGTATAGATATTCCTTCTATACTACATTGCACATATGAACTGTCCTAATTGTCCGGTTTTAAGGGATCCATTGGACCTCACTCTCCTGAGTTAGTCAGAATGGATCTTGATCATTCTGAGGAATGCGAGGGTGTAGGAAGGGGCATTAGGATTTGGGTAGGGAGTTGGGGCTTTCCGATTCATGCCAAGGAAAGGGATGTCGCCGTCTGCAGGGGGACCTTGGGTGTTGTTCTGCCCCTGATTACCTTGGAAATAAGGTCTCTATGGCACTCGTTCTTCCAATGCCCAATCTATTTACAGTAATTGTGCACCAATGTGTTTGTTTTTGCTCCCTGCGGTCCCAGCTGTCCCCACTGTCTTCCTTCTCTATTCTCAATTTTATTTCTCCTCGGAGCAACATTTTGTGTATTCGGTATTTGTCCCTGTAAATTCTGTATCTGAAGTTTTTTCTCAAAGTTTCTTTCATTTGTTCCTGACATGCTACGCAATGATACACCATCACCACTAGATCTGCTAGGGGTTTAGTTTGACACCTAATGCAAACATTCTTTAATTGTGTTTGCACCTTGGGTAGCAGACCAGCAACAAATGATTTAACTTCAGCCTCCTGCTTGGTATCATTTTTCTTAGGGATACCTGAGAGTTGGGTGAATACCATTTGTAGTCTAAATAATCTGAAGGTGATTTTCCTTTGTTTTGCTTATAGCTTCCTATCATCACCCAATCAGTATTTGGGGGCACATTTCTGGTATCTCAGGGACTATTCTTTTCCTAGCTTGAATAAGGCATCTCCTCTTTCCTGGGTTTTGCTCCAGCCAAGCAGAGAGTTCTGTAAATCGCTGTATTAATTTGCGGCATTATCACTCTCATGAGCTGATTCAGGTGTGAGTATAACACTGTATTACTGTTAGTAGCCCTTCTACAACTCTCTGCAGTTCCTCCCTAATGTTTGGAAATTGTTTAGCCATGCTTCGCAAAAATGTACTGGTGTCCATGGAACATGTACAGTAACAAAGTCGGGCTGTTCTCCCGCCTCCTTGTTTCCTGCTGACATCTGCCTAAGGTGTGTCTGGAGGAACCTAGAGTCTCTCCCATATGGCATGCCTCCCCTCATCACTGATGGAGTGTAAGAGGGAGGTGCGTCAGGCAACAGAAGCCCCCCCATGGGGACCCATGTTGCTGGGCCCGCTAGGCAGCACAGGTACAGAGGGTTCATCATGTTGTGGTTGTTTGGCAACAGGGAGCTGGACAGCTCCCAGTACCGGCATTCCCTGCCTAGCAAGTCATTGTCATGCTCTCACTGAAAACCACACAATAGTAAAGATGTCTATAATGTCTTCTGCAGTCTCATCATCCTGATTGTTCTGTTCTGTGTCTGTCTTTCGCTCTACGATTTAGGGGCACAGGTGCTTCAGTTATTGTGACACCCCATAGCACTTAGATATTTTATCTACCCCCACTGTCTGTCGTTCACCTCTCTCAGCACTCATAACTTACATTCATTGTGTCTGGCTGTTGCTTCCTCTAACCAGGTCATGAACACCTCCATTGGTTGGGCCTTATTTTTCCCTTCTGTTACTCTAAGACCTGCCTGAGTGCTCCCAATTTACCCAGGTTTCCTTCTATGGAGAATTGAGTGTGTTTGTTAAGTCGCGTCAGATAATGCCAGGAATCTAAGAAGTCACAAGCAGTACTGTTAAAGTTAGTGAACGTGATGCGTGCAGACTAGTGCTTAGGACGGCTTCCGACTGAGTTGACTGCCCTTTGCACATTTTCTGTCCCTGCCTTTTTTATTTGAAGGTACCCCGTGCACACTCACCGCTGTACCATTCACTCTTTGACTCCATCATCATCATCATTTTAACTTTATTTGGCCATAGGGCCATCAAAGTACACACATATGTCAAAAACCACACATGAATCTTGTACAATATTAGTAACAAATGCCAGTTAAGTCGCCATATCAGAAGTCGAGAATTGCCACAATATCAATCCCCCGGCCACACAGGAGTCTGCTACTTTAGCAGGAATAGAGCTTTACTTATTTGGTCCTGCAAAAGAAACTCCCACGTCCGTTAATAAGCCCCTCAGATCTTTTCCCTAGTGGAACATTATTAGCTCCAGAGAAGTGGGAACTGGGGCCTATTTCCTATGGGTGCATAGTTCCTATAGGGTGGGCATTTTTCCAGGAAGGGAAAGCACTAATTTCGATCAAACATCTTGTCGTTATACGAAGTCGTATTCCAATTACCAGTAGGCCAATGACCATTCGTGGGTCCCTTAGTTCAATGCGGATACAATCGTGTGTGGTTCTCTCATTATGGCCTAATCTACTACAACTAGTGATTTCCTCTCTAATTACAGAACAACATCCATAAATTGTTTTTAGCCGCCAGTAAGTGCACTTATTTATGAGGGAATCTCTGGCTTCAAACTGATCCCTTAGGTATTTGGGGACCCTGTTCATAAATACCACACCAGCTCTTCGTGGTCCCCTTTTGGTTCCAAAGTCCAGGGCTTGCCCAACAACGTTCTGCAAGTTTGAATCCTGTGAGTTTGGAGCACTGTAGGTGACCAATTTTGAGATTGCTCTGGTGCCACCTTGTTCAGCCCCCCCCCCCCCAGTTTACCACCTCCGTGGTCAGCCTCCAGGATGATTGTCCAGATTTGACATCAGAATTGTTACATGTGGGGCATGGACCTGGGTCGGTTTGTACCCTATGACCCCTTTTTAGACTCTGCTTCTGGATACACAGTGGAACCATTCGTGCCAGACCCGCTCATGTCCAATTTGAATCAACCCCCCCTGCGTTGACCTTACTGCTTAGGTGGTGCTCCCCTAGGGTGCCTCTTCCTGCACTCCCACAATTTGCAAGGAACAGCAATAAAACCTTCTTCTGGGCCGCCAGTTCGATAAGGACTATAGAGCATTTGCAACCCTGGGCTGGTTCCTCGAGAGTAGGCACAGAGCCGGGGTTAGGAGATGATACAGAAAAAGCTGTGCAGGGGCATTAATGCCCAACGGGTGCCCTATCCCAATGGACGCATCTGGCTTCAGCTACGTGGTGAACAAATGCTTGTGATGAATTTGGAGGACACCGCCTTGGCGACAGGATCCTCCTCTCCCGGGATCCTGTTTCAGGGCAGCAAAAGTTTTCGATGGACGAAGGTGGCAGCTTTAGTACCTTCTGTGATAAAGAATGCAGATGGTTTCGATGCACCTGAGACAAGATTGTGGGATCCATTCACCTGCGGCTTATACTGGGGGTTCTCAGGGAAGCTCATCAGAGGCGGGGCCATTAAATCAAAGGCAAGTACATAAACGGTTGGTAGTGCTGTTTTATAGACCTCCAGATGAAGCTTGTCCGATGTAGGCCCCCCACAACATGATAAATCCAGGGAAAGAGCGTTGTTTGTCACAGGGCTGTCTGCAGAGCTGGCCAAGCAGACATTCCCTTGAGCTTTCCCTTTACCATGCTGGGAAAAACTGCCCTCTAGGATTGAATCACCTGCATTATTTCCAAAGATGATTGGGGCACTTCCCACGAAGTGATTGATTTCCTTGATCAGACTGTAGGCATCACCCGTTATCATGGTTGGGCTATGAGCCCTAATCTTGGTGCCACTTGGCTCAGAGTCTGAGGTAAGTGGGTCTAGCAATCTCTGTTTCACTGTTAAAATGTTCCTCTTGGTTATGAAAACCACTGACAGACTTCCTGGTGTTAAGGGTAAAGAGGGCAGGGAGGATCATTGCAATGGTGAAACGGGGGACAACATCCTCCATTGCAACAGTCCACTAGTGCAAAGGGATGGACTAAAGGGTACTGTGGATGGATCACAATTCCAAGATTCAAGAGTAGTTCAAAATGGCTCAAAGCAGAGGTAGTTCAAATAAGCCCCCCCCCCCCCCTTTATCCTGGCTCATCATCTTCTCACCTTATTGGAGGAGTGAAATACGAGTTCTGGAACAGTGGCAGGTGGCCTTCTCGCAGAGGGCGGTGTATTACATTGTCCTCATCCCCCGCAGTCGCCTAACAACCTGCGGGGCGCACAACTCCCCCGTACCCTTCATCCTGTGGGCTTCATCCTGCGGGAGAGGCCGGCAGATTTTGAGTCCTGGAGAGGGTCCCGGGCAAAAAGAGGTGATCCGATTCTGGTGAAGGGAACAGCTTTCTGTGGGGCGTACAACACCCCTGCACCCTTGATCCCACGGACATGCACACAGCAGTAAAGACGAGCAGTCTCATTATCCTGATTGTCCTGTTCTGTGTCTGTCTTTCCCTCTACGATCTAGGGGCAGAGGTGCATCAGTTATTGTGACACCCCACGGATCTTAGATTTTTTATCTACCCCACAGTCTGTAGTTAACCTCTCTCAGCACTCTAAACTTACAGTCATTGGGCCTCATAACGAGTTTGGAGGCAGCCATGCCCTTAAAAATGGCATGGCTGCCTCCAAACTCGGGTCCGGGTTCCCTGAATGGGGAAATACCGGCCCATTCCAACCTTGGAGGGCCCAGTATTTCCCCATTCAGGGAACCCGGACTCGGACCATGGTAGAACCAGGCGTCCTTAGCGGGTCACGCAAGCAGACCTTGTAAAAGGGTGATAAGGGGCTAACTGCTCCGGCGCCTTTACCGGCGCTGTTAACCCCTTACCGCCCACCTCGTAATGAGGCCCAATTGTGACTGGCTGTTGCTTCCTCTAACCAGGTCATGAACATCCCCATTGGTGGGGGCTTATTTGGCCCTTCTGTTACTCTAAGGCTAGTCTGAGGGCTCCCAATTTATCCAGGTTAAACCTTTCTTCTATGGAGATTTGAGTGTGTTTGTTAAGTCGCGTCAGATAATGCCAGGAATCTAGGAAGTCAAAAGCAGTACTGATAAAGTTAGTGAAAGTGAAGTGCACAGGCTAGCCCTTAGGAAGGGCAGCCAACTGAGTTGACTGCACTTTGCACATTTTTTGTCCTTGCCTTTTTTATTTGAAGGTGGCCCGTGCACACTCACCTCTCTACCATTCACTCTTTGACTTCCCTTCTTCATGGCCCTGAGAAGTGAGGGGGAAGTACCAGAGTTTCCATTGAGTGGTCCTGAAAGGACTATGGAGTACTCAACTTGCAAGCCTCTGTCTTTCCCTGTTTGAGTGTTGGGCGTTATTACTCCACTAGATCCTGTAATCTCTTTATATTATGTTTTTTTATCTCCATCTTTAAAAAGAAATACCGATGCCAAACCTCCAGTGTTTACTAACAGACCAGCCTAACTAAATTGCCATTCCCATTATTTTGCAATATCTATTTCAGGGGAAAAATAATACAAAATGGCCAAAACCACCACAATAAAACAAGCTAAAACAAATATTAGAATGCGCACCCAGCCCAGAATTTGCAACCCATGTTACCATATCCCCTAAACAAATCCTTTTGTTGCTTCACCATTGTGATAAAACACTCAGTTCCTGTGAGTGACTGTGCATACACAGCACTTGTAGACCTGGACATCATCCTCTCTGGTCGTGCATGTGGGGTCTTCGAGAGGAGGTCGCCCACCAGACTGTGCTGTACGGCATTGCGTAATAAGTCTGATTCTAGGCAGCTGTCTGTGAACATCAGATACAGATTTATCTTTAGAATTTGGTGATGGTTAAGCAAACTGATTTATTAGTTTGGTTGCAGGACAAACAGACAGCCTCCGTGCTGTTAACCCCTTCCCAGTCCACTAACCCGCTCCTCCCTCAGATCGGCCACTTTTATATTCTTCAGGGCACATGACCCACAAAGTTTCTAGAAGCACTTACCAGGCCTTCGCTATTCTCAGCTTATGCCTTAAATAATAAAACCCTTTGTCTCAAAACAGTGCATCGACAGTGCTCATGACAAATGGCACCACGTGATGATCCACTTCCAGGTAAACATGGCCGTCAGGTCTACTTCCGGTCTCGTCCTTCTTAGGCGAGGGGCGTAGAACCTCCACCCTTATTAAAGCTTCCGGTTTTGATAAAAGGCTTTTTTGTGTCTGCCAGTCGATACCAGTCTGATACATTGTTTCAGCATCCTTCTTCCACTGCCATTTTCAGGGCACCCACCTCGTAGTGGATAAGGAGCACAGACGTAGTTTAGTTCGCGATGGGAAAGTGTTGCCTTATAACTAAGGGAATAGGGGCCTGCTAACCAAAGACTGCTAGAGAAAATAAAAATGATATAAACTAAGGTTAGAGACACGCAATAATGTCACGATGGGTGGGGGGTGGTTTTGTGTGAAAATGTCCACTGGGAAAAAGTCCTATGGTAGGCAATTGTTTTTCCTGCACCCCTAAAAATCCTTCCCCCACATATTCAAGAATGGGTATTCATTATTATTCTAATTCCAGTCCTTTAATAATTGAGGAAAGTGCTTGATTTTTGTGGGAGTGCAAATTATGGGGAATTTCACCACCTGATGACCTTTTCCTAGGCGACTTTATAACTGGATACCGATAAGAGGGGGGGGGGGGTTGATATCTTTTGACCTGAAAAGAAAAAACCCTTAGCCCATCCCTCCTTCCATGTTTATTTCGTGCCCCTGATCAGTATTTTATTTATTTATTTGATTTACTAGGGTCTGTGGTCTAACACAGCTTGACACTCTCTAGGTGGTGGTTCATGCATTTATGTAGTGGTTATCAAGTTTCCCTACTTAGTAGCCCCACCCTTGGCATTTCATGCACATCAACAAGGATACAATATGGTGTGGGGGGGAGGGGTTCAACATCTAATGCATGGCTCTCTGAGCAAACTACAAATCATGAACATAGACAGGCACAGATAAGGAAAAAGGGAATCCTAGGAGGGGATTTTTAAGATATAATATTGTAATGTGTTTCTAAGGTTTCATTTCATCCATTCGCGAGGAAGTGGTCAGGACCACACAAGCTCTCAAATAAATGACTTCTTTAGCCTAATTAAGGTTGTCATTCTCAAATCAAATATTAAATGTTCCTCTTTTTTGTCCAATAATCTTGACTTCCTCGCAATAACTGAAACTTGGCTGCATGATGCAGCTGGCCCATCTATTGTACTAGCAGTCCCTGAAAATTACTCCATTCTCAGAACTGATGACCTAACTCTAGAGGAGGAGGTACCGCTATTATCTTTAGATCCACCCTAGACATGAGGATAGCCACCTCACTGCCAGTCTCTTCATGCAAACTCCTCTCTATTAAATTCCAAACTTCACCTAAAGGTGCTACCACTATCCAAATCATCTACAGGCCCCCTGGCCCATTGGGATCATTTGAAGAACACATCTCTGCTATTGTAGCTGTCAACACAAAACTCACAGCACAAAGTATTATCCTCTGTGACTTTACAATGATCCCAATGATTTACCCGCCATTGCAGTAGCCAATGCCTTGTCTGAAAATGGATTCCTACAAAAAGTCACCCAACCTACACATGAGAAAGGCAGGACTCTTGACTGGGTAGCTGATCTAAATTGTAACATCACAGTATAGGATTCACTCCCTCTAATATCGACTGACCACCACCTTATCTTCTTTACAGGACACATGACCTCTGTGTGTTTAACGGTTGGTATGGAAAAATGTGTCTTCTGTTCTACAATGTATAATGTACGTTGCAGACACTAGTGTAATAATTTAAGGTGGAAAAATACACAGCAATCCCCAGCTACCACACAAAAAGGTGTTCCTTTACACGTTGCTTTACAAAAATAAAAAATAAACACTTTTCACAGCTACCAACAAAGCGCCCATTCTCTATCATGCTTCAAATGTGTTTGCGCAGCCCCCCCACCCACAGGACACTATGTTCGCGAAGGCCGCAACATTTGGAGGTGTGCATGTGTTACATCCGGGTCTTTTCAGGTTGGCTGCAATGGAAATGGAACTATGCAGGAGTTCGGATTGGTCAATACGATTTTGTCGGTGTGGTGTGTAGCAACAGATTGTGCCAGAACATGTGTTTGCAAATAGGAGTGCAGATCGTTAAGGGTATGGATGTGCTATTCGGTAGGCGGACTATATGGCTTTTGGGCGACTCCTGGATACATTGGGTACAAGTTTATGCAGAACGCTGTGCACTGGCAGCACACCTTGGGTTCCATAATGTTGATGTCCACTGGTATGGAATACGTGGGATGAAGTGGCTGCATGTGGGTCCTCTTTGTGCCAGTTTGGTGACGCTCGCTCATCCAGACATGATTATTGTTCATTGTGGAGGGAACAGTTTAGGGCATGTTAGCGACATTTCACTACAGTTTGCGATGAAGGAGACATTACGGCAACTCATGGAAATGTTTCCAACGTCGCACATAATTTTTTCTCGCATTGCTCAGAGACAGATGTGGCTGCGTTCTTCCTTGTGTGGGCCACAAATGGAGAAAGTGTGGTGCAATGTGAACAAGGCTGTTTGCGATTTCTTGCGAGACGTTGGCATGTCCTCCTTCCACAATGAAAACATTACATTGCGTAGTAGCAACATTTTTTGTTCAGATAGAGTTCATCTGATTGATGCTGGCAATGGGCTGTGTCCTGCGTAACATCCAAAATGCAGTGCTGTGCTTCCTGCAAGTTTAGCAACCATTTTCCCTGTGGGTGTTCATCACTTCGAACGTTCCAAGCACAAACAGAACAAAAAGGCTCTTTTCAGAGCCATCACTTCGTTTTGAGAATGCATGCAATGTTTTTGACGGCGTCCCGCCGTCCAGGGTTCACAACCGTGTACGCGGCGCTCATAGGCTGCGCCACCGTCTGCATGCTTCAATTGAAATTCTATTTGTTCACAGTGCAAAGTGGCTCTGAAAAGAGCCTTTTTGTCCCTCCCCCTCCTCCTTCTGGTTGTGTTGTATTTTTCCTGTTGTTGTACGACACGCCACAGAAGGACAGGAATGGGAGGCAGGTCTGACAAAGGGAACCAACAATAGGTATACGAAATTGCACGTGGAGAGCACAAGATGTTGCGTTGACCTCACTTCAGTAGGGGGCAGTCTTTGTCATGCTGCCGGACCGATGCCTCAAAAGCACTTTGAAATTCTTCCCCCTGCACAGTACTGCTTTGCAGTACATGCACAAGACAGTGACCTTTGAAAGGTACGGGTCTGTAGCGGTGCGTATGGCCTGCAAGGCTGGTTGTGGGATGCGCTGGCCCACTGGAGTGTCCCTATTGGTGGCAGGAGCAGATGCAGAGGATACTGTAGAGTAAAGTAACAATTTCAGGTGCTGCCGCATGGAGGTGGTGCCGTAGCTGTACAAACCAGGTTTTCCATGACTGAGTACTATGCCGCACTCACTACATTTTACCTGGTTTGCATGAGATTTGAGCACATCTCCAACACTCGTAATTAGTTTCCACACCCATTACTCACGCTGCCTGCAGGCATTGGAGATTCACTCTACTTTATTTTGTATTTTGTATTTTATTTATTTGTCAAGCACACAAGGCCCAAAGGCATCCAGGCACATCTCTTGGTTACAATATGGTATGAACAGACAGTGCCATAACAGAAATTTAGCAAAACATTACAACGCAGATTAAGTACATACATATATATTACAAGATAGCTGGCTGCGTATTTACAAAGGGGTGAGGCTGTCATAAGGGTGGTGGCTAGTGAACTGACTGGGGCAAGTCTTGGGCAGATAGCCAAGTTTTGCCCATGTTTTTGAAGGAATGGAAAGATGGTTCAGCTCTTAGAAGGTGGGGGAGCGAGTTCCAGAGTTTGGCCGCCATTACTGGGAAGCTAGTCCCACCAGATCTTTGAAGGCAGAAGTGAGGTATGGAGAGGCAGTTAGTCTGAGTACTTCTGAGGGGTCTGTTGTAGGTGTGGATGGAGAATCGGTTGGCCAAGTAGCTTGGTGCTTTGTTGGTGAGGCATTTGTGTGTGAGAGCAAGTGTTTTCAGGGATATTCTTTGCGCTACTGAAAGCCATCGGATGCTTCGTCTGGTGTCCGATGTATGTTGGTTTCTGGGGATATTTAGCGCAGCTCTAATGGCATTATTTTGAATGATTTGTATTTTATTGATATTGCAAAGGTTAGTGCCAAGATAGAGGGCGTTGCAGTAATCGATTTTAGACATCACCAGTGTCTTGGCTAATGTAGTACAGTTGGTTGGAGTTAAAAAGGGGCGACTGGCTTTGATGAGCTTACAAGTGTAAGCAGCAGCGGAGGAGACTGCGTTAGTTTGTCTGGCCAAGGATAAGGTGGAATCAATATATATGCCTAGTGTTTTAGTGTCCTTGGAGATCTTAATAGTATTGCCATCAATAGTGATGGATTTAAACAGGGGGTCAAGTCTGCTAAGTCTTTGGTGAGAACTGAGGATGAGGAGCTCTTTTCGTCATTCAGACAGAGTCCGTGTTACACCATCCATGCTTGGATGACTTGGTAGATGGAATTAACAGCAAGAGAGTCTGTGGTATAGTCTTCTGTGATAGGGATGAGTATCTGGGTGTCGTCAGCATAATTCATGTAGGCGACACCCAGATAGTCCAAGATATTGAATAGAGGCTTTGTAAACGCGTTGTAAAAAGTAGGGGAGACACATGATCCATGTGGTACCCCGCAGGTGACTGGTGCAGGTTTTGCTGCCGCAGCGGGGGAGAAAACCCTCATGGATCTGTTTTCCAGAAATGAGCTGATCCATGCCGTTGCTTTATCAGAGAAGTGGGCTGCTCGTTTGAGGTGTCAGCAGAGTATTTGGTGATTTACAAGATCGAAAGCCGCAGAAAGATCAAGTCAAAGTAGAAGGGCAAGTTTGCCCTTACCTTTTAGGTCTTCGATCTGGGTTTTAAGATCAATGAGGGCAGTTTCGGTGCCGTGCCGCGGGCGGATCTCGGATTGCCTCAATCCTAAAAGTTAGTTAGATTCAAGGTACTCTTGGATCTGTAGGTAGGCAGCTCGATCAAGGATTTTTAGCAGAAAAGGAACCGCAGTGATAGGCCTGTAGTTTGTTGGTATATTAGTATCCAATGATGTTTTTTTTCAGGAGCGGGATAACCCAGGCGTCCTTTAGATTGTCAGGGACAACCCCGGTGCTGAAGAAGGAGTTTATGAGGGTAGTAATGAAGGGAGCTAGATCATGAGAGGCCTCCTTAATAATAGGAGTGGGGCATAGGTCCCCCTGGCAGTTGGAGGGTTTGAGGCTGTTAATAATATTTTCAACTTCCGTGACTGTTAGAGGTGAGAAACTGAAAAGTTTCAAGGAGTTAATGTTAGGGTTGTTATTGACTGTATGAGTATTAGGTAGCGGGTTAAACTGGATTTTCGGTTTGGAGAGTAGCTATTTTCCCAAGGAGTGCATTTGGAATATTAGCACACCAGGTGCTGTCTCTAGTGCATGTGTCAGGTGGGGTGACAGGGGTTTCCAGCTCTTTTAGTATTCTGAACAGCTCTCTGGTATTAGATTTAGCTTGTTCAATGCGTTTGTTGTAGGTGTCTTTTTTCGCCTGAAGTATAGCTTCTTTGTAGTTCAATGTGGCGAGAATAATGCTTGCTTTATTAGTTTCAGTGGGGTTGCTTTTTATCGTTGTTTCCTTTTTCATGTCCATCCACATTATTATGTCTGCTCCCTTGCTCAGGCGCTTCAGAAGGAGGTGGTGGTGGTAAAGGTGTGGGTGTCCTGAGTCAGAGGTAGTAACAGAAGTCTTGGTATCCATTACTTGGAGAGGTACTTTGCAGGAACAGAATTGGTCAGAAAGCAAAGTCTGCATGAACCAATGTGCACCACTGGTCTTCTCTGGAAAGCGAAAAACGGATTGCAGTGTAGTTCTGGGGTGTGCCCTTTTATAGGACTGTTGTGGAGCACGTGCAACCGGAAAGTGGCTCTAAATCTTTCCCTACAATACCTACATGCAGAGGGGAGAGTGCACGACCACTGTAAGGGTGCACTCTCACTGTAACACTCCATACATTGCAGAAGATAGACCTTTTTCGATGTGCACGGGTGCGGATCGTGTCTGCCAAATAAGGGCCCACGTTCAGCGTGGTTCCGTTCCCATGGTGATGTTGCCATTGCTCTCCATTTGGACGGCTGTCCGTGGGACTCATATTGGCTGGAATACTTTGTGGCCACGTGCATAGGTCTGCTACGGATACCCTTGCCATCCCGGACCAATTAAATGTACGGCACACGTGCACTGACCATTTCTAAATAAGCTTGGTGTGTGCACCGTACAGTAGGTGCGATGTTCATGTGCAAAGGTACTCGCAGGACGTGACTGAGCGCTTCCACCTACTACATCACACATTTGTTCGCATATCTTGGCCAGGCACGGTGTTACCAGAGGTCACAGGTAGAGATAAGTATGTGCGAAGTTGTGCGACCAACATACGTACGATCATACAACTACTTAAAGGCAGTTTTGTGCATGCAAACATGCAGCCCGTAGTGGCATCCTACGGATGCTTCCATTGTGATTCCGCATAGGGCACCCAGGTGCAGCAGTCGTTCGACTCCTCCATTTCGCTCACACGCGATTATCCCCACCAGTGGTGTGCCCTTCACAGTTACACTAGCCTTCTTAAACCAAAGGAAAAGGCATATACAGAATCAGTAACAATTTACATATCAACCTTTATTAGCACATATTCATAGCCACTATTCAGAAAGGGAAGGGGGACCAGTAACAGATACATATACCGGGGATTTTGGTATTTCTACAAGTTGGTGGTGAGGGGAAGAAGGGATTGAGGTCCCATCGAAGCGTCTCTTATGACACGCAATCTGTGAGGATGGGGAGCTGGGAAATGGGGTATAGGGGCATGTGAAGGTGGGGCAGTGGTATCTTGTTTTCTCCATAATATGTTGCTCCACAAAATTTTGCAAGGTGGTAAAATTGTTCATCAATTCATCCATTTTGGTGTCCAGGTGGTCTAGTTTCATACTTACAGCGTTTCCTTCAGTTTCTGTGGCAGTATGTTGCTGTGGAAAAGGTGCCGCTTCTGGTGTACTCCTTTGTATTCCCTTATGTTCTGTTTTTTTTTTTTTAAATAACACATTTTTATTGAATTTCTCATTACACAATACAGATAAAACATTGACTCCAGTGGAGTCCGTCAACCTTAACATTCTAACAATTCATGGGTCCAAGTTTTGGTAGCACACAGTAGTAGCAGTGTTACGTGTCCATAATTACGCAGCAGTTGTATTAGGCATATCATATACAATTCTCAGCATCCTAGTGAGCATTCTCCCACTTTCCCCAGATCTTGTCGGCTTTCCCCGGACAGCCCCTGGCCACATATACTCGTCGCTCCATTGCTATGCATGCGTCCACATCATTAAGCCATTGTACATGTTCCGGAGTTACATTAGACCCCCACAGTTTAGCAATGTTGTGTTTGATCAGTGCTGTGGAAGTTGAAACTAGCAGCTTATCACAGCGTGACATTGATCCCTCATCCTCTGCGCCCAACGGCAGTCATTTAGGATCTCTAGCCACAGTGTAACCCAGTACCCGTGACAATGTATTGCAGCATTGTTGCCAGTATAATCTAATGTGAGAACAGTCCCACTGTATGTGGAAGAAAGCGCCCTCCTCTTGGTGACATCGTAGGCAATTAGGGTCTGTGATTTTTCCCCAGTGATGGAGTGCTACCCTTGAATAGTATATTCTATGTAGAATTTTAAGCTGTATTGGGCGAAGTCTGGCTGATATGGCCGTCTCTCTTGGGTACATTAGGATTGTTATCCAGTCTTCTGGCAGGATCTCTCCCACAACCCTTTCCCACTTGGATTTCAAACTCACTAAGTTAGATGTAGCAAAGGAGGTAAGAGCATTATACATCACAGAGGTGATTCTGGCATCATTTCGGTCTAGGACCAGGTTCCTCTCTATGGGAGTGCAATCTGCCATGTTACTCAGAGCGGGAAGGTGACGCTGTAGTGCATGACTTAGCTTGGTGTGTCGGTACTGGTCGGTAACAGGGAGATAGAAATTGGCAGCCAGATCATCAAAGGGTACAATCCCCTCTTCCGTGATCACATCACCCACTTTGGTTATCCCTGCTGCTATCCAGCTCTGCCATTTCGGGAGTTTGTTTAGCTCTGAAATATGTTTGTTTGCCCACAGTGGTTGCACTGGGGTGATTTTGCCTTCCCAGTTTATGTGTCTATGTGCCTCTGCCCAGATTATCGTCCGATGGGACGACATCGTTTTGGGGGTGTTAATATTAGTTTTCTGATATAGGGATTCCAGTGTAGGTATTGCCGCCCCCCTTGCGGTATCAGGTTTAATGTGGGGTAGTGTTGGATCTCCATGTAGCATGTCGTTTATTACTGCCATTTGGCTTGCCCAATAGTATGTCTGTAGGCGTGGTAGTCCAATGCCCCCCTCCCAGATGGATCGCTGAAGGGTGTGGGGTGCCAGTCTCGAGCGTCCATTGTTCCATAGGAGCTTCCTAAGGGCTTTGTCAATCCTGAGAAATTCACGTGAGGGGATGTGTAGTGGGGCATTTTGAAGGATGTACAAAAATCGTGGCAAGGCCTTCATTTTAAATAGCACTGCTCTCCCTAGTAGGGTCAAAGTTGGGCATTCCAGTGTTTGACATCATCAGTAAAGTGATCAATGATTGGATGGAGATTCCTCGCTACGTATTTGTTCAAGTTTGTTGTGATCTGGACTCCCAGTTATCGGAAATGGCTTCTTTCAACACAAAAAGGGCAGTTTTGCGAAACGGCATTCTCCACCTCTGTGATCGGGAATAATATAGATTTTGACCAATTTACCCTCAGACCACTGAAGGATTCGTATTTTTACAACAGGAGTGTTACTATTGGACAGGAGGTTGCCGGGTCGGACAGGTACAGGAGCAGATTGTCTGCGTATAACGAGATCTTGTCCTCTCAGTCATCTGCCCATCGAAATCCATTCCACGTGTGCGTGTCCCTTAATAATATTGCTGGTGGCTCTATTGCCAATGCAAAGAGCATTGCCGATAAGGGGCAGCCCTGTCTTTCCCTTTGCCTAAGTTAAAGGCTTTAGATGGCCACCCATTCACCCTGGTCTCGGCCATGGGGGATTTATATAGTAGCTGTACCCAACCCATAAATTGTTCCCCAAATCCCATTCGGCGCATTATTTCCCACAGTGCATTCCAATAGACTGAGTCGAAAGCTTTTTCGAAGTCTATCGCCAATAGCGCTAGGGGACCTTTGAGGGTGTGGGATCTTTCTAGTGCTGCAATGTTCATGCACGTGGATCATTTGGGCATAAAGCCATACTGATCCGGATGTATCAGTGGCATGATTACTTTCTGTAGTCGGTTCCACAGTACTTTTGGTAAGATTTTGATTTCACTGTTTTTTAGCGAAATTGGCATATATGAACTACACTTGTCTCTGGGTTTATCAGGTCTAGGTATCACAATTATGGTGGCTTTCCTCAGGTCTATTGGCAATTGGCCTTGTGTCTTCAATGTATGTACATGCGCAGGAGGTGTGGGATTATCTCGCTCGATTCTATTCTCTTCCAAATTTCCACCGGGTAGCCTTTTGGCCCTGGTGTTTTCCTGGGCTGGAGCTGCGATATGGCCTGCACCAGCTCTTCTTCTGTGATAACCACCTCAAGCAGGTCTTTTTGTTCACTAGTTAAGAGGGTAATCTCTTCTAGCACGGTAGTGTTAACGGGGGTCTCAGGAGGTTTGTAAAATTCAGCATAATAGGCTGCAAATCCTTCCGCAATATCTTTGTCGGTTAACAATGGCTCCATATTATCAGGTTTTATCGTTCTAACCAGCTTGTGCCCCTCATCTCTGCATTCCAGCCATGCCAGCATTTTACCTGCCTTATCACCCGTCTCATATATTCTAGCACGCATCGCTCTGTGTGCTTGCTTGGCGTTATCTAGGGCTGTATTTTGCAATTTGTTTTGGGCGAGCACTAATGTGCGGTTTGTAAGTGATTTCAATCCGGCACACACTTAAGTCAAGCCCAGCATGGAGTGCACAATTGAAACCCTTATTTATTTGTATCTATAAGTTCAAGATTCTGAACGATATACCACTCATATCACACCCTTCTCCTGAGACCCCCTCCCCTACCCCCCGGTCATACTGAACCATGAATCAGGCTAGTTTGCAAAGGTAAATATTTATTTATGTATTTCAAATTTAATCACAATATATTTTAATAGGTAAACAACAATCACCAATGGGGTGACAGAGCACTTAGTCATATCTTTAATACGCTAGAAATCAAGGAATGAGCACAAAAACAAATGCAGCACAGAACTGAATATTTTTGTGTTGGTTTGGACAGATGGCGCTATGGTTAGATGTTCCCCCTGCAACATCCCTCAAACCACCCCAGTAGGCAATGAATCGATGTGAGGAGAGAGTAGGTATTCAGGAATAGCACAAAGCAACCAGAATATCACTCCCACCTTCCCCCTTCAAACACAAGAGAAAAACTGAATTGACTTTTCAGCTGTTAGGATGGCTTTGAAATTGTCTTTGGAATTGGCTAAGCAAAAACACCAAATGTGGTCAAAAATACTTAAATTGTTACAAATTCCTATGGGAGTCGCCTTGAATAGGTGCAAACAATCACAAGCAATGATTTAGTCAGAAGAAAACATTTGAAATCTTAAAGTCCAAGTCGGAAACAAATTAAAACTATTTTACACATGTAAAATTTTGCGGAATGTAAAATCACGGCAAACTTTTCCTTGTGCGATATTCGTGATAACGGGAGTTTTGCAATGCAGTTCTATGGATAGCTAAGGATGTTAGGTACAAGTAGGAGTTAGAATTCCGTTTCTATCATAAAAACTGAGGGAGTTATAGAGGTTTTAGTAAAGGTCGTTTTTGTAAATTAGGCGCGAGAATGGAAAACAGAAATGAAGGATGGGTTTGCTTACACTAGATTATGGGCCTCATTACGAGTCCGGCGGTATCCGAGGCGGTAAAACCGCCTGGTTACCGCCGGACTCGTATTACCATTCCGCCTCCGTGATTCCCGGAATTACCGGGGCATTACAACCCCGGTTTCCCAGGAATCACGGAGGCGGAATGGTGTTAATCCACATTCCCATTGAGTCCTACGGGACTCAATGGGAATGGGGATCATGGAAACACCGGCAGCATCTCGTAATGCTGCCGGTGTTTCCTCGTCCGCCTGCAGGCGGGCGGTGTTAAACCCGCCAGGTCAAACCTGGCGGGAACATCACTTCCCGCCTGCAGGAGTCGGGATCAGGCGGTCCGGAAACAACGGTGGCAGAGGGTTTACCGCCACCGTTATTTCTGGACCGCCTGATTTGCAATGAAGCCCTATGACTATGAAAAAGAGGATGCCACACATGAATCTCCACAGTTACGTGGCCGGCGTAACCCTTCACGTGGTGGATACTTAATTTATTTCTGGGATTCACTTTAGTTACTCAAAATCACTAATGACTTATGATTTTATAAAACAAATGAGAAAAATTAGCGTGGGAAAGGTTCTGACAATATCATGATTCTGAATTACAGATAGGATGGGTTGAGATTGGGATAAGACAATGCCAATATACCATGGGTCACAGTTCTTCCTATTAATACTCACAGGATATGTTATTAAATTGGACCGTCAGCTCTGGTCATGGATTGGATCTGGTCTAGGAAGAACAGCACATCAGGCACGGGATCGGATCAGCTAGGCCGGTCACTGGATTGGCACAAGATCTGCCCTTCTTGTTTGTGGGTAGTTGAATCAGCTGGATAGCGAGTACCTTGGCATCTGGATCTGGATGGATATTAAAGGCTGGATGTAAAATGCTGGATCAGAGTGCTTCGCCGGAATCAGGAAAGTGAGTGGATCTGTGAGTCCCTATATGTTGTCAGCTGTCTCTATTTATGCTTTACAATTACATCACAAAGTGGGTGTATGGGCCGGCTTAGCTAAGCTTGCCCCTGTGAGCTGGGATAGGATGAAAACTTCATCTCTGCCTTGCATTTGAGTGATTGGATCAAGGCCGGATGATGTCACATACTATGGTCTGCTTTACGGTTCTTAGAAACCTCCCCTTAGCCACTGGTCTCAAAATCGTTTTTTATACTAAATACATATTTCTCCATTGGTCATGTTTACACAAATCACACACAAAGATGCCGTATTTTATGTAGTAGCTGTTCATCAAAATCTCGCAGCTGTGAGATCTTGTTTCAACTTTCTACAGAATGTTGTCATTTTTGCTATGAACACAATTTCCAAACTTTATGCAACTTTCCACAAATGTGTGTGTTTAACCTAAGGATGTGTTTGTACATTTTCACAATTCTAGTGTTAACACATTTCACATAAAACCACATATACTGCCATTTCTGTCCCGAACATGTTACACGGTTCTGCCGCCTCTTAAAACGTGCAGCCAAAATTTAGACTAACAGATATGTCCTTGGTATATTTTTCACCTCCTTGATTCATAAGTTATGAGTCTTTCAAAATTGTTCTTTGTTCATGCTTAACAGCAAATGGTCCACCCATTTGTGTCTCCCTGCAGTCCAGGAATAGGCCCCTCCCTTGTGAGTCCCTTCCAGGAGCAGTTTATGACCACCTTCACATCTCTGTTTCCTGGGCTGAAGTGCCTGCTATTGTTCATTCTCTTTCTGTAGACAAAATTCTGAGTTACCCCACAATTATCATCTCCCCGTGAGTTTCAGCTGAGAGGATATCACTCCTCCTGGAAGAGACCTGTTTGTCCACTTTCAAAGGGTTGCAGCTCAGCCAAGCTACTTTATTCTTAATTAAAGATCCAGGAAAAACCAAACTTGTTGCATCAAACATAAATACATTACTTCCTTATTTTTAACTCTGTGGGATAAAAAGCAACTGAGATCTATATTATTTTTAGCCACAATCCTTTTTATGTTTGCTAATCTGGCCGATTTTAAAGTTTCATCAGTAACTCATCTGACAGCTGTCATTCAAGTGCCCCAGGGTACTGCACCCAGATTCTGACAGGGGCTGTCAGTTTACAGACAATACAGTTTGTCTGATGAATGTTTTGCTCTTCATATTAGGACTTTGTATGTTTGCAATGCTTTCTTAGATTACATGAATTTTAGCGCCAAGCAAGATTTTGAATGTTGAGAAGTATTGTGTTATAGGCATTTTGGAGTTTTTAGCAACAAAGCAAATGTCATTTGTAGACACATTTTGGGGTTTCACTTGCAAAGTGCTGCTTCTCTCTCTGCACTCTGTTTGCTGGTCATGGAGCCCACTGAAACATTTTCTGCAGGGTGTGCTCTATTCCACCACACGTGCACCCTGGGTGGCAAGTTGTGCATCCATCTTTTTGTGTGCTTGAGAACGTGGTTTTTGTAGGTTTTTGGCACGCAGAAGAGTTTTGCAGCCATTGTTGCAGTTCCTTGCACCATACTATCAGAGTGATGCCGCATAGCATAGCGTAGTGGGTCAATAAATCCCACCGAGCCCCACCTCCTGACTTTTTACCGCCCATCAAGGGGAAGTTGGGAGATTGGGATATTCTTTTCTGTCTATGTGGAGAATTTCAGTCGCTTCTCCCGTCAGTGCTGGGGGCAACCTGCTCTCCGTGCTGGTTCTGGTCAGGAGTATTGCTGGTTATGGTTGGGGGTATTGCTGGTTCTGGTTGGGAGTATGGAGCGGCACTCCGGGCCCCTTGGGTCTTTCCTCCCGGTCCTCGAGTGGTCTTCCTTGGTGATGCTTGGGATGATTCTTAGTCCAATGCTAGAAAATAGAACATAGCATGGTTATGCACATTTTCCCACTACTGTGTCCACACATCTTCGGGGGGATGTCAGCAGTGGGAAAGACACTTGCATTGGTTAACATTGACAATATTCCCCATCTATGTCCACTAATGGTCTTAACACTCTTCTCACACATACATGGTGAACATTTAGTAATTATTTTATGTCCCCGGATTTTCCCCCTCTGGGTTTCCGGTTGGCTCCTCTATTTGCCAGCATGCCTGGGATGGCAACTCTTCAGCTGGTTTATGTGGACCCACTTGTCTTCCCCTTCTGCCAAACTTCCCTTGGGGATGCAGATTCTGTAGGCGACTGGTGAGATTCTGTCCACAATTTCAAAAGGACCCCGCCATGTTGGGAGGAATTTGCGCTCTTTGGCTTGGTCCCTTTGGAAATTGTACAAGTAGACCCAGTCTCCTACTTGATATTCATTTTTAGTTGTCTTAAGATCGTAATGGGTCTTCATACTGTCTGTATATCTTTCTAGATTCCGCTTAGCATAGGCAAAAGCATGCTGAAGGTGTTTTCTCAGATTCTCAACATACTCATCTTGTGGAGGCATTTATCAAGGTCTGCTTTTGGGATCTGTAGAGAGTGATTGATAACCCAAACCTGTGGTCAATGTTACCAGAAATAATTACTCAGGTCTGCCAGAAAATGGGGGCAAGGCCGACCTTACTTTATTTGTGAGCTGGAATACACGGGGCTCCAGCTCTTTTAGAAATCTAAAAACAAGATCAGATATATTTGGGACATACGACTTAATCCTTTTTCAGGAAACATAGCTGGTTAATTCTCCAACCTAGAAGGTTTTATATTACTAACCCAACCAGCTACTACAATTGGCAAAGGAAGACCCAAGGGTGGGTAACTGATAGCCGGTAATTCCCTTCTTTTTAGTGATGGTAAAATAATACCATGCAAACAGGAGGGCATTCTGGCTGTCAAGTTAGAGATAGCGTCAAATGAGGGCAAGAAACAACTGATAGCCATAAACCTATATTGGAATCCTTCCAACTCATTGCTAACTGTATTATTGGAGGCCTTAGCAGATGTTCTAACATACACCAAGGCACTTTATCCAGATGCATATATTTTGGTGAGGGGGGGGGGCCTGAATTTGCAATGTTTACAAAATAGTCCAAGGGACCAGAGCCAAAAAATCAAGATCGTGAGCTCCAACGGGAAAAAGTGGGTATCCTTCTTTAATGAGTGGGATCTCAGGATGGTAAATTCGACTGCGGAAGGGGACATTCCCCAGACTAGCACATGGCTCAGAGGGGATTCAGAATCCATTTTGGATTATATTTATTTGTCTCCTGGTCTATTTAAGAGATGTGATCATTTTAGTGTAGGTGAAGATGCCACCAGTGATCAATTGTCGGCTAGAGGTGTGTATAGAGTGGAGCCTTCAGAAAAAGGTTGATAAATGGAGTGGGACGGTGGCGGTCAATGCCTTGGTGAAATACAGGAATGACGGCATACATCTCAATGATATATTGTCACGGATGGATTACAACGGGGAACTTAAGAACGAGTAGGAAACTTTAAGTCTTGTTGTTTCCATGATTTTCTTTGGACCATTGACTGCCCCGGTTGCATTCCTGTGTTCGGCTCGATACCGCACAAACACACCTTTGATGAACTAACTTGGCTGAAGAAGGAGGGAGATGCAGGGTGAAATTGGTAGACTAAGAAGGGAGATAGCTAATGAAGAGGTGATATTGAGGGAGATCAAGCACATTAAAGGTGGATATAAGAACTGGTCCAAACATCAGAAATTGAGTCGTCTACAAAAAGACGGGACATCTATGCTTAGAGAAACGTGGGTTTCAACATATAATATTCCCAGTGCCCCTTGGGATCAGACTATTAGTGAGGACATCATTATAGAGTTTAACAAATCTTCAGCATCTAGAGCCGCGGGGCCGAGTGGTTTAACTTATTAGGTGTTTAAAGGAAATCCAATATTGTGGGCTCGCATCCTGTGTACACTTTTTAAGGGCCTCATAGAAGAAAGAATCATCCCACCATCATGGAAGTCAGCCATAATTATCCCCATTCATAAGAGACCGGAAGAATCCTATTAACTATAGACCCATAACTCTATTAGATATTTGCAAGCATCATTTTAAGAGAATTAGACAAATGGGCTTCAGTTGATGGGATATTTTCCAAACAACAAACCGGGTTTCGGAGGGGTCAGGCCACTTCCCTTAACGGCATAATATTGGCCACTTTGACACATAACAATACTAAAATGTCGTTACCACGATTATTTTGTGCCTTCATTGGTTTGTCCAGTGCATTCCATCTGGTCAATAGAGAACGTCTGTGGTACAAATTAGCTCTAAGGGGGGCACCAATCCCATTGATAAATATTCTAATGGCTCTTCATGAAAATAACACTGTAAGGGTAAGGCTGAGTAATGAGGGCCACCTCTCTGAGAAGATATCAATTAACAGAGGGGTGAGACAAGGATGTATGATAGCCCCCTTCCTTTTCTACTTTTACCTAGCCGATTTTGCGAAAGGAATTGACATGAAAGGTCTGGGGAGTGTAAAAATTGATGATAGAACCATAAAATGGCTCATGTACGCAGATGATATCGTACTCATGGATACAACAGCAGTAGGACTACAGCGACTCCTGTCTGCTCTTGAGGTTTACATGAAGGATAACGACCTAAAGATATTCGGTGGAAAGAAAATATGTACAAAGAAATTCCATTAGAGAATAGGGGGTAATCCCATTCAAGTATTGGAAGAGATTGTCTATCTAGGTTCTACGCTTTATGCTTGTCCTAAGAGAAATCTGGTATGGGCTGAATTTATTGCTAGAATCCACCAATTAACATCACAACTCCAGAGGGTTTTCTTTGCTCCCGGCGGTGAGATTCTACACACCAAAGATTGTACCTATTCTACTATACAGGATAGAAGCAAGACCTATCGCTTGGGCATTTGATTGGCAATCTATAGAAGGAAAAATCTGGAAGAAGGCCTTAAGTTTGCCCCAGGAAACTCCAATGACAAGTTTGAGATTCGAACTAGGCCTTTGGTCCTTAAAGTCCCAGCTAGATTGCAAGCTTATTTCCCTGTATAGGTCGATTGTCAGCCACCTGAGAGATTCATTATATGAGGACCTCCTGAAACATCTCTATAAAGGACCCCCGGGGGTAATACAATACCTGAGAAGGTCAACACTGGAGTCGCTCAGTGGGTGTGGCAGTGACGAAGTCACACTGCTATCAAACCCATTGAGGTCAAAAAAGACCTTAATGATAACGTATTGGATCAACACAATTGCCCAAATGAGATCCTCCACAGTAGCAGTATCACTCTCGAAGTGTGACAAAAACAGGGTTTTCTTCCTAGATACCTCCTAAAATTTCCGGATAAAAGAGTGCGACAGAACTTTCTCAAAATGAGGTTGGATCAGATTCAGACAGGTGCAGTTCTTTCGAGATGGGGGCAGCAGGAGGACTGTAGGACCCTTTGCACAGACTGTAAAGATCCCAAAACCCAAACAATAGAGCATTTGCTAAGGTTTTGTGAGGGCACAAGGTTACTTAGAGAGAAGTATTTAAGCCCCTTGGCAATCTCGATAGATAGGTTATCTTCGGATATGTTTTGGGACAGAATGTCATCAGGAGTGGAAACCTTGTTAACAATGAATGTGATAAATGTACTGCAACAGTCTGGTTTTATTCAATCGAAATTCTGTTGATGATTTTATTTTTTTCTTCTAATCTTCTTTTTTTCTTTTGTTTCCTTTCTTTCTTATTTTAAAGATGTAAAGTCAAGTCTATTTATTATAGCAATACTTATAAGTAAGATATTTTTCTTTAATTGTAGGATTTTAGACTTTAGAAAACTGATGGATCGTAAAAAGAAATTCTGTTACATTTTGTGTTGCTGTTCTCAGGATCCTCAATGTGTTGATAAAACTTACCAATTACTGGATCCCCTTTTGGAGCCGTAATCAAATCCGCATCTGGGGTCTCCTTACTCCATTGTGCAGTTGAGAGCTCATTGTGAGCATTTGTCTGGGACCTGGTGATAGCAGTGACCTAGATTTCCCATAACAGGGACTCGATCTCAAGTAGATCCCCTTGGATGGCTCCGGTTTTGGCCATCTGATCAGCTATGTGATTTCCAGTTTTGTCTGGACCCTCTACTTTAGAATGACCCTTAATCTTTTTCCAGTAGATGGTCATCCCATTCGAGGTGACTAGATCATCAATATTTTGTATTAACTTTCTGTGTTTTAGTGGTTTATTATTAGCAAATAGCATGCCTCTGGTTTTCCAGTTAACCAGGTGTTCCACGAACTTGTTCTGTACATAATCTGAATCAGTGATTATGACCAGTTTGTGGAGTTGGTGTTGGATGGCAGTGAGGTTGGCTTGATGCACAGCCATCGGCTCTGCCACTTGACTACTTCGGGGACCGATTTTGTACCCAGCGGAGGGTTCTGGGGCATCATTCACCCATGCATTCCCTACACCGGCCACAAGTTCCTTTTCCCTGTTGTTGTCAACATAGTAGGAACACCCATCCACATAGACAGTGGGCATTCCCTCACACTGGTCTTCTTCATAGACTTTGTGTGGGGAATTAAGGTATGCCTCCATGTTGTCCTTGATTTTAAGACTTTCGTTCTCGAGACAGTTTTCTCTGGCACAATCATGAAAGTCAGCCAGACCTTGCGCAAGGGGACTCTTCTTGCTTTGGCCATATCTGACCTCCACAGGAAAGCCTTGCATTGACAGAATCCAGGAAGTAATTAGGGAATTACTCACATTTCCGGCCCGGATTCTGTCACTTTGCATATATTGCAGAGGCTGGTGTGCAGTCTCCACTATGATGTGTTCCCCCTGGATAAACGGGCGGTAATTCTTCAATGCCCACACCGTCGCCAGGAGTGCCTTCTCACAATCGTTTAATTTTTCCTCCACAGAGGATAAAGTCTTACTCGCATAGGAGATTACTTTATTGACCTTGTCATGCTTTTGATATAATACTGCAGTCAAGCATGTATTTGAGAATCCTGTCTCCAAGAAGAACGTATTATTTTTGACAGGGTAAGCTAGGCAAGGCACTTGTGAGAGGCTTCTTTTGAGTTGTCTTACTGCCTCGGCTTGTTCTGGACCCCACTCCCACGTGACCCCCCCTTTAACAGATGGATCAGGGGTCTTGTGATCTCTGCGTAATCCTCAATGAACTTTCTGCTGTAATTAGTTAGTCCAAGGAGGCTTCTTAGTTCCCACAGAGTTGTGGGGTCTTTTATATTCTGGAGTGCTTCTACTTTCTTTTCCTGGGGACAGAGATCCTCAGGAGTTATCTCATACCCCAAGAAATTGACACTGTCCTACACCTCTGTGCCTTTTGGAAAGAGAGTTTTTCTCCGGCAGCCCTCAACTGTGTCAGAACACAACGGATCTCTGCTATGTGGTCCTCCACAGTTGAGTTTTTAATTAGAACATCATCTACATAGGCCAGGTTGCCCCTTTCACCCAAGTTGGGCATGGCTTTATGCAGAAAGATGCTAAATTCATTGTCAGAGTTGATGTATCCGAAGGGAGTCCGGGTCCATGTGTACTGCTGCCCCCCGAAGGTAAAGGCCAGCTTGTATTGGTCCTCCCTACTGACAGGTACAGTCCAGTACCCATTGTTCAGGTCAATGGCAGTGTATACCTTTGACACCTGGATCTGAGCCAGCCCTTGGTCAATGTAGAGAAGAGGCCATCGGGAAGTATGGATCCATTTATTGAGCTCCCTTAGGTCAGCACAGAGTCTCCACTGGCCGTTTCGTTTCAAAATCCCCTGCACCGGATTATTGAAGGTGCTGTGGACTGGGCGAATTATCCCACGGGACTCAAGGTTGTTCATTATTTAAGTAAGGGACTCCATTGATGCGAGAGGCAAGTGATATTGCTTCACAAACATTGAAGGCATGCCATGGTCCGTGGGAATTGTTGTTGTGTGGTTGTCAGTGCGACCACAGTCATATGAGTCCACCGCAAAGAGATTTTGAAAATCTAAGAAAACTTGTTTCAATTTTTGCCTTTGCTCCAGAGTCTCACAGGCATCAGCTAGGTTGACTCTCTCTTCAACCATCTGCCTGAAGCCCGGAAAGACTTCTGGTTTGGCTATCTCAGCGGGCTCCTCCAGCTGGGTGGAGAGGTCCCTGGTCACAGTACTGACGTGGACTGGTGGCTTCAGGTGGGGACGGCAGTCCTGGTGGACTTGAAAGATCACCTCATCCCTCCTGAAGTCACAGGTCACATCTTCCTTACCATAAGGGCAGGAAGAGTACACCAGGAAATTCACCCTATGCTGGGTGAAGATCCTGTCTAGTGTTGCGTCATTGTCACTATCACTGTCAAAACAGTCATTGGGGATTGGTCCTACCATTTCGTAACCTAAATCTATGGAACAATGTCGGTCATCAACCACCATTCCAATAATGGTGCCTGCGCCCAGAGTGATACTCTTTAGGTCGCTGTTATCCACCTCTATTGGAAGGGTGTCGCGTTCTGTATTGACTAGTGGCGTTGGGTTTAACCCCAACCCTTGCTGTTGAAAATGGGCATTGAGGTGAACCTAGGCGTAAGGATTTTTCAGTTTCTGTGCTCTTTTAATTTTTACTTTAAGAGGGAATAGTCGGGTCCGTACTGCTACTATCCCACTCGTATGCATACCACAATGTATTCTCCTATGCATACCAAACGTGCTACCTAAGGCACATGCCTATTTATGTAAATATGTCTCTCGTGTTATGTTGAATTAAACATTTTTCTTTATGACAAACTGAATCATTTTTCGGCTCCCGGTGATCTCATTTGAGCTAGCAAACATCCAGTTCCACTGCTACCACATAGATGATCTCCCCTTTTACGTCCATGACTAGGGTAGCCTTTGACTCTAACTCTCCTCTGTTATTTAGGGAGGGCATGAAAGAAGGTATTGATAAATTCCCTACTGTCAGTGCGCACCCTCCTGGTGGTCTGCGCAAAGGCACGTTTCAGCTCTTGGACACATTCTTGTGGTGCCTGGTCTTCCCCACATTGTAGATTGTAGAGCGCTTTGCGGGCCTCTTGAGGGTTTCTGTCAAGATCCGAGTCCACCTCCCCTTTCTCCTCACCTGACTCCTCCGAGGTAAGTTCGCAAGGGTCCGTCTCAATCTTGCCGGGCTTCTCCTTAGCCCTTGGCCCCTTGCCTTTCAGTGTTCTGGTCTTCTTTTCGTGAAGGTAAGGTCTGGCCCCTCCGGAGGCCACCTTGACAGAGGAGTGGACCTGTCACCGGGGAACCCCAGGGGGCCAGCCTCAGCTCTAGGGAAAAAGCCCGAAGGCAGAAAAAACCCTAGTCCGTAGATGGGTTCAGAAGACAGGTCCTTTAGATGGTACAGATCTTTAGGTTGCAGTTCCAAGATACCAGGTATGATGACGTATTCTGTGTAGCTGAAGGCAGGAATCCAAGAAGCAATGCCAAGATACGGAGTGGAAGGGTATCAGACCGTGGGAGAAAGGTAGGTAAGGGAAGGTATAGTAAACAAAAGATACACAGGAGTTAGATACAACAGGAAGGGACTACTGTGCCAAGTCAGGGAGAGGAAAGCAGGAATGCCCCAAGTAGTCAGAAGCAGCGCTGAACCACCACGGCGGAGCGGAAAGGAACAACCCGCCGGAAGGCAGCACGCCGAAAAGGCAGGAAGGTAGGATTAGCAACAGGGGCTCAAGGGAACGCAGAAGCGGCGAAGCTGGGTGAGGACTCGACCGCTCACCGCCGGAACCGCCAGCGATTCCAATGTTTCCAATCTTGGATCCTGACAGTTTCTGTGTATTGAGAAGTGCTTTAAGATGGCTGCCCTATAGGTGGACCATCTTGAATGGTTCTGACCCTCCAGCCCCGCAAAGAAGCTGGAGTATTCAGGTGAAAATGTCCACTTGACATACTGAATACAGCTTTGGCTGTCCTTCAAGTGGAAAGCCTCCATTTGCTCAAACAATTCGAGGTGCTCCCAAACTGAATATTTGGCATTTCTATGGTAGGGCGTATGACGCTCCTAATAGCCTTGATTTGCTTCAGGGGAACTTTCAAAAGGGCTCTCTTAATTTTGTTGGCCTTTTTAGTTTTGGTCACCCTGGTCCACTTATCCTATGACTCAGAGGCACTGCTACCAGAGGTGGCTGTCTGATCTTCTAGGCTCTCCCTAATTCTGCGGGCTTGAGAATGGCTGGCAGAATGTGGGGGCCTAGTCTCTTGAAACCTGTGGCACTCAGAAGAGTCTTCTGACTCTCCCTTGCTCCCAGGATTGGCTGAGTATCCCCCCAACCCCCACTGTCCTAGCTGGGAAGAGGTTTTTAAAATGCTCTTTGTGGGCCTAGTATCATGGAATTCCCCACCAAATTTGACTGACTGATCTCTTGGCAGGTGATATTTTTGAGGATCCAGTTCTCTGATTCTCCCCTCACTGGATTTCCCTTATCAGAGAGGCTGGCCCTAATATTTGGACCTGTCCATAGATGCCCGCCCATCCATTTCTGGGAGGCGCTGATCTGTCAGTCCCATATCTCCCATTGTATTGAAGTCTACCATCCCTGTTGCCTTTGGTTCATATGAGCCAGTGGACATGAGGATGGCATAGTCCATGGAACTGAAGGGATTGAAGTCCCTGATGCCAGGGGTCCTGAGGTTATGCTCAGTGGTTTCTCTTTCCCATCTTAATTCATCTCTTTCCGCCCCTGCTCCCTGATGACATTCCAAAATCTGACCGCTTTGTTCCTCTATTAAGGCCTTACAGGTCTCTATGATTTGTTCTTGTATGGCTATCTGTTTGTGGAGCCTGTCATCCTTTTCACAGAGAGCCTCATTGTCTCGCTGTGCTTCCTGTCTGCATTGGGAGTATTGGGCCAATTTTTGCTGCAGGAGACTCACATCCTGAGTTTGGCCCTTACTGGTCTGATTGTTCTTTGCCAAAGCATCGTCCACCCGCCTGGTGTGCTCTAACAGCTTTTCATAATCAGTTTTGATTTCCCCAAACTCTTGAAGGGCCCGCTTACTTTCCTCCAACTTTGTTTTTAAATGGCTGACTTCCTGGCCTAAGGCGTCCCTCTCCTGACTTAGAGTGCCCCTCTGCTCAGCCAGGTCGTCTCTCTGCTTTTTAAATGCACCAGCTTTCTGGCACTCCTCATCAAACTATGCTTGGGATTCTAGGTCTTTAATAATTAATTTGTTATTTTCCCCTTTTAATTGGTCTTTCTGTTCTTGTAAGATGTTGAGCTGTTCGGCACGGACTCTGTTAAAAGTTAATTGTTGCGCCAGCTTTTGTTGACTCTGTTTTAAAGAGTCCAACCCTTCCTGACACTCTTTTTGCAGTGTCTGTACCTGTGTTTCTTGCTCTGCATTCTTTTGCAGTAAGAGAGCCAGATATTCTTGGAGTTTGGTGGCATACTGCCTAGCCTCTGTTTCAGATTCTGTGCTATCTTGGAGCCTTTGCTCTGCAGAGTCCAGATTGCTCTGGATTTTCTGCAGTGCTTCCCCTTGCCTCTTTGTGAAATCTACATGGTCTGCGTACTTTTCCTGCAACACCCCTCAAACCCCCTCAATAAGCAATGAATGCATGTGAGGAGAGAGCAGATATTCAGGAACAGCACAAATCAAACAGAATATCACTCCCACCTTCCCCCTTCAAACGCAAGAGAAAAACGGAATTGACTTTTCAGCTGTCAGGATGGCATTGAAATTGTCTTTGGAATTGGCTGAGCAAAAACATCAAATGTGGTCAAAAATACTTAAATTGTTACAAATTCCTATGCGAGCTGCCTTGAATAGGTGCAAACAATCACAAGCAATGATTTTGTCAGAAGAAAACATTTGAAATCTTAAAGTCCAAGTCGGAAACAAATTAAAGCTATTTCACACGTGTAAATTTTCGCAGAATGTAAAATTGCGGCAAACAATTCCTTGCGCGATATTCGCGATAACGGGAGAAGGATGCTGGGTACAAGTAGGAGTTGAAATTATGTTATGTTTCTATCATAAAAACAGAGGGAGTTATAGAGGTTTTAGTAAAGGTCGTTGTTGTAAATTATTCACGAGAATGGAAAACAGAAATGCACTTTGAAGATGAAGTATGGGTTTGCTTACACTAGATTATGATTATGAAAAAGAGGATGCCACACATGAATCTCCACAGTTACGTGGCCGGCGTAACCCTTCACGTGGTGGATACTTAATTTCTTTCTGGGATTCACTTTGGTTACTCAAAATCACTAATGACTTATGATTTTATAAAACAAATGAGAAAAATTAGCGCGGGAAAGGTTCTGACAATACCATGATTCTGAATTACAGATAGGATGGGTTGAGATTGGGATAAAACAATGCAAATATACCATAGGTCACAGTTCTTCCTATTAATACTCACAGGATAAGTTATTAAATTGGACCGTCAGCTCTAGTCATGGATTGGATCTGGTCTAGGAAGAGTGTATAAACAGGAATGCCACTAAATACAGCTACCCGCCTACACACATGCTAGGTGTGACTAGTTGCACCAAGTGTTAACAAATCATGTTGGTCTATAGATCCAAACAGGAAAAAGGGATAGCAATAAACATATTTTAATTAGTACATAAGAAAACTCGACATGTTAAAAAAACAACAATGCATTTCGTTTACACAAAACATAAAAACATATTTTGAGAATCAGCGTTTTTCCTAACCGGGAAGACAACAACTGCAAACATAATTTTTAAACAGTGTTGTGGGGTTAGTACAAGTGTGATATTGACAATTCATATATCCTCAATGGTTGTTATTATTTGTCCTTGACTCTGTCGACACAGAGAAATGTGTTTCTGGTTACCAGCGGATGTTGTTGGAAAGAAAAATTCTCTAGCTGATGTTAGATTGCTATGAGACGTGTGCTGGACCCGTCTTCAGGATAATACATTGTAAGGCCACAGGATAAGTCTCCGGGGCACAGTGATAAAGCTAAAAACCAAAAACACAAAAAAAACGTGTTAGTGGTACCTTAAGAACTGGTTGAAAATCTCTATAGGTGTACACGTGCAACTGTTAGCACTAACCTTGCAATTGCTTTGTAGTTGTGTGTGGCATCGGATTTGGTGACCATGTAGACCGAATTCGATGGTAGTAACTGTGGGAACTCACAGTTAGAATGACTAAAATGAAGAAATAGATTTTAGCTGTTTGTTGAACAACATTATTTGTATTGTAATTATTAAATTATGTGCGAAAAACTGCACAAACCCTAAGTGAGCAGCTTGGGCCATTGAATTTTAATTCTTCGTGGGCTATCCGTTTATTTTAGTGATAGTCCTACGATTAGGGAATTGAAAAGGCCTACGTATTGACATGCAGAGTTTTACAAACGTGCTGGTAGCGATTATTACATTCGTGTCCAGGCAGGAGTGTGCCTGTTCGTTGGTGTCAATCGACACGGTGTTGGCCGAAATGGTGCAGCTAATACGGAGTGCGCCGTGTGGCTATTTCTTTAAAGAGAAAAGGAAAAGCCAGTAAATGACTTGAAGCGCTGGTGTGAGGCCTGGTGACAGCGTGAATGTTCTGTCCTCTTACCTATTCGGAAACCGGAATTAAATGCCGGAGGATTGCAGACTGTCACAGTGCCGAGCGCTGAATGAAACACTGGTGATATGGATCGGGTGAGGCCATATTTGAATGCTTGAGAACTAAACCGTGAGTGTACTACCAGAATGGATCACGTTGGACGCCATCTTGGATGGACAAAAGGCGGATACTGACGGAACTAAAGTAGTCATGCACATGGATCCCTCTGTGGGGGTGGACTACATAATTTATTTTTAGCAGACTGGACGATGTGGTAAATGTTGAGATTGTCACACTGCCACAAAATAATTGATCACATGTGTGGATAAGGGCAACTGGTATGGGTGGCACCTGTATCCAGACAAAAGAGATGGATCATTTGTGAAGGAACAGACTCCGTTCTATCCCGATGTTTAAGCCAGCTTGGACTGCATTCAATTTGTAAATCCATTTTTGCTCAAGCTGTCTTAATTTTCGGTCTCTATCTCCCCCGCGGGGATGTGGTGGTACTGTTTGAAGTATGACCCACTGGATGTCTTTGATAGTATGTTTGGCTTTGACAAAATGAGCCACTAGTGGTTTTTCAGGCACTGCATTTTTTACACATGAACGATGTTCGCAAATCCTTTGTTTTATAGGTCTCTTAGTTTTGCCAATATATATAAGCCCGCAAGGGCACGTGATGGCATAACTGGCCCACGGTGTGTTGCAATTCGTGAACTTCTTAAGATACCAGGTGAAACCATTTAGATTGACAGATTTTAAGTTGTCAGTTAGTTCACATACCGAGCAGTTGCCACATTTAAAATGCCCAGTTATTGGCGGTAAATGCCATAATGTTGTTTGTGATATAGTTAGAGGTGTCTTTGCAACCTTGTATGTGTGTACTAGTTTGTCACGTAAATTGGGCATACGTTTGAAGGCAAAACGTGGT
This sequence comes from Ambystoma mexicanum, assembly GCF_040938575.1. Lineage (NCBI taxonomy): Eukaryota > Metazoa > Chordata > Amphibia > Caudata > Ambystomatidae > Ambystoma > Ambystoma mexicanum. The sequence continues at coordinate 117,128,858 of NC_090923.1, forward strand.
TTCTGTACAAAAAACTCCTCAGTTTGTATTAGAGACCAATTTTTCAGGATGCAACGGCGCAAGTCGTTGCTAATTGGCGAGAAGGTGGACACACAAGTGATCTTGTCTCTTGTGCCCTGTCTTGTTTTTCTAAACAACGAGATCTGTCGGTGTTCCGTGCCCTTTTCATAGATCGTCTAATGATGTGTGGAGGGTATCCTCGTTCTTTTAATCTAAGAGACAGATTTTGACTGTGGCTGTCAAAGTCTTCTTTAGTCGAGCAGTTGCGCCTAATTCGTAGGAATTGGCCAAAAGGGAGATTTTCCCACAAAGTTTGCGGGTGGAAACTTTTGAAAGACAGCAAGGTGTTTTTATCTGTAGGCTTCTTGTATAAAGTGGTGTTCAAGGTGCCCAAGGTTGTTTTATAGATTTCTAGATCTAGAAAGGCTATTTTCTGATCATTGTGATTCATGGTGAAATTTATACATGGATCTTGTTGGTTTAACCATTCTAGAAAATTAGTCAGAGATGTTGAATCCCCGATGCCACGCGATGATTTCTGTTTTAAAGGGATTGTTGGCGTGATAGACTGATTTTTGTTCTAAGTCATCCATGTATAGGTTGGCTAGATCGGGTGCGAAAGTGGCCCCCATGCTTGTTCCATGTAGCTGTTGAAAAAATGTATTGTCTACCATGAAAAAGTTGTTAACCAAAGCTATCTTTATGCATTCACATATAAAGTCAGATGGAACTGACAGATCCGCTCTTTTTTCAAGATATGTGTGTATGATCTTGATGCATTCTAACTGGGGGATGCTGGTGTATAGTGATTCTACATCCAGAATGACCAAGATGTCATTGGGGGAGGTCACAAGGTTGGTGACAATTTTTATCATATGGGTGGTGTCTTGAACATATGACTTCTTTTTGAGCATGAAGGGTCTAAGGAAAGAATCTGTGTAAATGGACAGTGGTTCTAACAAAGAAACAATGGCAGCCACAATGGGGCGACCTGGTGGATCAAGGGCATTTTTATTGATTTTCGGGAGGCAATATAAAGCTGGAATGATGGGGTGGCTGGTGGTCAGGAATGACTTTTCCTTGTCGTCAATCCACCCTTCGTTGGATGCATGTGACAGAAGACTACTGATCTCGTCTTGTATGGTGTAAGTTGGATTGCCTTTGAGTTGTTTGTAGAACTTATTGTTCTCCAGTTGTCTCTTAACTTCATTATCGTACTTTTGAGTGTCCCATAAGACCACACCCCCACCCTTATCTGCTGGTTTGATTACGAACAGATTGTTGTTTTTCAAATTGGTGAGGGCTAGTTGTTCTTCTTTCGAGAGATTGCTTGTACATCTATTTTTCATTTTTATAAGGGTTTTCATTTCTCGGAGCACCTTATTTTCAAAACTAATGATTTCGGGTGAAACCATTGATGCCAGTGGTGTAAAAGAGGAGGTTTTAGACCTGTTGCACTAGATGTTGTTCTAACGTCAAGGGGTTTGTCTCGAAAAAAATACTTTAATCTTACGATGCGAAAAAAATTCCGCATTTCGATTTCGGTTTGAAACAGATTGGCACTACTGGTTGGTATGAAAGAGAGACCTTTACTTAAGAGGTCAGTTTCAACTGGTGTTAAACTATGTTGGCTCAAATTGAAAATTGGGATTCCCAAAGTGGGAATTACCAGGTTGGTGGAGGCGGTTGCCACTGGCGGGTGCGCATTCCATGGTTTCCTGGTTGCCGCATTCTGCCTCTTTTGCCCGTCCTTGAAAAAACTGACCTCGTGGAGGGTGTCCCCTTCTGTTCCTGGGTGCATTATTCGTAGATCCCGAATCACTACTGTTGCTTGAGTTTGAAAAAGAAACACATTTCATTTTTTGTAGGGTCTTTGCCAATTGGTGCCCCGAACAGGGCCGTGGTTGGCATTCATTGTTTGGAAGAAACCGGGAACCAAATATGGGTAAGTGATCTCCTCTTTATAGTTTTGTATGTCTTTTTTCAGTTTCCATATTTTTTTGTCTAAGGTGAAGGTTTTAAATTTCACCATTTCTTCTTGTAATTTCTCCAGTAGTGTTTTGGTCTCTGGGATAATGGATTCATCTAGAATCTTTTTTTCTAGGATGGCGAGTTCTTTCTTTTGTATTTTCGCCTCCTCTTCTGCCGTGGAAATCACTAGAATAACCCAGTCTCTTGAGCATTTGTTGCCCACCCCACTGAAACCCACCATGAACTTTGGATTGTCTAAAAACACTCGATGTTCCTGACCTGCAGACCTTCTGGGATAACTCCTGCCTTGAGGTATTCAACCATTAGTTGGCCGTGTGACTCAGTTCGAATGAGTTTCTTTTTCTTTTGTGTTAGCAGGTCTAAGTCATTAGTGGTGGGAGGGGGTGGTGCAGCAGTAGCACCAGGTGTGGGTGCATCTAGGATTGACGGAAGGTCAAAACATTTTCTGTATTCGTCATCGGTGAATGATAGAATATTTACATTCTCCATTATGACTTGTTTTGAGCTCTACCAACCAAAGGGGTTGTCCAAAACTAGTAAATCAAGCGTTTCGAGCTAGAAAAGTCCTCTTTTTTAGGGGACTGCGTGGCTGAGGACAAAATGCAAATGTGTATAAACAGGAATGCCACTAAATACAGCTACCCGCCTACACACATGCTAGGTGTGACTAGTTGCACCAAGTGTTAACAAATCATGTTGGTCTATAGATCCAAACAGGGAAAAGGGATAGAGATAAACATATTTTAATTAGTACATAAGAAAACTCGACATGTTAAAAAAACAACACTGCATTTCGTTTACACAAAACATAAAAACATATTTTGAGAATCAGCGTTTTTCCTAACCGGGAAGACAACAACTGCAAACATCATTTTTAAACAGTGTTGTGGGGTTAGTACAAGTGTGATATTGACAATTCATATATCCTTAATGGTTGTTATTATTTGTCCTTGACTCTGTCGACACAGAGAAATGTGTTTCTGGGTACCAGCGGATGTTGTTGGAAAGAAAAACTCTCTAGCTGACGTTAGATTGCTATGAGACATGTGCTGGACCCGTCTTCAGGACAATACATTGTAAGGCCACAGGATAAGTCTCAGGGGCACTGTGATAAAGCTAAAAACCAAAAACACAAAAAAACGTGTTAGTGGTACCTTAAAAACTGGTTGAAAATCTCTATAGGTGTACACGTGCAACTGTTAGCACTAACCTTGCAATTGCTTTGTAGCTGTGTGTGGCATCGGATTTGGTGACCATGTAGACCGAATTTGATGGTAGTAACTGTGGGAACTCACAGTTAGAATGACTGAAATGAAGAAATAGATTTTAGCTGTTTGTTGAACAACATTATTTGTATTGTAATTATTAAATTATGTGCGAAAAACTACACAATTATGTGCGAAAAACTACACAAACCCTAAGTGAGCAGCTTGGGCCATTGAATTTTAATTCTTCGTGGGCTATCCGTTTATTTTAGTGATAGTCCTACGATTAGGGAATTGAAAAGGCCTACCAGTGGGTCATACTTCAAATCGTACCACCAAATCCGATGCCACACACAGCTACAAAGCAATTGCAAAGTTAGTGCTAACAGTTGCACGTGTACACCTATAGAGATTTTCAACCAGTGTTTTTGGTTTTTAGCTTTATCACTGTGCCCCTGAGACTTATCCTGTGGCCTTACAATGTATTGTCCTGAAGACGGGTCCAGCACACATCTCATAGCAATCTAACGTCAGCTAGAGAGTTTTTCTTTCCAACAACATCCGCTGGTACCCAGAAACACATTTCTCTGTGTCAACAGAGTCAAGGACAAATAATAACAACCATTGAGGATATATGAATTGTCAATATCACACTTGTACTAACCCCGCAACACTGTTTAAAAATGATGTTTGCAGTTGTTGTCTTCCCGGTTAGGAAAAACGCTGATTCTCAAAATATGTTTTTATGTTTTGTGCAAACGAAATGCATTGTTGTTTTTTTAACATGTCGAGTTTTCTTATGTACTAATTAAAATATGTTTATCTCTATCCCTTTTCCCTGTTTGGATCTATAGACCAACATGATTTGTTAACACTTGGTGCAACTAGTCACACCTAGCATGTGTGTAGGCGGGTAGCTGTATTTAGTGGCATTCCTGTTTATACACGTTTGCATTTTGTCCTCAGCCACGCAGCCCCCTAAAAAAGAGGACTTTTCTAGCTCGAAACGCTTGATTTACTAGTTTTGGACAACCCCTTTGGTTGGTAGAGCTCAAAACAAGTCATAATGGAGAATGTAAATATTCTATCATTCATCGATGACGAATACAGAAAATGTTTTGACCTTCCGTCAATCCTAGATGCACCCACACCTGGTGCTACTGCTGCACCACCCCCTCCCACCACTAATGACTTAGACCTGCTAACACAAAAGAAAAAGAAACTCATTCGAACTGAGTCACACGGCCAACTAATGGTTGAATACCTCAAGGCGGGAGTTATCCCAGAAGGTCTGCAGGTCAGGAACATCGAGTGTTTTTAGACAATCCAAAGTTCATGGTGGGTTTCAGTGGGGTGGGCAACAAATGCTCCAGAGACTGGGTTATTCTAGTGATTTCCACGGCAGAAGAGGAGGCGAAAATACAAAAGAAAGAACTTGCATCCTAGAAAAAAAGATTCTAGATGAATCCATTATCCCAGAGACCAAAACACTACTGGAGAAATTACAAGAAGAAATGGTGAAATTTAAAACCTTCACCTTAGACAAAAAAATATGGAAACTGAAAAAAGACATACAAAACTATAAAGAGGAGATCACTTACCCATATTTGGTTCCCGGTTTCTTCCAAACAATGAATGCCAACCACGGCCCTGTTCGGGCACTAATTGGCAAAGACCCTACAAAAAATGTGTTTCTTTTTCAAACTCAAGCAACAGTAGTGATTCGGGATCTGCGAATAATGCACCCAGGAACAGAGGGGTACACCCTCCACGAGGTCAGTTTTTTCAAGGACGGGGCAAAAGAGGCAACCAGGAAACCATGGAATGCGCACCCGCCAGTGGCAACCGCCTCCACCAACCTGGTAATTCCCACTTTGGGAATCCCAATTTTCAATTTGAGCCAACATAGTTTAACACCAGTTGAAACTGACCTCTTAAGTAAAGGTCTCTCTTTCGTACCAACCAGTAGTGCCAATCTGTTTCAAACCGAAATCGAAATGCAGAATTTTTTTCGCATCGTAAGATTAAAGTATTTTTTTCGAGACAAACCCCTTGACGTTAGAACAACATCTAGTGCAACAGGTCTAAAACCTCCCTCCTCCTTTACACCGCTGGCATCAATGGTTTCACCCGAAATCATTAGTTTTGAAAATAAGGTGCTCCGAGAAATGAAAACCCTTATAAAAATGAAAAATAGATGTACAAGCAATCTCTCGAAAGAAGAACAACTAGCCCTCACCAATTTGGAAAACAACAATCTGTTCGTAATCAAACCAGCGGATAAGGGTGGGGTGTGTCTTATGGGACACTCAAAAGTACGATAATGAAGTTAAGAGACAACTGGAGAACAAAAAGTTCTACAAACAACTCAAAGGCAATCCAACTGACACCATACAAGACGAGATCAGTAGTCTTCTGTCATATGCATCCAACGAGGGGTGGATTGACGACGCAGAAAAGTCATTCCTCACCACCAGCCACCCCATCATTCCAGCTCTATATTGCCTCCCGAAAATCCATAAAAATGCCCTTGATCCACCAGGTCGCCTCATTGTGGCTGCCATTGGTTCTTTGTTAGAACCACTGTCCATTTACATAGATTCTTTCCTTAGACCCTTCGTGCTCAAAATGAAGTCATATGTTCAAGACACCACCCATATGATAAAAATTGTCAACAACCTTGTGACCTCCCCAATGACATCTTGGTCATTCTGGATGTAGAATCACTATAAACCAGCACCCCCCAGTTAGAATGCATCAAGATCATACACACATATCTTGAAAAAAGAGCGGATCTGTCAGTTCCATCTGACTTTATATGTGAATGCATAAAGATAGCTTTGGTTAACAACTTTTTCATGGTAGACAATACATTTTTTCAACAGCTACATGGAACAAGCATGGGGGCCACTTTCGCACCTGATCTAGCCAACCTATACATGGATGACTTAGAACAAAAATCAGTCTATCACGCCAACAATCCCTTTAAAACAGAAATCATCGCGTGGCATCGCTATATAGATGATGGGTTTCTACTTTGGCACGGGGATTCAACATCTCTGACTAATTTTCTAGAATGGTTAAACCAACAAGATCCATGTATAAATTTCACCATGAATCACAATGATCAGAAAATAGCGTTTCTAGATCTAGAAATCTATAAAACAACCATGGGCACCTTGAACACCACTTTATACAAGAAGCCTATGGATAAAAACACCTTGCTGTCTTTCAAAAGTTTCCACCCGCAATCTTTGTGGGAAAATCTCCCTTTTGGCCAATTCCTACGAATTAGGCGCAACTGCTCGACTAAAGAAGACTTTGACAGCCACAGTCAAAATCTGTCTCTTAGATTAAAAGAACGAGGATACCCTCCACACATCATTAGACGATCTATGAAAAGGGCACGGAACACCGACAGATCTCGTTGTTTAGAAAAACAAGACAGGACACAAGAGACAAGATCACTTGCGTGTCCACCTTTTCGCCAATTAGCAACGACTTGCGCCGTTGCATCCTGAAAAATTGGTCTCTAATACAAACTGAGGAGTTCTTTGTACAGAAACCACGTTTTGCCTTCAAACGTATGCCCAATTTACGTGACAAACTAGTACACACATACAAGGTTGCAAAGACACCTCTAACTATATCACAAACAACATTATGGCATTTACCGCCAATAACTGGGCATTTTAAATGTGGCAACTGCTCGGTATGTGAACTAACTGACAACTTAAAATCTGTCAATCTAAATGGTTTCACCTGGTATCTTAAGAAGTTCACGAATTGCAACACACCGTGGGCCATTTCTGCCATCACGTGCCCTTGCGGGCTTATATATATTGGCAAAACTAAGAGACCTATAAAACAAAGGATCTGCGAACATCGTTCATCTGTAAAAAACGCAGTGCCTGAAAAACCACTAGTGGCTCATTTTGTCAAAGCCAAACATACTGTCAAAGACATCCAGTGGGTCATACTTCAAACAGTACCACCACATCCCCGCGGGGGAGATAGAGACCGAAAATTAAGACAGCTTGAGCAAAAATGGATTTACAAATTGAATACAGTCCAAGCTGGCTTAAACATCGGGATAGAACGGAGTCTGTTCCTTCACAAATGATCCATCTCTTTTGTCTGGATACAGGTGCCACCCATACCAGTTGCCCTTATCCACACATGTGATCAATTATTTTGTGGCAGTGTGACAATCTAAACATTTACTACTTCGTCCAGTCTGCTAAAAATAAATTATGCAGTCCACCCCCACAGAGGGATCCATGTGCATGACTACTTTAGTTCCGTCAGTATCCGCCTTTTGTCCATCCAAGATGGCGTCCAACATGATCCATTCTGGTAGTACACTCACGGTCTAGTTCTCAAGCATTCAAATATGGACTCACCCGATCCGTATCTCCCAGTGTTTCATTCAGCGCTCGGCACTGTGACAGTCTGCAATCCTCCGGCATTTCATTCCGGTTTCCGAATAGGTAAGAGGACAGAACATTCACGCTGTCACCAGGCCTCACACCAGCGCTTCAAGTCATTTACTGGCTTTTCCTTTTCTCTTTAAAGAAATAGCCACACAGCGCACTCCGTATTAGCTGCACCATTTCGGCCAACACTGTGTCGATTGCCACCAACGAACAGGCACACTCCTGCCTGGGCACGAAGGTAATAATCGGTACCAGCACGTTTGTAAAACTCTGCATGTCAATACGTCAGTCAATATGTCAATAGGCCTTTTCAATTCCCTAATCGTAGGACTATCACTAAAATAAACGGATAGCCCACGAAGAATTAAAATTCAATGGCCCAACTGCTCACTTAGGGTTTGCGCAGTTTTTCGCACATAATTTAATAATTACAATACAAATAATGTTGTTCAACAAACAGCTAAAATCTATTTCTTCATTTCAGTCATTCTAACTGTGAGTTCCCCCAGTTACTACCATCAAATTCGGTCTACATGGTCACCAAATCCGATGCCACACACAGCTACAAAGCAATTGCAAGGTTAGTGCTAACAGTTGCACGTGCACACCTATAGAGATTTTCAACCAGTTTTTAAGGTACCACTAACACGCTTTTTTGTGTTTTTGGTTTTTAGCATTATCACAGTGCCCCTGAGACTTATCCTGTGGCCTTACAATGTATTGTCCTGAAGACAGGTCCAGCACACGTCTCATAGCAATCTAACGTCAGCTAGAGAGTTTTTCTTTCCAACAACATCCGCTGGTACCCAGAAACACATTTCTCTGTGTCGACAGAGTCAAGGACAAATAATAACAACCATTGAGGATATATGAATTGTCAATATCACACTTGTACTAACCCCACAACACTGTTTAAAAATGATGTTTGCAGTTGTTGTCTTCCCGGTTAGGAAAAACGCTGATTCTCAAAATATGTTTTTATGTTTTGTGTAAACGAAATGCATTGTTGTTTTTTTAACATGTTGAGTTTTCTTATGTACTAATTGAAATATGTTTATCTCTATCCCTTTTTCCTGTTTGGATCTATAGACCAACATGATTTGTTAACACTTGGTGCAACTAGTCACACCTAGCATGTGTGTAGGCGGGTAGCTGTATTTAGTGGCATTCCTGTTTATACACGTTTGCATTTTTTCCTCAGCCACGCAGCCCCCTGAAAAAGAGGACTTTTCTAGCTCGAAACGCTTGATTTACTCTGGTCTAGGAAGAACAGAACATCAGGCACAGGATCGGATCAGCTAGGCCGGTCACTGGATTTGCACAGGATCTGCCCTTCTTGTTTGTGGGTAGTTCAATAAGCTGGATAGCGAGTTCCTCAGGCAAGCCTAGTGGTAGCAAGCCAGAGAATTTCAGGATCTTAGTTCAAAAGGCCTTCTCACACTACAGTGCTTTACGGGTTGCAAGAATAAGTTTGAAGATGTAGGCCTTGCAGAAAGTCAATAGTTCTCTACTGCTTGCAAGAGTCTTGGCATCTGGATCTGGATGGATGTTAAAGGCTGGATGTAGAATGCTGGATCAGAGTGCTTCGCCGGAATCAGGAGTGTGAGTGGATCTGTGAGTCCCTATGTATTGTCAGCTGTCTCTATTTATGCTTTAAAATGACATCACAAAGTCGGTGTATGGGCCGCCTTAGCTAAGCTTGCCCCTGTGAGCTGGGATAGGACAAAAACTTCATCTCCGCCTTGCATTTGAGTGATTGGATCAATGCCGGATTATGTCACATTTTATGGTTTGCTTTACAGTTCTTAGAAACCTCTCCTTAGCCACTGGTCTCAAAATCGTTTTTTATACTAAATACATATTTCTCCATTCGTCACCTTTACACAAATCACACACAAAGATGCCATATTTTATGTAGTAGCTGTTCATCAAAATCTCGCAGCTGTGGGATCTTGTTTCAACTTTCTACAGAATTTTGTCCTTTTTTGCTATGAACACAATTTCCAAACTTTATGCAACTTACATACATTTTCACAATTCTAGTGTTAACACATTTCACATAAAACCACATATACTGCCATTCCTGTCCCGAACATGTTACACGGTTCTGCCACCTCTTAAAACGTGCAGCCTAGATTTAGACTAACAGATATGTCCTTGGTGTATTTTTCACCACCTTGAATCATAAATTATGAGTCTTTAAAAATTGTTCTTTGTTCATGCTTAACAGCAAATGATCCGCCCATTTGTGTCTCCCTGCAGTCCAGGAACAGGCCCCTCCCTTGTGAGTCCCTTCGAGGAGCAGTTTATGACCACCTTCACACCTCCGTTTCCTGGGCTGAAGGGCCTCCTATTGTTCATTCTCTTTCTGTAGACAAAAGTCTGAGTTTCCCCATAATTATCATCTCCCTGTGAGTTTCAGCTGAGAGGATAGCCCTCCTCCTGGAAGAAACCTGTTTGACCACTTCGAAAGGGTTACAACTCAGCCAAGCTACTTTATTCTTAATTAAAGATCCAAGAAAAACCCAACTTGTTGCATCATACATAAATACATAACTTCCTTAGCTTTAACTATGTGGGATAAAAAGCAACTGAGATCTATACTCTTTTTAGCCACAATCCTTTTTATGTTTCCTAATCCGGCAGATTTAGATCACTTTAAAGTTTCATCAGTAACTCATCTGACAGCTGTCATTTAGGTGGCCCAGGGTACTGCACCCAGATTCTGACAGGGGCTGTCAGTTTACAGACAATCCAGTTTGGCTGATGAATGTTTTGCTCTTCACATTAGGACTTTGTATGTTTTCAATGCTTCCTTAGATTACATGAATTTTAGCGCAAAGCAAGATTTTGAATGTTGAGTGTTATTGGCATTTTGGAGTTTTTAGCAACAAAGCAAATGTCATTTGTAGGCATATTTTGGGGTTTCACTTGCAAAGTACTTCTTCTGTCTCTGCACTCTGTTTGCTGGTCATGGAGCCCACTAGCACATTTTCTGCAGGGTGTGCTCTATTCCACCACACATGCAACCCTGGTGCCAAGTTGTGCATCCATCTTTTTGTGTGCTTGAGAATGCGTTTTTTTTAGGTTTTTGTAGGTTTTTGGCATGCACAAGAGTTTTGCCACCATTGTTGCAGTTCCTTGCACCATACTATCAGAGTGATGCCGCATAGCATAGCGGTGTGGGTCAATACATCCCACAGGTTAGTCTCAGGAAGGTCCAGCGCCAGATGCGCCTGTTCTGCCTGTTCCACCTGTGCTTCCGATTTTCTCACCTTTGCTAAGTGTGCTTTCTTGTGTGCCGCTGTCCAAGAAAGGATCTCGCCTCACAGCACTGGTTTGTACGCCTCCCACAGTATTCCTGGGTCCTCAGTTGACCCTGTGTTCAGTTCAAAGTAGGATTTTGTGGTTTCCTGGATACGTTCCACAAGTTCAGGAAAACCAAGATAATAATTGTTGAGGCGCCAGTTGGGCGGGGAAGTGGTCTTGTCGTTGTCAATTCCACTAGCAGGGGCTAGTGGTCAGAGATTCTGTGTGGGAGTAGGGTAGCGCTGATTGCTCCGTGTACCTCTGTCGCTGGCAGGAAAAGGTAATCCAGCATTGAGAGGGAAGCATGAACCCCTGAGTGGAATGAATATTGTCGGGTTTCTGGGTGGAGATTGCAGAGATTGCACCACACATCTCTCAGCCCCAGTGCCGCGGCGAAGGTAGCCAGTTTTGTGCGAGTGTCAGGGTTTCTGCTCTTTAGGTGTGTGCGTACGATTCCAATGTTCATTACTTCATTGAAATCACCTCTCAGGATTTGTGTGTCTGAGGTATCATTAATTATGAGGGGGTAATATCCTCTATGAATGTAGACATCAATGCAGGTGGTGAGTACACAGCTAGTATTGTTATGGTTTGGTTCCACAATGTCCAAGCCACATAGGCATATCTACCCCCCGGGTCTTGTGACACTTTGGAAAGTGTGAAAGGGAGCCTGTTGTGAACTAGTACGAGCACCCCTCTTGAACCTGTGGTGAAACCAGCATGCAGTGCCATACGGTAATTGATATTGATATTTTATTTCTATCGTGCTCATACACAAGTGTTTCAGAGCATGACAAGGCAAGGGAAGGGGAACAGGGGAGAAGAAAAACAACGATCTTACTAGGCCCAGTGACATTGAGAATGTGCAAGTGCAGGGTAGAGGGGGAAGGGGGAGAAGTGCATGGAAGTCTGGCTGAGTCCCCGTTTGCCCAGAGACTCTCATGTGTGCTAGTGAGGAGCTGCAGCGACTGAAGCGGTGTCCTCTTTCTACTTCCATTGGATTTGTTTAAATACATCTTTCCCGCGCGGAGTCCGGCTGAGTCCCAGTTTGCCCAGAGACTCTCGTGTGTGCTAGTGAGGAGCTGCAGCGACTGAAGCGGTGTCCTCTTTCTACTTCCATTGGATTTGTTTAAGTATAAACTTTCCCGGGCGGAGCGTGGCACAGAGTCCGGCTGAGTCCCAGTTTGCCCAGAGACTCTCGTGTGTGCTAGTGAGGAGCTTCAGCGACTGAAGCGGTGTCCTCTTTCTACTTCCATTGGATTTGTTTAAATACATCTTTCCCGCGTGGAGCGTGGCGCAGAGTCCGGCTGAGTCCCAGTTTGCCCAGAGACTCTCGTGTGTGCTAGTGAGGAGCTGCAGCGACTGAAGCAGTGTCCTCTTTCTACTTCCATTGGATTTGTTTAAAAACATCTTTCCGGCGCAGAGCGCGGCGCGGAGTCCGGCTGAGTCCCAGTTTGCCCAGTTCGCCCGGGTGCGACCGGGGGCTGGTCATTGGGATGGCTTCCCCTTCGAGTGGGCCCCAGACTCGCCACAAGATTCTGCAGCAGCGTCGGATGTTGAATCCGTGGACTGCTCTCCCTGCAAACTCTGTTGCAAGCCAGAAGGTAAGCAAGCAAGTCGCTTCCTCGAAGCCAGCGGCTCCCATGCTTCAGACTACTGTTCTGACTATTGCTCAAGTGCACCAAGATGACTCTAACGCTGTTTTAGGCTGTTCTAGCCTTACCGCTCCAATTGCAAACATCCTCCTCCCAGTCCACAATGCACAGCACCTTCCCAAATCTCGTTAAGCCCTCTTGTCTTGCTCTCCCTTACTGATCTTGCTCCGAGGCCCACGCAGCCAGTCGAGCGTGTGGTGGCGGAGGTTTCCTTACCCAGGCAAATCACCTTTCCTGACAAGTATTTCTCTCCCTTTGATCTAACGGACGCGGAAATTATAAGCGCCTCGATTGCTGCACAGGAGAAAACAAATGAAATCCTGGCGGCCTCAGTCAACAAACTAGGTGGCCAGGCTGGCGATATTGATCGTGATCGTACAACCTTGCCAGTTATTACATTACAGCTAGAACGCACCCTGGAAACTCCTTTACCAGACTTCAGTGCCGAACCTGTTGTGCAGCATGATTGTATCAATGTCACGGAAGATCTGTTCCCCCATACATCGGGCAGCAGAACATTTGAGCCACTGAAAAAATCTCTGCCATTAGTAAGCCCTGTGCCTAACAACAACACGCATCCAGTTCTGAAGGCTTCACAAAATTCTACGCCGATGGATAGTGTTACTAGCACTTCTAAAAGGGCCTATCCTGCACAACATGCTGTTGTCTCGGTATCGGCTACCCGGATCCCTGGTGGTACGTCCGGAAAGGCAGTTTTTGCCTCTCCTATTTCTAGCTTTGACATGTCTGCACAAACACTTCCACAAAACGGTTCATTTAATGATACATCTTTGCAGCAGAGCCTGAATAGTGACCGATCATCTACAAATACTTCTCAGTCGATTTTGACTCAGAAAAATATGGAGCATTCAATTACAGCTCTGTCAGCTCCATTACCATTGCCAATTCACTCAATGCCGCGACATGGACTTCAAGAAAAAGGAAATGTTTTGAATTCGCTGTCCACAGTGAATCAGTTAGAAGGCGGCACCAGTGCAAAAAGAACAAATATATCAGCACTGTTAGCCACTCCATCAAAGGCTTTCACTTCCATTATTGAGCCTTCAAATGCGCCGACTCCAGGTAATGACTGTCAGAAGATGCCAAATGCGAAAATTAAACTTTCAGTGGGTGCCGCAATCCAGTTGCACAATAATGTGCTTGCGGCGTCTTCTCAAGCGATGATACCGTTTGTCAAGCTGTACGAGTCATTGAATGAAACGATCCGTGATCAAGGGGCCCTGCTATTGAACCTCTCGTCTAAATTGGATCAAATAGATTCTTTCACTAAGTTTATTCATCAAGGTATGCAAGCAGGAAAAGATTCAAGCTCACACTGGCAATCCTGCCTTAGCGACCTCGTTACTTCACAACAGGAGGGACAGGAACTTCAGATAAAATGTCTCCTGGAGGTTTTAAGAGAGCTTGCACCACTGCTAAATCCAGACTACAGTTCAAAAAATGCCAAGGTTGCTAGGAAAACTCTTGCTTCATCGCCAAGCGCCTTCTCTAGGCCGCAGGTATCCGAATCAAGTAGAGCATCCTCTGACTCATTGGTGACTCAAAACGAGTGTATAATAGTTCAATCCAATGCAATTCAAAGTGCTCAATACTCTCCAGTGATTCCAGCATTATCTACATCTGACTGTGTTCTCCTCCAAGTCTCATCGGAAAACAAGCTGACATCGGTGGCTGTGGACGCTCCTACACAAGAGGATATGCCATCAATAAAAGTTGCATCACAAGCTGACCATCAGGATAGTGCACAATCCTCTTTTGGCATCTTCTCAGGTTCAGCTAAAACAGGAACAGTTGGCTGCCCTTCAAGAACAACAACAGCCAGCACAAAAGTTAAGCTCTCGGCTCAAGCAAAAATTGCTAAGCCGACTACAACAGCTAAGAAAGTGAAGCCTGCAACCCACTCATCCACAAAAAGCTTTATAAGGAACCTTACCACTCTACCGCGGCTAGGTCTTTTTAAGCGCCACACTGATGACAATAAAGATGCTTTAACATCTCAAAAGAATTGCCAGCTGCTGCCTCTGAAACCTGGAGCAAAGCGGCATCGCATAAACTCAGACGATTGTCCATTAGTCACCTCGGTGAAATCGGTCCCACCAGACCTATGCGACCTATCAACGTACTGAAACTCAGGCGATGATGAAACGTCTCAAACTTCTAGCAAAGAAAATCTACCTGTTCTGCGGATACCATCGCGAGTTGTACATTCAAGGAAAGGTCCCTTTTCTTTGAAGTGGTAAGTAGTACAAGCAAGAAGCTCAACCACTGCAAACAAGGAAGATCTAAATTCTATTGTGGCTACTTCGAGCTTAAATCCTAAATTCACTACAAACCAACGCAAACAACTAAACCGCTCTACATCGAGGCTGCAAGACGTTCACTTACATCGACCAAACGATTATAAGTGCAAATTAAGACTCCAAAATATCGACAGAGATGACGATGAGCTGAACCTCAATCGAGCAAATGTATTGAGACTATTCAAACACATTCCACCTTTGCGTATGATCAATTCGGACGATATTAAAATTGTTGAATATGTGACCGAACATTGCTCTGATGCTGTTTTGTTACATATCGATGCCGCTGGAGTTCGAAACACATTACTTAAAGCAGCCGATGATCTACTGATGTTTGGCTTCGACATCTCAGTCGAACCTGAAAAGCACAATCGGAACATCAACTCCGAGAATCCGGCTCATTGATTAACCGGAAAAAAGCCAGCAGAGGTGAGGAATCTACGCAACAGTCTGACTTCTGATGTGAGACTAGGCCACTCAAGCTATCAAAATGACAAAAAAGTTAGTCATCCGAGACAGCAGAAACAGGATTAGCCATGATTGATACCGCAGGATGCCCTTTTTTCTATTCTCTCCTGGAATACTCGTGGGTTCCACTATTTGTTCCAGGGGTTTGATGTTCCATTAGATAATGTTTTTGCCATCTGCCTGCAAGAGACCTGGCTTGTTGACGTACCAATGAGAGACAGCTATGCTATCCTGGTCAATCTTGCAATCAAAAATATACAAGGTCGCCCGAGTGCAGGTTTATTGACCATGCTCCGCCTGTCTCAAAATTGGTCTACACCGATCTGCTCAAACCCAAACCCATTCGTCCAAGGATCAATCATGCACTCAAAGACCGATGACCCAAATGTATATTCATCTCTGTTGATCATTAATTGCTACTGGAATCCAGCCAAAATAAATGAAAAGGTCTAGATCAATGCTATCAGTTCCCTAATTGATGATGCAATTTTGAAGTATAACAATCTGACAATCATATGTTGTGGTGACTTAAATTGTTCATGGTTTAAGTATGAGACAAACAACCACAGCTACTGTCAACTAGCCTATGAAGATCTGGGTGTGAAAGAGCAACGCTGGACAAACGTAATGGAGACGCATGATTTTGTGATGTTGAATGGCGGTGTGCGTGGTGACATTCCGGCACAACCAACCTGGCACCGTCAGTCACTGCACAGCATCATTGATTACTTTTGGGTGTCCAGGAACTTTGAGTCAAAGGTCATCACTCTTCAATCCTTAAAAATGACTAACAGCGACCAAAAACTTGACTGCTTATTGGCAGCGCCTGACTCTGCCCTTTCATATTCTGTGCCAAAAGAGGCAAACCCTAGTGGAAATCGTCTTAGGCTAAGCGTGAATAAGATCGGCTGCTTAACGGAATGTCTGATAAACTCGCCTCACGGCGTGGACTACACTCCTCTCTTGTTGATCTACATAACAAATAATAATAACTTACCTCAGCAACACAAAATTCATAAACACCTGTTCAGCAAAGGGTTGGATGATAAAAAGAAAGAGCTAAGAAGAGACGTGTGTAGAATAAAAATAAAAAAATGTCTCCAATTCGATTCTGCTTGACAAAGTCAAAGCAAGACGAGCGATCTACAGAAATTGGGTCAGATCACACAGAATCATTGTCGCGCAAGACCGCGCTGAACTCATGATGAAGTTGTTGATCACTAAGAATACACGCGACATCTGGAAAATCTTGAATATGGGGCAGGTAATCAGCCTAAACTCATTGCTGAACACGATCCCTGGTGACACTTGGTGTAAGCACTTTGCGGCAGTGTTCAATTGTCAGTCCAAGGTGCCTTAACTAGCTCCTGAGGTTAACATAGTGCCTTGGGATGTACAAATGTTGGACACCGATATTGTCGAAGCTATCAAGATGCTAACAAATTCTCACGCAGCTGGTCCAGACATGATTAGCAACGTGATGCTAAAAAAAAATTCACTGATTTGGGCCCCTCTTATTGAGTGTCTCTTTAAAAAAATTGCTTCTTCTAATAGATTGCCTGAGTCATGGCTAACCGCCATCGCGATCCCGATTCATAAGAAGGGCAGTTGGGATGCTCCTGAAAATTATCGACCCATTGCCCTTCTGGACTCAATTGGCAAACTTTTGGCTCTAACCTGAGATTAAAGCTGGTAAATTGGGCGAAAAAAGCTGGAATTCTTGATGTTCGTCAAACAGGGTTTTCAAAGGGAACAGGAGTGGATGTAAACCTCTCAATCTTGACAACATTGACACCTGATGCCCTAAAAAGAAGATCTAAACTTCATCTAGCCTTCATTGATATGAAGCAAGCCTTTGACGGCATCAACTGTGACCTGCTTTGGGCAAAACTGCTCAAATGGAACTGCCCTGCCGCTATCCTCAATCCAATAATGGCTCTCCCCTGAACACTTCGTTCCGAGTTCGCATAAACAAGAACGGTGAATTATCAGACAACATTTCCACAACAAGGGGAGTCAAGCAGGGCTGTCCTCTTGCAGCCGACCTATTCAAACTATTTCTGGCAGATCTTCCGATTCATCTTGAGCAGGCCCATTGCTTTCCACCAAGACTAAATAAGATCTCTGTAAGATACATCGCCTATGCAGATGATCTGGTCTTGATAGACAGAACACAGATAGGTCTACAACGCCTTCTTTGTTGTCTCTATAACTACTTATCCATCAATGAACTTGTAATTAATACAGAAAAAACCAAAATCTTGTCAATTGGACCCACAACTAGTAGAAAAGATTGTGCATTTAAGTGGGCCGTTGGTGGCCAGCCGCTGACCTCAGTCAACTCGATCCGCTACTTGGGAATTAAGTTCAACAACTCAATCTGTGAAGACCAGTGGTTTAAAGATCTAAAATTGAAATCATCAAGATTAGCGCTACAAGCGGCCAAGCTTAACAAAAGTTTTGGCATATTTTCCTTAACACCTGTCCTAACGTTCTACCTACAAAAGGTAGTACCCATCTTAACGTTTGGCGCAGAGGCCGGCTGGAATATTAGCGAGCAAAAATGGAACCAACTAGAGGGTATCTTCTGGAGACGTGTCCTTAATCTTCCAGCTTGTGTATCAATTATATTGATACGCCATGAACTATCTCTGAAATTCCCTTTTCACTCATGTGATTTGGAAGTCCATCTCGCTCTTGCGAAAGATCAGAGAGGCTCGTGGGGCGCCAGCCTACAATATATTTACATCTACCGATGAGCCAAAAATTAGTTGCCTGTTAGATCAATGGAGCATAAGAGTCCAAGAATGGATTGTCGCTGCGGAAATCAATAATCATGACCTATTTTCTCGTCTGCAGCATGCCAAAAGAAAATTCGAAGCTTGGGCCTGGATTGTCAATGCAGAAAAATGTGCACAGCTTGTCTCATCTAAATGGCTAGGCATTGCACAAAAGAAATTAAACTCCAGGCCACAATATCTGACACTATGTTATTCCCGATTCTACCGCGAACAATTCCTTCGATTCCGTCTAAACCCCTTGAACTCGAAGGAAATTTTATGGCAAAGGAAAACTACTTCTGTAAACAACAACCTCTGTCGCCTCTGGGCTGATTCTGTTGAAACTTTGAAACACTTAATTTTAGATTGTCTGGCAATCTGTGACCTTCGCTCTGTTTATCTGGGAAAATTTGCCCCTCTAGACGGGGATATGGCGGCATGGTGGTACTTGATCTCTTCTGGAAACAACATGAAACATGTTTGCGCTATTGTAAACTACTTGAACGCCCTTCTGAAGCTTCCTCTCTAACTTAAGGGGAATTTATTCTGATGCTTCAGGAGTCTGCATTTATGAATGTCATCCACTGTGCTTGTTTTGAAGGAATGTGCGTTGATGTTTTGAAACAAAAGTTTTTTCTTTATGTTAAAACTGTAGTTTTTTCAATAAAAAAAAATAAGTGCATGGAAGGGGGAACAGAAGGGGAGTGTGGAGCGAGAAGGAAAAAACAAAAATAATAATAATATAATAAATAAAAAGGCAACAAGCAATGGGAGTGCAGCCAGCAAGTGGCAAGTGCTGGGTTTAGGGCAGCAGGCCGGGTAGGTCTGAAAGTGCAGGAAGAAAAGGGGAGGGCTGAATGGGTACAAATACAGACCCCATTGCAAGGGGTGGCCCAGAGGCAGTGCGTGAGGGTGGTAAAATGAGCAGGTACCTGGGCCCGGAGGACAGAGGGTGGCCAGATGCATGGTGCCGAGGGAGAGTAGAATCAACAGGGGAGAGGAGAGGAGAAGGCAGAAGCAAATAGGAAGGTTTTGAGGTGCTTCCGGAACTGGAAATGGTTCTCCTCAAGTAGCTACGTTTGAATCGATTGCAGGTTGTGCCCGCCAGATGGGTCTCAGTGAGTAGTACCACATCCGGTGAATGTCTGTTTAAAACTCGGGTGACAAGTCTCCGCTTAATCCCACCACTTAGTCCACTGATATTCCATGTCAGGAGTCGCAGGGTTCTTACGTCACTGCTCGACGTCGTCATCTGAGGTAAAGAGAGCTGCTGCTGAACAGTATGCATGAGGTTTTGGGGAGGTGCTCATACTGTTGTCTCAAAGTGTGTGCAATTTTGCAGGAGTATGCGTGCTGTATGTCTCGGACCCATGAAAAACCATGATAAATAATTTTCCCACCACCTTCATTATGATCCTTCCAACTTGAGGCATATGTTGCCTGAACATTGGCACATGTTCTGTTAATGTTAATGAAGCAATGTATTGTAATTCTGTTACTTTTCACAGTCGTTCCCTACATATCTGGTTACTGTGGTCACTCATTGCGTCATGCAGGAAATTCTCCTCCAGCCATTCTAGGGTGCTTTCCCTTGCAGTGTTTCTTTCCCTTTTCACACTGTGGCGGATATCTATGGGGTTAAGGCCCTCACTCATTTCTTCATGCAGAAAATTCTCCTCCAGCCACTATAGGGTGCTTGGCATTGTTGCGCACAAAAAGAAAACGTCATGCTTTCCTATATGGTACACTACAGGACCTGTGCAATTATAACAAACTTCAGTGTACATACCACGTTGCAGTGACATTCTGCTCTCACTAGTTGGCGTCCCTAACTCTGCCTGTTCGTCCTTTGTTGCAATGTGAAGCAGGTGTGTGGTAAGATTTTGAACGCAAACGTTACGTCTCTTGTTGGTGCATTCAATTATGCTGCATGACCTATGCCTTTGCCCTGTTTGTTTCACAAGTAAAGACTTTGTGCAGCTACTGCTTTTTCCTTTCCCATTCCTGCGCTTGTTGCTGTTTGTATATGTTTCTTGTCTTTGCTGCAAAGTATCACTTTGTATACCACCACTCCCTTTCTCACCAGTTTGGACTCTACCCGCTGTCCGCAAACAGACGCACTGTTTGCAACTACTGTGGCTATTAGTATATACCCACCGTCTTCAGTATGCTGTATAGTACATCTATACAAACTAAGAGTATCCTGTTAAACACCTAAGGAATTCAGTAAAAAAACATTATTAAATAGATGTTATGGTTCAGTTGCACTACTAAAACCCCATCACATTTACTGAAAAAACTATGCTAAAGAAACGTTATGGTTACACTGCCCTACTAAAAACCTATGAAATTCACTGACAAAAAACTTTGTTAAAGGGACGTTATGGTTAAGTTGCGCTACTAAAAAACTATCCCCTTTCCTAAAAAAACTATGCTAAAGGAACGTTATGGTTAAAGTGCCCTACTAAAAACATATGAAATTCACTCACAAAAAATGTTGTTAGAGGAACGTTATGGTTAAGTTTCGCTACTAAAAACCTATCCCCTTTCCTAAAAAAAATTATGCTAAAGGAACGTTATGGTTAAAGTGTCCTACTAAAAACCTATGGAATTCACTGAGAAAAAATGTTGTTAAGGTTATGGTTAAGTTGCCCTAAGACAAACCTACCAAATACAACTGCTAAGACTAACACCCAGGACATCAAAGATGACATCACAAATGCCATTGATGACAACGATTTTACAAGGCCCAGTGACATTGAGAACACACAAGTTCAGGGGAGAGGGAAGGGGGAAATTGCAAGGGGAGAGGAGGATTGGAATGTGTTGAACAAGGGATAAAACAACAACTGGTAGTGCAGCCAGCAGGTGGCAAGTTCAAAGTTAAAGCGCAGACATGGAGTGTCTAATAAGTGCACAGGGTTGTCAGGAGGCAGTGTGGGTGTGTGGCTGGGTGGGCAGGGACCTGGGCCCGAAATCAGAGGGTAACCAAGTGCCCGATGCTGGAGCAGACAAATCAGAAGGGGAAGAGGAAGAGCGAAAGCAGAAGCAAAGAGGAAGGCCTTGAGGTGCTTTCGGAACCGAAGATGGTTCTCTTCGAATTTTACAGAGGCAGGGAGGCTGTTCCAGAGGGAGGCCCCAGCTAGGGAAAGAGATCTACCTCCAACTCGTTGCTTGGTGAAGCGACTGACCCTGATGGAGTTGGCAGTGGAGGAGCAGAGATCGAGTAGGAAGGTATTTAAGGAGGGAGAGTTGGAGGTATTGTCGAGTCGAAGATGACTCTGGGCTCTTAGCCTCACAGGTGGGAGCAGGAAGAGGGTCAAAGGAGGCCGGCCAGAGAGCGACAGGAAAGGAGGGTGCAGGTGTGCCAATGAGGAGAATCGCTGTCTTACTGGCATTAAGGCAGAGATCATTGGCGGCACACCACTCTTGAATGGCAGGCAGACAGTCAGAGATGAGAGAAGGGGAAGAGGTAGCAGAGGGAAGCCTGAAAATGAGCTGAGTGTCATCCGCATAGCTCTGAAAGTTGGAGCAGAGAGCAGAAATGCAGTGGGCGAGAGGTGCCAGGTATTGGTTGAAAAGCCAGGGAGACAGGTTAGACCCCTTCGGAACACCACAGGTAGAGAGTGAGATAGAGGAAAGGAAGGACCCAAGTTGGACCTGGGAGGGTCGATCAGAAAAGAGTGATTCACTTTACACCCAGATCACCCTTAGTCGGGCTCAGATATCTTTAGTACACTGTTCATTCCCTTTTGTGCCCCCTCAGTCGAGGGTTTAGTACACTGTTCACAGAATATTCTTTTGGGTGACTCACGATTCACCCCGGATCCCTCTCAGCCGGGCTCAGATCACCTTTTTCAACACATTCAGTCTCCCTCAGTCTGGTTCGGACCAATTACAATCAAGTATCGAGACTTTCGAATGTGCACATGGTTTAGCTTGACCCGTTGCAGGACCACTTCGTTTTTGCAATTCCTTCTCTTTGCCTTTGTCCCCTTTGGGTTTGGATACCTAACAGAGACTTTTGAATGAGCATGCACGTGGGGCCAGCCCACTCTGTTTACAGTATCTATCCTCGCTTCAAAGTTCAGTCACTCATTTAGGGCATTAATTATGTTCGCATCACTTGCCACATATGCTTCATGCACTGTACTCTTCAAATTCCTTCATACAATGTTGCCGCTTGGAACCTTGGGTTCCCTACAGCTCGGGTTGGTATCAGTCTCCCCAACTCATTGGCTGTGCTGCCTTCACTGCCTTTTCTTTGTTGTAGCAACCAAGGACAGTAGCACAGCGGAAACTGCTTCTCCCCGCCTTGACTGTCGATGCGGGAGAGCCCCGGGTACCTCCGACACACAATGCAGGAGTCTTCAGCTTTGATCCCAGTTCGTACGTTTTCAATTCTCGAAGGCTCATGAAAGTTAAAGTCTTTCGGTGAAAAGGTCAAGGGCACTTCCTTTGTATTCCTTTTCAGTCTCGCCGTCTTTTTCCTTGTATTAAACTGCCATCTTGGAACTGCTGCTTCCTCGTGTGCTTTACCTCGCTCAGAGTGTACCACCTTTTTTCGCTGTGTGGGGAAGTGTGATGGAAGACAGGTGTGGGTAATGATCAGTAATTGCCTGACCCTGCCTGACCATTGTGTTGGTACAAGTCAGATATACGGCTAGGGTGTTAGTCAGTCTTCCCTCACAGTGAGTTGTCTGTGAGAAAGTGTTTGTGTCGTAAAAGGGGGTGGGGGTTGAACCCCTAGCTATCCTACCTGGTAGCATAGGGAAAAGGGGTTACAGGGAAGGGGATACTGCATCTCGCTTCTCGCCATCCGCTGTCCCACTTCCACTCCCCGAAGAACCCCCAAACAGGTGATCCTCCCGCACTGGTCCACCCACAGGAACTAGATACAAAGAGATGGCCGTGTTCTGGCCACTCGGATGACAGGTCTAGAGGAACACAGGGGACTAGTGGGTGAGACGCCTTCAGGTTTCTCACAATATGCATCGCCTTCTTCCTAATCCTAGCTACTACAATACCTTTATTTGGAATTGCTTCCATAAGAAATCCAAGGTTATGCTTGTTTTTATTCCCAAACATAACCCATTGGTTTTTTAACATTCTTGTAAAATCGCATAACATTCGTTTTTGTTACCATTAATAAGTAGTTAATTATTATTTGCAGTGTTCAATAGCATTCACCAACCTTTACAGTCCGACTTGATTCCTATGTTAAGTACCAGACTGGGAGGTTATTAATCCTTGGCGACACAAAGCTTGCACCTCTCAAATGCTTACTTGTTTGATATCCATTTTCCTAAATGTATACACTTTTCTGCCTAGCTCCCAAGCAGCTTCATTCTTTTTTAAATAATTTCATTGAAACTTATGATATCTATTCCGCAGTGCAAACCAGAGGCATCTTGTACGTGGTATTTGGACCAGTGCCAACTTGCCTGTCAGAGGATGGTTGACTTTAGACCTCCACTCAGAGATCTGGTCCACCTAAACCTGGTATTTTGCTGTATTCTGCTGAGATAAAAGCTCTATAACTGGGCTGCAGAGGCACAAACAATTTGGAGGAAACATAGGGTTATAGATTCACAAAATAAAGCGAGACTAGCCTGCTCCTTGTTCATGGTATTTTGATCTTGTTTAGGGAATTCCCTTCGACTACAGCTATGCAGCTCCAAATCCGTGCTTGCCTTCTCAACATCTCTTAAAACCTACCTTTTTTGATTGGCCTATCTGCCTTTCTCATTTCACTTGCTTTAGTGATATCTACACCCAGATGCCGTTCATTCTGCCTGCCTTCATTGTGCACATTTACACATTCTTCATACTCAAACATCTATATAAATATAAAAGTCAAAAATTGTTTGTGGGTTTGTGTCTTGGCGAACGTGCTGTTTAGTTTCAAGCGCCTACAGTTCCTGGTCAGGATGGCATTCGGCATCACGATCAACAAGGCACAGAGCCAGTCAATAAAGTGCACTGGTATTATCTTGGAATCTCCATGTTTCTCCCACGGGCAGTTATATGTCGCGTGTTCTAGAGTTGGTTCCCCAAATCAGTTATATATCTTTGCTCCAACTGGAAAAACAAAGATTTTTGTTTATAAACAAGCCTTACAATGAACATGTACTTTGGTAATATTAAAGTTAAGGTCCCTGGTTGTTGGCACCATAGTCATCATGTCATCCATCATGCTGCTCAGGAAACTCCATGTTGTTCTCATATACAGTTCTACATCTCAGAATGTTTTTTTAGAACAGCAACACATTGTGTTCTTTATAAGAAACATTTTTAAAATATTAAATAATCCAAAAATGTAGTGCATTTTTCATTTCACATTTCTTATGGAGCCTTTCCAAAAAGTGTAAACCTACCATAAGGTATTTCTAACAACTAGTATATGAGAAAATGAAATTCCGGGCAACACTGGGTATATATGCTAGTAATCAATGAATGTAGAGGAAGGTTTGGGAGGCCTTTCTTGATGGGTTTATCATCATCCAGCCTGAAGGATGTAAGCTCCTACACCACAGAACCTGTGATGAAGTCCTGGATGGGAGAAGTTGATCTTGTGTTTCTTTGACCACATTTTTAATGTGGGCTTCAACACAGATTTTGCAGCATAAGCACAAAAGCCAGCAATGTAAAACTAGACACCGTCTCTGGAGAGATGCCCTCATGGGTTCAGAGAGGTGGATAATTTCCGGCTACGCAGAGGCATTTAGAAACAAATGAATATAATCATCATATGTGTAAACCTTGATACACATGTTGCTCTACATAAATATTTATGAGCCAATGGTCTTTGATATTTGCATACAGGCTAGAGTAGGACCCATAGAGGGTGGACGATTTGGGGTCTGCATATGCCATTGGGGAAGGTGTGGCTTTAAAGTTGGAGTACTGTTGTGATAAGTTGTGGAGGGAGTTGATTTCATTTGACCACTAACAAGCCAGGTGTTTATGGTGTCGATGAGTGTTGGGACGTCCACAGTATCAAACACTACAGCAAGGTCTAAGATAGCCAGGAAATAAGTGCAGGATGTAGAGGTTGGAATCTCCGATGTATAGTGTGGCAGTATTGGTACTAAACCGTGGATGCAAAACAGATTTGTCCTCGCTCACAACATTGTGGTTTGATAAAATGTGTTATGTTACTAAGAGAACCACCCTTTCTCCAGCATTGGATCTTTCATGGATTCACATGCTTAGAATATTCCGTCATCAGACTGGGACCCCTCGGTACACATATATAGCCTTTTCCTATAGGAAAACTTCTGACACTTTTGTGTCCTATCTACGTCCTTTTGGGGCCCGCATACGCATGCCCCGTAGGACGTCGCGGTATAAAAGCCCCGCCCCCGCGGCTCCCTTCAGATTTCAACCGTCTCCAAAGTAGTGGGATCTCCTCGCGTCGTCTTACTATTTTGTACAAGGTTGTGTGCTCGAAGTTGGAGTTAGGTGAATTTTTTCCTTCATGTCGGGAAAGGCGCTGTTCCGTTCGTGCGCTACGTGCGGCTTGAAAAAGGTTTACGAGGGGGATGGACATATGGATTGTATATACTGTCTCCACCCTCATCATTCGGCTGATAACTGTGACATATGCAAAGGGTTTTCTCAAAAGACCCTCAAAGACCGAAATCGACGGCTGGTGGCATGGTTGAATGATGGAGCGGGGGCATACCCGCCTTCGGAGGTAGGCTCCACACAATCGGCAAAAACATCACACCGGGCTGTATCGTCAGAACCACCGGCGAAGAAATCT
Source organism: Ambystoma mexicanum (assembly GCF_040938575.1). Classification (NCBI taxonomy): domain Eukaryota; kingdom Metazoa; phylum Chordata; class Amphibia; order Caudata; family Ambystomatidae; genus Ambystoma; species Ambystoma mexicanum. The sequence goes on from NC_090923.1 coordinate 117,154,792, forward strand.
CGACCGGCGGAGAAAGAGTCATCTCGGAGTCATTCAGCTAAAGAATCTTCGATGAGAAAATCGTCATCTTCGTCATAAAAGCATGACAAGGAAAGGCCGAAATCCTCCTCAGGCGATCACCATAGATCGACCACGAGTCGAGACTCGAGTAAAAGCAGGCCAAGTGCAGAAAAGGCGGGACCGCCTAAAACACCTGCTAAGCCACCGTTGTCAACGGCGGTCCAGTCATTGGCCTCCTCCCTACCACTGACGCATGTGGTATCTACCGTCCCACCGACAACGACTGCGACGGTGGCCTCGTCGACGGAGGTTCTACAGGAAGCCTGGAGGCCTGAAGTTTTCGATCCGATCCCTCCAGATACTTTACTGCAGGAACAGGCAGCGTTGCTGTCCTCGGGAGAGGACGAGAGCGGTGGAATAGCTGGCCCGGCAGACCTCGGGCTACGAGTGGTTGACAAGTCGTCGACGAGGGGATCCGGAATTCCGGTGTCTGCCCCTCTTTCCAATCCTCAATCTGTTTTGTCGTTGGAGATTCTGTCCACGCTTCAGTCTTTAGTACAGTCGTTGGACCAGAGACTACCTCAGGTAAACCTGCCACAGTCACCCGTCGACGAGCCGGGCCCGTCCCGTCCACCGACTCACTTACGCACGCCAGTCTCAGCACCACAGGCACCCCAAGAGGAAGGTGAGCTGCCAGATTCGGAGTCTGACAGAGGATATCTCCTCATCCCCCTCCAGGGATCCAGCCTTGGAGCCAGAGGTGGAGTTAGAAATCCCAAGGAGCCCGGCTCAGCCGTCCCCCCCGGATGATATTGCATCATTCCATTCTATGATGGAGAAGGCGTGTAAGGAATTCGGTTTGTCCCAGGAAGAACAGAAAAAGGACTGTTTTCTTTTCGACCACATGGGTAAGAGAAGGAGGTCAGTGTTTTCCATACCCATACTAGATCATGTGTGGAAGGAGGGTTTGCAGACAATGCGTCACCCCTTTTCGGAACCGGCGGTAAAAGGTCGCCATGAGAAAAAATTTAAGGCTCCAGAGTTTACCCCCAAGTGCTTATCTTCACAACCAACGCCTGAATCGGTGGTGTCGGCGGCAGCAGCGAGGAAAGCGAAGGCCCAGCACAAGTGCACGACTCCACCTGAAAACGAGGCAAGACGTCAGGATGCCTTTGGCAAAAAAGTGCTATCTGTGGGAGCAACTACAGTAAAGGCTGCAAACTCTCTGGCTATTGTAGCCAGATACGACAGAGAAATCAGGCACAGGCTGGCTCCGTTGCTGGATCATCTTCCGGAAGAGCATAGGAAGGCGGCGATGTTACTCGTCCGAGAGGGTGAGGAAGCCTCCAATCACGCAATAAACATTGCGGTGGACCTCGCTGAATCGGGCTTCAAGCAAGTCAATAATGGGGTCGTGTTACGATGACAGTCATGGCTTAAGTGTACCTACTAAGGCCGGAGGTACAATACAAAGTATTAGACACGCCCTTTGAGGGAGACCTTCTATTCAGAGAGAAAGTAGATGAGGCCCTAAAGGGAATGAAAGAGGACTCTGACACGGCACATTCTTTGGGTGCCCTCCAGAGTGGCCGAAGCTACAAGTCTTTTCGTCCCTTTAGAGGGGCTTCAGGTAATTCCAGATTCTCTGCGTCAGGAGACAGATCCTTCAGTAGGTCGGCGTACCCCTCCCAGGGATACAGGCGTGCTTCTCAAACAGCAAACCGACGCCGGAACTTCCAGACCTCCAGGAAGAGACCATCCTATTCGTCGTCGTCGAGAGAGAAGCAAAATAAAGATCAGCAATGGTGAGCAACACACCGTTCTGGGGGGAAGAGTATCAGCCTATGTCGATGAATGGGAACGAATGACGACAGATCAATGGGTGCTGGACACAATAAGGAACGGACATTCTCTACAATTCAAGCGCAGCCCTCCCCACATCCCACCTGCGTTCGTCGCTCACTCCCATCTGAGGGTACTACAACAGGAGGTAACACTTATGTTAGTAAAAGGTGTGATAGAATTAGTTCCAGCATCACAGAAAGGGCAAGGGGTTTACTCAAGATACTTCGTCGTGAAAAAGCCAAACGGAAAATGGCGTCCCATTCTAGACTTACGCAATCTCAACAAGTCCTTAAAGAGCCTAAAATTCAAAATGCTCACGCTCCAGGAAGTGATCCGAGCCGTTCAAGAAGGAGATTTTCTGGCGTCCCTGGATTTGCAGGACGCGTACTTCCATATTCCAATGTGTCGGAAACACAGGAAGTTCCTGAGGTTTGTGATAGGGCGGACTCACTACCAGTTCACGTTTCTTCCCTTTGGGCTTAAAAGAACGTTCCCGAAATGCCTGGCCCCAGTAGCGGCCTGGCTAAGAAGGCAAGGCCACCATGTATACCCATATCTCGACGACTGGCTGGTAAGGGGATCCTCCCCAGCGTCGACCAACACAAGTTTGCAAGCTTCTACAACAGCTGGGATTTGCCATAAACTTCAAAAAATCCTCGCTGATGCCATCGAGAACGTTGGTGTTCCTGGGGGCACAGTTCGAAACCCAGTCGGGGCTAGTGAAGCCTTCCCTCGACAGAATCTCAAAACTCAATCAACTGGCGGGTCGACTACGGCGAAACACCAAGCTTTCAGTGAGAAAATACGTTTCGGTCCTAGGGGCCATGGCATCCTGCATCCATCTGGTGGCCAACTGTCGCCTATTCATGAGGCCAGTTCAGGAGTTCCTGGCGGACCGGTGGACACAGCCCCAAGGATCGTGGTCAGACAAGATAATCATCGACGACGACAAACTGCTTCGGACTCTTCAGTGGTGTTTCCACAAACTGAACAACGGTGTACCCCTACAGGAGCCGGAGTTCCAGCTAACCATAGTCACAGATGCGTCTCTAACCGGCTGTGGAGCTCACATGGGCACTCTTCAAACGCAAGGTCGTTGGTCTCGAACGGAGTCACTCCTACACATCAACGTGTTAGAGCTCAGAGCAGTGCGATGGGCCTTGAAGGCGTTCCTACCACACATTAAGAGATCGAGAGTACGAGTGCTGACGGACAATACGACGGCCATGTTTTATTTGAGAAAACAAGGGGGGACGCGATCCAGGACCCTTTCCATGGAGGCCCAGAAAGTGTGGCATTGGGCATTAAAGCACGAGATATCCATCGTGGCTCACCATCTCCCGGGAGTGAGGAACTCGCAAGCGGATTCCCTCAGCAGAAGGATGGCCCAGATACACGAATGGAAAATGGACACAGTTCAGCTGACAAATGTTTTTGAGAAATGGGGTCACCCCCCACTGGACGTCTTCGCAACGAAGGAAACAAGAAATGCGAACAATTCGCAAGCAGATGGCCTCAGGAGGGTTCCATTGGGTAAGCGTTCTCCTTCCCATGGACGGACAAGTTCCTTTACGCTTTTCCTCCGTTCCCCCTCATACGGAGGACGGTGCAGTGGATACGCAGGTAGAGTTGCCGGGTAATTCTAGTGGCACCGTACTGGCCGAGGCAACCATGGTTTTCCGACCTGCTTCACTTGTCGCTGGAACAACCAATAGAGTTTCCGAGGCTCCCGAACCTACTGTCCCGGGACAAAGGTACGGTGTGGCATCACGACCCGGACAGTCTCAACCTCACAGCCTGGCTCCTGACTTTTCAGAATTTGGTATCTTAGATGTTTCGGAGGATTGCCAGAAAATTCTGCAAGCGGCTCGGGCCCCTTCTACCAACAAATCTTACACCTATAAGTGGCAAAGGTTCTGTGAGTGGTGTCGAGGACATCAAGGTCTACACCCGGTAAAGGTGACTCCGGAGCAAGTTCTGCCTAATCTGCTTCACTTGGCAGAGGGGGGGTTTATCTTTCACATCGATAAAGGTGCACCTGGCGGCCATCTCTAGGTTCAAGAGGAAGAGACAGTTGTCTCCTTTATTCAGCAACAGGTTAGTGAAACACTTCATGAGGGGTTTATTTCGACCTTTTCCCCCAGTAAAAAGTTTTCCACCAACATGGAGTCTCAACGTAGTGCTGGCAGGCTTAATGAAACCACCCTTTGAGCCTATGGCCACTTCGGACATGAAATTCATATCGTGGAAGTTGGTGTTCTTAATTGCTATCACGTCAGCTAGGAGAATCTCGGAACTGCAAGCGTTGGTCGTAGACCCTCCATACCTAAGATTCTTTAGAGACAAGGTGGTTCTGGCAACTAATCCTACTTTCGTTCCGAAAGTCCCTACAGTGTATCACAAACACTTGTCCATTGTTCTCCCTACTTTCTTCGCGACCCCATCATCGGCAGCGGAAAAAGCTCTTCATACCTTGGACGTTAAGAGGGCCCTAAAATTTTACCTACGTCGTACACAAGAACTCAGGTCTACTCGACAACTGTTCATCGCGTATGGTCCGTCGACGAGAGGAGAGGCAATTTCTAAGCAAGGACTGGCCCGGTGGGTCTCGTCGACGATTGCGTTTTGCCACTCCAAGGCTGGAAGGCCGCTGCAAGGGCATCCTAGAGCCCATTCTACAAGATCAACGTCCTCTTCAGCAGCATTATGGGCAGGAATTCCGCTAACGGACATATGCCAGGCTGCAGCATGGTCGGTGCCCCACACGTTTACCCGCCACTACTGCCTTGCGAGGCAACATGCGGACGAGGTGCAGATGGGAAGAGCAGTCATGCGCCATCTGTTTCAATAAGGTAAGCTCTACACTGTGTAGAGTTTTTTCTACCTGTTGGTAACCGTATGCTTTATGGAGGTACAGATATATGGGTAAACTTATTTCTTGTGTACCTATGCATTGTGGGTGTATATTGCATTACATCCTCACCGCCGTCTTCCAGTTTACTGCTGTAAAATCTATTCTAAGCATGTGATTCCATGAAAGATCCAATGCTGGAGAAGGGAATAGTTTCTTACCTGTAACTCCATTTCTTCAGCATTGGTATCTTTCATGGATTCACATGCGCCCGCCAGCCTCCCCGGGATGCAATGTATATGCTTGATAGGTTTCACCCTTCCTACTTTGGAGGGGCCGAAATCTGAAGGGAGCCGCGGGGGCGGGGCTTTTATACCGCGACGTCCTACGGGGCATGCGTATGCGGGCCCCAAAAGGACGTAGATAGGACACAAAAGTGTCAGAAGTTTTCCTATAGGAAAAGGCTATATATGTGTACCGAGGGGTCCCAGTCTGACGACGGGGAATATTCTAAGCATGTGAATCCATGAAAGATACCAATGCTGGAGAAATGGAGTTACAGGTAAGAAACAATTCCCTTAGTTATCTTGGCAAGTAAAGAGAGGCCAGTGCTAGGGTGGCAGCTGTTCATATTATTAAGGTGTGCTGCAAGCTTTTCTTTGAGAGAGGTCGGCAGGGTTGTTGCTCTGGGAGCCTAGTAAATCTTCAAGTTTCTAAGGAAATATGATGATCCTTACCCATTACCCATTTTTCCCAATACTTGTAATAGGGACTTGAGAAATGATCTAGGGGTGAGGTCTCCTATAAACCCAGATGTTGGAGAGCTTATAGATTTTTGTTGGGGATCAGCCATGTAAATGGGTAATAGGTCATGTCAAGTTGCAATGGACATTTTCTAGGAGAGTGGCAGCTTGGTCAGTTGCAAACACACTAACATTTTTAGTTCTTGCTTGATTTTATTAAAATATGCTCCTCAAAATTATTTACATACCTCTCATCAGTGTGGGGGTTTGTTTCAGGGTGTGTTGGGTTAGAAGTGATCCTTGTAATTTTAACCAACATCTTAAGCCATGGAGGGCACTGTGTACCAAATGTTTCATATGGTACACAGTGCCCTCCATAGCCTAATAAGTTGGTGTTGGGGGTTTGATGACCCCCCCCCCACTCCCCCCAACACTGCACAGAATAGCCCTTTATTGGTTCAAAGAATCTAGGGAAACCAAAAGACTTTGTGGTTCAACTGAAATTCTTTGGGGTTCAATGCAAAATGTACTGGGCTTAAACAAACATCTGATGGGTTTCAACAAAAGTCTTAAGAGTCTCAAACAAACAGATTCTCTGGAGTTTATACTCCTCAGGCCAGGGATCTCCTCCATGGCTCTTCTTCTTTCTCTGTTGTTGAAACTCTACTCTTCCATCTTGACTCATAAGCAATCACCTTAGCTTCTTGCTCTCATCTCTTTGAAGAGACTACCTCGCCTGGGTCTTGGACCCTGCTTATGCTTCAATGGTAGGCCTGACAATAGCGTGAGAAGACAGTCAGCATCTTATACCAGGAGGCTGGCCACCAGAGCTGCTGTATAGGCTGGGTCTTTTTCTCCTAGCTGCCTCCCTGTCTAAGGGACCTAGATCTAGTTCCCAACATACCAGCCTTGTATACCCTCTTGACAAGTAACCACATGCCATACCTATGAGGACCTCTTATTCCGTGCCTAGGTTTAACTCTCCTCTCTTTCTCCTTACCACCTCCACAACACTATAAAATGTGCTCCTGCCTGGGGTAGGGTGTCATTTCCTCTCTTTGTTTCCTCTTGATTCCACTCCACCAACCTTCCCACTCCCCTCCTCCTTAACCTGTATTGCAAACTCTTCTGAGACGCATTTATTCAATGATTGCATTTGTGTATCTGTACTGTGTCTCTACTTCTCTCTTCCCAGCCTCTTGGGTTTCTCGTTGAGCAAACCCTGGGGTCCATCCTTTACCAGCCCCCTATGTATTTCTCTCCCCGAATTCTGGGGTCACCCTCCCCCAACCTTTGAGGTGTCTCACTCTCTCTCTCTCCCCAACATCCAGGGTCTTTCCCTCTCCCCAACCTCTGAGGTCCCTCTCTTTCCAACCTCTGGATTCTCTGTGTCTCTCTCCACATTCATTTGTTATCATGCACACCCCTTCTCACTCTTGGGTCCCTCCTTTCCAAGCCTCCATGGCCTTTCTCTTGCCTTATTATGGGTGCTTTCTCTGCCCAAGCTCTTGGGTCTCTCTCTCTCTCCCTGACATATGCGGTCTCTATCACCCAAACTTCTGGGGTTCTGCCTCCTCCAACCTACGGGCTCGTGCTTGCTCTCTTCCTAACTTATGGGGCCACTCTCTCCCTATCCAACCTCTTGGGTGTCTCTCACACAAACCTCTGGGGTCCTTCACTTTTTCTTTCCCCCAACGTCTGGACTCTTTGCCTCCCTACAAATATTGGCATCTCTTTCTCTCTCTCTCTAACCTCACTCTTGCTGGTTTTTACCAAAACCCTTTCCCACTCTCCACCACCTCCTTACTGTCTATCCCATCCACCCCCCTCTCCTGCTCCCTGGTATCCTTTCTCCAACCTCCTTCCTCTTGCTCCATTTCCAATTGCTCTCAATGCCAGCCTCCTCCAACACTCCTTCTCCGTCCCCAAAACTCACTTCTTTTTCCATCCTCCTTCTTGATACCCTCCTATGTCTTTCCGTCTCTCTTCTAGCCTCCTCAGTTTTTCTTCCCCAACCTCTAGTGTCTCTTCTTTCGAGCCTCCTTTTCTCTCCAACCTCCAAGATCTCGTCTTCTGAGCTCCCCAACCTCTTATGGTCTTCTCTCCCAAACTTCTGGGGTCTCTCTTACTCTCCAACCTCAATGGTCTCTCTTTTCCCAACCTTTGGGTTCTCTCTCTCCCTGACCTCTGGGTTCTCTCACCCTCCAACCACTGGGGTCTCTTTCTCCCCAACCCCTGAGCCCTTTTTCTCTTTCTCCAACCTCTGTGGTCTTTCTTTAACCCAACTTCTTAGGTCTGTATCTCTCCAATGTTTACAGGTTCTTGCTCTCTCTCCAACATCTAGAATTTCTCTTTCCTCAACCTCATTCCTACATTTCCTCCACAACCCTTCTTACTCTTCACTATCTCCGTACTCTGTATCACCTTCAGGTTCCACGCCTGCTCTGTGGCAATATTTCTCCAGCCTCCTTCCACCTGATCCAGCTGATTCTGCTCTCGCCACCATCTTCCTATATTGCTTTATTGCAAAAATCCCTTTCCTTGGTTGTGCTTGGATCTGGCCTTTATATAGGCCTTGGCTCACATGGCTGCAGCCTAATTGGCATGACAAGACTGAGCATGCTGAGTGGAAGCGGAACTGTGCAGATCAGTACTTCTGTAGAAAGCCTTTGAAAAGGGTAGTATCCATCTTGGATTACAGATGGGAAAGCTTCTCCACTGGATGGGTGACAGATGATGTTCTCTCTCCAGATCGACCTTGTGAAGTTTTCTTAGCCTAGAACCTAGAAATATTTGACTCTTATGAATCTCAGGTGAGTTCTGAGTCTTCCCCTTGTTGGGTGTGGAGAGTGAAAAACCCTTTCTCTTACATGTCGCTCATTGGGAACATTTCCCACATTGTTTGAACTGCAGGGAGTACACTTTCTTCTGATTATTATCTAAGAGAGGAGCATGGGTTCCATATGGAGGAATTCCATAATGGACGGACTGTCGGGCAGTTCAACCTTCCTGGGCTAAATCCAGCAAACATTTGGAACAACATCAGGAGAGGGGCATTGGCCTCCTCCTGCAGCTCACTGCACAGCAGGACAAGGCTGTTTCCCTCATCTCCATTGTATTTTCCGGAGCAGTTCCTCCCTTTTAAGTGTCTTTACCACTGAGACCGCTTTTGGTTGCAGCCAGCCCACGATGCTCTTCCGATGCGGGCACATCTATGGCTGCATTGACCCGACCTGCTGTGATTGGAGGATGCCACCAGGAATTATGATCTGTTTTCCCAGCCGGTAGGCTAAGCCGGTGTCCCCCTCCCAAGGCCCCCTTATAAGGGGTCTGTCTGGGCCTGTCCGGGCTTCCGGCGCTTGATGTGGATCTCTGGACCTTTCCACCATGATCTCCGCTGTCCCAAGGTAAGGAAGGCCAGCCCTTCCCTTGGGTTCATTCCCTGCTGACTGCCACCTGCGCACTATGCTTCACCCCCTCCCATGTTTCAATGCTGCAGTGAACACTTTCTGGGAACTCTTGTTTATGGATGACTGATCCTTACAACATATGACTCCTGCCTCAAATGGACTAATTCCGTTCCTTCTGCTCCTTGCATGACTGTTGCTGCTGACACAATGTTTTTGTTGCCTTCCCTCATGTGCAACCACCTCAGTGGTTTTTCTTGCCTTTTTGCCTGCTTTCTGAGTTTCGCCCTTGTGCATGTGGCTGTGACCTTTTCCCGCTCGCACACATCTTTATGCTCCTGGAGCTCCTGCCTCCTCACATTCGCCGGACTCTTTATATCTGTCTTATGCTGCTTTTACTTACCTTGTGTGCTCACTGTTTCCTTTCATGTCCCCTCCTTCTGCCCTCTGTACTATCCTATTATACTCTTCTCCCGCCTCTTTTCACTGTCATTGTATATGCTGCCTGATTGTGTCCCATCTTGCCCCGGTCGTGGCCCTCAGCCTATAGTCACCTACCTACCTAGTTGTATCTGTTGTCTGCATGTCTGATGTAGCCCCTCAGTCCATGAGGTGAGGCTTTTCCAGTCTGCAGTCGCCCTTACCTGATTGTGACAATTGTATTGCGTCCCTAATGCAATCTACCTACTTTTCCAGCATTTGACTTGTTTCTGTATAATACCTCTCTCCTCTTCCCTTCTTGCACCTTCCTCCCTCCTAAACTGAGCCTAAGAGATTTTCACTTGGGGAGACAAGCTATTGGCCCCTCGGATGTGAGTAAAATTATTATCTCTATGAGCATTCAGTGACAGTGGGCTACTTAATATGAGATATTGAGTAAAAGGGCTCCCTTTGTGTGTTAGAGCGTGCCTGTGACCTGACATCAGTAAAGAAAGCAATTCCTGACCCAGTATATCAGCAGGAGGTCAGGCTTTGACAGTGTTGTAAGAAGTAAGACTCGAGGATATGAGAAGAGTAGTATGTAAGTGAACACAGCCTTAGTAAGGTTGTTTGTTTCTTTCACAGGGAAACAAGAGGATAGTGGACTGTAACGTCAGCATGAAAGAGGTCAGCAGATGCACAACATATATAGTTGTTGGTCGATATTAATAAGAAGATTTAAGAATCTGGCCAAGGTACAATACATACAGATGTACTACAGAACACGTGGGGAAAGGTCTCAATATAAAAAGTCTAATCACAAGACTAAGTTTTAAAAAAAGTGTCTAATTGTAGACATGTGTGTCTCTTTTTGTATCCCCAATAGGGAATCCTTCCAAGATACCTGGGCGAACGAATAAAGAATTCACTATATGTTACACCCATTATGTTCTAATTGCCCCTGATGAATGTCTGGCATTGTAGCCGAAAGGACAGTCACTTTTACAAGTTGGGCTATTATGACAAGCGTATTAATGAAGTTTAAGAAATTACTCTAAAAAAACAGTATACGCTATGTTGTGATATTTACTTTATGGTTTTATGGTTTATTTCATATACGAACATTTGTGTTTGTAGGGTTTTATGTATGTACTTTTATATTTGTGTATGAGCATTTGAGGTGTATTAACTTTTCATATTGATTTTATATTAAATTGGTTTACATATAGTTAGTGAACTGAGGGTCTGTTGTTTGTTCAAGACTCTCTAGATCCCCGGTAGACTTGGAAGTAGTTGACATTGTACACATATCGAGATACCTTCCTTTAGATTTATAATCTACAGTGTTGTCCACATAGTAGGAAGGCTGTGGGTTCACAGTGGTAGTACTGTTGTGAGACATATGCATTTTGGAGGCTTTCGAGTCTCCAAGGTTTTTTCCCTGGATCTATTCTGTTGAGTTCCCTGTATTACTACCCTTCTGTCAACATTCCATTTTTTTGAACATCTATAATGTTCTTAACATCTATCTAGCCCAAAAATGTCTTCTTTGTCAGACAAGTGTCTAGCGTATAATAAGGCTTATGTTAAACAGTTACTGGAATCCTTGCCAGTTTTGGGTTTAGAAAACAACCTAGGGGACCTAAGACAAAATTATCAGTGGGATGAATTGGCCCAGATAAGAAAGAGATTAAGACGCACAAAACTCCATGCAGTTATCATGCTGGAGTATTTAAAAAATCAGTCACTACCGCAAGGGTTAGTGGTTCAGAATGAACCTTGTTTGTTTCTTGACAACGATGAGTTTAAATTAAAATGGAGTTACAAAGCCAATAAATGCGGCCGAGATTGGTTGGTCCTCATAAATTAAACAGCTCAGGAAACAACTAAGAAGATTGAGACAGATGTAAATCTGTTCTAAGAAGAGATGAAAAAGAAGTTTGACATAGAGGATTTCAAAATTCTAATTAGAAACACATACAAAAGAGATGCAGAAATTTAAGGTTGATTCTGTAACAGAAATATTTAAAAGAATGAAAAAAGATCTGTCAACCTTTACCCATGAGAAAATCCTTCCATACATTACAAAAGATTACAAAAGGGGGGTTGTGCTAGGAGGTCAGAAACAAAACCGAAGGGTACAGCTCAGAAACACCTCTTATAGTTCCAGTGAAGATGGGGCATCGGTGACTCCTCTTCTCAAAATGGACAATGACGACCTTTTCAGGTCAGAGGGAACAATCGCCATGGATGGAAATCCGATCGAATGCAGACACGCAGCTGCAGGGGCTGGTAGTTAATCTGTCTAAAGTAAAACTTTCTGAGATGGAAGAACGGACCCTTAATAAAGGGAATTTGCTTTGAATTTAGAGCAGAATTTCAGGGTTTCATGCACAAACTACATCTCAGAGAATTCTTCAAAGATCAGACATTTTGGGAACCAAACAATGGTAGTGATTTGCGGAATCCATCCATTTCCTGCGCTCCGACACATTCCCACTCTGCTGAATCATTGGTATTTGAAAGCAAGGTATGGGAGGAAACTGCAATATTGGAATACAAGGGGGTCCTGACCACTCCAACTTGAGTAAAAATGAACTTAACACCCACAAAAACTTTGGCACTTACAAGAAACTCATCACCAGACAGGCAGATAAAGGGGGTGCTGTAGTGATCATGAATAGAGAAGACTATGTAGGGGAATGTTTGAGATTATTGGCTGATGAAAGCAGCTATATTAGAGTCACCCGGGATCCTAGCAACAGACTGTCTAAGATTATTAGAGCTAAAGTTGAAAAAGCCGGGGAAATGGGACTCATCAGTAAACAGGAAGGGGAGTATTTGGTTGAGGAAAATGGAAGAGTACCCATTTTCTATAGTTTTGTGCAGGACACAAAGGATGCCATCAACAAAATAGAAGGATTGGAATCTTCTCATTTGTTTACACATGTAGGCACTCTATGCCAAGATTCCGCAGCATGCTACTTTGGAAGTAGTTCAGGAAATCCTATTGAAATGCAGTGATGACCGTCCAGTCAGCAACTCGTTTTTATTGTGGTGTACAGAGATGGCCCTCACAAATAATTGTTTCCAATGTATGGGCCATTTCTTTAGGCAAATAGAAGGCACAGCCATGGGATCGGCTATGGCCCCAAATCTGGCCAATCTATATGTAGACACATTTGAACAAATGGTGATATATTCATATCTTAATCCCTTTAAAGACAAACTAACTAAGTGGCTACAATATATAGATGATATTTTTGTACTGTGGACTGGCGATTTCGTGGAGGCCAATGAGTTTGTCACCTGGCTCAATGGCTTGAATAGATATTTGAAATCTACGGCAGTAATGAGTAACAAGGAGGTTATTTACCTAGAGATCACCATCTATGAAGATAGGGGATACTTATTAGTGAAACCGTATGCTAAAGGTGCTGACAAGAATGCGTTGCTGCACTATGGTAGCCATCATGGGTGCCATGTGAGAAACTACGTGCCATTTGGCCAATTTCTGCAGTTGAAAAGAAATAGCAGCACAAGGGAGTCATATAAGGCAGGAGCCAATATGCTGACAGACACATTAATTAATCGAGGCTATCTGAAAAAATTGGTCAGAAAATCTGCTAAGAGAGCATTGGCACTCATTACGACCCTGGCGTTGGACCATGGTGCTAATAGCACCATGGTCCATGCCGGTAACTTACCGACACCGCCATGGCGGAATGGGGAATTACCGCCCCATTCCGAGGTTGGCGGGGCAGTAATTCCCCATGCTGCCATGGCCCTTCCCCATTCCCATTTTTGCCCCATAGGGCTCAATGGGAATGGGGAAGGCGCTAAGTACGGTGCCGCAAATTGTGGCACCGTACTTAGCACCAAGGTCCCTTTGCGGGTTGGTTTTTAACGCCTGCAAAAAGCAGGCGTTAAATTCTCCAAACCGCGAAGGGACCTCGTAATCAGGCGTTAAGGGTGTAACAGCGCCGCCACCTTTTACGGCGCCGTTAACCCCTTAACGCCTGGGTTGTAATGAGGGCCATTCTAATGAATTTTTCCAACTTTATTGCCTCTGCTAAAGATTCCAACCTATCCTCTATCCTATCCTCCTTGACGTATCTGCTACCTTTCATACTGTTGATCACTCTGATCTCCCTCTGTGCTTGGGATTCATGATCAAGCATTTGCATGGATTGAGTCTTACCTGGCACCACAGTAATTCTCTGTTTCCACAACACCTCTCAACTCACTACTCTTACTGTTGATGTTCCACAAGGCTCTGTCTTGAGTCACTCCTGTTCATACTCTGCTCTTGGGAAACTTATCTCCTCCTTTGGGTCTCATACCAACTCTTCGCAGGCAACATCCAAATCTTTTTCTTCTTTCCTGAACTCTCCACTGATTTATCTACCAATGTCTCTGCTCCTTCTCTGCTATTAAATACTGGATGTCCTAAAACTCTCTTATGTTGAACTCCTCCAAAATTGAGGTGCTTTTCATTCCTGCCAAATTCTCTCTCTTCTACTCCTCTGGCCATCCAGGTTCCCCCTGATAGTCTCCCCTACCACTCTTCAGCCAGAAACCTTAGTTCGGGGGTTTGCATTGAGCGTGGGAGGAGCTCAGCGATGGGGTTCAAGACCTTTTGCTTCTGCTTTCTCTCCTCCGCTCCCCTGCTGATCTCGGGCCCAGGTGCCCTCCGCCCCAGTTGCACTCCCCCCTAGCTACTCTTGCACTCGGGGACTGCTTCTGTATCCCTATAGCCCCTGCTAGCACTTGACCCCTGATGTCTGCACTTACCCTTACACTTGCCACCAGCTGGCCGCACTTTTATTTATTGTCTTTATTTATTTTACTGTTATCCTATGTACTGCACTGCCCCTCCCCTTTCCCCGCTTACTTTTCCCTTTCCCCCGTCTCCTGCACTTGCACGATCTCAATGTCATCTGGCCTAGTAGGATCGTTGTCTGTCTTCCCTCTGTTTCCCCTCCCTTGCCTTGTCGCACCTTGAGACACTTGTGTATAGGAGCTTTATAAATGCCCTATCATATCATATCATATCTTGTCTTGAGAGGATAGCTCAGGAGCAAGACAACACAGAGAACCACAGGTCCGATCCCCAGGACCACACTTAGAAACCTCTGGGTATTAAGCGTGTTATATATAACCTATCATATCATATCATATCATACAGTGGTCGAAGTGGGCGGGAGCGGCTGAGAGAGGTGCTCCTCTACTTTTTTTTAATTAACTATTTCGTTTCAGTGTTTTTATTTTAAAAAGAAACTTTTCGGAATGGTTTAGTTTTAAAATAAAAGTGTATTAAGCAGTTGACCTTGCACTTCAGTGCACCGCAGTGAGAGTTCCCTTAAACCGCAGGCGCATTTGTTTGGGGGTTTGCATTGAGCGTGGGAGGGGCTCAGCTATGGGGTTTAGGAGGAGCCTGGCAGGCCAGCGGGGGACATAGTTCCATTACTTCTTTCCATACACTTCGACCACTGATATCATAACATACCTCACTCTCAAAGTAAATAGCTTACTCAGTGTACGCGACAGTGCAGTATTACATTTCACCACGCGATGGCAGCAATGCTTTATTTATTATTAATCATACTGACTTTTGAAGCAGTACGGTTTCGGCAAACAATCGGTCAGCATGCTTTTGGAATGCCTGGGGACGGATGCAAATTGAGACAGCCCTGAGATCAGGAATTCGATTTAAGAAGAAGGTCCACGTGCGATGTGATTTAAAGAGGCGGTCCGGTCATTGCATAGAAAGTGGCACAACGGCATCGCAAACGGGATAAACGCCGTGAATCTATGCAAACTGTGCAGGCTATGCGTGTCACCTGTTCGCTAAGATCGAGTGCTGCGTACAGGTGGCGCAAAAGTGTTGCGCATCGCTCGGGCAGAGGCGAGGATAAAATGTTCTCTTATCTACTGCCTGTGCGGCACTATGGAAACACGGAACAATTAAGACTTTGCTGGGGCACTACCTGTCATAATCACCAAGTCTCTGTTTTACAGCTAGGCCAAACTACGAGTTTCGGTGATGAAACTCCGCTTTTCCTGCTGTTTTTGAGTGGAGTACAATTGCAATTGTAACACTGCATGCGGTTGTATCCAAGCAGACTACACTGTGCAGTGCTTTAAGTGGGATTATGAAATTGAGGGGGGGGGCGGTCTCGGTGGGGGGCGTGGCCTGAGTACGTATATGTGTGCTTAGGCCACGCCCCCTATCGAGAGCCCCTCCTCCCTCACCCAAGGGGTGGGGAATGCTAAAAGAATCTGAGCTGGGGCGCACTGGCATTATTACCTTTGATGCGCCCAGCCCCTCATTTTAAACAAAAGAATTGACTGGGCACACCAAAGGTGTGACACCAGTGTTCCCCAGCAGGCAGCCCTTTCATTCAAGGAGCCCTGTGGTGCAACGCTTTAACCAAGGGTTCCTTGAATTAAAGGGCTGCCTGCTGCTGATGGCTCTGTACTCTGAAACAGGAGGAGGGCTGGGCTGCCCAGCTCTCCTTTTGTTTCTGAGTAAATAGCCATCAGCCAGAGTGAGGAGCCCAGGGGCTTCATGCTGGGTGATGGCTATTTATTCACAAAAATGTGTTGCTAACGTGCCCCACCCCGGACATCCACTCCCCAGCCCAGTAGAAACACAGACGCCCAAACACATTCACACAACGCATTCACACAGAACATTCACGTGTGCACCCATACGTTAGCCTCTCACTCCTTCAAGAGTGACCATCACTGGCATAGATTGGACCATTACTGGCATAAATAGACTACCTATCCATGACAGTAATGGTGATTGTAAATCACATGCATGAAGGCTAAAGCGATTCTTGCATATGAGTAAAAGTGACCACTTTTGCCATAAATAAGACAATACTCGTCGATATATTTTTTGAAAACTGTGAGTTGCACACTGCACTCGTCTGCGGCATGCCACTCACAGGGTCTTTTAATAAAATGTTTTTTTTTTACCAGGGTTGGTGCTCGGTCAGTGCCAGTCCTGCAGGCGGCATGGGAGGAACCCCTCTGTCCCACCTCTGGCTCTGCAACTGATCTGCATGATTCTAAATCATGCAGACCCTTCAAGTTACTGCTTGTATTGGTAATTTTGCATTTTATTTAAATTTATAGAGCGCTTTACGATAAAGCGCTTAAAAATAGGATAAAAGGTACAATTCAAATGACAAAATGACAGCAAACCCCACATTTACGAGGGAAGCAGGTGTGCCAGAACGGAAGGGAAGAGATGATAAGAAAAAAGAGAATGGAGAGAGAGAGGATGAGCCTTCAAGTGAAGAGGAGTCAGAAGAGAAAAAGAATAAAAGCGGGATTGTGCGCAGAGAGGACGAGGGACAGATAGAAGAAATTGTGACCGTTAACGGATGGATCGAGTGGGAGAATAAAATGAAAGCAGGGAAGATAGGTAAGAGGACAAGAGTATAGAGAGACTTAAAAACAGGACATAGGGCCTCATCACGAGTTTGGCGGTAATCCGGCGGTTTTCCCGTTGAACGGTATTAGCGCTAACGCCAAGCCCCCTTCGGATAGTCCGCCAGATCACGAGTTTGCATGCACGCGCAGAGGGACATGGTGTTAGCGCAAATAGCGCTCAACGTAAAAATGGCCTAGGAACCTGTAAATCCAACGCACCGTGCGCTTCCGCCATCCCACGCTAATAGTGCGCGCCATAAGCACGTGCTTTTAGCGTGCGGGAAACGCTTCACCGCCGGAACGGGAAACAAAGCGGCGGCCATTTTGGAAATCACAATCCGTTGGATATCACAGCCCCTACAAGCCATCCACCCCTGGGAAGAGTGAAATATGTCACAGGAGTGCACTAGGGCAGGGTCAGGAAACCCAAATTCAGTGACCAGGAGCTGGCTGTACTAGTGGAGGAGGCAGAGATCTACCATGATGAATAACAGCAGCGCAAGACAAGCGGGCAGCGTCGTGCACAGATCTGGCGGAACATCAGCCAGACGGTGTCTGCAGTGGGGCGCGTTGCCTGGGATGGGGAGGACTGTCGCAAGCGCCTTAATGACTTTGTGTCAGAGTACGCGGCATACTCTCACAGCACAGGAGTGCAAGCAGGGGCACTGGAGGAGGGCCACCACCACCACCACCCAAGCTCACACCCTGGGAGGAGAAGACGACTGCGCTACTCGACATGGGCACCATAGCGGGAGTTGGTGGAGCGGAGGCGGGCAGTGGTATCCAGCCGGCTGCAGGTGAGTCCCACCCCAAATGCATGCATCTGAAAGGACCACACATGCAGACCCTGAGTGACTGAATATGCATGAAATGTGTGTGAGGCACTGCAGACACCCATAACAGAGCCTTTGAACAACTGAACCGTAGTGCCCCCTAGACTCCCCTGTATGTGCACTGCATCAATACAAGGGCCAGGGGACAGGCATCCATTGCCATGGCACAGCTACGTAGAGTGTGAGTGTACATGAATAAACCCCCAGGACCATGTGCATGGTGCGTCCCCATCACTCATGTGATGATGACACACAAACATTTCCGTGCAGTGTTCCTCTACACTGACACATTCCACCAATCAGTACATGTGGATTGAACACAATGCAAGTGCCATGCATAATCACTACTGCCTACAATCCCACTTGATGCCATTAACTGCATGATACTAATCTAGGCTGCCCTGAACTCAATCCACACCCTATGTACCCCACAGGCACACGGCGATCGTCATGGGATGACGATGACGGTGAGGAGGCCACTTCATCACAGTTCCCGAGGCAGCGTACCTCGACCAGCACCACCAGCCTGCAAAGGGGCCGTCTGGAAGCAAACCGACGCCGGACCCATCCCACATCACCACACCGCAGCCCAACCAGACGGCTGCAGCACCCACATGGCCACAGGGTGTAAGGGCCTACCTCACCCCAACCCATCATGCAGACTCTCGACGCAGAGGGAGTCACCTGTGAGTCAGAGCCCTATGAGGGACAGACACCTCCATCTGTGCCTCAGGCAGGACTGTTGCTTTCCCCCAGATGCAGCGACACTGAAGGTATGGCCACACCACATAGGAGCCCAGGGCCAGTCACATAGGGAGCACAAACCTCACGTGTGCATGTGCGTCATGTCCACATGCCAGAGCCTGATGTAGACACACCATCATATGGCACCCCAGAAGACCGGCACTCAGACCAGAGCAGCCCCATCCAAGGTGCCAACATGTACCCATGAAGCCCTCCCACCCAGCAATGCACAGCTGCCAGGCCGGTAACCGCCGCACCAGTGGTACCTTTTGTCACGGGAGCAGCTGTGATGGGACGTCTGGACACAATTGAGGCAAAACAGGCAAAAGTGGAGTCCATGGCCAAAGTGCATAGCCGGCACATCAAGGCCATCAGCGGATCCATACGGCATGGCTGCAAGTACATGGCCCGAGACAACGCGTGCACACGGAGAGTGGTGGAGCAATGCACCTCAGTCCTGACAGGTTTTGGCCAAAGGGTACGGGAGTTTTGCGAGGCAATATCTGCACCAGCTGAGCAGACAAGGGAATCGAACAACCTCCTCCGTCAGCATCTGCAGGCAACCGGATCAGTCCCATCAACCTCTGTTACACCCACGGAGGGATCCCTTGAGCCTTCACCCAGGCGCCGTTCATTGCGCCACCTGAGATCCCACACACCAGAGGGGCCAGGACATGGAAAGCGCCCCCGACCATCTTAGATGGACATGGCATTGTTGTGGGTGCCCTGAGAACATGCACCTATCTGCACTGTTGTGGGGAGTTAACTGGGGGAGGGGTGATTGTGAGCTGGGTGTTCACTGGGGGAGAGGGATTGTGTGCTGGGTGTTTACTGGGGGAGAGGGGATTGTGTGCTGGGTGTTTACTGGGGGAGAGGGGATTGTGGGCTGGGTGTTCATTGGGGGCGGGGGGATTGTGTGCTGGGTGTTCACTGGGGGGAGGGGGGATTGTGTGCTGGGTGTTCACTGGGGGAGGGGGATTGTGTGCTGGGTGTTCACTGGGGGAGGGGGGATTGTGTGCTGGGTGTTTACTGGGGGAGGGGGATTGTGTGCTGGGTGTTCACTGGGGAGGGGGGATTGTGTGCTGGGTGTTTAGTGGGGGAGGGGTGATTGTGTGCTGGGTGTTCACTGCTGGGTGTTTACTGGGGGAGGGGTGATTGTGTGCTGGGTGTTCACTGGGGGAGGGGGGATTGTGTGCTGGGTGTTTACTGGGGGAGAGGGAATTGTGTGCTGGGTGTTCAGTGGGGGCGGGGGGATTGTGTGCTGGGTGTTCACTGGGGGGAGGGGGAGATTGTGTGCTTGGTGTTCACTGGGGGAGGGGGATTGTGTGCTGGGTGTTCACTGGGGGAGGGGGATTGTGTGCTGGGTGCTTACTGGGGGAGGGGTGATTGTGTGCTGGGTGTTCACTGGGGGAGGGGTGATTGTGTGCTGGGTGTTCACTGGGGAGGGGGGATTGTGTGCTGGGTGTTCACTGGGGGAGGGGGATTGTGTGCTGGGTGCTTACTGGGAGAGGGGTGATTGTGTGCTGGGTGTTCACTGGGGGAGGGGGGATTGTGTGCTGGGTGTTTACTGGGGAGAGGGGATTGTGTGCTGGGTGTTCACTGGGGGAGAGGGAGATTGTGATTGTGTGCTGGGTGTTCACTGGGGGAGGGGGATTGTGTGCTGGGTGTTCACTGGGGGAGGGGGATTGTGTGTTGGGTGTTTACTGGGGGAGAGGGGATTGTGTGCTGGGTGCTTACTGGGGGAGGGGTGATTGTGTGCTGGGTGTTCACTGGGGGAGGGGGGATTGTGTGCTGGGTGTTTACTGGGGAGAGGGGATTGTGTGCTGGGTGTTTACTGGGGGAGGGGTGATTGTGTGCTGGGTGTTTACTGGGGGCGGGGGGGATTGTGTGCTGGGTGTTCACTGGGGGGAGAGGGAGATTGTGTGCTAGGTGTTCCCTGGGGGGAGGGGGATTGTGTGCTGGGTGTTCACTGGGGGAGGGGGAATTGTGTGCTGGGTGTTTACTGGGGGAGGGGTGATTGTGTGCTGGGTGTTCACTGGGGGAGGGGGGATTGTGTGCTGGGTGTTTACTGGGGGAGAGGGGATTGTGTGCTGGGTGTTCATTGGGGTGGGGGGTTGTGTGCTGGGTGTTCACTGGGGGGAGGGGGAGATTGTGTGCTAGGTGTTCACTGGGGGGAGGGGGGATTGTGTGCTGGGTGTTTACTGGGGGAGGGGGATTGTGTGCTGGGTGTTCACTGGGAGAGGGGGGATTGTGTGCTGGGTGTTTACTGGGGGAGGGGTGATTGTGTGCTGGGTGTTCACTGGGGGAGGGGGGATTGTGTGCTGGGTGTTTACTGGGGGAGAGGGGATTGTGTGCTGGGTGTTCAGTGGGGGCGGGGGGATTGTGTGCTGGGTGTTCACTGGGGGGAGGGGGAGATTGTGTGCTGGGTGTTCACTGGGGGAGGGGGTTGTGTGCTGGGTGTTCACTGGGGGAGGGGGATTGTGTGCTGGGTGCTTACTGGGGTAGGGGTGATTGTGTGCTGGGTGTTCACTGGGGGAGGGGTGATTGTGTGCTGGGTGTTCACTGGGGGAGGGGGATTGTGTGCTGGGTGTTCACTGGGGGAGGGGGATTGTGTGCTGGGTGCTTACTGGGAGAGGGGTGATTGTGTACTGGGTGTTCACTGGGGGAGGGGGGATTGTGTGCTGGGTGTTTACTGGGGAGAGGGGATTGTGTGCTGGGTGTTCACTGGGGGGAGAGGGAGATTGTGTGCTGGGTGTTCACTGGGGGAGGGGGATTGTGTGCTGGGTGTTCACTGGGGGAGGGGGATTGTGTGTTGGGTGTTTACTGGGGGAGAGGGGATTGTGTGCTGGGTGCTTACTGGGGGAGGGGTGATTGTGTGCTGGGTGTTCACTGGGGGAGGGGGGATTGTGTGCTGTGTGTTTACTGGGGAGAGGGGATTGTGTGCTGGGTGTTTACTGGGGGAGGGGTGATTGTGTGCTGGGTGTTTACTGGGGGAGGGGTGATTGTGTGCTGGGTGTTTACTGTGGGCGGGGGGATTGTGTGCTGGGTGTCACTAGGGGGAGAGGGAGATTGTGTGCTAGGTGTTCCCTGGGGGAGGGGGATTGTGTGCTGGGTGTTCACTGGGGGAGGGGGAATTGTGTGCTGGGTGTTTAGTGGGGGAGGGGTGATTGTGTGCTGGGTGTTCACTGGGGGAGGGGGGATTGTGTGCTGGGTGTTTACTGGGGGAGAGGGGATTGTGTGCTGGGTGTTCATTGGGGTGGGGGGATTGTGTGCTGGGTTTTCACTGGGGGGAGGGGAGATTGTGTGCTGGGTGTTCACTGGGGGAGGGGGGATTGTGTGCTGGGTGTTTACTGGGGGAGGGGGATTGTGTGCTGGGTGTTCACTGGGGGAGGGGGATTGTGTGCTGGGTGTTCATTGGGGGCGGGGGGATTGTGTGCTGGGTGTTCACTGGGGGGAGGGGGAGATTATGTGCTGGGTGTTCACTGGGGGGAGGGGGGATTGTGTGCTGGGTGTTCACTGGGGGAGGGGGATTGTGTGCTGGGTGTTCACTGGGGGAGGGGCATTGTGTGCTGGGTGTTCACTGCGGGGAGGGGGGATTGACGTTCTTTAAATAAATAACGTTCAGAATTCATAGAAAGCATGGACAGTCATGATTGTGATTAAGTGCTTTTTAATGTTCAAGTGATATGTGCAAAATGTAGCCATCACCCGTATCAAAAATAATTCTCAATCAAGCCCTGTCTGGCCAACCCCCCATTCTTCCCTCACCCCATTCCTGTGTACACGTGCAACACCTTCTGTCACATCATCATCTTCACTCCCACCCTCAGGTGGCTGCACATGAGTATCGGGGGGTGGGGGGGGGCAGTGGCACATTCCTGCAACAGTAAATGTTGTGCAGCATGGCACATGTAAGTACAATTTTACCAACTTTTTCAGGTGCATACATCAATGCCCCTCACGTACGGTCTAGGCACCGGAAGCGTGCCTTCAGCAGTCCAAATGCCCTCTCCAAGCAGATGCGTGTACTTCCATGGGCAATGTTGTATGCCTGCTCAGCTGTAGTGTGTGGATGACGCACAGGGGTCATGAGCCATGTGTACTGGGGATATCCAGAATCACCTGCAGGGGAGAGAATGCAGGTATGATGACAAGGAAGGGTCAGTGGGTGCACAAGGCTCAGTCATCAGTGATATTGGCAGCAGGATCAAGTTTGTGTTGAAGAGGTCATGCTATCTCATTGCAATGTTGGAATGTTGGCATCCGCCATTTGCCTTCCGGGGCATGCATGGCATGAGGTTGCCATGCAGCTGTGTAATTATGTATATGTGAGTTGTTATGTGCATCACACTCATGTATTACATGTGGGCTAGTTGTCATTTGGTCACTTACATTGTGGTGTGCGCTGTGCTAGGGGCCGCATTGATTCAATGGAGTACTTACACAACTTGCAACGCCTCTGTTACTAAATGTAACAGTACTCTGTCCCTTGTCACTGGAGGAGTGGACCCTTCTATCTGCTTGTGCATGCGACATGTGGTTAGCCCATGTGTCATTGGCATTCCCGTTGGCTGCTGTTGCGTTTGCTGATTGGCACTATTATGTACAGTTCTCCAGGCATGTGATTGGCCAATCAGGGGTCAGTGTTTTCAGGGATGTACATTGTCGTTATTAAAACTAGTTTTGTGTAGTGCTTCTGTGGATGTGCCTACTTTCGTGTAACATTGGCATGACTGTCGGGTGGCCAGGGTGGGATGTCTGTGCTGTGTCAGGGTGGGAAGCAATACTGCAACACACACAGGAGGCTTTGTGGTAGCTGGGTTTCCATATGTGACTGTGCTGCCACGTGTCTTTATCATCCAGACTGGGTGTGTTCTGCTGTGTTGGACATGTCCAAGGGTTCTCGTGTGAGGTACATGCATGGGAATGTTGTAGTGCTGGTGTTGCCTATTGGCATGCAGGGATTTCACTGTGTATGTCCCGCCCCATCAGATGTCATTCAACATGCATTACGGACTACATTTGTACTCACTCAGCATCCATGTGTTTTGGCCTCGGTGCCTTTCCATGTACACTCGCAGGGTACTGTAGCGCAGGACCATAGAGTCGTGGGTGGATCCTGGATAGCGGGCACAGCAGTGGCTGAAGGTGAGATCAGGGCCACATGTCATCTGCACATTCATGTTTCTGTAGGCTGCCTCATGTGCCTGGGGGGGCACTAGTGCTACATGTGTGCAGTCCAGGTCTGCTATGACATTCGGAACTTGGCCAATGGCATGGAATTGACCCTTCAGCTGGTTCACCTGTGCTTGTGTGGTTGGCAATGCAATGTGCTCACTCACACGGAGCAGCAGTACATCCAGCACCTGTCCCAGCATGGCACTGAAGGTGGACTGGGCCATGCCATGCATCATGGCACCGGTGTGTTGGTAGCTGCCAGTCCCGAGGAATTGTAGCATGGACACAAGCTTCACAAGCGGGGGCACTGCAGTGCTTATGGCTATACGGCTGCCGATGTCAGCCTGGATTGTGTCCAGCAACTGGGTGATGGTTGCCCTGTCCAGCCTATACTTGGTCACCAACTGGCCATCATTCAGGGCCCAGGGTGTTGGCCTGACCCTGGGGATGGCTGGCCGCCTTGCTTGTGCTGCTCTCCTCCTCCTTCTCCTCATTCCCACTACCGCCTGCGCTCCCAGGCCCCTGGTCTGGTTGGCTGGCCTCTGTAGATCCAGTCGCAGCAGGTAGATGTCCACATCAAGGCTCCCGGCTCCAAATGGCAGCACAGTGTTTGAAAGTCTGTGTTGTGCATGGGTGGGTCCTTTGTAGGCCTCTGATTTGCATTGGTTTCACCTGGGCCCTTATTGCTGTGTCCTGGGTTCTTTTACCTCCAGCATTTGGCTACGGGTATTTTCGGCAGATTATCCGCTGCTTTTCTGGCGCTAATAGCGCCTACGCCAGACTCGTGATTGCTCTGTTATTGCGCAAATGGATACTGGCGCTTTTAAAGCCGACACTTTTACAGCCGGCTGTATTGCGCCGGCTGTAATGGAGCTGGCGGTATTTGTACTTGTGATCCGACAGACACTTAAATCCGGCGTTACCGCCGGATTTAAGGGTTACTGCTAAACTCGTGATGAGGCCCATAGGAAGTTAAACTTAAGGCGCAAGTGATAAGGTAAGCGTTGAAGTGTAGACGGCGCTGGATTGATGGAATCCTGTGGGCTCAGCGAAAAAAGGAGCGAAAAGGAAGAATTATAGATGAACTTTAGAGGGCTTAGACAAGAGATAGGAAGTTGGAAAAGAAGGGAGGAACAATAGAAGAGATGGGCGAAGATAAGGGAGGAGACTAATAGCGAAGTGGCATGAAAAGTGAGAAAAGGCAGAGCTTTGCAGATATTGAACCGATAGGTTCTGCACAAGTGAGAGAGGGATGAGATGTGAATAGAAAAAGAAAGGGAAGGATCACGATCAGTGCCTACATTTCTGGCACAAAGAAAGATAGGAAGTGAGGAGGGAAGAAAAGAAATTGAGAGAGGAGGCAGTGGAGAAGGAATAGTTAAGGCTGGGACGAAAAGCACCTCCGTTTTTAGAGCAATTGAAAATAAGATAATGGTCAGACATCCAAGACTGGATAGTCAAAAGACAAAAAGGCTGATTCATGGAATAATTGTGTGCTGAAATCGGTGGCGCAAGCGAGAAAAATGCAGCGCACGCATGCGAATCCCACGCAAGCGGTTTATGGAAGTCTGTGGGCGTGTTTCTCCAGGGAGCTGCGCCAAATCCGCACACGTCACTGCGACATCCCGACTGCCGTGCGCAACGCGCACAGCGAAAGCGCACAACGTGGAGCGCACACACCAAAAAGGGGGCGGAACACGCAGAATGGGGAACAACGCGTGAAAATGAGGGCATAACTGGGGGATACATAGAACACCGACATGCACGCGAACAACACATATTCTTTGAATCGAATAGGGGAAACCCGCGCACACTAAAAGACACGCACAGGCGTAAACACGTCTGCCACACGAAGGCAGGAGGAAGCGTCCCTGCGCAGTATAAAAGTGTGCGCAAACAACAAACACGTATATACAGCTACAATGAATATCCCATTCCTCGCAGCAGTTATCGTGGGATACCGCAGGAGGAGGAGAATAGCCAGGCCCGCATTTTTTTGGCCAGGACCAGCCTTTTTGGGATGCCTGATGACCAGGTCTATGGCAGGTATAGGTTTGCACCTCATATCATCCTAGACCTGGTCACTGAGTGGGAAGATGAGTTCACATCACCCATTTTGTGCTCCCAAGCACTCAGCCCCTTGGAAAAGGTGCTCATGCTTTGCATTTTTTGGCCACTGGGTCATTTCAGCAGACAACTGCCATAGTTGGGGGTGTCTCACAGGCCACACAGTCACGCTGCCTACACCAGGTGTTGGCAATCATGACTACGCGCCCCTCAGTCCGCAGGCACATATACATGCCCAGAACACCCGCAGAAAGGCAGGCCATGGTCCAGGACTTCTACAGGGTGGCACACTTCCCCAAAGTGCTCGGTGCCATAGATTGCACCCATGTGGCTCTACGTCCACCTAGGGCCACTGAGAACATCTACCGCAACCGCAAGCACTGGCATTTCATCAACGTACAGGTTGTATGCGAGCCGGGACCTGGAAACTGGGAAGCATGGTGACACATGGCTCATTGGTGAGTACAAATGTCTGTGAACATGCAAGCATGCCACACACAGACAAATACACAAACCCAACTAATGAAAACCATCATCACCTCCCCAGGGGACAGGGCCTACCCTCTGAGCACCCACATGATGACGCCATTACGGAACCCCACTACACCACCCCAGGTAAGATACAACGCAGCTCATATTGCAACCAGGGGCATAGTGGAGCGCTTCCGCTCCCTTGACCGCTCTGGCGGGCAGCTACTATATGCACCCCCAGTAGTGTGCAGGATCATTGTGGCAGCATGTGTCCTGCACAATGTTGCAACACGGCGGGGAGTACTGGTGGACATGGTGGTGCCCCCACATCCCCAACCAGAGGCACAGGCGCTGCTCATGGGAGGAGAAAGGGCATGTGGCGAGGCAGCCCATCCACCCTCCCCATGCTCCTCAGGCAGACCGACCACCCCCCCTGGACATGCCCCGCAGGCAGCCCATCCCCCCTCCCCATTCCCGGCGTGCAGCCCATCCCCGCAGGCAGCCTATCCCCCCTGGACATGCCCCGCAGGCAGCCCATCCACCCTCCCCATGCCCCGCAGGCAGCCCATTGTCATGATGCCTACCCCCGGGCATCGGATCAAGCCCCGGGAGCAGGCATCCAGATATTTAATCAAACCCCAGCAGCCCCGGCTGGGGGCTGTCTGGGTTCAGTCCTGGCGCCTTATGCGCCAGGTTCATAATAGAAATCAGTCCTGGCGCTATAGGCGCCAGGCTCATAGTCTTTACTTACCTCATGCAAACCATGCTGCAAATTAATCCAAGCCAACGTGAGGCCTGGATGGGACTATTTTACTACAGGGACTATTTTTTACTCGGGTGTGGTTCTAGGGACTACTTACCTGGAACTACTTTGGAGGCTATTTAAACCACGCCCAAACAGCAGCACATGCTTCGCTTTATTCTGCATCCAGCAGCGTGACGCTCACCGTGCCTGCAGTCAGCATCCAGTCTTCAGCCACGCCCGTCTGAAATCCAGAGCTCCTAGCAATAGAAGAAAGAAGAAGGAAAGGTTAGAAAACAGATATTATTTCAATCCTTACCTGAATTCCGGATCCATCACGTCTTCGAACTGGAAAAGGACATTATTCTACACGTGTCGCATTGCCAGTTGCAGCACCACGCCATACTCACCAGTCCTCACAGCATTTTTCAATCCGGCGCAGCCTCCATCATTTTCTCCGCCGAATTCCACCATCTAGGGGACAAAAGAAACATAAGGTGAGCCGAAAAAGCCAACAAATACAACCTCTCCACCATAGACTTACCTGATTAACAACCGGAGGCATTATTCTGTAACAAACCGCAACTTCTTACGCCGCACCTGTAAGGAGAGAGAAACCAGCAATTCAAACACACACATCTTTTGCCAGACAGTGTTGGGTAATACAGACTCTTACCTGAACACCATCAGCTGCCACAAGACAATCTTCCCTTGGACCCAGCTGCAACAAAAGAAAGGAATGTACAAGAGTGAACATCCGATATATTGAACTCTTTGAACTTAAAACTTACGGTATCTCGGCTGGAACCTCGGAGTCAATATTCATCTGGAACTCTTCCAACGCCTTCAAACCAGTGGAGTAACTGGTATCTACGCGCCCCTGCATTCCGCGCAGGATGGAGAGCTCATCATTTACAAACATAAGGAGAATACTTCTACGGGTCAAGCAGACAAGGTTAGGCGGTCCAGTCCAGTCTGTCATCTCTGCACTACGCTTCACGTTGGAGGAGGTCGCAGCTGTCTGGGTCCGATCGACACCCATGTGGGAGCCAGGTGAGCGTAACACCCATCCACCCTCCCTATGCCCCGCAGGCAGACCATCCCGCCTGGACATGCCCTGCAGGCAGCCCATCCACCCTCCCCATGCCCCGCAGGCAACCCATCCACCCTCCCCATGCCCCGCATGCAGCCCATCTACCCTCCCCATGCCCGCAGGCAGCCCATCTACCCTCCCCATGCTCCGTAGGCAGACCATCCCTCTGGACATGTCCCGCAGCCAGCCCACACCACCGGGGGGACTTTGTCTACGCTTTTTGCCTGACGCGAGCAGGGTACTCGTATTCCGAGGGGTGCGCGGGGAATTTTACATGCGATAGGCCTGGCACGAGCGCGGTACGCGTATTCCGAGGGGTGTGCGGGGAGTTTTACATGCGATTGGGCTGGCGCATTCAGGGTACGCGTATTCTGAGGGGTGCAGAGGGAGTTTTACACGCGATAGGCCTGGCGCGAGCGGGTTATGCGCATTCCAAGGGGTGCACACAGAGTTTTACCAGCGATTGGGCTGGAGTGAGCGGGGTACGTGTATTCCGAGGGGTGCACATGAAGTTTTACACGCGATAGGCCTGGCGCGAGCGGTGTACGCGTATTCTGGGGGTGCGCAGGGAGTTTTACATGCGATTGGGTTGTCGCGTGCGGCTGAGTGGTGTTTTTAGCGCGGTTTCGTTGTTGGGGGGCTGTATGCTGGTCCAATGGCCCTTGCGTCAATGTAGGGGATTTGTGCGGATGTTTTTGGCGGATGGGCCGGTTGTGGGGGCATAACTGGCGCTGCTGCAGGGTCACTGCACCACGCTGCACCACGGCTGGTCAGGGATGTTTGAATCCATGAATACGCAGTGCATCAAAATGGGTTTTGGTGCACGCGGCTGGTGCATGCTGGCGTACGTTCTCTCTGTGTGCCAACTGCGTGCGCCACTTCTGCGATTGAATTTATGAATTACCCCCACAAAGTTAAGGTAGCATGGATAGAAGGTTCAACATTGAAATACTGAATTTAAAATAACAAGACCGAAAATGGCAAGCACTGCAGTTGAACCTCATGGAGCCAAAATAAAAGCACCAAGATGCCTAGTGCAACACTGTTAAACCATCAAAAACCGCCAATAACTGCAGAAGGTGTTATTGATTTCTAACTGCCCCCTTGGTCCATTTTGAAGGATTGTCCAACAACTAGTTAGAGGGAATTTTCCACCCACTGCAAATCAGGCGAGCACTATTTTTATTTATTAAATAAAGTTCTTGATATGAACCTGGGAACCCCAATTTAACAATATTGATTTCCTATAGCCTCCCTACCCTCTCAGACCAGAAACACACAGGGTTTCACAGAAGGTCTGTTAATTGATAACATAGAAATAATAGAATCAATTAAAATAGAAAAAAAATATGAATCCATGAACTTCCAATGTGAAATGATTACTACAATGAAGGATGGTCAATACACTGGTTGCATCACTTTTTAATGCTACGTTTATATGAATATGGACTTTTGCAAACACACACATCACTATATATACCTATTATTTAACCTGAGCGGACATTCACCATGCGTTAAAATGAATGAGAATCCAGGATAAAGCTTAATTTGATTTTAAAAACAAATTAACTCATAACATCCTTGCCTATCCATAACCCTGCCCCCCAATCCCCACTCAATGATATGATATGATATGGCATTTGTAATGTGCCTATGCCCAAGTGTTTCCAGGTGCAACGAGGCAAGGAAGGGGGAACAGAGGGAGGAAAGAGACAACGAGCTGGCGTCTGTGTGTGTTGGCTTGCAGATCGTAGGTTGCGTGCACTGACTAGTGGTATCTGTACGGGTAAGGTCCAATGCCTGGGATGTTTTCTGTGTGGCTGTTGGTTGTGTTGGGGTGTGTCTCTGTGTTTTATGTGTAGATTTCTGGTATTTAGCGTTGTGCGGACTGGCTTGTTGTATCCGTACGGGTAAGGTACATTGCCTGGGATGTTTCTATGTGACTTTTTGTTATGTTGGTGGTGTCCTGGTTTGTTTGTTGTGTGTGTTGCTTGTGTTGGGTGTGTGGTAGGGTATAGGTTGGCTAGCCCAGTGGGCGTATATAGTGTTTCGGTGGTGTGTTTGAGGAAGTAGAAGTGAGGTATTTAGGGCTTTGGCTATGCACTAAGTTCTTCTATGTGGATAACCTACACAGTCCTACCTGTTGTGACAAATGACTAATCTTCATAATTCTTTATAAGTGTAATGCGTGGTTGATCTTCTCAAATCTATCTAAGTCTAACATATGGTTAATGTTCTCAATTCTATCTGAATGGGACACATGGCTAATCTTCACAAGTCTATCTAAGTCTGAAACATGGCTAAACTTCATAATTCTCTCTAAGTGTGTGTATGGTTAATCTTCACAATTCTATCTAAGTCTAACATATGGTTAATGTTCTCAATTCTACCTGAATGGGACACATGGCTAATCTTCACAAGTCTATCTAAGTCTGAAACATGGCTAAACTTCATAATTCTCTCTAAGTGTGTGTATGGTTAATCTTCAGAGCTCTATATAGAAGTGACGTATGGTTGAACTTCATAATTCTATCTAAGTGTGTGTATGGTTAATCTTCAGAGCTCTATATAGAAGTGACGCATGGTTGAACTTCATAATTCTATCTAAGTGTGTATATGGTTAATCTTCAGAGCTCCATATAGAAGTGACGCATGGTTGAACTTCATAATTCTATCTAAGTGTGGTGCATGCATAATCTTCATAATTCTATCTAAGTGTGTGTATGGTTAATCTTCAGAGCTCCATATAGAAGTGACGCATGGTTGAACTTCATAATTCTATCTAAGTGTGGTGCATGCATAATCTTCATAATTCTATCTAAGTGTGTGTATGGTTAATCTTCAGAGCTCCATATAGAAGTGACACATAGTTGAACTTCATAATTCTATCTAAGTGTGTGTATGGTTAATCTTCAGAGCTCTATATAGAAGTGACGCATGGATGAACTTCATAATTCTATCCAAGTGTGAAGCATGGCTAACCTTCACAATTCTAAGTCTGATGCATTACTAAACTTCATAATCCTCTTTAAGTGTGATGCATGGTTAATCTTCTCAATTCATCAAAGCCTGACGCATGGTTAATCTTCATAATTCTCTCTAAGCGTGATGCATGGATAATCTTCATAATTCTCTCTAAGCGTGACGTATGGTTAATCTTCATAATTCTCTCTAAGCGTGATGCATGGTTAATATTCATAATTCTCTCTAAGCGTGACGCATGGTTAATCTTCATAATTCTCTCTAAGTGTGAGACGTGGTTAAATTTCACCTGGACAGAGGGTGAACTCCAAATTGGAGGCACAACAGTAAATGAAAAACCCAAATAGATTTGGGATATGTGTATAGATGGAGAATGCTTAAGTATGGGACACAACGTTAGAATGAAACCACCTAAAGGTTGGTACACAGCAGTGATAGGAACACTATTTTTCTAGCTGGCTAATGTTGGTATGTTATGTAGGTAGGAAGAGTGACAGGGTTTTTTGGCATACAGTGCTGTACTCCCTACCCAGACCATACTTACCTTGTCAGTCACTGCTGGTTGATGGCTGGCTGCTGGCTTTGCAGGCAAACACGGGCAAACATGGATTGGTGCTGCTTCTATGTGAGCGGCCCTTTGACTTGGAGCCATTAGCTTAAGGGGCTGCCCCGAGCAGGGCCTATGAAAACGACAAACTAGGCAGAAAACGATTGCAAAAAACACTCAAATCCCCCCACAAAGGCTCATAAAACAAGCCAAAAATGGATTGAAATCAACGTGAAACCACTCACTGAGCATCAACCAGCCCCAAAGATTGCTTTTCAAGTGATATGTTGTGTGGTGCTTTAACATAATGAACTCCCCATATTAGGGGTAGGCTCTAAATATATTGCTACAATGCATGCCAAAATGCCCCCTTCCGTTCAGGAGAGCCTTATTACAACCCAGGCACGCCAAGATTTCCCATTCCATACATGGCAAGATGCCCCATTCCATATGGGAAAGCCCTAATAGAAGCCATACATGCCAAGATTTCCCATTCCATTTGCGAGAGCCTTAATACAAAGCCATACATGGCAAGATGCCCCATTCCATATGGGAAAGCCCTAATACAAGCCATACATGCCAAGATTTCCCATTCCATTAGCCATAATCAGCATGATCAATGGTGAGGGATCATGGGTATTATAGTCCAAAACATCCCAAGAGCCACAGTGTTGCAGAGCTCTGCTCTGTACTCTCAAGATGTAATCTACAGTAAAACATGTAATCAAACTCAGTCAGGCACCTTGGGTAAACTAGCAGAGGACATGAGGGTGTTCTGTAGAGACGTCCTCTCCCAAATCATTCTCAAACCTTTTGAGTACTGCAGAGCAATTTATCAACCCAATTAAAAGAACGATTGGATCTGTGTGATTACCGCGCTGAGTTTACTGCGCCGACCGAAAAGGCATACTTTTTTTACCCCCTTTTCACAGCATATATCATAATAATAATAGCAATTTGCATTTATATAGCACTACAAATCCTCAGGCCTCTGAGCGCTGCTTATTATTACCCACGGTGTGTGGTGCTCATTTATCAATCTCGGAAGGATGAAAGGCTGAGTTTGGCCCTGCCGGGATTCGGTCCTGCATCGGCATGCTCTGCACAGATGTCAAAGCGAGCGCTCTCCTCGCTGTGCTATCTGACCGGCTATATGAAGGGAGGGGCAACCCCGACAAACTCCTCTACTCTCCCCTACATTAATTATTTACTGTACCCAGTGCTGGTCATTGGGCCGGCTCTCGGCGGATCCGATATTCGGCACCAGAAATGGAGCCGGATCTCGGGATCCGGCCAGAGTCAGCCGCCCAAGACCATGAACCGCCCTGGAAGACTTTAAAAAAAAAAAAACGCCTGCGACGGCAGCATTGACATTTACCACGGCTTTGGCACTGGTGTGTAACGCACAATGATCACTACATGTACAACGGATTCCTTTCAGTTGTACATGTATCGAGCATTGTGCATTACACACCAGTGCCAAAGCCGGCGGAAAAAGGCAATGCTGCCGTCACGGGCGTTTTTTCGTTTTGTTTGTTTGTTTTAGGATTCCAGCATTGCAGGAAGCATACTACGAGCCCCGCCCCCAGTAGACCACGCCCCTTCGGGCACCACCCCCCAACTCCTCCCCCACCCGGCCCTTGTGTTGTGGGATCCCCCACCACATTTTTCCATTTCCACCACTGACTGTACCCCATCCCCGATATATATATATATGCTGAGAAAAGGGGGTTGAAAAAAAAGAAGTCGGCTTTTTTCCGGCGGGCGCAGTAATGGTATGATCCCAAACTTTATAATGTAGCCCTGCAGCACAGAAGCTCTGTATACATTTTTCATAGTGTTACTCATTATGCGGCCCTTACGGATGTTTTGGACTTCAAATCCCATTCGCCAGTTTCAGCATAATCAGTGGTGAAGGATCATGGGGGGTGTAGTCCACAAACATTTAGATAGCTACATAATGAATAACCCTAAGCATCACCTTATATGTGCATGATGGACAGGAAGTTGATTGGAGTGTGCCTGCTGCTCGCTCAAGATGTCAAAAGAGTGCTTGGTCTGTGAAAATGCCTAGAGCCAGCCTGTTTCATGGACAGACACTCGTCACGACGGTGCTTTAAGGCTGGGCGGGGTGTTTTCCCACCCCAACATTGCACATTGGGACAGTTGCAATCGCATGCTTCTCAACCCACTGCAATAAAATGCTGATCTCAAATGAGGTTTCCATTGGACTGATGGAATAGTTTGGAGGGTTTAAGCAGGGAACAGTCGAGGGCGACAGTCTGGTTAGATCCCTTCAAATGAGGGGCAATTGGGAGCTATTTGCAGACCATCCATTTGTAAGATAAAGCGTGCTTTTTGCTGAAATTAAAAATGAAGCGCTTTACTCTGCTTGCCACAAAAAGTGTCACACAATGGACGGATCATATCGCACAACCTACACTGCGACCCTTTCCCCTGACTATTCCCGATTGGCCCCACCTGCTGCGCACCCACCCCTGACTGATCCTAGTTGCCACAACTCCTTTCCTCCCCTAACTATTCCTGATTGTGGCACCTTCCCCCTCTTATGGGGGCTCCCTCTACCCTCCTCCCATTCCTCTCCAGGCTGATCCTGATTGCCACCAGGCTGCTCAGCCCGCCTCACGTGACTGGTCCTGGATGCAGCCGCTCCACATGGATTTCACACTCCCATTCCCTGTGCTAGTCTTGTAATGTACAACACGCTCATATTACCGTTCCCCCACTGATTTCTCTTCCCTTTGATCCCAACACGTCTTCCAATTGTAAAGCACCAGGAAATTGGATTATTAACATCATTCTTTGACTTGAGCAAATGTTTTTGCTCAAAAACACATATTTCTACTTTCTCCACTTAATACAATTGGAAATGATTCAAGTACATCATTTGCTCTTAAAATGTTTTTCTTGCAACTTAACCATTCATTCATCAAAGGCGGGAGGTTGGTTCAGAACAGGAAGGTTAAGGTCAGAGGCAAATCGCATGCCAGGTGGGTCTCACGCATGACTGAATCTACCCCAGCCCCACCGGCCTTCCAGGGGCACGAGTTTCCTCGTAAATGGCCGTGGCCCCGACCCCCCATGCCTTTCAGAGATTCCAGCCAGTCAGAATAACTTACAACTTTTCTACGATGGAAGGGAGACATTTTGAGTAATGCCATGTGAGGATGTTGGTGTTGACCATTGATGCAAACAGAATTTTGAGAGGAACGTGTATGAAAACAACTGAAACTAGCAATTCTAGTGCTGAGAATTGGGCCTGTCCAAGAAGCACAGCTTGGAAGTGTGCGTCAGCGCCTCCTGGATAGCTCAATAGTCCTCATGGCCTCACAGATACTCGTGACTTGTGTGGGGGTCTCAGGAGCCCGCCAGTTGTCCAATGTTTGTGTAATCTGGCACCAGTGATCCAAATGACTCTGCACCAGTCCTAAAGTGTTGACATATGCGAGGGCAGCAAAGTCAGGGAAATAAATAGGGAGGATAGCACAGGGGCAACGTGGTCTCCTTGGAAGCCAGACGACACACAGCACCACTGGTTCGAACCCGGGTCCGCAGCTATGTGCGCGTTATAAATAACCTATCACATCCAAATAAAGCCAGAAAAGGAAACCAGGCCCGTCCGGCACCAGTTTTAAAACCGAGCCTTCTGTTACTTTTGAAAAGGAGAATAATGACAGTCATGCTACACTTTAAGAAAAGCGCACTTGCCAACATTCTGTGACCAAAAAGAGGAAGGATTTTTCAAGCTTCAAAAATAGAAATGAGCAAAACGGTATCACAACAGGACACGACATCTCACTGGTGCCTAATTTGTGGGGATGTTTGCCAGGGCTCAGCCTATTTTCTCAGCCTGGAAACTTTATTATTTGAACTCTCATTCAGAAGCTGTCACACAACAAGGGAACCCAGTGTGCACTGGATGCAGTCTCTTCATCCTGGGAGGTGCATTGTTATTCCTGGACCTAATAAAGTCTCTGGAGGATAGCTCAGCGGCAACGTGCTCGCCTTGGAAGGTTTGAATCCTGGGTCCGCGCTTAGAAACCTCTGGGTATTAAGCGCGTTATAAATATCATATCAAGGATCCAGAGGGGCAATAAGGTGCTAGTTTTCATGGATAACAAGTAGTTGGAAGGTGACAATGCTGGGTGCTCTCGTCACCTGCATGACCATGGTGCAGCTGTGCTACTGCAGTGTGGGTTGACAATAAGGGGACAGACTCCAGCCTGTAGCACCAAGGCAGGGGCAAAGCCAGGGAAAAGGCCACTGCCTAACTGGAGTATCTGCCATGAACGCCGAACTATAAATAACGATTTTGCTGAAGTGTTTGACAGTGTAAGTCCAGCAGTTCATGAATTATTCCTGCATTCGTCAATTGATTTATCATAGGAAATTGACTTTGTTTTCTGTGGATAGATGGTCAACATGTTCCACTTGCCGCCCACTGGATCCAAGCAAACTGTTAACAATGATGTGTTAGAATAATCACTCAAATATTTGCCTTGACCAAGTATGGTTATGTTATTTTATGTCTATACATTGCACATCTGCCATGGGTAGTGCATCCATCACCTGCAATAGCCTGTA
The DNA here is from genome assembly GCF_040938575.1 of Ambystoma mexicanum. Taxonomy (NCBI): domain Eukaryota; kingdom Metazoa; phylum Chordata; class Amphibia; order Caudata; family Ambystomatidae; genus Ambystoma; species Ambystoma mexicanum. The sequence continues at coordinate 117,190,766 of NC_090923.1, forward strand.
AGAGTTGCAGGTTTTACCCTAGATATGCTGACACTTTGGGGCACACCGTGGATGTTGGCACCAGTGAGCCTGGAGTTGCTTGCCCGGTGTGTCCCAGATGTGCTAGAAAATATTTGGTCACTGGCACATATTTATTTTACAAATTAAACACAGCATCACAATATCACGTGCCCCTGATCAGGTTAAAAGAAATCCCTAACTGGGATCTTCAAATTTCTTGAGGAATCACACAGCCAAGGAGTGACCTGTGAGCACTGTGGTAAGCCTTTTTTAGTTTTGGCTATTAAGAGTGCTGTGAGCGCTGCCTATATGTCAACCATTGGCAAGGGAAGTGAAGATAGATTGGAGAGACACATGGGCTATGAAGAAGGAAACACAGCCGGTGGGGGATATTTGGTATTTTACCCACCCACTGACAACGCTAGCCCAGATGCTCCTTCCCACCGACTGCATGCCCCTCCCTGTTCAAAACACACATGATATGATATGATATTTTACTTACATCGCACCCATACACCAGTGTTTCAAGGTCAATGGGATTTGGAAGAGCAAGCTTTCTACTTTTATGGTGACTCCAAAATTAATAATACGCAGTCTATTGAAGGACAATGGCTTAATTGTAGCTATGAACCACCAGCCCCTACTATGAAAAAAATGCCTTGACCAAGTATACCTTCAGTCACTTGATTTATAAGGAAATGGGTGCCCTTGCATCTGTTCCTTTCACTATATTCCTGTTAGAAACCACATTGTCAAAACCAACAGTATTGGATCTTTTATAGGCATTAGATAGACATTTATCAGGCACAGTCATAATGTGCCCAGTTACTAAAAACATTTTCCATGTGTTAACGTTTCATGGCAGGCATTAGTCCCATTATGGAAATACATGGAAAGTGCCTATGGCATGCATACACAACAGCAAAACGATTGGCTTTGCCATTGCTTGTTTTCAACGGGAATGAAGTGCAATGAACAGATGTTCTAGGACTCACATTTGCTTATAATCATATCTAACAGTTTTGGCTTTTGTATAGGCATTAGTGGTATTTTCCAGGGACAGCCATAATGTTCCATCAGTATTACCAGAGTGTGGGCGCAGCAGTGGAGTCTAAATGCTTGCTCAGTGTTTGTACGGTGTCCATTCCTGTGAGGAGGAGTCTCTTAGCAGCCTGCAGTCTACATAGCTGCCAGTGGTGCGCGGCGCAGAGTGTTGGAGCTGTGTGTGGTCGGCAGTGGAGGCTAAATGCTTGCAACCGACTCAGTGTTTCTACAGTGTCCATTCCTGTGAGGAGGAGTCTCTTAGCAGCCTGCAGTCTACATAGCTGCCATTAGTGCGCAGCGCGGAGTGTGGGAGCTGAGTGTGGTCGGCAGTGGAGGCTAAACACTTGCAACTGGCTCAGTGTTTCTACAGTGTCCATTTCTGTGAGGAGGAGTCTCTTAGCAGCCTGCAGTCTACATAGCTGCCATTGGTCCGCGGCGCGGAGTGTGGGAGCTGAGTGTGGTCGGCAGTGGAGGCTAAACGCTTGCAACTGACTCAGTGTTTCTACAGTGTCCATTACTGCGAGGAGGAGACTTTAGCAGCCTGCAGTCTACAGAGCTGCCATCCACAGAGCTGCCAGAGGTGTGCTGGAGTTTGATCCGCCTGACCCTCGACCAAATTCGAGACAAATAAAGTACACACATGCCTTTATCGCGGCAATCCAACAGAGGAAGGGAGATCTGAGGGCAGACATTAGAAAACTTGCAAATAAGAACTTATTAATATCCGAACATAACGCAAGCAGGTTGAGGTCAGCTTACAGAGGCTTCATCCGCTCCCATAGGGACCTTCTCCAGAAGCAGATGCCGAGTCCATGCTGAGCGCCTTGCTAGACAACAACTCTAGAGGTTTTTGGGCCTTGGTTAACCAGCCAGTCACCCTGCAAAATCTTCAACCAAAGTAACGTGATCTCAGACTCAGTTTGGGGAGAGTTCTTCGGTAATCTGTTTAAATCGGAGACTAATGGATTTCATAATCCAAGTAGTGCCACAGAGTGGCAATTAACCTTAAACAAAGACCTAATTATAATCTGATAAAAATAATTATCCAGCTCCCGAGCATCAGGACCGAACGGCTTGACAAACGCTATACTCAAATCATACGTACAGCTCTGGGCAAATATATTGCTGATGTTATTTAGTGAAATATTGAACACAAGGATGCTTCGAGTTTCGTGGAAGGCGTCCGTAATTATCCTGATTTACAAGAGGCGCAATAGGGCGGATCTGGCAAACTATCGCCTTTTTTAGATGTTGATGGAAAGATTTTTGTGGGCCTGGTGCTGAAGGAGTTGGAGGAATAGGTGAAAAATAGCCTGATCATCTCTAAATTACAGATAGGCTTCCAGAAAGGCTTGTCGACTTCACTCAACGGCTTGGTACTTTCTGTTGTCTCGAGTAATTCATGGAAGAGAAATGGCCCAATATTGTACGGGGCAGGGCTGGATTTATTTTAGGCCTCTTACTTGATGAACAGAGGACGTTTGTGGGGGAAGCCAGCCTCTTGTGGTTTGCCAAATTCATTACTGACAATTCTAATAATTATGCATGATGATACAATCCTAAGGGTGAGGCTAAATAGCAAATCAGACTTATTGAGGGCTGTTCCAACCATGAGGGGGGTTGGACAGGGCTATATCGCTGTGCCTATATTATTCAATCATTCTTTGGCCGACTTGTCTCACTCACTGACTTCTTGTTCCCTGGCTAGCCGCAAAATCAACGGACGGTCCATAAATTGGATTGCTTACGCCGATGACATTGTGTTACTGGAACACACCCTAGTCGGCCTCCAACATCACTTGAATGGTACCTATGCTCGGAACAACGACTTATTAGTAAACCGACAGAAATCAAAAATAGTCACTTTCAAAAGGCCGCACAGGTTTTCCCCAAAATTTAAATGGCTCCTGATAGATCAATTGGTACCTTCTACCAAGGAATTAACCTATCTGGGGTTGTAAGTACGGGCCACACAAACACTATCCCAACTGGAACTCGATTTGGATCTTAAACTGGTTGCGCTGGTAGAGCAAATGAAGACTCTAATTAGCGCTTATTGTAAGTTCTCTCTGGTTCCAATAATAAGATTTCATGAAATGAAAGTAACCCCTTCACTACTGTATTGTCTGGAGACATGCACGCAATCGCAGGCATTACATTGGTCACAGATAGAGGGTAAGATCTGGAAAAAGAAAATCTTCTTAGAGGTCCTCCCATCGTCAGTTTGAGATCCGAACTGGGGCTCCAATCTTTGAAATCTTATATGGACTGGAAAATCATCTCCTTGTTGAGGTTAGTTGTGAGCCTGAGGTCTAATTCTCTGTATAAGGACCTGAACCGAAAGCTGAAGAAAGGGACTTCCCCGGTTTTGGTACAGATAGAAAAATACGCCACTGAGAGAATGCACCCTTGCAATAGATCATGTGATGACTTGGTGACCAATCCGATGAGCTGTAAAAATGTGGTGATGCGCATGGACTGGATAAATATCATCAACCAAACGCGATGTCATGTCATGACAAACCATGCGGTGACCTCCCAAGATACCTGACTCATTTCCTTGATAAAAAACGAACGGCAGACTTCCCAAGGTACAGACTAAACCTGATAATACCAGGGGAAATCCAGGCCATTAGGGATGAATTCATAATAAGAGACAGTCAGTGCTTTAAGTGGGGTGAGAAATTGAGGGCAGGGCCCTCGTTCGGGGGCGTGGCTTTCATTGTGGGCGTGGCCTAAACGTGCACAAATAATAGTAAGGTGTGCAAACAAATATATAAATGTATGTGAGCATTTAAATGTTTGTATGCTTTTCAAGCCATCTTTTATAAACGTAGCAATGTTACATATTTCTACATTTATAAAAGGTGGCTTGAAAAGTGAACAAACCATAGTAAGTTACGCACACTTTGTGTGCTTACCTTGGTATGATTTGTGTAGTTTTCAAGCCACCTTTTATAAACATAGACATTTGTAACATGTTTCTATGTTTATAAAAGATGGCTTGAAACGTACACAATTCAAGACATCTTTCATAAAGCTTTGCCAACGGAGAAAGGCGCCACGGACTCAGTGATCTCTGCTGAGATCACAGAGCCCGAGGCGTCTTTCACCCTCTGCGAACCCGCAGGCTCTGTGATCTAATCTGCATATTAGATCACGGAGCCCGCGGGTTCGCGAGGGTCAATGACCTGGCGAGGGCAACCAAAGGGACAGTAACTTCCTCTGATGACCCTGGTGAGGGGTCATCAGAGGAAGTTACACTGACTGACAGAAGTACTGCCAGCCTCACCATTGCTGTGGCTAGCTGGCACTTCTGTCAGCCTGCCTGACATAATGGCGGGCGCATCTCCCGTCGCGGCTGCGGCCTCGCGGTATAATGCGTCCTGCCAATGTTGTGCGGGACCGGCTCAGCCCCACTTTCTGGAGACTGCCAGGGCCTGGCCCCGGCAGGCCCCGGCCCACTTAAGGCACTGGAGACAGTTGTTGCCATATATGTAAGGCTATGGTTGTCCATTCCTTAAGGCCCATATTGATCGACTCTACTAGTACATTTGAGCTGCGATGTCTCTTAGGTAGATTCGTGCACAGTCCATTCTGGCTGAACACGGACTCCTTTTGGGACAGGCTTTCAGCAGGGCACGAAACAGGCCTGTCAATACAGGTCTTGGAGATTTTAAGAGCTTTGGGGTGTTTGGCTGTACCACAGTTTTTCTAATCATAGCTATCTCTTATTTTTATTTTATTTGTCTCTGTATTCTTCAAGGTGTTGCTGTTCTTTCCAAATGTCGTTCCTTTTCATTCTTTAAAAAATGTGAAGGAATTGTACTTATTTGTATTCATATGTGTTTCATATAGCGCCTTAAGCAAACTCTGTACAGAGACCAAGGCGCTGTACTTATTGTTATAATTGTTGAAAACTTGTTGCATGTTATTCAGTTCCTGCCAAGGGTGGACTGGCCTACAGGGAATTCTGGAGATTTCCCGGTAGGCCTCTGCACCCTGGGTCTCTTTTCCACATTTTCTCATAAGAAAAGGGATGGGCTTGCTGAAAATGTTTAATATGGTTGCTATGGATGTGAGACGCGCCAGCTAGCACGTGAGAGCAAGAGGGGCTGCCGTGCTGGTGTGCGTAAATGACAATTGCTCTGTTGCTGTAGTCAGAGTCTGCGACACGTGTGGCACCATCAATCACTACTAGGTGTTGCCAGAGACTAGTTGGTAATGTCATGATGTGATTCAGGGGCGTAACGAAATCTACATTTGGGGGGCTAACTGCTGATGGGAGGGGCCACTATCTAAACTGGGCGTGGCAAACTTGGAAGCTCTGCCCCATCTGTTCAACCACCATGGGTTGTCTAGAATGGGGCCAAAGTATCAAATGGTAGCAGCCCAGCATTACACATAGGTGAACACACAATTACATATTCATTCACTTAAACATCCCAATCACCATACACTCACTCATTTACATCCACACCCAGCCCCCCATACATCATACACTCATTCACACACACTCACTCCTTCACACATTCATTACATACACGCTCCTTGCACAGGTATACAGGCATACATTATGAGATAAAACACAACACCCTTTAACACTGCTACTTTCAGAAAAGGCTTCCCTCACGCCTCAGGCAAAAATAAAGCAAGTGTGCACATCAGCCCCTTCCCCTCAGATGTGCAAGAACATATAACGTTGTTATATGTTCGCTCGCATCGTTGGGGGGGGGGGTCATGTGTTCATTTGATTTTTGTTAGCCAGAGAGGTGAGGGAAGCCCTTCTACAAACTAGCAGCTTTAAGGTTTTGCTGTGTTTGTGCAAAGACATGTATCTGCGCAAACAACACTTTAAAGGCGTCGGTTTCAGAAAAGGCATCTTCCCCCTCCCTGACTAACAAAACATTATCTCGCACAACACCCTTCAGCTAATTGTGCTTCAGCCCCTCCCCTCAGTTCACATTCCAGGGGGATGGGGGCTGAAGCCTGATTAGCTCAATGGTGTTGCGCGCCTGATGTGATGGGTGTCACATCCTACACCAGTTTAAAAATGGCGGTAGGATACGATAGTAAAATCTTTATGACAGGTCTGCCTGAAAAGCCATAGCCTACTGCCCACATCCACAGCGCTGACAAGTATGGAAAATCAAATAGTAAAATCGGCCATTTGAGGCCAAGTGCACATGCTACAACGTCACCTAGTGGCTGTCACTGGAAGTTCACGTCCAGTTTAGAGCCACATGAGCAAAGCATTGTGGGTATTCTCATTAGTCACAATGCAAGCCTTTAGCTCCAGAAAAATGTCTGTCACGTCTTGTCCGCGCACTTAAGTCTCCAGGTCCATGGCCTGCGCATTATAAATTATTAAAGTAAAGTTTGTCTAACAGGTCAGTGGTATTTCGCACATAGCGTCTTCAACCCAAGACAGGCAGTTCTCCAGGCTGCAGATAACAGCATGCAAGTTTCACCCGTTTTAGGGGACGTGATTGGAGCATAGTCGGACGTGCTTGTGGTAGATCATTGAGGCGTGTATAGCAGCCGCCACCAAAGTAAACAGTAATTCACAGAGGAAAACGTCCAATTTCTGCTCTTCCTTTGACCTCACCCCTACAACCCACACTCTGCCTTTCCGGCTGCCTGTGTTTATAGTACCGGACTGGTGGTTCTGCGCCTCCCTCCCCTTCCCGGTGGCTGCAACGCTTTCCTTACCCTCAGCTCTCCAATGACCTCTACAGTCAGCCTCTGCCCGCACGGCAGCCTCTCTCAGCAGGGACTCCGACTTCAAAGCATAATAGCCACTGGCAGCAAATGGAAGTTCAAATTGGTTTGTCAATTCATCAACTCCTGAAGCTCCAGGCTGAAGAATTGAGGTAAGAATCCAGCGCATAAGCAAGCCCCAGGGAGAGGCAGTAATAGCAGGCGAAGAGGTGGATGCCTGCATTGCGGATGTCTACAGAAGCCACACCACTGGCCTCCATTAGGTGTTCATGTCGCAGACATATATTTTGTAAACTCATCCGGGAACAGGCACGATTACCTGCCGATGGGCTAAAATAATCGCTGCCCGATCCATCCACCAGTGAATAATTCTGCTGGTTATTTTAACTTGTGGAATCCACATTCATAAAGGCTGCCAATCTTGCTTTTATGAATTCTTAATGCCCTGGCCCCATCGCTTGGGATGTGAGAAGACCTGTTCTGGCGTTTGAGGATCTGGAGTCAAAGCTTACACTAGCTTATCCAGAGGGAAACATTCCAGGAGACGTGGATCCCCGAAGAGCCCCAAGGTCACCCCCACGTCTAGATGAAGTAATTGCTACAGGCCAGTGAGTGAGCTCAGATCCCCTGTCTCCCAGAGCTGAGAAATGTATTTGAATTGGTGCTTTTAAAAGCATGTGAGGCGCCCTCGACGCCAGTATCCCCTTGCAGGCCCATTACTTTCTGGTCCCTTCGCCCGCCTCCCGCACCACCGCAGAGACCTCATTGGTGCCCTGCACAGTCATAAGGAACGCCCCAGGACAGCCCCTGCCCGGCAGCCCCTGCGGCTAAGGGCCCCAAGGCCAAGGTCGGCTCCTATAATGGTGGCTCCAGAGAGTGTCTGCAGGTGTCAGCGGGGAAAGCCTGAGAAGCCAGCAGCTACCAGACACCAACAAAAAAAATCGTAAGTGTGGCATGGGTGGGGTGTAGAGCAATTACTGTACACCAGAAAGCCCCCGCCACTCTACCTTACATCTCCATAACATAGACTGCCATAGACTTAGCCCATACATACTTAGAAAGGTTTGTGACCACCAGACCAAACCCATATTGAAAATGTCGTCTTGCGCTGCATCCTAACATATTAATCAATGTTAACAAGTGTCAGAGCTGGAGAAAGTGAGAACATTAGCCTGCACTGTCTCTGGATAGGATTGTGAATGTTAGCATGTGCCACACTTAGAAGGAACTTGAATGTTAGCATGTACCACACTTAGAAGGAACTTGAATGTTAGCATGTACCACACTTAGAAGGAACTTGAATGCTAGCATGTACCACACTTAGAAGGAACTTGAAGGCTAGCATGTGCCACACTTAGAAGGAACTTGAATATTAGCATTTGACACATTTGTTATTTGAGAACATTAGCCTGCACCGTAACTAGATAGGATTGTGAATGCTAGCATGTACCACACTTAGAAGGAACTTGAAGGCTAGCATGTGCCACACTTAGAATTCGAGAACATTAGACTGCGCCGTAACTAGATAGGATTGTGAATGTTAGCATGTGCCACACTTAAAATTTGAGAACATTAGCTTGCGCAGTATCTAGATAGGATTGTGAATGCTGGCATCTGCCACACTTAGATGGAACTTGAATATTAGCATGTGTCATATTCGAGTTGTTGTTTGTGACAGACCTTATGAGTAGTAGCTAAATTGGGGTGTGGGGGCTTGGTAAATGTGTTCAAATTGTTACAGACGTCAAAACTACTAGCTACACAGTGAAGTAACTCATCATACTGGCCGCCTTCAGCCAAAAAACAGGCCCATTTTGGCCCTAAAATATGTCCCACACTATGATATTCGGGTATTGACCTGTAAACCAGTCTACTCCAGCTTCTTTGCTTGACTTCGATATGCTGATTAGAACCATCTTTCTTTGTTCTTGCTGCTCGCGGCTGCTCGCGGCTGGGATAAGGCTCATGTAATTGTGGCGTAAGCAGGATGTGATTTACTGCACATGACATGAAAAGGAAAGATGGGTGAGCGAATACCGGTGGCGTGTGAGGAGGAAGCAGAGGGCGAGAAAAGAGAAAGGCAGTGGGCGAAGGTGTGTGATGGGCACACAGGGGCTTAGGAAGATGTGTGCGTGAAGGGGCTACGATTTGTGGAGGAAGTGGCCCAAGGGTGTTTGTTGGGTCCAGTAAAGATAAGTAAATGAGAGGCTAAACCAACTCCAGGTCTCGAGGGCCAGATCCATGTCAGGTTTTCAGGATACCCCTCATTAATATTTATGATGATATAAATGTGCATACAATGACTCTAAATGTATTCACGTTTTTCCTCATGAATATTAATGAGGGGTATCCCGGCCCTCGATGCCTGGAGTTGGAAAACCCTGGGCTAAGGCATGGCTGGTTCGCCTTGTTGCGGGGGCTGACCCAGCTGGCAAGAGAAGACGGAGACCCCTTCCTGTCGGTACTTGCAGACAAAGCTAGACGCTGGACACTGTATGATTTTGGTGATTTTGTCCTCACAACGTGTTGTAGGGCAGGCTCGGTCATCGTCTCAAATTGGTCATTCTACGACCTTTAGAAACATGCAGGAGTACGAAAGGGTGGTCCAGGCTTCCAGGGACTGTTGGGAGACCAAGCACATAGAGAGCCATTTGAAAGCAGGGGTTTATGGACTTTGCATCGAATTATTTTACATTGAATGCATTTCCATCATTTTTTTTGCATTGAAAAAATATGCATCAAATGCATTTTTTTGTTCTTTTTTGGGGGGTCCCCCCTCAACTCCCTGTTTTTAACCCCTTTTTTAATTTTCTTTTTTTAAAATTAATATTATATATTTTAAACATAAACCTTTCATTTAGTCATTTAAGAAATAAATCTCATAATTAATTCAAATTTTCAAGCATAGTATCTCACAGACAAGTGCAAACAACACTTCTTTAACCCTTTAAAACCCACCACAATAAAAATTAACCCTTTACCCCCCAAAAACATGCCTTCGATGCATATTATTTCGATGTAAATGCCTTGATGCAAATGCATTTGATGGAAAGGTATTAGATGCAAAATCCAGATACCGAAAGCAGGCATTAGTTCAACCAGCACGAGTGGCGGACATATTGGGTAGGGGAGTAGTCATACAGGTGGTGCAGACAAAGTGGTTGATTGGGGCAATCCGAGCAGACATAGACGCTGCCAAGCGGAGAAAGTGGGGAAACATTCGAGATGTTCATCTTAATTTCCAGGCTCCACTCTATCTTTCTAGACCCTTCTGACGTTCATTTGCAACAGTGTAGTTGCTGACCCGGTCCCTTCCCACAGGCTGCTCTTCAAGAGGTATCCTCTGTAACTAGCTTGCATTTCTCCACCTCTGGCAGCTGGGCATGTGATGTGAACTTTCTTTGTGTCATGACTCAGCGGTGTGGCTGAGGTCCACCTTCTCCTCAGGGTTGGCCAGCTTCAGCCTGAACTTGCTGCTGTCTTTTATAGTGTGAGGTTTACAACTTGTATTTATCTTTGGCTGGTTTTTATTCCGTTTTCCAGTAGCTCCTGAGCGTCCAGACTATTGTATCAGCCACTATTATTATTATTATCCAGCTATTGGAAAAGTCCCGAGTTCTGCGATCTGTAACATGGCAGCATTGTTAAGTCTATGGCAAGCATCTCTCCCAAGTCAGGGTTCTACTCCTGTGAGCGGAAGAAATAAATGTCAAGTGCTGTAAATATTTCCTTTTTACATTCTTAATTCCTATGGATGTGAGGGAATGTGGAATATGAAGTAGGCACTGTAAATTTATTCTGAGCCCCACCTGGGAAGAAATAAGCTCTCGGAAGTTTGGCAGTATTTGGCCATTGAAATTATTTAGTTAATAACACTTTTTGGGGATTATGACGTTATAGCCACTAGGATGGTAAGGTCCTGTGATACACGGCATACTTCAGAATCAGTACCAGATTACAAATATTGAAAAAAATAATCTATCCCTGTTTGTGGGATAGAAAGGCATATTTAAACAGCAGTGGTCCAAAGGGTATCCAGTGAAATTGTTGCCAGCAATAATGTAGTCAGTGAAAATGTCATGGGGAAATGCCTCTCCAGGGAAAAGGTCACGAAGCAAAAAGTAATAAAGAAATGCAGCTGAAAAGTAGCCAAAAATGTAGTGTTGCAAGAGTAATTGTTAGGGTTAAGGAGGGTTTTGGGGGCTTGTGATTGCCTGCTTTAGAGGTGGGATAGGAGTTAGAGCTTGGGTAAAGGTTTTGATTTGAATTAGGGTAATCACCAGGGGGGTTTCTGCAGGGCTGGTGATATTTGGGTTTGGTTAGTCGTTAGGGTAGATCGATGAATTGCCAGGGTTAGGGTTAGGGTAGGGGTTATGGTAAGGCTAGGGCTAATAGAGTAATGGTTTGGGTGAGTGTTAAAGAAAGGGGAAGGGAAGTTGGGGCGTGCTGGTGATGTTGGCATAGGATGGGGGTTAGGATGAACCTAGCGCTAGGAGCAAATTCACCATTAGGGTAAGTGTTGGAGTTGCAGTTAGGGTAAGGCCAAGGTTAGGATTAGAGCAAGGGTTTGGGTTAGGGCAATGGCTATGCCATTTGTGGCAAGCTTGGTGTGAGGCTGGAGTTAGGTTTTCCATTGATATTGTATTGAGTAACATGCACATAAAATGCTTTAGTGTGCTGAAGGGTTAGTGTTCTCTAAGAGTTCAGGGTAGTAATTAGATTTAGAGGAGGGTTCAGGAACTGAGTTAGGATGATTGTGGAGGTGTTATTAAAGGTTTGGGCTATTGTTGGGGTTACAGCCTTGTACCTTTGTGTATTGAAAAAGAGCTTCTTTGGCGACCTTATCACAATTTGCATCGATTGTATTCAATGACTACATTTGTTTAAACACATTTTTGCTACATTTTCACGTGACTGCATCATTCCCATGGGGGCATTTTCACATAGAACCGTTCAAAGCACACACTATCACTCTCTTTGGTGGCCCTCAGTGTCTGGAATATTTGTATCATGTTGAGTTCAAGCACATAGCTTTATTTAAAGGACATAACGTGTTTAGCATGCTGGTGGGGGGAGGGCAGTATGGTGTACGGGGCTACGAGGAAATATTTCTAACACCATCTCTATGCATCATTCCAAGGCAGAAATAGTGAGGAATTTATTGCATGCAGAATTATGAAATTCTGCATCATGTACGCATCTCATTAGCACATAATCTGGGAGGTGAATAGAATGGGATATTTACAATACTCCAGCGACCCGGGCTGAGTGGGTGCAGCTCTAGTGTTACCAATTTGACTCAGAGAATTTGATAGAATTTGATGTTTACTGTTCATTAAGGGCTCGATAATGGAATTTATTGCACAGTTCAAAGTGACTTTGAATTGCCGACACAAACCCTGATTCATAACCGGGCAAAATGTATTTTTGCAGTGCAAAGTCTGTGCAAAGTCAGTGCGTAGTCATTTTTGCAGTACAAAATGACTTTTCACTGCAAAAATACAATTTGCACAGTTCCATGAATCAGGGTTTGTGTCAGCAATTCAAAGTCACTTTGAACTGTGCAATAAATTCCATTATCGTGCCCTTAATGAAGTCACTTTTCCGCAGTGCAAAGTCACTATGAACCGTGCAAAAAATTCCATGAATTGGGCCCTAAATGTGGGGTGCACACCCTCTCAGAAATGACTCCGCACTGGGCACTTACATATACGCAGGACCAAGACTAGAAAGCCAACGGTGAGGGCTGCACTCCATTAGTCTAGCCTGAGAAGTTAGAACACAAGAATCACTACATCAAGCGTACTTCTTGAATGGTTTAAGAACCAAAGCGTGCTGTTTAATCAACCAGTATTCAAGGCCATTGCCAATGAATTTCGGACTGCAAGGTCTTCAGAGCAAATCATGTTCTATGTTAGTGCATCACAAATCAAGCAAGACAATGGCAACTTAATGGCATAAGATGTGACTTGAAGAAGATCCCCTTTCCACAGTCAGTTCATGAATAGTTTGCTAACTCGAGGGGGAGAGAACACAGCTCTGATCACTAATAGTCCACATATTCAGCGTTCCCCATGTGCGGGAAATAGAGCTCTCAAAAACCCTACGATATGATATGATAGGTTTTTTTATAGCATGCTTAATACCCAGAGGTTTCGAAGCGCGGACCCGGGTATCGAACCTGTGTTGCACCGTATCATCTTGCTTCCAAGGCGAGCGCGCTGCCCCTGAGCTATCCTCCCGCTTCAACTTCTAAAGTATAAGCAGGAATCCATGTAACCCCTGCTGCATTCGTGAGAACGATTCGCTCTTCGTCTCTATGAAAAGGTGGCACGGCATTTGGATCGTTAATGAAAAGTTTGGCCCACTAGTAAAAGTTGGACATTCAAAATCCCATTGCATACCTTCCAGGATCCTCTTGCGCTCCTCCTTCTTTAAATAAGTTTTAAGGCCAAATGCATCAGAAGCGGCCGCGCGTAGCTCCTTGACGGTGTCAGATTCTCTCGGTTTCATTTAAAATAAAATGGCTCTATTAACCAAGAAAAAGGAACTTTTGGTTCAGGCCTTGAAATAATTCAAGGAGGTCGCAGTCTTCCAGAGAGCAGAAGGTTCTGGGAGTTGGTTGCCTTTGGACCTCAGTATCATAGATTCTGTGGGCTCAAAAATAATATTGTGGCAAATACCTTTTACCCTGATGTGTGCTAATACGGATATTATAACGGGAAGTAATACTTGGAAAGGAACAATGAAAAGCCCCTTAGCCACGCAGTTCTAATGGCGCCAATGCACACGGGAGATATGCCACTGAGGAAATTTGGGTAGCTTTAAATTCCCTGGAGTCAAATAAAATAGACCTGATCTGGTTCCATCAGAGTTTTACAATCTACTCCGAGATCCTGGGACCTCTCCTTTGTAATGTTTTTAACACAGGGATTTACTGCAATCATTTACCAGCCCCGGAGGCGAGAGGGATGGCGAGAGCGATGATCTTTCCAATTTTTAAGAAGGGGGACAGGATGCCCCCTTACGTGTTACCGCTCCATTTCTCTTTTTAGACAGTTCCATGAAATTATTTGGGAATGCAAATTTGGGCAAAATAAATACTTCGATTAAAGAGGGAAAGGTAATCACTTCGACACCAAGCCTGGTTTTTTTAAGGCGCTGGCTACTGTTCCCCAGGGTTTGAATCTCTATTTGTTGGCGGCCAAGGCTTTATATGTTAAAAACGAGTCACATATCCACCGTGCTTTATTCTGTGAACAGACCAGTGCTACAGCAGACACTTGAAGCAATGGGGATTTGTCCAATCATATTCGAGTTGTTGTTTGTGATGTACAAGAATAATGATGATGTTGATCACTTCAAGTCCAATGGTGGAACCATTCTTCCGTTCCCCATACAACGTGCTGTCCGACAGGGGTGTGTTTTGGCTCTGAGGATCTTAAACCTGTACACAAACTCCTTCTATGAAGGACAGTGGTGCAGCCACGCCTGCGGCATGTAATGCCATGATAACTATTCTTTCGTATGCAGCTGGGTTCCACGTCATTCGTCGCCTGTTTTTTGTGGGGATTAACCCCCCCCAAACCCTCTTCCCACCATTTTAGAATCTAGTCCCGAAACACACAGAAACATTATATCCCTGTACCCCACTCCATATATTTCAATGGTTGTTTTGTGGAAAGAAACTTCGGCAAAAAATGCAGTGAAAAAAAAAATGCCTATATATGACCGTCGTACCTGCAGATGCTACTGTTTTACTGTCAAGAACCCCAGGATGTGTCCAAAAATGATTACTTGCATATTCGACTGGATGATCACTGCTTAAATATCAACTTGGCTGTCCTTGCCATTTCCCATCATCCTGCCATTTGGGCGTCTTCTCTTCGTCAAAGATTACTGTAATTTTATGAGATTTTCCTCTAACTTCTTGGGTTTGGAACATCTCCAAGAGGCAAAGTTGTAGGATGGCCCAGCCCATAGGGAGTATTTAAAGTTTGAGCAATTAGGCGGCCCTTTAGCGCCCCCCTATAAACTGAAACTATTGTATTACAGTACAGATAGCGAGAAATTGAATATGGGGAGGGACACCGAGCTTGTGGGTGTTGATTGGGTATTTGCCCAGCGTGGCAGGCCGGAAGAAGGAGTCTGACACATTAAGGACAAGCTACTTCTCTTTGATGAAACTATAGATAAAAAGGCCTATCTTTCCCTATTAAAGGGATCCCCAACATATCTAAATCAACGAAGGTGCTCGTCTGTCTTCAGGAAATCCGGAAGTAACCGTCCTCCATATCCTGGGGATATTGATACTCAACGGTCTCTCTTTAGAATATCTGCTTCCTTCAGTTATCTCCCCTAGTGGTCTCTTCCCCACGAGCTCATGTAAACTCTCCACATATACTTGTGGGCTTTGTAGTGTCTTTAATGACAGGCTTATGATAATTTTCCTTGCAATACTTTCTCCTCCTCGTGTTTTTCCCATTATAGTGTTTATATTCTTAAGGGTTAATCTTCCCTGGGTTTTGTATGACTTTATGCCAACTATGGCTTCCCCTCTTGTGGGTTCTTGGAACTGGATTGTCTCTTTTCTGATTCTGTTCACTTAACTGTCTGGTTTTATAATACTCGTCACACTGGTTCGTGGTGGGCTTTCTTCAAGGCTGTGAACCTGGGGCTTCTCCCCTCCTCCCAGGATATCTCTGCTTCCACTATTTAGAAGTTTCCCATACAGCGTTATTCTGCATGCATTGTATTCACTTCATATAATGGCAATTCTGCTTATTTAATATTCGACTTTCGTATGTGTGATTATGCAAAGTTTCTCAATTTCTCATATGCTGCTCCTGGTACTTCTTCCGCTGCAGGGGAATCTCACAGGGCTTGGCGCGCCATCTGATCTTCTGTTTCCTGATTCCTCTTCTCTGCATATGGTCTCGATGGCATTTTGTTCTCAGCTCCGTGGCAGTAGGATGCTGTCTACAGACTCAGGCAGCATGGAACTCGTCTCACCTTCCTCCTCGGGCAGTCTCAGCGTCGTTAGCTGGACCCTTCGTCCACCACGATGCAGCTGTGGTCACTCCACCACCTGACGCTGGACTTAGCTAACTGTTCGGGCAATAGTTCTCCCGTTGCAGGATAATTCGGTTAGCTGGTGTCTCAATCTGGCATTTCTTGCCTGTCCCAAAGTCGCAGGCTCTGTGACTTTGCTCTGCTCCACCTCTCCAAGGCATAATGAAGTCAGAGGGCTTCGCCTGCTTACCACTCTCTCTCTTCTCCCAAGAGCTACTCATCCCAGTAATGCACACGTCTCTTTTCAACGACATTTCCTTTTTCTTTGTATATGGGGAGATATGGTTTTGGTCCTATGGGGTTCCCTCATCGGAATGGGAGTCCTTGTCCCCTAAGGTGGAGTCGCTCCCATTGAAGTCCCACTTTCCAATCCCCCTATGGAGGGTCTTGCGGAGTGGGCTCATCAACCGTAGCAGCAAAGGGGGTGGCTCCCGCATGGGGAGAAGGGACGAATACCCGCCATTGGTCACACCACCCATTGACTGCCCATGGCCATGCTAATTCCTGTGCCCATTCCCATCCAGTTGCTGCCCAACCCTGCCCAACACACTGCCTCATGGGAACTCTTTGAGCTCGCTTTAATCAAGCCTTACCATGAAATTGTGCACTCAAAGTGCCTGCCAGTGTTTTTTCAAAGCAGTCTTCTGAGAGTTAATGACTTAAATGAAGTTGTAAGCATGCTAATGGTGTAATACAAATGTCTTAACCAGTTCTGTCCTCAGCCACTAGATTTATTAGCACTAGGCTTTCACTGAAGTGCTTTTAAAAGTAAGCATTGGAAAAGCCAACAGTTTAAGCTTGTGTATAAGTAAATGCCAGGCACTGCTATTAGATGCCCAGGTTCTCAAACCATTTTGCATCTGCATTGTCAATAGCCAGTTAATATCTCCACAGGAATGTCTGTTTTTTTCATGCCAACACAAAAGCCAAACTGCTGCCGTTGCCAATGTGTGTTAAATTTGCATCAGGCCTCCAGGCACCCCCAGTTAGACTCATGCTTACGATTTATCTCTCAGGGGCACGCACATTGAGTCTATATAGATGAGGAGTAAGTGGCTTTTTCAAAGGTAAGCCAATCCAGAGCAGACTGAGTGCATACTTTGTAAACGAGTGCTGTGGCTGGCTGCATTTGCTCCGACATGGATATGCCACAGGGACCTGCCTCATATTGAGGGTCTCCTACATGTGACCCGATGGCTTTATTTTTAAAGCCCATCTCTAATGAAAAAGTAATTTTGACAATATCATTAAATATATCTGGTCAAGTGAAAGGGCATATCATGTACTCTGCTATGCTTATGTGATGAAAGGCAATAGCATCAACCCAGGCTCGAACAGGCCAGTATGGCAATGGGGCAATGCCCGAAGTGCCAGCCCATGATTCTAGTGCGGGCCAGTGCTAAGCTTTAACCGATGCTACTAAGCAAATATGCTTTCATAGGAACTATTTGCTACACATGTTATTATTATTCTCTCTGGGTGGTACTTGAACAGTCGGTCCGCAAAGTAACAAATTGCAATTTGCGATTGGGGTCCACCTTTTGATTGGTGGACGGGTCAATTTGATGTCCCAGGGCGACCCAGCCTCAACCCTAATCCTACCGGAGAGGCACATTTTCCACTGAGGATCTCTTAATGAACTTGACTAAACAGAGGGAAACAGACGAATAGGAGAAACCTTCAAATCGCTTTCTAAAACCTAGGTGATGGAATGAGGGCACCTGGTTTACCTCACATCTTCATTGTTATTTAAGCAAAGAGAAGTGTTTACTGCAACATGATTCAAATGAATAGATTATTCCTCCATAAAGCCGGAGGAAATGAAATAATGCAATATACCCTTTCCTTCTAGAGTCTGCTGAATAATGAATGCATTGGATTTTCCTTTGTTCTTCAGATCCGCATCTAAGGAAGGGATTTTACAAGCCAACCTGAACATAAGACGACGCCGACCTGCTTTTGTATGTCTCTTGCGTGTTCTGCATCCTTTTACTGCTTGAGTCCCAAAATCACTTCACTTAAGGAAAACTAAAATTAACTCTGGGGTTGAATGTTGCAGTCATTTTATATGGACCTTATGTTTTCATTGATTCTATGTAGTGAAGGGGGTTTAAGACGTGTTGATGCTTTTTAAGGGAAATGCTTTTACTTTCTAAAATAAATCTATGAGTAACTCATTCGTTATAAAGCATACATTCCCGGATCCTTCTGAGCTGCTCCATCTTGATTTGTATTCCTAAGCATACATTCCATGATCCTTTTAAGCCCCACCTTCTTTTCATATATTCCACAATACCTTAGAACTCCTTCTTCTCTACATATATGCAAGATAATATGATGCAGGATCCTTTTGAGCTCCTCCTTCTTTACATATATTCCAAAGCATACATTCCAGGATCCTTCTAAGCTATTCCTTCTTGATATATATTCCTAAGGGTATCCAGTTAATATGTCCCAAAAAAATTTTCGAATGACAAATATGTCCAAAAAATGTTACCAATTTTTTTTTCTTAGAATGTATTCTTTTTTAATTTACATGTTTGTTTTTTGCCCAAGTTAAAAAAAAGGTTAAAAAAATAAACAAAGGGGGGGGTTGGGGGATGGGGGATGGGGGATGGGTGAACCCACCCATTTCAAACAAAAAATAACAAAAAAAAGACATTAGAAATTTTTATTTTCTGTAACATTCTTTCGACATTTTGGCATTCGAAATAATGTAATTCGAAATACTCACTATAAACCATTCCTAAGCATACATTCCAGGATCCTTTTAAGCTCCTCCTTCTTTACATATACTCCAAAGCATACATTCCAGGATCCTTCTAAGCTCCTCCTTCTTTACATATATTCCAAAGCATACATTCCCGGATCCTTCTGAGCTGCTCCATCTTGATTTGTATTCCTAAGCATACATTCCAGGATCCTTCTAAGCTCCTCCTTCTTTACATATATTCTTTTTTTTCATAACAACATTTTATAAAATTTTCCAATGCAATACAACCATCACAACAATGCATCAATTATGAGTTGCTTCACATTAGAATGTTTCTCAAAATATTTGTCGGTTGCGGGGACTGCTGATGGCTTTGTAGCCATTATCCGTGGACCATACAGATCACAAACAGGTTAGAGCTCTGTCTTTGACGTTTCTTGGGTGGAATCCATTATTCAATAAAGCGGACTACTTTGGAGCCATCTGGTGAGAGGAGGCCTCTTGGTGAGGGTTGGAAACTTGGCGGCATAGTCAAAGAATGGGTCCCAAGTGGTCAGTGTTCTGTTTAGGGAACCTGTTTGTATTGCCGTGATTTTCTTGGCTACTGCTATGTCCCAACATTTGGACCACCACAAAGCTATCGAAGGTCCACTTTCGTCCTTCCATAATCTGGCCATTGCGATTTTTGCCGCTAGAAGTAGGTGCATGCATAGGCTGGGTATTTGCCCTGAAAGTGGGAATGTGCCGTTTCCTGTTTCGCCCAATAGGACAATTCCCGGGTCCCAGGGTATGGAGAGACCGGTGATGTCTTTAATGTGCTTTAGAATTTCTCTTCAATACATTTCTGCCTTCGGACAGACCCATACCGTGTGAAACAATGATCCAGGGGCCGGGCAACCACACCAGCAGGATCCAGTGGTATCCGGGTTGGCCTTATGAATTTGGGCAGGAGTAATATAGTATCTATAGCAAAATGTATATCTCCCTTCCCTATTCCTGACGCATTGAGAGCTTTTGTGCAATCTTGCCCATATTTTCCCCCACTATTCCCCCTCTATTTCTTGCCCTAGGTCTTTTTCCCTCTCTAGCATGTATCTTTCTTTTTTCCCAGGGTCTGACCTGTCTAGGAGGCGATAGATGGTCGAGGTCCTACCCCTTCTGGTTGGTGTTGTTAAAGAGAGCTCAAGCGCTGTCAGATCTCTAGAGCATTTTTCTCGGGTTAGCCTGTGGGACATAGCAGAATCTTTCCCGTTCCCCACACTCCACATTTTATTTTGCATCTCTCGAATGTGATGGGGGAGCTCTCTTCTAGAAAATCGCTAGTTTTACTTAGCCCACCCTCTATCCAGGATTGGAACTCCCGCAGGGGCCTTCCTGGTGAGAAGTTAGGGTTGTTCCAAATGGGGGTCAGAGGTCCCAAGGCACCACGTGCACACTACCTCTGAGCTGCAGCTTTCCAACAATGGACCGTGACAGCCGTGGCCGAAAGGGGGACACTATTTGCCTGTGACTTTATATTTGGTAGGTGTGGGAGATCAGATAATGGGACTGGACACCAGAATTCTTTGACTTGTATCTATTTCGGGGGTCTGTTTCTTGCACCCAGGAGAATGCATGTGATAATTGGGTGGCTAGGGTGTATCCAGCCAGGTCTGGTACTCCAAGCCCTCCCTGTGTTTTCCCCCTTAGCATGATTTGTTTGTTAATTCGGGCCCCCCCCCCCCGCCAGACGAATTCTAGTATTTTCTTTTGTAGAGCTTTTAGGGCCGGGCCCGGGATATGTATTGGTAGTGCTGAGCAGTGGTAGAGCCATCTGGGGATTAGGTTAAATTTTGATGGCGGTGATTCGCCCGAACCAAGAAATCTCCTGCTGTTTCCACCTTTTAATGTCGTCTTGCAGGCCGTGAATGAGTTGTGGGATATTGCTTGAGTACAATCGCGATGGGTCTCTTGTGATTTGGACCCCGAGATATTCAATTGCGCCCTTTGCCCATGGGATTGGTAACAGGGGGGCTAGAGATTCTTTTTCTTGTGTGGAAAGATTGATAGCTAAAGCTGAGGACTTGGACAGGTTCACCCTAAATCCTGACAGGGCGCCAAATTCACCAATTTCTTCCCATAGCGCTCCCAGGGACGTTGCTAAGTTTGATGCTGTGATTAACACATCATCTGCGTATAACGCGATTTTGTATTCTTGGTCTCCCACCGTTATCCCCTTTATATTCTCGTTTTGTCTAATTCTAGCAGCAAAAGATTACGTAGACAGGGCAAAAACCAGGGGTGAAAGTGGGCAGCCCTGTCTGGTACCCCTAGAAATATGTATATAGTCGGACCTGGTGCCATAGACCAGCAGTTGTGTTGTGGGCACTTGATAATTGGCCATCACCCAGGTGGTAAAATTGGGGCCAAATCCAAGATGTTCAAGAACCGCTCAGATGTATCCCCAGTCTACCCGGTCAAAAGCTTTGTGGGCGTCCAATGAGATCACGGCCATCCCAACCTTCGTTTTGTGGGCGCTTTCAATTATATTTATTGTTCTCCTAATATTGTCCTGGGTGCTTCTTCCTGGTATGAATTCTGTTTGATCTCGGTTAATTAAAACCGGGAGGACCGTCCCCAGTCTTCTAGCCAATACTTTATCGAAGATCTTGCCATTGTTGTTCAGGAGAGCTATTGGGTGATAAGAATCCAGAGATTCAGGATCTTTCCCGGGCTTATGTAGCAGGACTGTGATCGACTCAGCTATTGAATTAGTAACTGATCTTGCGGATACGAAAGGAGTTAAATAAGTCGGCCATCTGGGGTGCTAAAATTCTGGCGTATTTTTATAAAAATTTGCGGAGAGGCCATCTGGAGCGGGAGCGGTAGATTTGAGGGATTTGATAGATTCAATAATTTCTTCGACATTGATGGGGGCTTCCAGGAGTTCCAATTGGGCTAAGCTCTGAGGGGGTATATCACTCAGGTATTCCGGCAGCTTATCTAGAACCATAGGGTCTCCGGACATTATGGATTTGTGATGCCTCATCAGTTCATTGATTGTATCTATTTCGGAGTAATGCAACTTCCCATCTTCTCCCCGTATCTTTAGAATGTTGTTTCAGCTATGAATCTTTTTTTAGTTTCTGCGCTAGGACTTTATTTGCTTTGTTCCCTTTGCTGTAATAGAACTGTTTTGTATACGCTAATGATTTGGCTGTTCGATCGGCGCAATGCATTTCCAATGCTATTTTATTCTTTCTCAGGGATCTTTCTGCCTTCCTGGTGTAGTGCACTTTCAGTTCCGCTTCTCGTTGGGACACTTCTTTTTCCAGTTTAGCCATCGCGATGTTTAATATTCTTCTCTGTTCCGCCCCTGCACCAATCAGTGCACCTCTAACTACAGCTTTCATTGCGTCCCAGATGACATTAATAGGGGAGGTTTCCGTAGTGTTCTCTTTGAAGTAGTTAGATATTGTAGTCTCAACTTCAGCTCGGATGCCTTCGTCTAGTAGTAGGGAGTCATTTAATTTCCAGTACCGCTGAGTAGGGTTTTTTGGCCTGATATAGCAAAATTTGCAGAAACTGGAGCATGATCCGAGATCATGTAGGTGTGTATTTCTACGTTGTTTAAGCATGGGAACAACACTCCGGAAAGTAGAGTAAGGTCTATTCTTGAGTATCCTTTGTGAACATTGGAATAGTGCGTGTAGTCTCGTGAATTGTCATTAAATAACCTCCAGGCATCTACGGTCTCTGTTTCTCTGAACAACTTAGCTAGTGAAAGAGCATGCGTGACGTCTGCGGTTGTGGGGGGGAGAGAGTCTCATCCATTTGCGGGTTTGGCGTGGCGTTAAAATCCCCACCAATGATCAAGTGGCCTTCACGAAAAGCTAAGATAGTTGGAATGAGGTCTGCGATTAAACTGTTTTGGGATGTGTTGGGGCTGTAGATTGTAACGATTGTGATAGGAAGTTCATCAAAAAAACCTTTAAGCAAGAGAAAGCGGCCCTCTGATCTGTTCGTATTGTGATCTTTGATAGTGGGACTTTGTCGCTTAATAATATCGCTACCCCTCTTTATTTCTTCACTGCTGTAGCGAAGTAGGCTTTCTTATATCGATTGAATCTTATCTTCCTGTAGCAGGTGGGTTTCTTGGAGTAGCACAATGTCTCTGGATAATTGCTCCAGCCGGTGTTCCACTGATCAGCGCTTTCTTGGTGAGTTCATGCCCTGCGCGTTCCAGGATAGAATTCTTATCTCGCTTAGATCAGCCATCGCTAATCTTTCTTGCTGAGTAGGCATTGTATTTTGTTCCCCACCTGGGACTATGGAATTGATAAGCGGGTTCTGTAGTTGCGTTGGAGTGGTACATGTCTTGCTGTTGTTATTGCACGTTGGGATGCTGTTCGAAAGGACGTAGTTTAAAATGATTAGAGTCCGAACCTTTGGGTTTTTCCTTTTAAAACCCCTTTCTCCCCCCCCTCCCAACCCCCCTCCCAACATTGAACTGGTAGGAGAAACATCATCCTACTGCCACTGGGGAACTAGTGGCACCAATGCGCTTGCTGATGGCCAACTGGGCCACCGAAGTAAAGTTTGGTGGAGCTCAGTCATTGCTCTCGCTTCGTTCACATGCATGAGTATAAATGTTCTCACTTAGCAGTAGTTCCATTTTCACTCCTGACTGGGAGCTGATTGAAGACCGAAAGCTGGAGTTCCTTGGAGCCATCGAAGGGTACTCAGCCCATATCCCTGTCTTTCTTCGGGGGGCCCCGAAGTCTGCGCCGTTTACTGGTTTTTGTCCACTCTCCCCCCCTAGAATTATCCAGGTGGGGGTGGGTTGTTTCTTCGGCTTTGGATTCCCCCTCTGCTCTCTTCTGTCCCATAAGTTTCTTCGCTTCTTTCATTGTTTGAATTTGTCGTTGGGATCCCTCTCATATAAATCTCACTGAGGTAGGGAATCCCCATTGGTATGGAATTTTCTTTTCGCGTAGCCACTCTGTCAGCGGCCGCATCATTTTCCGTTTTGGGGAGTTGAGTTCGCCAAGTCCAGGTATAAGGAAATTATCAAACCTTGGAAGGTGATTTAGTGCATCTGCCTTGCTTCGCGCATTATATCTTCCTTTATTTGAAAAAAGTGTATTCTAACCAGGACATCCGGGGGGAATTTAGATGTTTTCCTAGGGATCGTTCTATGCACCCGGTCTAACCCCAAGGGTGAGTCATCCGGAAGGATAATTATAAATCGAAAAAGATCCGATACATAGGATTTCAGGTTTGCGTCTGGGAGAGAGGAGGGGATCCCCCGAATACGGATGTTGTTCCTCCGTGATCGGTTTTCTAAATCCTCTTGTTTTGCTTCCAGAATGTTGCATCTAGCCTCGAGGGCGGATATTCTGCCCCTGTCATGTTCATTTTCGAATCTTTGATCGCAGACCTCGGATTCCAGTTCGGAGGTTCGGTGCTCCACTTCCCCCAACCTTTTGTCCAAGGAGTTGATTTTCTTAGTAACTTCTTCAGTGCTCTTTCCGATTTCCCTAGTCAGTGCTGACAACAGGTCTTGAAGATCGGCTTTAGTGGCCACTTGTGACCGGATGAGCTCTGGCCCCCCGAAGGTGGGAGTACTATTCTTGGTGGGGTCCTCCGCGAGCCCGTCTTTCTAGACCTATCGGTGGCTGATGAGGGCGGCAATGTCTGTTTGTTTGGCTGTCTTCCCGCTTTTAGACATATTGGCGTCTGTGAAGCTATATGGTCTAGCTTCAGTCTAGATATATCTGCTTCTACTTCGTGTGCCGGATTGTTAAGGGCCCGGCACTAATCTTCCTCACCCTCAATATGCCTATTGCCGGCTAAGCTGTATCATAGAATGCGCCTTGGTGACTCCTGCGGTGGTGAAGTGCTTGAGTTACAAGTAGGCTATGATGGTGTAGGTTTAGTGTCAGGCTGGATCTGGTGTTAGTTATCACTTGGTACTGGGATAAGTTAGTTTGTGTGCGCCGGTCCCGGGGCTCCGCATGAGTCAGTGTAGGTCACTTTCCCCTCACGATTCCTCACCTTGTTTCATCGGGTCCGATGCAGATTCTGGCTGCTGCCAGTGACAGGTGCTGAGTGAGACCCATTGCTCTAGGAGTGTCCCCCCACCTCTGGGTTCAAGCTTCTGGCAGTGGATCCCCAGCTTCCGCATTGCGTGTGAATGATTAGTTGGGGGCAAACTCCGCCTGATTGCCCCGCAGGTGTTGTGGTTTGGCCGCCACTCGCCCCGAAGGGTAAGCGGCCCGATGGGCTGGGTTCACTCTTGCGGGGACTGGGGAGGCAGAGGCGCGGATCCATCACCCAATCCCGGCACGCCACTCAGTGTAGGGCCAAACACTTTCCGAAGGTATATGGGAGGGGCCTGTGGGGGCCCCGAGGTTGCAGGGACCCCGGTAAGCCCTCTCGCACCGCCTCGTTGATTCCCCATGGCGCCCCTGGAGGCTGAGTAGGGGCGGCTCCCCGCTGGACGCAGGATGCAGGTCAGAGGGAGGATCACCGGCACCAAGCCAGAAGCAGCGAGTGGAACGCCAGTCCCAGGTAGGAGGCCGCTGGGCTGCGAACCGCCGTTCACTCCGCAGCTCCGAGCTTCAGATTCTGTGTTCTTCCACGGTTCTGGAGGGAGAGGCTCTGGCCGATCGATGTCTGTGAGGCTGATATAGCTGATACGCTGCTGAGAAGAGTGCTAGAAGCCTTCGGCCGCAGTAGTTGGATTGCAGCAACGCTCATCCGTTTTCATTATATCAGCTCCTCTGCGCTGCGAAGTGTGGCGGCCATCTTGGGGGCTGGTAGGTTCTTCATAATAAGAAAGCCAAAAACCTGGCAAATTTGGCCTCGTTTGGGAGCCCACTCGAACAACAGCTGCAGGGGAGCATCCAACATCATATATATGATTGTGGCACCTAACTGGGCCTCAGAGCGGCGTGATTAGATGCGGCGCATTGAGCCGGATAGGAGCTCTCAGGAAGCCATGCCGTCCGCGCCGGCTCCTAGCCACGCCCCTTTACATATATTTTAAAGCATACATTCCGGGATCCTTCTGAGCTGCTCCATCTTGATTTGTATTCCTAAGCATACATTCTAGGATCCCTTGAGGCTCCTTTTTCTTTACATATATTCCCAAGCATACGCTCCATGATTCTTTTAAGCTCCTCCTATTTATGTCCCTGGAAATTAGATGCATAATCAACAGAATCATCAAAGTTTTGAGGACATTCTGCATCTTGGGTGAGTTCTAGGATTAGCTGTTCCCTCATGGCCTCTGCCACAGGTTCCTTAATCTTCTGCTTGCCTGCTTCCTGGTCATCATTTTAGGATCCCTTTTGTAGCGCCTGCACTTCCTGTGGTGCTTCCTGGTTATTTTAGGAGAAACGTAATTGTGAGTCAGATGTATTTGTTTCTCAGTACATCTTTTGCCCTCCACATCCAGTAGAACATGACACGGACATAGTATGCAGGAAGACACCTGCCATCAGAGGAATAACCGGGCCACTCAACACTGACTTACCCTGTGAGGCTTGGACTGGCCTATAGTGTAGGAGGGTCATGCGCAAAGGGGCGTTCCCCCAAGCCAGGCTTGGACAGTTTTTTGGGCCAAAGTGGGCCAGTTTCATGAGTCACTGCACCATGCAGCTGGCAGCTTTTACCAATTACATTGACAAAGGTTCTCTAAAAGGCACTATTTGCAAAGAATTTGGCCAAACATACTCCCAGGATACCTTTTATTGGGCCAACAAAATATGATGCAGAGTTGGTATCGCCATAAGCTTTCGAAGTACCAGAGACCTCTTAATCACACGGTGGCCTCATGACAAATGAGCAACAAAAGAAAACACACACAGAGTGGGGTACAACTTATACATGGAAAAAAAGGCAAGGGATCCCCCACTTTAAACTCCAGGAAAAAAAGCATGCCAGGAATTCAGTCTTGCAAGGCCCCTTTATCTGAAGGGCCATTCCTTGGAATCGAAACAGACACATGCTCAAACACTGGGAGGCAGTTCCCCTCGCTAAGAAGTTGGATTTCACGGAAATGTTTTGCATGTAACACATAAGGCGTCCACACATTTAAACACAGGCCTCATTACGACCCTGGTGCTCCCGTACTGAAGGGGGCCGGTACGGGACTGGCCCCCGTCATTACGGGAGTGCCTATTACGAGTTTCCCTTTGGGGGCTCAAATGGGAATGGGGAATGATTCCTGCAAGGAGGAGTTACCGGGTAAGTCTCCATTGCAGGAACCCGGTAATGGAGCCCGGTTTGGAGGCAGCCATGGAGCTAATAGCTAATTAGTAGCCATGGAGCTAGTAGCTCCATGGCTGCCTCCAAACTCGTAATGAGGCTGCCTAATGAGTGGAACCCAGCATAAAATAAAAAACAGTAATGCTATTGTAGAGAAATTCCAAAATGTTAGATTTAAAGGCACACAGGTTGAGGAGGAAATGATAAGGGCTTTCAGACCTTCTCTGTGCAGTACGTTTTTTCACATGTACAGTGGTAAGCATTTCCAATGTTATAAGCAGTCTCATGTTTTTTCCCAATTGCAATGTGCTTACGCATCTTCTGGACAGTCTCAACCACATTATTGTTTGCAGTGATGGTTATGCCCCACCTGACTAACAAAAACATTTCTTACCTGTGTATGGGCACTAAAACACTGTGAGAGGTTGCTTCATGTTTCTGTGGCCTGCATGCTGTGCTAGCGTGGTACAATAGGTTGGCCTGAGTTATTTAGGCCTACTTAATATGATATGCTATGATTTGTCTAGGCCATGTGTCAATCAGATCACGCAAGTGCAGGGGAGGGGGGAAATGCTAAGGTGTGGGGAAGGGGGAAGTGCAGGTAGCTCAATAAGTGCCAGCAGGGGAGGGGAGAAGTGCAGCGGGAGGGTGGCTCATAAGTACAGAGAGAGAAGGGACTGTAGGGTTACAGATACAGATGCTTAAGTGCTGGGGGAGCCCAGAGGTAGTGCACGGGCAGCTGAACATGCAGGGTCCTGGGTCCGAGTTCAGTGGGAGGCCAGGTGACCAGTGCGCGGAGCAGTTGGGCACATCAGCAAGAGAGGGAAAGAGAGAAAGCGGAAGCAAAAAGAAAGGTCTTGAGTTGCTTCCGGAACCAGAGGTGGTTCTGCTCAAGTTCTGAGAGAGGCAGGGAAGCTGTTCCAGAAGGAGGCCCCAGCCTCCCTCTATAAGCATATGGTGGAACTAAAACAGAAATATTCCTTAAGCTTCCAAGGTGCTATGTCCTAGTTGTGCCTCATATTTGACAGTGCCTTAATGACATGCATAGAAAGTGGCAAATACAAGAATACTTTACCACTGTTCCAATGCTGATGTTTCCACTGTTTGCTAGGCATGCCTCTTCTTTAATAATGGGTACGAATAATTTCTGCTCAGACATCCACAATGTCCATACATGAGCCCTGTGTCCGTACCCATTCAGTGAACTGAACATTGTGCCTCATTACAAGTACGGCGATAAGTGGTAAAGGTGGCGGTAATACCGTTACTGCCACTTTTACTACTGCACTGAATTATGCATCCCCAGCGGAATTACTGCCAACATCTGGCAGAATTAGCCCTGACACTAATTCCGCCAGTGTAATTACCGTCAAGTGGGAAAACGGAATTTTGCCATATCTCTAGTCGAAATACTGCCAAAATACTGCCAAAAATGGGTGGTAAGTCAGCTAAAACCATGGTGTAGTTACCACCACGCAAAAGGAAGAGCTAATGTGTACAGGTGATAGAAACAGGTCCCACGTGCGCTCAATCCACCATGTTAGACTACAAAAGACCTGCATCTGACACATTCACACTTTCTAACAGCATGCTGCAACTTGCTGATGTGAACTGGGACATGCAGCTCCTCCTGCTCCACATTGAGCTGCAGAGGCAGGAACAGCAGCACAGGGCAAAGAGAGAAGGAGGAGGAGACGCCATGCAAGGCGATAGGTGAGGATTCACCCTGGACCTTAACTGATGCAGCTGTTCTCTGTACCGGCTGAACAGGGAGACGATTGTAGAGCTACTCTGCCTGATCCATTATGACATACACAGCAGGATTAACATCAGAACTGCCTTACCCCTGCTTCTGAAGCTTGTGTCCGTTTTTCATTTCCTTGCATCCAGCACCTGCCAGCACACTGTGGGCATGCTGCATGGCATGCCCCGCCCACATTTGTATATGTGCTTGTGCTGGAAGCACCCATGTGCCATGCCTCCCAGCACATCTACCTACACACCTCCCCGGCACAGGGTAATGCCACAGAGGCCCGTTCCTACACAGCAGCCCACCTATGCAACGTAATAGCCACTCTGGACTCCACCCATGTGATGTTCTTCGTCCCCAAGGCATCCAAAGGGGTATACCGCAATAGTAAGCAGTATCACTCCATGAATGCTCAGGTCTCCTGCGATGCTGACTGTGTGATCACACACTGCTGTGCCCGATACTCTGGTTCCACACATGATGCTATAGTCTTGCAGAACAGAACACTGCCTGCATACATGAAGAGCCACAGAGGGCAATAGGCTTTGATAGTGGGTGAGTACAAGTGCCATCACACAAACCAATCTTGCAGCACTATTAAAGTGCTACGTGAAAGAGGGGACATTACCACAACTGATCAATGCATGCCCTGTTAAGGCTCTGTACATGCAGGACATGCCCTCTCAAACCGCACATGACAGCCACCATCCCACAAGACTAGGATATGCAGGACAATGCAGTAGTATGTTGGCCATGGATATTGCCCCTACAAGCAAGCAATACTCATAGAGGGCTGCTGGAACCACAACGCAATCGAATACATCCCTATACATCGAATGCCACAGTTTAACACTGCATGAAGACAATGCAACACTGACAGAAAGGAATGCCTTGTACTCTGGTAACCAAATATGTGAAGTCCTAATGAAAGGAACTCAGCCACTGCGAACTTGCACAATAACAACTAATCACCCATCAGGACACATGCATAATAGAAATGCACATGCCCAACACAGGCAAAATGCATTCTGCCATGCTAATCACAGAGCATGAAATTGATAAGTGCTGGCCGTGAGCTGTGAGCATTGTGGTGCCAGAGAAGGTTGGACAAATGATTCTTTCCTGTGCCATGTTACACAACATCTGCCTCAGGTGAAATCTCCCCCTCACCCAGGATGAGGACATGCCTCCCCCAGAAGATGACTCAATACCTACAGGTGCAGTGCTGCCACACAGTGAGTGGGAGGAGGGAAGCGATGGTCATCTGGTGTGGTAAGAATTAATTGACAATTATTTCTGAAAATATTGATAATAACCTGCTGCTCACCTTTGTATATGGCCATGTCTTGAATACATGACATTCACACAAAAAGGATTGTCTTAGCATTGCTTTAGGTGAACAAGTATTTATTAGTGCAGTGTCAAAAACATCCATCCCCAACCGCAATACCCTCCCACCATCCCCAACACCAATGCCCTCCCACCACCTCCATCCCCAACACCAATTCCCTCTCACCAACTCCATTCCCAACACCAATGGTCCAGTATCGACCTACTGAATTTCTCGATTTACGATGACAAAGAGATAGAAGATCTGACGTCAAATCAGCCGTTGCCAAATGTGATTTTAAACAGCTCAAATGAGCAACAGCAATTTAAGAGAGGGATGTGTCCGTGACATCACGAAAAGGGACTTCAGATGCATGCTTTCTAACCTTGTCCGAAAAAAGGGCACTGGCCAATAAAGCATTTACATCAAACGGCAGGCAAATGACGGCTGAAAATAATAACATCTCTAAGTCAACAGGAGGACTGCTTTCATCTACAATTGAAACAGAAACAAAAGGGCACAGAAAGCGTCAAAATGGGCGATTTATTGGCTAACTCTCGAGAGTTGAGATATTAAAAGAAAATATTGCCAAGGCTCTAGTCGAACCATTACGCACAGAAAACCTTATAATATTAGAAAGAATACTGTCCATGGACTAATGGAGTAATCGGTAATCTACGTGATCAGTTGCCCATGTGGAATTTACGCGAGGAAAATGAAGGAACAGTGAAATTAGCACAAGAGCAATATCCGGACAAACAACATTCATTCACCAGTGGCAAGACATTACCCGGAGAAAAGAGATTCTGTCCATGGAGGATGACTTCATTTTAAATCGTGAGCAAGTGACAAAGGCAAGTTAGCTTTCGGTGTGGGCTGTACTCCCTAAGTACCACTTAATGTTTAAATACAGTAGTTGCAATTCTTATACAAAATATATACTGTTTGTTTCTCTATATTCATGCCAAAATTGGCTTATTTTATTTGAAATCATTTGGAGACGCACCAATCACTGATGCATTTTGGACTATAAAAGTCCTTCTTCGGGGCCTGTATTAGTTATCTTATGTCATACAAGTCAAGCCATAGCCATCACATTTGGTGAAGACAATGTTCAGTGATCATACAGTAATCCCAATAATTGTGCCAATATGTACAAAAGTAATCAGCAAGCCCTCCTGAGCAATTCAGGCTCAGAGGGGAAATGGATTGAACATTTTGGAAGGTTGTTCGCCAATCCAGTACGGGCAAAACATTAAGTCTAGATCAGATTTATTGGGATATTCACATAGACCGGATGGAATAATAAACAAGATGCTTAAATCGTCCCCGGTGGAATGGGTGGAGTTTCGTTAAATTCTCTTCACTCAAGTGTTCGTAACAAAGACAGTCCCTCCTTCTCGGAAGTCACACATTTTGGTGCTGATTTTCAGAAAAGGCAATAGATCGGATCCGAAAAGTGACCAGCCTATTGCTCTCCTAGATGTATTGGAGAAAATATTTGCGTCTTTGCTACTGACAAGATTAATTGACTGTTTGGTGAGCTCTAATCAATATGACCACTGTCAGACAGGGTGCAATCTAAACTGATTAACTTATTGAAAACCAGAAAATTGAGAGAAGAGAAAAAGTTTTAGCTTGCATTTATAGACTTGGAACAAGCGTTTGGTAGCATAAGACGAGGCCTACTTTGGGAAAAGCTGTTAGCCTGTAATTGCCGAAAGGTCCCGTCTTGGCTATAAAGACTCTTTATTCTGGCACGTCAATCCAGGTAAGATTAAATCATTATGACAAAAAAGATCAACACATATAGTGGTCTAAAGCAGGGTTGCCCTTTGGCACCCGCTTTACTCAACTTATATTTCACAATTAAAACAAGTTATGAATCCCCCAGAGCTTTTCTGCCGAGAGTAGCTGGGAATCCATTGGTTTACGACGACCTGGTGATTCTTGACCAAACAATGATTGGTCTGCAGTGTAAATTAAAAATCTTACAGGAATACGTTGATCATAACGGTTTTAAAATAAACATAGCTAAATCAGAAATTTTAATCTGCCAGCCCTCGAGGGGGAACTAAAATGAATTCTCGCAAGTTTTAAGAAGTTGAAAGCAAGGGAACTTTAAGGGTGGGTTGCGCCGACTATGCAAGGGTATTATTGAGACTTTGAAGCATTTAGTCTTACAAAGAGAAGATTTGTATAATTGCATACCTTACTGTTAAGAGTAGGTAACAAAATATAGTATGGGTAGTGAGGTGCACGGGAGTGTAAGCCGACCCTGACACCAGGTCGTAGTTAAATGGAACAATAAGAAAACGGTGTCTATGAGCGTCCATATAGCCAATTTCTTCACGCTAAACAAATTATATCTGAGGAAGCCATGGTGACCATAGAAAGGGAGAGGATGTCATCTAAGTACATAGAAAGGGGGATACCATGAGAGAGTAATTGAAGCAGACAAGGAGATATCTTCTTCTACTACCCATGAAGACCTCCTAAAACACAAAACTGGCAACAAAGAAATCCCTTTTCTTTACACACTTAAATATTTGAGCCAAAGTTGCCATATCACCCGGTTAATTAAGAAAAACTGGAGGATAATACAGTTGGACCCACAGTTGCAGAGGCTATTCCCTGAACCACCATTAGTAGAGTACAAAAGATGAAAGAACATAAGAGACCAATTGGTCAAAGCAGAAGGGAGACCGGGAATACAGGCAAAATCATTGGGTACATTTGCATGGTTACATTGCAGCAATTGTAACAATGTGACAAAAGGGAACTACGTGTGGCATCCGAAGGCAGGAGCTAAAATTAAGCTGAGAGACTATGCCACATGTGATACCAAATCGGTAATCTACGTGATCAGTTGCCCATGTGGAATTTACTACGTGGGACAAATGGCGAGGAAAATGAAGGAACAGTGAAATGAGCACAAGAGCAATATCCAGACAAACAACATTCATTCACCAGTGGCAAGACATTACCCGGAGAAAAGACATTCTGTGGCACATCTTAGATTCCAGATATTAGATGTTGTACAAAGATCACCCAGAGGAGGCAATTGTAACGCTCACCTGGTTCCCTCGGAGGCGCGGGTCTTGACTGGGCGGTGAAACCGTCTTCAACGTTAGGCGTAGGATTTGTTTGGCTCCCGGATTTGGCCCCTTTCCCACCGAAAGTTTGACCTGAAGGGTGAGGTGTCTGCAAGTGGAAAATCAAGGTATTAGTGGCTGGAAGGTTGGGAGAAGTTCCAAGCCCCTCTCTCCCTCTTTCCCCGTGGTACTTGGTCGATTGTTGTGCTCACCTTAAATAGGTGAATGCTGGGCTCTCCATCCTGCGTCTTGTGCAGGGGCGCTGGGTCCAGTTACTTCACTGGATATGAGTTCAGCCTCTTAATTGCAGAGGGTAAGTTGAGAGCGATGCCGCCGTGTGCTGCACGAGCGTGACTTGTAAGTATTAAAGTTCCCTTTAGATTGCTCTCTTCAAATGTCTTATCTCCTTAATGTCTATGTCTTTTCCTTTTCAGATGCTGTCGGTGCCGAAGGAGATGCTCCCCCAGGTTCTTGGCAGAGAGCGTAACAAGAAGATGGTGAATACGAAGGCACGTAAGTAGAAAGGCTGCTCTAGGGCTGTAGAATGCACCTTAATGTCTCTTTTGTCTTTACAGGTGCCGGAATGCAGCGCGAGCAGAGTTGGAGCGAGCGTAACACAGGTAAGCAGTTTTGTAACTAAGCGTTACTAACCAATGTTCTTTGTCTTTGCAGGCCCGATGCCGGACGAGAAATGCAGAAAAACGCCTTGAATGCTGCCGATGGATCGGGTAAGTTGAAGTGCTAACTTTGCCTTTGCCTAACCTGTGCCTTTTGTTTTGCAGGAGCTGCTGAAGACTGAAGATTGGTTCCTAGCAGGTAATTTTCGTATCCACAGGATCCGGAACTGAAGATTCGCTGGAGCTGACACGGTGAGCGTCCTGCTGCAGATGCAGAATAACGCGAAGCATGTGGCACCAATCGGGTGTGGTTTAAATAGTCCATAGGAGTGCTTAGGTGTCTTCTTCCACAGCCTCGCCCAGGCAAAAGAGTTCCTGCTTCCAGAAGGGGTCCAGCATCAATGATCCAGGGAGTGGTGCCTGCCCCACCCAGAAGGAAAAGTAGTCCCTGCCAGAAGAGAGTGAAACATCATCTTGCTGGTAAGTAAGCAGCATGATCTGCTGCAGGTAGGTCCACCCAAGCACTTTCACACTTGTTATGAGCCCGGCGCTTCCTGTGCCGGGACGGGTCCATGCTATGAGCCTGGCACCACCGGTGCCAGGACAAGGTCCAAATTGGGACTTGCTGGTGCCGATAGTATATGTTATGAGCCTGCTTCCAAGGATGTTGGGTAGGTCCTGACTCTTTGGAAGCAGTGGTCATGACAGCACCCCTCCTCAAGGCCCCTCCCAAATTCGTGTTCTCCGGGGGTTTCGCTTTATCAGGAAAAGTTCGATGAAACTTCTTAACCAGACGGGGTGCATGAACATGTTCCGACGGTTCCCAAGATCGTTCCTGGGGGCCATAACCTTTCCAGTCAATCAGATAGTATAATTTTGATTTGGAAATCTTGGAGTCTAAGATGTCTTGTATTTCGAATTCCAGTTCTCCGTCCACAAGAATAGGGTCTGGAGATTTCGTCAAACGGGTTCCAGGTTGCATGGGTTTCAGTAGAGAAACGTGGAAAACTGGATGTATTTTCATATGGGCAGGTAGGCCCAATTTAACTGCCACTGGATTAATTATGGCAGTGATTGGGTAAGGTCCCAGGTATCGTGGATTGAAAGTACGCGGTCCTTTTAGAGATAAATGTTTGGTGGATAGCCAGACTTGATCTCCCACAAGATATTGAGGAGCCTCCTTTCGATGTATGTCCGCACACTTCTTGTATTGTTCCTTGGCCCGCTTAAGGTGAGACGTGGCCTCTTTAAAGGCTTGAGTGATTGTAGAATGCAGATGATCTACAGCGGGTGTCCCAAGAGTCTGAGGTGGATCAAGATTTGAGGTGCGAGGGTGGATTCCATATAAAAGAAAAAAAGGAGTTTTTCCAGTTCCGGCATGGACTGAATTATTATAAGCGTACTCCGCAATCCAGAGAATGTCTTTCCTCCGACTGTTGTAACATGCAGCGCAGATACTGTTCCAGGGTTTGGTTGGTCCTCTTGGTCTGCCCGTCGGTCTGGGGATGATGGCTGGTTGAAAGCCTTACGTCAATTTGTGCTAGGCGACAACAACTCCGCCAGAAGTGGGAAATAAATTGACTTCCTCTATCTGAGATTAAAACTGAAGGAAAGCCGTGCAACCGAACGATGTTTTCGAGGAACTCTCGGGCCAGAATTGAAGCTGTAGGTAACCCTTTCAATGGGATAAAATGAGCCATCTTTGAGAATAGGTCCACAATTACTAAGATTGTGTTAAATCCGGAGCATGGTGGTAAATCCGTGATGAAGTCCATGGAGAGAGTATGCCACGGGCGTGGAGGAATGCCTATTGGATGTAAGAGGCCTGCTGGTTTCTCCTTCTGGCTTTTGCTTTGAGCGCACACACCACAGGAATTTATGAAATCCTTAATGTCCTTTCTCCAAGACGGCCACCAGAAATGTTTTTTATCTTTTCCGACGTTTTGGCAATGCCGGGATGTCCTTCCATTAAGGAGTCATGGTAACAAGAGATCGCCTGTCTTTGTAAATCGGTACATGGTAGATATAATCTTCCTCAAAAGTATAGTAAGTTCTTATCCATTGTGAAATCTTTTCCCTTGAGTTGCCAGTCTTGCACTTCTGCTGGAGTCAGAAGTTCTTTAACTTTAGCTTCAATGTCTTCAATGGATTGTGCATTTATCAAACCCAAGTTTCTCTGTTCCGGAATTATGGGTATGGGTTCAGGATTGGTCGTGAGTTCATCTACTCCAATTCGGGAGAGAGCATCTGCTTTACCATTCTTGTTGCCTGGTCGGTAAGTTATCACAAAGTCGAATTCGGCAAAAAATAATGCCCAGCGAAGTTGTCTAGAGGATTGAGCTTTGGCTGATTTAAGGTACTGTAAATTACGATGATCCGTGATGACGGTGACTGTGTGTCGGGCTCCCAGGAGATAATGCCGCCAGGCTTTAAAGGCGTACTTAATAGCCAAAAGTTCCTTATCTGTAATGGTATAGTTGATTTTGGGAGCCGAAAATTTGCGGGACCAAAATGCCACTGGGTGTAACTGGTTTGTTTCTGGGTCTCTTTGCAAAAGCACTGCTCCCATTGCGAGACTGGAAGCATCGGTCTCCACGATATAGGGAAGTTCCGGGCGAGGATGTTTTAAAACTGGAGCCGAGGTGAATTTTGTTTTTAGTTCCTGAAAAGCTTGTTCAGCCTCCGTAGACCACTCGAAACGTTTATTCTTTCTGAGAAGGGCTGTAATGGGTTGAACTACTCGAGAAAAATCATGAATAAATCTACGATAAAAGTTGGCGAAGCCCAACATGCTTTGAACTCCTTTCACAGACGTTGGTGAGGGCCACTTAATGATAGCGTCCACTTTTCTTGAGTCCATGTGGACTCCATTAGGTGACAAAATAAATCCCAAAAATTCGACTTCGGTGACATGAAAAACGCATTTCTCCAGCTTTGCAAAAAGTCTGTGTTTTCGGAGCCTCTCCAGTACTGCTGTGACGTGTTTTCGATGATCCGCCTCAGAGGACGAGTAGACCAGAATGTCATCAATATAGACAACTACACATACGTCAATAAGTTCTCTGAGGACGTCATTCATAAAATACTGAAAGGCAGCCGGTGCGTTGCATAATCCAAAGGGCGTTACTTGATACTCGAACAGTCCATATTTAGTACGAAAGGCTGTCTTCCATTCGTCGCCCTCTTTTATTCGTACTAAATGGTAAGCTCCTCTGAGGTCCAGATTTGTGTAGATACAGGCACTTTTAACTTGGTCAAGAAGTTCAGGGATCAATGGTAACTGATATCTGTTTTTAATCGTAATCTGGTTCAGGGCACGGTAATCTATACATGTTCTTAGGTCTCCCTCTTTTTTTGGAACGAAGAACAAAGCTGAAGAGGCTGGGGACTTCGAAGGACGGATAAATCCATTAGCCAGGTACTGGTCCAAATACTGCCTCAGATGAAGATTTTCATGTTCTGTGAGGGCATAAATTCGACTGCACGGAGGGGTGGATCCCGGAATCAAGTCTATCTGGCAGTCGTATGATCTGTGAGGAGGCAGCGAATTAGCTTGATCTTTCCGAAAGACATCTTGAAATTCCCGGTATTCAGGAGGCAGGTGAGGACTCTCAGAAGTAGTTGCTGCTAGCTTAGTGGGAGGCTGAGGATAACAGGTAGGAGCGCATTCTGGAAACCGGATTGTCTTTGCTCGCCAATCGATTTGAGGATTGTGTTTCTCCAACCAAGGGATTCCCAGGATAACTTGAAACTGCGGAGCCTTGATCACATCAAACACGATCTTCTCTTGATGTCCATCTTGGCTTACCAACGTCACTTCCATGGTGGTGTGAGTTACTGGTCTGGAAGCTATTTCCGTACTATCCACGGTGGTGATGACGTCTTTCACCGTCTTAGGACAAAGAGATAGATTCATCCTGGTGGCCAGTTCACAGTCCACGTAATTGCCGATTGCGCCACTATCAATGTATGCTTTAATGGCATGCATATGATTGGGTTGTTCTGGACTCACGAGGACCATGGGCATGATGAAATACGAGGTCAAAGAACTGGTTTTAACGCTCGGCAAGCGGACCTCTACACTTGTCGGGCGAGGTCGTTTTCCGACTCTGAACCTTTGGCACCTTTATCGGAAGCTCCTACTGTCTTTTTCCTTGGTTTCACTGGGCAATCTTGAAGGGAGTGCCCTGAGTTTCCGCAATAGAGGCACAATTGCAGTTGTCTTCTCCTTTCCCTTTCCTTTTGGGTTAGAGGTCCTTTCACAACCCCAATCTGCATGGGTTCCACTGTATCATTTCCTTTAGCGGAACTCTGTGGTCTTCAAAAAGCTCGAGTCTCAATTCTGGAACGATTGGCTTTTCGATTTTGTATTCTATGATCCATTGAACCACCAGATGGATGTATTCGGAACAGTCTTGTGGAGGATTCACCACCTGAGCCAGAACGTCTTTAAGTTCTCCACGCAGGCCTCTGTAGAAAAGGGTGATCCTCTTATCCTCAGGCCATCCGGTTTCAACCACTAGTCTGTTAAATGATGCAATGTAGGCCAGAAGATCTTGATTGCCCTGTCGTAGTGAAAGAAGTTCATTGTCCAGGGCCTGTCCCTGAGAATGTCTTGCGAACAATCTTTCCATACTAGCTTGGAAGTCCTGGAAATTATGAAGAATAGGGTTATCCTGAGTCACTAAAGGAATAGACCAATCTGCGGCACTGCCACTAAGATATGAGAGCACGAAGGCCACCTTAGCCTGGTCCGTTGGAAAAGCGGCAGGTCTACACAAAAAGTGCAAACGACACTGATTGATGAACACAGCATATCTTTTCGGATCACCTGAAAAGCGTTCGGGCGGGGCCAAAGGTACATTTCCTGGTAGATTAATTTGCACCGGATTAGAGGAAGTCGTTGGAGCATGGCTCCCCCCAGGGGTAGGCAGAGGAGTTTGTCCCGCTTGGGCTTGCAACAATTGTCTAGCCAAATCATCTGTTCGCTCCTTAGAAACCACTAACTCCCTCCTTAGGGCATTTGTTTCCTGGTGCGCTGCGTGTGCTTCTGCTCTCAATTCCCCGAGCAACTGGGCCAATTGGTCTGTGTCTGAAGTTTCCATTGCGCCTGGGCGGGAAATATGTGGTAAGGCTTCGCGTTCTGTAACGCTCACCTGGTTCCCTCGGAGGCGCGGGCCTTGACTGGGCGGTGAAACCGTCTTCAACATTAGGCGTAGGATTTGTTTGGCTCCCGGATTTGGCCCCTTTCCCACAGAAAGTTTGACCTGAAGGGTGAGGTGTCTGCAAGTGGAAAATCAAGGTATTAGTGGCTGGAAGGTTGGGAGAAGTTCCAAGCCCCTCTCTCCCTCTTTCCCCGTGGTGCTTGGTCGATTGTTGTGCTCACCTTAAATAGGTGAATGCTGGGCTCTCCATCCTGCGTCTTGTGCAGGGGCGCTGGGTCCAGTTACTTCACTGGATATGAGTTCAGCCTCTTAATTGCAGAGGGTAAGTTGAGAGCGATGCCGCCGTGTGCTGCACGAGCGTGACTTGTAAGTATTAAAGTTCCCTTTAGATTGCTCTCTTCAAATGTCTTATCTCCTTAATGTCTATGTCTTTTCCTTTTCAGATGCTGTCGGTGCCGAAGGAGATGCTCCTCCAGGTTCGTGGCAGAGAGCGTAACAAGAAGATGGTGAATACGAAGGCACGTAAGTAGAAAGGCTGCTCTAGGGCTGTAGAATGCACCTTAATGTCTCTTTTGTCTTTACAGGTGCCGGAATGCAGCGCGAGCAGAGTTGGAGCGAGCGTAACACAGGTAAGCAGTTTTGTAACTAAGCGTTACTAACCAATGTTCCTTGTCTTGCAGGCCCGATGCCGGACGAGAAATGCAGAAAAACCGCCTTGAATGCTGCCGATGGATCGGGTAAGTTGAAGCGCTAACTTTGCCTTTGCCTAACCTGTGCCTTTTGTTTTGCAGGAGCTGCTGAAGACTGAAGATTGGTTCCCAGCAGGTAATTTTCGTATCCACAGGATCCGGAACTGAAGATTCGCTGGAGCTGACACGGTGAGCGTCCTGCTGCAGATGCAGAATAACGCGAAGCATGTTGCACCAATCGGGTGTGGTTTAAATAGTCCATAGGAGTGCTTAGGTGTCTTCTTCCACAGCCTCGCCCAGGCAAAAGAGTTCCTGCTTCCAGAAGGGGTCCAGCATCAATGATCCAGGGAGTGGTGCCTGCCCCACCCAGAAGGAAAAGTAGTCCCTGCCAGAAGAGAGTGAAACATCATCTTGCTGGTAAGTAAGCAGCATGGTCTGCTGCAGGTAGGTCCACCCAAGCACTTTCACACTTGTTATGAGCCCGGCGCTTCCTGTGCCGGGACGGGTCCATGCTATGAGCCTGGCACCACCGGTGCCAGGACAAGGTCCAAAAGGTCCCTATTGGGACTTGCTGGTGCCGATAGTATATGTTATGAGCCTGCTTCCAAGGATGTTTGGTAGGTCCTGACTCTTTGGAAGCAGTGGTCATGACAGCAATCATGGCAAAACATTGGACCAAAGAGAACTGTTTTGGATAGACAAACTAGACAATATAGCACCCCATGGAATGAATGAGGAGTTTTGCCTAGGAGCCTTTTTATGATAGGCCTTCAACAATAGAAAGCTGCACACTTTTCCTTACTGACTATGATTATTAGTCTACACTCTCTTTGCATGTTGTATTCCACTCTTTCGAGAGTGTGTGACACAAACCTACAGTTTGCACCCTATTTCACTATAGATGGCACATAAGAATATGTCATTTTCCAAGATTAACAGTATCACTGACAAACATGCAACTACTTGTCCACTTAACGAAAAAGAGGCTACTCATATTTTAGGATTGATTAAGGACATCAAAACCAGTACACCTACGGCCACTAATCCAGAACGTAACAACTATCAACTGGAGAAACTCATAAGGAGAGAAATCTCAGAAAAACGTCATGCTACCACACTGGCTCAGTATTATCGCGCACAAAGTATCCCTAGTGGTCATAGGGTCTATCTACGTCCGACACTGTGTAAGGACATACCAGATTTTGTTAAACGGTGGGAGCAGATATTAAACAAGTGCTCATTTGATTTAATTCTGTTGTCTTGTCTTCCTTTCTCGCCCTGAACTCATCCCCCTGGCTGGCCTATCTTGTTTTTAACTCCTTGTGAATACATTGAAATGTATGTATCCTGCAGTACCTCTCAGCAAAGCAAACATTAGGCCAAAACAAAATATCTTAACATCTGGTCTTTTCAACAAATCTGAATAAATACTTCCCTGCCCACCATTACTATAGCATGTATGTGCAGCTGAAGCTCGAAGTGAATAGACGTTAGAGGTGAGGATATCCATGTTTACCCTAAATCAAGCTATCCTGGTTTATAGGAATTATGGAGGGGTTGACACCATCTGCTCACATTCAAAAATTCATTGTCAAGAGTTTTACATCAATATTAAGAAGGGATACTGGGCAGAAAAGTACAGCCTTTATCAGGTTTGCTGTGGGAAAGAGGTTAAAAGTATCACACCTGGTTATGATTTAGGAATTGTACTTAAAAGGGTGGCACAGTTTTTATAAAATTGCATAACAAATTCACCATTCCCTAATCATGGCAGTGTTAACTTACACTGTTCCAGGACAACAGCTTCTAAGATCATTGGTACATATGTTCTAAATAGGGTATTCCAATATCTTATAAAAATATATCTAGATCAGTGGGCCTCATTACAAGTTTGCTGTTGTTTCCGGACCGGCAAACTACGAGTTCAGCCAGCGGGTGCCCTTCAGCCCACCAGGTCTGACCTGGCGGGCGGAAAGGCACCTGCTCGCAGACCTTGACGGATGCACCGGCACCATTCATGAATGGTGGCGGTGCATCCGTCCTCCCCATTCCCATTGAGTCTAATGGGACTGAAATGGGAATGGGGAGTAATATTTCCCCGTGCCCGGGAATGAGCAA
Source organism: Ambystoma mexicanum (assembly GCF_040938575.1). Taxonomy (NCBI): domain Eukaryota; kingdom Metazoa; phylum Chordata; class Amphibia; order Caudata; family Ambystomatidae; genus Ambystoma; species Ambystoma mexicanum. The sequence goes on from NC_090923.1 coordinate 117,232,333, forward strand.
TTACAAGGTCCGCCGGGGCTGTAATGCCCTGGTAATTGCCCATTCCCAGGCGCTGGAAAATTATGACTCCGGCAGCAGCCGTGCCAGTATTTACGGGTGGTCGGGGCCAGATGGTTCATCCCCCAACACCTGCAAACAGAAAAAAATAAAAGAAACACAGGTCAGCAACTGCAGCATTCCACTCCTTCATTTCGTTCTTCGCCGCCCGCAGCCCAACACTCGAAGTTGTCATCAGTAGAGCAAAGGTCCCTAATCATTGCATTATAAAAGGGAAGCAACACTTGTTCTGAACTAATAATCCTAGCATCCACGCTGCATGTCGACATCTCTTATCTACTTACTGATCACCAGGGGAGTTGCTAGGTCTGGAAAAGACGCGGGGCTAAGCTGATGTCGGAACTGTTGGGACTGGGGGCTAGCTAGTCTTTTGGCTGTAGCTCCTGAGATTCTATGCGGGGCTACAACCAAAAGATCAGGGGCTATAACCCCTTAGCCCCCGCCTAGCAACGCCACTGCTGATCACTTCATTCCTTGTCACAGTGCCTGAAGTGCCCTGAAAATGTAAAGAGACATATTTTAGTGGAAATCACGTGAACAGCACAAGTCATAAGAGACATTTACAGCACAAGTCATTGAGACATTGGAAATCTACAACAGAGCGAATAGAAACATTATATACAATCTTGAAGTTACACAAATATTACAGAGAAATTAAGAGACATTTTCAGCCAAGGCTAGGAAGAGCAATACAAGTCCTTAACTGCCCTAAGTAGCAGGACTACGTCTGGCCCATCCAGTGGGCATAACTGTTTGAAGAAGGCTTCTCAGCGCTATCCTTTCTTCCGTCAACAAGATACTTGTAAGGTACGAGTCAGCTATGGGGGAGGTACCAATAGGGAAACCTGGGAGAGGGTTAGTGAAGAGCTCAGTTTACTACTCCTTGATTTCATTGAAGATGTCAGCACATCACGCATAACACGGGAAGAAGGAGGAAGCATTCCCATATGCGGGCCTCTCAAGAGTGTGCATTATTTCCGTTTTGAGCGACCTGGTGCTGGAAGTTCTGGGCTCACAGCATCAACGCAAAAAACAGCAGGTGAGAGTACGACAGCCGACAACCTTTGGAGCCGGAGAGATGTGGAGCCCTCCTCCAGGGAGGTGTGGCAGGAGACGCAGGGTGTGTTCTAGGCTTGGAGAGGTTGACTGCCGAGCCCATGGAAGGCTCTACTCGGCCGAGCCAGCAACCAAAAAGGTCCAATTGAGAGGAACCGCAACCAGATGAGATCGCTGCCCAACTCTGCTTGGAGCAGAGCAGTGAGAACCGGTTGCAAAGTCAGAAAAGCGGAAGCCAAACTACTCGACCCACTCGAGGAGCAACATCAAGAACAAAAAGGTACACAGTTGCTCCAGGAAACTGAGAAAGGGGAGGTTAGACTAAACAAGACCACAGTGTGGGGTGAGAGAAGAACAATGCCAGGCGGGGTGAGCGAGCGGAGAACCCAAGGCAGTGTAAGAGAAGGTAGACCACAAGGTTGGGTGCAGAACCAAGGCCCCCAAAGCAGTGTGAGATAAGGGCAACCCGAAAGTGGGATGCGTGAGGGGACTCCCCAGGGCAGCATGAGCAAGACAACAACCCAAGGCGTGGTGAGCAAGACAAAACACAAGGGTGGGTTACAGTGGCGTAACACAAAATGTGGGGGCCCCCCTGCGAGCCATGCTGAGGGCCCCCCCCCCCTAACTCAGTAACAAATCACGGGTCGTGCCACACTCTTGGCCGGCCTAGATTGTCACACTTGCGCAATATACACGAACGTGCTGCTGAAGGTGTACGCCGCACACTGCACTAGGAGATAGATATAAATATGTATTTTAATGCAATATACAGCACACATTCTGAGAAAAATTGGCTATAAAGCCACAGTGTTTGCAATTGTTTTGTAGGGTAACACCAATCCAATACATGTAAGTCACCAACACTGAACAGGAACATTAATGCTTTGCTATTAAAAATGCCATGCCACAATGAAAACATGTCCAACTGGCTGCACAATGTAGACCAGTGTAGACACGTAATAACATTACAGGAAAGCATGCCAGGCCACCTTTAGACATACCTAGACTGGGTGCACCAAAATGCCAGTCAAAGCAATAACACTCATCAAGAAGAGAGCACACATTAAAGCCTGCGTCTCCGCGGCCTCTACCAACATGGTCAAACTCTTTAAAATCTGCAAGGAACTGGTCAATCCTGTTGCGGTCTCTACCTCTCCTGTTTCCTCCAAGGCCTTCTGTACGGCTCTGGCCTCCCACTTCTCTGCTAAATCTCAGGACATCCTGTCCTCTATCTACTCTTCCTCTCCCTCTTCCTCTTTCGGCCCCCTTTGGCCATCTCTACCTCTCCCCCTCCTTTTTCTTCTTTCTCTCTGACAACACCTGATGAGGTTTCTAGACAAGTCTGATCTAGGAAAGCGTCGTCCAAACAGGTTCTCCCCTGCTCCCACAGAACCATCGAGGACCATATTGACACCCTCCCTCCAGCCTTGGCCGATTTTTGTAATCACTCTTTAGCTACTGGAACTTTCCCCCCTCCCCTTAAGCACTCCCTTGTGCACCCACTCCTCAAGAAGCCATCTGCTGATCCTATCTGCCCGGCAAACTATTGCCCAATCTCCATCACCCCTTTCTTGGGCAAACTCTTGGAAAAGCTTGCCAACTCCCAGCTTACCCTCCACACTGAATCTGTTAGTTGTCTCCATGACCATCAGACTGGCTACAGAGCTGCCAGAGGCATGGAAACTGCTCTCCTGAACACCCATGAAAATCTGCTCTCTAACCTTGATTCCAGCATTCCTTGTGCCCTCACCCTCCTTCTTTCCTCTGCTTTCGACACAGTCAACAAGGCCATCCTGATCAATTGACTGTGTGAGAACCTAGGCATCACGGATCAGGCCCTGGAGTGACTGACCTCCTTCCTCTTGGACCGCCCCCCCACTCCTAGGTCCAACCTGGTCCCAATCTCTCTGCCACCTCTCTCTACCTGTGGCGTTCCCGAGGGCTCAGTACTCTCACCCTGTTTTTTTAACCTCTACTTGGCCCCTTTGGCCCACCTGATCTCTACCTTCTCCTCTAACTTTCAGTGTTATGCGGATGACTCAGCATACCTTCGGGCTCCCCTCAGCCTCCTTTCCTCTCTCGCTCATTCCTGACTGTCTATTCGCGATTCAGGATTGGTGAGCCTCCAACGATCCCTGCCTTAATGCCAGTAAGACGGAGAGCCTTCTCATTGGGACCCTGGCACCATTTTTCCCTCTCTCACTCTGGCTGTTCACCTTGGGCCCTCTTCCTCCACCTTCCTGCGAGGCAAAAAACCTTGGTGTCATCTTCTATGCCACTCTCTCTTTCTCTCCTCACATCTCGGATGTCACAAAGAAGTTCCACTACCAGCTGCACCTCCTCAAAGGGACTCTTCCCTTTCTCACTTTCCACCAGAAGCTCACTGTCTCCAGAGCCCTGACTCTCTCTTGGCTGGACTACTGCAACAGGCTCTTTTTCATTCTGCCTTCCTCTACTCTATGTCATCTGCAACTAATCCAGAACAGGACTGCAAGACTTATCCTTGGCCTTAAGCCCAGGGATCATATCTGTCCAGCCCTGAAATCTCTCCACTGGCTCCCGGTGACTACAAGGATCAAGTTCAAGGCCCTTTGCATTGTCCACAAGGCTCTCTGGGGCCGGGGCCTGCAAAACATCCAACGCTCTCTTCCAAAATACCTTTCTTTGCGAGCCCTTCTCTCAGCTACCTCCAACTCTTTAGGGTTTAGACGCTTCTCCAGGCAGAGAGTGGGGTTAGATCTCTCTCCTCTGCTGTTGCCCCCCTCTGAAATTGCCTCCCTGACCCTTCAAACTTGAGCTGGACCATCTGAAGTTTCAGAAGCAGCTCAAAACTTTCCTTTTCTCCTCTGTTTTCTCTCTCACCCTCTACTGCTGACCTACCTGTCTGCTGTACCGACCGGTTGCTTGGATACTCTTAGAGACTCTCTGAGTCCAGGCTCTTTCTTGATTGGTCACCCTTGCACTGTCTCCGTGCCTACCATGCACTTAGGGGCTGTAACCCTGCAGCCCCTTGTTCGCCTTGCACTACCCATATCCGCGCTGCCCTGGCTGCACTAACTCAGAGCATTGCAGCCCTGTTTTCCCCTCCCCTCTCCCTTGCACTTCCCCCCTCCCTTTCCTCTTGCACCTCTCGTTCTCACAATGACACAAGGCCTAGTGAGATCGTTTGTCTTGTCCTCCCTCTATTTTCCCTCCCATGTCTTGTCGCCTATAGAAACACTTGTGTACAGGCGCGTTATAAATGATTTTTATCATATCCTTTTATCACAGATGCCCAGAAAAATATACAATGCCGCAGTAAGAAATGGCTAGACTGGCAGCACCCAAATGCCAATCTAGCCAGGTAATTACACTTAGCAGGAATGCTTTATCAGAAATTTACAGTTAAAAGAAAGTCATACCAAACTGAGGAATGATAGACTGGCTGCACCAACATGACTCTCTAGCCACTAATACTAGATATCATGCCTGCTTAGCCTGGACATGGACAACCATTATGATTTATCGCACAATCCTGCCCCCTCACACATCCCCTCTGCCTCCCACCCCTTACCCCAAAACTCCAAAAGCAGCTCCTTGGCCAAGAATTACCTCCACGTCCCTCTCCCTTGGCCCAGAGCTTACGTATGATGGTCCTTACCTCATAGGTAAGTACTGGGATGAGGAAGAGTGTGACTAGGAGTAATGAAGATTACATATAGCTAAGTCAGGCATTACCTCCATGTACCTCTACCTCATCCCGGTAGTTGTGTATGAGGCAGAGTACACAAGTACTGCCTCATACATAAGTACTGGGACGAGGAAGAATAGGGCTAGGAGTAATCGAGGGATTAAACACAAGTAGTGGCGCAACACCATTAAGTTGACTGGGCTTCAGCACTACCCCCCCTGACATTTTGGGCTATGTTGACTTGACCTGGCTGACCTTTAGAGCAGTTGCCGGACAGAACAGGATACAGATGTTACACGGCACCTGCGTTTTGCTGTTAATAAGCGCCCAGCAATTACCAATGTAAAGCATTTCACTGCTAGTACCTGAATTCAAATGCCACATTTTTTAGGCAATTGAAATCGCGATGTGGGTCTAGTACTAGCATGCTAGAGGAGTGATTGGAAGGGTAGCGAGGGAATAGGAGACTTAAAGGAGAGAGTTAACTGCTTATAACATTGAAGCTGCACTAGAATAGTCTCATTAAAACACGTAAAGAAGTTAGATGCCCACTCACAAATAAGTTTATGTCCGCCACCAACCGTGAAGTTAGCGTTTATCCCAATATTTGAAGGGTTAGTCCCCCGAAATGTAGGTTTTGTTGTGCCCCTGTACACAAGCACACACACCATTCACCATATACACACCCACCCATCCCTACATTTAAGTGTTTACTGTTTCACCATAAAGGCACACCCAGGCAGCCATCCATACATTTAAGTGTGCACCCTTTCACCATACAGGCACACCCAGGCAGCCATCCATACATTTAGGTGTGCACCCTTTCACCATACAGGCACACTTCGGCAGCCACCCACCGGTAATTTTGTAATCCCCATTCCACTGGAGTCCCATAGGACTCCATGGGATTGGGGACACGGAAGCACTGGCACGGCTACGGTAGTGGCCGTGCCGGTAGCACCGGAAGCACCGGCACCGTTGTTAACGGTGCCGGTGCTTCCGTGACGGGTCTGCCTACCGTAGCCGCTGTGCCCGGCAGGGTCAGACCTGTCGGGCACATTGGCCCCAGCAGGTAAACCTGTAATATGCAGGTCCGGAAACAACGGTGCCGGTAAGATTACCAGCACCGCTGTTTCCGGCCCGGCATGGTCAGAATGAGTCCCATTGTTTCTTTTTGAAGTCACTCTAACTTCATTAAGAAATTATTCAGTTAAGGACCGAACAATAATGGAAAACATTCTTTATGAAGGCAGAGTGACTTAAAAAATGAACTTTTTATTTTTGAAGTCCTAGGGCTACTCCCCACCCCTTGACATGGAGGCCTCCAGCCCAGGGTCTTCCATGTCATGGGTTGGGGGGAGTCCTCAGCCTTCAAAAAGAATGATTCTTTTTGTAGTCCCTCTGCCTTCATAAAGAAATTATTTCTGTTACAGAAATAATTTCTTTATTAATGCAGAGTGAATTCAAAAAGAAACTTTGTTTTTTTAGAAAAAAAAATCCTTTTTCTTTTCCTTTTTTCTTTCAAGTGGGTACCCCTCCCAGGATATGTGCTGCCGGGCCCCCATGCACCGCAGGAGCTGCGGGGGCCCCTGTTACGCCAGTGGTGGGTTAAGAGAATCAATTCCCCAAGTCTGGGTGAGCAAGAGGGGACTGCGAAGCAGGGTAAGCGGGACAAGACCCCCGGGTGTGGTAAAATAATCATGACCTAAAGGTGGGGTGAATGAGATAAGACCCCAAGGTGGGGTGCGAGAATCCATACCCCAATGCAGGTGAGAGAAATGAAATCGCAAGGCATCGACAGGACTCATACCCCAAGACGAGGTGAGAGATGTAAGGTTCCGAGGTGGGGTAGAAACCAAGTACTACTTTGAGGGCGAGAACACCCAGAACCTTCCTGATATACGATACTCAGAACATTTTTCCAGAAGTGGGGGACTAGAACCAGATAATAGACATTTTTGGAACTTGACTTAACTGGACCTTGCAGAGTACACTTGGAAAGACATGCCCTATCCCTCCATTCAAGACCGAACCAAGATGCCCCCTCCCGCTGATCCGGACCCCACCAAGATGCCTTCCATCTCTCCATCTAGACCCATAATATGATACCTTATCCCTTCCTCTAGATCCACAGATGACTGTTCCCACCGTCTAGACCCAGACACAGATGCACCCTTTCAACCCACACAGATGGCCCATGCCACCTCTGAGACCCACACCAAGATGCCCCATCCCTCCCTCCAGACCCACACCAAGATGCCCCTTTCCCTTCTTTCAGACCCCACTAAGATGCCCCCTCCCTCTAATAAAGACCCACACAAATGTGCCCCGCTCATCCCTCCAGACCCACACCAAGATGCCCCTCTTTCCTTCTTTTAGACCCACACCAAGATGCCCCCTTCCCTCCTGCCTGACCCCACCGTGATGCCCTCATCCATTCATTCGGGAGCCCACGGATATGCCCCAACACTCCATTCCAGACACCTCCAAGATGCCGCCTCTCTCTGATCCAGACCCACACAAATGTGCCCCCCTCCATCCCTCCAGACCCCACCAAGATGCCTTCATCCCTTCCTCTAGACCCATACTATGATGCTCCATCCTTCCAGAACCACACCAAAATGCCCCATCCCACCTTCCAGATGCACAGATGGCCCTTCCTACCCTCGAGACCCACACACAGATGTCCCATCCCACCTTTCAGATGCACACACAGATGCCCCATCCCACCCTTCCTATCCATACCATGTTGCCCCCACATCAATGTGCCCCATCCCTCTCACAAGACCCCCACCAAGATGCCCACTTCCCTCTTTTAGACCCACACCAAGATGCCCCCATCCCTCCATTCCAAACTCCACTGATATGCCCCCACCCACCAATCCAGACCCCACCAAGAAGCCCCCTACCTCCATTCCCCAATGATATGTCCCATCCCTGCATTCCAGACACAACAAGATGCCCCCTCCCTCAAATCCAGACCCAACAATGTGCCCCATCTCTCCCAATATACCCACACCAATGTGCCCCCTACCACCCACCCTCCAGACCCCACCATGATGCCACCTCCCTCCATTGCAGACCCCACTGATATTCCCCATCCCTCCATTCCAAAGCCCACCAAGATGCCCCTTCCACCAATCCAGACCCACAACAATGTGCTCCCCTTGCTCACCCCAGACCCCACCATAATGCCCCCATCTCTTCATTAGAGACCCCACTGATATGATATGAAATGATATGGTTATTTATAACGCGCTTAATACCTAGAGGTTTCTAAGTGCGGACCCGCGGATCGAACCTGTGGTGCTCCGTGTCGTCTTGCTTCCAAGGCAAGCACGTTGCCCCTGTGCTATGCCCCATCCCTCCATTCCAGACTCCACCAAGACACCCCCCCTGATTCAGACCCACACCAATGTGCCCCCTCCCTCTGAGCCAGACCCCACCAAGATGTCCCCTCCCTCTGATGCAGACCTTCCTCCCCCCAGACCCCACCATAATGCATCTAACCCTTCATTCTGGACCCCACTGATATGCCCCATCCCTCCATTCCAGACCCCACCAAGACGCCTCCCTTCTGATTCAGACCCACACCAATGTGCCCCCTCCCTCCAGACCCCACCAAGATGCCTCCAACCCTGCCTTCTAGACCCATACACATCCTGAGGTGGTGAGTAATGGGGCAAGGGCCAGTGGCCATCCTGAAACCATGCAACAATGTAATAGATAGTTTTTTGGGAAGTCTCAGGCAAACCCACCTGACATTGAGGGACCGGTTAGACCACTCATATAGGGGATACCTATAGTTGATAGTACATGGCCTTGCACTTAACAAGGAAAAATCGGACTTCAAGATTGTGGGCACACCCGTGAAAATAAAAAACCTAGATGATCACTATAAAAACTTCACATTTGCAGAGCACCATTTTGAGACCAAAACTAAGGTTAAAACCCTGGGTATTGCCCTAGACCAACATCTCAATATGAATGCGCAAGTTAGTCATCTGGTATCTTCATCAGCACATTACATAAAACGCCTTACACAAATATGACCATTTATTTCGAAAGCCAACTGTGAAATAATAGCAAGAGCAATTAATGCGTCGAAGATAGACTATTGCAGTAGCCTCCTCATAGGGATGAACAAATCAGAGTAAAGCAGACTTCAGATTATACAGAATAGTGCTGTTAGAGCGATAGTACGGCTGAGGAAGTTTCATCACGTAACCTCAGCAAGAAGACTTCTTGCATTCTGTGGCGCCCCCAGACATTTTTCATAGGGTTGGCCAAGACTACATGAAATCTTGGGGTGTCACAACAAAACAAACACATAACTGAATTTCAGGAAATCTACTGTGCTGATGTAGTGTATAGTCCAGTTGAAAACGATGTATATATGAGAGTTAAGGAATTGCTTATTGATATAGTTAATTTATTATTTAACAGTTAACTAATTAATGTATCTGCTGCGCATAGACTAATACTAGTATCACATTTAAGCATGCACACACTCCCAAAATACAGGCTACGGGACACCAACCTCTAAAAATCCTTATGCTACAAGCAAAACACTCCACACACATACATCAAAAAATAAACTAAATTATAACAACACTTGGTACCACTAATAATGAATCCACGTAGTTACTCTTCGCGTATTCATGCACAGCCCATCCAAAGACCATAGTGCAAAGACATGTGAAATGCCATATGTGCAACTAGTCATTGTGAATTCACTAAATATGACACAAAACCATACAGATGTTACATGTTGCTACTGCACCAGGAAGAGCCCAGCCACATCTAAATGGCTACTCAGGTAGATGTACTTAGTGTACACAGTAAGTGTGGAGCCACTAAAGACCCAGCTAGCAGAGAATATTCCGCGTGGAGTAAAGATCGTGGAAGAGAACAGCTGAATTATCCTGTTTTGTGGAAAGGGAGAGTTGCAGAAAAGGAACACAGAATGGCGAGTCTGGGAATAACACCTCCAGCCAAGTTCTTGGACAGTCCGGGAGAGCCCATTACGGAGTGGGAAGACTTGTTCAGGTTTTATTTACTATCAATGGGTGGCAACACATGTTCAGATGGACGCAAACATACCACATTAATGAACTGCTTTGGCAAAGAGGCAGTGAGTGTTATTAAGAATACCCCAGATCCACTTCCAGCAGCGAAAGGTATAAAAGCAGTGGTGACTAAGAAGAACAAAGCTCCAAGTGCTCGAGGAAGTTCATCAGTAGGAACAAGCTTCAAATGTGCTTGTTTCCGGAATGAACTCATAGGTCACATGGTGTCGGAAACAGATTGTTTAGCAATAAAAGGGTTGTGTTCGAAATATGGCAGGAGAGGACAGTTTGCTAAAGTGTCTCGATCATATTATTCAGTGAAGAAGCAACCCTGATCGAAAGCTCGAGTGAACATAGTGAACATGGATGTGGAAAGAGAATATTCTATGGTGATATTCAGGGGAGTATCCAGCATTGCAAGAGTGGGGGGTGGAGAGAAGGGGGAGCCACTAATAAGTCCTGTTACTTTCCCCCCAAATGCAGTGCGCACAATTCCATAAAGTCTCATTTGCTCCCCCAATCCGCCCACACCTGTCCCAAACTACTTTTTTGGTAACATTAGTGGCAGATGGCATTTTAACACATAACAAAAAAAAAGAAAAATGCAGAATCTTTACAGATGCAGGGAACACATCTATTAGAGCTCTATCCAGTGGCTCTGTGGCAAAATACATGCAAACCTCCAAATGTGCATATGGATTGCACCAACAGAAGTGACTTCACAGAAAAGGAAATTGCAAGGAGTATCATCAGTCTTTGATACTTGGAGGCACCATGGAAGTTCCTTTAGAATAAGTTGCCATAAGCAAGCACCTACTACCACACCAAAAGATATCCAAATCATGACAGCTCTGCTGACATGGAAAGAACTGTACACATGTAAATGCATATCAGAAACACTATTTTCAATTCAAGAACAAAATAAAACCTCTACCTCTGGCGATGGCAAACTGAAGACGTAAACCACTGGCCAGACCCTGCCAAATTGTTCCTAAAAAGCATTTTGCGCACAACGACCTACATGCAGCCGAGCCGAGGAAGACATGAGGAGGCTTTACACTTGCTGGGTTGGGGCTCAATTAGAATGGGGCTACAAGTCCTGTGGTGGTTTGGAAGTACTGAGTTTCAGGAAGAGTGGCAGCAAGCATTGGAAGCTGCCATCTTTGGAAGAAGTGCTGAGAGGAGGCCGGTCCCTCGTGTGTTGGGTGGAAGTCCAGAAGGGCCTGATGTCCTGAAACTTAGGATCAGGTGTGGTAGGCCTTTAAAAAAAGTATACTTTTTAATTCTTTCCTGAAGCTGAGGGGGTTGACAAGGAGTGAATGTACTAGGTTAATCAAACAGGGAATATTGTGAGGTTGTACAAAATGTGAATATACAGGCGTTAGGCAAACTGAGAGTATTAATTGATGGTTCCATTTCGACTGTACCGGCATTTTGAACATTTTACTGAGATTGTCAACAGGGAAAATTCTTGGTTTTCACTGATAGTTGTCAAAACGTACGTTTACTGGGAGTGTCACACTAGGTTTTCGAAACCTGAGTGTATTCTGGAATTGTGCAAGTTAGAAATGGATTTGTATTTTACAAATACCAAGACTGGCAAAAGGGTAGCATATTGGGTGTATACTAGGATTGGGCAGACTGGAAATATGCCAGCATTGTGGAACATTGGAATGTCAAACTGGGAATATAGCAGGATTTTCCAAACTGTACCTATGCTTTTAATGACCTACTGGTTGTATACTGGGATTGCCATACCATTATAAAAATTGTGATTGCTCTGTGTATCTTCGCAATACACTGGAATTGTGCAACGTTTGAGTGTATTGTGATTTTTAAACTGAGATTTTATTTTATGTATTTGTAAAGCGCACCAGGCCCAGGGGCATTTCTGAATGTGATTCTCACTCTGACAATCTGTCGAGCCTGCTGACGTTGTGCAAACTGGGAATGCCCTGCGATTGTGGGATTTATAGAAATGATGAACATGAAGACTTATCTTTTAGTACTCCACATGCAGCAATTAGAAATTAGCCAAGTCTTACCCTCAAGACTGAAAAATTGACTATTCGCTATCTCTATTCACTCATCACAGCACAGATAAACACATTAAAAAGGAGTCTGCAAAGCAACTTGTTGACTCTAAAGACCAATATTTGCCAATTCTAAACCACCTACCAAAATGAAACTTGAACATATTTTAGATTGGTACCCCTGACGTGGTCCTGGTCGCAATCAAAAAAGTTGCTGAAGCAATAGAACAGCAAGATGTCTTTTGAAAATATATTCTGCCGAGTTTAACAGACTGGATGAGACTCCCAGAAAGGTTGATGCATTAGACCTCACACCATTATACGGGCGATGACGCCATGTAGCAGATATATGAAATTTCGTCTTGGTTAGAAAAGGATACGATCAGGCAATGATAACTCCAGTGCTAAGACCCATCTTGAGAATATGGCACCACTTGTTCTTGAAGGTAACTTAGAAAGCTGGCACTCACAACAATGTAATCGTGCTGCCAAGGAGTATTCCAATCTGAAGCCCAATTGCCACTATTTATATTAGTAGCACAAGCTGTATTACAGGGGTTGATGTCTCTGTTATAAAGTTACCCGGAAATAAACACAGCATAGCTGGAAGCGCGAGCCAAACGAGAAATGCGCGTGTCCAGGCTCAGGCTGCGTGTATTTCCGGGTGCGCGGGTTCCACTGACTGAGCATGTGCGTTCAGTCACCAATGGGGGGCCACCATCATACGTGGCTCTCTGCCATCCGGGCCGCGGCAAAAAAGCAAAAATATATATACTTTTTTTCACACTGACCTGTGCATGTTATTGCCCATGCACAGTACAGTGCAAAAAAAAAGTATTTTTATAGTGCTTTTTTTGTTGCTTTTTCGCAGTGTGGCCAATGGGGGGGGCAGCATTTGTATAAGGGTGGCCGTGGCCCCCCCTTGGCCACCCTTTGGTGGCGTCCCTGCCTGCATTGGCTACTGGTTGAAGAGAGGATTACATTTCGAGTATTGGTCATGGTACATAAAAGTATCACGCACATGGGGCCTGTATATTTATCCGATGCCCTTACTGTTATATCTAACATAAGAATGCACAGGTCAAATGACACGCTACAGCTAAAAGAGTCTAGATGCTCACTCCCACAAGTGAAGCATGCAGCTTTTTATGCAGTGGCTCCCACAGTTTGGAACTCTCTCCCGGAAGTACTGAGAAAAATTAACCTGATTGACAATTTCAAGAAAAGATTGAAAACACATTGTTGTCGGGGGAAATTCTTCTCAAATACGAAACGCGTTTGTTTAAATCATCATTCGGCACAAATGTCTAATGTAGATGTTAACGATGACTGAAAGGGTGACATTCAGGGACGTCATTTAGGGGTCGCCAGAGGTCGCAACTGCAACCTCTGAGGTCTCCCTTGCGACCTCTGTGGTCTCTCTTGCGACCTCTAAAAAAACAAAAACAAAACCTTTAAAAACATTTTTTTTAAAGCAAGCTGTGGCCAGCACCATTGGCTCTTTACTTCTGGAGTGGCTGCCGTTCTTGTTTAGGCCCCTTAAAAAAAGAAGAAAAATAAGAACAGGAGTGCCACAAGTCTAGCACTTTCAGCACTGACATAAGAAAGAATAGAAATACCAAATAATGTGTCTTTCTCGAATTCTATACAATAATTGCTAGACTCGTTAAAGGTTTATTTCAGGCACACTTCAGGGGGTGAGTCACTGATTTAATCTGTTCTTAAGTGCCTCAACTCAGTCTTTCATCCTTCTGAGGTCGATAAATGAGTACCAACACAGGTTGGGTGATATTGGGTGTACATTTTATCTATATAAAGCGCTTAAGCGTAAATGCTATATAATAACACATCATTATCAACTGGCCATGCACGTCTGCTTGCATTCAAAGTAATTTGGTAATATGGGCCTATACACACTGATCTTAACGATACATATGGCGATCCATTCTTGTATGAAATGAACATCACATTATAATGATATCGTAACCATATTTTTCATAGTGTACAATGCTATGTGATGCCACTTCGTGCTTTGTCAACGGGTGAAAGGTCGTGTTCCATCGCTTCCCACAATATCACTTCGGGGTGAGGTCAAATGGCATCACTTCCGGTGATGTCATCAGGGGGTCAAGGGTCATGTGATGTCACTTCCGCTACCCCTGGCATGTTGGTGAAATGACGTCCCTGGTGACATTGTGCAAGGACTGCTGACTGATGGTGAGAGTGGGCGAGGATGAGCGCAGTAAATCAGTGGGGTAAGCCATGGGGACATATTGGAAATGTGTGAATGTGGATCAGAAGCGTGGTATGCAAGGAAGGGGGTACAGCTGTCCATAAAACTGTAATCTCAGCAGTCCATGTGACAGCAATCCCAAAAGCCCATCAGACTGCGAAAGTGGGAGCTTTCGCAACAGCAATTCAATACAATCATAAGACTGCAAAATATGCGGCCACTGAAACCAGTAGCACATGTGACAGCAATATCTGTCAGTGATCCCAAAATCCCACGAGACTGCAAAATTAGGAATCCATGGGAGTGATCCCTGCAGTCAATAGAAATGAAGGTTTAGCAGCCCACGTGACAGAAAGCCCAGGAGCACATAAGAATGCAAACATAGAGGCACATCACTGACATCAGGGACCCCAACAGCCAGTAAGACTGAACTCTGGATCCCATGTGACAGCAATTATACATGCCAATGTGACTTTAACCTCAGGAACCCATGTGGCAGAAAGGTCACCAATTATGTGATGGGGAGCCAAGTTATCCATCCCTATTATCGCGGACTAGCATAGATCACATCTATGCAGCTAGCTCCGGGTTCCATGCAAGGTTCAGCTGCCAGGTCATGTGGAGGTCAAGTGGGCAGGCAGGACCAACAATGTATTCCCCCTGATTACAACACCTACACCCTCCTAACTGGGCACTAATATTCTAGACCTTTCCCCTCTGCTGCAGTTACCACGGCCACATTAAGAAACACTCATATTAGAATCACTTCAAATGTACCCAGCGCTTGAGGTTTGCAACCCTCCAGCAGCGCCTCAGCCTGGGACAAAGCTACAACCTGTAAGATGTAGCAGGCAGACGGGCGTTTCGTCGGTCTCAGCGCACCAGCTGGCTCTGCGCTCTGCAGCTGCTCTGGGGAGGCATGAGACCTTTTGGAGAAATAGGCATTGAATGGTTTAACAGGGTTTCGTCTCAGAATGCTCAACAAACACACTAGCCTGCAGGACCCTATGGCGGGTTAATAGTTGAGTTTGTGAATGGATGAAAACACTGCATTGCCCTAGGACCGTCCCCCATAACAGTGCCCTCTGAATGCAAGACAGCGGGTCGATATATGCTGGAGATTAAGGTGCTGAAAAGGAGACGATGGACATAAACACAGAAGACATGAAGACACATAAGCATGTCAGACTATTCTGCTCACCTCCCTGTGGAATCAACGTTGGCTCCAGCTCTGTCTTTGCTCTTGTGGAGGAGGTCCCAGAAATGGCCTGCACTCCAGCCACCACTTTTGATATACCAGGAACATACTCGCCAAGATATGTGACATATGAGGAGCAAATAAACCAACAGAGAACAGCACTAGGGCTCTGCCCAGTACCCATCAGAAGAGCAATACCTGTTGAAGTGCCAATAACCAGACAACCATGGGCAGCACGGTACCAATTGAGACAACCGTACCAGCAGCTGATACGAAATGAAGACTACTTACAAACTGTCTCCGAAGAGACCCAAAGGGCCTTAATGGAAGGCAAATGGTGACGACACAAGGGCCTGGACAGACGTACTAAGGAACGAATCAACGAGCAAAGGATGACACACAAAGACAAAATATAAAGAATAATGATGAAATGGACTTAAAAGAAGAAACAATGTTGCAACAAAAAAAGAAGGATGAAAATATGCAACTAGCTAATGCCTGTAAATAGGCTTGGAACGCAAGAAGCTAAGAGAACAGTACGGCTTGCTATGCTTAGTAGAAGAATAGAGCGGCAAGCGCCAACTATATATATCTACCTCAATGAAGCACAGTATACAAGTGCGACTCCATTTTACAAAAAGCAGAATTAAGCCCAGGCTGCAAGGGGTCAAACAGGCCAAGATTCATATTCCAGCAAAAGCTGGAAGGAAAGAGCGGAATCGAAACTGAGCAAGAAGCAGCTCATGCCTGGGAATTCTAGGTCAACCTAAGGAACGTGGAGAGTGGCAACTTCTAAGAACTGAAACTTCAGACCATAGCAGCCTGCCCCCTGAAGGTCGAGATGAGGAGGCCCAGGCAGGTGGCGAGGCCGAAAGGGAATCAAATATGCTAAAAGAAGGAAAATGAAGCAGATTCACGGTGTACTAACACGTGACCAGCCAGACGCGAAGAGGTACCAATGTCTGATGTCACCCAGAACCAGAGGATGCCATAACATTTCCTGATAAGAAGCTACAGTTTCGAGGCCAACCTCAGCCAACTAATTGACACATAGCCCTAAAGTACTGATTGATGGAAGGGAGGCAGGGTGAATAGTGGGGCACACTGCATCTAGGTGAACATTCTGCATGTTGCTAATTAAAGTGGAGATTTATGCCTAGGGGTGTAACCGACCCAATCACAATGCACCAAATAATCTAAGGTCCTATAGATAGTAGAACCAATGAGATTTCGTACTTGTCGTGACGTTGTTACGACCTTAACCCCCGGTCAGGGAACTCGGGGCCTCTGGCCTTCGCCACAGTATTTCAACAAAACCCCAAGGGCCCAATCGTGTCCCTCTTGGGTGCCCTGGAGACAGTCTTGGCGCCGCTGGCACCAGGCTTATATGGCAGGTGTAGTTACCATTGGGCAGTGGACCAACATGGCTGCCCCCACAAGGATCAACGTGAAACTGTAGCATGCAGTCTAGCGTTCAGGGCGTGGCCCGCCCCGAAGGCATCTGGGATACCGGCTGGCTATTTAAACCACGCCCGAATTGAGGCACGTGCTTCGCGTTATTCTGCTCTTGCAGCATGACATTCACCGGGTCCTGCTCAGCATCTTTGGCCTGCATGGGCGAGAGAAGAAGAAGAACCACGTTATTCATCCGGACCTGCTCTGCATGAGCTCCACTATTAATCCGCAGTCTTCTCTGGAATTCGTTATCTTCCTCCAGCAACATCCTAGAGAAGAGAGACGAGAAGAGGACAATTAGTAAGCAACTATTCATCCGCGCCATCGCCTTCAGGCTCCGCTTACTTACCAAACTCTCCTGGAAGTCTACCGGGAGTTGGTTTGAAGGGACCCTTTTTACAAACATAAACCCTTCTATTCCTATGGGCAGTGGATCAGACGAAAGACTAAAAGAGGCGGTAATGGAGATGGTGGCGGTGATCCCGAGGATACAGAGAGGAACCATGTGAGTGAAACAAAAAATGTAATGCTTTGGCAAATGTTATAGGGATTAGAACAAGTAAGGGAAAGGTAACAGAGGGAGACGGAAAAAACAAAATAGTTAGAAGTAGAGAAGACTATATATATATATATATATATATATATATATATATGTATTTATGGGGATAATGACTTGAGAATAATTGAGAAAACAGTGGTTACCCGGATAGACACCCGAGAGAAAACAGAGGTTACCGGGATAGACACCCGAGGAAAACAGAGGATACCAGGGCAGACACCTGAGAAGAGAGAGGATACCAGGGCGGAGACCTGAGATAAAAGTGAGAGGATTCACCTTGTTCCTGCGCTTTAATATAGCGGTCAGAAGAAACGTGCACTCATAGTCCCACATAATAGGGAATGACTAGGCTAAGACTACGATTAAAGACGTTGTCAAAGGAGTTTGTTTAGACCCCATGTCGGGGTATTGATTAGAAGGCAGAGATATTTGTGTCCAACTGGTGTCTGTCTAGTCTGTCAAGTGTCTGTTGTACGTGTTCTGTTGTATGTAACATGTAAGGAATTTTGTCTCCTTAATTGTTTGAAACTAAGTAGGGGTTTTACGCGATTCTATAGTTGAGAGGGAATCGCACATGAATTGATGTTCTTTAATAAATTGGTGAAACAAATAATTTGGCAGGAGAAGATTGGATTGACGCTTGCAGTATTTTGGTGCTCGCTCATATTGTTGGGAGTGCTGAAGTTGCATGAAAGTATTGTTAGAAACAGATTTAAGCATGGAAGACATTACTCCTTTACTTAGCGCACTTATGTGTGCAACTGCCAAAACATGCACCCAAGCTTAAGAAATACAGCACTGAGTGGGTTAAGGGTGTCATGTCCACAAAATGGGTCCTTATCTAAAGCAGTCTTACAGCATATGACGACTTACTTGCATGCCACATATACAGGCAATAAATTAGAAAAATTAGAACTTTGGAAAATGCTTGAACAGTCAAAGGAGAAAGAGCCGCCTGCAGACTGGATATTAAATGTATGCACGGAGGGGGGTGAGACGCCTACCGCGCCACCAACCGCACCTGAAACAGAAACCGAGAGAAGTAAGCCTGAGGGACTCTACCCATTAAGAGAGCTTAAGGCAGCCACGGGGTACAGCAACCCCGCATATGAGTCACCTACGTATAGTAGTGATAACAATAAAGGGAAGGAGCAGGAGAAGAATCTCACCTCCGCAGTCCTGAGGGGCAAGGAGAGACGCGATGATGAGAGGAAGGATCAGGCACAAATTAGTGCATCTCTCGATAAGGAGAGAGAGGGAAAGAAATGGAAAGGAAGTGAAGACGGAACTGATGAGATAGCATTCGCAAAAGACGAATGGATGGGAGGACAGGTGTTATTGAAACTCGATGGAAAAGGAAGTGATGATGTGAGAACTGGAGAGAAGTCAGATGAGGCACAGAGAAGGAAAAAGGAAAAGGAGAAGGAGTTAAGGAGTTAAAGGATAAGAAGGAAAGATAGGCTGAGGTGAGAACAGATATATCACGAGGAGCAAGGAAAGCAGCTTGATCGCAAACAGAAAGCAGCCTATGACCAGTACAGACAGAAATAGCTAAGGTTGGAAGAAGAGCAAAGAGTACGTGAAAAAAGGATAAAGAGACGAGAAGATGAGGAAGTTCGAAGGTCAAATGAACGTAGAAATGAAAGGAGAAGAGAAGAAGATAAGGTCAGAGAAGA
The DNA here is from genome assembly GCF_040938575.1 of Ambystoma mexicanum. Lineage (NCBI taxonomy): Eukaryota > Metazoa > Chordata > Amphibia > Caudata > Ambystomatidae > Ambystoma > Ambystoma mexicanum. Next base: position 117,251,339 of record NC_090923.1, read on the forward strand.
GGCGAGGAAGCGCAAAGAATTCAATGATGATATTGAACGTAAGCGTAAACAGAGGGCGCGTGAGCTCGAAGATCTGGAGCAGAAAGCTAAAAAACCTGATCCTGTTGTAGAATGGGAAGACATTGAAGAATTCTACCCTCCGTACGATTCAGTACTAGGCACGATGGGGCAAATATTGAAGATGACTTCAATACCAGAAGCATCTGGGAAACGATTGATAAAATCTATGATGAAATGGGGCTAGAACAAATATCCCAAGGGGTACGGGAAGACGAGCGCTTGGAAAGCACTCAGCTGTATGACACTGAGGATGTCACCCGAAGTATTGGGAGCAGGAGTCCCTGGACTGGCTTGAAATTAGTAAGAATGACGATGACACAAGGAGTTGCGTGAGTTGGGAACAATCAATGTCCGACTCCGGAGTGGAGACAGAGTGCGAGACAAATGAGGAAGGGAGACGGCGTGAAAAGTGGCTCCCAAGGGACAAAGGGGTGCGATGGTCAGATGCTAGCGAGTCCGCACTGATGACATCAGAGTCTGCCGCGCAGTCTGACCGGCATGAAGGAAAACCCCATGGTCAGAGGGGGGTGTCAGCACCCGCCTATGTAGACAGGTTGAGGACATTGCCAGGCAGACGGCGATGCCAGAACGTTACCCCAGCGACAGACAAGAGAGCTATGAGAGAAGAAAAGGAAGGCTGCACATTCCAATTTCCACTGCTAGAAAAGGGGGGAGTAAGACCACAATATATTCCATGGCCACACATGGATCGAGAGAACCTGAAAAACAATCTTCCAATACTGACATCGGGAGCGGGAAGTGGATACACGAGTTAGAAAACATAACAGGGGGTGTCACATTAGCTATAGGGGACATTAAGGGTCTCCTGATCGACATACCTGGTGAGAGAGCAGAGGATGTGTGGAAACCGGCAGGGTACTCTGGTGTAACCATAATTAACACTACCCACGATGGAGCGCCATTTAATAATTGCATTTAATGATTGCAGAGCAGCAGTATGGAAAGCGCTACGAGTGCTGTACCCAGACACTTCCGATATGGGAGCTATAATGACTCGAAAATTTAAGGAGTCAGAAGACCCGTTGATTTATATCCAGAATCTCCAAGACACGTGGCTGCTCGAAACACATGAATCTTGGACGAAATCTATACTTGTATTTTACCACATATTATGCCAAGGGTTGCCAGAACCAGTGCAGAAACAGCTCAAGAAATTGGTAGGGGTAGAGGCTAAACCTTGGGCTGAAATACAGTTGACTATAGTTGACAGTTGAGGAAGCGAAGCTGGTGCAAAAGAAATGATCAATGTATGCTCTCGTAGGAGCCATGCTGACTAGCCCAGCTGAACAGAACATAAAACAGGTGGCTAACCCACAGCAGAACAACCAGAGTAACGTGGGATGGTACCCGAGGGGAAGGGGATTTAGAGGAAGAGAATGGCAGAGTAATCAGGGAGGTTTCCAGAGTAATCAAGGAGGCTTTCAGAACGTGTAAATAGGCAATCCAGATATGTCAAATGGACAAGTAGTCCGACCTCTGCCAGTGTGTTAGCTGTGTGGAATGACAGGGCATTTGGCGTGCTCGTGCAGAAGCCAAGGCGCGTGGCAAAATGGCCAAGGAATGGGAGCAAGCACGGTGAATCCACCCACAATCTCGCAACAGGGCGGTGCGCAGAATCACACGGTGCAGCAGCAAGCACCAGGCATGCAGCAAGGGGTTCAATCCCCGAACTCGGGGAATTTGCCACAAGCGCAACTCCAACAGGCACCACTGCAAATGTCTCAGGGCACAAACTCCGGAAGGGGAGGCAACCCTGGAAATGGAGAAAATCCACAAGTACAGTGGACCGAACTTATATATGAACTAGGACAGTTCACTGGGAACCCTGATGTGCTCTATCCTATCAGTGACACCAGACCCTAACAGGGAACCAAGGGTGAATGTCTTTATAGGGGGTAAAGAATATTCCTTCTTAGTTGACACGGGTGCGACGTGCATACGAGAAGGCAAGTTTTCCTTGTCTGGCAAGGCCATAGATACTCAGAGTTTTACAGGAGCTCACAGTCAAGTTCCCTTCACAGAGGCTCTCCCAGTCTCTGTAGGACAATGCGAGATGAATGTACCTTTATTATATTCACGTCAGACCCCAGTAAACATTTTGTGTCAAGACTTAATGACAAAATTAAACATGACAATCTCATTCACGGAGGAGGGCATAGTATGCTCTACTCCAGGAATGCATTATTCAACGGTATGCAAAATGATCAGAGCATACTCAGGACGCATAGCCATGAGAGCTATACTATTAGAAGCAGAAGTTTTCACATATGGCCTGCGTGTGCTTATGGCGGGATTGCCAGGACTTGAGGCCAGGCAGATAGAACTATGAGAACCCCTGATGAGTTTCTATTCAGACCAAGAATACCTATGCATGAAGAGGAGGGACACATATTTCCCTTGACGATAAATACTGCAGCAGTGCGAGGCAAAGTAGCATTGGTCAATGATGAAGGCAGACAATGGTGCGCGATTATCGCCATTGAAGAAGGGTATCGAGTGACTGAAGTCTGACATGACTGATGATCTGTTTGAAGAACAACCTGACTCAGAAGAGACGAGGGTGGAAGTGAGTCTTGTATTTTGGGTAAAAATGATCAAAAGAGAAGTGCCTCAGAGAATGATGTTGGCACTGATACGTCCAGAATACTTTGATGACGACATGGCCCAGGTGCCTGTCTCAGTATGGACTACAGGACTTTACGACGTAGGCCTCCTGAAGGGGGTGGGAGAAGTGAAAATTAAAATGAAACCAGGAGCAATTTTACCAAGAGGGCGACAATATCCCATGGCCAGAAAGGCAGATAAAGGGATCGCGAAGACAATTTCCGCCATGATGGATCAGGGCATCCTAGTGACGTCAGAGTCACCCTGTAATACAGTGATTTACCCCGTCAAGAAATCAAAAGGAGGGTCTTGGCGTTTAATCCAAGATTTAAGAGCATTAAACGATATTGTTGAAGCCGAGTTCCCTCTAGTCCCTAATCCATCTACAATCCTATGTAACATATCCATCGAGGCAAAATATTTCATGGTGATTGACTTGAAACATGCCTTTTTCTCGATCCCGTTGCACAGTGACTCTCAAGATCTGACGTCATTTACATTCAGACAAATGCGTCTGAAAAGCACGAGGTTCCCACAGGGGTACTGTGAGTCCCCGTCCATTTTCAACAGAGACCTACAGATGGACCTAAGCAATATTGCATTAGGTAGTGTCGTCTTGCAGTATGTGGATGACATTCTAATCTGCAGCACCACTGAAGAGCAATGCAGGCGGAATTCTGTCCAGCTGCTGACTATACTGGCTGAGAAAGGATATAAGGTTGACAAGGAAAAGCTACAATACTGTCAACAGGAGGTGCTGTACATAGGCCAGCTAATTTCACATGAAGGAAAAAAGGTGACCCCAGAAAGGGCTGAATCTATCATGAACACGGCTAAGCCACTAACGATAAAGCAAATGCAGAGATTTTCAGGCCTGTGCAATTATGTTAGAGCATGGGTTTTCGATTACAGCTCATATACCAAGCCCTTGCTCCAGGCTCTAAAGAAGACCCAGGTGACAGAGGAAAAAATTGAATGGACTGAGGCAATGGAAAAGGGGCTTACAGAACTCAAGAGAGCGATTTGTACGGCTCCAGTCCTCGGGATTCATAATTATGCAGAGGAATTTTACCTGTTCTCACTCACAGATGGCAGCGTCATGACGGCAGTGCTCGCTCAAAAAACCTTGTTAGGGTACAAGCCCCTGGCGTATTACAGTGGGAGCCTGGACCCAGTAATGAGAGGACACTTCCCATGCGAACAAAGCTTAGCTGCTGCAGCGTTCGCCATAGAGAAAGCGACAACCATTGTGATGAGATGTTCCATGACATGATACGTCTAGCACTCATAATTTGTCATTTTAGAGAAACCAAAGGGTACACTAACATCTCAAAGAGCTTCTGCTGATGAGGTGATCATATCTAATCCATCGATCAAAATAGTTCGATATAAAACAGTAAACCCAGCTACGTTCATAGTTGAGCCAATCACTGAAGGAGAGCCGATACATGACTGCGCAAACTATGAAGAATTCTATGATGAAATCCCCAGGGTGAAAGAAAATGCCCTGGCGGGAGGAGCGATCGTTTTCATTGACAGTTCCTCGAGAATCGACCAAGAAGACGGACTTAGATATACAGGCGTGGCCGTAATGAAACACATAGCAAACGGAGAATTTCGGGTACTCGTCAATGCACGAATGACAACTCATTATTCAGCATAGGCTGCAGAATTATTGGCGTTGATACTCGCCATTGAGAATCATGCAGACCAGGAAGTAACGGTGTACAGTGACTCCGCCTATGTGACGTCCACAGTGCACGCAGGCTTAGCATGCTGGAAAAGGAGGGGCTACCTCAGAGCGGACGGCACACCAGTGCAACATGCAGCCTTATTGGATAGGCTGATCAAGGCACTGCAGCTCCCAGTGGGCATAGCGGTTGTGAAATGCGCCACCCGCACCAAAGGGACAGATTTCGTGTCGTGTGGAAACCATGCAGCAGACACGGAAGCCAAGCGTATGGCATCCAAAACTGAGACGATCATGGAAGTGGAAGTGGCTTGCACCCATGAGGGGATGATGGTGACACGAACCACACCCGAAACCTATAGTAATATGGGGCAGACGCAACTAATGGAGCTTCAAGGGGAGGCGCCACAGGACGAGAAAAATCTGTGGAAACATCGAGGGTGTTCTTTAAACCCCTCTGACGGTTTGTGGCGGCAAGACAGCACTGGTAAACCAGTAATGCCTGTAGCCCTACTGAAAATAGCATTGGAGCAATTGCATTACCCATTACCCATGTCAAAAGAGAATTTAGCAGCAACGCTTGCAGAAGACTGGTTTATACCAAATTTAGCAGAGCATGTTGCATTCTTTATGGTGAACTGCATAATCTGCCAGCAATTCACCACTGGGAACACATTAAAAGTAGTGAGAGGAGTCATCCCCCGGCCAAATGGGCCTTTTCAGCACTTACATATCGACTACGTCGACATGATTCAAGTGTGTAACGGGTACAGGTACTTAATTGTAGTGGTGTGTCCATTCTCTAGATGCATAGAGGCAGGTCCATGTACACACCCAGACTCTACCTGTGCAGCCAAATTTCTGGTGATGGAAGTGTTCCCTAGATGGGGGTGTGTGAGGTGATGAGATCAGACAATGGGGCTCATTTTGTAAATACAGTCTTTGAACAGATTAGCTTGTTGCTTGGTATAAAGCACAAGTTCTCGTCAGCGTATCATCCGGAAGGTAATGGTATTTATGAGAGGCTCAGCGGCTTGTTAAAGGAAAGGATAGTCAAGTTGAAGCTTACTCTAAAGAGGGGATGGTTGCACTGCCTTCCATTGGCATTGTATGCTCTTCGGAACCAACCATGCTCCGACCATCATCTTACGCCGCACGAGAAGAGGAAGGAGAATGAATACCCCCCTTACCCCCGAGACAGAGCTAGATGTGATGCCCAGTCAACCCGAGAGGTCCTGGGAACCGGATTGCAAGAATACCTGAACTGCATGACATCCAGCCTTACTGTAATTTCAGTCCAACTCCAGCGATGACGAAAAGGGTGCAGCGCAGCACAAAACACAGCAGGAGACACTGAAACAGACGCAGTTCAAGGTCTACGTGTTCCCCTCATCTTCCCCGGAGACACTGTGTTGGTGAAAAACCACACGAGGAAAAGGTGGGACGAGCCAAGATTCAATGGTCTTTTCATCGTGGAGGATTGCACTCCTTCAGCAGTGAAACTGCAGGGCAGGAGAGCATGGATTTTTCTCAAAGACATTAAGCCCTACATCGGGGAAAGCCCTCTAGCTGCACCCCACCACAAAGAGACCACAGACAACAGGGAAGAACCTCAGCACATGCAGACAAGATCCATGACGAGAAGAAGGACACATGAGCAGCAAAGCCAAGACAAAAAGAACCCTTTTTGAAAGTTGTGGCTTAAAACTGGACATTTCTGCTGAACAAAAGGGGAATAAGGACATATAATGAACACTCTGTGCATCCTAGTTGCAGGGTGAAGAAGAACAAAAAGGTGGTAAGGATATAAGACGGGCACTATGTGCATCCTAGTTGCAGGGTGACGAAGAGAAGTGCGCATCTAAACCACAACACGTTGTTGATACGAACATATAAGAATCATGTTGCACATTTATACCTTCGCATGATGAAGAGAACAGAACTTTAACAGAAGCCATAAGTATGTTGACAAACCTACAGAATCAGATGATCGATGAAACTGACAAAGTAGATGATGACAGATGGTTTGGAACACTGTTCCCATGGGTCCCACAATGGATGGCAGACATATTCAAGTTTCTGGAAGCCCTGCTATTGATGATACTACTAGGATTCTGTGTTATCAAGATAATCATCTCACAATGCCAGAAAACTGTAAAGAAAGCCATAGGGATGAAGATCATGATCGATGTCAAACCAGGATGGAAGCCCAGAGACCTAACTGATGAAGAAATAAGAGACTTTGTGAAGGCCAGCGAATATGCGCAGACGGAACGAAGTTTGTGTATCCCAGAAAATGAAGAAAGTATGAATGAAAATGGATCTATTGCAGCCCAAATGGACAATGCCAGCTGATGACCTGGAACAAAGACGAACATGAAAAAACGGCAGGAAGTTTGAAAGGAGTGAAAACGATTTGGACCCCAAAGAGACACTCCTTCACACCATCATGTACAAACCCAGAAGACGAAGAAATGGATACAGAAGAACCAAGTAAGACAAATCCAAAAGAGGAAGCAGAAGTGGTTGATGAACCGACCAGAGGGGGGAGTGTAGAGGAGGTCCCAGAAATGGCATGCACTCCAGCTACCCCTTTTGAGATACCAGGAACATACTCACCAAGATATGTGACGTATAAGGAGCAAATAAACCAACAGAGAACAGCACTAGGGCTCTGCCCAGTGCCCATCAGAAGAGCAATACCTGTTGAAGCGCCAATAACCAGACAACCATGGGCAGCACGGTACCCATTGAGACAACAGTACCAGCAGCCGACACAAAATGAAGACTACTTACAAACTGTCCCTGAAGAGACCCAAAGGGCCTTAATGGAAGGCGAATGGTGACGACACAAGGGCCTGGACAGACATACTAATGAACGAATAAACAAGCAAGGGATGACACGCAAAGATGAAATATAAAGAATAATGATGAAATGGACTTAAAAGAAGAAACTATGTTGCAACATAAAAAAAACGTAACCATACAGAAGGATGAAAATATGCAACTAGCTAACGCCTGTAAATAGGCTTGGAACGCAAGAAGCTAAGAGAACAGTACGGTTTGCTATGCTTAGTAAAAGAATAGAGCGGCAAGCGCCAACTATATATATCTACCTCAATGAAGCACAGTATACAAGTGCGACTCCATTTTACAAAAAGCAGAATTAAGCCCAGGCTGCAAGGGGTCAAACAGGCAGAGATTCATATTCCAGCTGAAGCTGGAAGGAAAGAGCGGAATCGAAACTGATCAAGAAGCAGCTCATGCCTGGGAATTCTAGGTCAACCTAAGGAAGGGTGGAGAGCAGCAACTTCTAAGTACCGAAACTTCAGAGCATAGCAGCCTGCCCCTGAAGGTCGAGATGAGGAGGCCCAGGCAGGTGGCGAGGCGAAGGGGAATCAAATATGCTAAAAGAAGGAAAATGAAGCAGATTCACGGTGTACTAACACGTGACCAGCCAGACGCGAAGAGGTACCAACGTCTGATGTCACCCAGAACCAGAGGATGCCATAACTTTTCCTGATAAAAAGCTACAGTTTCGAGGCCAACCTCAGCCAACTAATTGACACATATCCCTAAAGTACTGATTGATGGAAGGGAGGTAGGGTGAATCGTGGGGCACACTGCATCTGGGTGAACATTCTGCATGCTGCTAATTAAAGTGTAGATTTATGCCTAGGGGTGTAACCGACCCAATCACAATGGACCAAATAATCTATGGTCCTATAGATAGTAGAACCAATGAGACGTCGTACTTGTAGTGACGTCTAACACGAGTGATGTAGAGGGATGGGCGTAGACGCCCACTCGATAAGAACTATCCAATCCTCACACTCTGTTACTATATACAGATATAGCACCTATACTTTAGTTACCTTTTCCGACCAATAGCATGACAAATTTTGAGTGTTATATGTCAATTGATGACGAGAATTTGCTATAACTATTGCTGTTTGAATGAAGATTCTGGGAGTTGAAGCGAGACGGGTGATCGCATCTCTGGTGATTTCCATTGTTTCCCCGTTTTTTGTACTTGTCATTAAACAGACTTCCCTTTGCCAAACTATTGAGTTGTCCTTATTGATTGGTGTTGGAGTAAGAGAATCCTGCACCCCATCCTCATAAAGGGGCAGCTATCTCATCTTAAAGTACTCGAGGGCAAGCTCTGATCCCATGGGCCCGTCAGAGGTCGCTCCGCCCTCTTGTACACTCTGACTTCTCCATCAAATCCACTTGGCATACCGCTGTCTTTGTTCTCGCATCTCTAGCTCTCTCGTGCCATCCACTAATTGGCCTTTCTGAATTATGCTACCCATTCTGCCCCTAGTGCTGTTAGTGAAAACAGTCCGTTGCACTTGCAAATCTTTCTTGCAAAGAGCATCTTCAGGTTACCGTGGAGATTGCCCTGCGCTAAAAAGTGAAACCTGGTTCATCTGATCCTCCCTCTGCCTCTGCTGTAGTGTAGCTTCTTGGCATGTGGCAGTACTAGAATGAGTGGTGGGCACTATCAGTGGAATCTGGGGGGAGGAGGGTGGACTGCTTGACAGGGTGCAATGTACGAGATTAACTCCCCACAATAGTGCGCTCAGTGTCTAATATTTATCAATTAAAAAACAAAACACAATTTAGCACATCTCACCAATATGTTTAGGTTTAATTTGATTGATATTCTAAGAATATTGATTCATATTCAATAGGTACATATGGTCTTGTTACTTAATCTAAGTATATTGACCCATATTCAGTTAATACATGTAACCTTATGATTTAGCCAACAATAACCTTTTGGCGCACGTGACTATTGTTTCGCCAATCTATTGGCTTCCTCTAGGCTCTGTGAAGCGTTCCTGGTCTGCACCAGATTGCTAAACACACTATAAATGAAATGCTACATTCAAACTCATGTTCGGAATTAAGGAGAATGGGGGAAAAGCGTATCCCTGAAGATGACCTCAGTCCTGAAGAAAGGGCGTCTACAGCCGGAGCATCCAGATCTGGACGCCAACTGAAGAAACGAGAGACCTGGCAGTTGAGGCGAGAGGCAACTAGGTCAGTGAGAAAAGGACCCCAAATATGAGACAGAAACGTAAACACGTTGCTGTTCAGTTTGCAATTGCTGCTGTCCCAAAGGAATCTTGAGTTCCAATCCGTGACTGTGTTGGATAGACCTGGCATATATTCCGCCTGTAGCATATTTCCGCAATTGAGGCAAAAATGCCAGAAGTCTCGTGCTGTGTCCTCCAGACCCTTGGAATGCGTGTCCCCCAACCTGTTGATCTAGCGGACGGCTGACACATTGTCCATCCTCAACAGGATGCAACAATTCACACTGTCCTTGACACAACCTTTCACCGCGAAGGACCCCGCTAAGAGCTTGAGATAGTGGACATGGAAAGATTTCTCCTGAACGGACCACTTTCCTCCTGTGGAAACCTCTTGCCTTTATGCGCCCCAACCAGACAGACTGGCATCCTACTCAAAAACCATATCTGGAGTGAAGCCAAACATAGCTCGCCCGTTCCACGCTTGCATGTGCTGTAGCCACCACTGAAGCTCTGCTGTTGCATCTTGTGACAGACGCACCACTTGAGAATAAGATGCCCCTGACTGAAGATGTTGAATCTTCAATCACTGAAGAGCTCTGTAATGAAGAGCGGCTGGAAAGATGGCTTGAATTGATGCCGAAAGCATACCTATGACCCTGGCTAGAAGACGAAGCGACAGCACCCTTATCTTGAGCTCGAATTCCCTGCATCCTCTTTTGGGGCAACCGGAGTTGGCACTGCTGAGAATCTATAATGAAGTCCAGAAACTGCAGACATTATGTAGGCACAAGGACAGACTTTTCGCAATTGATTATAAACCCCAGATCCTTAAGGAAGGACACTGTCAGTCGAAGATGGGCGAGAAGGAGACTCTTCTCCTGAGCAAGAATCAGCATGTCGTCCAAGTAAATGATTATTCTCATCCCCATGGACCGCAGAAAAGCCATCACTGGCTTCAGTAGCTTGGTGAAGCACCAAGGGGCTGAGGAAAGGCAGAACGGGAGAGACGCAAACTGCCAATAACTATCCTGCCACTGAAACTGCAGATACTGCTGATGGGGAGGAAACATTGGTACCACCAAGTATGCATCCTTTAGATCTATCTTGCCCATCCAATCTCCTTGAAGGAGAGAATCCCTGAGTAGATGATGCTCTGAGATTGATCATTGGCCTGAAAACCCCCTTCCAGCTTTGGCACCAAAAAGAGGAAACTGAGAAAAAGGGGAATCTGTGATCGCTGTGGAAACCACTGCTCCCTTCAGAATGAGTTCATGGACCCCTGCATCTACGCAAGCCTGCTTCTCCCGGCTGTACACCAGCAGCTGAGGATGCACCCTTTGAACGTGAGGGCTGTAAAACTCTAAGTGGGACCCCTGCTCTCTCTGCAGCACTCATGCGTCGTGGTGAGCGAGCCAGTTGTATGCAAAATGCACTAAGCTTCCCCCAAGATCTCCCAGGGAAGAAACACTTAAATGAAAAATGCTCACCTGAAGCTATTCGTGCACGCCCTGATCCTCTGTAGGAAGGGCCCCTCCACTGTGCCCCTCTGGAGCTGAATCTGGATCGCCTTCCTCTAGGTGCAAACTGTGAGGGGCAGGAAGAGCCCTGGACGGCATGGCCAGAGAAGGGGCTTGCATCTTCTGACCTTGACAAAAATACTGGGGTCAGGGATTTCCTAATATTAGACTGCGCTTTATCCAAAGTTGTGAAGGTGTGCACAAAAGAAGAGAGTTCCTTGATGAACCTCTCCCTGAAAAGCAGTCCCTGGGCCTAAGAACTTGCCTCTGCAGGAGCCATGTCTGCCAACTTTGGGTCTAAGCTCATTAATAAAGCTTTACGCCTCTCCGATGACAGATCGGAGTTGGCATTGCTGAGCAGGCAAACAGAACGTTGCACCCAACCTCTGAGTATTTTAACATCAATCGGGGTATACAGTGCGCTCTCCTCCAACATATCGAAAACTTGAGCAAGGGCACCTAGAACATCTCGAAGTTTATCCTGGTCAGGGCTTTGTCTATTCCCTTCCTAGGGTCTTTACCCTTTTGTTGACAGGAAAATGACCACAGACTGGTCAATCTCAGGGGTTCGCTGCCCCCTTATCAGGGAGGGAAGGGCGAGGGCACGCTGCCCTTAGTTTATTGCAGGCCTCCTTTCCCATGGGTTTCCTCAACGAGGACACAGCCTCTGATGGCCTCCACTCGGCCGAGTAAGATAGCTCAGCGGTTTGAGAACTCACTGCTGTGATCTGAGTGAGATTTGCAGGTCGCAGGTTCGAATCCCGGCAAGGCCAACTCAGCCTTTCATCCTTCCGAGGTCGATAAAGGAGTACCAATTTCACTTGGGTGACATTGTATGTAAATATGTGCTCTGTAAAGCGCTTTGGATTAAGGCGCTATACAAATAACACATCATTATCATTATGTTGGATGCCATTGGGATCAAAGAAAGGCTCCCCCAACATGTCCTGGAGCACTTTCTTCCCTTCCTGGGAGTATTCCTTCTTGACCTTCTTCCTCATAGGAGGGGAATCTTAATCCTCAGAAGACGAGGAGGATGTGGAGGGAGAATCCCCAGGGGAACCCCTATCACTGCTCCCACGCCTTTTCCTGGCCTGAGACCCCTTTTGTAAATGCTTAGATTTTGGGGAACATTTACGAGGCTTAAGCCAATGAGTTGGTACGTCAGATGAACCAGCCGGACCCTCACCATGAAAATCCGCTATGCCCTTAATCAAGCGTTCAAAAGCACCTGCCAGGGTATAGTTGAGGTCCCATAAGGCATTATTAACAGTCTCCTGTACCACTCTCTGAAGGAGTTTATCGCCCCCTTCTAACCTGCGACCTGAATCCCCCTGCTGAGCTTGGACATTACGACCTTCAGAGGAACTATCCTGGCTAACCACAATACCACCATCATTCCACCTGCGGCCTGCCTGCGGCTCCTCTCTGACCACTGATATTGCTTTACTTCAAAGTGTACCCAACTCTAAAATTACAGCTGAAAGGGGGCGGGGGAGTAAAAGAAAGTGGCTAAACCACAATAATTGAAAAACCTCGAGTAGAGGTTACCCTTCACTTCAGCTGCTCGTAGGCAGCACCCTCAGGTGAGAATATATGGCCGAGCAGGCCACAAGAGCAATGTCCCTTCACAGGGCTTGAGGCAAGCTGTAAGTCACGCAGGCTTATCTCTGACCGTGTTGGAAGAAAGTATTCGAACAGCAACAAAGTATCTAAGACAATGGTGCACGTGTGAGGAGTGGTTGCAAGATGGCGGTCAAGTGCCAGCGACGTGCTCTTTACACAAGTCCCTCCCGCGAGGCTGCTCGCCCGGCAATGAAACAGACACAAGTTTCCTTGAAGAAGTAGAGCGGCGCACGCGAATAGAAAGCAGCCGGGGAAGCCAAAAGGCTTCCGGCTGACAAGCAAAAGAAAACCCCCCTGCAGAATGAAACGCATGTCACACGGAAATAAAAAGATGCAAATAGCATAAAGGACAACAGTAAGCATGAACATTAAAGAACAACGTTACACGCGCCACTATATAAGCGTAACACTCGACAGTAGAAAAGGAACACTTATCTGCTAGTCTAGCAGCAAAGAAGAGGATGATGGACTGTAGCTATGCACCTTTATATGGGGGAAAAGGACCCTCATTGGCTAACATGCCATGACTACCATCTTGGGTTGGGGGGTCCTACATCTTTTCTTCTTTTTATAACATTGTTGTGTTTTTTTTTAATGTTTCTAGTGTTGTTAACATTTTCAATCTTTGCAGATGGTTGAAAGCAAAGAAATATTGAGGCTTAATAGGAAGCCTCCTGTCTCGACATAGGGCCTCATTACAACTCCGGCGGTAGCCGTGCCGGTAAAACTGACAGGCTGCTGCCGGAGTTGTGTTTTTTTCCGGCGCCTGGCTCCACGGAAACACCGGGGGATGAGGATGACAGAAGCACCGGCACCGTTAATAACGATGCTGGTGCTTCCCGGAAAGTCTACAGACCTGGCGGGCGGGACGGCAGCCGCCCGCATACTCAGAATGTTGCGGTCCGCTTACAACGGTGCCGGTAGGCTTACCGGCACCGTTGTTACCGGACCGCCATGCTTGAAATGAGGCCCATAGAATCAGCAGACAGGGGGCTGCAGGGGCATGTGCGGCTAGTTCACCCAGGCGGTGCACATCATCAATGCGCAGCAGACGTGCAGCTAGCCCGCCCGGGCAGAAGAAAAAAAATGCACCAGCCACAGCCAAGCGAACTACTCTGGCTGGCCTCGAGGCGGAAGGATAAATAGCACACATTCGGCATAATTTAAGCGGACCGTCTCCGTCCGTATATATTGTGCAGAATGTATGCTATTCGCAAGGACAAAAAGCAAATAGCATCCATTCTGCACAATTTACACGGGCCATCTTTGTCCTTACAAATTGTGCTGAATGTGTGCTACTTATCGTCCGTCCTTTCGAATAGACACGTCCTTCATTTCTGTTTCAAACTTTCCAAGAGAAGGCGGAAGCTGCGTGCAGACCGCAGAATAAAGCAGAAGGTCTTACAGCCAAATGACGAAAAGGATCCTGGGAAAGTACCAGAAAGAGGAACCCATCTGATGCACGAGGCATTTAAGAGCATTTCATGCATGACCCGCCTCATCGGTGCAGTCACAAAGAGGAGATTTACAAACCAAAGAGGTCATAGGAAGGCCTTAACTACCAAGAATAGAGCGTTACCGAGGCAACATCGCTTAAAACTGCTGCCAAAATTTTCAAGACTACTTTTTTTGTGTTGATGATTAATAACGTTTGCACGGATTTAATTTACGTGGGTCGGGCCTCTGGCCAGAGTAAACTCTTCCTTCCAGGAAGGAACTCCTCATGTAGCTGTGCTTTGAACAGCAGCTCCAAAATCCTTTGAGTTCAGGCCTGCAGCCTGGCGTGCCAGAGCCTTCTGTAGGGTTTGGATGGCCAGTGGCACAGACAGACGTGTCCCCCCAGCCAAGAAATGAAGGGACCCAAGAATCTCCATTTGCCCTAGAGAAACATCACCGTTTGCTTAGCTGCCGTGGAAGTGATTAAAATAAGCATGGGGGCTCCTGTCTTCTGTGCTGGAATGATAAACAAAGGGGTTTCGGGGGGATACTTGTGTTCTAACACTGCTTAATAAGTGCCACTAGAAAGGATTACAAGCAGTAGTGTAGCGATGCAAGACCAGTAGCCATGTGAAAAAGTGACACATACAGCAACATCCATCCAGAACTCACATTAGCATTCCAGTCAGGATTATCTGGTGTAACACGCCCCCAACCAAGGTTCGGTCCCTGCTGCCTCGCCCCACCCCCTTCCCTGTCTTGTTTGCATGCTGCTCCACGTCACTCTGCCCCTCACTCCAGTGCCCCAGAGATTTCTAAGCGCGCATCGAACCCGTGTTGCTCTGTTTCATCTTGTTTACAAGGCGGGCACGCTGCCCCTGAGCTATCCTCCCGAAACTGAGTGAACAGCATGCAAGGAGGGCCACAGCATTTGCAACGGCCTAGTGTGCTGTTAACATATGTCTGGCCTGCCTTGCATGCTGTTATCCCAATATTTGCAGCTTGTCAGGAATAACCTGGCATACATAGACTCAGGGGTAGACTGGAAACAAAAAGAGCCCTGGAAAGAATTTTCAGAGTGGCCCCATATTACACATCTTCAGCAAGCCCAGCCCTTTACCTAAGAGAACATTTAGAAATAAAAAAGATCACCACACAAAAGGGGCTCGGGGCGCAGATGCCACTGGGACATCTCCAGCGTTCCCAATAGGCCAGTCCACCTCTGAATAGACTTTTAAGTTATAAGGTTCAATTACGGCCAAGAAATTAATCGCGAGAGACATTGGAAATCAAGAATTCCCCCAGCGGAAAATGCATGGTTTGATGAGATGTTTAAACTGGTAGATATGGAGCCAGTGATCTATCGTAGACAAAAGAAAAGGACATTATTTGAAAACATTTGGAGTGGGTTTCTTCACTTGTATTAGCTCTGTGATTCATGATTCAGAAAGAGGGGGGTTGTGTGGGAGGGGGATTAATACCGGCACTGTTGTAAACATTATAAATATGTGAATAACATTTTTTTATAAATAAATAAAAAAGAAGTTACGAGTAAAGTGCATGTAAACTGAGATTAGAAGAGGGCCCTGCTTTTGAAGTGGTGTTGCCATGAGGGAGCCAATAAACACATGACTTTGGTTGTATTATATGTATGATAACTATTATCATACATGACTCAACACTTTAGCCAGTTAAATCACGAGTTATGCGTTTTTGAAGTGCATATTCTGAAAACTAGGGACACACAATTTTGAAATATTTATGGACTGGCAATTATGACAGGTTGGGCACTGTGAGACAAAATGAGTTGCTCAGGATCACACACTTTGGTTAAGTTGGTGTATGTACTCCGTGTGCAATTTTCAGTACTTGATAACATTGTTTCCCAGTTCTTGTCGTACAGAAAGGTGCAATTATATGTTAATGTTTGATTTCCTGAACAAAAATAATACCCCTCTTTTTTTAGAGCTGTCTTGAAAAGTATACAAATTCCCTGATGTAACAGCATGACACTATTTTTAAAAACATCCTTATAGAAACATGCTATGCAAAATGCAAAGGATTGCAGCTTTCTCATCTCCATTTTAAATTGAAGCCTACAAGTACCAGCGTATTAATTGATACAAGCCTGAAAGTATCACCTGTGTTTTACAACTGTATTTTAAAGATTTAAGTATCACCTAACAAAATAAACTCTGTATTAAGGTCGCTGTTCAGCACAGACTTGCAGATTTGTATTCATTATGTAAAGAACATTGGAAAGTTTAGAAAGAAGCAAACTGTTTTTGTATAAGATAAGCAGACCTGAAGATAAGCTTGCCATAGGCCTTTGACATTTCATCCACCCTCCCCTGTCTAAGGGCCTTTCCACTCTAATGGCCTACATGAGAATAACAACATGTGGATTAAGAAAAACAGCAAAGAAAGACAGAACGATAAAAGAAAGAAGAAAAGAAATATGGTGTGGAGGTAGAAGAAAGGGAAGAGGAAAGAATGAAAGAAAAAGAAAAAAGAAAGACAATTTAAAGATGAAATGAGGAATACAACGATGGAAAGAAAAGGAATGAGAATACAGAAGGACATATGTTAGGAAGAAAGGAAGTGCAGAAACATGCACAAGAAAAGTAAAGCTAATAAAAAGAGAAAAGGAAAGATTGAATGAAAAAGTAAGAAGAAACATGAACGCACGATATTGCAAAATATCATATGTGCACTACTTCTGCTCCAGAGTTAACAAACTGTTTTCTATAGAGAAGTCCATTTTGTAGCAGCAGGCGTAGAGAAGAGTGTCTTCCACACAGAGTCGGTCGAATACTTAGGCTATACATGATCAGCCATTGGCATGAAAGCCAAGCTCAACTAATGACAGCCATAGTGGAAGCGCCAGAGACCTCGCGGCAGAGGCGTTGCAAGGGGGCGGGCTTATGGGGCTATAGAATCTCAGTGTCTCCAACCAAAAGGGTCGCTAGCCTCGAGTCCCGACAATCCCGACATTAGTGTAGCCCCGGATTTTCTAGACCTAGCAACACCACTGCCTCGGGGCTTTCAAAATATCATGCAAAGTGCATACCGGCATTCTCCCGGAAGTGAGTGACCCTCAGCTCCCAGCTCAAAAGAGGTGAGGAATTCAACTGACAGAACCTAGCAAAGAAAGCCTTCAAAGAGGTGAAGGCAGGTATATTTAGCCTTTAATCCCAGCTGGAAACCTAAATCAATGTGGATGCCAATGCCGAGGGTTTGGGAGCCACTCTTTCCCAAGGGAAGCAGAGCTTTGAGCATTTTGTGTCATTCACATACATCAAAGACGCTGTCTCAGGTTAAACGTAACTACTCCGCAATTAAAAAGGAGATGCTGGCAGGCACACGGGCCAACTAATATTTCCAAAACTACATATGGGAAACTAAGTTCCAGCTCCTCATACTTTGCTCCGCATGCTCTCCAACTTTGCTACTCCTCTTATTGTCATTGATGACTTCAACATCCATGTCCCCTTGGTCGATCCTTCTTCTTGTACTCTGGTCTTCTCAACTCTTGAGTATAACTTAAACGTGCTTTCTACGCCGCCCACGCATGTCAAGGGTGTGCTTCTCGACCGGGTCCTTATTTCAGCAGACTGCTCCCTGTGTAATTCTATTGAGTCTCACATTCTTCTCTCTGCTAATAATTTTCTTCGATCCTCATCAGTTTCTTTGCCTCTTTCTCCTTCTATTTCGTTGCCAGTTCCTGCCGCCTCCTTTTGTCGTGACCGGCTGAATCGTGATCATTCAGCCCTTATTAACCCCATTTGCTCTCATATTTCCTACTCTCTTGATTTTTGTTTTTCTGAGATCGATGGAGCTGTCAATGATCTGCATCATGCCATAACTTCATCTCTTGGTACTCTTTTGTTATGATGCAGATAAAATCAACACCAGGTGTGGTACCGCCCCAGGCATTCGCAGAAGTGAACATACACATAAGTTGACAAATATGACAAGTGACCTGTAAATAATTAGTTTGAACATTAGGGGAAATGCACTTGCCATAAAGAATGGAATAGGTTGTGTCACACAATGTAGGGTCTTAGTACAGAGCACATACAAGCTTAAAGAGGATGATGCAGACCCAGATGGGGTTACACAAAGTATACACATTAACATAGGTAGAAGTAGATGGCAGTATACATGGACTTGGACTATGCATATGGCGCCATGAAACCCACGAGGAACATACAATAGACCCGAAGAACATTAACATGGCAGAGAGTGAACCAACGTACCACCATTTTAGATAGAACTATGAAAGGGCTTGAATTCTGATACCGAAACTGTTTTACACACACACAGTCCGAAGCTTCCCAATATTCATATAAACGCTCAGGCAACAAGGTTATGAAACAGGGGGACCCCAACAGGGCATCAAAACCACTAGATAACATTTCCCAGAAGTGCACAGCAGGCAACCTTAAAAGTTAATTAGTTTCTATTGGTAGCATTAAGAAGATACAGATAGCATTTGATCTCCGGGTGCAAGAGGGTACAGTGCCAAACAGCCTCCTAATAAATAAACACATAGAATATCAAATATGGGTTAGAATAGCAGACAACTAAATAAATAGATGAAAATAAGGTCTGAAGTAGCAGTCCTCTACCACGTGATCAGAACAATGCCAATTTATACCTGGCTCTTATAGAGGATGCACCTGCTATTTTCGTGCTGCAGACAGACACAGGGGAAATATCAAGGCTACAAGCAAATTGACAGATGAAGGTCTCAGGCCTGAGAATGGAAGGAAGTTGACTTCTTCAAACTGTATCACAGCAGCCTGCCCATCTCTCCTTCCCCACCACGCATCCTGGTATTGCATTAAGGTGTCCAAGGTCACATTAGAATACTGCTGGCCAATTTGGACTGTGTCTATCAGGTTGACCACCGGAGGATGGTGCCGACAAACAAGGTTACAAAACAGAGCGTACCCACTTTTTTGTAGGCTGTCCATAGTAGGAAGAACCATCAGTTAAAGAATAGCCAATAGCATTAGCCGTTATGTATAAAATATATAGGTACTACATTATCTTAACCAATGTTAGGAGATGTTTTCTTATCACTTACTATGATGTCATGTGTGACATATTTTGCACTTAAAAGCTTTTATTTTACATTGTAACATTGAGAATGCTTTTTTTGTGTTTTCACGGACGATTCCTGTTTGAATAAACCTAGGAGTTCTTGTGCACTTGAGTTTGTTTCTTTATAGATTATCAATTATTTATTTGGCCCACCTTAACACTTGGAGGCACTTCTGAGATACCCAGTGTCTTGCAGAGGATTGAGAACCACTTGACGTGCCTACTCTCGAAAGCGGAGTACGCCTGCGGGGAGCGGTTTGAGTGTGCACTTAAGAACAGGTTAGCAGGAGCCTGTTTTCCCATAAAAATCCTGCACGGTCTCTCAAGCAGCATGCAGGCGCAGCAGGCAGTGCATGCAGATAGAGGGGACTCTGCGCCGGCAGACTTCGAGGATCCTGAGATTGTGAGTATACCTGTGCACAAGGATACCTGTGGGGAGAGAAGAGTTGGTGGTGTTTTGATTTTAAAATTAATGTTGGAATAGGAGAGAGAAGATGCTTCCGACAGAAGTTGGGAAAGATAGCGTGGTAGGGTGTAAAGTTCAGCCTGCTTTGGGGGCAGTGACAAAGAAATTAAGAGAAGTTAGCCCGTATACAGGGATGACAGCTATGTTAATAGAGTTTTTGTTGTATGCTGACGTTGTTGTATATCGATAGAGACATAGGTTTTTTTTGTGTGATGATAGTGTAGCAGTTAGGTTTGTTTGGTGGTAAGTATGGAATAGACTGAGATTGTGTATTGTGGGTGTGATGTAGGAGGATTTTATTGTGATGTGACGCAGTTCAGAAGGGACACTTTGTTGTGTTAACCTTGTAAGGAATTAAAAGGGGTGGGGTGAGAAATAAAGGGAAGGCGAGAGCACATTGAAGGGCCTATTGACAATTTTTATGGTAAGCTGAACTACTTTGAATTGTCATAATGCTAGCACCCCCTCACTCATTTGTGTAAGTCGCTCCCCCAATATAAGGAGAACATTGTAAAGAACTGGATAGTCTGCTGTCTGGATGCTTGTGTAGCATCGGAAGAGGCTGCTCTGATTTTCTTTCTGTCTCTGAAAGGCAGTGCGGCAGTGCTGCTTGACACCTGACGGCAGAGGTTCCTTTCCTCTAGACAATTCAGACCGCGAAGTACACAGCGAAGGGCGGCCACGGAGACTAGGACCGAGGGCTGCAGGGTGAAAAAAACATAAGCCCCCCCAGTCCACCTCCTAGACCTCCCAGATCCTAGGCAGACCCCAGTGTAGTTGGAGATTTGGCCCAGAGAGGTGCTGTGGAGTGGGAGGCACGGGAAATCCTGGGAACCCTGTGAGAAAAAAGAATAACACCTGACAAAGTGCGGTAACCGTGGCTCTTGGCATGCTGGAGGTGGGGGTGTTGTTTGGTTGTTGTGTTTCCCAGTGCCAACATTGTGTTAAGACAGGTGGGCTGTTAGTGGCCTTCCTTGCTGACCTTCAATGAGTACACTCTGCACCCTGAGGCAAACAAGGAGGCACCTGCCCCCCGGAAATAAATCTTGGCCAAAGGAGCAGGAGAGGTTTTCCCAGGACAGCCGAGTATGCCCCATAGGCGTGGCTGTGCATGTGGCAGCACCTGGGGTAGGAATTCCTCCTCTACCCTAATTCTACTGTGCTACTGATTTTACTTGGTGAAATAAAGTGAATCAAAGTAATGAGCGGTAGCACCAGTGGATGAGTCTGCACAATTCCAGTAACCTACAACTCAATAGTAGCCCCCCAGCCTGCAGTCATCTGCCAAGTGCCTTTTGGCTTCTGGCTTTATTTTGACAATGAAAAAGCGACACAGGCAGGGCCTATGAAGTGAGGGTACCCAGGTTGGGAAGCCTCTCAGGTCTCCCGTCAAACCCAGATGCAAGATAACACCAGCTCTATGATCGAAGGGGCATAAAGGAGGATCACAGGTCATTTTGAAGATTCCTCTATGAATTCACTGGCCTTGCCCTCTTTATTTTCTCTTTCAAACCTGCTGAGTGCTTTTACCCCCGTGGGTATGCCAGGTGTGATAGATGGTGCGTCTGATGGGACTACAGCTGCTGCCATTGACTCTGCAAATAACTTATATCACCTAGATCACAGCTTGCCATCAATTGACAACAATGGATCTCTTCTTCGTATATTTGAGAACCTAAGACAAAGGCGGAACTCTATGACCTCTGCTACGGCCCCTGCTATGGTAATCCCCACACTGTGACCTCAACAGTAAACTTAATAACCCCGGGTTCCGGCCTTTACCTGGCAACGGGGGGAATGGAGACAAACAGGGGGAACATGTTCATTCCAGCGTGACCCCGATGGAGATACCACCCTCCCTTCTCCCAAGAGTGCAGCCCCTTGCTCCCACAAGTAAAATCAACCCTAAAACTGTCCTTTAAACGATTTCCTGCATATGGATGCTGCTACAGAGGAAGATGCGATCGAAGCCCTAAGAGTGGAACAGTTGATGTGTGCTGGTACACTCTATGGACATCCACTGCGACAGGTTCACTGTCTGGCATCCATCATTAGGACGACCTATTTGGATACCCCACTAGACGAGGTGGTATCCTTCGTGGTATTGCCTGGGGTGCCACTAAAACAGACGCACACGCATACACCCCCACACTGTGATGTGGGAATGATATATGTAAGGGTCAGCAAATTAATGTAACTACTTCTGATAGTTATGATTCTATTTTAGGTTTGAATTATAAACCCAGCACCGACCGTTTATTCCGTTGTAAAAGTTTCCCCTGAAGGTGCATTCTATAAATCATTGAAACAGAGTGAATTAATTTATGTTAAAATGAATAAGAACATTAGGGACTCCAACTCCCATGATGCTGTTAGTACTGAGACGAGGAAGAGGGGTTCAGAGTTGCAGAACTGCAGTGTG
The DNA here is from genome assembly GCF_040938575.1 of Ambystoma mexicanum. Lineage (NCBI taxonomy): Eukaryota > Metazoa > Chordata > Amphibia > Caudata > Ambystomatidae > Ambystoma > Ambystoma mexicanum. The sequence continues at coordinate 117,273,336 of NC_090923.1, forward strand.
CAGTTTAGTGGTTGTAATGACCCACACCTGAGCAGAACCTTTGAGCATTTAAAGACCCTTCAGGTGTGGGCCATTAAGGAGAAGCAGCAGGAGCAGCAAAAGCAGGAGGAAGAAGTTGGAAACAGAGCTGCTGCTCCATTGGAAGCGGGATGCCGTGTCGAGGAAGTCTCAGAGATCGGAAGCCCTGTAGAATGCAGAGAATGCGCAGCAGGAAGTGGTACAGAGATTAGCTGTCTTGAGAGAGAGAGAAGCTCTCTTGGTCCTGTGTGCGTCTCTGGTGTGCAGCGTTCACCAGAGTGCAAGTAGAGCAGAGAACACTCCAACTACAGGAGGCGCGAGCAATGGGAACATTACTGGAGCTGTCAGACGCCTGTGCAAACCCAACAAAAGAAGAAACATGAGCAGCGGGTCCAGTGCAGATGCATGGAAAGACCGGTGAGTTGGCTTTTGCTAGGTAACCTGGTGCGCTTCTAAACAGACCGCTGGCTCCAAACAAGCTTTTGATTACCAAGCGATTGAATTGAAGTAATTTGGGTGCAACTCTTATCTTAAGAGAAATCGAGTTAAAGAATAATGTAACCACCATTGTCAAAGCTAGAAGGGAATAATATTCAAACAAAGTGAATGTGATTTATAAAAAGGAAGATCACTTGTGAAAGAAGATTATAATGAGCATTGCCTAAGCTAAAGAAAAGTAATTAAAGAAAACCAAAGATGTCAAAATAGAAGCCCTCCTTGTAACAATCATCAAGGGGGAGACAAATGTAACCTGTATTGCCTGGGGAAAATGAATCAGTGTGAGAGTCATTGCCAATGTGTACTGTATCCTTGAAGAAGAAGTTATAAACCTTTTGTGGTAGTTGGAAATCAAAATACTTATTCATGAAACAGTTGTTGATTTAACTTTCCCTGTTGAGGATTGAAGTGTGGAAAGTTTGAAGCAAACCTCACCACAAAGTACTGATAGTGGTAGGAGTTTTATCCTGGCCAGCGAGTATACCAGGAAAGGTACAATTAGTGGTTAGTTCTGGCAGGTGAGTGGACCAGGAAGAAGATAATTTGAAGTACTGCAATGTGGTAGAAGGTTTTGGTGGAAAGAAAGTGGTACATCCACTGGTGTGCTTTGGTGAACTATTGTGAAACCATCCTGACAAAACGGTGTTGATTATGTAGAAGAAATGTGATATAATCAAAAGTGATTGGTCTCCAGAGAAGCGAATAATTATATCCATACTGACTTGATGTATGAAGACAAAAGGCCATAATTACGAGACTGCTGGTAACCCGCGGGTGCTACAGACGGGTTACCAGCAGTCTTGCCTTACCATTCCCAGCGCCCAATATCGTGGTGTTACCGGGATATTACGGCAGCCGGCAACGGCGATAAGTTCCCATTCCATGGAGTCACTGGCACCGTTGTTAACGATGCTGGTGATTCAGTGATTTTTCTGCCGGCAGGGGCCTGAACTGCCAGTAGTTCACTACCCATACCGGCAGGCGCAGAGGAAGCCGGTCTGGAAAAAATGCTGGAACTGGTAGTACCAGCCGTTTGACCAGCATATTTTCCAGACCGTGCTACTGGTAATGAGGCCCAAAGTGTTTTTGGTTTATCAAACAGCAGTTTGTGGATACTTTAACCATTGTTTTGAAGAATGAGACCTTCTGTTTGAAATTAAGTCAATTATATTGCCAAGTCAAGGACCTATGAAATGTACAGAACTTTGTGCCATGCTTCGAGTGGAACTTGGCTATTGAAAATAACTTTCTTGATTTTGAATTCTGGTTTGAATTGATCCAGGGGAAGGATATTCAACCCTAGTTACAAGGATGTATGTTTATAATTTCTCTGTTTGAATATAAATGTTAGCCTATGAAGTTTGAACAGCCGGATAATGCCTGTATTATTTTGTTGTATGTCTGAATGTGAGGGACATAGATCTTTGGACATTTGGTCATTTTCCTTTAGCCTTAGTTCACCAGGTAGGGAAACCCTTGTTAGCTTAGGGCAAGTTAGCTTTTGTTTTACACTTGTTGTTTAACAAAATGGCTACTTGTGACAAAACTCTATCTACTTGTCCGTCTCGCATTTCTGACCCCTCACACTATGTCCTCTTGAATGGGGTGTAAAATACTCTTAATTTCTTTTAAGGATTGTTTTATTTCATTAGAAGCCAAGTCTTCTGCTTCCTGCCAAACAATTGTTTTCCTCACCTGTATCACTTCTTCATCTGTTGAAAGAAAATAGAAAATATTATATATTTAAAGACACCATTGAATTTAAAGTATGTTTCCTAGTAGAACCTATATTACAAAGAAATGAATGTAGATGCGCCACTCACATATATCACTTCATGTACTATGTTAGTTATAACACAAAGGCACACCTAAAACCACAATTATTTCTATTACTGAAATGTATTTCTACGGTTATGGAACACCTGTTGCTAATTTAGAAATCCAGGTGAAAAAATACCTTATCATAAATTTAGGACCAATCATTACCCTGCATAGAGGTATTCAGGGCCATTATCATGGTGTCATGTTCCTACCTCTTCATGGAAAATATACTAAATACATAACGGCGCCCTAAACCTAAGCTACTGTAAAGTACTGTAAAGTACATAATTAAATATAAGTAGCTCAATCAAATGTTTGTCTTTCAATACCAGGTACTTTAATATACAACGGAATGGCAAAAACGACAACGCGCACTAGTACTGACGATCATAGAAAAGATGAGACCATATTACTGCTCCAAATGGAACACATGTCTTACCTCTTACACACAAATTAGTGCATTGCCCAGAAGAAACATACTATGTTCATGTTGGCATGTTTCTAACTGGCTGTGGTACTTATGTTAAGAATTGTCTATGGACTAAAAATAAACTGTACTGAAAAACATCAATAAATATAAATGTCTCTCACTCTCACATGTTGTCTTTTTCTGAATGCTAAGGCATGTCTAAAAGGAAAATGCTCTCTATTACTCACATTTATAATTGGTTAATACATTTTATATGAATATTAATAATAAACTCACATAATCCAGAACATCTTGATTCTTAGTCTGGTGGCTGCACCTCAGCATTTTCCTTTTGTATTTTTTCCTCTGTGGGGAAATTCTCCTCTAGCCATTCCTGATACTGTTCCATATTGTTATTCTCCACAAAATACTCTAAACTGTCTCTCTTTCCTGTTTTCTTATGATGAAAAACTAAAACCTGTTACCATCACAAAGAACGTGGGATTATTTGTATTTCATTTTTGATTGGTTCTGTACTGTTTGTACAGTGACAAGCGGCCAATAGGATGTCAAGTACCTCAGGTGCTCTTCAGCTATTCAACTAATAGGACATTGTCATTGTGTAAGTGACAATTCTATGGATTAAACCATGGCCGACCTTTCAGTTATAGAAATAGGAAAAAAAACACAGACTGTATAAATGGATCAATAACCTTTATATGATCCATTTAATACAGTGTGTGCCAAAAACGTTCAGTTTTAATCATTTTTGTAGTATAGTCACAGGTATAATTGATGCCCTACAGAGTAGACACGGATAAAGAAAAAACGTTTTTAAAATGGGGCCTTTTTCCTATGTACACACATCCAGGACTCTATATGTCCACTCTCCCCACCCTACACTTCAAAAAGTGCTCACTCCCTCCCCTTGATGCTGCCTTGACAGCCCTTTGAATACACAGAATATTATTTCTGAGGCACATACAATCCACTCATGATCTTCTATTATGCCTGCGTCTATGTAACGTGCCAACGGGACGCCGTGCATTTTGGCGGGATGCTCCAGCTACGGCTATACCTGTCATTGCAGCCTTGGGTATACACATGTCTATAGCCGCGACTAGAGTTAAATGTATGTAGAATAAACATATTATTTTGTGTTTGTTGTAGGTCAATATTTCACATATCATCATGTTTCCATGTCCCCACCTCTAGCCTGATGTCATTTGAAGTTTCAAACCTCTGTATAGATGCGTTTTCCATTATGTAAACATTTCTGTATACCTATGGCGACAGTAGGTCCATTTGTAGCTGTGATTATTGTTAAAACGAATGGGGGGTTGTGCATTATAGCCGTGGCTATACAGGTAAGTCATAAGTGTAAAGCGTTACTCCAATCCCAATAGTAGTTTGAAGTGATTATTTTTTTGGTTGTTCCCAGCTACATGTGAAAGATGTTATGGTATTGGATTTTGGCATTTATTTTACATTCTTGTATTGCTCTCCCCAAAGTGCACGGAAAAAACATAAATCACCAATGCAATTACAGAGCAAATACTTTGAACTCAGACAGACACAATAACTCACAGCCACACACTCTTAGAAAATAATCAGCTCTTATACGGCTATTTATTCAAAGCTTAGAAGTACATAGAAATAACTCACAAAAATAATATGGACATAAATCACAGATGAAGCAAAGAATTCAAAAGGAAATACATCACTGTGAGTGTAACAGGATTCCTCATCTCGCCCAGAAGTGGCTGGAAGACCCTGGGAACAGCCAGGCCGAGAGCACCACAGCTCACAGGAGTGCCGGACGTAAGCGTCCTTCTCCGGCTGAAGTCTCACCTGACCACCTCCGGGTTTCCGCATATATACACACTCCACAAAGGGGAGTCAATTCTCGAACCTTCTGGAAATTGCACTTGCGCAGTTGATGAGCAGCCGTCGGTTGCCAGCTGGGTCAATCGAGAGCTACCCCCAAGAAGCGGAGTGCCTCCCTTCTCTAAAAACACGCTCCACAGAGAACAGTAGCAAACCATAACAAAGTTAGCTTTCCCAGCAGAAATGTCCTTGACCGCATACCAGGTTTGGAAAGCATGTTTTTCTCAGCACCCTGAATCTAACACTCAGCAAAATGTGTGCAGCTTTTCACTGCGGCATGAAGTAAATATCCATCATGGCTCCGAGCACTCCCAGAATACACTGCGCACCAGCGCCATTTTAGTTCAAGCATAACAATTCAACTGGGAAAGAACTGTGGAATTTACTGTTGTAGGGGTTGAAGCGTTCATACAGACTGTTATTGGAGGACGTTTGAGGTATATACTGTTTTTGGTGGAAGGTGAAGAAATGGAGCAAAGTTATGAACCAGTAGCTGACAATTCATTTACTGATTTGGATCCTGTCCGAAGTGCCAGTCTCTGTGTATTCCCTGTATTCGTCGGCTAAGGCTGGCGTGGCTTGACAGCTTCGGTGAGAGCAACGTAGTGTTGCTAGGTCCCTTCCTCTATGGATCTTTGCGCTTGAAGCAAGTAACGTGGAGCTTGTGGTACGGAATTCAGAGCTGCCCGAAGATACTATAACCAACTTTCTGGGCCACTTGTTCGTTGCTGTTCTCCCGCCTGTTGTGCATTGGAACCCAGAGTTGTTGGTGTGGGTGCCTGCCTTAGCTAACTGGAGATACCGGAACAGTGGATCAAGGGCCTTACGGGTGCTGGCTGGGCCGTGAGTAATTGCCTACTTCGGTCAGAGTATACAGTTTTATACTGCTGTCCCGGACAAGGGTCACGCAAGTTTGCTTATCATTGGTACCTTGGTACATCATATGATACAGATTTGGTTTGGATGATACTTGATTCTGGGCTACTAGCCTCTTTCCAAAACTGTGTGATTGCGGGGGCCCTCGTGTACGATAATTTGGTGCTTTTTTGTTTCTAATAAACCCTGAAGGGTGGAAGTGGGTCCAGTAGTTTTGGTGTGGCATGTGCTACTGTTACCCCTTTAGTTCACCTGGGTTATTGTATATGTACCAGGCAGGATGCCTGGGTAGACAGTTCAAAAAGCAAAATTCTAACATCTTCATAAACAACAATACCAAAATGGGAAGGTACATAATGAACGTGCAAGTTCGGTGTGTGACAATCAACACGATCTTACCAGGAATCATATGTAAGTAAATAGCACTGACCTGGATTGGATGCAGCAGTGTGAGGAATGGAAAATCCTCCTGGTTTCGAGTCCTCTCCCAGCAATACACAGCTTAGAGAGGACAAAGTTTCCAGAGAAACCCTCTGGGGAAGAAAACCCTCTGAATATTCTCTGTGCGTGTTCGGATTGCATCTGATGACTAGAGGGCTGTTGACAGGAGGGCTGAACGAGTTGGAAGATTGTCTTCTGAGTTTGCTGCAGACTCACAGAGAGGAGAGCTTCAATATAGCAGGAAGTCAATGACTGAAGTATGAAACTGGAATTACAGTATGTATGAACCTCAGAGATTAAGTTACCTTTGGTGTCTCTATTGGGGGGAGAGCGAGTGGTTGTTCGGGAAGCAGAGTGTTCCAGTGGGGTTGGGCAGACCGATATGTGGATGTGCAGGTAGCGATTCTAATCGGGCTGGAAAGAGAAAGATTGTAAGAGAAAATAGACTCAAGGTAGGAGGCGGAGGGTGAGGGGTGTGGCTAACCAGCCATGGGATAAATTGTGTCTCACAGTAGCTCCTGCTGATCCTGCAAGATCCTCATATGCACGCAACTTAAGTAAGACGCAGACGACTTAGGAGTGAATCCACTGCTGTGTGAAGGTGCCGGGCATGCAATTAATGCAGACCGAAACAAAACTGAGAAGCAGATCCGATGTTACAACGAAAAGAGATGCAGAGAAGTTCCACAGAGCTGATAGCAAGATGGCGGCTGCTTCCACACAAAGAGAAATGCCGGCGAGCCATACATGAGAAGTACTGAGACTGCGAGGAGACACCCACGGGTAATAACAGCAGTTAGTGAAAAGGACTGCACTAAGACAAGGAGAGACGAGCACATACCATGCACCGATCCGGGCGAGCTGCTGGGAGGAGTTGTAAATCCAGACGAGTGCGCCCCTACAACTGAGGCACATACATTAGAAGCAGAATCCTGCCCCGACCTAGAGTCGGAAGCCAGCGGATGACCACAATCCCAAACCCCAGCAGGCGATCCGGACACGCTCATATGTGAAGCAAGCCTGTAGAGCGTGCAACGGCGAGCAGCCAGACCGTGTGATGGCAGACAAAGGAAAGGGGCAGCGGGGGTGACTGAGGACCATGCCAATTTTTGCTGATTGTTGGATGGGCGCGCTGCTGAAATATATAAAACTACACGGAGACCGGGAACTGCACAATGAGAGGCAAAAGCAGTGCTTTAGAGACTCAGCCCCGTGAGGAGGAAGAAATGGCCGGGTGCCTGCAAGCACTGAACGGATACATATCGGCGGACGGGCTGGATCTGCTAAGATAAGCGGAAACAGTTGCAAGTTCAACGAAGCACAGCCCGCACAAGTAATAGTGAAGCCCATTGTACTCTGCTGCCACAAATGCTACATTAAGCACAAGGCCTGCAATATAATATCAAAGCAGGAGAACAGATTTGGAGTCTTAGCCCAGTAGGCTGTGCAACTGACGAGGCGCTCGAATGAGTGGAACCGATTTGTAAGGGTATGCGGCAGAAACACAACACCGGGCAGCACAGAGACAGTATAACAGAAGACACGCGATAGAAGGCTCTCGGCAGTAAGTCTGTAGACGGACACTCAGACTCGGCAACATAGCGGGCGCAACACAGAAGAAGCCACTGCAGTGATGGGAAATGAGACGTGCTGTGGTCACGGCCCCGGCAAAGCGCGTTGCTGGTGTGACCCCATAACTGGTCGCGCGACAAGGAGCGCAGGCCAACCAAGCGAACCAACGGCAGAGAGATCAGTGGCCATAAGCCACCGCGGACGGTGCTGGGAGAGCATTGACATTGCTAAAATAATAAGGCCAGCACTGGAGATGGAAACTTAGCTGCACTTCTGCTTCAGTAAAGAAAAGGCGGCGGCAGCACAACAAGCCTAACAAATGGAACAGGGCGCACCATGGTAGCGCCCTGCAATGACAATTATGGCACACCAAAAACAATAAAAAGAGGCACGTATACAAAATGAGTGGAGCCCACTGCTACAGGGCAACCGTGTGAGCAGCACACCCGAACCCAAGCAACACCCCTGCATGACTCGGGCACAAACGGCGCATGAACGCGATCTTCTAGCCACGCCAAAGAGATAGACACTGTGCACGTTTACGACAGTGCTACCAGCTTCAAGGCAGAGAAGGGGAGACCCAGAAATCCGAGCCCAGAACCTCGAAGTAAGTGCTGCAAGGTGCGCGTAGCGCATATGTGTGGGAATAAACAGAATGTGCCCAGGCGACCAGAAGGAATAGGGCTCACCGGCAGAAAGGACGTGAAGCACTGGTGCCCAGTCGCCATATGCATCTAGTTTTACATGCCGAAGGAAGTACCGGGACACACATGGAACACGTGAGAAGAACCCGATAAACTGGCTAAGAGTACTCCCGCAGGCGTGCAAAAGGGCTGTACAGACCCACCTAATAGTAGGGCGAGAAAACTTAAACTGATTGCTGCAAACTGAGGTAGAGGGGTAAGTCAAAATGGCCTGAAAATCTCTGAAACCAAAAGGGAAGCAAGCGACAATGGAAGACTTCGCTAAAACACCCAATGCAATGGAGGGAACCAGTAAGAAGGACAGAAATCAGCAAGCAGAAAGCACGCCGGAGCGAGACAACCAGCCGATCCTGGACACAATCGCAGACCTGAAGTCAGCTTGGGAAACCAAACTAGAAGCAGCTATGCCAGACCTCAAAACATCACTGGATCTTAAAATTGGAGCGGGACAGGAGGACGTAAACATTCTGAGACAAGATGTCAGGAAAATGTCAGAACGTATGGGAGAACTGGAAAAGGAGGCAAGCTCAAACACAGTGGACTGTAAAATGAACGCCTTGGAGACCCACACACTGCGACAGCAAGTGGCCAACTTGGAAGGTAGAGATGGGGAGGCCGAAGGACAGGCACGCAGGAACAATATACGCATTGTCGGGCTTCCAGAAGGCGAAGAAGGCCAAAATACCACAGACTACATAGAGACCATGCTACTACAGGAAATACAAGGAGGATTCCTCACCCAGGGGTTCGTAGTGGAGATGGCGCACAGATACCTCACAAGGAAGCCTCCACCAGGAGCCGCCCCCCCCATGCCAATCATTGCAAAAAATCCTGAATTATCGGGACAGGGAGAAGATCCTAGAATTCTTCCGAAAAGGAGGCACAATACACAGAGCGGGTACATCTATTACGGCATATTCAGACTATACGCTTCTGGTGCAGTGGAAACGACTAAACTATGGTCCATCAAGAGGAGATTGCGAGAGGCGGGCTATAGGTACATGCTGATGTACCCGGGAAAAGCTGAAGGTGCTCCACAAACTCAGGGCCCTTTTCTTTGAGACGCCAGAGGAAGCAACAGAATGGCTAGACGGCCAGAGCTGTCCAGATGCGACTGACCTGCAGAAGGTGGACAAAACAGAGAAGTGAAGCAGTGCCTCCGCAAGCCAAGGTGCTGTATGATTCGAAACAATGGGACTAGAATATAAGACAGAGCACATAGCAGTATTAAAGCACTTGATGCCTAACACTAGGAGACTTGTGCGCGCAGCATATTGAGCATAATGCAGGAACTTAGTGGACCCACTTCCACACCCCAATAGATTAGTTAGTTGGGTTACCGGTAGTAAGGTAACCACCCATCAGAGTTTCTAATATCGGCTAGCCGAGATAGGACTAAATGCGGGGGCGCCTGAGATCCAGGGCTGGAGCTGGGCAACATTTGAGGATAGGTAAGGAGGAGGGAGGAGGGAAGTTGAGGGAAGTGTTTTGGTTGAGGGGCGGGAAGGGAGTTTTTGGAATTGGGGCGATAGCAGTTTGAGAACAAGCCTACATAAACGCACATCCAAGATGGAAATGGACAAAGAGTAGAAGGAGGAGGGACAGGATATGGATGAGACATGGGAGACCTGAAAATAATGACCAGGAACGTCAGTGGGCTAAATAGTTATTTAAAAAGGTACTGAGTCATGATGTATCTAAAAAGACAGAAGATAGATGTTGCCTTGATGCAAGAAACGCACCTCACTAAAGAGAAACTAGAAGTCCTGAAAAGAAAATGTAAGGGCACCCTTATAGGGGCAACGTACTCAGCTTATGCCAGGGGGTGGTCACTTGGATTGCGCCACATGTCCCATTCCAGTTGTTACAATCCACGGCCGAGGCCGATGGGAGGATGGTAATATTGAGGGGACTAATCGAAAACAGAGAAGTATGCATTGTTAACACATATGCCCCGAACCAGGACACAGTGACCTACTTTAGGACCCTGTATAGCAAAATGAGCCTTTTCCTAGGCTGCAAAGTTATTTGGGGCGGGGATTTTAACTGCACATTGGACCCAACAGTTGACAGGTCAGACACTAAATACGATAGACCCACCCCTGTTGCCAGAACCCTAAGAATGCTACTGCAAGACGTCCAGTTAGAGGACACGTGGAGGCTGCAATACCCACATGATAGGCACTACTCACATTACTCAGCCCCACAAAACCTGCATACGCAGTTGGAATATGTATTTGGTACACATGAGATTACCCACGAAATTAGGTGCCCAGAATATAGAGCAAGAGTCCTCTCGGACCACTCACCATTGACCTTATCATGGCAATACATAACGCTCAGAGCCAGGATCCCCACTTGGAGACTCAGAGTAGAGGCCTTAAAGGACACGGTTTTTAGAGAGGACCTCAGAAGCGAAATAACGGAATATTTCCAGATTAATGTGGGAAGTGTAAAGTCAACTGGGACCCTGTGAGAGGCATTCAAGGTGGTGATTAGGGGCGCAGCAATGCCAAATCTAAGGGACTACAGGGAGGTATACTAATACAATTACGGAAAGCAGAGGAGAAACTAGAGCCATTATTAAACAATGGGAATCAGTCCCAGCAAGACGCTAGCAACATCTCCAAATTACAGCAGGAATGTATGGGACACTGGGAGAGATTGTGTAATTTAAATTACAAAAAACACACGGAGAGGCAACACGCTGAGGGGGATAAACCAGGAAGACTATTAGCATGGTTATATAAAAACGAGACTCCCAGACAAATGATCAGAGAGATACAAGGAGAGGGAGGATGTTAGGGAGAATTCTCTGTAAAGGCTAATTTCCCAAACCTAGTGAGTCCCCCAGCAGCTTTGCTGGATTTTTGGGGTTTATTTTTTTCTCCTGCTAAGAGTGAGACACTTTTCCTCCCACTCTTAGACATGATTTGAGGTGTTCCTTTGACTTTGTATGTGTTTTATGGGCTATGGGGTCCTTTACCCTACAGGGCTTCATGTGTTTTTGGTATGTGGGTTACACAGCACCCTCCGTGCCGTAACCCAGGGGTGTCGTAGCGACCCCCAAACATAGACTCCATACCCAGGGACTGACTACTGTCTCCCATGGCATGTAAAGTCACATTTGGCTTTACTAGTCTCAAATTGTGAACAGAACCAGTACAAACCATCCTATTGTGGATGTACTGATCGTGGCAATTCGATTGCCCCGGGGTCTGTTTTTCGAGGGGGCACTGTCCAGTCCCCCCCGACCGAGTTTTGGCTGGTGGCAGTGGATACTACTTTTTATATTCGACCGCGAATATAATCCTATGGGATTTTCCCATGTTCGAGGCTACCACTTTTTAATATAGCCTCGAACATACCGCCGGTTTATTAAATTAATAATAATTCACCGGTTGGTAATTTTTGCCGAAACTTGGTTCCAAAATGGCGTTTGTGTTCGCTTCTGTGACTTCAACCCAAGTCGAGCCCTTTGTTCCACTTTTTGGCGGGCTTCTACACAGGAGGGGGTTTAGGCACCCTGGACTGAGTTGCCTCGGCAACTCAAGTCGCACTCTTGTGTGATTGGCCCAAGTGGTGAGCCGCCTGGCTCACCACTTAGCATGTTTGATTGACAGCTAGGCTGAATGAATGGGGGTTTTCTGCATAAAGCAGGGCTTTGGGGATTGGAACTTCAGAAGTCGCCCAGGACCTAAAGAATCCGAGGAGGGAGAAGCTGAGCCGACCTGCAACAACAACACCACCGGTGGAGCCCTGTGGAACCGTCTCACCACTTTTTCTGACCACAGAGGAGATCTCCAGCCCGGAGAGTCTTCTTCCTTTGACTGGTGGGGATAACCAGTTTGCCCGTCTTTTCGCCTTCCTGGACCTTCTCGTGGCCGCCTTGCCCATGCCAAGCACCCCGGCAACCGGAATACCACGGCTTACCACTACCCCGAAGAAAAGGGTGGTACCTTGTAACCGGGAAACTCCACGGCTGGTTTCTTCCCTGGCAGCGCAATGACCTTCAGCTTTCCTCCACGTCGAGACCTCCTCTTCCTCTGGACGAAACACCGACTTGCACCCGCTGCCTTGAGACAGATCGTTCGGGGTGACAGTAAATCCTCAACTTTCTAACCTGGGCTAGCCTGGGACCTGTTAACTAACTTTTCCTGACTTGATCTCAAACTTTTGTGAACTTTCTACAAAGACTCTTTGGGCATAACCCCACTGTGTGATCCTGGACCCATTTCGCTTGCTCTCTCTAAGAGTGGGCCTAGCATTTGAACTTCCGTGCTCTCCAGTAGACTTTGCCTAACCTGCCTCACTGTGGTTCTTTGAAAAGTATTGAAATTTGTGTTCTTTCATAACTCTGCCTTTTTCCCTCCCTTTTTAATAACTTATTAGAGTGCCATCTTATGTTAAGCGCTCACCTCTGTGTGAAAATAAGTGGTGTTTCTCAGTAAGACTTGTCTAATAAGTAATTAGGGTTGTACATAAATAATAGTGACTGTGTGTTGAAATTACTTAGCTCTTTGTGCTAGTGTAATTTACAAGTGTGCCTTTTAATAATTAGTTATCTACTTTTACACCAAAGCTCTGGTCAGTGTTTGCTTGTGCTACTGTGTCTCTGTACCTATTGTGTATACTCTATATACTGCCTAACTCATCTTGAGAGAAGTCTGACTGCTCAGCCACAGCTACCAGGTAAATCTGGGTGGTACAGACTGCTACCAATTGGGTTTACTGCCAACCACCTGTAGTCGTAAATCTTTTGCAGTGGTCCCTAAGAGAACTGCACAGGTTTCTGCCTAACAGAGGACTAATACTGGACACCTAAGAAGATGTTAATGAGGGGTTTCTCGAATTAAATAGCAGCCACTTTGGAAGACATCGGCCTACCAAAAATAAGCGCCAAAAAACGAGAAAGCCTAGAAGCTCCGATTACACTAGAAGAATTAGAGGCGGTGGTGGAGCAACTACCAACTAGCAAGAATACAGGCACAGATGGTCTCCCCAGTGAATTTTATAAAACGTATAAAAATGAGGTTCCATGTCATTTCATCGCGGGATGTTTTTTCGCGGGGGTCCCCCCCCCAAACTCCCCATTTTAAAAAAAATTAAATGGGTTTTTTAAAAAAAAATCACGGCAAAAAACCCCACGAAAAAACATCCCACGACGAAAGGACGTCGTACCAAAAATGAAGTGCTCCCCCAGTTGCTATCTATGCTAAATGAAGCTCATGAGGTGGGCACACTGCCGGAATCCCTCAGGGAAGCGATTATTATCCCACTCCTCAAACCTAACAAGCCAGGCACGGACTGCGGATTTTATAGACTGCTGTCAATGCTAAACCAGGACAGCAAAATCCTCACAGCCCTGTTGGCGAACAGGATGAAGGGGGTTATTGGCAGATTGATACACCTCGATCTGATGGGATATGTCCCACATAGAAGCATATCCAATAACCTCAGAAGGCTACACCACATCATAGAACAGTCCGAAGGGGCCTCAGGCGAGTTAGCTATAGTGTCATTGGATGCAGTTAAGGCCATCGACTCTGTCAAGTGGCCCTGGCTGTTGGCAACTCTGAAAGGAAATGGGATGGGACCAAGATATATGAAATGGGTGGAACTACTATATAGCTCGCCATTAGCCAGAGTCAGAAATGAGCGGTCATTTCGGAAAGGTGACAACTTAGTAGGGGCACTAGGCAGGGATGCCCTTGGTCTCCGATGTTGTACATACTGGCATTAGAACCCCTGGCGATATGCCTGTGACAACAATATGAGGAAGTAGGGATCCATACAAAAGGGGGGCCGCACTTATTATCACTGTACGCTGACTGCATGCTGCTATACCTGAAATACCCAGAAGAAAACTTGCAATATATCCTTGAGGTACTGGAGCGATTTGCGTTACTCTCGGGAATTGCAGTAAACCCCAAATAATCCTGTATATTTCCCCTAGGACGGTACATAGGGGTCCCACACGACAAGCTACCAGTATTGCCAATCGCCTGGGCGACAAATACTTTTAGATACCTGAGAATCTACCACACAACAGAGGCAGAACACACCAATAACACCGAAAAACACCGAAAAATTGCTGAGGAATGTCGTTAATGAAGCATGAAGTTCTGGACTAAACTCCACCTAGCCATGATGGGGAGGGGGCGCTACTGAAGATGGTGGTACTGCCCAGCCTACTGCACTTCTTCGGGAACATACCGCATATCATACTGAAGCACTTCTTTGCCTAACTCCAGGGTGTATGTAAAGAATTTCTATGGGCTAACACAAGGAACAGGATAGCCCTATGGAAATTGCAAAATACATACGACAAAGGGGGCATCAATCTACCCAATTCTGAGATGTATTACCTGGCCAGCCAACTAAGATACGTAGCTGAATGGATAGCTGAAGACTCTGCAGCAGAGTCCAGGCTGCTGAGACACAAATGTGCCCTGTACTTCCTGAAAGAATTAATCTGGCTTTCTAAATGCGAGATGGGAAAAAGGTCAGGTATGCTCGCACTAGGATGGCAAGTATGGCGCGAAATATGTCAGTCTATAAACAATCCAAACCCATATTCCCTGCAAGTGCTGCTAGTAACCGGCTGGGACGCCCAATTAAGGAAATCGATCTGCATACACTGGGAGCAAATGGGGATTGTAACGACGGGCGATATTTGGCAAGAGGGAGCGATAAAGGGGTTCGATGTGTTAGTAGAGGAAACAGGCCTACATCTGGGACAGCATATAACTTATAACAGATTAGCACGGAAAATGAAGGAGACGTGGTCCGAAATAGCACTAGAAGAGCAGCCAGACATAGCCATCGAAACATTATATGATATCGCGGAAGGGGGACACAAGGTTTCTAGGATATATGAACTGCTGATGCTAAGAGTGGGAAGGGAAGTGACACAGCTGAGACAAGAATGGGAGGAGGAAGCCGGAGAAACGATGACAGATGGGCTATGGGAAAGGTATCTAGCAATACGAGGCTACAACAAATACAACTGTATATAACCCACAGAGCATATATGACCCCCCTGAGAATTTCACGTTTTAAAGGCGTGGAATCACAAATATGTCCTAAATGTGGGGAGGAGAACGCAGGGTTGATACACATGTTTTGGGCATGCCCCAAAATAAGAAGGTACTGGGGAGAAGTGGCCCAAAGGTTGAACGAGAGAGAGATTAACCTGAATATAGAATCGATATGGGCATGCATATTGGGAGGGTTCCCAGGCCATGCCATCTGAAACATGTCAGCAAGCTTAGAGACCTGACCTACATACTGGCCAAGCGCAGGATAGCAATGGGGTGGAAAGCACCTAATAGACCCAAGGCGGAAGTCTGGTGGGCCGATCTCCGCAAATGGACCGAAGCTGAAACAGTAGTGTGGGGTGAGGCAGCTAATAAAGGGGGAGAGGAAGAAGCGGAAACTCTAACTGCCTGGAGACACCTAGTGGCCACACTCTGGGGTCCTATCCATAGGGACTCGAGCAAAGAATCTCCCGAGGACACAGACGAGGAAACACCTCCAATGAACAAAGAGCAAGGGGATGCAGCGGGGTAGGCTTGTTGGAGGGAAGGATTAGGGAAACAGTAGACATAAGTATCAGTCTGCATTATGCAAGATAATAAAAAGTACTGTGGGGGTTGGGGGTTTATTGTTGATTGTTAAATGTAATGTTTGTTTGGAAACCAATAAAAATATTTTTTTTAAAAAAAGGTAGGAGGCGGGAATCTAAACTCTAACCTACCCGGCACCGTGGGGAGTAGTGCGGTAGACGAGGTTGCCGAATGTTGGCTGCAGAAATTGCTGTCTTCTAAAGGCGGTTCCGGGCGGAAGGAGCGTACTCCTAATGAATCGGAAAGTTCCACCAGAGAGCGGCACGAAAACTGGTAAGCAGCTGCTTGATGTACACAAAGAAGGTGAGATGCGAGAAAGGCCGGAAGGCGGAGTTAGGAATACCGGGTAAGTAAACACTGAGTTCCTACCAGGGAGGGTGACGCCAGAGGATCAGGAAGTTGAGAACGGGAGTGCTGCGGGGAAACAGATGATTCCTATGCAAGTGAAATAAGAAGTTAGATCGAGAAAGGACAGATATAAAGATTAGCATGGAAAACCAAGACACAATGTTACAAACTCACGGACCGCTTGCTATGGAGAGTAGCAACGGAACACATCTCCGTTCGGGGTTCCAGACAAACACTCTCTGATTCAGAGGGCGGAGCTAGCTTCAAGCATGTACAAGGAAAGCCTGGAGCACTGCAGACGCTGCAAGGCGCCATCTTGGGGGTATTCCTATATGCAGAACTGATCCGCATCCATCGCTGACAAAGAGACCATTAGAGTTTATTTCTCATGACACAGTGAGAGATCAAGGCCCGGTGGGCTGTCCACACTCAGGGGAGACTATGGTAGATGACCATACTAAGAAGGCTGAGCCTGCAGGTCAGAAAGAATGTATAACTGCCTATTTTCAAACTGAGGTAACGAAGGCCATCGTACATGCCCCTCCTCATCTATCTGTACTTGAGGTGAATGAGCTCATGGATAAAACCCAATTATCTAATCTGGGGCTTAAGGATGTCTCTTTACTGGAGCTATGCTGTGCAGTGCAGAGTAGCATGCATGCTGCATGTGCAGGTCTGAACAATGGGGGGCCTTCAATAGTCAGGATGGTGGCAGGAGACCTACAGCTACAAGCCTTTCCACCACCCCAGTCCTATTTCCAGACTCTGTAAAGAGGGTAATGTGGAAGGCGCTACTGCCCAACAGTCATCAGGTGTTGGTGATGGGTAGAACTCAGGGACCCCGGAGTCTCCTATTAGTCCAGGACTGGGGATCACTTAAAAACATTTTAAGCAAATAGAAACAGGAACTTCTTTAGTTCTTAGAATAAGGCATATGAATATTCATTAAAAATGTTCCACTCTCGAGTCTTGTGAAATTAGAATCCAGGCATGTGGTGAAGCATTTTCTGCAAAAAAGTAGAAAGAATCATCAGAAAAGCTTTCCATTTGAAAAGAGAATTGTTCATCTTAGTGTTCAATAAACTAAACGAATTAATTAAAGTCACAACACCATTCTACCAAAGAGTCCAAATAGTACGTGTAGTTACATAAGACATTTGTGATGTGTTCGGCAGAGAGTGGAAACACACTTCTCATACAGAAGAGGGTTACTTTCAACAAAATAATGCAAATCTGGCTATTGATTAGAGTGGATGTGGCTATAGATTAAAAATACTGTGATTTCTGGTAATGTAGAAATCTGAAAGACAATAAGTAGTGTAGTAGAAACATTAGGACAGTGTGCAATAAAAGTAAGAAAACAAACTCGGTATGGCCATTTAATTCTTTGTGTAATATTTCTTGTAAAGTCCTAGAAAGAGATTCTAGTAAATGTTGCACAAAAATGATAATGTACAAAGACAAATCAAAATGTTGCAAAGAATAGATGACTGTGAAGTTTGTGAAAAAATAGGACTTCTGGGTCATTCTCTAGCTTGTCGTGACAAACGTAGATGCAAGAGTCAGTTTCATCGTGTACGGATGCTGGATGCACATCATAGCAAAATGTGATATCTTTTAGTTCAACTATATCAGTGAAAAACATTATGTATGTCACTTGCAGTGTTCAATAAAACACTGACTACTAGAACTGTAGAAGGTTTACTGGTGAAAATGACCCATTTACAAGATTATGTATATGTAGATGAAACACTTGTAGGTAGTGGAAATGATTATCCTATGCTTTCAAAGGATCTAATTTTTGAACAGTACAAAAAAGGTATTGCAATGTTTGAGTTGTCTTCAAGTGAAAGACCTGACATTGTTTGTGTGTCCTGTCAATGCACTTTCTATAAACCGCAAGTACAAGTAGTGTACATTGAGGAGAAAGTGAAAGACTGTATAGAAGATGTTTGAAATTAGCTTTACCTGTATCGGTTTGTAGAACAGCAATTTGATACAAGTGAGTAAATATATCTTTGTAGACACTGACCAGGATTTATCAAAAAAATTGCATTCCTCTAGAAGTCTCTTGAATTAATTGGTAGTGCCTGAAATTCTTGTTGTGCTTCAAAAATGTAACTTGTTTTAAGTGATTGCATTGCAAACTGTTCATTCTTTCCAGATTTAGACTTACAGAGATTAGATTACAAAAATGTCAAAATTGCCTAAAAAGTAATTAGTGGAAGGTGTGAGAGGCAAAGTTGTGTATTTGGCTCTAAATTTGCGAGAAAATCTAAACTGACTAGGAGTGAAACCTTAGTTCGTTTGCACCAGTAGACGAAGACATGGACAAATGGTGGTACTGGATTCTATCTGGAACAAACGTTTCGCTCTCATGTGCAGTATGTGAGTTTTTGGAAAACATTTTGAAAGAGGATTTGTCCTAAATTGGAATTCCTTCGTTTATACTCATTTATATTAATGAAAAGAATGTTTCTGTTTGTGCGAGTGTTTTCTTGTATATTTATGTGAAAGTTGGTTTTGTTTTTTATTGTAATTGAAGTTTATTCATAAACTAATTGTTACAATTCAAATAAAAATAAAAAATTAGTGGAAGGTGTGAGAGGCAAAGTTGTGTATTTGCCTCTAAATTTGCGAGAAAATCTAAACTGACTAGGAGTGAAACGTGAGATTGATGATTCTTTGTTTTATTTAATGGTGTTACCACAAAGGACGCGCACGTTTCTCTACAGTTTATAGATATCAGAAAGGTGAAAGAAGCTTTACAGTTTCTAATACAGCACACTGATTTGTACAAAGACAGTCTGACTGTTCAAGATTTGTCTATACTGGATGTTGAAACAACAAGCAAAATCAGTGAGGGTCAGTTCCAATGTCTAACTGTTGCAGAAGGGAATAGTTTGTATGAACATTACACTATTCATCCTCTATACTCACGTGAAATAATGGGTGACAGTTTAGAATTATACCAGATGAAACCAACCACAAGGTGCACGAATCAGTATTTGGGAAAAAAACCTCAGAAGCTCGTTGTCTCCCTATGCTTTTTCTCACTGGAAAAGGAGGCAGATGGATGATCGTAAGGTTCCAATTATTTCTTCAGAATATCGTTGCACACAAATGTATTCTTAGGATTCCAGATTCCGCACCAATATTTAATACATTTTTCACTTACTCTATGAAAGTGATTGTTCAACTGTATCAAATGTAGACCGGATGTCTCCCTCACTTATGATCTTAACAGGACATGCATTCTGAAAATTTTAGCAATATCAGCAGTTTAGAGGATCTTTCTTCCTCAGACATAGACCAAGTAGAATTTATGTGTAACACCAACCTCACAACAGCTAGACTCTGGATAAAATCAGGGGTAATACTTAATACCATATGGCAAGATAGACACCCACTTTTTGATGTTGGGTTCACCCTCTTCTATGAGCCCATTGAATGGAAAGCTCCAGAGGTCAAAACTACTCGTAATTGCAAGCCTTCTACAGATAGTGTTGAAGACTTTAGGAATTTCAAAATAACTTGCATGCAAAAACCCTTTTATGAAAGATCTCCAACACAGCTCTTGTCTGCCTCTCATCAAGATCAAAAATGACTCCAAAGTCAGCGTTAGCAACTAGAGTTGAAATGCTCACAATGTTTCAAATTAATCAGCTGGAACACTAGAGATCACAGCCACTTGCTCAACTCAACTATTCACTCATTACAAGATTACAACATAATTGCATTTCAAGAAACATGGCTGATCAAAACTCCTGTATGGAACAACTACTCCATTCTTGTAATACCTGCTATCAAACAAGACAAGGGTAGACCAATGGCTGGGTTTCTTATAGCTGCTAAACTTTCAACTGGCTGCAAACTAGAGGCTTGGGCCGAAACAAACAAATATTTGCAACTGGCAACAATCCTAATCAGCTCTAAAGTAGTTGCCTTGCTAAATATATTGGAATCATCTTTCTATAGCAGCTGACAGCTTTTTCAATGATGTTGATTCTCTGCTTGTTTTAATTGCTCTAGATTCTAATGTTCAATAGACAATTTTTGATGTTAAACGGATCGATTGAACACGATACACCCCCCAAACAGACGTTGCATAGGCAGAACCAACATGCCACAATAGATTACATCTATATAGACCGGTCAATGTTTGCAAGTGTAGACAACTTCATTATTCAAAAGCAAGATGTCAGTGATCATGATCAACTAACCTTGTCATGGCATTGGCTAATTTCCTCTCTTCCTTGTAGAGCTTCTGAGTCTAACACCAACCTGGTAGTTTCAGGTGGGCATAATCGTCTTCGCTGGTCCCCTGACCAACTAAACAAACTTTATGACAGCCTTTGTTCCAAATCATTTAGATCTTCATTTCTACAGCATAAAGATGGAGTTTATGTTGTTGCATTACAACTCTTTCAGCAACACTTGCCAAGAAGTGGCAGACCAACTTTCGGTCATAAGCACTCATTTGATCCACTTGTTTAGCAGGAAAAAGGGTATTACCCGAATTGTTCATTTACAATTGTTCGAATGATACAATTGTTCGAATAACAGGGGTCCGAATTGACCTTCTGCACAATTGACCGTATGGTCATTTTTATACATATAATGGGTTGGGTTGGGCTAATGATAATATAAAGGGATTGGGTGGGGGGTTGGGGTGGGGGCTGGATTGGGTGGGGGGCTACAGGGGGTTTCCCCCGCATATATATCCTAATTGACCATTTAAATTCAGTCAATTGTGCAGAAGGTCAATTGTTATTCCAACAATTGTCATTCGTACAATTCGTATACAACCGGAAAAAGCTTTCCTGCGTAAATCTATTAGATCAATGATAATCTTCCCAGTAAGTGAAAACATTTCCAGAATTCAATCCCTTAAAACAAAATATAGGAATTGGATGAGATTAGGGAAGGCCCACATGTACCAATAGGATGGTGAACAGATGGTACGCACGATTGCATCCAAAAAATCTGGTGATTTTTGGCACCTTCTCAATCATGCAACTCACACTTCACAAGCATCCTTGCAAATAAATGCTGTCTCAGAGCGAGCCTTGGTAGAACATTTCTCTGAACTTTATGCTTGTTGTGATCAAGGTCTTAGTCCCTCAATGATGACAAATTATCACTGTACTTTAATTTAGAGGACATCATATTCCACATATTAAGACTAAGCACTTCCAGAGCCCCAGGGCCTGACGGTCTGACCAATGTTGCATTAAAATCCAACCCCGAACTTTGGGCTAAAATGCTTCATCACATCTTTCTGGAAATCGTAAAGTCTGGAACTATTCCGCCATCTTGGCGTAAATCCACAATAGTTCCAATTTTCAAAAAAGGTGACAGACAGTGCCCTTATAATTATCGCCCAATCGCCCTGTTGGATGTTCCTGGCAAACCCTTTGCACGGCTCATCCTCAGGGATCTTAACAAATGGATCCTTAAGAACAACCTATATGGTCCTAACCAGACTGGGTTCATGCCGGGCATTGGGACTGCCATATATCTAACTGTCTTATCTGCAATGGCTGCTTTACATGGACGATCTCGTCATGCTGTCCAAGACGCTGCAAGGCTTACAAAATCTATTTTCTGCTTTGGGGGTATATGCGGACAAAAATCTCCTTCAGATCCACAACTGAAAATTAAAATCCTATGCTGAAAACCGAGGCAAAAAATGAAATCAAATGTGCCAAAATGGCTCTTGAACAGCAAGAAACTTGAGATTGTGGATAACTATAAATACATAGGCATTACCATTAACAACCATGCCTTAGATTTACCCTATTTACGTGAATTGGAACAAAAAATAAACATATCCACCTCCCAAGCCCGCATAATCAAAACCAAATATGCACAATGTTAATATTCTCCAATTATAAACTTTTACATGCTAAAGGCCTCTACAATTGTATTATATGGAGCGGAAACTAAACCGTGCAAACCTGATTTATTTAGGACAATACTTGAAGGGGTATTAGTCTTACCAAAGAGTCTCCCAATGAGTATTTTAAGATACAAACTGGGTCTTCCACCATTGTTTTACATTTACAACTGGAAAGTAAGCTCCTTGTACTGAAAGAATCTTTTGGCTGACAAACCAAACACACTCTTAGGCAAACTGTCAGCGTATATGCTTAATTCTGATCACACATTTGGCCGTGAATGGAGGGCTCATGTTACTTCCTTATTAATTGAAGCTAACATCACCGAATATTTACTGGCCACAAATCCTATTCGAGCCAAGAACAAATTAATGCAACATGATTGGATATGTACAATTGAAAAGTGTAAACAATACATAACTTTTCAAGAAAAATCCATTCTTAGAAAAGACATACCGAACAATGGAAACTTATCTCCTAAAATGTTCTAGTCTTAGTTTTAGGAACACTTTCTTACGTTATCGTCTTAATCGCTGTAAGTCTAAACATATCCAAGCAAGATGTGGTCAAATTTACAAGAATGACAACGTTTGCAGATTCTGTTTTAAAGAGAATCAAGCTGAAACATTACAGCACTTGCTGATGGAATGCTCCAGCTTGAAGACTCAGAGGAACACATACCTCAAACCTTATTTTCAAGAGTACAGAAACTTGACAGCAGAAGGTCTGTGGCCAAAACTATTTCATACAAAATCATCAATGGTACAAATTTCTATTTTCAAATTCATTCATTCTTTAGAATTGGAATAGTTACCAAGTTTCTGTTGAGAGAGGGGAATTTCTAATCATGCTTGATGTCGAATCAACTGTGATACATTCTAAAATACTGTATTTTATCATATTGTTATTACCCTTTTCTTGTATCTAAGTTGTTAGATGAATTTGTAGATTATTTATTTACCAACACTTGATTCAAAGTTTTTTAAATTT
This sequence comes from Ambystoma mexicanum, assembly GCF_040938575.1. Classification (NCBI taxonomy): domain Eukaryota; kingdom Metazoa; phylum Chordata; class Amphibia; order Caudata; family Ambystomatidae; genus Ambystoma; species Ambystoma mexicanum. The sequence continues at coordinate 117,296,428 of NC_090923.1, forward strand.
TAATCAAATATTGTGAACTTGGTTCTTTTTATTACTTTGATTGTTTATGATTTATTTTTGTAATATGTATATTATGTTAAATATTGAAAGGTTGATTTATTCAGCCATAACGATAAAAAAAAAAAGTTATTCTGTTGCTCATGCACTTCAGACAGGAACTAGATCTCAAAATGTTTCTGCATGGAAGATGCTGCAACAGGTGAAACAAAAAAATGAAATTTTAGAAGGAAAAATAACCAATATCCTTGCTGCAATGACAGGAACTAAGGGATATTGGTATGAAGACATTCCGAGGTTAGATCAGCAACTTGGGCCCTCCAACTTGGTTTGTGACTTTAGGTTGTACTGAGTATGGTTGGGATGATCTTGCAGAGTGAATTTGAGAAAGAAAGTCAAATAAAGAAGGGGTAGTACACATGAAACCACCAGAATTGTCTGCTATGGACCCTATAAGTGTATCACGATTTTTCCATCATCGACTTGTATCCATGTTAATTAAATATGTAATAAATAAAACAGTCCTCTATGTACTATGGAACATTTCTTATGGTGGAAAGCATACCAGCCAAGTGGGGCTCCACATATACATATGTTGTTGTGGATTAAAAATGCTTCTCAGTTTGGTAAAGAAAGTGACAGCTGTTTGATGGAGTTTATACACAAGTATGTTACTTTTTCCATCCCTGCTCAGCATGTCAATGCAGATCTATGGAACAAAGTTGAAAGGTTTCAAAGGCACTTGTGTGGAAAGTACTGTCAGAGAAAATATAAAAGTGAAGACAAGTACTACACTCAGTGCAGATTTAGATTTCCTAGGCCTATTCCACTAGTTGGTTGAGCAAATAGCCTTATGTCATCTGTTCCACACCATGTGCCTGGAAACTCACCAAGGAATATGTACCATTTAAAAAGAGAGAAGGAATGCCAATTCATAAATGATTACAATCTTGTCATTGCGCAACTTTAGAATGCAAATACTGATGTACAGTATATTGCAGAGAATACAGCAGATGTTGCTCGCTATGATATGGTATGATATTTGATGTATATCTCGCCTATACACAAGTGTTTCAAGGCATGACGAGGCAAGGGGGGACAAGACAAAGATCTTACTAGGCCCAGTGACATTGAGATTGCGTAAGTGCAGGGGAAAGGGGAGGGGGAGCAAGTGCAAGACATAGGATCAAACATCAAAAAACAAGAAGTGCGGCAAGCAAGTGGCAGTGCATGGGATTAAATGCAGAAAAAATGACAAGTGTTAGATAAGTGCAGGTAGGGGGGTTGTAGGGTTTTAGAAACAGCCCCAAGTGCAGGGTTGCCATGAGGCAGTGCCGGTGTGCAATTGGGAGGGCAGGGACCTGGGCCTGTGGTTCAGAGGGTAGCCATGTAACCAGTCCAGTATCAGACAGGAGATCAGTAAGATAGCGGAAGAGAGAATGCAGAGGCAAAGAGGAAAGTCTTGAGCTGCTTCTACAACCAGAGATGGTTCTGCTCAAGTTTCAGAGAGGCAGGGAGGTTGTTCCAGAGGGATGTGCCAGCCAAAGAGAGAGATCTGCCCCCGACTCATTGCTTGGAAAAGCAACTGACCTTCAAGGAGGTGGACGTGGAGGAGCGAAGAGCTCCAGTAGAAAGATACTTCAAAAGAGAAAGCTGGAGATATTTTGGTCCCAGGCCCCAGAAGGCCTTGTGGACAATGCAAAGGGTCTTTAACTTGATCCTTGCAGCCACTGGGAGCCAATGGAGAGATTTCAGTGCTGGAGGGATACGATCCTTAGGCTTGAGGCCAAGGACAAGTCTCGCAGCCCTGTTCAGGATGAGTTGCAGAGGATGGAGAGTAGAGGCAGGCAGATTTAAAAAGAGGATGTTACAGTAGACAAGCCTAGAGAGAACCAGAGCTCTAGATACCATAAGCTTCTGGGGGAAGGAGATAAAAGTAAGAATACTTCTGAAGAGGTGCAGTTGACAGTTTGACTTCTTAGAGCTATGTTACAGCGTACGTGACAAAAGCTGAAACAAGCAATTCAGCTGAAGTGTGGGCAGACTTATCTGTTGGGTGTAATCAAAGGCCCCAAACTAAAGGAACTGAAGGGCCATGTGAAAAAGGCCTACCTGTCATTACCAAAGGAAAATCAGCATTTTTAATTCACAAAGGCAGAAGAAATTCAACGGTACCTTTCACATAAAAAACTTTTTTTTTTAATACTGACACCAAAATGGCTTTGCAAGGGTGTCTTTCTGCAGGGGAAATCCAGAGAAGGCTAAAACAAAACTGTAATCCAAGTGCAGATTGGAAAAGCACTTCACATTACTGGCTGCGAAATAAATGCAGTATTTTCACTGAAACTGACACCCATCAAATGGTGGTCCACTGTGACAATTCAGACTCACTTTCAAGCAGAAAAACGAACAGCAGAAAATCAAAAGTGTATTTTATTAATGACCGAAAGAAACAGCCCTTTACTTTCAGTGCAAAAGCAAGGTGGACCCTGAAAATACATTGTATGTCAAGGAATCACAGCTGTTAGAACATGCAATATGTGGGTTCCTTTCAGCCAAGGACAACTGGTGGGCCTCTGGGAAAAATCCACAAAGGCTTCCCCCAGTGAAAGCCTGGCTTTTACATCCGCCCAGCTATTTACAACTGCAATAAAGGGTGGCCTGCTAAGGGTGTCGAAAACCAAGTCTCAGCCAGACTTGCTGTCCCTGAAAGCCCAGCTCGGGGCGGAGCAAATGGCTCTAGCTGGTGCATCCCAGGTATTTATGAGCTGCAACCAACTTCTAACAGCCAACTTCAAAGAGACAAATAAAAAGCTCTGGTTGCAGGCTGGCCCAGAGAGACAAATGGCTTGGAGGAAGCATAGCTCCTATTTAAATTAACCTAAAGATTTAGTAATCATTTTAAAGGACTTGTATAACTTTGTCCTTTTTCTCAGCAACCGCAGGTCGCACTGATTACATGTATGTTTCATTTTTTACATAATTTCCAGCCGATTTTGGTGATATAAAATTCATTCACCTGTGACTCAGGGAACTGTAATGGCCATATGGCCATGTAAAATGGGTTTCTGGCTAATCTGAAAATGTCCTGGATTCAAGAGTTGGTGAACAGGTAGAGGGTAAAATTAGGTATGTGGGGAATAAATTGCATGTTCCTAAGGATTATGTTTTTGTAAAATTGCCAACCGGCTATGCAACCCGGATGTTGTTTTATTAAACTTACCCTGATTAGCTGAATTGGATTATAAATATATATTATGTCAGTTAATAGTAAATCACAAACTATTTTTTGCCAAAAATGTGACATGCGAACAAATGGGGATTGCAAATGGGAATTGCCATATGTCTGCTCCAGACACCTAAGCCAATCCTTAGAGAGGGGATGGATTTTGGAGGAGAGAGAAGGGTTACTGTTCAATCCCATTTGCGAGTACTCTGGCAGAGTACTCCCTGATATGATATGATATGGCATTTGTAACGCGCCTATACACAAGTGTTTCAAGGCGCGACGAGGCAGGGAGGGGGGAACAGGGGAAAGACAGACAACGATCCTACTAGGCCAGGTGTCATTCAGATCACGCAAGTGCAGGGGTAGGGGGAAGGGAAGAAGTGCAAGGGGGGGAGTGCAGTACAAGGTAAGTAGAATAAAATAAATAATAAATAAATAAATAAGGAGGGCCAGCTGGTGGCAAGTGCAAGGTAAGTGCAGGTAAGTGCTGGGAAGGGGGGGCTGGAGGGATACAGAGACACTCCCGCAGTGCAGGGGTTGCCAGGGAGGCAGTGCAAGTGGAGAGTGGCTTGGCCCAGGGTTGGGGAGAGTGGCCCAGTTGCAGTTCAGTGCAGTTTCTGCGAAGAATTAGCAGGGGAGAGGGAGAGAGAAAGCAGAAGCAAAGAGGAAGTTTTGAGGTGCTTCCTGAACCGGAGATGGTTCTCCTCAAGTTTCAGGGAGGCAGGAAGGCTGTTCCAGAGGGAGGCCCCTGCCGCGGAGAGAGATCTACCCCCAGCACGTTGCTTCGAGAAGCGGCTGACCCTGAGGGAGTTGGAGACGGATGAGCGAAGGGATCGGGAAGGAAGATATTTAGGAAGAGAGCGTTGAAGGTATTTAGGCCCCAGGCCCCAGAAGGCCTTGTGGACAATGCAGAAGGTTTTGAACTTTATCCTCGCAGCCACTGGGAGCGGGTGTAGAGATTTCAGTCCTGGAGAGATAAGGTCCCTGGGCTTGAGGCCAAGGACAAGTCTCGCAGTTCTGTTCTGGATGAGTTGCAGAGGGCGGATAGTGGAGGTAGGCAGATTAAGATAGAGGCTGTTACAGTAGTCCAGCTTTGAGAGAACCAGGGCTCGGGAGGCAGTGAGCTTCTGGGGGAAGGAGAGGAAGGGAAGAATACCTCTGAGGAGGTGCAGCTGGTAGTGTGACTTCTTAGAGACGTCGGATATATGCAGAGAGAAGGAGAGTGTGGAGTCGAAGATAACCCTGAGGTTTTTTGCCTTGCAGGTAGGAACAGGAAGAGGGCCAAGAGAGGCCGGCCAGAGAGCTGCAGGGAAGGAGGGGGTGGGTGTGCCGATGAGTAGAATCTCAGTCTTACTGGCATTAAGGCAGAGGTCATTGGCGGCACACCATTCCTGGATAGCAGACAGACAGTCAGAGTTGAGGGAAGGAGAGGAGGAGGCCGAGGGTAGCCTGAAAATGAGCTGGGTATCATCCGCATAGCACTGAAAGTTGGGGCAGAGAGCGGCGATGCAGTGGGCAAGGAGTTCCAGATACTGGTTGAACAGCCAGGGGGAAAGATTAGATCCCTGGGGGATACCACAGGTTGAGAAAAAGATGTCAGAGAGAAAGGACCCCAGTTGGACCTGGGAGGGTCGATTGCAGAGGAAAGAGGTCAGCCACGCCAGAGCCTGACCAGTGATACCCAGATTATCACGGAGACGGTTGAGCAGGATGGCATGGTTGACAGTGTCAAAGGCAGAGGAGAGATCGAGCAGGATGAGAACACACGGAGTGTTGCAGTCGAGATTCAAGAGCAGGTCCTCATGGATGTTCAGGAGAGCAGTTTCCGTGCTTCTGGCAGCTCTGAAGCCAGATTGATGGTCATGAAGACTTCCAACAGATTCAGCATGGAGGTTAAGCTGGGAGATGGCCAGTTTCTCCAGGAGCTTGCCCAGGAAGGGAGTGATGGAGATTGGGCGATAGTTAGCCGGGCAGGAGAGGTCAGAAGAGGGTTTCTTAAGAAGAGGGTGCACAAGGGAGTGCTTAAGGGGGGATGGGAAGACTCCAGGTGCGAAGGAGTGGTTGCAAAAGTCAGCCAGGGCCGGAGCCAGGGAGTCGATGTGGTCCTTGATAGTTTTGGAGGAACAGGGGTGAACCTGTTTAGACGAGACTTTCATAGATCGGACTTGTCTGGAAACCTGGTCAGCAGAAAAAAGGGGAAAGGCAGAGAAGGAGGGAGGAGGGGTGGCTGCAGAAGGGCCAGAGGAAGAGGCGGGAAGGGAGGGAGGTGATAGGAGGAGAGTGAGGACAGGATGTCCTGAGTTTTAGAGATAAAGTGAGAGGCCAGTGCAGTGCAAAGGGCCTGGGAGGGGACAGGAGAGGTAGAGACTGCAGCAGGATTGGCCAGCTCCTTGCAGATTTTAAAGAGTTCGGCCGAGTTGTTAGATGCCGCAGAGATGCGGGCTTGGATAAGGGCTCTCTCCTTGGTGAGAACGGAGAGACGGTATTGCCTTTGGAGCAAGCGGCAGGCCAATTTGTCAGAGGATGAACATGAGGCACGCCATTCCTCATGCACTTGCGTTTAAGGGTGACGAGATCCGAGTCATACCAGGAGTTACATTTGGCTTTGGGCTTCAGGCGGACTCTCATGACAGGGGCAAGGATATCAAGAGTATCAGATATAGCAGAGTGGAGCATGGAGAGGGCTGTGTCAGGGTGGGAGTCAGCCGAAGGGGGACGAGGGGGCGAGAAGGTGGTAGCGAAAGCCTCAACTGACACGCGCTTCATGGGTCGGATGACCGAGCAGGTGGGTGGCAGTGATGAGGGTGGCATTGCCTGTGGGGTAGGGAGGGTGAGGTGGGAGGATAGCAGAAATGGTGTCCTTGCTGCTATATAAAGTACATGCACTATGAGGAAGGGAGAGAGCTGCTGAAACGTACAACCTGACTGCCGCAAGGAATCACCAAAGGAGATTGCATCTGGGTGCAGCTGTATATTGCTAGGAAGGCCTAGAAAGGCTGACCAGACTCTATGGTGAAGAGCTGCGGAGCATCCTTAAGAGTGGAGTGACCAGACCCATGCCCTGTCCTTCCAGAGGGTCCTGACATGCAGCTGGCTTGTCTGAACTTTAAACAGAGGTGTTCTATGTAAGTAGAATTTAACCCTTTGCAACCAAAAGGTGGAGGGATCTGCTGGCCTTAAATCCTTTCCCTTTATAGCGGCTTGGAGGACAAAACTGTGTAGATCCTTAGCCTATTTAACTAAAAAGTATTCATTTAATTCATTCCCCTGGCAGAACACCACATGGTGATTTTTGTTAAAATTCAAAATTAACAAAGCTCATTCCTGATGTGCGCTGAAAACTATACACTGTAATTTAATTGGGCAATCTTTCTGTTCAGCTTGCCTCACACAGGCCTTTAAGTGGAGAGGTGGTCAAAATCCAAAATTCTTCAATCATCACAATTCTTTTGTCAGACTTCCCCAACAGAGACCGAAGGAAGGGGTGGGAGGTTTGAAAACCCCACTGAAAAATCACTGGGGTCATTCCGAGTATGGCGGTAGGGGGTTAACAGCACAGGTAAGGATGCCTGTGCCATAAACCGCCTACCACCGCATTCCGAGGTCCCTTACAGGGTCCCACTAGGGCCAGCTGGTTTTACCAGCCGCCCTTAGCGGGACCTGTTAAGGGGCCATGGAGCCAATAACGGGCACGCTATTTGCGGGCCTTTTATTAGCTCCTTCCTCATTCCCATTGAGCCCTATCGGGGCTCAATGGGAATGGGGAATGGTTTTCAAAATGGGGATTTACCGGGTCCGCATAGGTCAGAATGTCCCGGTAAGTCCCCATTCTGACTACCCGGACACAGACCCGAGTTTGGAGGCAGCCATGGTGCTAATAGCACCATGGCTGCCTCCAAACTCGGAATGACCCCCACTGTGTTTATCTTAAGGAAAAAGTGTGGGTGAAATCATAATTGCCATATGCATTTGTCCAAATCTGTACACAAAACTGCTAGCCTTTAAAGGGCGCAGGAAAATCGAAATTGCACAGCATTGCATATGTAATTGTAATTTTTGTTTATTGATCAGTTTAATTATTTTTTTAAGTGAAATTTGTGAAAAGGAAAGAATTGTGATTTGTGTTCTTTTCAACCAACTTGTGATATTTATTTGTGTAACAAGAATTTAATTGTGAGCACCAAAGAAGGTGACATGTATGGTTTTGAGTCATTTCTATTACCTCTAATTTACATAAACATAAAAATATGTCCTGTACACCGGCCTGGTTCTTGGCTCATTGGTAGCTCAGGGGGAGGTATCCAAGGGATATTAGATGGATTGGAGATAGGGCTGAATAAAATAACAGACATTAACTGTTTATTGTGTGACAGTTTGGGGAGGGAAGGAACTCCCTATGTTGACGGTGACCTATCATTAACTCTTACATATCAGCTGACAAAAGTCTTAGTGATAAACCTCTAAGATTTGGTCTGAAGATGCTCTCTCACAGAGTGTGTGGAAGCTATGAAGCTGCAGCTCTGCTAACTAGTTTGCCTCTGTATGGCCAATGTAGTATGGTTAAATCTTGACCCAGCTACTTCAAGAAATTGGCTACTAAAGTCTTTGAGTAAAATGCAACAGTTAGCTGAAAGTGTACCTGATAGTATATAGATCTTGAAAACTAACTTAATTGATACCTATTATCCAAACAGATCTGCCAAGTTGGAAGATCTTAGTTTGTATGAAATAGCAGAGCGCTACTCATATTGAAGCAAACAATGACAGAGGATGGTGTAACGTACAAGGATGTATTGGTTGTCTTGTAAGACATGAAAAGCCAAGTCTCATCAACCATATGAAACTGTCTTGCCAAACTGCAGAGAAAACGGAATTATTTCATTTGTGCCTTTTGCAGTTGTTCTACCCATGGTGTGCAACAAGTGATTTGCTTGGAAGCTTTTAAACTTTTGAAGAGTAATTTTGTTCAAAAAAATAAATTATTGCATATTCAAAGTTTGAACAGTACTACTGGAAAAATAACTACGCCAAGTAGAACTTTTGGCATCTGAATTGGCAAAAGAGACTCCTGAGGGAAGTTAAGGTTCTGCAGAAGGAAGTCAAAATTTGTTAGGCGAGCCAATTATTCAAACTGATTTTGAGCTCGCCATGAAAGAAGTAGTGAGTGCAATGCGACAGGCCAAAGTTGCACACCCACTTTATGACATATTAGTAAGTACTCTAAATGAAGAGCAGTAGAAGTTCATGGTAAAATCGAAGATAGTTTCTTCCACAATTTAAAACATGACAAGCATGAATGTTTCTGTGTCCAATACAGACCTCTATTGATGTATGTTAGTGGACAAGCTGGAACAGGAAAATCCTTTTTAATTCATGTGCTGAGAGCAATGATAAAACAAGTCGCTAATTTCTCTCTGTCGTGTTCTGTAACTGCTCTGACAGGCTTAGCAGCAGCCAAAATAGGTGGTGTTACTTTACATCGATTGTTGATCCTACCAATGGAACATGATAACAAACTTGAAGAACTTGTATAAAATGCAGCACAGGTATTAAGGAGAGTTGTAAGAAAATGTAATGTGTTGATTGTAGATGAAGTGAGCATGGTGTCTAATTTGATGCAAGCTTTCATTCACTTGTGAATACAAGCGGTCGTTAGGACTGATTATGATGTTTTGCTTGGAGGGGAACATGTCATTGTTTTTGGAGATGTGTTACAGTTAACTCCAGTGAAAGGTGAACCAGCCCTCAACATGCTGCAATCTAAAGATAGTCTGCAGATTTAGAGTATGCAAAAATGGTAAATAAGATACTTTTAGGTATCCTTAAAGAGAATATGAAGACAGTATTAAAAGGGAGTCTGATTGCGACCATGTTTCATGCAGGTTGCACTGTATCTGATGTCATGATGACTCTTCAAGAAAAGAACATTTCTTGTGTTGCTTTGATGTGTAAAGTTACAGAGTGTGACAAGTTCAACTCTGAGAAGCAAGACATTGTAGAGATGAAATCATGTAATGTTTTAGATGGGCAGCTTATGCCACTTGAATTAGATAATAAAGCAAAAGCATGATTAGTTCAATTGGAGAAATCTATTTAAAAAACTGCAGGTCTTGAATCAGTTTTAAACTGTGCGTCAATGCATGATTTATGTTAAAGTGGAACTTTCAGGTAGAAATGGGACTAGTGAATGGAACAATGGGAAGAGTAGCTGCATTTCATACTTTTCCTCACAGTATGAATACTGAATATATTCTCATGAAGTCTGATTGTGCAGAGGAACCTCATTTGATTTCTCGTTCCTCTTGTAAGTGTCACCCAAGTCAACACCTAGCATGTAGTGCACAACTGAAATCCTTATTTATTTTTGTCTAAATGTTATTTATTCTGAATGATATACCACTCATATCACGCCCCTCTCCTGGAACCCTCCTGGTCACACTGAACCAGGAATCAGGCTGGTTTGCAAAGTCAAAATATTTATTTATGTATTCACAATTTAATCACACTATGTTTTAATGGGTACACAATAATCACCAATGGGGTGATGTAACACTAAATGATCTCTTTCATACACAAGGAGTAATAGTGAGCAAATCAATTCAGCACATAAATAATACTTTTGTGGGTGTGTTTAGATCAGAGAGCACTGTGGATAATGGTTCCCCTTGCACACCCCTCAACCCCCCAATAGGCAATGTAATGAGATAGGAGGAGAGAGCAGGTATTCAGGAATGGCAGAATTCAAACAGAATATCAATCCCACTTTCCCCCCAGCAAACACAAGAGAGAAACGGAATTGACTGTCAAGCTGTCAGATTGGCTTTTTGAGTTATCCTTAGAATGGACTGGACAAAAACACTAAATATGGTCTTAAATGCTGAAATTGATATAATTCTTATGGGAGCCGCTTTGGATAGTTGCACACAAACACTAGCAATGATTTAATACCAAGAAACAATTTGAAATCTTAAAATTAAGGTCGAGAGCAATCATAAGCTGTTTTACACGTGAAAGAATTTCCCGAAAAATAAATTTGTGGCAAACTTTTCCTTGCACAATAATCGCGATAACGGGAGAACGAATGGATTTGGAATGTGGTTTTAGATGTGATTTAAAGCTGTGGGTGTTAGCTACAAGCAGAAGTAGAAAAGTTATGGACATTTTAGTGGAGGTTGTTTTTTCGAGACAGGCGCAAGAATGGAAAACAGCACTGTGCTTTTAAAATGACAAAAGGATTTCTTACACTAGAGGATGACTATGAACAAAACTAATACCACACAGGAACACAGCCACTTGATCAGGGTGAATGCCTTCAGTGGTCCCGCCTTCTTCAGATGAGAAAAGATCAGCGCAAAGATAGTTTTAGCAATACTAATACAGGAGGAAGATAGGAGGTTATAGATAGAGGGTTCAGACAATTCAAAAATACTCCTAACAATATCAGGTTCTGAAGACAAAATAGGATGGGTTTAAGATAGGGATTAACTAAGCAAGGTACATAGGCTAGCGACACAGTTCTATCTATAGATAATCACTATATTTGTTTTTAAACTGAACCGTCAGGATTCTGGTCCGTCAAGATTCTGGTCAGCGAATGGATCTGGTTCTAAAACAGACAGCTGGGCACATCGGACGAAATCTGCAATCAGCAAGGCGCTCTGGTCACAGCACGGCACAGGACTGGACTGGATCTGCAATGGCTCTGGTCACAGCACGACACAGGATTGGATTGGATCTGCCCTTCTTGGTGATGATGGACATTATTTTTAGCAGGCAAGCAGTACAGCGCAGCCTGGCTGTATTTTGATGCTTCCCCTTAGGTGGTAGGATTCTGGTTCTGGAATTTAAGGTCTAGCTGAAAATGGTTCAGCTATGCAATGGGCCTTTCTGCTTTGCCAAGTTTCTGGATTCTGGAGCAAGGAAGATGCAAAGTTCTGCAGCAAGGTGCTCCGCCAGCGACAGGATAGTGAGTGAATCTGTCTGTCTTTATCTGCCCTCTGCTGTCTCTATTTATGCTATGATAAAGGGGGTGTGTGTGCTGGTTTAGCCTAAGCACACCCCTTTGACAGGCGATTGGTCAGAGTCTCCTCTTTGTCTTGATAGGAGGAGAGAAACAATGTGTCACCTTTATGTTGTGGGTTTATGAGGCTTAGAGCCCACCCCTAGCCTCTTGAACACAAAATCTACTTTTGACACAATACATATTTACACGTGAGCAACCTCTATAACAATCACATATACAGATTACATATTTTGTGGAGCAGCTACTCCTCAAAACCCTGTTGCTGTGGGCCTTGTGTCTGCTTTTCACCAAATTTTGCCCTTTTCATCAAGAACACAATGTCTGATTCATCAGCAAATTTCTACAAATGTGCGCGTATAACATGGGCATAAGTGTATAAAGTTTCATACTTCTAGCAGAAATACATTTGGTGTAAAATCACATTTTCTGCCGTTTCCTTCCAGAACATGTCACACGATCTTTCCGCCTCTTGAAATGTTAAACCAAAATTTAGATTTACAATTCTTTTACTTTGGTATTTTTGACAATTTTCTGTCGTAAGTTAGAAGACTTTAAACAAAATGTTCCTTGTGACTGTTCAGCCACAGATGGTTGTTTGTCTCCGCCTCTTTTTGTCTCCCTTCAGTCCAGAAGCAGTCTCCTGCCTGTTCTCTTGGCAGAGGCCATTTTATGACTGTCCTCACACCTAGCGTTTCCTGCATTGCAGCTGTTCATTGTTTCCTTCCCCACTGCGGACCAGGTTCTTCCCAAAGCCTATAATTATCGCTTTGGTGTGATTTCCTGGTGGGGGAAGGCCTTGCCTCTGTGAGGAAAGCTGTTATTCCAGTTTGGGTAGCTTTAGCCAGCTTATTTTAACTGTTAATTCTGTTGAATTTTCCCTTAGCATACAACAAACCTGTGGGATCAAATCACAGCTAAATACTTATTCAAGATTGTAAACCATGGAATCAAAACAATTACAAGATGGGTTACTCTCCATAACAGGCCTCTTAGATTGCAAACATTTGATTTCAGTTTATACATGTTTAAAATGTAATCAGGTAGGCTCCTGACAGCTGTCATTCAGGTGGCCCAGGGTACTGCACCCAGATTTTAACAGATGCACAGTTCGGCCACTTTTGCTGTGGAAATCCCTTGATGCTTTCAGCTTTTCAGGACCTTGCAAGTTCACTAGATGTTTTCTTACACTAAGTGAATTGTAGCACCCAGCAAGAATTTTGGATGTTTGAGGGTGTTTTGTACCGGCATTCTGCAGTTTCAGCAACAAAGAAAAAAAGGATTTAAAGCAAGATTTGGGGTTTCCTTTAGCAAAGCACTGCTTTTTCCTTCTGTACTCCATTTCCACATGTTCTGGAGCCCAGTGACATGTTTCAGGAGTGAGATCTCTGTTCCACCACTGCCAACATGCATGGCAGATTGGGCAGCCATCTTTTTGTCTTTTGCAAAGTGTGATTTTCAGGGGTTTTGGCGTGCACAAGGGTTTTACAGCCATCTTTTGATGTTCCTGGCACCATCATGACACAGTGCTGCAGCATAGCATAGCAGAGCAGAAGTGGGTTAAAACATCCCACACTCTGCACACGTCATGATATTTAAGGATATCTTTGTGAAAAGAGCACAATTTACATTGTGCTCTGTATATGCATTTACTGTGCCTTGACATTAGAAGCAGCACTGATTGGTCACACTGTGTTTAAAGAAGGAATGTCATATGTGGCATTGTCACATGTAAAAAATATTGAAGGTTGCTTTTGATAAACTTTGTCCAGTCTAACGTGACAGCTGACATTTCATGTATTGAAGAATATAATAGATTACGTGTACCTTATGCTCCTCACATTGACCGTCTGACTGTTCCTGCAAAGTTTATAACAATGTAAAATAAGCAAGAGGTAAAGCTACATTCAAACAAAAAGGTTCCTCTTAAGTCTACAAAAGAACAGTATCTCCCAGTGTTGGAAAGTCAATCAAATATTGCATTCTACCACTGTAGATTTAGTAATGAAAAAGGGGTTGAATGCTATTAAAATGCAGCTTTGTGCATGTTGTTTCAAATAACACCAATGATGCATGAAATAGCTTCAACTTCAGACAAAAAAGTATGCAGAGAACTTTTTATTCTTAAAGTATCAGTAGATGAAAGACTACAAAACATACATTTGGCAATGCCAATCTGAAATGTAGTGGCTGTAGAGAGTGTAAAAGAAAGGTTTTCTGAAAATACTCAGGAAGATAGTCAAGAATGTATAATGACTATTTTTGAGGTGTTAGAGCAGGAGACAGTCTTATGAGTGGAACCATGAGTGTCCACATTGTCATAAACAGGAAATTACTCGAGATCTTAAAGAAAGATTTCTTTATCTTCCTGTCCCAGATCAGAAAAGTGTAAATTTTTCTGATCTAGTAAAACATGTGTGTGGCTATTACCTTTGGGTATGCTTCCATGTAAAGACTTCATACACTTAGCATGTTGCAGTGCATGCAAAGATCATTGTATCACACAGTCGCTTCAGCTGCATCTGTGTCTGCAAATCTACCTAGTTTAAATACTAGTTGGTGGATTCTCCAAAATACCTCCAATTCAACTGTCCTACTTTCTAGAGAAGTCCGGAAATGTATTGTGTGTTCACACTCTGGACTTTCTCCAAAATAAACTATTAAAAAAGAAGGTACTTTTATTAAATATAAAATGTTTATTTTTGCAGTATACATTATAGAAAATTGGCATTCACTTCTTATGTGTGTAGGTGACCAAATGAAGGGCCACACACATTTAAAAGAATATTTTAATGACAATTTAGAGATAATTGGTATACTACTAAGTACATTTCAAGGTACCAGAAAAAGGGGAATCCACTCTCCATCCTGGGTCCCCAGGGCTGTCTTGTTTCCAGGTGAACAACCAATTTAACAGGTTCAGATTGGATAGTAAAAGTACTATTTTACACGGCCCCTTGAGCTGCAACAGCTTGAGGAACATTGTACAATTGAACCACTAGTTGGTGACGTTCCAGAGGTACTTCACAATTGCAGTTTGCCATTTGGTTGATAAGTTCAGTAAGGTATTCTGCAGTTATATTCAAGTCTGTGTGTACATGAAAGTGTTAAAAAAGCAGAGATTTTAAGAAACAAAAGATTGAAAGATGAAGTTTATATTGGAGAGTGTTGTCATTAACTTATTATGTGGGTAGGTGGTGTAAGGAGGCATGATATCACAAGTATGACACTGACACAAAAGGTACAATTTGCAAAACCTTTATATCATTCTCGGGGTTTGGAATAATTCCTACTATGCCTTATAGCTAAGATTGGAGTAGTTTCAACCATCAAATAATAAAGAAAACATAGCCCTAGACATCTGCCAAATCAAAATGATACTACAAAAGCTAATGCCTGCCCAATCTGTTATACAAAAAGTGTGTTAAGGGAAATATGTATGCAAAGAAAATCAGTGTTCTAACATAAAGGATCAAAGTGGCTGAGTCAGCTCTCCTCCCCACGTTGGACAGCATGGAGTAAGGCGGTCCCCGTCGACAGGATGACACCCTATTTCTCAGGTCCTCAAAACAAAGCCATTAAAAACGTGGATCGAGGCCCGTCTGGCCTTCCATGTTAATGTCACTTTTCCAGCGTTCACAAAAGTTCTTTCACAATTCAACAAAAGGGTTCACTGTTCAACCAAATGTTCACACAGGCCTCCCTCGATCGGGCTCGGACCCTTCAAAGTAAAAAGTGCATGTAGGCCTCCCTCAGATGGGATTGGACCTATAACTCACAGTACTTGTGGGTGTTCCCTTTCCCAAGCTTTATTCACCTTTGTTAGGGGTTCCCTTCCCCTAACTTATCACACTTCACTTCTGGCCTCCCTCAGTCAGGCTTGGACCTTTTCCTGATGTCGAAGACTTTTGAATGTGAGAGGCTTTTACCATAGACCTCCGCAGGACCACTTTGACTTTCCCTTCAACTCGCACTCTTGTGCTATGTGCCCCAGTGTTTCATGGTCTATGGAGTTCAATCTCATAAGCACAAGAATTCAATATTCACTTTCTACTTCCCCCTTTGCCGGGGTCAATCTTGATCATCCCCTTTTTTAAGTTCATTCACTTTGTTGCTTTTTGCTAAAACATTTCACCTTTTGCAGAGACTTTCGAGTGGACTACTTTCTTTTCGCCGGACCACTCCGCTACTCTGTATCACTGGCTTCACAATTATCAGTAATTTAAAGTTCACCATGGGTCTGCCTTTCTTCGCGTCTCATCCACACGTGTGCAGCCTTCAATTGTACAGTATACTTTTGCAACTTCAATCTTACCTTAACACACACCAGTCTTTCATGTCGCTCGCCAACTCACTGGCTGTGTGCAGTCCTCTCTTGTCTTTGCCTTTTAATTCATGAGTCAAGGTTCATACCACAGGCTTGACTTCACCTCCCCAACTCTGTCGTTCACCCGAGAGGGTAACACGTGCCTTTGAAACACAGTGCAGTCTTCTTGTCTGGAATTTGTCCTTCTCCACATATCTCTTACGATTCTTTGTAGGCAGCGACTTCCTGCATGGATCTCCTGGGTTCACTCACCCCTGGCTCTCGTCCCTCGATCCGTCGCTCTGCTCCAGTAGGTTCGCCTTTGCCCCAGACGTTCTGCTGCTTCTCGTGCTCCACCTTGCTCAGAGTGTGTCTCTATGTTCCGCCTTTTATCCGTATGGGGAGAGCTAATGGGTATCAGATATATGTGATTGAAGTCAAGTGACTGACTTTGCCTGACCCGATTAGCGGGACATGTCCATTGGGATGTGTTACAGTTAGCCTTGTTATTCTCAGACATATTCTTCCTCGGCCCAGCGTTTGTGTGGAAAAGGGGTGGGGGGTTGGGACATCGGAGAATCCTATGAAATAGGACGGGTCATGGATACGGGAAAGGGGGAATACCACGTCTCGCCATCGGGTGCCTCACCCCCACTCCCCGAAGACCCCTCACCCAGGTGATCCTCCCGCACTTGTCCACCCCATGGGTCTGGATCCAAAGGCGATGGCCGTGCCCTGGCCACCTGAGAGAGTGATCCCCGTGGACTAATAGGTGAGATACCCTTTGGTTTCTCACAGTGGCCAAAATAAGGACCTACACAGATTTTACAAGAAGTATTGAAATTACATTTCTAAGATAGTATCGCCTGTAGTAAATATTCATATATTTAAATACAGCGTAGTTATGACTGTCTACCTATAATTTTAAATGATAGCATGACTATACATTAAAAAGCTTTATACTCAAACTAATTGTACAATGTTGGCATGGCTATATATTTAGTTTGTAAATCTGATGTCAAAGTTAGGTTATATGTCTCAATTTCCTTGTTACGGCTGCATAAACTACTCAGAAAATTGTGTATGTATAAAAAAAATGTTTGTACGGACTTCAAAGATTGGCTTTTTGTATGCAGTTACATATTGTTAGGATGTTTTTATTGTACATATTTTCTGTAAATAAAACGTTTTGCTGCTAATGTGGGACATTGAGTAGGGGAACACTTTTTGAAAGGGTGTCTACCAAACTGCCTTTGGCAGGTGCACAACCCATGAAATTGCTGCATACCAATTTGGAATTTGCTGAAGCAGGACCAGGTTCACAGTAACCTGAATGCTAAGTGCAGCCGCCCTACTCCTGCAGTGCCGTTCTTCCTTTACTGACTCTTGTCCCTTAAGCATCCTCTCCACACAACTTCCCATTCTGAATTTAACACTTCTAATCATGTGTAGAAAATTGATGTATCAGCAGTCGTTCCTGTATATAGTATTAATGTTTTTTAGGAAATGTAGTTGAATGAAATCACAAGTATTAATAATATTGTTTTAGATTATTTACATTGGATAAATAGACGGCAGATTATATGTAAAAGTAAGATTTAACCACAGCTGTTAGTTGATTGAGTAGAGATTTTTCTTTCTGGGTAGTTTTTTCCTCTACAATAACATGGGTAATAGTAACAACCTTAATTGCTTGAGTACTAAGAATACATTCAGTATTCATACAGTACTAGTGTAAAAAATATTCTATTGTTTTGTATCCTTCCTTTGAGACATATATTCCATTTTCATTTACAGATGTCTTGGTAAGCGCTCAAAATGGAGGAAAAAATGAAAATGTTAGGTAAAAGAAATATTGTAAAGCACAGTTTGGTTTGTGAATTGTTTTTAATTAATTGTTTTGCACATTAAGAGTTTAATTTTTTTTCAAAGTATTTTTAGAAAATATATAACAAAGCAAATATGTTCGTTATGGCATAACAAAACCCTTGAAATTCATGGAAAAACCTTCAGTTACAAGGATGTTAAGGTGGGTAAGACAAAACCTTTGAAATTCAGGGTAAAAAATGTTAGTTGCAGGGACGTTAAGGTGAACATTTAATGCAGCAAATCCTTGATATTTAGCTAAAGCCACCTTAACTTTGTGCCACCTGTTGCGCAGCCTATGACCACAATGATGACATCACAGATGACATCACTGCCTTTGGCCATGCCCACTGTACATTTTCAACACTACCATGTCCTCAGCCGTTTAAAACACTACCACAGTAACGGCTGTGCCCACTTTATTTTTGAAAAACATTAACTGTCCTCTGGCCATGGCCTTTGGCTGTGCCCACTGTAGTTTTTAAATCACTCCCAAGCTTTTGGCCGTGCCCACATGCCCACTCTATTTTTTAAATCACTCCCTGGCCACTAGCCCAGGCCTTGGGTCAAGGCCAGTGGCCACGGCCTTCGGCCATGCCCTCTTTCTTTTTATTTTATACTAATAGGGCACGGCCTTCATCTGTGCCCATTGTATTTTCAACACTACCAGATCTTCATCCGTTTAAAACGCTACCAAGCCACTGGTAATGGCCTTCATAATACCAATGTACTACGTATCGCTGCGATTATCAGTAGTTTCGAATTGCCGCATTTATCGGGAAAAGCAGCACATTTTATAGCTAATACATTTTTACTCTCTGGATGAATTTGGATGGCATTTTCCATTATACAAAATGTTTGTCATGTCTCCCCCTTCCCCCCGAATCGGACATTATGGGAAAGATTGGTTAAAAAATGACAAAGTTATTAAGAAAACAAAACAACGCTGTTTACGACCTACTCCCACTCATTTTCTCATAGAGAAAAAGTGCAAATTTGTGTAAAGACGTACAGCAAAAACCACTGGATGGATTTTGACTAAATAAGAAACAACTTGGGCACAACACGCTGACTCGATTTCTGGGACTAGTTTGGTGTAAATTCATCCAGTTCTTTTTCAAATATTAGAAAGGGAAGGTTACCCTTGCTCCCCAAAAAATAGCTATATCTCCCATGGTGTTTTGCACAGAGCGGCTTTCAGTAATACAGTATATTTCAGTCAAAATTCCAGCAGCAGGTTTTGCCATAATGGAGCATTTTTTGGAAACATTTTAATGGATGCAGCAACTTTTCAGATCTTAGAAAACACCTGGGCTTTGATGGCTTCACTTATGCTCCCTCAAGGTTCATTTGTGCAGTGAACTCACTGTTTTTATGATGGAGGAGCCCCTGCTTAAGGGGAAGCTAATAAATTAACTAAAGAATCAGCAACAAAAACAGTGTTAATGAACCTGCGCAAATCCAGAGTGTGGTCAGGGATCACTGCGGAAATTGCTACTAGCCGGCAGAATCTGCATTGAGTCAGTGCTTTAATTTCAGCAGATTTAATTGAACATCTTTCTTTTTTTTCTATAATTGACTGTATCTAGGCGGTAGGACTGGAAATAGCAATAATGTAATCTCCAAGGGGTGACCCCACCTTTCAGAGTGTAGCAATAGACTCAAATGAGATGCCTCTAATATGATTTTATTCGTGAGATAATTGGAACCTAAACTAGGCATTAGGCTCCTGAGTGTGCTTGATACCGTCAAAAGTAAAAGAAGCAAAAAGAAAGTGCTGAGACGAAGATGCGTGACTAAAAAAGCAGACTTGGTTCAAGATAACTCATGCTTTCTTCATAATATGCAGGATATTCAAGTCACTTTTTGTTTATTCATTTATTTTATTGCTTGTAGCGTGAACCTAGCTCTAGAGCAGCAAAGAGCTTTACAAGATAATTGTGCCAGAATTGCGCTTGGCATTTTATACAGTAACGCAGTACTGTTGGTGGAGGCAGAGAGAGATTTATATTGCTCTGGCAGGTGATTGTTGAAAGAGACAGGTTTTTAGTGTTTTGCAGAACTGGAGGATGGTGGGGTAATTTCGAGTCTCTACTGGGATTGAGTTCCAGGTGGTTGGGTGTGGCAGGAGAAAGACTGCTTGCGAATCTTCTCCTTGCAGGCTAGCTTTGACTCCAACCTTTTGATAGATTTTTTTCGTGAGGTGCAAGAGCATCCAGAGGTTTGGAGTCTAGCCGCCAAGTATGTTGGTGTTACATGCAGTTTTGAATATGATCCTAGTGGGGAGGGGGAGCCAGTGAAGCGTGTTCAGTGTTGGAGAGATGTGGTCAAATTTGTAGGCACCTTTAATGAGGCGGACTGCAGCGTTGTGTGGTGCTTTAAGGGGGGCCAGGTGTATAGCTGGAAGTCCAGTAAGGAGGGCATTTTTCCCATTGAGATAACGAGGGCTTGGACCACTGTATGGAAGTTGTTAAGGGTAATGAAGGGTTTGATATTGCGCAGTATGTCGATCTTTAGCCATGTTTGTGTCTTTTGACAATGAGGTTTTTGGAAGGGAATCTTCTGTTATCAATGTAGCCCAGGGATTTGGCTCAGTTTGACAGCTGAGGGGTGAATCCTTCCAGGCAAATGCCATCCACCCATTGCTGCATGAGTTACTGTTTTGTGCGGGGACCGATGGTGACAAATTCGGTCTTGGCCGGGTTCAGTTTAAGGTAAGCGTTTGACATCCATGTTTGGATAGTAGTCAGGCATTCACGGAGGCGAGCAATGTCCTTGGGGCCACTGAACTTAAGGCACAGCTCAGTGTCATTAGCATACTGATGGATGGCTATGTTGGGGTCACTTAGGAGAATACCCAAGGGTTCCATGTATAGCTCAAAGATTATTGGGAAGAGAATGGAAACTTGGGGGACCCCACATGTGACTTAGAATCAGTTGGATCTGAATGAGTCCATCTGTTCGACCTGGCACCTATCGGATAAGTAGGATGCAAACCATTTTAAGACAGTTTCAGGGAAGCCCATCCTGCCAGCGAGGAGGGAGGGAAGGAAAGGAGTATTTGGTGATCAACTGTGTCGGAGGCAGCTCAGAGGTCTAAGGGGACTAATAGACATGAGTCCCCATTAGTGATTCTGAGCGCATCATCCACCACTTGGATGGTTGCAGTCTCAGTGCTGCATTTTGGGCAGGAGCCACGCTGGTAATCACAGAGGAGTTGAATCTGGTTGATTTTGGCAATTAGTTGGGTCACAACTACTTTCTCGATAAGCTTGCCAATGAATGGGAGGCTCGTGATAAGTCTGTAGTTGACTAGGTCCTCTGGGCCAAGAAAGTTTCTTTTAAGAAGGGGCCGTGTGAGACCTGTCTTCAACACATCTGGGAATGCACCTTCACTGATTAAGGCATTCACAATACCGAGGGGGGTATTAAGTGCTGGCCCAGTGAGTTATTTAATGAGGGTGGCTGGGAGGAAGTTGTTGTGCAAGTAGTGGGTTTGAGTGAAGCAAGTGTGTCTGAGAGATCTTTAGGATAGAAGAGGGTGAAGTCTGTTGAGGAGAATAGTGCCCGGTGGGTGATGGGGTATGGCTAGGAATGCTCTGTCTGGTTGTGATGAATCGATGTCACCTGTGATTTTATCAATTCTGTTAATAAAGAAGCTCTTTATTCCATTGCACCTTCCTAGTGTAGTTGGCACCTCAGGTATAGGTGTGGGTTTGGGGCAGTGCTTGACTACTTCGAATAAGGCTTTCCTGCTGTTAGAGGCTGCATCAATGATGGAAGTGTAGAAAGCAAACTTAGCCTCAGAGATTATGTGCCTTTGTTGGGTACGCAAGGATTTGAGGGATGAGAGATACTCTAGGCTGCGGTCCTTGCGCAACCGCTTTTCAAGGGAACTGATAGAGCGTTTGTTTTCAGCAAACCTGTTTGTGTACCAGGGTGCTGACGCTTTGGGCTTGCTGTGACTAGACTTTATAGGCGCCTGGGCATCCACTAGTTCTTTGGCAAGGTGGTTAAATGTATCCAGAAGGGCTCAGGCATTCCCTGTGGTGAACATTGCCTTTAGTGTATCTAGAGGGAATTTCTTGAAGGTTCAACCCTCAATAACAGGGCGTCTGTCCTGGCCTTTGTGGGGCAGTCTTGCATGTGATATGAGAAGGGGGATTGCGGCATGGGCAATCCAGTCTCATGCCTAGATTTTGGCCTCATTACAAACTTGGTGGTAAATATGGTGGTAATTCCTCAATACAGAATTACTATTACAGCCACAGTGTTAAGCGGAATTACTGCTTTATTATGGGCCCATGGTCGTGTACTGATTGGCCTGGCAGTAACGGTAATTCTGCCTGGAGGAATGACCCCAAAAAACCTCCATCAAGCTCTAATTCCGACAATAATTGGAGGAATTAACTTTACCACAACCAGTATTTTGAGAAATTACCAAATGGTAATTCCTTAAAAAATCGGCAGAATTAGTGATAGGCGGAAATATTGTCACAATAAAAATGGGAAGCTGTGCGGCGGCCATCTTTAAAAATCCAATCAATTGGATATCACCCATTTCCTGCTGCCATCCAAGGAAAAAGGTTACAGCAATCATGTCAAGGGAAAGAAGCGAATATAAAGCGCCAGAAATGCATCTGTGCGAGCCAAAGTTTACTGAGGCACCGCTCAACGAACCTGCTGATGAGGTGGTGGCTCATGCTAAACAGTTGTTAGGGAAACAAGTAAAAAAAACACGCACTAGCAGAAGCCTGCCAACTGGGCAGCTGAGCCCCACAATGTAACAGTGCCCACACAACATAGAGGATGTGAAAAGGCACTGGAATGACCTCAAGGTCATGCTGTGCAGTCACCTGGCACTCCATCATAAAGAGACAGCCACCACAGGTGGAGGCACCATGAAGCTACCTAACCTGACCTACTGGGAGGAGATGGTCAGCAACATCCCTCATATAGCAGACTTGGAGGATGTTGGATCCACTGAGTGTGGAGCTGGCAACCAGGTTGAGCCTGATAAGTACATGATAATCAATTTTCCAAAATATCATCCAGTACATGGGAATCACCAAACCTGAAATGTAATGGGCCCCACAGACCATATATGGGGCACATGCCATCTATTTACGCCACAGCAAGTCCTGTGAGGGCTGCATTAGCCATAAATGAAGGTGCACTCCATGATGAATAGCACCACACCTCACCACTCCGATCACCACTTGTGCCCACTCTACTGTCACTATTAACTCACATCACCCATGGCATGCAGGTAGATGCCAAGCATTGGCCATACCGCCAGCAAATCAGAGATGTTATGTCTACAAGGACTCTTAGCTGGCAAGTGTTTTGAATGGAAGACATGCCATCCTGTCACTGGGGTCATGGAACCAAGCAATCAAGTCTTAGGCAACCCATGTGTCTGCACCTTTCACTACATCATCTTTATTGCGTGGCCTAGAAAACGCTCAACTCCAATGCTCAACCAACCCCTTTTGGACATTGTGATTGTATGTCACTTCTCTCACAACAGCTATCCATGCCAGCCAGGAAGAGAAGGAAGGCACCAGTACAACAGGCACGTCTGCGACCACTTAATCAACCCAGCACCGCCCTCCAGCCACACCTCCAGCGATGCTGAGCAGAGTATTGTCAGTTGCAAGGAAATAACACACAAGTCATCTTCACCTACCTCCTTGCCAGATGCCACCACCACTTCATCTTCCGCGCCTGCCACCACACTAAGGACTCGTGCCATCCCAAACTTTGGCAACAGTGATACTGCGGCCCATCACCCTGTCATGTGTTACTCTGGCACCACAACAACCACTTTTGCCACCATCACCCCAGCACAACGTGCCTCTTTGGTTACTACCACCTGTGGGAAAAGATTGCCTGTGCAAGTCCAAGACAGCTAAGCATGCACTCCTGTGGCTGGACTTCCCTCCCTCTGCCCTCTCTCCACCAAGCCATCACCCTATCCACTGGCTATGCAGTGGCATCATCATCAGGAGGAAACTGATTCCACTCCTGATGGTAATGACACTGATGATGCCGGACCATGGGCATCTGGTGGGGGATAGTGGAGCAAAGACAGAAGCATATGGAGTGCATGGCACAAGATTAACTGGTACACTCTCATGCCATCCATGATGCTATTCAAGGGGCATCAAAGAGGGTGGCATGCACTGTGGAGAGACAGAGAAGGAGAGTAGCAGATGCCACTGCTGATGTCACTGTAGTGGGCCAAAGGGTGCAGGAGGTGGTTGGG
This sequence comes from Ambystoma mexicanum, assembly GCF_040938575.1. NCBI lineage: Eukaryota > Metazoa > Chordata > Amphibia > Caudata > Ambystomatidae > Ambystoma > Ambystoma mexicanum. The sequence continues at coordinate 117,320,114 of NC_090923.1, forward strand.
TCTACTTTCTAACGCAATGAGACCATGCAGACCACACTAGGCACCATATTTAGGGGGAGAGGCGACACGGCCAGCTTCATCATGACCACATCAACAAATGATCTGTTGACCAGCACCCCAGTGAGGTGCCTTTAACAGGGAGTGCCCCACTCACCACCAAGTATGCATGGATGTGGCAAGACCCAAAGGAAATACGAAATACCATGCCACAGACTTTGTTTAGGGTAGGCATGGGTGTTGGGGATGCAGGAGGTGGGTGTGCATGGGTGTTGAGGATGATGGAGGTGGGTGGGCATGAGTGTAGGGGATGATGGAGGTGGGTAGCCATGGGTGTTGGGGATGAGGGAGGTGAGTGGGCATGGGTGTTGGGGATGATGGAGGTGGGTGTACATGGGTGTTGAGGATGAGGGAGGTGGGTGGGAATGGGTGTTGGGGATGAGAGAGGAGGGTGGGAATGAGTGTTGGGATGAGCGATGTGGGTGTGCATGCGTGTTGGGGATGAGGGAGGAGGGTGGGCATGAGTTTTGGGGATGAGGGAGGTGGGTGGGCATGGTGTGTTGGGGATGAGTGAGGTGGGTGGGCATGGGTGTTGGTCATGAGGGAGGTGGGTGGGAATGGGTGTTGGGCATGAGGGAGGTGGGTGGGAATGAGTGTTGGGGATGAGTGAGGTGGGTGGGCATGGGTGTTGGGGATGATGGAGGTGGGTGTACATGGGTGTTGAGGATGAGGGAGGTGGGTGGGAATGGGTGTTGGGGATGGGAGAGGAGGGTGGGCATGAGTGTTGGGATGAGCGAGGTGGGTGTGCATGCGTGTTGGGGATGAGGGAGGAGGGTGGGCATGAGTTTTGGGGATGAGGGAGGAGGGTGGGCATGAGTGTTGGGGATGAGTGAGGTGGGTGGGCATAGGTGTTTGGCATGAGGGAGGTGGGTGGGAATGGGTGTTGGGGATGAGGGAGCTGGGTGGGCATGGGTGTTGGAGATGAGGGAGGGGGTGGGCATGAGTGTTGGGGATGAGTGAGGTGGGTGGGCATGGGTGTTGGTCATGAGGGAGGTGGGTGGGAATGGGTGTTGGGCATGAGGGAGGTGGGTGGGAATGAGTGTTGGGGATGAGTGAGGTGGGTGGGCATGGGTGTTGGGGATGATGGAGGTGGGTGTACATGGGTGTTGAGGATGAGGGAGGTGGGTGGGAATGGGTGTTGGGGATGAGAGAGGAGGGTGGGCATGAGTGTTGGGATGAGCGAGGTGGGTGTGCATGCGTTTTGGGGATGAGGGAGGAGGGTGGGCATGAGTTTTGGGGATGAGGGAGGTGGGTGGGCATGGTGTATTGGGGATGCGGGAGGTGGATGGGCATGGGTGTTGGGGATAAAGGAGGAGGGTGGGCATGGGTGTTGGGGATGAGGGAGGTGATAGGGCATGGGTGTTGGGGATGAGGGAGGTGGGTGGGCATGGGTGTTGAGGGTGAGGGAGGTGGGTAGGCATGGAGTCTTGGGGATGAGGGAGGTGGGTGTGCATGGGTGTTGGGATGAGGGAGGCGGGTGGCCATGGCTGTTGTGGATGAGGGAGGTGGGTGGGTATGGGTGTTGGGGATGAGGGAGGTGGATGGGCATGGGTGTTGGGGATGAGGGAAGAGGGTGGGCATGAGTGTTGGGGATGAGGGAGGAGGGTGGGCATGAGTGTTGGGGATGAGTGAGGTGGGTGGGCATGGGTGTTGGGGATGAGGAGGTGGGTGGGCATGTGTGTTGGGGATGAGGGAGGTTGGGCATGGGTGTTGGGGTGAGTGAGGTGGGTGGGCATGGTGTTGGGGATGAGGAAGGTGGGTGGACATGGGTGTTGGGGATGAGGGAGGAGGGTGGGCATGAGTGTTGGGGATGAGTGAGGTGGGTGGGCATGGGTGTTGGGGATGAGAAGGTGGGTGGGCATGTGTGTTGGGGATGAGGGAGGTTGGGCATGGGTGTTGGGGCGAGTGAGGTGGGTGGGCATGGGTGTTGGGGATGAGGGAGGTGGGTGGACATGGGTGTTGGGGATGAGGAGGGAGGTGGGTGGGCATGGGTGTTGGGGATGAGGGAGGAGTGTGGGCATGAGTGTTGGGGATGAGTGAGGTGAGAGGGCATGGTGTGTTGGGGATGAGGGAGGTGCGTGGGCATGGGTGTTGGGCATGAGGGAGGTGGGTGGGCAGGGGTGTTGGGGATGAGGGAGGAGGGTGGGCATGGTGTGTTGGGGATGAGGGAGGTGCGTGTGCATGGGTGTTGGGCATGAGGGAGGTGGGTGGGCATGGGTGTTGGGCATGAGGCAGGTGGGTGGGCATTGGTGTTGGGGAAGAGGGAGGTGAGAGGGCATGAGTGTTGGGGATGAGGGAGGTGGGTGGGCATGGGTGTTGGGGATGTGGGAGGGGGTGGGCATGAGTGTTGGGGATGAGTGAGGTGGGTGGGCATGGGTGTTGGGTATGAGGGAGGAGGGTGGCATGGTGTGTTGGGGATAAGGGAGGGGGTGGACACCAGTGTTGGGGATGAGGGAGGTGGGTGTGCATGGGTGTTGGGGATGACGGAGCTGGGTGGGCATGAGTGTTGGAGATGAGGGAGGGGGTGGGCATGAGTGTTGGGGATGAGTGAGGTGGGTGGGCATGGGTGTTGGGCATGAGGGAGGTGGATGGGCATGGGTGTTGGGGATGAGGGAAGAGGGTGGGCATGAGTGTTGGGGATGAGGGAGGAGGGTGGGCATGAGTGTTGGGGATGAGTGAGGTGGGTGGGCATGGGTGTTGGGGATGAGGAGGTGGGTGGGCATGTGTGTTGGGGATGAGGGAGGTTGGGCATGGGTGTTGGGGTGAGTGAGGTGGGTGGGGTTGGGTGTTGGGGATGAGGAAGGTGGGTGGACATGGGTGTTGGGGATGAGGGAGGAGGGTGGGCATGAGTGTTGGGGATGAGTGAGGTGGGTGGGCATGGGAGTTGGGGATGAGGAGGTGGGTGGGCATGTGTGTTGGGGATGAGGGAGGTTGGGCATGGGTGTTGGGGCGAGTGAGGTGGGTGGGCATGGGTGTTGGGGATGAGGGAGGTGGGTGGACATGGGTGTTGGGGATGAGGAGGGAGGTGGGTGGGCATGGGTGTTGGGGATGAGGGAGGAGGGTGGGCATGAGTGTTGGGGATGAGTGAGGTGAGAGGGCATGGTGTGTTGGGGATGAGGGAGGTGCGTGGGCATGGGTGTTGGGCATGAGGGAGGTGGGTGGGCAGGGGTGTTGGGGATGAGGGAGGAGGGTGGGCATCAGTGTTTGGCATGAGGGAGGTGGGTGGGAATGGGCGTTGGGGATGAGGGAGCTGGGTGGGCATGGGTGTTGGAGATGAGGGAGGGGGTGGGCATGAGTGTTGGGGATGAGTGAGGTGGGTGGGCATGGGTGTTGGGGATGAGGGAGGTGGGTGGGAATGGGTGTTGGGCATGAGGGAGGTGGGTGGGAATGGGTGTTGGGGATGAGAGAGGAGGGTGGGCATGAGTGTTGGGATGAGCGAGGTGGGTGTGCATGTGTGTTGGGGATGAGGGAGGAGGGTGGGCATGAGTTTTGGGGATGAGGGAGGTGGGTGGGAATGGGTGTTGGGGATGAGAGAGGAGGGTGGGCATGAGTGTTGGGATGAGCGAGGTGGGTGTGCATGCGTGTTGGGGATGAGGGAGGAGGGTGGGCATGAGTTTTGGGGATGAGGGAGGTGGGTGGGCATGGTGTGTTGGGGATGCGGGAGGTGGATTGGCATGGGTGTTGGGGATAAAGGAGGAGGGTGGACATGGGTGTTGGGGATGAGGGAGGTGATAGGGCATGGGTGTTGGGGATGAGGGAGGTGGGTGGGCATGGGTGTTGAGGGTGAGGGAGGTGGGTAGGCATGGAGTTTTGGGGCTGAGGGAGGTGGGTGTGCATGGGTGTTGGGATGAGGGAGGCGGGTGGGCATGGCTGTTGTGGATGAGGGAGGTGGGTGGGTATGGGTGTTGGGGATGAGGGAGGTGGATGGGCATGGGTGTTGGGGATGAGGGAAGAGGGTGGGCATGAGTGTTGGGGATGAGGGAGGAGGGTGGGCATGAGTGTTGGGGATGAGTGAGGTGGGTGGGCATGGGTGTTGGGGATGAGGAGGTGGGTGGGCATGTGTGTTGGGGATGAGGGAGGTTGGGCATGGGTGTTGGGGTGAGTGAGGTGGGCGGGCATGGGTGTTGGGGATGAGGAAGGTGGGTGGACATGGGTGTTGGGGATGAGGGAGGAGGGTGGGCATGAGTGTTGGGGATGAGTGAGGTGGGTGGGCATGGGTGTTGGGGATGAGGAGGTGGGTGGGCATGTGTGTTGGGGATGAGGGAGGTTGGGCATGGGTGGTGGGGCGAGTGAGGTGGGTGGGCATGGGTGTTGGGGATGAGGGAGGTGGGTGGGCATGGGTGTTGGGGATGAGGGAGGTGGGTGGACATGGGTGTTGGGGATGAGGAGGGAGGTGGGTGGGCATGGGTGTTGGGGATGAGGGAGGAGGGTGGGCATGAGTGTTGGGGATGAGTGAGGTGAGAGGGCATGGTGTGTTGGGGATGAGGGAGGTGCGTGGGCATGGGTGTTGGGCATGAGGGAGGTGGGTGGGAATGGGTGTTGGGGATGAGAGAGGAGGGTGGGCATGAGTGTTGGGATGAGCGAGGTGGGTGTGCATGCGTTTTGGGGATGAGGGAGGAGGGTGGGCATGAGTTTTGGGGATGAGGGAGGTGGGTGGGCATGGTGTATTGGGGATGCGGGAGGTGGATGGGCATGGGTGTTGGGGATAAAGGAGGAGGGTGGGCATGGGTGTTGGGGATGAGGGAGGTGATAGGGCATGGGTGTTGGGGATGAGGGAGGTGGGTGGGCATGGGTGTTGAGGGTGAGGGAGGTGGGTAGGCATGGAGTCTTGGGGATGAGGGAGGTGGGTGTGCATGGGTGTTGGGATGATGGAGGCGGGTGGGCATGGCTGTTGTGGATGAGGGAGGTGGGTGGGTATGGGTGTTGGGGATGAGGGAGGTGGATGGGCATGGGTGTTGGGGATGAGGGAAGAGGGTGGGCATGAGTGTTGGGGATGAGGGAGGAGGGTGGGCATGAGTGTTGGGGATGAGTGAGGTGGGTGGGCATGGGTGTTGGGGATGAGGAGGTGGGTGGGCATGTGTGTTGGGGATGAGGGGGGTTGGGCATGGGTGTTGGGGTGAGTGAGGTGGGTGGGCATGGGTGTTGGGGATGAGGAAGGTGGGTGGACATGGGTGTTGGGGATGAGGGAGGAGGGTGGGCATGAGTGTTGGGGATGAGTGAGGTGGGTGGGCATGGGTGTTGGGGATGAGAAGGTGGGTGGGCATGTGTGTTGGGGATGAGGGAGGTTGGGCATGGGTGTTGGGGCGAGTGAGGTGGGTGGGCATGGGTGTTGGGGATGAGGGAGGTGGGTGGACATGGGTGTTGGGGATGAGGAGGGAGGTGGGTGGGCATGGGTGTTGGGGATGAGGGAGGAGGGTGGGCATGAGTGTTGGGGATGAGTGAGGTGAGAGGGCATGGTGTGTTGGGGATGAGGGAGGTGCGTGGGCATGGGTGTTGGGCATGAGGGAGGTGGGTGGGCAGGGGTGTTGGGGATGAGGGAGGAGGGTGGGCATGGTTTGTTGGGGATGAGGGAGGTGCGTGTGCATGGGTGTTGGGCATGAGGGAGGTGGGTGGGCATGGGTGTTGGGCATGAGGCAGGTGGGTGGGCATTGGTGTTGGGGAAGAGGGAGGTGAGAGGGCATGAGTGTTGGGGATGAGGGAGGTGGGTGGGCATGGGTGTTGGGGATGTGGGAGGGGGTGGGCATGAGTGTTGGGGATGAGTGAGGTGGGTGGGCATGGGTGTTGGGTATGAGGGAGGAGGGTGGCATGGTGTGTTGGGGATAAGGGAGGGGGTGGACACCAGTGTTGGGGATGAGGGAGGTGGGTGTGCATGGGTGTTGGGGATGACGGAGCTGGGTGAGCATGGGTGTTGGAGATGAGGGAGGGGGTGGGCATGAGTGTTGGGGATGAGTGAGGTGGGTGGGCATGGGTGTTGGGCATGAGGGAGGTGGATGGGCATGGGTGTTGGGGATGAGGGAAGAGGGTGGGCATGAGTGTTGGGGATGAGGGAGGAGGGTGGGCATGAGTGTTGGGGATGAGTGAGGTGGGTGGGCATGGGTGTTGGGGATGAGGAGGTGGGTGGGCATGTGTGTTGGGGATGAGGGAGGTTGGGCATGGGTGTTGGGGTGAGTGAGGTGGGTGGGCATGGGTGTTGGGGATGAGGAAGGTGGGTGGACATGGGTGTTGGGGATGAGGGAGGAGGGTGGGCATGAGTGTTGGGGATGAGTGAGGTGGGTGGGCATGGGTGTTGGGGATGAGGAGGTGGGTGGGCATGTGTGTTGGGGATGAGGGAGGTTGGGCATGGGTGTTGGGGCGAGTGAGGTGGGTGGGCATGGGTGTTGGGGATGAGGGAGGTGGGTGGACATGGGTGTTGGGGATGAGGAGGGAGGTGGGTGGGCATGGGTGTTGGGGATGAGGGAGGAGGGTGGGCATGGTGTGTTGGGGATGAGGGGGGTGCGTGTGCATCGGTGTTTGGCATGAGGGAGGTGGGTGGGAATGGGTGTTGGGGATGAGGGAGCTGGGTGGGCATGGGTGTTGGAGATGAGGGAGGGGGTGGGCATGAGTGTTGGGGATGAGTGAGGTGGGTGGGCATGGGTGTTGGGGATGAGGGAGGTGGGTGGGAATGGGTGTTGGGCATGAGGGAGGTGGGTGGGAATGAGTGTTGGGGATGAGTGAGGTGGGTGTGCATGGGTGTTGGGGATGATGGAGGTGGGTGTACATGGGTGTTGAGGATGAGGGAGGTGGGTGGGAATGGGTGTTGGGGATGAGAGAGGAGGGTGGGCATGAGTGTTGGGATGAGCGAGGTGGGTGTGCATGCGTATTGGGGATGAGGGAGGAGGGTGGGCATGAGTTTTGGGGATGAGGGAGGTGGGTGGGCATGGTGTGTTGGGGATGCGGGAGGTGGATTGGCATGGGTGTTGGGGATAAAGGAGGAGGGTGGACATGGGTGTTGGGGATGAGGGAGGTGATAGGGCATGGGTGTTGGGGATGAGGGAGGTGGGTGGGCATGGGTGTTGAGGGTGAGGGGGGTGGGTAGGCATGGAGTCTTGGGGCTGAGGGAGGTGGGTGTGCATGGGTGTTGGGATGAGGGAGGCGGGTGGGCATGGCTGTTGTGGATGAGGGAGGTGGGTGGGTATGGGTGTTGGGGATGAGGGAGGTGGATGGGCATGGGTGTTGGGGATGAGGGAAGAGGGTGGGCATGAGTGTTGGGGATGAGGGAGGAGGGTGGGCATGAGTGTTGGGGATGAGTGAGGTGGGTGGGCATGGGTGTTGGGGATGAGGAGGTGGGTGGGCATCTGTGTTGGGGATGAGGGAGGTTGGGCATGGGTGTTGGGGTGAGTGAGGTGGGTGGGCATGGGTGTTGGGGATGAGGAAGGTGGGTGGACATGGGTGTTGGGGATGAGGAGGTGGGTGGTTATGTGTGTTGGGGATGAGGGAGGTTGGGCATGGGTGTTGGGGCGAGTGAGGTGGGTGGGCATGAGTGTTGGGGATGAGGGAGGTGGGTGGACATGGGTGTTGGGGATGAGGAGGGAGGTGGGTGGGCATGGGTGTTGGGGATGAGGGAGGAGGGTGGGCATGAGTGTTGGGGATGAGTGAGGTGAGAGGGCATGGTGTGTTGGGGATGACGGAGGTGCGTTGGCATGGGTTTTGGGCATGAGGGAGGTGAGTGGGCAGGGGTGTTGGGGATGAGGGAGGAGGGTGGGCATGGTGTGTTGGGGATGAGGGAGGTGCGTGTGCATGGGTGTTGGGCATGAGGGAGGTGGGTGGGCATGGGTGTTGGGCATGAGGCAGGTGGGTGGGCATTGGTGTTGGGGATGAGGGAGGTGAGAGGGCATGAGTGTTGGGGATGAGGGAGGTGGGTGGGCATGGGTGTTGGGGATGTGGGAGGGGGTGGGCATGAGCGTTGGAGATGAGTGAGGTGGGTGGGCATGGGTGTTGGGTATGAGGGAGGAGGGTGGCATGGTGTGTTGGGGATAAGGGAGGGGGTGGACACAAGTGTTGGGGATGAGGGAGGTGGGTGTGCATGGGTGTTGGGGATGAGGGAGCTGGGTGGGCATGGGTGTTGGAGATGAGGGAGGGGGTGGGCATGAGTGTTGGGGATAAGTGAGGTGGGTGGGCATGGGTGTTGGGCATGAGGGAGGTGGATGGGCATGGGTGTTGGGGATGAGGGAAGAGGGTGGGCATGATTGTTGGGGATGAGGGAGGAGGGTGGGCATGAGTGTTGGGGATGAGTGAGGTGGGTGGGCATGGGTGTTGGGGATGAGGAGGTGGGTGGGCATGTGTGTTGGGGATGAGGGAGGTTGGGCATGGGTGTTGGGGTGAGTGAGGTGGGTGGGCATTGGTGTTGGGGATGAGGAAGGTGGGTGGACATGGGTGTTGGGGATGAGGGAGGAGGGTGGGCATGAGTGTTGGGGATGAGTGAGGTGAGAGGGCATGGTGTGTTGGGGATGACGGAGGTGCGTGGGCATGGGTGTTGGGCATGAGGGAGGTGGGTGGGCAGGGGTGTTGGGGATGAGGGAGGAGGGTGGGCATGGTGTGTTGGGGATGAGGGAGGTGCGTGTGCATGGGTGTTGGGCATGAGGGAGGTGGGTGGGCATGGGTGTTGGGCATGAGGCAGGTGGGTGGTCATTGGTGTTGGGGATGAGGGAGGTGAGAGGGCATGAGTGTTGGGGATGAGGGAGGTGGGTGGGCATGGGTGTTGGGGATGTGGGAGGGGGTGGGCATGAGCGTTGGGGATGAGTGAGGTGGGTGGGCATGGGTGTTGGGTATGAGGGAGGAGGGTGGCATGGTGTGTTGGGGATAAGGGAGGGGGTGGACACGAGTGTTGGGGATGAGGGAGGTGGGTGTGCATGGGTGTTGGGGATGAGGGAGCTGGGTGGGCATGGGTGTTGGAGATGAGGGAGGGGGTGGGCATGAGTGTTGGGTATGAGTGGGGTGGGTGGGCATGGGTGTTGGGCATGAGGGAGGTGGGTGGGAATGGGTGTTGGGGATGAGGGAGGAGAGTGGGCATGAGTGTTGGGGATGAGTGAGGTGGGTGGGCATGGGTGTTGGGCATGAGGGAGGTGGGTGGGAATGGGTGTTGGGGATGAGGAACGAGGTTTGGCCTGGGTGTTGGGATGAGCGAGGTGGGTGTGCATGCGTGTTGGGGATGAGGGAGGAGGGTGGGCATGAGTTTTGGGGATGAGGGAAGTGGGTGGGCATGGTGTGTTGGGGATGCGGGAGGTGGATGGGCATGGGTGTTGAGGATAAAGGAGGAGGGTGGGCATGGGTGTTGGGGATGAGGGAGGTGATAGGGCATGGGTGTTGGGGATGAGGGAGGTGGGTGGGCATGGGTGCTGAGGGTAAGGGAGGTGGGTAGGCATGGAGTCTTGGGGATGAGGGAGGTGGGTGTGCATGGGTGTTGGGATGAGGGAGGCGGGTGGGCATGGCTGTTGTGGATGAGGGAGGTGGGTGGGTATGGGTGTTGGGGATGTGGGAGGTGGATGGGCATGGGTGTTGGGGATGAGGGAGGAGGGTGGGCATGAGTGTTGGGGATGAGTGAGGTGGGTGGGCATAGGTGTTTGGCATGAGGGAGGTGGGTGGGAATGGGTGTTGGGAATGAGGGAGGAGGGTGTGAATGGGTGTTGCGGATGAGGGAGGAGGGTGGGCATGGGTGTTGGGGATGAGGAGGTGGGTGGGCATGTGTGTTGGGGATGAGGGAGGTTGGGCATGGGTGTTGGGGTGAGTGAGGTGGGTGGGCATGGGTGTTGGGGATGTGGGAGGTGGGTGGACATGGGTGTTGGGGATGAGGAGGGAGGTGGGTGGGCATGGGTGTTGGGGATGAGGGAGGAGGGTGGGCATGAGTGTTGGGGATGAGTGAGGTGAGAGGGAATGGTGTGTTGGGGATGAGGGAGGTGCGTGGGCATGGGTGTTGGGCATGAGGGAGGTGGGTGGGCAGGGGTGTTGGGGATGAGGGAGGAGGGTGGGCATGAGTGTTGGGGATGAGTGAGGTGGAGGGCATGGTGTGTTGGGGATGAGGGAGGTGCGTGGGCATGGGTGTTGGGCATGAGGGAAGTGGGTGGGCATGGGTGTTGGGCATGAGGCAGGTGGGTGGGCATTGGTGTTGGGGATGAGGGAGGTGAGAGGGCATGGGTGTTGGGATGAGTGAGGTGGGTGGGCATGGGTGTTGAGGATGAGGGAGGTGGGTGGGCATGAGTGTTGGGGATGAGGAAGGAGGTTGGGCATGGGTGTTGGGATGAGGGAGGAGGGTGGGCATGAGTGTTGGGGATGAGTGAGGTGGGTGGGCATGGGTGTTGGGGATGAGGGAGGTGGGTGGGAATGGGTGTTGGGCATGAGGGAGGTGGGTGGGAATGAGTGTTGGGGATGAGTGAGGTGGGTGTGCATGGGTGTTGGGGATGATGGAGGTGGGTGTACATGGGTGTTGAGGATGAGGGAGGTGGGTGGGAATGGGTGTTGGGGATGAGAGAGGAGGGTGGGCATGAGTGTTGGGATGAGCGAGGTGGGTGTGCATGCGTATTGGGGATGAGGGAGGAGGGTGGGCATGAGTTTTGGGGATGAGGGAGGTGGGTGGGCATGGTGTGTTGGGGATGCGGGAGGTGGATTGGCATGGGTGTTGGGGATAAAGGAGGAGGGTGGACATGGGTGTTGGGGATGAGGGAGGTGATAGGGCATGGGTGTTGGGGATGAGGGAGGTGGGTGGGCATGGGTGTTGGGGATGAGGGAGGTGGGTAGGCTTGGAGTCTTGGGGCTGAGGGAGGTGGGTGTGCATGGGTGTTGGGATGAGGGAGGCGGGTGGGCATGGCTGTTGTGGATGAGGGAGGTGGGTGGGTATGGGTGTTGGGGATGAGGGAGGTGGATGGGCATGGGTGTTGGGGATGAGGGAAGAGGGTGGGCATGAGTGTTGGGGATGAGGGAGGAGGGTGGGCATGAGTGTTGGGGATGAGTGAGGTGGGTGGGCATGGGTGTTGGGGATGAGGAGGTGGGTGGGCATGTGTGTGGGGGATGAGGGAGGTTGGGCATGGGTGTTGGGGCGAGTGAGGTGGGTGGGCATGGGTGTTGGGGATGAGGGAGGTGGGTGGGCATGGGTGTTGGGCATGAGGGAGGTGGGTGGGCAGGGGTGTTGGGGATGAGGGAGGAGGGTGGGCATGGTGTGTTGGGGATGAGGGAGGTGCGTGTGCATGGGTGTTGGGCATGAGGGAGGTGGGTGGGCATGGGTGTTGGGCATGAGGCAGGTGGGTGGGCATTGGTGTTGGGGATGAGGGAGGTGAGAGGGCATGAGTGTTGGGGATGAGGGAGGTGGGTGGGCATGGGTGTTGGGGATGTGGGAGGGGGTGGGCATGAGCGTTGGGGATGAGTGAGGTGGGTGGGCATGGGTGTTGGGTATGAGGGAGGAGGGTGGCATGGTGTGTTGGGGATAAGGGTGGGGGTGGACACGAGTGTTGGGGATGAGGCTGGTGGGTGTGCATGGGTGTTGGGGATGAGGGAGCTGGGTGGGCATGGGTGTTGGAGATGAGGGAGGGGGTGGGCATGAGTGTTGGGGATGAGTGAGGTGGGTGGGCATGGGTGTTGGGCATGAGGGAGGTGGATGGGCATGGGTGTTGGGGATGAGGGAAGAGGGTGGGCATGATTGTTGGGGATGAGGGAGGAGGGTGGGCATGAGTGTTGGGGATGAGTGAGGTGGGTGGGCATGGGTGTTGGGGATGAGGAGGTGGGTGGGCATGTGTGTTGGGGATGAGGGAGGTTGGGCATGGGTGTTGGGGTGAGTGAGGTGGGTAGGCATGGGTGTTGGGGATGAGGAAGGTGGGTGGACATGGGTGTTGGGGATGAGGGAGGAGGGTGGGCATGAGTGTTGGGGATGAGTGAGGTGAGAGGGCATGGTGTGTTGGGGATGAGGGAGGTGCGTGGGCATGGGTGTTGGGCATGAGGGAGGTGGGTGGGCAGGGGTGTTGGGGATGAGGGAGGAGGGTGGGCATGGTGTGTTGGGGATGAGGGAGGTGCGTGTGCATGGGTGTTGGGCATGAGGGAGGTGGGTGGGCATGGGTGTTGGGCATGAGGCAGGTGGGTGGGCATTGGTGTTGGGGATGAGGGAGGTGAGAGGGCATGAGTGTTGGGGATGAGGGAGGTGGGTGGGCATGGGTGTTGGGGATGTGGGAGGGGGTGGACATGAGCGTTGGGGATGAGTGAGATGGGTGGGCATGGGTGTTGGGTATGAGGGAGGAGGGTGGCATGGTGTGTTGGGGATAAGGGAGGGGGTGGACACGAGTGTTGGGGATGAGGGAGGTGGGTGTGCATGGGTGTTGGGGATGAGGGAGCTGGGTGGGCATGGGTGTTGGAGATGAGGGGGGGGGTGGGCATGAGTGTTGGGGATGAGTGGGGTGGGTGGGCATGGGTGTTGGGCATGAGGGAGGTGGGTGGGAATGGGTGTTGGGGATGAGGAACAAGGTTGGGCATGGGTGTTGGGATGAGGGAGGAGGGTGGGCATGAGTGTTGGGGATGAGTGAGGTGAGAGGGCATGAGTCCCTGCTGAATAAAACAGTCCGCATTCCAGCAATTCACTCAAGTCTTCATTTAATGTCTGTCATAGGTGGGCTCTTAGGGATGATTTCTATTAAAGCGAAATGCGGATTCATATGCGTTGAAAAATTGTTCGCAATGTGATCATGACAGAACACTGCCTCCTTCCCTTTCCTCATCATGTGCGCCCCGCAGCAGCCGGTGATCACCTGCATCATCCTCAACATCTGAGCCTGTGTGAGCGTTGCTGCCCTCTGGCGGAGTGGGCAGGTATTCTATGCTACTCATGCTGTGCACTGTCGGGTGGTCTCGTCATGTGCTTACCTTTCAGGATGTTAACGTGAGGTATCTATTGTGAGGGATTGGTGCGTGTACATCCGTGCATGCCCATGTGCCCTACTATTGTTCCCACTCATGCCCCACTGTGAATGAGAATCCTTTGCAGGGCATTATGGGAACTGTTGTGAAATCACGGTTTGTGTGTGCAGGGAACTACGAAGAACCTCAGCTATCCCAACCATTCAGAGGTCTTCCCAGTGTAGGCTTGCCTTCTTTTAGCCGCATGCATGATGTACTGGCGAGGGTTTTGCTATGCTATGTTATATTTTAAATCTTGCTGCACATCCAATCTGCATGTACTATGTCCACTGTGCCAGGGTGCTCTTCCATAGTACCCTTGCATCATGGGCGGAACACGGGCAATGGGCTCATCAGCACTCACTAGCAGATTGGCATATTTCATTTATTTTAATTTTATTTATTGTGTTTTTATAATGTGTTTCAAGGCGCAACCACACGTTATTTGTGTATTCATTGAACGATATTGATATTTTATTTATATCGCACTCATACACATGTGTTTCAGAGCGCGACGAGGCAAGGGTGGGAACAAGGGAGGACAAAAACAACGATCTTACTAGGCCCAGTGACATTGAGAACGCGCAAGTGCATTGGGAGAGGGGAAAGTGCATGGGAGGGGGGGGAGTGGAAAGTGCTGAGCAAAGGAAAAACAGATAAATAAATAGATAAATAATTCCATAGTAAAAAAAAGCAATAAACAGTGATAGTGCAGCCAGCAAATGTCAAGTGCTAGGTATAAGGCAACAGACGGAGTGTGTCTGATAAGTACAGAGAAGGGGGACTGCATGGTTAGAGATACAGACCCCAGTGCAAGGGATCGTCAGGAGGCAGTGCGGGTGGGTGGCAGGGTGAGCAGGTACCTGAGCCCGATGGTCAGAGGGTAAGCCAGGTGCACGGTGCCAAAAAAGAGCAGATCAGTAGGGCAGAGGAGGAGCAAAGGCAGAAGCAAAGAGGAAGGTCTGGAGGTGCTTCTGGAACCCGAGATGGTTCTCTTCAAGTTTCAGAGTGGCAGAGAGGCTGTTCCAGAGGGAGGCCCCAGCCGAAGACAGAGATCTACCCCCAGCTTGTTTCTTAGAAAAACAACTGACCCTGATGGAGTTTGAGGTGGAGGAGTGAAGGGCTCGAGAGGGAAGGTATTTGCGGAGGGATAGCTGAAGGTATTTTGGACCCAGGCCCCAGAAAGACTTATGGACAATGTTGAGGGTTTTGAATTTAAGCCTTGCATGCACTGGGAGCCAATGGAGAGATTTCAGAACTGGAGAGATACGATCCCGGGGCTTGAGGCCAAGGACAAGTCTCGCAGTCCTGTTCTGGATTAGTCGTAGAGGACGGAGAGTAGAGGCAGGCATATTTAGAAAGAGGCTGTTACAATAATCAAGCCTAGAGAGAATGGTACTGCATTCTATTGCAGGCAATTTGCTCCCCTGCCTGTAGTGGAACCAATGCTACATGCGTACAGCCCAGTGCAGCAATTTGGTACACCCCATTGGTGAAGTGGGCTGTTGCGTGGATACATGCCTTGGCGGCATACATCCGGGTCGGGAAGTTGGGCTTCGATATGTGATTTGGCACACGGCTCAATAGTGCATCAAGCACTTTTGAGAAGGTTGGCTGTGGCAACAGGATTCTGTTGCTAGGGAGTGCAGGTCAGACACCACCTTCAGCCTGGGTGGCATGGCGGTGCTGGTGCTGATACAGGTGGAGGCCCACCTGAATCAAGGTGAGCAGCTTTGCTGTTCTCTCCCTGTTCAGCCTGCTACAGAGTCTGGGTATTTAGCCGTTGCCAGCACCCACAGAGTGAGCCTGACACGCGTCATAGGTGGTCACCTCCTCACAGGTCTCCTCTGCCTTTATTGATCTGGAATCCTTGGCTCTTGCTGCACTGCATGTTCCTGCAACTTGATGTACAGTAGCACATTGTGGAGGCCATAGTGCATATCTGGGAGATGCGTGCGGCTTGGAAGTGGGGTTGGGGAAGGTGTTGACCTTCTATACAATTGTGGGTGCAATTGGATGTATCTGTGGCTAATTTTCATCACCTGCATGCATGTACCTGCACCTCTAAGGTGGAGGTAACCGCTCTGATTTTTTGGAGGAATTACTGCCTTTTTTGACAGCATTTTGATTGTATTTCACCTTGCAATACTGTAGAATTAACATTCACTTTTTTGGATCTAATAACTCCAACGGAATTGGCGCTATAGCAACTACCACCGATTTTGTGCTGCTTGCAATTTGGAGATGCGGTAAGAGTGGCAGTAATTCTGTTACCACCACTTTTTTTCTTTACCGCCAAACTCATAACGAGGCCCTTAGACTCCCTAAAGCCTGTCCCATCCATGCACCTTTCTTTTCATGTAACTCCAGTTTTTAAGCTCATATCATCATTGTCTCTTTACTTGCATTTTCTCTTAATGACCACCCTCTTCTTTGCCACGTAAGCTCTGTGCCAGTCTCTCAGCCTTCCACTCTGGACTATGCCCACTATGATGCATGCCTCCTTTCGGACATCCCAAGCCTTAACTCCCAGTGCTTCTCACTTCTAAACCAACTACCCCTACTTCCCCCACTAATGAACCCACCCGCGCCCCTCTGCTTCAAATCCACCTGCCACGCGAGTTCCTCTCTCCCTGCCACTTTCCTCCCTCCTCTCTCCCCCTCCCATTCACGCTCACAATACTGCCACACTTTACACCACCCCCTGCCTCCACATGCCACTCTCCTTCTCATTCTCGCTTCTTCTCAACAACATTTTCGCCCAAGATTTTATTGAAAGCCGAGTACAGGAAGCATCATGGGAGCAAACACAAAAGAAATCCGATTTAACAAACCTAGTAGCTAAATAATATTTCAGTTTGCACATCAGCTATATTCATCCTCCACATCACAATATGTCACACTGCTTCAATAGCACAATCGGGTAAACGAGGCAAGACAGGATCAATAATCGCTGGCGGCAACAGTGTTGCAGTTTTGAGGCTAGTGATGCTTACGGTTATAAATACTTTAAACAAGGTCACTTTCCTCGTTTGCACATTAATCGTGAATTTTTCCCCGTGGTCGTTTTGGTCGAATTTCTTTTTTTTTTTTAAAGGGGGATACCTCTCCAACCCCCCATGTAAGCTCCGCAACCACCTCACTTTGCCAACGATCCTCCAATCCCCTAACCCCAAACCACAAACAATCATATGTGTATCTACATATATATTTTTTAAATGCAACCAAAAGGACCATGGTGAAAAATGTACAATTAATGTGCAAACAAGGGAAATGATCTTGTTTAAAACACTGTATATGATGCTTACACATAGTGGTTATTAAAGGCGGACCATATGAAACCATTCTTCGTGGAGGTCTAACTTCTTTTCGCTTTCATAGAGATGCAGACGTTCTGACATCCACTTCGCAATATTTAGCTGAATCGTTGCCTTACAGCTCTTAAAATATATATGTTTGCCACAATCAAAGCACTGGGGAGCAATGTAGCAATTGATGAATTTGACTCTACATTTTGCGTTGCTTTGTTGGCGCAAATTTGAAAGTGGCAAATTTGGCCAAGTGAAATTTGGTTGTTGCATTTTGTGCTTTTTTCCTTCTGCTTTGAAGGGCGCAGCACATCGTTTCAACCACTTCTGATCTCACAATGGCACAGTCACAGCCCACAAAACTATTATTATCCTGGATGACAAAATGTAAATGATGGACACAGACAGTAGGAGGATCCAAGAGAGTGTCAGTAGGACAGCCTTGGAGTGTAATGATGTGTGCAAAATTGTAGATAAGTTCATCAAAACCAAAATCCGGGGCTAATCCTAGGATCAAACTATTCTCCTGCAGGTGGGAGCCGGCTAAACAGGTGGCTGGAAACGTTGGCTGATACTCCCGATCTAGTCCTATTTCCATGCCGCCTGATGGCCGGCTCCGGAGCCTGTCATCTTCCCCCCACGCTCTGTTCCCTTTTTTGAATGTTCTTATGATCCAATCCCCCTTCCACAACACCACTTACCTGAATGTGACAGCGGCGTTGCCCACCACCGCCGCCGCAGCAGCTTCCCTACCTCTTCCTTTTCCTGCTGCCATGTTAATAGATGGGTGGCTCTATATGGAGCCCTACCTTCTACTACCATGGCAGCCATCTTGGCAAAGCATTTTCATTCATTGAAAGGGACGTGTGCGGCACCCCGTTCAGTGAAGGAAAATGCTTTTTTTAACACCCCAGATTACCGCTTTGCTAGGGCCGTTAACTCAGGCTGTCGGGACGTTACACACTGTATGGCCGGTGGAGCGGGTTAAGAAAGTCATAATAAGTTGATGTCAATTCAACGCAATACGCTAGCTGCAATGGTCTGGCAGGTGTATGACTTTTGCCCAAAGAATCTGATCCAAAATTGGTCCAGATCAATTGCGCCCGGCCTGCTACCTTCATAGCAAAATTAGTGTATACACAATGGCCTGTTGGTCTTCAATGCAGCGGTAAATAACAATGCCTCTATTAATGATGTCATCCGTTGGGATCAGTATTTTATTGTTCGCTACAGCCAATGGGTGTTTTGGCCTTATCAATGTCCTCCTCAAGGCAAATGGAAACAATGGGCCTCATTACGACCCTGGCGTTAACCAATGGCGCTATTAGTGCCATGGTTAACGCCGGTAACTTACCGAATCCGCCATAGTGAAATGGGGAATTACCACCCCATTCCAAGGTTGGTGGGGCGGTAATTCTCCATTTACCATTGGCCCTTCCCCATTCCCATGTTTGCCCCATAGAGCTCAATGGGAATGGGGAAGACGGTAATTACGGTACCACAAATTGCGGTACCGTAATTACCTTCAAGGTCCCTTTGCGGGTCCCTACCTTAACGGCTGGTACAGACCAGCCGTTAAGGTCGGGAGCCGCAAAGGGACCTCGTAGTAAGGCGTTAAGGGGTTAACGGCCCTGCAACCTTTTACGGCACCGTTAACCCCTTAACGCCTGGGTCGTAATGAGTCCCAATGTCTTGAAAATTTGAATCGTAATGGCTCCTTTTTCATTAAGCCACACTGACTACCAAACCCAATAGTAAATATTGATACTATGGACCTCATTAGAAGTTTGGTCTGAGCCCTTAAATGTGGTGGTAATGGTATTACTGCCGCATTTAAGGGCTGTCCAAATCACGAGTTGGGTGGAAAATGGCATTTTTACCTCCAGCGTTTTGTTGGTGGTAAAAATGACAATTTTTGGGGTGTTTTCTGCTGTTTTTGGCACTATTACCACTGGTGCAATTACTGCCAGTGGTAATAGCGCTCTCCAACCCCATTGGGTCCTGGGAATTTACCGCTCCCCGTAACTCATGAACCGGCGCAAATTGCAGCGGACCGAATTTCAGGAGCGCTATTAGCGCTGGGCGGTATCCCAGCGATATTACTGCTGGGACACCCCAAACTCATGATGAGGCCCTATATGAGCACTTGAGAATCGTAAGGCTTGGCTTTAATTTCCTTATTGGTGACTCCCATATGACTTGCATTCAGACCCGGTGGGGAGCTTTGGTGTAAATCGCCAAATGAATTGGAACTAGGTTGTGTAGTCATATCGCTGTGAAAGTAGCAGGCCGAGCACAATTGGTCTGAACCAATTTTGGGTCTAAGTTAATAAATTAGGCTGCCAGGATCCTATAACGACGACGCTAATGGGTTCTCTTCTTATACTTACATTTAATGTGGTCAACATCCACTAAAGAACTCTTAACCCTTCTACCTGTGTTCTTAGGCTCGGCATTGCAGTCCCCCTCTTACCCTCACATGATCCTCAAAGAATGCTATGTCCCTCAGAACCCTATCCATGATCACACCCTCATTCCATCCAATGCCTCTATTCACTCTCTCTTATCAAAGCAAAAGCATGGTACTTGCATTCATACTCCCTGCTTCTTGAAGATATCCATTGCCCGCGAGGTAGCTTTAAAAGATCCTCTAAGGAATCTCAAGGCTTACACTTACATTTTGCACTATACTCGGGTGCAAAATGACCCCCAACGTGGTTTCTGATTGGATGTCATAAGCCAATGTTCCACTCAGGTAATACCACCCACCAAGAGGCCAGACACCAACAGAACCCCATTTGAACCTAAGAAATCCTTTCTTTGGATACAAAATGATCCTTTATTGGACACTTAAATTGCCCAAAAGATTTATTTATTAAAATGCACTTCAAAATATGATGTGAATGCAGGCATGATCCAAGTGTTTGTAATATTGACATAGTAGCTGTGTAGGGCGTGTGTGAATGTATTTATTTATTTCATTTGTAAAGCAGACATACAACCCATAGGCATTGAGGTACAATGTTCTAGACAAGCTAGGGGGGAGCAGGCATAATGACATACAGATACAAGGTAGGGTAGGTATAACCTGATGGCAGTTATCATACAAAGGTACAGAATCATGAGTGACTGGTACTAATCCTACAAAACAAAACCTTAGGGCGGTGATGGGGGAGAAAGGTCACGGTGAAGCCAGCGGCCTGAGGTGGGGAATTCAGGTTTAGATGAAAAGCTGAGTTTTTGGATGAGTGTACTATATATAACCTACTTTGCCCAATTATATGCCTTACTCTGCCTAAACTAGGATGGCCCTGCGAAGCAGCCCAACTGCTATTATAGCTGGTACAGTAGGCTAGACTATTTCAAGGACATTCATATTGTAGCCCACACACACTAAACAAAAGAGAAGTTCTGCCAGTTTTCCCCATGTGCATTCTACGCAGTACCCGTCAGACAATCCGCGAGCGTGCGTGCAGGGCATCCAGGCAAATGATTAATACACCCGCTAAGACACAGGAGGACAGCAAATATTCTGTGCACACATTTAGTGTATGCAGATTTAGAAAAACTCTAAACATATTCTGGAGGCCAAATGCTATACTAGGGCCCACCCATATGCCTGTTTTGCTCCCTTGCTCTGGTAGTTGCGGATCTGCCCGCTGCGGCCTGAAATTCAACCTGGTGAGGTAACCCTGTTGTGGAATTCAGCACTTCAAGGACATGGATTACTGGACCTTAGCAGAACTGCTCTATTGCCATATCTCTCATATACCTCCCTGCCAGCTGCTGCCTCCCCTGCCTGCACTCCCCACAACCATTGGCTCCACGGCCCTGGCCCACTCCTACTTTGCGTGGCCGATGCCTGGGATACGCTTCTTCCACCGTTCTCTACCGCATCCCATCAGGAATCATCTAGCTCCATGTCAATAACGGGCAAGAAGATCAGGTGTTCTGATGAGGGGCTCATAGTCCTGATCAATGACCGAGTGAATTAGGAGCGGTGTCTCCTCTGGTCCCTCATAACCAGCGCTCAACCGTGAGTCAGAGGCAGACTGAGAGGCTATCACGACCAATGCCCATGCGGTGGCTGATGGCTCCCACACCCTGGGCAAGCTGAAGCAGCAGTGTCAGGGCCTAAAAAGGCATATGCCAAGGAAGACATTACAACATTGTGGGTAGCCACTTGACACACAAAGTGCACAGCACATGCATGAGCACACAAATCCAAACAGGTGCATGCATACGTGCACAAGTCCGAACCAAGATCGAGGCTTGATTTTGCTTGAGTATTCTCATCTCTCTACGACAGTGACAACAGTGACTCCTTTGCACAATACCCCAAAAAAATAAATGTGTTTGGTTAGCGTTGTTATGTTGTTTTAGTGCCCCCTTATCTGCCTGAAACATAATAGTCCCCATCAGCAGAAATCTGAATTCAAATTGTGGATGACTCAATTGAACAACTTGAGTGATCATGGTGAGATTAGATTTTCCCTCTGTCATTTCACTGAAACCAATCTGTATACCTGGATTGTACCTGACAAAAAATTCACTTTTAAATGGATCAAAATGGATGAATTTATTGCACACATTCCTTTGAGAAGCGACCTTAACTCTGAGCTATCATGCTTCCCTATGCCGTGAGTGGTCATCTAGTCCTTACATTTCTTTGCATAAGCCGTCTGCATATAAAATGGGAGGAGCAGAACTACAAATGCCATAAAGCAAAGAACAAAACCAGGTCTGAATGCCCCGCTGATCTGCTCACTCATGACCCAGGATACCTCTGCTTTACTGCAAATCCTTCCCACGCCTCTGCAACTATCAAGTGACACAGCCTGGAAGTCAGACGCCCATTTCCCTAAGTATCTATGGATGTTATAAAGCGTAAACGTAAATGGCAAGCAACAAAGCACTGCACATAGGACACACATCCAGGGTATTCCGAGTAGGAGAGGCCCTGGGATGGATAGGAGTAGCATGTTGGAGGGGGTCCAGAAGGGGTTGATTGTGGTTGAGTGGCGCTATCAGTGATTAGCGAGATGTTCTGTGAACAGGAGGTTCCACTAGTCCTTCCTGAAGTGTAGGCTGCAGGCCGTCACTGTTGCTTATAGTGAAATATGTTTGTTTTCTACTTTGGTTCTCAAAAACATTACCCAAGTCCAATGCATGCTTGATATTTTGTAAGGCAAGAGCCGAGAACAGGGAGGATCAAGTTGAACCAACATTTTAGAAGGCCCGTGCAACTTCAAAGGGTGATAGCAATAGGGGAACTCCTCCAAATAAAATTGAAGTACCATCTTGAAATGGTTTCTTACTGACAGAGCTTCTTATAAACTGATTTTAGGACTGCATTTACTGTTCTCGTCTACCTCAGCTTCCCCTATCTCTCATAGCACACGCTAAGAACGCCCTTCCCATCACTGCCTCAAGGCCATCCCAGCAGGCACGGCAGTCCCCTGCTTTCAGCAATACTTAGAAGACCCCTGCTGTGACACCAGCCGGATTAGAGCGGTAGAAAACGTGCTCGTGTACCTCGAAATGCTTTGCACAATGGTCTGCACATACAAACATCCATTTCGAAATGGCTGAGGAAGGGGTGAGTCTGGGAACTCTTCATCTAATTTCCTGAGAGGAGTGACGTCTATTGCAGGAGCGCAGGAATCTGCCGTTTACTTCTGGGAACCCTTGTGAGTTACAGGAGAATTGTTCCGTTTGGATGTATGCAGTCTATGCCACAGTCAACAATGTCCCTAGAGGTCATTAACCAGGGGGTTAGAAATAGGACTAGGGTGGGGGGAGAGGAGAAAAAAAAAAGGATGAGCTGTTTTTTTTTATTAAAAGGGTGACATCATGCAAGAGTAGGTTTAAGACAATACAATTTTTGCAGGAACTGAAGGGTCACTCTACACAATTAACATGTTGAGCGGATGCAAAATGGCCCTCAAAACAACTTCCAAACACGCTGTGCGCATGTTATCATCATTTGTTGCTGGAGCTTAAAATCAATTAAGGTAAAAACATAAAGAAGAAATGAAATGAATGGTCTGCGATCACCCCCTCCCGCCCCACTGTTCCCCCTCATCCAGTACCTTCAAGGTCTAACCCACAGCATACTAATTTGCACCTCGGCCACACTTACACTTTGCACCTCCAACATGACAGTTCTGCGGTCTTCCTTGAAGTGCTTTAAACAGATAACCCCGAACAATGGTCCATTGAACACATCTCCATTATTTCAAGTTTAACAATAATAATAATAAAAACATATCAGGTTTTTATCTAGCGCTTCATGGCGGATACCTCCCTTGTCTAAGAGCTGTAATTATAGTTATCACTTCCTGTTTAAATGGTAATGTAAGAGAAGTGAGATGTTAAATAGGCAGAGTTGATGAGTGTGCACCAGAACTCACAGACCCCTGAGTGAGTGCCCGCATGGTTCTATGTGGTTTGAGGCCCATTGATACTTAGATATGTGTTGTATCCAGAGGGAGAAAAAGCACAAAATCTATTAGATGTCATCGCTAATACACAGTGGGAGCCCCTGGTATGGAACAGTAGGACAAGGCCAAAGGTGTAGCATGCGGTGAGATGAGCTCTGAGCCACCTGTTACCCCAACATTCCTGTGGTTGGTGTGGTGTTAGCAGGCGTATATCAGCAACGTGCATATTGGTCCGTGTGAGTAGTTTGAGAGTGTTAGTAGATTGAAAGTTGAGTCAACCAACTGGGAAAGAAGAAGGTGGCTTGGGGTCCATTTATTAGAAGTTTATGGTTGGTTTAAAGTGGTAGATTTCAAGTCATGTTGGTTTCCATCCCATCGTGATGTGGTATTTGTACTTTTCTGGGTTCCATTTTATGATGATTGTGGTGGTGTCAGTCTCTTATATCAGATGGGGAGAAGAATTTGTTGGGCACAGACATATTGCACGGCAGTGAGGCTGACCCGAATGAGCCAGTCTCTAGTTACAGTTGGTTTAGAAGTTAGAGCTCTGATCCGCCTTTGTGTCCAGATATATTATATATTCAAACTCGAGCTGTCCCGCCCTTGGATGTTGCAGGACCAAGTTGGCTCGTGGGTGATCATCCTGTGTGCAGTGTTACTTGGGCATTAAACTCCGTAGTGTGGTTGGTAGGAAAGATGAGAAGGATCATCAAGGCAGTTTATTTATCAACTTCTGAAGGATGAAGGGACATGTCGCCTCAGTCATATGACTGCAGGTTGCACACAGATGCTAGAAGCAAGCGCTTAGTCAGGAACCATGCAGCCAGACATCCTTAGTTCCCAAATATCTGCCTGCATTACTCCTGCCGACTGTGAATGGCCAGATTTTAAAGTTTGGGCTTGACTCACTCACAGGGAATACTGGGATCAGAGCCCCAAATAACTATGCAAACGGCAACCTACCCCAGAGTCTGAGGTCCACCTTGGAAGTCATCATTCAGGCATAAACGTTTAGGCGGCTCAGTCTTGGGTGTAAGTGGGTTAGCTGCATGGAAATAAAAACGTTGCCAAACATTAGAATTACAAAAGGCCAGTGAGGAGATAAGATAAGAAGTAGGTTGTGGTGTAGCTTGCAATTTCTCTACCTATTCGGTATGACAGTAGCTTTCACTTCTGCTGTCTTTGCACTCATGCTGCCTGTGCTGCACTTATCCTCATTTTCTTCTGTCGAAAGTGGCGAGTTCCTTTCACTAACCTTGCCTGTGCCGCAACAAGGAACCTTATCTTTTGTCCAGGACGTTGATTCACCAAAATGCCAAGGTTAGCGAAAGTGACATCACAGGAAATGATGTCACATGAACTTTGACCCAGATGTCATCAGTTCCTCTTTAACCCTGGTCACATCACTGGAAGTGGCATGCAGGCATAAAGAAAAGTACACACATGTACACTTTTTAAAATACCAAATAGGTACTAAAGCAGACAAGAATATTTTAGATACCAACCACATTTTAACAAGGGTGCTGTCTTCATTTGCCATGGATGGGGCCATAATATGATAGGGTTACACCCAATAAAATCAACATAGGCCGAGGCACTGCCATTGATATGCCACTTCAGCATTGTATGACCAGTTACTTCCATATTATGCCAATTATAGCTGCATGGCAGGTATTTTATTTGATTGTATTGGACATTTGTATGGCTCCTATACACAAGTGTTTCCAGGCGCCACAAGACAAGAAGGGCCATGGGGGGGGGATCATGAGCATAGAGGAGCCAAAAACAAGAAACAGTTGATTCATGACAATGAGTTTTTATTTATGTAGTACTTTCGCAAAAGGGCTGTAAATAGCACATAATTATATACAACTATCATCCCAACCAAGGCTGGTACTCATTTATCAACGTTGAAAACATGAAAAGCTAAGTTGGCCTTACAGGAATAAGAACCTGCAGATCACTCATGGATCGCAGCAGTGAGCGCTTAACCTGCTGAGCTATCTTACCGCTTTGCTATTAAAAATGCATTCCACAATTTATTTTATTTTTTATTTATTTATTTATTGTTTGCTTGTTAGGTGCTATCTTGTGAGTATTTCTGAGTGTTCAGAACATGCAAGTGCAGAAAAGGAATGGAGAATGGGGTAGGTGATGTGGTGCTCATGGGTGAACAACATATGAAGTGCAATGAAGGGTAAGTGCGAGCCTCCAGGGAGGAGGGTGAACCGAGGCAAGTGCTGAGGATAGACAGAAGCTGGGGGGGATTCTGTGTGGGAGGACAGGGCCCTGAGGATGCATAAGGGCTATGCACACCAAACAAGCAACTGTGAGATTAGCAGAGGAGAGTCATGGGGTAGGGGGAGGAGGAGGTAAAGAGGAAAGTCTTCAGGCGCTTCCAGAATTTAAGGAAGTCCTGCTGAAGACGAAGAGGGAGGGTGAGGCTCTTCCAAAGAATGGAGCCAGCTGAGGAAAGCGATCAACCCCCTTCCCTCTGTTTCGCAAAATGCTTTACACACACAGAGTTGGAACCAGAGGAACGCAGAGGGCTAGAGGGGGAGTATTTAGTAATAGTGAGTTGCAGATAGAGTGGTCCCCAGCCCCAGACAGCCTTGGGGGTGATACAGAGGGATTTGAATTTAATCCGTGAAGCAACCTGGAGCCAGGGAAGACTTTCTTAGGGCAGGGGAGATGCAATCCCTAAACTTGACGCCACGGAAAAGTCTTGCTGCCCTATTCTGGATTAGCTGGAGAGGTCAGAAAGTGGAAGAAGGAAGATTCAGGAGGAGGCTATTGCAATAATCAAGCCTAGAGAGAACCAGGGCTCGAGTAACATTGAGCTTCTGGGGAAAAACATGTCAAAACTGGCTGCACAATGTAGGCCAGACACATAATAACACTTATCATGTTTGCTGATGCAAAGTAAAACATGCCATGGCACAGTAAGGCATACCTAGATGGCCTGCATCAAAATGACAATCTAACCACGTACTAACACTTATCATGCTTACTTTATCATGCAACTACATCAGAGAGGCACAGGAGATGAAGGCAGTTTAGTGTGAGCGTGCATATTACTTGGCCATCACCAACATTGATGCATATGGTACCATAATTACATTATTTCGATGAAGGGCATAGGTGTGTTCCATTGTGCTTTTGTCCTAAGGGGACCTCAGGTGTTTGTGAGTATTCCCAGGTATGTCTAATTTCCAGCTATTTGTCTGTGGGTTTGGTGTGAAACTTACATACCTAGATGCCATGTTTTGAATGGCACATGGGTCTCCATGATCCCTGGCATCGAGTATTTTTTTTTAAAACGCTGCAGTCTTTGGTAGATCTAGTCACGAGGCAGATGGCTCTGAAGCATACAATCTGGACGTTTACGGAGTGCTGCATCATTTAGTTCCTTTGTTGGGATGAGAGCCACTTGGGTGCAGTCTATCACACCGACGACATTGGGAAAGATTGCGATGGTATAGAATTACTTTATCAGTTCACTGTTCACAGTTTGCGGTCAAATGAAGCAGAAGTGATCCCCAGACATGAGCATGTTGTTTAGGGCCTGAGCCAGATTTGTTGAGAACGTTGGATGTGTTTTGCCATTGTCCATTGCGATGGCACTCTGTAATGAAACGGTGACACAGAACAGAGCACCGTTTGGAACACAATCCGGGTACAGATGGCAGTAGGCA
Source organism: Ambystoma mexicanum (assembly GCF_040938575.1). Taxonomy (NCBI): domain Eukaryota; kingdom Metazoa; phylum Chordata; class Amphibia; order Caudata; family Ambystomatidae; genus Ambystoma; species Ambystoma mexicanum. Next base: position 117,346,526 of record NC_090923.1, read on the forward strand.
TTGCATTGGTGGGCTCTAGTTTGTCTTGGATGTGCCCCATGATAGTTGCCATGTCGAAACCAGTTGGTGTCAGCAGTTGTTGCTGTGAAACACCAGTGGGGCACAAGATATACCCTAATTCATTGGGGGGTCCCCCTGTGCTGCAGTACTTGCCACTTTGCTGCATGTTCCTCCTCATTCAACTCCAGTAGTACCACTGCTATACCCCCACACCCCCCTGGAGATTCGGCTGAGGTCACTGTAGCAACACAGCTGCTCTTACATTGTTATGTTTCCCGAACATATTCCAAAGGACACAACCGCAGAACATTCAGGAAAAGCGTATATCATTTCCTTCAACATGGAAAGATGAGTTGTTAATCATAACAATTAACTTCCTGGTATTCCCAAAACAAGGAGGCATTTTGAGGAAATCTGAGGCATAGTAAAGTATTAGTGATTTTATTCTGGACCCCGAACAGAAACAGCCGGCAGGGCCACAACAAGAAATCAACTGACACGCCTGGAATGTTGATCTACGAGATAGAACAACATTGCACACGTGCCAGGCTACGACATATCTTCCCCACTTAACACCCAACACAGTATACCATAAGTTTAAAACACAACAAAACGTATATAATGGAAATAACAATGCATTTCAACATTTGCACATATAGTAACTGCAATCGCTAAAAATGGAAAACAGAAAAGTGTTAGTGCACATAATCTCTAAACTTGATGGAGGCCCACACTTTCTGACTGGGCGACCTGACCCACCATGAACTACTTCACTAATAAAACCATTGTTAGCATGCATTCCATCACTGAACGACCAATAGCCCTCGCCCCCTCCTACAATGCCATCAGCAGAAACCACCTTTCGCGGTCGCACCACATTCTCCACCAACACATTCCTGTGATATTCTTGCAACTCTGGATGATAATCCAGAATGACACCATCCCCACCAGAATCAGGATTGTTACCCATAGGTACACCATCCCTACCACCATCCAGTACCACAATGCATTTTTTACTCCACCTTGAACCATCCTCCAGTTGTACATATCCCACTCCAGATTTCACAACTCTCATAGAGGGTTAAAATGCACTCCTTCCTTTTGGCACACATTTAGGATTCTTAACACAAACCAAATCCCCCACATTCACCCGTAACTCTTTTTTTCCATTTTGACTCATTCTTACAGCCTCTTGACGAGCCAACACCCTCTGTTGCACACCACCTAGATCCATGTAATATGGGCCACCTCCACCCAACGCCATGGCCCCTAACCTCGACCCCGGCTTCTTCCCTCTCATTAATTCAAAAAGTGTCTTCCCAGTGACCACTGACAGAGTCCTACGATACGCAGACAAATACTCTGCAACCACATCCTCCCAGTCAAGACCATAAGCAAAGGGCAAGCTGGATAGCACTCTTAATTACGCCATTTGCCGTATCTACCAGTTCATTGGCACTCGGGTTATACAGGGCGGTACAATGATGCTCCACCCCAAACTGCCTCAAGAAATCCCTCATTAATTTGGACATAAATTCAACACCATTGTCCATCACTAAACTTGCCGGCACGCCCTCTCTGTCAAATATTTTTTTAAGAAAGGCAATGACACACTCTGCCGTCACTCTGCCAAACACTGCCACTTCCACCCACCGGGAAGTATAATCAACCAACACCAACAGAAACCTGCACTCTGGTTGTAAACACTAAAATTGACCCATAATGTTGAAAGCCACAACACTAAACAACAACAGTACTAACACAGGCCTCCCTGAACACCTACCATACTTAGTTCCTTGATAGGGCCTTCATCAGAATGCATGAGCCCACTGATCCGGATCCAGGGCTCGCCACCTTGCCAACCTTCTTGCCAGATCACCACCTCCTTGCAGATTCCACCTTCTTCCAACACATACACAGTAGATGGCCATACATCCAGTCACGACGCCTGCGCTCTCCAATTGTGCAGAAAAGTCGCTGACTCCAAGACTGCCCATTCTTGTTGTGGGGCGTGCAACCATAACTTGTGTACCGAAGACTGCAGAAAGTCCTTCGGCGTCATGGTTTACAGCAACGAGAAACAACTTCTTACATATCAACTGCCTTTCCAGAGCACAGCAGCTCCCGCATCCGGAGCCAGTGCTGCATTGAAATAGAACATTGCGTTCCAAGATAACGTTGCTGCGACTTTCAACGTTGCGTTCCAGCTGATAATGCTGGAACGCCAGGCCTCCTCCAATCGATGCCGGCCCTCCCCCAGCCGACGTCATCAGAATGAACAACGGCACCAAAGGAGTAACATCTCCTACCGGCTCACCATCTCCGGCATTCTTCATAACGCCATTCAGCTTCTGCTGCGCCGCCCTGCACAGCTCGCCCTTCTGCCTACAAAAGTCCTCAGAGAGACAGGCCCGCTCAATGCCGGAGCACCTCCGAGGCCTACGCACAGCCCCTGAGCAAAAGGACCCGACACACCAGGACCGCAGCCGGCATCTCACCAGGTGTCACCACCGTTGGACCGCTCCTCCTGCAAAGTGCACACCAACTGTTGTGCCCCCTCCAAACACCACAGGTTGGTCCCCTACGCTGCTCCTGCACCCGCCCGGCTTGCAGGGCAATAACAGCTGCAATCCCTGGCTGCCTGGTCACTGGAACTTCAGTATCCCCGCCCTGAATCCTAGCTTGGACCTCCACTGCACCGCCTGCCTGCAGCCTCTCATAGCTAGATGGATGTCTTCCTGCAAGGCAGTTTCATAATCTGTGCTGGGGCCTGATTGTGGGCTATGTGTGTTATGATGAGTGGTGATGTCACTGACATGGATTGTGGAGTGTTAGAGTGTTGGTGGAGGTTTGTAGTGTTGGGTTCTATGGGTTTCAGTTGGACCTCCTGACCCACCATGAACTACTTCACTGATAAAACTATTGTTAGCATGCATTCTATCACTGAACCACCCATCGCCCTCGCCCCCTCCTACAATGCCATCAGAAGAAACCACCTCTCTCGGTCGCACCACATTCTCCACCAACACATTCCCATGAACTTCTTTCAACTCTGGGTGATAATCCAGAATTGCAACATCCATCCCCACCAGAATCAGGATCGTTATCCATAGGTATACCATCCCTACCGTCATCCAGTACCACAATGCATTTTTTACTCCACTTTGAACCATCCTCCAGTTGTACATATCCCACTCCAGATTTCACAACTCTCATAGAGGGTAAAAATGCACTACTTCCTTTTGGCACGAACCTAGGATTCTAAACACAAACCAAATCCCCACATTCACCCGTAACTCTTTTCTTCCATTTTGACTCATCCTTACAGCCTCCTGACGAGCCAACACCCTCTGTTGCACACCACCTAGATCCATCCAACATGGGCCACCTCCACCCAACACCATGGATCTTAACCTCAACCCTTTCTCCTTCTCATTAATTCAACAGGTGTCTTCCCAGTGACCACCGATAGAAGTCCTACAATAAGCAAACAAATACTCTGTAACCACATCCTCCCAGTCAAGACCATTAGCAAGGGCAAGCTGGATAGCACTCTTAATTACGCCATTTACCATATCTACCAGTTCATTGGCACTCGGGTTGTACAGGGCGGTACAATGATGCTCCACACCAAACTGCCTCAAGAAATCCCTCATTAATTTGGACACCAATTGAACACCATTGTCCATCACTAAACTGGTCGGCACGCCCTCTCTGTCAAATATTTTTTAAAAAAGGCAATGACACACTCTGCCGTCACTCTGCCAAACGCCGCCACTTCTACCCACCGGGAAGTATAATTAACCAACACCATCAGAAACCTGCACTCTGGTTGTAAACACTCAAATGGACCCATAATGTCCAAAGCCACCTTCGACCAAACTTCCTTAGCAATATCTACTGGATGGATTGGCTGAGGATGAACCACCTTGCTCTTATCACTGAGCGCACACGCACCACAATCCTTAACCACCATTTCCACCTCCCAATCCATAGATGGCCACCAATATTCCTCACGCAACCTTCTATTGGTTAAGGAGCGACCTAAATGACCCTCATGTGCCAACGCCACCAACTTACTTCTTACACTAACAAGCGGAACTAATCTCTCGCCCCTCGACACACCCCAGGGCCATACAGCTAGCTCATCCAACACCTGGGCATAACCCCTTCCTTCTGGTCTACCTCCGACAGCATCCCATCCTTTGAGCAGACCCTCCTTAATCAAACATAACTCAACATCCTTCTCACTTTTCACCTCCCAATCGCCTTTGTCAACCGTAGGAAGAATACTAGCAACCTGCATGTCCACCTCTCCAGCTGCCTCACCTTGTACTCCATTTGGCGCAGACACCAGAAAGCGAGATAAGCAATCAGCCACAACAATTTTTTTCCCAGGCAAATATTCCATGGTAAAATTGTACTCCTGTAATTCCATCACCCACCTGGATATTCTTGGAGAAACCGATGCAGTACCCCGTGTGGAAAATACATGCACAAGCAGTTTATGGTCGGTCGTGAAAATGTAAGGAATGCCCCATAAAAATGTTCTAAAGTGCTTGGATGCTCACGTCATCACTAGAGCTTCCTGCTCAATCACTGAATACCTACCCTCAGCATCCCTCAGCACTCTAGAAGCAAACGCCACAGGACTATATTCTCCATCACACCACTGATCCAACACTGCTCCAAGCCCCACATTGCTGGCATACACCATAAGAATTATCTTACTCTTGGGATCAAACGATCTCAAACACGGGGCATGATCCACTCCATCCTTTACCAAATTGAACTCCTCCTGACATTTGTCAGACCATTCAAATCTGACGCCCCTTTGAGTAGAGCTCTCATGGACGCTGTCTTTTCTGCATAATTGGGAATGAACTTCACATAGTACTCTGTTAATCCTAAGAATGACCTCAACAGATCTTTGCTTATGGGTGCAGGCATTTCCTTCATAACTTGGACCAATTCAGATTTCGGACTGACACCACCAGCACTGAGAGTATGCCCTAAATATGATACCCTGGACACACCCACTTGGCACTTTGACAATTTCACTGTAAGTCCCTTCTCGCTTAGCACCTTCATAACCTTATGTATCCTGTCATCATGTTGAGCACGACAACTGCCCCAGACCAATATATCATCCTGAAATTAACTCACACCAGCCACACCACTAAACAATTCTTGCATAAATTGTTGAAATACCGTGGATGCCGACGCCAAACCAAATGGCATGTGGCAAAATCGGTAAGCCCCATTATAAATGAGGTAAGAGGCCTTGAATCCACATGTAAATATATCTGATGGTAAGCAGCTGATAAGTCAAAGGTTGAAAAACAAGTTGCTCTGCCCAGGGTCAACAATAACTCATTGATATTGGGTAATGGGTGGCGATCCACCCAAATACTGGCGTTTAATTCTTGGAGGTCCACACACATCCTCAACCCCCCATCACTCTTCTTCACAAGTACCACCGGGAATAACCACTCTGAACACTCTATTTCTTCAATAACTTCCTCAGTTTTCAGCTTCTCCAACTCACATCTCAGTCCCTCTCTTGCCAAAATCAGAACACTCCTCGCCTTATGTACTTTGGGTACTGCTCCCCTCTTAAGAACAATGCGGTGAGAAAAACCCTTAAGCTTCCCCAACTTATCAGAGAACACCTCTGGATACTTATCCCTCAACAACTCAGACATTAGTCAATTCCCCTCTTCACCAGATCCATTCTGGATACTTAACACTGGTACCTCCTTTCCCGGGCGAATCCCAATATTTAAAGCAGCTTGCTCATCCCAACCCAACACAGTAGTCCCTTTAATTGCCACGTAGAGCTTACCCATGGTATGCCGACCTCTAAATTCAATGTGGGCTTGCTTATAGCCATGCACTTTGATGGGGTTTTGCCCATAGGCACTGGGACTTATATTGGGGGAACATAAACTTGATACCTCCTTCCCCAACCTCTCCTTGTATGTTCCGGGTGACACCATGGCGTACAGTGAACCTGAATCCACCAGCATCTCCAAAGGGTGACCATTGATCAACACAGTCACCCACGGACCCTTCCGTACAGCACCCGCCACATGTAGTATCACCCCTTGATTGGCCTTATCAAATATTCCAACATCCTGGCCTCCAACACCACCATCAGGCAACACCATACCAACAACACCCTTAGACTGCATTTCACCATTGAACTTGCACATGCGTGCATAGTGCCCCTTGCATTTGCAACGCCTACACTCAATGCTGATGGCTGGGCAGTCTTTTGAGCTGGTCTGATGACTAAACCAACCACATTTTTTGCATGGTTCCCTGCCCTTGGACACCCTCCAACCCTGATTGTCCCCTTTCTCCAATCTCTTTTTATAATCCAAACTGCTCCTCCTGTAATGAGGTAAAATGGCCTGTACCATGTCCTTGGGACCTTCCTTCTCAGTGACAATCTGCACACTGGCCCTGGATGTCTCGATAGCCCTAGCAATCTCTACAACCTTGTCCAAGGGTGAATCACTCTCGATCCAAGATCTCTCTCTAATTTTCTGGGTGCTGGTTTTCATCATTATTTGGTCCCTTATGTATTCATCCAAAATCCCAGAAAAGTTACATGTAGCCATCAATGTTAGCAAAGCTGTAACATAGGAATCAATGGTCTCTCCTACTGCTTGTACTCTGGAAAAGAACTGATAGCGTTCCAAGACCACATTGATCCTTCTACCAAATCGTCCTTCCAGCTTTTTTAAGGCAGTCTCATAAGTACTTAGTACTCTTTCGCCTTCCCCGCAACCAGAAATGTATACTTCCTCCCCTGGCAAGTGGCAAAATATCCGCAGACCCTCCATACCAATACAATTTAAAAGTGCAGCTTCTCTCTCATCGTCGCTGAAATTTGTGCCTCCAGCCGCCATCAGGTGTACCTTGAAAGCATCTATCCATTGATCCCATGGAGATGCCGGTTCCCCTGGTGATGGCAAGAATGCAGGAGGGGGTCTGGCAGCAGTGTGAAGCATGGTAGTAGGCAACACCCAGAGCAGTTGATAGCTTTGTGTATGGTGGCACCCACCCACTTCACGTAGGAGGCACTATCCCTTGTCATGGGCACCAACACGCATTTGCCCCTGGAACCTCCTTGTCAGAAATGCGGGAATACGTATGTATAAAGCTGCACAAAACCTGCCCCAAAATCTACCTGTGGTTGCAGAAAGTTGCAGCGCACACAGTGTCAATTCAAGATCAAATTTTACATGTTTATAGATCCTAGGTGTCACTCCTCCGTAGGCACCTGCACCAAAATGTATTAATCCTTAATCCTTACGCAAGTTTTCCCAATGGTAACCACCTACGTCCGGGTAAGATATGGCGCGCCTCAATCAATGCTGCTTGTAATTGATTAGGGCATATGTACGTCTCCTGACACCAACAGCTGACCTCCTGGGCAGCCAGTGGGATGCACAATTAATGCCCCTGCCTCTCCAAGGTGGACACGTCACGTGCCTCCCAAAGCAGCTGATCCCTATGGGTGGCCAATCAGGAGCACCAGGAACGCCCACCGTGTTTTCGGTGTGAGCGGGCCCAGCCGCTTGCAATGGCACCTCCGCCGACGGCCGAACAGAACCTCCTGGACCGCCACCAGGACCCGTTGGAATTCCCCCACACCTCCAGCAGTACCTACGAGGCATGACACCTCCCCCTCCTGCCTGCACCAGGGTAGGTAGTCGCAGCACCAACCACTCTGGTGTGGCACCTCTTCCTCTTCCACCCACACCAGGGCTGCCCGCACAGCCACAGTGCCACCCGCTCCCGCCCCCGATGCAGCGGGAGCCCTTCCCGCAGCATAAACGGGGAGGCTATGGCCAAAAGCGAATGCTGCGGCCTGGACCTCCCATGCCGCGTGGGGCGGGGTCCAGCATACCTCGTCGCCAGTGAAGAAATCTGAGGCACGGTAAAGTATTAGTGATTTTTTTCTGGACCCCGAACAGAAACAGCCGGCAGAGCCACAACAAGAAATCAACTGACACTCCTGGAATGTTGATCTACGAGGTAGAACAACATTGCAGGCATGTCAGGCTACGACACATTTGTTTTGGCATCATGGAAAATGCCAAAACAATAGCAGACAGCTCTAGAAATTTTATTATGGGACATTTGAAATCAAATATTATGTCAAAGAGACTACATGTCTGCGGAAGAATGTTGCAAGAACTTGAGATTGCACAGAAGAAACAATCAGCAATTTAACACTCTGATTAGATCCACCCCAAGGTCCCTCTGTTCTTCATTATTTAAGACAAGTATTATGCTCATGGTATATTTTTTCTTTGCTCAGTGTTTCCAATTTCTCAACAGTGCTGGCCTTCATGACATCAATTACTTATAGTGATAATAACGGCCCTTCTTCAATGTCTGAAACCTGATCGCATCTATTTTCAGCCACCAGTTGTAAATGGCTCCTTCTCTCTGGGTGCTATTCCCTGGTGTTTGGACGCAGGTCAAGTACACCCCTTATTAAAGATACTCTCTGTAGATGGTTATATGACAGAATGATGAATTTCTCATACTTGCAAAATGTACGAAACACGTTATTTCTTTAACCATTTTTTGGCAAATTGTCTTTCTTTTTTGTTATAAAGAGAGAAAGAGGTCCCCAATCAACCCAACTCCACCTCACACCCTGCAATTTTCCTTATTCACCTGCTGATGCCTTTTCATTTCCTTTCTTTTTATTTCGCCCGTTGGTTGACCACCCTGACCCTAACGCTTTTTAGCATAGACATCATTCTGCCATTCAGCAATTCAAATTCGCCAAAGTCAGACTCATCATGGAGAATTTGTCAGAATGACTGAACACTCTTTAGATAGTGGGCCTTTAACTGATTACTCTCCAGCGGCAAATATATAAACATGATCTTTTGCCTGCCATGTGGGCGCAAGGCCACATAGTTCATGTGGCGGACGATCCATGTTTGCTGATTGAGGCATGTATTTGCTTGCTCATTTTTGGAGCACGCTTGTGGGACTCCGTCAGTGCTTCAGAACCAGATGCAGCACAGAACGATGCCCTTAACATTCTTGATGATGGCCATCCTTCCCTCCTGGTGCTCAACCTCTCAGCTGCGTTCAACACAGCAGACCACCAGACAATCACTGACATTTTTACATCCCCACATGGGGCTCAGCAAGACCGTCCAAATTCTAACTTGCTAACTGACACCAATTTGTCCAAATGGATTCCTCCAGACAACTCACTCTTTCCATCACCTGTGGAATCCAGCAAGGATCCATGCTGGCGCCCTTGATCTTCAACCTTTACATGGAACCGCTCCGAACCCTCCTGGCTCCACACAACATCCTCATTCACTAATATGCAAATGAAACACATCTCTACCTATAGTTATCCTACACTGAAAGCATCGATAGACTGCCTCACATGGACCTAGTTCTGCATATCCAGTGCTTACTCCAAGGCCAACCACACCAAGACCAAATTCCTTCTGCTGGTCAACAACACTGAACACCTTGACATACAGACCTGGCTCTACACTGTGACCCTGAGGTCTTCACACAGAGTTGACCATCTGAAAGTCTGTTGGGTTCTACGTCGACAGACATCTCTCCTTCAAAAAGCAAATAGTGAGGAAGACAAAAGGGTTTGATGCCAACTTTGCCTGTGGGAAATCAAGCCCTTCATCCCAGAAAACAACATCAGATCTGCTGTCCAAGCCTTGGTCCTCTCCGACCTGAATGGTGGCAATGCCTTTCTGGGAGGCCTTACGGTGAGCACACTGTCACCCCTGAGATTTCTCCTAGATGCTGCAGCACAACTCATCATAAAGGACTCTGCAAATTCAATCACATTTCCCTGATGATCATCGAACTGCATTGGCCCCTATTGCAAGCATATATTGCATTCAAATCCTGCTGCATCACCTAAACGTCAGTCATCCGTAGGTCTCCAAGCTACCTTACTGAGAAACTCAGCCACTCTGGAGCCCTGCGATCCACCAGAAGTAAAAACATGTGCAGGCTCGAACTCTGCCTGTGAAGGAAGGAACCAGAAGACATGTCTTCTCTGTTATAACCCCAGATTCTGGAACCTCCTCCTTGTCAGCACAATAGTCGCCCCTTTGCTTCTACATTTCAGGAAGGAGATCAAGACCCTACTCTTCAATTAATGGCTGCTCCCTAACAGCTAGCTCAATCACACTCTTCCACCTAACCTGAGATTGGGTGATCTGCTCCCCTCTGCATCCTACCCTATGACTTGTAAAGCGCTCCTTTGCTTCCCAAAGCTAGATCTGGGATCAATATATACCCTGATAAACAATAATAAATGGCATCAAAAGATGCTCTGTCTCAAGTAGGTCCATGGAGCACCTGACCAGGATTTTGCTAAGGGGTAACACCCCATGCTGAGACATTGATGTGCCCTGTGGTAGAGCACCTCTAAGGCTGTCACTTGATCAAGCAGTAGTGGTGTATCTCCTCTGCCCTGTGGTGCAGCACCTCTAGGGGTGGCCCTTGATCGAGTAGTCAGAATGTATCATCTCCTCTTTGCTGTGGTACAGCCCCTCAAACAGTGCCCCGTGATCAAGCAGTAGGGATGTATCACCTCTGCCCTGTGGTACAGCAGTCCTAGGGGTGTCTCTTGATCGATCAGTAGGGATGTACCTCCTCTGTCCTGTGTTAAAACATCTTGAGAGGTGTCTCTTGATCGAGCAATATGGATGTATCTCCTCCACTCCGTGGTCTGCACCTCCAGGGGTATACCGTGATCAAGCAGTCAGGATTTATCGCCTCTGCCCTGTGCTACAGCAGTCCTAGGGGTGTCTCTTGATCGATCAGGAGGGATGTACCTCCTCTTTTCTATGTACAGCACCTCTAGAGGTGTCTCTTGATTAAGCAATATGGATGTATCTCCTCTGCCCTGTGGTACAGCACCTCCAGGGGTGTCCCTTGATCAAGCAGTAGGGGTGTATCACCTCGGCCCTGTGGTACAGCAGTCCTAGGGGTGTCCCTTGATTGATCAGTTGGGATGTATCACCTATGCCCCAAGGTCCAGCACTTCTAAGAGTGCCTCAGTGACCATCAGCAGGAGGCGGTGCCTGTACCTGTGGTTGCCTCTATATGGCTTCATTTCATGTCAGTGTGCTAGTTGCCGCAATGGCTCTATGCATCTGCTTCCCCCTCCATTTTGCTCACTGGCAGGATAGACATACTACATGGGGGAAGTAACCAGCTGGGTTTATCTTGTCACTCCTAGACCCCTTTGCCTGCTTTCCTCCCATTTGCTGTCTGCTCACTAGCTAACCTGTAAAGACGTGATCTCAAAAAGCTCCTGGGAAAAGTTTAGGGTGTCCAGGGGATCCCGGGGTGTGAGGATAGTTAGTCTTTATTGTAGGGTATTATTGCCTCCCCAACTCTCTGCTGTGCTACTGTCGTTTACCTCATGGTCACTATCATTTTGTCAACTAAGGTGGAATAGGCACGTTGGTGCGAGACACAATATGCTATCTCAATGTTAATTTTTGCTTAGTTACAATGGGAGTTGAGGATGTGGATGTAGGTATTTGGGAGGAACCATTCCTTGAAGAGGAGGGTCTTCAGCTCCTTTCTGAGAGTTCTGTGTTGACGAGAAGGAGTTTCCAAGAGTCTAGGGGTGTAGACAGAGAAGACATTTCTTCTGGAGTTCAAGTCTGCACATGTTCTTGCTTCTGGTTGATCGTAGGGCTCAGTAGATGCTGAGGTTCTCAGTGAGGAAGCTAGATGCTTGGGGAGTTTAGGAGGCCAGCATTGTAGATGATGCAGTAGGATTTGAAGATGAGACAGGCTTGCAGTGGGAGCCAGAGCAGTTCAGGGTATGTGGTCATATTTGCAGAGTTTTTTGATGAGTCATGCTGCATCATGTAGGTCACATCTCAGTGGTTCCAGGGTAGTCACCGGCGGGCCTTTTAGAAGGGCATTGCCACCATCCAGGTGGGAGAGGACAAAGGTTTGGACAGCAGATTTGACGTTGTTTTCTGGGATGAAGGGCCTAATATTCTGCAGGAGGGAAAATTGGTACTAAGCCGTTTGTGTCTTCCTCACTATGTGTATCTTGATTTTAAACCCAAGAGTCTTGGCACAGGTGGCAGGCTAGGGTGTGAAGCCCTCAAGGATCAGAGTAGAGAGCCAGTTCTTAATGTCAGGGTGTCACAGTGTTTGGTATTGTAGGTCGGCAGTAGAAATTCTGTCTTGGAGGGGTTAATTTTTACATAAGCACTGGACATCCAGGACAGGGTCATTGTGAGCCAGGCCTCGAGCTACTAGATGTCATAGATGGAGGATATCTTGAGATGGATGGAACTGTGTGTCCTCTGTGTATTGGTGGATGTGCAAGTTGTGTGGTGCCAGAAGGGGGCCGAGCAGCTCTACTTAAAGTTGGAGATCACAGGGGAGAGGATGGATCATTGTGGGACTCCACAGGTGATGGGTAGAGTTGGTGATCTGAAGGAATCCATTTGGACGTATTGGTGGCGGTTAGCAAGTTAGGATTTGAACCATCTGAGAATGATCTTGCTGATGCACCAGCTGTGATGTAGACTGTCAGTGAATGTTTGATGGTCGGCTGAGGAGAACCATTCTGTGCTGCATCTTGGTCTAAATTCAAATTGAACTGAAGGAGGTTGGTGGCGTCGATGAGTTGGAGGAGTTGCGTGACTACTGCTTTCTCAAGGATCTTGCCTACGAAGGGAAGATGGGCGATGGGACGGTAGTTGCTGAAGTTGTTGGGGTCCAGTATTGGTTTCTTGAGAAGTAAGAGGAGAGGATTTGTCTGGTTTTATAGGTTGAGGGGAAGGTGCCTTGAGTTAGGGAGCTGTTGATGATTGTCAGGTAAGGGAGGAGTGCTTCAGTCAGAAGGGTCTTGAGTATGGAGGCAGGGAAGATGTCATCCGCATACGATGGGGCCTTGAGGAATGCTAGGGTGGCAATGAGGTCTTGCAAATTGTCCAGGTAAGTGTGGTTTTGGGAGATAGGATGTGTAGTGTGCTATCAATTGTAGTGTTGGTGTCTATGTGTTAGTGGATCATGCTGATTTTGTTGATGAAGAGTTGATGGTGTTGGGTTTTTCAATGGAGTGTGATATGTGATGCAGTGCTTGATGGCTTTGAAGAGTGCTCTGCATTTTTAATCTTGGCCTTTGCAATGGTGGTTTTGTAGTAGTTGACTATGGCAGTGGTGATCAGTCGAAACTGCGTAGCACAGAGTTTTTTTTTTTGAGGTGGGCATGGTCAGATGCACTGCAGGAGGTTTACAAAGTCTTTTCTTTAATTTCTGATTGTTCTTTTGTTGAAGTTGTATTGTATTGTACGGGTATTTATAATTTGCAAAGACCAAAAGGCATCAGGCACTCAGGAGAGTGGAGAGGCTGCAGACCCAGAGGGTTTAGAACAAATGAGTTTTAGGTGTTTACAAAAGGGACTAAAGTCCGAAGTGTTGCAGATCTCTGGGGGTAGAGCATTCCGGAGCGTGGGGGCGAGTACCGGAAAAGATCTGCCTCCTGCTCTGGACCACCAGAATCTAGGAATGTTCAGCAGTGAGTGATTAGCCGAGCGGAGGTGTCTGTTGGGTGAATAAGGTACAAGTCGGGATTGAAGGAATTCGGCCCGGCATTAAATTTGTACTTGTACTAAGTGAACGGTTCCCATAATGTTAAACATCATTAATTCCGTTCTGCTCATAAATCTGTTTTTCATTTCAGTGCATGCTCAGAGAAGAAGCGAATCAATGAATACACTCAAGACTGCCGCATTATTGACGGGAGATTGATGTTTCAGGAAACTCAGGACACCTCATTAGTAACTGCAATTGACACGTGCCACTGTTGCTTCTTTTTAATTCAAGAACTACCTGCCAAAGTATGATAGCTGTAGCATTGGATAGAACGTTTCCTGCTGACATGACAGATCATTCCTGGCAGGAATCAGTCCCTTTAACCCCAACATGAAAAGGGATTCTTGGCAATTACAAGGGACTGATGCTTTAGCCGTAGGATGCAGGGTTCCTCATCTCATGTAATATTTAAATGTTGCCCATTTTCTGACAAAACTACAATAATAGATACATATCCTTACATCCTTATATCCAGATTGTAAAGCCTAAGAAGGACCGTTCTGGGAAAGAAAAGACAGAGAAGAAGCAACCCTTAATGGCAGCAGACAAATAACAAATGCTTCTGGTGTGCCAGCAGCATGGGCTTTATAGTCCAATGAATGCAACCACAGATGATTTCGTACTAGTGTAGGTCCTTATAGGGCCTGGGCCACACATATTACGTCACAGGCATGTACAGTCTCTATTAGCAAGCTATGACAGCTAAGAAATATGCATGAAAAGTTGAGCTTGGTCATTCATGACATAGATACGTGGGGTTCATCCAGCAATTGGAGCTACATGGCTGTAGAAGCGAAGAGGCATCTTGTTTTAAATTTGTTGTAATATGAATAACCTGCCAGCAATGGTACCTTAACAAAAGCATCAACCACACTAGGTTACCAAATTTCAGTTCAGATCTCTGTAACTTAAAGGACTACTTGGGAATTTAACAGCATCCTATGCTTCCGATTAACTTGTATATATGTAACACATGTGTTTCATGCTCAATGTCATGTTTTTTTCCCCAAGGTGCTTTGAAGCGGTACACCTATGAGTTAGTGCATTGTAAACATGTTAAAATAAATGTATAAATAGCCCAGCGGGTGAATGCACCTGATGCAGGGATCTGTGTGCAATCCATAGGTTACCGGTTCTAAATGAGCTTTTAAATCCACCAGTGCAAACTGCCTCTATCCCCATGTCTGTTGTCCGCTCCGGCAGACTTTGATCATTTACTGTTCGGGGTCGTAATAATGCATGAGAATGCGTGTGGTCCCCTGGTTCCTGTCCCTCTTAGTGCCCCAGCGGGGAAATGATTGCTAATGGCAGCCTCAGTGTATGCACATGGTGACTGTAATTACACGGATTCCCAATGGATTCCACCAGCTTTTTAAACTTGTAAAAAGCAGCCAGAAATCCATAGGGATTCACGCTTCTCCAACCACATCGCCAATATATGTGGGCTGAGAAGCTGTCAATTTCCCCTTGAGGGAATCTTCTTTGCACAAGGCTTTCAGTAATTGTCCACGAAGGGATAATATGTGTCCTAGATTAAACCAACTGCCAAGCAGAACACCAGCATGCAGTGCCTAATTTGCATAAAAATAAGTGCCAGGGCTCAAATATTTTCTAGCACTCCTGTGACACTGCGGATGGGCTGTTCCCCGTCACTACTGCCACCACCCGTAGGTGCTCCCCACAGTGTTGACATATTTGGGGTTACACTACAGCTTGCACTTGCTCAGTGGGGTTGATGGATGCACTGACTATTACCACTTTATAATTAAAGTTAGTCTGAGACAATAAGTGCCAGGGCTCAAACATAAGTGCCAGTGCTGAGCCCTGGCAACACCCACACCCACCCCAAATTAAGCACTGCCTGCATGTGATTAGTCTTGACACTGACATTGCTTCTTTTGTCCTGGCACCTCTGAACTTTTCACCAATTGTTTATAATATTTTAAACTGTTTAGCAGCTGACATTATTTAACTCAGACCCTCCCCCTGCCCCCTTTGAAAGTTCGAGAATTTCAATACATTTAAACTCACTGAACTTCAGCAGGTTTCAGTATACATCGGGATGTAAAAGAGTTATTGTTCATTCATTCATGCAAGAGATGACAGATGCTGGTTCGTTTTAGGTTTGCCAGTTCATGGTGGTCTAGGTTTGCTAAGTTTGTTGAGGGTGAATTTGCAAGGGATTTGGAAATGTTTGCATACAGTCTGCACAGTAGCCACTTGGAGAAGTGGAACTGCAAAGTTGCACTGGGAAACCTACTTTTTCGCTTGGGAGGGCCAGTTGATTTTGTTGTTGCATTTGCGGTGAGCATATGTTGGTGATATTGAATGCGGTCTCCCGAAGTGAGCTGGTCATAGTCAAATTGAACTGTAAATCCTTGGGACAGGCCAAATGTGGGCATGTTATTTTGGTCGTGTGCCTTAAGTTCCTACAAGAATGCGAACATTTCAAGTTTGCTCTACTTTCTTTGGCTTGTTTGCTACTGCTTTTATCAACTGAGAGGTTGAAGTCTCCCAAAAGACTTGGATATGATATGATATGATAAGTCATTTATAACGTGCCTGTACACAAGTGTTTCTAGGCGCAACAATACAAGGAGGGGAGAGACGGAGGACAAACAATCTTACTAGTCCTTGTGTCAGTCAGATTGTGCAAGTGCAGAGATGGCAGGAGGGGAAGAAGTGCCGGGGGGAGGGGAGAAGGGAGAGTGCAAGTAACTCATAAGTGCTGCCAGGAGTGGCTCATAAGTGCAGAGAGAAAGGGCAATGTAGGGTTGCAAATACAGTCCCTTAAGTGGTAGGCAGCCCAGAGGCAGTGCAAGGGCAACTGGTCATGCAGGAGCCTGGACCCGTAAGCCCGTTTGCCAGTTCATGGTGGTCTAGGTTTGCTAAGTTTGTTGAGGGTGAATTTGCAAGGGATTTGGAAATGTTTGCATACAGTCTGCACAGTAGCCACTTGGAGAAGTGGAACTGCAAAGTTGCACTGGGAAACCTACTTTTTCGCTTGGGAGGGCCAGTTGATTTTGTTGTTGCATTTGCGGTGAGCATATGTTGGTGATATTGAATGCGGTCTCCCGAAGTGAGCTGGTCATAGTCAAATTGAACTGTAAATCCTTGGGACAGGCCAAATGTGGGCATGTTATTTTGGTCGTGTGCCTTAAGTTCCTACAAGAATGCGAACATTTCAAGTTTGCTCTACTTTCTTTGGCTTGTTTGCTACTGCTTTTATCAACTGAGAGGTTGAAGTCTCCCAAAAGACTTGGATATGATATGATATGATAAGTCATTTATAACGTGCCTGTACACAAGTGTTTCTAGGCGCAACAATACAAGGAGGGGAGAGACGGAGGACAAACAATCTTACTAGTCCTTGTGTCAGTCAGATTGTGCAAGTGCAGAGATGGCAGGAGGGGAAGAAGTGCCGGGGGGAGGGGAGAAGGGAGAGTGCAAGTAACTCATAAGTGCTGCCAGGAGTGGCTCATAAGTGCAGAGAGAAAGGGCAATGTAGGGTTGCAAATACAGTCCCTTAAGTGGTAGGCAGCCCAGAGGCAGTGCAAGGGCAACTGGTCATGCAGGAGCCTGGACCCGTAAACTCAGTGGGTGGTCAGGTAATCAGTGTACGCAGCGGTCAGGGAGATCAGCAAGGGTGTGAGTTGCTTCCGGAACCATAGGTGGTCCTGCTCAAGTTTGAGAGAGGAAGGGAGGCTGTTTCTGAGGGAGGTCCCAGAGGCGTTGCTAGCGGAGACAGGGGGCTACAATCAAAAGGCTAGTGTGGTAACGAAGGATGTTCGCTCTCATAAGTATGTTCTTACACCTTTATTACCATGTCATATGTAAGCTCTATGCGAGAAACACTGGCGTCCCACCCAGGCAGTATGGATCTCTCTCACTCTCCTAACGGCTCCTCCATACACCATTCACGCACTTAACATACCAACAGCTCTCACCCACGAGGACAAGTGTACATCACAATACTTCTCCCCATTGTAAGAACCGCAAAATATATACCTTAACAAATGAGTACTTAATAACACCCACTTAATAACGCCACTTAATAACTCCACCTACCACTTAATAACTCCTCCTAACACTCCTCCCCCGTTAGGCAATACTCACTAGAAGGGAACACCTACAACGCAAAAAAAATGATAATATTACACAACCACTGCACCTGCCCACAACGTGTGGCCACCACGCAACAATGGACAAGTATGCCACCAAGACCTACCAAACAAATAACCGACACCTTAAGAACAACAGAGCTACACCATACAAGGCAACCCAACCAGACTAAAACCAAAACACTACCAGTTACCGTCAACCTGCGTAAAAATCTAATGGAAACTCCCTCGAGGAGGCCCAGTAAAACATACCAGGGAACACCTACTCAAACTTAATGACCATACCCACTAACAACCAAAGAACCAACCGGGAACCTATCCATGAGAGCGAAAAATAATAAAACGAACATCCACATGTTCTGAGCAGCCCCTGAGAACTGGACCTGCCACATCCACTATCCGGTCGAACGACAACTTCACTAACTCACTGGACCCACAGTGCACTAACATCCTTCTGTCCCGAGCTGCCCCCCGGAACCTCAAGCCTGCCACGCCCAAGCACAAACCAACCCTGACCAGGGCAACACAAGCACAACAACACGGTAAGGTACCCAGTCCATCACACCCTGGGACACTCAAAAGAAAACCCCAAAGGTCCCTAACATAAACAAACCCGACCTAATCCGAACTACATTAGTATAATAACTCCTCCTAACAAAACAATTCACTTATGCTAATGACACAACCACAGCATTATTTCTGGTCACCACCACCAACTTCCAACACGTGACCTTTGGTCACCGCCACCATAACCACACGTGACCCCTAATCACAGCCTCTAATAATTAAACGTGACCACTAGTCACAGCTACCAATTTCACTACCACCACAACCACATGTGACCCCTAGTCACAGCCATCAAGTGACCCTTGGGCACTGCCACCACCACCACACATGACCCCTAGTCACAGCCTCTAATAACCACAAGTGACCCCTAGTCACACCCTCTAATATCACCACTACCACCACAACAACCACACATGACCCCTGGTCACAGCCACTAATATCCCTACCACCACAACTACACGTGACCCCAAGTTACAGCCCACAACTACAACATAACCCCTTAAAGAACACAAAGGAACCGGCCAGAACCATAGTACCCCCCCTCGGGAACAGGCCACTCATCACTAACTCCTGAGTGCCTACACATCAAGGTGATCAAATGCACACAATATACAACTGTGCACCCAAATGCGCCCACCAACACTCACACACACATACCCCACACAAAAATTTCGTAAGGGCACAAAGCGTATTTTTATGCAGGACTGAACCACACCGGCGAACCAGTATACAGTCCTGGCAGATGAGGAAACCCCCTCCCTCATGTCCGCCCACAGAAGGCAACGTTAATACCCACTTCCTTGGAGTGAAAAACGAGGGTCATACCCACTCTCAAGTCCGTCCACGCAGGGCAATGTCCAAACCTTCTTGCCCAACACAGAAGTTTACTGAGAGTCCCCCACCACCCTCAGGTCCGTTCCACAAATGGGGACTCAAGAAATTACACAACCATTGTAGATTCCCAAATAACCTGCAAGGAAAATACAGTTACAACAACAATTTTTTTGTTTTCCACATCACCTTCAAGGAAAATACATATTCAGTTAATAGCATGCCAATACAATACAACGTTGCAACGTTCAACAAATCACTGTATTGCTCTAACCACACACACGGGCCACAACATATACATTCACACCCACTCATACCAAAAGGCCCAACGCCATGCACATCTCTAAGGCCACAACAACATATACACTGCAAACATACTGGCCTCACCCGACATTACAAAAGTCAGTGCTCTGACAGGATGAGATCGTTCATCCTGATATAAAAATCCCTAAGTTCAGGCTCAAACTCTTTCAGGGCGCCGAACAGATCTCCACAACGCTGGCAGAACGTCCTGTCCCAAACAATTTCTTCCCCGCAGACTGCACATGAACGCAGACACGGCCTATTACCATAGATCTGCGAGCTCTGCAAAGGGCACTCCGGAAACTTCCTCTTTGAGGAGCACTGCGGCACTTTCCTTTCCAAAGTGTGCTGAGGCTTCTCAAAAGTGTGCTCCGGCATCTCAGTGTTCAACGCTTCCCTGCGATCCGGTCCACAGGAACAGGACCCAATCGGACTCTTTGATGCGTGTCCATCACTTCTAGGTGAGTCCACAGTTCCATGCAAAAAGGAACCAACTGCCATCCTTTTCACTCGCCCTTCTGCGTTGTCGTTGCGTTCCACGCAGCACGTCATGCTGCGTTCCAACATGGATTCCCGTAAGTCCCCTTCCAGGGCAGCCTTCTTCTTCTTCTTCTCAATTATCGGAGGCGTGGGCGGACCCACGCAGGCACTTCCCCATCCTAAAGGATGATGTGCACCAGACCCACCAATCAATACCTAGCACACATAAACTCACAACTCCTCCCACCGCCCCGTCTGCCTCACAAAATCCAACATCACACTGCTCCTCCTCCCGCCTCTCACCCCATCACCTCCCAGCAAAGCCCTCCCACTCAGCTCAGCCACACCCAGCGCAGTCAACCGAACCCTCATCAATTCTCTCCGACGTCATCATTGTGTTGGTCGGCTCCGAGGGAGCATCAGGCTGATCACAGAGCCGTCCGTGGAAGAGTTCTCCCTGAAGATGCTTCCGTTCCATAACGGATATGCCTCAAGTACAACAGGTACACCAAACCTGCTTTGTAGTTTACAAGTTAAAGATACCTAGCAAGTACACACCAACCTGCTTTAGTCTCTACTATTTAAGCGCTCAGAAGCTGCGCCAGTCCCTTACTCTGCACATCGCCTCACAGGTCCACTCCCACTCCTGACGCCGGCCCCAGGCTAGGTAAAGCCTGCTACGGCGCCACTCCAGCTCACCACGGGAGACACGGCCTCTAGTTGGATCTTCAGCCCTTCACATGGGGCATGGTCTTGGCAGTTACTCTGGCAGTTACTCACAGCTGCTCTGTGTGCCCAACGAGGACACAGTCCACTGTTCCGGACCTCCAAGTCTTCATGCGGGGCAGCATATTCGCTGCTGCCCCTCACTCCACTGCTAACGATTGCGTCCCTTGTTCGCTCTTACGATACCAGCCCGGCCACACACAAGGGCTCACCAAGGTACCGCTGAGAGCTCATCAATTCCACCTCAGGCTCCTGGCTCTGGCCCCAGACCCAATGAGGTCCGCTACAGCGTCCTCTGTCTTCTCTCCTGGCGCTGGCCCCAGACCCGATTAGGGCACGCTACAGCTTGATCTTGCTCGCCACCTGCAAGATCTGTAACGCCAAACCCCCGACTGGGGCTAACAACGGTGTCGGGCTAATGCGAGGCACTGTACGCCACTTCCAGTAAGGTGCCTGCCTGCACTCGCAACACGGTACTGCTGGATAGGACGGTACTCGGGACGGCGATGTCCTCACATGTTCTGCAGCCCCCTCCACAGTGGCAATCCCATCCTCGTCGCTAGTGTGGTAATGAAGGATGTTCGCTCTCATAAGTATGTTCTTACACCTTTATTACCATGTCATAAGTAAGCTCTATGCGAGAAACACTGGCGTCCCATCCAGGCAATATGGATCTCTCTCTCACTCTCCTAACGGCTCCTCCAGAACACTCAAACACCATTCACACACTCAACATTCCAACAGCTCTCACCCACGAGGACAAGTATACATCACAACAGCTAGCCAGCTCTGAGTCCCGACTGTCCTGACATTAGCATAACCCTTGATTTTTTCCAGACCTAGCAACACCCTTGATATGAGCTATTGTAGGAATATGGTCCTGTCAAGAGGATCCGCCCACAATGCTATATTGAAACCTGGTCAGCAAAAGACAAGGACAAGGATGATGATGGAATTCAATGTATGGAAGAGGCTTCACTTGTCATCCATATATTTTTAGTATACGTGTTAATTGCTGGCAAAATAGCTCAGCAAAATCAGAGAGTACCTAGGACCTCTGTATGCAACATGAACTCAGAGGTTCAAATCCTGCAGCGCTGACTTAATGCGGCCCAGTTCAAAGTTGTAAACTAGGGCATGGAACAAACACGCACTATTTGTGGATAGATATTTAGGGTTCAAAGATAATCCCATGGGGTGGGCAAAAGGAAGATAGTAATGCACAAGCAGAGTAAAGGTTGGCTTCCTTACTTATGAAACATGAGTCAGAACTCAATTAGAATTATCTGTTAGACTGTCAGAGCCAACCATTAGAAAATATAGTGCTGCAGTCAGCGAGTGACACCTACCAGAAGAAGCGGTGGCCACAAAAATAGTGACTTGAATTTTTTAAAACAAACATGGGTCAGACACATCGGTTCAGCCTCAGAGAGTACCCAAGAGTCAAGCCAGCGACTGCGAGTGAGGAAATGAAGTTGGAACCAGCTGCCGATGCCCGTGGTAGGAGAACTGGCAGGAACTGGCAGGAAAGCAGGTCTGA
This sequence comes from Ambystoma mexicanum, assembly GCF_040938575.1. Taxonomy (NCBI): domain Eukaryota; kingdom Metazoa; phylum Chordata; class Amphibia; order Caudata; family Ambystomatidae; genus Ambystoma; species Ambystoma mexicanum. The sequence goes on from NC_090923.1 coordinate 117,368,753, forward strand.
CAGGCAGCCTGTCAGACCTGCCTCATGTCTTTCTCTGACTTCTAACGCATTGATATGCCTTGCATGCCTTGTCATGACTTTGCCATGCCTTGTTATGCCATGTTAAGCTTTCATCTATGTGACTCTCAAATTGATTTCTACATTCCAAGAGACATTACACATACCAACGAAGCCAAGCACACATAGCAATTGAACAGCCCTCCCAAAAGACAAACAAATAGAATACACCCCTAAACCAACCATCATACATACCACAACCCTGGCCAATGCGTCCTTACACTATAGGCACATGTGGGCAGAAATGCCTCTATTTTCATGACACAGAACACCCAGAAACAGACACACACACAGAGCTCAGGGTACTTGCGCTCTACACACATAAATGCAACAGCATTGCTAGCTTTCAATTTCCCCCTCTCTCTACTAAATTAATCCCCCCTTTCAGATCCATTGGAGCACCAGGAGTCTATGCAAATGACAGTGGAGGGCAGTACAAATCCCGGTTATCTAAAATAGCATAACATAACTCCACAAGGTCTATGAGTCAAGACTTAGCATGTCTCTGTGTAAACTGGATGCGTTTGGCTGTCCAGCATCAAATTCAATGGCAAGCACGGAGGCCCGTATTATGCTTCTCTACCTTTAATCTCAGAGAATAGCATAATTGGAAAAAAAACACATAACCTTAAACATGACTACATGTCCGAGGATCTTTTGTTGAAATGAGTCATTTAACTAATCAAAACAATTGAATATTTCCCCCATCACAGTCCATCCCAACATATAACTTCCATTAAATCAGAAACATCCTCCTCTTTCTTTTATGCTCGATATCCTTACATGATCTTGAATATTATATTTGCTGTAGAATAGACTTATATGTTGTAGTGTGGCTGACTGTACATACTGAGGACAGTGGAACGGAGCGTGGATCCATTAGCTTAGTCCATAGTAGCAGCCTGACGCGGTTGTTGCTGAAGAAGCGACAAGAAAAAGACTTCGACGCATAGACTCCCGCCGTTCCTTCAGAAACCGTTGGAAGTTGCAAAGGTGTGGTCGAGCGATAGTCTGGGTACATATACTGCCTCACAGAATTACAGGCAGACGCCCAATACAGGCGGTCATTGTGGGAAGCAAGAGTGGTTTCTATTCCTTGTCAAGGGTTTTGACCCATGTTGAATCCTTAGACTGGGTAGATGTGGGGATGAGCTGTCGCTGCCCATTATTCTATCCCAGAACAAACTAAATCAATAGACTGGGTGGATGTGGGGATGAGCTATCGCCGCCCACATTCACGCCAGAATCCAGGAGAACTGCGCAGTTGGCACAAGACCACTCCAAAGATACAACCTTCTTGTGGGGGGTTCCACATCACCACTCTACTGTAAGGATGCCATCAAAACAATGTTAAGCAAGGGTCCTATACTATCAAGCAAAAGACCACTCTATTGAAATGCAGTAATTCAAGACAGATCCCAAAAATGGATGCAAAACCGGTACTCACCACTATCAGAAAGCCAGCGTTTTAAAACCACCAGACTTTTGTGTAAAACTGAACAAATGAACCGAAACCAGGCCAAGGAAAGACTTGCTAAGAGGTGGATACAATGTAAGACTATATTCTGAAATGACTTGAAGGAAGTAATTATTTAATGTATATGTAAAAATTGTAATTTTGAGTTAAACTGGGAACTAAAGTGACATTTAGCTGAATTCTGCCTGACAACTACCCCCGACAGGAGAAACCTGCTCAGCCACTCTTCCCAGGCCTAGCGGCATCCTGCTTCCCCACCAAAAGGAGTTGACACCTCTCTGATTAGATTAGGGGAGGGACACCTGCAGGAGGTTGCACAAAGCCTTGTCCTGGACTCAGGCAAATGTTATATTGGGGGGTGGCCGTAAAGTGGCTTCCTCTTGGGAGAAGTTGAGGAGAAGTGCCTCTGGGAGCCACCCGAGCTGGAGGAGGGGGCAGACAGAAGCTTCCCCTGTGTGCTTTGGAACCTAAACCACACCCATCTGGGCCAGAGCATAATTTTAAAAAGATAGATAACTCATAGTGCGGACTTGTCAGAATTATATAAGTAATATCATTATTCTTGTGATTTTTCTGTGCACGTTTTAAGAGGTGTTAGGACCATGTGGTGTATGCTGGGGGGTTGCTAGCGGAAAATAGAGTCTTACTCCAAATGTCTGCATGTTAAAAAATCTGACACTTAATCAATTAATGTCCATACTCCTTGCGCACATGTGTGTAATTTTTGGTAAATGTCCGATATTGGTAAACCAGTCAAAAAGCGCAAAATGTTGTCATTTCTGAATGCAAGCCCCCAGGAAGATCAGAGGCGGACAAGCATGGACCATAAGGAATATATAATGTGTACATGTAATTTCAACAAATTGTGTATCTGGGAAATATGTATTTGAATCAAATATAGATTTGTGGGCAAATTGACCTGGGGAGGATCCTCTGACCCATAAACAGACCTCATCATGATGACAATCCATTTCCTTCCCCCAATCATGGGAGAGGGGAGAATTGGGCCAATGACAAGTAGAGAAAGGCAGGCTCAGTTATGCCACACACACACCCACTTCCAAAACACATAAAAAGAGACTGCTGGGACAGGTAGAGACATTCAATTCCATTTGCTGCAGAGCGTGCTGACCGACGACTTCACATCCAGAGATCCAACACTTAGACTTCCAAGCTAAACAGAGACTACAGAAATTTGAACCAAGAAGGCCCACTGCAAGCAAAAGTATTCTCAGCAGGCCTTCAGAATCCAGCAAACCTAACCAAACTATTCAACAGCCGGGCGAGCTGTTTGAATTCTCTGCCAAGAACTTTTGCCGGAACCGCAGACCAGACCCAGACCGCTGTGAGCAGAACCAGAGATCCAGATCGCTGTGAGCAGAAACGGTGCCTGATTGACCCGCCGAGCAGAGAGAACTGCCGCTGGACGTGTTGACCAGACCCGTGACGAGGCCCATTCATTTCAAAATTAGGAGTCAGTATCCGCCAGAACTGTGCAGAACCCAATCTCTTAGTTAAAATAATCTAATCCAAACTATTTTAACCTAATTAGAACATCCTCCTAGAAATCGTGTCATCTGTCATTTCTGCAGCTGCAAGCTGTCACCTGTCATTTGTCATTTTGAGTTTACTTTAAATCCGAAAAACTACCTTTATTAAATCGTCTGTATCTCTTGAACCGTTTGGGCTAGGAACGAAATGTAACTTTCATTTTAAAGCCGTGATTCTAGGCTTTCCAACGAACCTAGAACTGACTTATAGAGCATTGCTAAAGTGAGCCTGAACTAATAACAACAAGCATCTCTCACTCACCCTGAATCTCTAGAGGGAATTAAAATCAGTTAGCACATTTTCCCATCCGTTGCCATCACATTTAAAAGCATTTTGGGCCTGTGTTTCAAACTTCTACCTGTTTCCTCTAAGCTTGCTGGGGGGGAACTGAATTTCGTATTGTATTTGATTGCATTCCTGAGAACTGTGTGCTCCTCTTTCCATCTCCTTCCATTTCTTACATTGCATAGGGGGGGTGAATTGCCAGAGAAAAAGTGATTACATTGTTGTTGGTTGAAATCATATCAAGTTTATTTGCTGTACTGCATTTTATTCCACCTTGCATTTCCTTGAAACCATCAAGCATTTTCAGCTACCTCATCCTCTATACTACTCCTAAGTAATCAAGTGTACCACTGTAACATTACCCATTGTGGATCCACATCATATGTCTCAGTGTATTATCAGATATTAATTTATTATAAAAGTGTGATAGATATATATTGTTATATTTCTCAAATAAACCTTTTAAATTTGCAAAACAGACCTACTTCTTGGCTCAGTGGGGTCAGGGGGATTCTAAGAGAGGGGTGTTATATAAGGGTTGTCATCCAGAGTACATGAACTGGACCTAAAAATATATCAATAAGGGTTTCCCTCCGCATCTCAGACTAGGCATTGACTTAGCTGTAGTGTTGAAGTGAAGCTGCTTAACAAAGTGGGGTCTCGTAGCCGGAGATTCTGGGTTAGATCTATCACTTGTGCAGATTAATACAGTGTGCTAACTGACAGGAGACATATATCCGGTCAGATCACCACGCTGCGTTACGCTGTAAAGTACTCCTCAAAGGAACGCTCTAAGGAAACGGTCTGTTTTGCAAAAATAAAATACAAACTTCTGTAAGTCAGGAAGGAACTCAAATTCCAGAATGACGACACTGGTAGACATCAAAATAGCCAGAGAGCACTTCTTACATAAGCTATTTGTGAGAGGTGAGTGGACACATCAGGACCAAACGGTCTGGTTGCAGGCAATCGCGCAACAGGTCACTGAAACAGGGTCAGATAAATGGAGAGATCAGGGTCCCCTACATGTGGCTCTGAGTGAACTATATATGGCCCCTAAAGCCAAAGATGAACATAATAAGATTGCCAGGATAGCGGCATATTTGTACCTATATATGGGAGCCATGCAGGACAAATGTGCTGAAGGCCAGGATCTGGCAAATAGGCAACAGATGGCGTTAGAGAAGGCCCGATCTGATCTGGACTCTTCTGAGCAGAGGCTGCTCAGGAGCCAGGAGTCAGAAAAGGACAGCAGACAGTACATCACTAAAATAAAGGAGGATATGGATGTGCTGCAACAGGAAAAGGCGGACCAGGATACCAGATTCCTGGCCTTGCAGAAGGAGTACCAAGAAGGTTTGGACTCCCTACTGCAGAGCCAGAAAAAGCTGGACTAACAGTTAGACTTCAATAGGGCATGCGCTGAGCAGGTAGTCACCCTGCAAAGCCACCTAGATAGGGAGAAGGCAGAGAGCAATAAACTGATTTTGAAAGACCTGGATACCCAGGCAGAGTTTGACCAGGAGCGCCAGAAAGCTGATGCCTTCCAAAGGCAAAGGGACGACCTGGCGGCACAGATGCAGGCTCTTAGTCAGGAAAGGGATACCTTAGGCCAGGAAGTCTGCCACTTAAAAAGGAAAATGGAAGAAAATCACCTGGCCCTCCAGGGGCTGGGTGACCTCCAAAAAGAACACCAGAACTTGTTAGAGTACACCAGGAGGGTGGAGGATGCTCAGGCAAGAAAGCAGGCCAATAGGGACACAGCTCAGGAGGTAACCCTCCTGCAGCAAAGACTGGCCCAGTACTCCAGGACCAATCAGGAGGCACAGAGAGAGAATGAGGCTCTCTGCCAGCACAATGATAGGCTCCAGCAACAGGTAGCGATGCAGGAGAGATTGATAGAGTCTAGTAAGGCCTTAACTGAGGAACTGAAAGCGCAGGCTCTTGCATTGCAACAGGAAGCAGGGGCGGAAAGAGATGAGGTTCGCTGGGAAAGAGAAACTCCTGAGCATAACCTCAGGAGCCCTAGTACCAGAGGCCTTCATCTCTCACAGTCCCTGGACTCTGCCACCCCCATGTCCCCTCGCGCACATGAGCCCAGGGCCACGGGGATGGCAGATTACTATCCAGCTAGAAGTATGGGGCTCATAGGCCAGTACCTCCCAGGAATGGATGGGCGGGCATCCGGGTATGGGCACCCAAGCACAGTGCAATTTAGTGGGGAACCCCAGGAGAGTAGGCCCATTAAGGGCATCCTGAAAACCTCTGCCCAGCTAGGTTAGTGGGGGGGGGTACCCATCAAATCCTGGCAGCAAGGAGGGATCTGAAGACTCCTCCGAGCATTACAGGACACAGGAGACCAGGTCCCCACATTCTGCCAGCCATTCCCAGGCTTGCAGAATCCGGGAAAACCTGGAAGATCAGACGGGCACCTCTGGGAGCAGAGCTTCTGAGTCAGAGGATGAATGGACCAGGGTTACCCGAACCAAAAAGGCCAATAAGGCAAAAAGGGCCTTGCTTAAGGACTCATTGAAACAAATAAAGGCAATAAGGAGTGTCATCACGCCTTATCATAAGAACGCCAAGTATTCTGTTTGGGAACACTTGGAGCTCCATGAGCAAATGATGGAGACTTTCCATTTGAAGGACACCAGTAGCTGCATCCAGTACGTCAAATGGACCTTCTCACCAGAATACTCCAGTTTCTTTGCAAGCCTGGAGGATCAAAACCATTCAATGTGGTCCACATACAGGGTGGCCATCTTGAAACATTTTTCTGTGCACAGAAATCCTCAAGAGGCTCGCAAGGCAGCCTACAATTTGCAATGTGGGGAGGATCAGGCCCCACAAGAGTTTGTGCAAGAATTAAAGCGTGCTTTTGCGCAGACCACCAGAAGGGTGCGCATGGATAGCAGAGAATTTATCAATACGTTTTTCCATGCCTTACCCAAATACCTAATGACCCAGCTCGTGAGAGATTTTCATGAGAAAAGATCTTTAGACTGGGTCATTGAACAGGCTACCCGGATCTATGAGGTGCAGAAGCCCATCGAAAATAAAAATAATGCGCAGAAAAACCCCAAAACCAACAGCAACCCTGCTGCTGCCAAGGTGGCAGAGGTAAAGGTCACCCCCGTTTTGGATTTGGAGATGGGGGGGCCTAAAAACCTACCTGCACCTAATAATGCCAAGCCCAGAAGGCCCTCGGGCCAGTCACAGACAGGGAGTCGAGGAGGTAGTCCCACAAATGGGGTCCCTCGCTCCCCTGATTATGTAAGTCCCCGCTACAAGGGAAACTGACCCATCCTGGGTTATGTGTGGACTCCTCCAGCCCAAGGGGGGGGTCCAGCCAAGCACCTGACCCAGGGAACTTCCCTCCTAACGTCCCCCAGGAGGGCAGAAATTCACCAAATCCTGGGCAGAACTTTTTCCCCAGGTAGCCACCCAATTTCCAGCCCCAAAATCATCCATCCTTCTTTCCCCAATTCCCTGAGCCCAGACAACCTAATCCGGGAGAGGGGAGGCCAAGGGTGGAGGGGTACCCGAATGTTCCCAACCCAGGGTATTACCAGAGAAGGGATAGCTACCCTTCCCGGGATCAGCCCAGGGGAGAAAACAGAGCCCCGTATCAGCCTGAGCGGGTTTCACAACTTGAGCGCCAGGTCCAAAATATGTCACGAGATCTGGGTCACATACTGAGGGCTCAACAGAACCCTCAGATGAGCATGCCACCACAGAATGCCCCAAAATCTGGACCTGGTGCTCCAGAACAATGACGGGGGCAGCACCCCGATAACCAACCGGTTCCCAGGGAGGAGGCACAAGGGGAAGGGGGGTGTAAAGCCTTGGAGGAAGCTTCCTTCCCAACTTGTAAACAGCCCCTGGAAAACCAGGAACCGGAAACAAAATCTCCTGCCCCTGAAAGCCTGCCTCCCAAGGAGCAGAGGGGGGTAGGAGAAACAAAGGACCCAAACAGGCCCACTTTGTGGAGGAGGTACAGGTCTTCCAATTTTAGGGAGAGGGATCCTCAGAAGATCCTGGGAAAAGGATCTTCTCCTTCAGAGATGGGGGAACTCATCCCAAGGAAAAATGGGTCCCAAAGGATGCCAATTCAGACTGGGGAGATGTGGAGACTGAGCTACCGCCGCCCATCATCTCATCCCAGAACCGACAATACCAAAATCCCATGGTCAAACCCATCCTGATGACTGCCTCCAAAAAGGGGGGGGGCGGCCCAAAACCCGAAACCATTTCCAGTTGCCAACTTTTTCTTTCAGATTCCCCAGGCTCTCCACAGAATTCTGCCCAAATCTCTTTGCTAGCAATGTCCAAAACCAGAAAGTTAGCCCACCAGTTGTCCAAAAATGTGCATTATCTGTGCCCCCTTGAGGAGGAAAAGGGAAGATATTATGCCCCGGTACAAGTACAGGGGCAGGGTATAATTTCGGCACTGATGGACACTGGATCCCAAGCTACCCTTCTGTCCAAAAGGGCCTTTGATGAACTAAATGCAGGAAGGGGGGAGAATTACCGTATTCCTCTCACCTCTCTTCCTGGACAACTGCAGAACTTTGACAGGAAGGAAATTCCTGTCGAGGGGACTGCAGATTTGGACATCAAAATTGGGCGACACAGGGTGAAACACCCGGTCATAGTAGTGACTCCAGAGGGCACACCTTGTTTACTAGGGAACGACCTCCTGAGAAGGTTGTCACCCCTAATAGATTGTGTAAACAAGGTCCTCTGGACCCAGACTAGCCGACCAATAAAATTAAAACAGAGTGTCAACCATGTTAGTTTAAATGGCACCTGCCACATGGTTGAACACAAACCTGACCAAGTAGAATTTCACTTCCAGAACAACCAAATTCTAGACATGACAGTAATAGCAGTAGGACAACAGACTGTCATGATGCCTGCCTCCAAGGAGCCAAACCAGGCCTGGCACCCTCAGAGACAGACACCATGCATTCAAGGGAAGTCCCAGCAGCCCCAGATGGGGGCCCTTTGGACTCAGTCCTGGCGTCGTTGGCGTCAGGCTCATAGGGGACATCAGTCCTGGCGCCATCGGCACCAGGCTCATACAGAAGTAGGTTGGGAGTAGTGCTTGGTGTAAATTTACCTGTGCAGACCATGCTGCAACTTCCAAGACTAGGGACTACTTGATCTCTAGGGTGTGACCGGTGGAGGAATACATATTTCTGGGGGAAGAATACATACCTGGAACTACTTGAAAGGCTATTTAAGCCACACCCAAGCAGCAGACCACGCTTCGTGTTGTTCTGCACTCAGCAGCGGGACGCTCACCGTGCCTGCTCCGGCCTTGGTCCTCCATCATCCTGGAAACACCTAAAGAAGAAAAGGGAAGAGAACAGGTGAAAACAAGAACCTTACCTGATACATCTGCACTCTGGATTCTGCACGCCGACGATCCTGCAAAGAAGGCAAACATTTTAAACGCGCATCGCGTCGCGCGCAGCACGCTGCATTTCACTCACCTGCACGTGGCCTTTTCGAGTCCTGCGACGTCCATCCGGAGCTTTCACCGCCATCCAGCACCTATTGGAAGGAAGGAGAAAGAGAGGTGAGAAAGGAAACACGAATCTAAGTAGAACTTACCTGTGGTTGAATTCCCTCTCCGCCTTCGGGTTTGTGCCATACCTTCGGCATCTCTGCACCCCGGCCCCTAAGGGGAAAAGAAACAGACATTGTATTAGTGAGTGCATGTGAGAACATTAGCAATACGCTCACTCAAGACTTACCCATTTGCAAGAGAGACACAGCAGCTCTTTTCGGGTCGGCGCCTTACCTCCGGCATTGCCGTACCTCGGCCCCTATGGGGAAAAAGACATTGGACATTAAAGGAGATACTTAAAACTGCAAAGGAATCTCTCATCGGAATTCTTACCAGAATTTGGCTTCATCCAAATCGCCTGCAGCCCGGAATCTTATCCAGCACCTGCGAAAGAAAAGAACAGATGAGTGAATATAAACCCAAACTTGCCATAAACATTTGCGGTACGACGGGAATGGACAAACTAGTTTAAACTCATCAATCCAGTGAAGTAACTGGAATCACAACGCGCCCCTGCATCAGAAGCAGGATGGAGAGCTCGTCATTTTGGTCCCTAAGGTGAGTCTTCGCAGGGAATCCCAAAAGGGTTTCACGGAGGGAGAGAAGGAAGTGGGAGGTCGGAACATCACCTGCAGACTATTAACCCTTCCTTTTCACACACAGTGGGATATTCCTCCGAGCCAGAAAAGCCAGGTTGGGGATTCCAGTCCAGTCCATCTTCCGGGTCTTACGCATCTCTGCAGAAGAGGTCACAGCAGTTCTAGCCACGCCCGCGCCTCCGTGGGAGCCAGGTGAGCGTTACAGAACGCGAAGCCAACCCATAATTTCCCACCCAGGCGCCATGGAGACTTCCGAGACAGACTAACTGGCCCAATTATTGGGGGAATTACGGGCAGAAGTGCATGCCACCCGCCAGGAAACTAACGCCCTTAGAAGGGAACTAATCTTATCCAAAGAACGAACTGATGATTTGGCTAAACAGCTTTTGCAGAGTCAGGCAGGACAAACGCCTTTACCCGGCTCCGGGATGAATTCCACTCCGATGGTTTCAACCAACCCGGTGCAAATTAACCTGCCAGGAAATATGCCTCTGGCCCCCCCTGAGCGTTTTACTGGGGATCCCAAGAAATATGCCGTTTTCATGAATCAATGTCATTTACATTTCATATGCAGACCTGGGGCCTTCCCTAATGACCAAACCAAGGTGGCTTTTGTGCTATCTTATCTCAGCGGCAGTGCTGCCGATTGGTCGAATCCGTTGGTAAATCAAGACGACCCAATCCTTCAGAACTTTCAAGGCTTCCAGGCAAGCATGGAAAGATTATTCGCTCGACACGCTCAGGGTGAGGCCTTGGATAACTAACTTCTGTCTTTGCGGCAAGGAAACCAAGATCTCCTATCTTATATAGCCACATTTAACAGATTGGTCGTAGAGACTGGGTGGCCTGAGAATAAAAGAATTACATTATTCCACGAGGTCTGCGTGGAGAACTAAAAGACGTTCTTGCTCAAATAGTGAACCCGCCTCAACTCTGCGCAGAATACATTGACTTAGTGGTCCAACTTGATCATAGACTCCAGAATAGAAAAGCGGATCGGTGCAGATTTGAAACCCGAGTTCTGATCAAAACCCACACAAGCCCCAAGGGTACCGACGCTTCAGAGCCAATGCAAATTGGGGGAGTTAAAGGACCACTAACTCAGAAAGAACGAGAAAGAAGAAGACAAAAACAATTATGTCTTTACTGTGGAGCTTCTGGACACTTCCTGCGGGATTGCCCGGTAAAACCACCTAAGAAGGTGGTTGGAGCCACAGACAGTAATCTTCCAGAACCTAATTCGGGAAATGACCAAGCCCGACAAGCGTAGAGGTCCGCTTGCCGAGCGTGAAGACAGACTCTTTGACCTCGCATTTCATCATGCCTATGGTCCTCATAGATCCAAAAAAGCCTCAACGGTTGCACGGAATAAAAGCCTACCTCGACAGGTGGGCTATTGGAAATTATGTTGACCTTGAATTGGCTTCCAGGATTGGTCTCCCTCTCCGTCAAAAAACTACCAAGGATGTCATTACCACGGTTGATGGAACCGAAATTGCCTCCGGGCCGGTAACACACTCTACCACGGAAATGACACTGGTTGGCCAAGATGGCCATCGGGAAACCATAGTGTTTGACGTAATCAAGGCTCCACAATTTCAGGTAATCTTAGGGATCCCTTGGTTAGAAACAGATAATCCTTGAATTGACTGGCGAGCAAAGAGCATAACCTTCCCTGATTGTGCACAAAAGTGTTATCCAGGAAATCCACAGATGGGTCTAGCCTCAGTAACCTCCACAACAGTACCATTACCTTTTGAGTATCAAGACTTTCAAGACGTCTTCCAAAAGGAACAGGCCAACACCTTACCTCCTCACCGGCCATATGATTGTCAGATCGACCTGGTACCCAATGCTCAACCGCCTTGTAGTAGAATCTATGCCCTTACTGAACCGGAGAACCTTCATTTGCGACAGTATTTGGATCAGTACCTTGCCAATGGTTTTATTCACCCGTCAAAGTCACCTGCTTCCTCAGCTCTATTCTTCGTACCGAAAAAAGAAGGCGACCTTAGAACTTGCATTGACTACCGCGCCTTAAATCAGATAACGGTCAAGAATTGTTATCCTCTGCCCTTGATCCCTGAGCTTCTTGACCAGGTAAAAGATGCTTGTATCTATACTAAGTTAGATTTAAGGGGAGCTTACCACCTGGTGCGCGTCAGAGAAGGCGACGAATGGAAAACTGCCTTCCGCACCAAATATGGACTCTTTGAGTACCAGGTAATGCCTTTCGGGTTGTGCAACGCACCTGCTGCCTTTCAATATTTTATGAATGACGTTTTTCGAGAACTCATCGATGTTTGTGTCATTGTATATATTGACGACATCCTGGTGTACTCCTCCTCGGAATCCGATCACCGAAAACATGTTAGAACTGTCTTGGAGAAACTGCGCCAGCACAAACTGTTTGCAAAACTTGAAAAATGCCTTTTTCATGTTACGGAAGTTGAGTTTCTCGGATTCGTCCTAACACCTAAAGAAGTCCGAATGGACTCACGGAAAGTGGATGCGATCCTCAAATGGCCATCTCCTAGTTCTGTGAAAGGAGTTCAAAGTATGCTAGGTTTTGCCAATTTTTACAGAAGGTTTATCCCGGAATTTTCTCGAGTGGTTCAACCCACCACGGCGCTCCTACGGAAAAACAGACGCTTCGAGTGGTCTAAGGAGGCAGAACAAGCCTTTCAGGAACTAAAAACCAAATTCACCTCCACACCTGTGTTAAAACATCCTCGTCCGGACCTCCCTTACGTTGTGGAAACCGACGCTTCTAGTTTAGCCATGGGGGCTGTCCTTTCTCAAAGGGATCCAGTTTCAAATCAACTACATCCCGTAGCCTTTTGGTCCAGGAAATTCTCGGCTCCTGAAGTGAACTACGGAATCACAGACAAGGAACTGTTGGCTATTAAGTCAGCTTTCAAAGCTTGGCGTCACTACCTGCTCGGCGCAAGACACACCGTTACAGTGATTACAGATCACAGGAACTTACAATACTTGAAAACGGCCAAAGCTCAATCTTCTCGTCAACTCCGTTGGGCTCTGTTCTTTGCAGAATTTGACTTTATAATCACATATCGCCCGGGTTGCAAAATGGCAAGGCAGACGCTCTATCTCGAAATGGAATGGGTGTAATCTCTTCTCAAACTATTGAGGATGTTCAAGGTAGAGTTAAATTACTTTTCAACGCTACAGCTTTACAAGAATGGAGCCAGAAAGGCTCAAACTATTCTATTAATAATGATTTACCCTATTTCCAATGGCGATTATTTCTGCCTCACAAGGAATTGCAAGAACTCGTTATAGCACATTATCATGATACACTAATGGAAGGACACCCGGGCATCGCTAAAACAGAGGAAAAGATCAAACGGCATTTCTGGTGGCCATCCTGGCGAAAGGATATTAAATCCTTTGTGATGACCTGTGGAGTGTGCGCCCAAAATAAAAGTCAGAAGCAAAAACCAGCCGGTCCTTTACGGCCCCTGGACATCCCTCCTGCACCGTGGGACACCTTATCGATGGACTTTATAACTGACCTGCCTCCTAGTCATGGGTATAATACTATCCTGGTGATTGTAGACCTCTTCTCCAAGATGGCTCATTTTATCCCATTGAAGGGGTTGCCTTCAGCCCCCACCTTAGCAAAGGAATTTCTTGAAAATGTTGTTCGTTTACATGGCTTCCCATCCATATTGGTTTCTGATCGGGGAAGTCAATTTATTTCTCATTTCTGGAAAAGGTGTTGCCAAATGGCCCAAGTTGATGTGCGATTATCCACCAGCCACCATCCTCAAACCGATGGTCAAACCGAAAGAACAAACCAGACCCTGGAACAGTATCTGCGGTGTATGTTACCTCAATCGGAGGGTAATTGGAAGGACATTCTATGGATTGCCGAGTACGCGTACAACAATTCTGTGCATTCTGGAACGGGTCAGACTCCTTTCTATACCCTATTCGGCCATCATCCCAGGACTTCGGACCTTGAATCCCCTCAAAGCCTTGAAATGCCCGCCGTGGATCATTTACATGCCACAATAACCCAAGCCTTCAAGGAAGCAAAGACTCATTTACAACAAGCCAAAGAAAGGTACAAGGAAAATGCTGATTTACATCGAAGTAAAGTACCTCCTTACAAAGTAGGAGACCAAGTGTGGCTTGCAACTAGACATATACCGCTTAAAGGTCTAACCCTTGGTTAACCCAAGATTATAGGGCCTTATCCAATCAAAGCTATCATTAACCCGGTAGCCTTCAAACTCGATCTGCCACCTAATATGCAAATCCATCCCGTTTTTCACGTATCCCTGTTGAAACCAGTACCACCCGGAACCAGGTTATGCAAATCACCAGAACCAATTCCAATAGATGGGGAATTGGAATTCGAAGTTAAGGACATATTGGATTCTAAGATGTCCAAGTCAAAACTCTTTTATCTGATTGATTGGAAAGGATATGGACCTCAGGAAAGATCTTGGGAAACAAGTGAGAATGTACATGCACCTCGACTAATACGGAATTTTCACCGGAGGTTCCCAAATAAACGAGGCCTCCAGGTTGGACACCCTTGGGAGGGGCCTTGGGGGGAGGTACTGTCATGATGCCTGCCTCCAAGGAGCCAAACCAGGCCCGGCACCCTCAGAGACAGACACCATGCATTCAAGGGAAGTCCCAGCAGCCCCAGATGGGGGCCCTTTGGACTCAGTCCTGGCGCCGTTGGCGCAGGCTCATAGTGGACATCAGTCCTGGCTCCATCGGCTTGGTAGTGCTTGGTGTAAACTTACCTGTGCAGACCATGCTGCAACTTCCAAGACTGGAAGGAACTATTTTTCTAGGGACTACTTGATCTCTAGGGTGTGACCGGTGGAGGAATACATATTTCTGGGGGAAGAATACATACCTGGAACTACTTGAAAGGCTATTTAAGCCTCACCCAAGCAGCAGACCACGCTTCGTGTTGTTCTGCACTCAGCAGCTGGACGCTCACCGTGCCTGCTCCGGCCTTGGTCCTCCATCACGCCTGCCAGCATCCTGGAAACACCTAAAGAAGAAAAGGGAAGAGAACAGGTGAAAACAAGAACCTTACCTGATACATCTGCACTCCGGATTCTGCACGCCGACGATCCTGCAAAGAAGGCAAACATTTTAAACGCGCATCGCGTCGCGCGCAGCACGCTGCATTTCACTCACCTGCACGTGGCGTTTTCGAGTCCTGCGACGTCCATCCGGAGCTTCCACCGCCATCCAGCACCTATTGGAAGGAAGGAGAAAGAGAGGTGAGAAAGGAAACACGAATCTAAGTAGAACTTACCTGTGGTTCAATTCCCTCTCCGCCTTCGGGTTTGTGCCATACCTTCGGCATCTCAGCACCCCGGCCCCTAAGGGGAAAAGAAACAGATATTGTATTAGTGAGTGCATGTGAGAACATTAGCAATACGCTCACTCAAGACTTACCCATTTGCAAGAGAGACACAGCAGCTCTTTTCGGGTCGGCGCCTTACCTCCGACATTGCCGTACGCCGGCCCCTATGGGGAAAAAGACACTGGACATTAAAGGAGATACTTAAAACTGCAAAGGAATCTCTCATCGGAATTCTTACCAGAATTTGGCTTCATCCAAATCGCCTGCAGCCCGGAATCTTCTCCAGCACCTGCGAAAGAAAAGAACAGATGAGTGAATATAAACCCAAACTTGCCATAAACATTTGCGGTACGGCGGGAATGGACAAACTCGTTTAAACTCATCAATCCAGTGAAGTAACTGGAATCACAACGCGCCCCTGCATCAGAAGCAGGATGGAGAGCTCGTCATTTTGGTCCCTAAGGTGAGTCTTCGCAGGGAATCCCAAAAGGGTTTCACGGAGGGAGAGAAGGGAAGTGGGAGGTCGGAACATCACCTGCAGACTATTAACCCTTCCTTTTCACACACAGTGGGATATTCCTCCGAGCCAGAAAAGCCAGGTTGGGGAATCCAGTCCAGTCCATCTTCCGGGTCTACGCATCTCTGCAGAAGAGGTCACAGCAGTTCCAGCCACGCCCGCGCCTCCGTGGGAGCCAGGTGAGCATTACACAGACTGGTGATGGGGGGTCCTCTCTATTTCTGAAAATCAACCTTCCTTCCAGTTTAAGGTGGTATTCCACACTCGAAGGAAACACTCTGAAATTCTTTACCAATCCACAATCAGACACTCCCACTCCTATAGTCCAGAAAGATGTGAAATCAGCTCAGAGCCTGGCTGATATTCAGCAAATTGGAGAGCAGTTGTTCATCCCTGTTCAGTTAAATGATTGGAAGGACTCTGTTCTCGCTCGGGTGTGTGTGAACAACGGTAAGAGCTTCATCAGCGAAGCCGTGTTCCGACAACTCCCAAAAGATCCAGCCATTCCCACATTCAAACTGATAGACAAATGGGAAATGGATCTGTAAACACCCAATTCCAAACATCTCCTGCCAAGCAGGTGTATGCTCAAAATCTCCATTGGCAACAAGAGCATAGTCCATAATTGTTGGGTCGTGTGAGACGTCACTGCCGCCTTTTACTTAGGCAGTGACATTCTCAATCGCTTCGCCATTAGTTTGGACCTAATAAACTTCAAAGCTTGGTTCCGATTAGTGGATAATCCCATGGGCTTTGATGATCAAGAAAAAGCATTTAGGTCAGCTCAATTGCTACCTTATACAGTTGAAATTCAGATTAAAGAGGAAGTCACCATCCCAGAAAGGACCCGACAATTCTCCCTGGAAGTGAAAGTTAAAAGAGGACAAAAATTGAAAAACCCTGGTGCTTACATACATCTAAATGCTTCTCTCCAACAGCAAGGGTTGGGGGTAAACCCAACTCCATTAGTCAACATAGAACATGACACCATTCCAATAGAGGTGGATAACAGCGACTTAAAGAGTATTACTCTAGCCGCAGGCACCATTATTGGAATGGCGGTTGATGACCGACATTTTTCCATTGATCTAGGAAATTAACTGTTAGGGCCGATCCCCAAGGACTGTTTTGACAGTGACAGTGAGGACAATACAACACCAGACAGGATTTTCACCCGGCATGGGGGGAACTTCCTGGTGTACACTTCTTGCCCTTATGGTAAGGAAGATGTGACTTGTGACTTCAGGAGGGCTGAGGTGATTATCCAGGTCCATGAGGGCTGCCTTTCCCACCTGAAGCCTCCAGTCCAAATCAACACTCTGACCAGGGACTTCTCCACCCAGCTGGAGGAGGCCGCTGAGATAGCCAAACCAGAAGTCTTTCCCAGCTTCAGGCAGATGGTGGAAGAGAGGGTCAACCGAGCTGATGCCTGCGTGACTCTGGAACAGAAGCAAAAGTTGAAACAAGTTTTGTTGGATTTCCAAGATCTCTTTGCGGTAGACTCATATGACTGTGGTCGCACCGACATCCACACCACAACAATTCCCACGGACCCTGGAATGACTCCAGTGTTTGTGAAGCAATATCGTTTGCCTCTCGCATCCATGGAGTCCCTTACTGAAATAATTAAGAACCTTGAGTCCCGGGGAATAATCCGTCCAGTACACAACACCTTCAATAATCCGGTGCTGGGAATATTGAAGCCAAACGGCCAGTGGAGACTCTGCGCCGACCTTAGGGAGCTCAACAAACGTGTCCATACTTCCCGATGGCCTCTGCCCTACATTGACCAAGGGCTGGCCCAGATTCAAGGGTCACAAGTATTCACTGCAATAGACCTGACCAATGGATACTGGACCGTGCATGTCAGTAGGGAGGACCAATACAAACTGGCTTTTACCTTTGGGGGCCAGCAGTACACCTGGACCCGGACTCCCTTCGGAGACCTCAACTCCGGCAATGAATTCAACATTTTCTTACATAAGGCCATGCCCAACCTCGGTGCGAGGGTTAACCTGGCTTATGTAGATGATGTCCTCATCAAAAGTTCATCTGTGGAGGAACACATAGCGGAGATCTGTTATGTTCTGACGCAGTTGAGGGCCGCCGGAGCAAAACATTCCTTTCAGAAAGCACAGTGGTGTAGAACCCGTGTTAATTTCTTGGGGCATGAGATTACTCCTCAGGGTCTCTGTCCCCAGGAAAAGAAAGTGGAAGCACTTCAGAAACTGAAAGACCCCACCACCCTGCGGGAACTAAGGAGCCTCCTTGGACTGACTAATTACAGAAGAAAGTTGATTGAGGGCTACGCAGGGATCACCAGACCCCTGATTCATCTCCTGAAGGGGGGGGTCAAGTGGCAATGGGGTCCAGAATAATCCGAGGCAGCAAGACAACTCAAGAGAAGCCTCTCACAAGCGCCTTGCCTAGCTTACCCTGTCAGAAACAAGGAGTTCTTCCTGGAGACAGGGTTCTCTAATACGTGCTTGACAGCAGTATTATACCAAAAGCATGACAAGGTCAATAAAGTAATCTCCTATGCAAGCAAAACTTTATCCTCTGTGGAGGAAAAATTCAACGATTGTGAGAAGGCACTCCTGGCAACGGTGTGGGCATTGAAGAATTACCGCCCGTTTATCCAGGGGAACACATCATAGTGGAGACTCCACGCCAGCCTCTGCAATATCTCCAAAGTGATAGAATCCGGGCCGGAAATGTGAGTAATTCCCGAATTACTTCCTGGATTCTGTCAATGCAAGGCTTTCCTGTGGAGGTCAGATATGGCCAAAACAAGAAGAGTCCCCTCGCGCAAGGTCTGGCTGACTTGCATGATTGTGCCAGAGAAAACTGTCTCGAGGACGAAAGTCTAAAAATCAAGGACAACATGGAGGCATACCTTAATTCCCCACACAAAGTCTTTGAAGAAGACCAGTGTGAGGGAATGCCCACTGTCTATGTGGATGGATGCTCTTACCATGTTGACAACAACGGGGAGAAAGAACTGGTGGCCGGCGTAGGGAATGCATGGGTGAAGGAGTTTCCAGAACCCTCCGCTGGATACAAAATTGGTCCCCGAAGTAGTCAGGTGGCAGAATTGATGGCTGTGCATCAGGCCATCCTCACTGCTGTCCAACATCAACTCCACAAACTGGTCATAATCACAGATTCGGATTATGTACGGAACGGGTTCGTGGACCACTTGGTTAATTGGAAAACCAGAGGCATGTTATGTGCTAATAACAAACCCCTGAAACATGGGAAGCTAATCCAAAATATTTATGATCTGGTCACCTCGAATGGGATGACCATCTACTGGAAAAAGATCAAGGGTCATTCCAAAGTAGAGGGACCAGACAAAACTGGAAATGACGTAGCTGATCAGCTGGCCAAAACCGGGGCCATCCAAGGGGATCTAATAGAGATATAGTCCCTGTTGGGGGAAATCCAGGTCACTGCTATCACTAGGTCCCAGACAAATGCTCACAATTATCTTTCAACTGCCCAATGGAGTAAGGAGACCCCTGATGCCGATTTAATCACAGCTCAAAAGGGGGATCCAATAATTGGTAACTTTTACCAACACATTGAGGACCCTGAGAACTTTCCCCTGACGGATACCGATTACATTGGGAAAGAGGACCTAAGAGTGTTGATGAAATGTCCAAAAATGTTCCCAATCCAAGACGGTTTGCTGGTAAGGAAATCCAAAGCTGGCCACGATCAGTGGGTGGTTCCTACCTCATTCCGAAGCCTGATGTTAAGTCACGCCCATGATGCGGCCACTGCCGGTCATAGGGGGTTTCACACAACACTGGAGATCTTAAGAGAGATTGCATACTGGCCACACATGGGGCAGGACCTCGACCAATACTTGAAGGGGTGTCTTGTGTGTGCACAATTTCAGCCATCATCCCTCAAACACCGTGCGCCTCTCCAAAAGAGGGGGATGACACTGCCATGGTCAGATTTGCAAATCAACTTTGTCGGCCCTGTAATTCGCTCGTCTAGAGGAAACAAGTATATATTGACCGTTACATGCTTGTTTACCAAGTGGGTGGAATGTCTCCCAGCCCCAAATTGCAAGGCAGAAACAGCAGCTGCCCTGATGATTAACCACATCTTTTCCCGTTTTGGTCTACCTCAAAGGATTGAGTCAGACAGGGGTAGCCACTTCACCAGTGAAGTAATGAAAAAGATGTGGGAGATACTGGGGGTCAAAAGGAAGCTACATATTGCTTACAGGCCAGCTTCTTCTGGAGCAGTGGAGAGATACAACCGAACTATTGTGAGCATATTAAAAAGGTTTGTGGCAGATTCTGGGCCAAGTTGGGATATCCGACTACCTCTGGTCCTAATGGCTATCAGATCTACCCCGTCATCTGCAACTAAAATGTCACCATTTGAGTTGATGACTGGACGCAAGATGGTGCTTCCCCAGCATCTGCTCTACAGGACCCAAGAGCAGACACTGATAAATGCCTCCACAACTCATGAGTATGTGGAGAATTTAAGGAAACACCTTCAGCATGCTTTTGCATATGCTCAGCGGAATCTAGAAAGATCAGCTGATAGCATGAAAACCCACTACGACCTGAAGACCACCTGGAAGGAATATACTGTGGGGGACCGGGTCTATCTATACAATTTCCAAAGGAACCAGGCTAAACAGTGAAAGTTTTTGCCTACATGGAAGGGACCGTTTGAAATTATAGACAAGATCTCCCCTGTAGCGTACAAGATCCGCATCCCCAAAGGCAGTTCGGCAGAGGGGGAAGACAAGTGGGTACATATAAATCAGCTAAAGTGTTGCCATCCCAGGCACACCCTGCTGCAACTGGAGGAGTCCTCTGCAATACCAGATGGGGCCGCTCCAGAGTAAGTCAGTTCAAACTCTAAAATATTCCACATATCAAAAATATAGTAACGTAATGCAAATGTTCCCTGTTATATATTGTTTTTAAAATCAGACTGCAAAATGCATTCGGATGTGTAAAATGTATATGTCGCCCCACTATATCAATAGTGGGGGAGAAATGTCTATGAATAGGTATTGCCGCTTTCCTTTGTCGTCCTAGGAGAAAGAAAACCTGGGGACTGACCAAGGAGGACCACTGGGGACCGGGAACAGAGACCCGAGGGGCCCGGGGTACTGCCCAATATTCCCATCAGGACCGGCGAGGAGAACCGATCGATCCAACCGGGTGGAGTAAAAGATGCTGAACTGTGCCATCTACAGAAATGGAAGAAGATAATGCGGACATACCAGCACAGGGCTCAAAACATCCTTGGCACCCGACTTCCCCTCGACTCGAATCAAAGCGCAGTCGGGCGGGGGGTTTTGTCAAGGGTTTTGACCCATGTTGAATCCTTAGACTGGGTAGATGTGGGGATGAGCTGTCACCGCCCATTATTCTATCCCAGAACAAACTAAATCAATAGACTGGGTGGATGTGGGGATGAGCTATCGCCGCCCACATTCACGCCAGAATCCAGGAGAACTGCGCAGTTGGCACAAGACCACTCCAAAGATGCAACCTTCTTGTGGGGGGTTCCACATCACCACTCTACTGTAAGGATGCCATCAAAACAATGTTAAGCAAGGGTCCTATACTATCAAGCAAAAGACCACTCTATTGAAATGCAGTAATTCAACACAGATCCCAAAAATGGATGCAATACCGGTACTCACCACTATCAGAAAGCCGGCGTTTTAAAACCACCAGACTTTTGTGTAAAACTGAACAAATGAACCGAAACCAGGCCAAGGAAAGACTTGCTAAGAGGTGGATACAATGTAAAACTATATTCTGAAATGACTTGAAGGAAGTAATTATTTAATGTATATGTAAAAATTGTAAGTTTGAGTTAAACTGGGAACTAAAGTGATATTTAGCTGAATTCTGCCTGACAACTACCCCCGACAGGAGAAACCTGCTCAGCCACTCTTCCCAGGCCTACCTGCATCCTGCTTCCCCACCAAAAGGAGTTGACACCTCTCTGATTAGATTAGGGGAAGGGCACCTGCAGGAGGTTGCACAAAGCCTTGTCCCGGACTCAGGCCAATGTGATATTGGGGGGGGCTGTAAAGTGGCTTCCTCTTGGGAGAAGTGGGAGGAGAAGTGCCTCTGGGAGCCACCCGAGCTGGAGGCGGGGGCAGACAGAAGCTTCCCCCATGTGCTTTGGAACCTAAACTACACCCATCTGGGCCAGAGCATAATTTTAAAAAGATAGATAACTCATAGTGTGGACTTGTCAGAATTATATAAGTAATATCATTACTCTTGTGATTTTTCTGTGCACGTTTTAAGAGGTGTTTGGGCCCTGTGGTGTATGCTGGGGGGTTGCTAGCGGAAAATAGGGTCTTACTCCAAATGTCTGCATGTTAAAAATCTGACACTTCATCAATTAATGTCCATACTCCTTGCGCACATGTGTGTAATTTTTGGTAAATGTCCGATATTGGTAAACCAGTCAAAAAGCGCAAAATGTTGTCATTTTTGAATGCAAGCCCCCAGGAAGATCAGAGGTGGACAAGCATGGACCATAAGGAATATATAATGTGTACATGTAATTTCAACAAATTGTGTATCTGGGAAATATGTATTTGAATCAAATATAGATTTGTGGGCAAATTGACCAGGGGAGGATCCTCTGACCCATAACCAGACCTCATCATGATGACAATCCATTTCCTTCCCCCAATAATGGGAGAGGGGAGAATTGGGCCAATGACAAGTAGAGAGGGGCAGGCTCAGTTATGCCACGCACACACCCACTTCCAAAACACATAAAAATAGACTGCTGGGACAGGTAGAGACATTCAATTCCATTTGCTGTGGAGTGTGCTGACCAACGACTTCACATCCAGAGATCCAACACTTAGACTTCCAAGCTAAACAGAGACTAAAGAAATTTGAACCAAGAAGGCCTACTGCAAGCAAAAGTATTCTCAGCAGGCCTTCAGAATCCAGCAGACCTAACCAAACTATTCAACAGCCGGGCGAGCTGTTTGAATTCTCTGCCATGAACTTTTGCTGGAACCGCAGACCAGACCCAGACCGCTGTGAGCAGAACCAGAGATCCGGATCGCTGTGAGCAGAACCGGTGCCTGATTGACCCGCCGAGCAGAGAGAACCGCCGCTGGACGTGTTGACCAGATCCGTGACGAGGCCCATTCATTTCAAAATTAGGAGTGAGTATCCGCCAGAACTGTGCAGAACCCAATCTCTTAGTTAAAATAATCTAATCCAAACTATTTTAACCTAATTAGAACAGCCTCCTAGAAATCGTGTCATCTGTCATTTTTAAAGCTGCACAACTGTCACCTGTCAATTCTGCAGCTGCAAGCTGTCACCTGTCATTTTGAGTTTACTTTAAATCCGAAAAACTACCTTTCATTTTAAAGCTGTGATTCTAGGCTTTCCAACGAACCTAGAACCTACTTTTTCTGCAATCGCGATTTACGCACTCGCGAAATTTACCGCGATTTGCGATTTTGGCTCAATTTCTCCACTTGTCAAAATAGCAGCTCCATTCTTTCCTTTGTGAAAATCCATTTGCAACCTGGTAATAACTTATAGAGCATTGCTAAAGTGAGCCTGAACTAATACCAACAAGCATCTCTCACTCACCCTGAATCTCTAGAGGGAATTAAAATCAGTTAGCACATTTTCCCATCCGTTGCCATCACATTTAAAAGCATTTTGGGCCTGTGTTTCAAACTTCTACCTGTTTCCTCTAAGCTTGCTGGGGGGGAACTGAATTTCGTATTGTATTGTATTGTATTGCATTCCTGAAAACTGTGTGCTCCTCTTTCCATCTCCTTCCATTTCTTACATTGCATAGGGGGGGGGTGAATTGCCAGAGAAAAAGTGATTACATTGTTGTTGGTTGAAATCATATCAAGTTTATTTGCTGTACTGCATTTTATTCCACCTTGCATTTCCTTGAAACCATCAAGCATTTTCAGCTACCTCATCCTCTATACTACTCCAAAGTAATCAAGTGTACCACTGTAACATTACCCATTGTGGATCCACATCATATGTCTCAGTGTACTATCAGATATTAATTTATTATAAAAGTGTGATAGATATATATTGTTATATTTCTCAAATAAACCTTTTAAATTTGCAAAACAGACCTACTTCTTGGCTCAGTGGGATCAGGGGGATTCTAAGAGAGGGGTGTTATATAAGGGTTGTCATCCAGAGTACATGAACTGGACCTAAAAATATATCAATAAGGGTTTCCCTCCGCATCCCAGACTAGGCATTGACTTAGCTGTAGTGTTGAAGTGAAGCCGCTTAACATCCTTTGGTGTCCCCAATCTGCACATCAATTGCATGCAGTGCCAGATTAAGCTACCAGGATGCACAGACGATTTAGGCTCAATGGAGCTTTATTGCAGTGAGAGCGCGCTGCATGGGGGAAGAGGCACACAAACAAATTATTATAATAAATAATAATATTAATATATTCAATAAAGGACTGATATCCTATTAAAGAAAGGTTGCTAAAATAGCAGGTTCCCTGCACAAGACGAGTCAGTAGGGGCCCAAGGCAAAACCCTACAGCTCACCACAGTGTGACAGTGAACAGACGGGTGACCAGGGACCTAAGCTCAAGTCATGTTGCACCATTTTGCGTTCTATATAGATAAGCTATGTCTGACTCTGAGGTGTCTAGCCAAGAGATGAACACTGAAGACTCACAGATGGCTATGAGTTTTACGCGAGTGTTGGGGAACTCGCTGAATAGAGAGGATTTGGTTGAGGAGGTGCACTCTCTGCTCGTATTTTCCTTGAATGAATCCAAATGTTTTACCTATATTGCTTTAGGGTCTTAGGTGCAATCTGTTAAGTCTGTGCTACCAGACTGAAAAACAGAACAAATTATGAAGGAAAACCGTTATAAACGGAAGACATAACAAATGCACTCTTTTGTGCTGAATTACAACAGCCAAATCGTATCAATAAACTTAACTTGTACAGAAGTTATTTTTTATAAAAAACAGAGTAATGTGTGTATATTTATTTTTTCATGAAAAATGTTTTATACAATCGTTTTAAATTCACTCACTTAACCTTCAATTCAACTTAAACATTCTGTATATATAACCTTATATTGTCATATACATGGTTCTTCGTAATAACACATTCAACATAATTTTCAACATAGTTTTTTCAGCATAAAAGCTTCACTTAAATACAATCAAATGTTCCAAAATATCCTGATATCCTTTGTCTTTTGTTCCAATTCGAATGCCCAATTTCGGGCTTCTAGGGTTTTAACCTAGGACTTCCACTATGCGTTTCAGGCGATTTGTTCGCCCTTCTTCAGGTGGGAATATCAGTGTTTTCCTGTCTTTGTTCTACAAAATCAATATGTGAAAGTAACTCCATTAGTTTCTCTTTCTATCTTAATTTATTTTGCACATTATTTAGACTCTATGCACTTTACTAACCTTGGTCCAGGTAAACCAATGAGCGGCAACACCTTGCACGCTTATATGAGATGGCAGTGTATCTCTTCATATATCTTTTTATACTCTTTCAGGAATTCAAAACTGCAAGATATAATATGAGAAGCCCTGATTCAATCATGTGTTCTAAAAGTATCAGCACTCACACTACTTGTTTTTGATTTAGAAATGTGGTCAGATCACGAGTGGGACCAGTCGCTAAAATCAGCGCTGGGCCCCACTCTGTGATCAATAATTGAGAAAAGTAAGACTTTACTTCTATTGTAACACTCACCCATCGGTCAGGGCACGGTCAACTTTATACCGGCCGTTTGATGCTGTGTCAAATATCCAATGGTTGTGCATTGTCATCTGTGTAGTTAAATTCCAAAGGATTCTGCCTTCTGTGCTTGTTGAGATCGGGGTTGAAAACTGCCTGTTGCTCAAAGAGGACGCGCCGCGTCCTGCTGCGGATGTACGTTGAGAACAGAGACTCCCTCGCGGTACAACGTCTCTACAAGATTTCAATCGCGTTGCCGTTTCTAAAAGGTGTACGTGTGTTGCTTAAATTATACTAAACGGTCATGGTTCTAGTCACGACCTCATTTGTACTCGTTCATAACCTTAGCCGCTATCCGATTCCTTCACAACTCTCCCGATCATGACCGCACTTCTGTGTTCCTGGTCCTACATCACAGGGTTGCTAAGCAACCATTCTACACTAGTCTGTCTCCTATATTGCCTGTTCAAATTCATGGCACGTCTTTGTGATCGCCATGTTGGATGAGTGTGTTAACGATGTAGTCAGTGTGGATTTGGTCATATTCTCTTCTACAATCAATTGATACTTATTATAGGCTTAACACAAAAACATTAATTGTGATAATTTTTGAAGCGCTTTGAAATCGATACAATTAACGTATTTCACATTCTGAAATGTTGCTGTAAATGCATAATATACGTTCGTACATCTTGTACAAAAAACTCGTTCGAGATTTTTCACCAACATTGTCCTTTAGTTTCCCCCCTATATGGTTTGAATAGCAGATCACGCAGTGCATTACATTTGTGAATGTTATTATGTGCATTCATTCGTTAACAATACAATCTACATGAATTCAAGTACTGTCTACATTGGGTGAGTGACTCATAGTCCATATTTTCTCAATATTTGTTTCATCCACATTATCCAGCCTTTCAAAAGTTTAGTAGTTCATGAAAGGTTTGTGTTAAATAAAGTTCCTCATATATCTCAGTTTATTCCAATTCGATGTGGTTTTCAGTCTCACCTCAGAATTTATATGATGTTCACTGAGGTTTTAGACTTTTAGAACACATTCCTGAAAGAGTATAAAAAGATATATGAAGAGATACGCTGCCATCTCATATAAGCGTGCAAGGTGTTGCCGCTCATTGGTTTACCTGGACCAGGGTTAGTAAAGTGCATAGGTTCTAAATAATGTGCAAAATGAATTAAGATACAAAGAGAAACTAATGGAGTTAATTTCACATATTGATTTTGTAGAACAAAGACAGGAAAACACTGATATTCCCACCTGAAAAGGGCGAACAAATCGCCCGAAACGCGTAGTGGAAGTCCTAGCTTAAAACCCTAGAAGCCCGAAATTGGGCATTCAAATTGGAACAACAGACAAAGGATATCAGGATATTTTGGAACATTTTATTGTATTTAAGTGAAGCTTTGTTGCTGAAAAAATTATGTTGAAAATTATGTTGAATGTGTTATTACGAAGAACCATGTATATGACAATATAAGGTTATATATACAGAATGTTTAAGTTGAATTGAAGGTTAAGTGAGTGAATTTAAAACGATTGTATAAAACTTTTTTCATGAGAAAATAAATATACACACATTACTGTGTTTTTTATAAAAATAACTTCTGTACAAGTTAAGTTTATTGATACGGTTTGGCTGTTGTAATTCAGCACAAAAGAGTGCATTTGTTATGTCTTCCGTTTATAACGGTTGAACTCTACGAATAGGTCAGTGCGCATAGCAATCAGCACAGGGCTGACGCCCATGAAGGAGAATCTAGCGCAGGTGGAGCACGCAAGAAGAAAAGCGTTGATAAAGCCTCAACAAATGCAGCCAAAGCACAGAAGAGGAAAGCAGCTGGAAAGCCGATAGATACGGAACAAGAAGCGCTTCAGAGGTTACGGAAGGCGTTTCTTGGAGGGAAGCGTGACTATTCTAAACAAGGCGTACAAGTAAGCTTCCTGTCCACATCAGAGAGCGGGGGAGCAGAGGGGTCTTCTGATGAGCATTACAATATCCCGTCATTAGAAGATAGCGACAATGACGCCCAAGTTACGAATGTGTCAGATGGGGAATTTGATCCCGAAGCGCTCATACATACCAAGTCATCGGATTGGGAGCCATCAGCAAAGACCGCAAAGTGCTTAAGTAAGTGAAAGAGAACGCCACTGGGGAAGGAAGCTTAAGTAAGTGCTGAGACCACGTTTGGCTAAATAATAGCTGCAATGCTGATATTAGATTTCAAGATTTTGAATTTTCTAACTAAGTAGGGAAGGGGTCCTAAACAAGGACTGGACAGATCTCGCCAGAGATGTCAAGATAAGTTATTGGACCTTAAGGGCCTCTAGCTAAGATAATGGAAATGGCCCAAAAGCTAAAGAGCATGGCACCCCAGTAGGCCAGAAGTGCTCATGGGGTGGACTCAAAGAGCCATATGCATGATAGGAAATGCAAACTGCGCTATCTCGGCGGAGAGGCGCAGGAGCATACTAATAAAGATGGATTCCAAACTGGATGATTCGGCCATGTCAGAGCCAGGAGAAAAGGCAGAAGGGCTCCTATTTGATTATCCCTTTGTTAAAGAGGTGAACATATTTGTGAATATGCATACAACACTAGATAGGCACAACTATCGATGACGAAGGTCCTTGGTGCTAAGGGCTTTGACAGGGCTTGTCAAGGTCTGAGCCGCTTGTCCAGCCGTTTTCCTCACCAAAGGTTCCACAAAGGATGTGGAGGAAACAACAGAGGCACAGAGTAGAACTCATATCCCTTCTTCCGTTCCCGCAGGAGGGGCATAAAGAGTAGAGGGTGGAGAGGCCAGAAGCAGTTGCCAGCCCCTACAGGTGAGCAAGAGTTTGCAACGTGGGCCAATGTGGGCAGGTTAGCGCTATGCATAAAAAAGTGGTGTGAACTGACAACAGATGCATGGGTATTGCAACAGTGAAAGGTTTCCAGTCAGAGTTTCTGACACAACCATATCAAGCTGCGCGCGATCAGGTTTGCAGCGCAAGAAATGCAACTAATGGATTCAGAAGTCAGGGAGCTAGTTGCGAAGAACGCCATGAGAGCAGTGGTCTGACAGAAAGATGGCTTTATCAGCAATGTCTTCTTAGTTCAGAGAAAGGAAAAGATCAGACCAGTGAGAAATTTGAAGGCACTCAATGTATATCTGGCCTATAGACATTTGAAGACGGAGGGCATTTACCTCCTCAGGGATGCAGACAGGGGAACTGGCTAGTTCATCTGTACCTCAAAGATGCCTATGTATCTGTTCCAATCGTTCAACCCCACAGAAGGTTCCTGCGATTCCTCTGGAAGGACAGACCTGGGAGTTTTCGATTATGCCCTTAAGTCGGTCCTCGGCGCCATGATGCTTCACAGAGCTTCTGAAGACAGAGGCGTTGAGCTCCACGAGCAGGGCACCACAATAATAATTTATCTAGATGGCATGATCTTCATGTCACAGGACAGGAAACTCTTGACACAAGTTCAGAGAGCAGTTTCCCTCCTGCAGGATCTGGTGTTTCTGATAAATTGAGAGAAGTCCGATCTAGTGCCAGCACACAGGATGGAATTCTTAGAGTTTTAGCTGGACACAGTAGCGGCGTCGCTCAGCCTGCCAAACACACATGATGCAGATCAAAGTGATGCTAACAAGAGAGGACACTTCCCTCAGGCAGCTGGCGAGGCTAGTCGGCCTGTTGTCCTCCTCAATTCAGGCAATATTCCCAGGTCTGCTGCATTATCAAGCTCTACAACGGCTCAAGTTACATAATTTATGCAAAGGTCTGGGGTGGAATCAGCTAGTACCAATCCCCAATGATGCCAGGACGGAGATGCACTGGTGGTTAGACCACCTGGAAGCCTATGAATAGGAGAGCTATTTTCGGGATTCTCCCGAATGTAGTAGAGTCAGACATCAGCAGATCTGGGTGTGGAGCACAATGCGTCTCAGTGACAAGCGCTGGAAAAGTGGTCACCAGACAAACTCCAGATGCACATCAATTGCCTGAAACTGCTAGCAGGTTAGTTTGCTCTCGGAGCGCTAACCCAGCATACTGTGAAGTGATGTGTCCTTCTTCGGATGGACAATGCCTTGGTGGTGAGATACATAAATCACCTGGGAGGCACGCGATCAAGACTCATAGTAGAGCTAGACAAGGATTTTTGGCATCTCTGTCTGGAGAGGAACATTTCAGTGATGGCGGAATATTTGCCAGGGCTACCCAATACAGTAGCCGACTAGAACTCAAGGTTCCTGAGAGATGCCAGCGATTGGAGGCTGCACATGGAGTAATTCCTGAGATTGATGAGGATGTGGTGTGCATGCAGCAAGGATCTATTTGCTGCACAAACCAACGGCCAGTTACAGGATTCTTCAGCTGGAGACCAGACCCAGAGGCAGCAGCAACGGATGCTTTCGTGCAGCCGTGGGGCCAGGAAAGGAGTATGCATTTCCTCCTTTCACCATGATCACTCATACTCTAGCCTTTTTGTGCAGAAATAGAGCCAGAGTGGTAATGATTACCCCGTTTTGCGCCACGCAACCATGGTTCCCGGACCTCCTGGAGCGCTCAACAGATATGCTGATTCAGCTGCCTCAGATACAGTATATCTTGCAGGAGCTGGACTGGTCGCTGACCGAGCTAGCGTGGATGATTTCCAGGGTACCTGGATAAAGCCAGGACTTTTGGAAGATGCTAAATGATTCATTTGGAGCTCCTGGGCCCCGGCGACTGTGAGGTCATATAAGGCAGCCTTGAGTTGTTGGAATAGTTGGTGCGTGCCAAGGGGTGCAGATTCTGTTTTGGCAGATGTGGTTGCATTAGCTAACTTTCGGGCAGGCCTAGCGGCAGAGAGTATGGCTTACAGAACAGTCAACTTGTAGAGGTCAGCAATCTCAGTGGGACACGCCGTGATTGAGGGAGCTCCATTGGGAGACCATGCTTTTATAAAGAGAGTGATGAAGGGTATTCAGCTGATGAAACTGCAAGCTCCAAAATACTCCCAGCTCTGAGACGTGAATACTGTGTTGAGACTATTTCTATCTTAGCTCAGATAATGGTCCGGGAAAGCTCTAGCTGCGAAGTTGACAACCCTCATAGGCCTGATCTCATGTAGGAGAGTTTCGGACATAAGAGCATTGGAAATAGCGAATAGATGGTTTTTCTCCAGAAGGATTTGCGTTTCACATTACTAGAAGGACCAAGATGAACATCTCAACTGTGTCATACCGGGTTTTTCCAGACCAGACTAAGCTATGGATTGTTAGATGCCTCAAAGTGTATGAGGAGGTAATGGCACAGCTTAGACCGGACATAGAATCGCAATTACTAGTAAGTCTAACTAAGCTGCATAAAGCAGTCGCATGCGCTACCCTAGTGAGATGGGTCAAGTGGATCATGGAACAAGCTGGAATAGATACCCAAGGTTTCGGAGCACACTCAGCTAAAGGAGATATAGCCTCCAGGGCATAGTTGGCGGGTGCCAGGCTAGAAACATTATGACAGTCACAGACTGGTCAGGGGACTCAGTGTTTAAAACGTTCTACTTTAAACCGATAGACCGAGTTGCTTCGTTGGTGGTAGGTAAGCTTTAAACAATCATAATACGAGCCTCCGTGCTTGCCAGGCAATACAAATTTTCCATTCTCACGTTCAGGAAAGTCATGATTCTATCAAAGACACAGATGCAAAGTATTATCCCACCCTAATTATGAGTGTCCTGCCACTTTAGAATTCTACATATATCAATCCTGTATGTTATTTCATTTGTTGGCGCAAGCTGTTTAATTCCCTCCTAACCTTCAAAGGTAGACATTTTTATGAGTACATAAGAAATTCTGACTGCTTGTTTTTGGGTGTTTTAGAATTGTCCTCTTTCGTAAAATTTTTGGAACAGTCCATGATAATTTCTCAAGATGCTGTATTTTTAGACAAAAAACAATTACTTGAATATATACGTGATGAGAAAAAACAGCATGTAAATGAATTTGGAAAATTGGAAAGGTTATTGCAAGTAATACGTTACTCTTTTTCATGGTACATTGACACAAGCATATAAAACCAAAATAATAATAATAATAATAATACTTTAATGTGATATAGATTGAAAAAATTCAAACTTTACACATATTACTTATACATAATCAAAAAAGGGAACATTTAAAATATGCAATTTATACAATTGTGTAAGTATAGAAAAGAAAAAGAAAAATCAAGTATATCTAAATACATATAACTTTTACAATATCCAAAACCAAAATAATGCATATGCCCATTTTCAATTTAAAGTTCCTGTTTTGGCCTCCTAATTATAGGCTTTTCATAACCAGGGCATCAATACAGCATCAAGAAAAACAATGTTAAAACGATTTAGCCAGTGTTTATCACACAGTGCGTATGTTTTGACAAATAGGCACCTGACTTCTTTTCACTTGTAGCAATGTCTATAGTAAATATCTAGAGCTACAAGCCTGCAGGCACCTGAGCGCTGAGATAACAGTTGATATTACTATCCCACAGCGTGTTATTGCGTGGTGCTCCATTTATCACCCTTGGAAGGATGAAAGGTTGAGTTGGCCATGTCGGGATTCAAACCTGCATCGGCAGGCTGCACACAGATGTCAGAAACGGGCACTCAGCTTGTTGTGCTATCTGACTGGATTAATAAATAACACCCCTCATATCCTGTTGCGTAGGTAGTAACGGGTCAATCATTTAGCATTTCCTTTTTTGTATTTTGCTTGTGTTCAAAAATAACCAATCCTGGGTTATGCTCCCGCCTTCCCACTCTCACTCTGGCCGCCCACCCTGGGCCCTCTACCTGCATCTTCCTGTGAGGCGAAGAAACTTGGTGTCATCTTCGACTACACACTCTCCTTCTTTCCTCACCTCTCTGATGTCTCTAAGAAGTCACACTATCAGATGCACCTCCTTAGAGGTATTCTTCCTTTTCTCACTTAAGCCCAGATGCTCACTGTCTCCTTAGCCCTGGTCCTCTCTCTCGAGGCTGTACTACTGCAACAGCTGCTTTCTAAATCTGCCTGCCTTTACTCTTTGCCCTTTACAAGTAATCCAGAACAGAACTGCAAGACATGTCCCTGGCCACAAGCCCAGGGATCATATCTCTTCAGCCCTGAAATCTCTCCACTGGCTCTCTGTGGCTGCAAGGATCAAGTTCAAGACCCTCTGCATGATCCACAAGGCTTTCTGGGGCCAGGGACCACACCACATCTAACTTTCTCTTCCTAAGCATCTTCCTTCTCGAGCCCTCCGCTCGTCCACCTCCACCTCTCTGAGAATCAGATGCTTCTCCAGGAAGAGAGTGGGGGGGTTGATCTCTGTCCTCGGCTGGGGCCTCCCTCTGCAACAGCCTCCCTGCCTCTCGCAAACTTGAGCCGGACCACCGGAAGTTCCAGAAGCAACTCAAGACCTTCCTTTTCGCTTCCTCTTTCTCTCTCCCTCTCCCTTACGGATGTCCCTGTCTGCTGCGCATTCTGGTTACCTGGCCACTCACTGAACCTACGGGACCAGGTTGCTGCATGACCAGTTGCCCTTGCACTGCCTCTGGTCCACCTAACCACTCCCGGCAGCATTTATGAGTTACTTTGCACACCACTCCCCCGCCCTGGAACTCGGCCCCTCTGCCCTGTTATGCCTTGGCGTTTCAAACCCCTTTTGGGCGGCGCCATGTGCTTCCCTTGTAGCGTTTGCACAATAGATTTAAACCTGTTATATGCAGTGGTTATCACATATGTACTTGTGCGTGTGAAAATGGCTCTGCTCCATTTTGTCACTGAGCCTATTTCCTAATTATTTGTCAAGCAGGATGGCAGAGCAGATGTGCAGTGCTAATCTCCGAAACTATATTGTTTCCCCGCTTCCTGCTTTTCCCCTTGAAATTCCGTGCACAATGCAGACAACTGAAATTACAGGGTAGAGAAACACCTTGTGCCCAATGAGGCGTGTAGCAGAAAAAAAGATCCTGGTGTAGCAAGGATCTAGGCCCACAGAGTCCTATCCGGCCATGCATCCCCTGGACCCTTCTTCCAACCATCCATTCCCATCCTTTCACCTAAAAATAACTCGTGAGGATTAATCAGTCACGCCCCTGCGCGCCAGCCACATGCGTGAGCTCGTTTCCTGTGTGCTTCCGCCTGGTGATGGATTGTCGTGACTTTCAAGTAGTTCCCGGAAGGGAGGACTCTATTAATTTGCGAACCGGGCGCTCGAGGCTCGTGCATCAAAACTGTCAGCGTCTCTGTACATTTTTAAGCAGATTACCGCTCATTTGCATTCAGTGGTCATCCCGGCATGCACCTCGGCAGAGTTTCCCTCTCTAGTATTTTGTGTGTTGGTTGGGAAATGAATGCATACGGCACGAGCAAGGTATCATGGGAAATGTAGGTTGGCGCCTTTGGGCATGGCGGAGTGGACTCCAGTTTGAATTCCAGATAGAGATTGCTTCTAGGGTGCAGCAACGCTAGGGGGATGAAAGACGATTCCAAATAAATGTTCATATTTCCCGCTTGTGCATGTGTTTTTTTTTTGTTTACTCAAGTCATCACGGAAGTGCCTCCATTCCAGCTCATCACATTTGGGATATTAGTGCCTTTCGTATCGATGCATGCAATCGAAGACCAGCATGTCATTGACTTCAAAGAGATAGATATTTAGACAGGTTTTGTTTTTATAGAAGGCATACTTGCCAACATTCTGTAACCAAAAAGAAGTAGGATTTTTCAAGTTTCAAAAATAATATTTAGCATAACAATGACATCACAGGAAATTACAAGACATACATTGTTGGCACCACTGGAGCATTCTAAAATGCACAACCCTCCTCATTCTGATAGGCAGATGCTGTGTGATGGTGGTACGCTCTGCCACTTGCCTTCACTGGTGGTTCACCTAATGTCTGTCCTGGCAAAAGTGCAGGGCAGAGTCATGTAGCTGTCAGGTCAGTGGATTGATCTGAGCCCATCACTCAAATGTATCACTTACCCGCCCACCGCAGAGACAGGTTCATTGCCTTAGAGTCACACAAATGATCTGCCCCTGTAAAAAGCAGTAGGATCTGTCACCCAAATCTGTAGGCGCTAGGACTGCTTAAAAAGCAGTAGCCTACTGCCGAAATCAGTATGGTTGGCAAGTATGATAACATACAAATTTAAGCGACTGACGGGCCACTTTGATGATAACAAGACCACTGGAGAGGTCAAAGGACCTAAGAGGAGAAGGGACCAGAGTAGAAGAGTTGTTTCTGACTGAAACTGAGATTATTAATGTCCTTTTTGAGAGAGATTTTCAAGAGTGAGGTGACTTTTGGGTATGAGAAAAGGCTGCCAGACGGTGAGCGAAGCATACACCTGCAGAGCATACCTGCCTACATTTCAAAATGAAAAACCCTAAGACCCACGTCACCGGGATGCCCTTCACAAGGCCACGCCCACATGTTCGCCAGGCCACTCCCACACAAGGTGTTTTTTGTAAAATGAAGACTGATAAAATTTGTGCATGCACTGACCTCACATGCACAGTCACATGTTGAGGAAGGTGATAAAGGTCAAAGTGCACGAAATAGAATAAAAGTGGGATGACTGTCTTTAGGAACGATCGGCCTACACCCTTACCTCCTTTCTGGAAGGAAATGCTGTTTTGCTGCCTGCATGAATCAAAATGAAACTCCTTGTACGGACAGCCGGAAAACCCGGAGACTCCACGCTCTTCCCTGGAGAAGAGCGTAAAAACACAGAGTCTCCAGGCTAAACCCGTAGGTTAGGCAGGTATGCCAGGCAGCAATATTTACATTTAGCAATCAGAAAGGTCGGCTCTATTGTGGTCGAAGATCATGGCGTTAATTTCAGTGCGCCTAGCCACTGCCAGACCTTAGTGGTCCTTTTGGTCCAGGGTTATGTGTGCAGAGTTGGAGGCGAGTTGGTGGTGATAGCAGTCTGTGCAGTCTGCTGTGTATTTTTTCTGTGGTCATTACTTGTGGGAGTAGCTGCATCAACATAATAGCCCGGGACCGTGGAGTTGAAGGCGAGTTGAAGGTGATCGCAGTCTGTGTGGTATGCTCTGTATTTTTTCTGTTGGTTACTTGTGGGAGGAGCTGCATCAACAAAATAGCCAGAGACCGTGCAGCGGAGAGGGCTTGGAGTCGAGTGAAAGGCGAGTTGGAGGTGATAGCAGTCTGTGAAGTCCGTGCACGTCGGGTGCCTCCAGCCTCCAACCTCAGATCTGACATTCCAGGTCTGACATTCTAGGGTTTCCTCAGACTATGTGGACGCAGAGTGCTGTGAGTGCGCTTTCTTCTTCTCCCCCTCCCTCCTGCTTGATTGAAATCTGTTGTTCAGTAATCGCTGTGCTCCTAATGCAAGCGTTGCTTTTTGGGTTCTCTCCTGCGGCCTTGATAATTGGCCTCGCTAATTGGGACTGACACTGTGCTATAGATGAACTCCCTTGCAAGTAAGTTCCAGTAGCTATATTTTTACCAACAGAGAGATAAAGTTGACTTTCAACTTGGCGGTGTGGCAGTGTGGTTTACTATGTTAGACACCTGGATGCCCATCGTGTTGGTTCTCTTCCGCTTTTTGTCTTGCAAACTTCTCTCTCTACAGTCAGCGACTGCGGGCTTTACGTCTTTGAGCCACTTCGTGGTCTGGATGGAGTGGCGGAGGGAGAAGGTTCGAATTGCCCTATTGGACTTTTCATGTGCCCAATTCTATTGTGTTTAATTTCTCCTATATGCTACAGGAGTTAACACAGGACATGCTCTCATGTCGGCCTGAGTGACATTCTAGGTCTACTGCCTTGTTTATTGCTTGATCACTGTTTGATCATTGACACTTTTTTCACTTGCCTCATTTTGCTCCATCTGGTCTCATTAGGGGCAGTGACTGCGGGCTTCCTTGCCTTTGAGCTTCCGGGACCATTATAAGGACAACGGATAGGATATTTCACGCCATTTTGCCCTGATTCGTGACTGCAGGCTCACTATGGAACAATCAGGGGGGGCTCTACAAGTGTATAAACTTGCAAGTTTGGGAGTGGCTCCTTCCCCCCTCCTACTTTGAGGGGCTGATTGAGACTGAACGGTTTACCTCTACTGCTTGCCAACATTAAAGAGTGGTTTCGGTCAGGGTGACGCGCCCCTCCCAGGGGATGTGGTGTCGACTCCAATACACACGCTGACTACTAACGACTATGAGGAGGTACTGGGGGGGGGGGCTTTTGTCCTTGCAAAAAGACAATCATTCTCTATTGTGGAATACGCTGACTAATGGGGTTGATCTGGAATTGACTGATGCTGAATGTTTACAGGAATGTGTTTATCTGTGCCACTTAATATTGTCGCTAGGAAGGTGGTAAGATTCCATGCATCAACTCCCCAGCATTCGGACCAGGTCAACAAAGATATTAGAACCCGGGTTGCAATCATTGTTTGACTTCGCTTTTGAGTAAGGATTCACGTAGTGTGCCTAACTATGCATGTTCCCCCCAGGGTTCCCATCCTGCTTCCCCAAGGTTTTTGTTTTTGGCAAATCTTGTGATGATTCTAAGACAAAGTTGGTTTGCCACTTCAGCTAGAGATTGGGGGTAATACAGTGCTTTCCCCCATTTGTGTTGGGGGCTAAAGGACACGGGGGACGAGAGAGAGCCCCAAGAGATCGATCTTGATTGCCAGAATATGGAGGACTCTTTGCATCTAGCTGCATCAGCAATGAGGGAGCTTCTGAGGAACATTATTGATTTTGATATGCCGTCACTTTTAGGTGATTCAGGCACTATAAGAAGATGCAGGCTTCTGTCTGATGCCAGTGCCCCGCAGGGTCTAATACCAACCGAGGAGTCCTACACACTCCAAGATGGCCGCCCGCAAGCCTTCTGCGACCTCCAGTGCCTAATTGAGCTGTGCTGAGCACCGATTGGCTGTTGATCATATCTCAGCCACTTGTTGTGAGCCGGCAGGCGAAGCCGGCCCACTCCCACCAAGGCCCAGGGAAACAAGGCTAATACCTGTCCTAGCCTGTCCTCAGCCTTCCTCGCCGTTCGCCCAGAACCTATGCCCTATTTCTGGCCCACTACCACTGAGATCATCCGCATCGCGTACGAAGCCCTCTCCAAGATGGACTGCCGCTGACTCTTTGCCACGATCATGTTACCGTAAGACTCGTCATTCTATCATTGACTATCCCTCTACATTGCCTGTCTTGCCTATGCATTAGTGTCTACCTGAGTAGTAATGCTCTGTAAGCTCTGCCACTTCCACTATCTATGTTCACTCATTTAAGATCTGCCTACTTGCCGTGCTCGTTCGCGCCTTTTCACACCCCGTGCGCTTTGTTACCGTTTCCTGCACTACTGTCTATTCTTGTCCACGACCCAATCTCTCGCTTCAGCAGTGCCACTGACTTGATGGTAACCGCGATTACTTATTGGCTTTCGAATACGTGCTACAATCATATGTGTCCTGTTAGGCCCTGCACACTTTATTGAATGCCGCATATGCGTTGCCCGCTGTATCGTGCCTCCGTTTAGCCATATCTGCATTCTATCCACCTTTTCAAACATACTTTGTACTTTACTTCTACCTGCACTGCTTAGCCTACCTAGCGTTGGTCACTGCCTGAGCTACCTCTATGCTTAACGTCTAATCATTGTTTTTGCATTGCTCTGCCTGACCTACCGAGCGCTATTCACTGCCTGTGGCACCCCTTGATTTGTGTTTAATCATTGCATTTGCACTGCTCTGCCCGACCTACCGAGCGGTAATCACTGCCTGTGCCACCCCTATGATTTGTGTTTAATCATTGTTTTTTCATTGCTCTGCCCGACCTACCGAGCGGTATTCACTGCCTGTGCCACTCCTTGATTTGTGTTTAATCATTGTATTTGCATTGCTCTGCCCGACCTACTGAGCGGTAATCACTGCCTGTACCACCCCTTGATTTGTGTTTAATCATTGTATTTGCATTGCACTGCCCGACCTACCGAGCGTTAATCACTGCCTGTGCCACTCCTATGATTAGTGTTTAATCTCTGTATTGCCCTCCTTGTCCGTATGCTCTGCCCTCATGGCCATGTTGCATTGCTTTGCCTGACATACCAAGTGCGGCTTATTGCCTGAGCTACTATCATGCCCAGCCTTTAGTCTCCACAGTACTGCAAACATACTCTTGCCTGTACGCTTTGCGACCCTTGCCCAGCCCCTGCTCTCACTTTGCGATTAGCCTGCTCCAATTACTATTGCCCCCCGGTCCGACACACCCATGCGTTGTACCCTTCCTACTACCTACTTATAACAGTCAACCCGCCCTCATAATCACTTACGCAGTACCGCCTACCCTGCAACCACCATCCTTACTCTGGCACCGCCACACACAGATTACTATGCTTGCCCAGAGCACCACAATCCACACATACTCTGTCCTACGCCTCACCATTAAATTAGCAGCATTGCTTGGACTACTGCTACATAGGTATTACACCCTACCTGTAGCCCCACCACTGACCTGCCTACATCCCCACTCCCCTTCTTCTTGTGTATCTCAACCTGCACCCAACCTGTCTCCCACCTTACACATGTCTTGCCTTAGCGGCACTTCGTGCAGCACACAGCAGCAACATATTACGTCAATGACTACGGTTGACCGTCCCACTAACATGTACCTCAATGACCCGTCCCTCTGGCTCGAACATTTTGCCATGAAACCCACGCCTAACCAACCTTGCATTGGCCCTATGAGGAACTTCAGACTCGGTTCCAGACTCTCCCACTCATCCCACCGGCCAACTACTACCAGTCTGCCAACCAAACCATTGCACCCTGAGACAACACCCGCTGTCCCTCAACTTACACTTACACCCATCTTGGACATCACCCCGGATTCAAGTACCCAACATCTTAGCCACTATACCTGCCTCAAGGCTGCCCTGATCAACACTAGGTCACTCACAGCACATGCACTAGATATGGCTGACCTTATCATAACTCACGATCTGGACCTCATAGCCGTCACTGAAACCTGGCT
The DNA here is from genome assembly GCF_040938575.1 of Ambystoma mexicanum. Lineage (NCBI taxonomy): Eukaryota > Metazoa > Chordata > Amphibia > Caudata > Ambystomatidae > Ambystoma > Ambystoma mexicanum. The sequence continues at coordinate 117,407,956 of NC_090923.1, forward strand.
TCACGCTGCCTCAGGACCTCTCCTATCCCTAGCCATCCCTGATGGTTACACCATTATTAGAAGTGACCGTAACACTGATCAAGCCAAAGGAGGTGGTGTAGCTATTATACACAGAACCTTGCTCAATCTCCGACTCACCACACCTTGCCATATTACATCAGCCGAACTACTCACACCCAAGCTAGCTATCACCCCCAACCAGACTATCACACTCCACATCATTTACAGACCTCCCGGTCCTTTAACCACATTAGCTGATGACCTTTCCCACATCCTAACCAACAACTCACCCCAAGGGTAGGATTCTCGACTGGATAGCTAACCTAAATTGCGACACTATCATCAATTCCAATCAACCTTGTGCCTGGACAGACCACCACCTAATTACATTCAGCATCCCAACGAGACTCATCCACACTAGCACAGATATTGCACCTGCCACCACTACAAGAAAGCGCAACATAACCTGTGCTAAACTACTCCCACTCTTCCGCCCTGCTCTCAATGATCTCTCATCCTCTTGCTCTGATCCTACAGTCTTGGTAGACATGTACAATCAGACAATGCTGAAAGCCCTTGATATTATGGCACCTGCCAAACTCAGAAAACCCAAACACCGGGCTCACCTCAACTCGTGGTTCACACCACAGGAGAGAACTCTCCACAAGGAGAAAAGGACCCTCGAAGCACGCTGGAAAAGTAATCCAACGGAAGCTTACAAAGCGTGTACTGCCTTAGCTACCCTAAACTACAAAGAAGCCATACTCCTGGCCAAAAAAGAGACGTACAACAAACGAATTGAACCAGCCCAATCTAACAATAAGGAGCTATTCAGAATTTTAAAGGAGCTGGAATCCCCTGCCACTCCACCTGACACCTGTCCCAAAGACAGCACCTGGTGTGCGAACATTCAAAAGGCCCTCCTTGGAAAAATTGCCACCCTCCAAACTAAAATCAATGACAAAAAAATTAGTTTGCAGGACAGCCTGTACCACAAAACACCCCAGGTTATCACTAACGCCAACACCGAACCCGTGAAACCATTCAGCTTCACTCCCCTCTCCATCTTCGAAGTTGAACATATTATCAATAACCTTAAACCTTCCAATTGTCAGGGCGACTCATGCCCTACCCCCATCATCAAAGAGGCCTCGCATAACCTAGCGCCCTTTATCACCACATTTATAAACTCCTCATTCAGTTCGGGGATTGTCCCGGATAACCTCAAGGATGCCTGGGTTATTCCTCTCCTCAAAAAACCCACTTTGGATGCTAATATACCCACCAATTACAAACTGATCACCACGGTCCCTTTCCTCTTAAAAATTCTGGATCGTGCTGCTTACTTACAGTTCCAAGATTACTTGGAAACTAATAAACTTCTGGGACTGAGGCAATCTGGGTTCTGTCCTTGATACGGAACAGAAACCGCTCTATTAGACCTCAAAACCCAAATTGAAGACCTAAAAGACAAGGGTAAACTGGCCCTCCTATTCCTCCTAGACCTTTCCGCGGCGTTTGATTTAGTAAATCACCAAATCCTATGGCGCCATATCAAAACTGCAGCCCACTCGCCGGACAAAGCCACAGCCTGGATTCCTTTCTTCCTTGCTAACAGGTCCATGAAGGTTTTCTCTCCTACCGCCACCGCTGATCCCTCACCAGTCACTTGTGGAGTCCCCCAAGGATCATGCGTGTCCCAACACTCTACAATGTGTTTACAAAACCCCTTTTCGACATTTTGGATTATCTGGGTGTCACCTATACTAACTACGCCGATGACACCCAGATCCCTATCCCTATCACAGGCGACCACAAAGCCGGCTCACTAGCCATCAACGCCATTTACCAAGTCATCCGGCCTGGATGGCCCAGCACGAACTGTGCTTGAATGATGAAAAGACTGAGCTCCTCATCCTTGGTTCCCACCAAAGACTCAGCAAACTAGACGCATCGTTTAAATCCTTCACCATTGACGGTAACACCATTAACGTGGCTAAAGATACTAAAACGCTTGGAATCTACATTGACTCCACTCTCTCATTAGCTAGGCAAACCAATGCAGTATCATCGGCTGCCTCATACACATGCAAGCTTATCACAGCTTGCCACCCTTTCCTATCTCCAGCCAACTGCACTACACTAGCCAGGACTTTGGTTCTTTCCAAAATTGATTATTGTAATGCCCTCTACCTGGGCACAAACCAATGTAACATCAAAAAGCTACAAATCATCCAAAATAATGCCATTAGAGCTGCTCTTAACTTACCCAGGAACCTCCATATTACTGACACCAGACAGAGTCTTCGCTGGATCTCAGTCTCCCAAAGAATCATTAACCCGGGAGTCCAGATACCTACATCAGCTCCTGTGGTTGAAATCGCAGTCCCCGCACATCCTCTTCAACTAACATCTCAGGGGGACTTCAATCGTTCTTCGAATATTGCCAATAAGCTTGATCGATTAAGCCTTGTTAGTTTGTCTAGAGCATTGTTATTAACCCAGCCATATCGCGTGACAAGCGCGCTCCCGTACCCCCTGAATGGCGCACCTGCATGGTGAGGAGCTGCGTAAACTACCTGCAGGCAGCCCACACCACAGGGGACCACCCAACACCCATGACCATGACCAGCAGGCAGCCCACACCACAGGGGACCACCCAACACCCCCGGCCATGCCCCGCAGGCAGCCCATGAACCCTGACCATGACCTGCAGGCAGCCCACACCACAGGGGACAACCCAACACCCCTGACCATGACCCGCAGGCAGCCCACACCACAGGGGACCACCCAATACCCCTGGCCTTGCCCTGCATGCAGCCCACACCACAGGGGACCACACAACACACCTGTCCATGACCCGCAGGCAGCCCACACCACAGGGGCCCACCAAAAGCCCTGGCCATGACCCGCAGGCAGCTCATCACCCCTGGCCATGCCCCACAGGCAGCCCATTACTCCTGACCATGACACGCAGGCAGCCCACACCACAGGGGTCCACCCAAAACCCCTGGCCATGCCCCGCAGGCAGCCCATCACCCCTGACCATGACCCACAGACAGCCCACACCACAAGGGACCACCCAACACCCCTGGCCATAACCCACAGGCAGCCCACATGGCACCATGCACATGCAACGCCTGACTCATGTCCCCCTACCAGTGACGGCCACCTACCTGCAGGCTCCGACCCGTGAAGGGCACCTGCCAGCAGGCCCCGACTCATGTCCCCCCCCACCAGTGATGGGCACCTTCCAGCAGGCCTGACCCATGACGGGCACCTGCCAGCAGGCCCTGACTCATGTCCCCCCAACCAACACATCGTCACAACATACATGCATGTAGCAAATGTCCACCCAAATGCCACCCCATGCTGCCCCCCCACAGTGCAACTCCACACCCATCCATTGTCCCCACTTGCCAGTACAGGCCCCATGTCATGTCATACACAGAAGCACACATACATGCACCCAAAGACATGCCCAACATGGCCACACAGCAGCAACACATGACTGAGGCAATGACGACTGACACATGCACCAAACTAATGAGAGCAGACAACACAAATATGCCGCATGGAGTTCTCCGCCCTGACCCTGGTGAGCCGTGCCCTCTCTACCCGTTGCTGGCCCAACCGCTGCCACACGGAAGACACACTTTGTCCAGGGTCCTCCTGCCCTTTGGCCAATACCTGCCCCTGTGATGTAGTCAGCCCCGAGTCATGACACCTCCCACGTCGAGCATGCTTCCGCCTTGATGGCATCTACCTGTGCCACCACGACTGCCTCCGGGAAGATGGCAACACCCGGGCCGTCATGCACGTGCCCTGCTTGATGGTGCCTGCACAACCTCCGTTGCCAGGGGTCCAGTTGCTTGGGTGACCACCTCTGCTGGACCGCCGACTCCCGACTGTGGCAGGGATGGGATCTCCACCAGCCTGGCAGTGGTGGCTTGGGCATGTCCACAGGGGGCCCCGGTGGCATATGGGGCGGAATACGGCATGGAGTACGACTGGCGCATAGTGTGTAAAGAGGAGGAGAGGGTCCCAAAGGCGCCCACCACATGTTGGAAACCCCCGACAATGAACCCTCCTAACCGGTTCATGTTGGCACACACCTGTTCATGATGACGTGCGTGGTTCCCCCAGCAAGCACGCACATCATGACGAATTGCGAGTGTGCACAACGCAATTCTGATTAGGACAGGCTCAACCCTATAGCGGATTGCCACGTCCGTAGGTAGATGAGTGTCAGTTGATGTGGAACTCCCCCTTACCTGCGGACAGGCCTTGGATGGGGCCACCCTGCCGGTGCATGGTGATGCAGTCTCAGTATCAGGGACAGGATTAGGCGCAGGCCCCTCTGCGGTAACCTGTGCTGCCTCCTGCCCCTGCCCCTGGACTGCACCACTTGCACCAGTGGAAACACCCCCACCAGGCCCCATGTGTGGGTCTGATGCGGCCTCCTCCTCCTCCTCACCCTCCACCAACCTGGATGCCTCTGCACCGTCTTCCGCTGTGGACAGCCCCTGTGGGGGCTCAGCTTCCCTTACCGCTGCCGAGGAGCCCACTTCCAACCTCCGCCTCTTGGGCATCCCCTCGGCAGGCCTGGCCATGGACGCGGCACCAGTCCCCTCGCTCCTGGAAGATGACATGTGACCGGGATATGCGCCCCCGCCTGGTGGAGGCCTCCCCTCCGATCTGCTCCACAGCGCCATCTCCGCCCTCTTCCTCAGTCGCTGCTGTAGATAGGGAGATATTGAACACAAGCATCAGGGTACTGAACAATAGTCTGCTAGACACAAAGCAATTGCACATGTGTGGCACTGTAAAATGTCACTTCCATCATCACCCTCCAAAACACACGGGTCAGTGCAAGCAACACACATGCAGAAACAGGCACGGCACGTGCAATAGACATTTGCATCCATGTCCAAGGCACCGTTGGAACATCCGATGGGGGGCTGAACGTCACATGCATCATGGGACATGCTGATCACATGCACACACACCACCGGACAGTCATGCATCTGGCCATGTCTACCTCCCGACACAGTGGATTCATGGACAACTAGGCCGCATCAGTGAATTCACGCATCATGATGGGCATGTGTCATGCATCCATGGCATTTCCCAGTCGCATACACACTACTCAGACACACGCACGTGTACACCATACATGATCATGACAGTGACATCAGCATCCATGTCTTACACCCCAAACATGGCCAAGCCCAGACACAGGCATGCAAACATATCTGCGTCGTCACATGCTGGTGCACATCATGCATTGCAACACAGACACCATTGATGTGGAACAGGCTTCAGTGGCTCACATGCAGCACTGTCATGGCCCTGCACACAGACATACATAGATGGGGCATGGTAGACATGAGGCCAAGGTGCACACTCCTGCCACACCTCAACATGCAGTACGCTGGACAAGTACACCTGGACACTTCCCACTCAACTCCAGATGGGTCTGCAACTCGAGGACCTGGTAGTGAAGCGCTGGGCGTGTGCGCTGCAAAACCCGCATCTGGATGTTGGTCAACTGGTCCCGGTGCCCCACTTCTCCATGAGCAGCAATGAGGGGCCGGGCCTTGCTGTGGGTCCTGGACCTGAAGTCCTCCCAGCGCTTCAGGACGCGTTGGTAGTCGCGGGATGCCACCCCCTCCACGTTGATGGCATCCACGATGTCCGAGCAGATCCTCCTCTGTCGTTCCTTGTTGAGGCGCGATGTTGTGAGAAGAGGGCATCATAATGCTCCAGGACTTGCTCCACCAGGATGCCAACTTCATTTGCATTGAAGCTGACAGCCCTCTGCCTGTCTGCCGGGGGGTTGCCACAGGCCCCGGATGGTATTTGGTCTGACATAGCAACCCCCGAGGCAGATGTGGGTGGGCAACTGGGTCCTGGGGCTTGGCTGTGGAGCAATGGTACACCAGTCGGGAGTCTTCTGGGTCAGCAGAGGTGGTCTCAGGCACAGGATCCTTGGCAATGGCTTCTGTGAAGGCACCAAATAGCAGGGCATGTTGGCAGCAGGCAGGCTGGCAGCAGCAGATGGCCCATGGGAGGCTGCTCGAGGCTCTGGGGGGCAGGTAAATGGCATTCTGGGCAGAAGCATGGTCTTCCGTGTCTTGTCGCGTGGCCAGCTTGATACAGAGTGTGTCCGCACGTGAAAAACAGCACATGAGCATGTAATCCGAGGATGTTGTCTTCGCCAGGGGTTAAAGGTCCGCGCGGGTAAGCAGTTCGCTGTACGTGCTTTTCGTGGAGACCAACCGCGTGTGTTTCTTCTTGTGGGTTCACACCCGATTACTTCACAGCGCTTATAGTTCGTACTTCTTGCTCTGGTGGGGGAGTTGCCTACGTGCCAACGCATGTTTTTGTTTTCCTTTTCCATGCAAGGCAGACGGTGAGTTGCGCACGCTTATTTTTCCCACTGTGGTTGCCCCTGTGTTGCGCGCCCATTTTCGAGGTTGGAGTAGCCCGCATGTTCCACGCGTATGTATTTTTTGTGTCCCTGGGTGCCACAGTGTACTGCGGGAGGTTTATTCCGCGCACATAAAGCTACCGGGGGTTGCATGCACGTTTATTATCATTTGTTGGGGTACCTGGGCGTTGCGTGACCCGTGTTTTATCACCAGGGGCCACAGACAGCCTTGCAGGAGCACAGGAATGCATTTAACATCACGTACCCTGCCCCCTTCACCCCAATTGCCCAGGACAATTGTGTGCACCTCCCATTGGCAACATACCATCTGTGCCATGGTTGGGAGGACACCAAAAGGGAAGAGCGGCAAAGCTGGGTGACCTCCCAAGGCTGGGAGTGGTGGGACACGTGGCCGGGGTGACCAGGGAGTCCAGGAGGCCAAGGTGGACGTGGAGGGGGACGTGGGCAGGGTGTACCACTGGGGCAGGATGTCCAGCAACTTGTTGGGACAGCCATGCCACCACCCCCAGCGCCTCAGGGAGATGCTGCTGCTGCAGTCATCCCCAGCATACATCTGATCCCACAGGCAATGTCATCTGCTGGCACAGGCCACCAGGTGGTGGAAGCTGCATGTGCAGCTGTGGCAACCACCACCAGGGTCGGGGTCAGCCAGCTCAGGCTGCCTTGCCACAGGACTCCCAGGCAGATTTCCAGGTGAGGATGGCCAAGCCACGTGTGTCCAAGGTAACTATGACCAAGGCACCTGTTCCTGGGGCATTTTTGACATCTTCTGCCCCAAGCAGCCAGGTGGTGGGAGCTGCATGGTCAGATGCAGCCGACACCACCCCGGCACTGAGGCAGTTGTGCTGCTGGGTCCTGGCAACAGCAGCAAAACAAAAGAGTTGATGGCTGGAAGGTTTAGAATAAATCTTGACCTCTGGCATTGCTCTGGGCAACCCTCCAGACCATCGTTCTTCGCCTGCCAAGCCATTACAAAAGGGGAAAAACCATATGCAAATCAGGCTTGGTCCCACCCCCAAAGGGGTAGTCCAGCCCGAACTGCTAGGTCACATCCCTTTTGCACGAGACCACAAGCATCCCCAGACATGTTTCAGCCTTGTTGGGCGTCATCAGTGAGGAGTAGCTTGGGTCTCTAGGCCCAGCAGGCAAGGGACCCACGTCTGGGCATACCCTTCCCACTCGGGGTGACAATAGCAAAACAAAAGAGTTGATGGCTGGAAGGTTTAGAATAGATCTTGACCTCTGGCATTGCTCTGGGCAACCCTCCAGACCATCGTTCTTCGCCTGCCAAGCCATTACAAAAGGGGAAAAACCATATGCAAATCAGGCTTGGTCCCACCCCCAAAGGGGTAGTCCAGCCCGAACTGCTAGGTCACATCCCTTTTGCACGAGACCACAAGCATCCCCAGACATGTTTCAGCCTTGTTGGGCGTCATCAGTGAGGAGTAGCTTGGGTCTCTAGGCCCAGCAGGCAAGGGACCCACGTCTGGGCATACCCTTCCCACTCGGGGTGACAATAGCAAAACAAAAGAGTTGATGGCTGGAAGGTTTAGAATAAATCTTGACCTCTGGCATTGCTCTGGGCAACCCTCCAGACCATCGTTCTTCGCCTGCCAAGCCATTACAAAAGGGGAAAAACCATATGCAAATCAGGCTTGGTCCCACCCCCAAAGGGGTAGTCCAGCCCGAACTGCTAGGTCACATCCCTTTTGCACGAGACCACAAGCATCCCCAGACATGTTTCAGCCTTGTTGGGCGTCATCAGTGAGGAGTAGCTTGGGTCTCTAGGCCCAGCAGGCAAGGGACCCACGTCTGGGCATACCCTTCCCACTCGGGGTGACAATAGCAAAACAAAAGAGTTGATGGCTGGAAGGTTTAGAATAAATCTTGACCTCTGGCATTGCTCTGGGCAACCCTCCAGACCATCGTTCTTCGCCTGCCAAGCCATTACAAAAGGGGAAAAACCATATGCAAATCAGGCTTGGTCCCACCCCCAAAGGGGTAGTCCAGCCCGAACTGCTAGGTCACATCCCTTTTGCACGAGACCACAAGCATCCCCAGACATGTTTCAGCCTTGTTGGGCGTCATCAGTGAGGAGTAGCTTGGGTCTCTAGGCCCAGCAGGCAAGGGACCCACGTCTGGGCATACCCTTCCCACTCGGGGTGACAATAGCAAAACAAAAGAGTTGATGGCTGGAAGGTTTAGAATAAATCTTGACCTCTGGCATTGCTCTGGGCAACCCTCCAGACCATCGTTCTTCGCCTGCCAAGCCATTACAAAAGGGGAAAAACCATATGCAAATCAGGCTTGGTCCCACCCCCAAAGGGGTAGTCCAGCCCGAACTGCTAGGTCACATCCCTTTTGCACGAGACCACAAGCATCCCCAGACATGTTTCAGCCTTGTTGGGCGTCATCAGTGAGGAGTAGCTTGGGTCTCTAGGCCCAGCAGGCAAGGGACCCACGTCTGGGCATACCCTTCCCACTCGGGGTGACAATAGCAAAACAAAAGAGTTGATGGCTGGAAGGTTTAGAATAAATCTTGACCTCTGGCATTGCTCTGGGCAACCCTCCAGACCATCGTTCTTCGCCTGCCAAGCCATTACAAAAGGGGAAAAACCATATGCAAATCAGGCTTGGTCCCACCCCCAAAGGGGTAGTCCAGCCCGAACTGCTAGGTCACATCCCTTTTGCACGAGACCACAAGCATCCCCAGACATGTTTCAGCCTTGTTGGGCGTCATCAGTGAGGAGTAGCTTGGGTCTCTAGGCCCAGCAGGCAAGGGACCCACGTCTGGGCATACCCTTCCCACTCGGGGTGACAATAGCAAAACAAAAGAGTTGACAAATGAGCCCCAACAAGGGCGAAACATGTTTGGGGATGCTTGTGGTCTCGTGCAGAAGGGATGTGGCCTAGCAGTTCGGGCTGGACTGCCCCTTTTGGAGTGGGGCCAAGCCTGATTTGCATATGGTCTTTCCCCTTCTGTAATGGCTTGGCAGGTGAAGAACGGTGGTCTGGAGGGTTGCCCAGAGCATTGCCAGTGGTTAAGATTCATTCTAAACCTTCCAGCCATCACCTCTTTGTTTTTGCTTTGTCACCCCGAGTGGGACGGGTATGCCCAGACGTGGGTCCCGTGCCTGCTGGGCCTAGAGACCCAAGCTACTCCTCACTGATGAGCCCCAACAAGGGCGAAACATGTTTGGGGATGCTTGTGGTCTCGTGCAGAAGGGATGTGGCCTAGCAGTTCGGGCTGGACTGCCCCTTTTGGAGTGGGGCCAAGCCTGATTTGCATATGGTCTTTCCCCTTCTGTAATGGCTTGGCAGGTGAAGAACGGTGGTCTGGAGGGTTGCCCAGAGCATTGCCAGTGGTTAAGATTCATTCTAAACCTTCCAGCCATCACCTCTTTGTTTTTGCTTTGTCACCCCGAGTGGGACGGGTATGCCCAGACGTGGGTCCCGTGCCTGCTGGGCCTAGAGACCCAAGCTACTCCTCACTGATGAGCCCCAACAAGGGCGAAACATGTTTGGGGATGCTTGTGGTCTCGTGCAGAAGGGATGTGGCCTAGCAGTTCGGGCTGGACTGCCCCTTTTGGAGTGGGGCCAAGCCTGATTTGCATATGGTCTTTCCCCTTCTGTAATGGCTTGGCAGGTGAAGAACGGTGGTCTGGAGGGTTGCCCAGAGCATTGCCAGTGGTTAAGATTCATTCTAAACCTTCCAGCCATCACCTCTTTGTTTTTGCTTTGTCACCCCGAGTGGGACGGGTATGCCCAGACGTGGGTCCCGTGCCTGCTGGGCCTAGAGACCCAAGCTACTCCTCACTGATGAGCCCCAACAAGGGCGAAACATGTTTGGGGATGCTTGTGGTCTCGTGCAGAAGGGATGTGGCCTAGCAGTTCGGGCTGGACTGCCCCTTTTGGAGTGGGGCCAAGCCTGATTTGCATATGGTCTTTCCCCTTCTGTAATGGCTTGGCAGGTGAAGAACGGTGGTCTGGAGGGTTGCCCAGAGCATTGCCAGTGGTTAAGATTCATTCTAAACCTTCCAGCCATCACCTCTTTGTTTTTGCTTTGTCACCCCGAGTGGGACGGGTATGCCCAGACGTGGGTCCCGTGCCTGCTGGGCCTAGAGACCCAAGCTACTCCTCACTGATGAGCCCCAACAAGGGCGAAACATGTTTGGGGATGCTTGTGGTCTCGTGCAGAAGGGATGTGGCCTAGCAGTTCGGGCTGGACTGCCCCTTTTGGAGTGGGGCCAAGCCTGATTTGCATATGGTCTTTCCCCTTCTGTAATGGCTTGGCAGGTGAAGAACGGTGGTCTGGAGGGTTGCCCAGAGCATTGCCAGTGGTTAAGATTCATTCTAAACCTTCCAGCCATCACCTCTTTGTTTTTGCTTTGTCACCCCGAGTGGGACGGGTATGCCCAGACGTGGGTCCCGTGCCTGCTGGGCCTAGAGACCCAAGCTACTCCTCACTGATGAGCCCCAACAAGGGCGAAACATGTTTGGGGATGCTTGTGGTCTCGTGCAGAAGGGATGTGGCCTAGCAGTTCGGGCTGGACTGCCCCTTTTGGAGTGGGGCCAAGCCTGATTTGCATATGGTCTTTCCCCTTCTGTAATGGCTTGGCAGGTGAAGAACGGTGGTCTGGAGGGTTGCCCAGAGCATTGCCAGTGGTTAAGATTCATTCTAAACCTTCCAGCCATCACCTCTTTGTTTTTGCTTTGTCACCCCGAGTGGGACGGGTATGCCCAGACGTGGGTCCCGTGCCTGCTGGGCCTAGAGACCCAAGCTACTCCTCACTGATGAGCCCCAACAAGGGCGAAACATGTTTGGGGATGCTTGTGGTCTCGTGCAGAAGGGATGTGGCCTAGCAGTTCGGGCTGGACTGCCCCTTTTGGAGTGGGGCCAAGCCTGATTTGCATATGGTCTTTCCCCTTCTGTAATGGCTTGGCAGGTGAAGAACGGTGGTCTGGAGGGTTGCCCAGAGCATTGCCAGTGGTTAAGATTCATTCTAAACCTTCCAGCCATCACCTCTTTGTTTTTGCTTTGTCACCCCGAGTGGGACGGGTATGCCCAGACGTGGGTCCCGTGCCTGCTGGGCCTAGAGACCCAAGCTACTCCTCACTGATGAGCCCCAACAAGGGCGAAACATGTTTGGGGATGCTTGTGGTCTCGTGCAGAAGGGATGTGGCCTAGCAGTTCGGGCTGGACTGCCCCTTTTGGAGTGGGGCCAAGCCTGATTTGCATATGGTCTTTCCCCTTCTGTAATGGCTTGGCAGGTGAAGAACGGTGGTCTGGAGGGTTGCCCAGAGCATTGCCAGTGGTTAAGATTCATTCTAAACCTTCCAGCCATCACCTCTTTGTTTTTGCTTTGTCACCCCGAGTGGGACGGGTATGCCCAGACGTGGGTCCCGTGCCTGCTGGGCCTAGAGACCCAAGCTACTCCTCACTGATGAGCCCCAACAAGGGCGAAACATGTTTGGGGATGCTTGTGGTCTCGTGCAGAAGGGATGTGGCCTAGCAGTTCGGGCTGGACTGCCCCTTTTGGAGTGGGGCCAAGCCTGATTTGCATATGGTCTTTCCCCTTCTGTAATGGCTTGGCAGGTGAAGAACGGTGGTCTGGAGGGTTGCCCAGAGCATTGCCAGTGGTTAAGATTCATTCTAAACCTTCCAGCCATCACCTCTTTGTTTTTGCTTTGTCACCCCGAGTGGGACGGGTATGCCCGGACGTGGGTCCCGTGCCTGCTGGGCCTAGAGACCCAAGCTACTCCTCACTGATGAGCCCCAACAAGGGCGAAACATGTTTGGGGATGCTTGTGGTCTCGTGCAGAAGGGATGTGGCCTAGCAGTTCGGGCTGGACTGCCCCTTTTGGAGTGGGGCCAAGCCTGATTTGCATATGGTCTTTCCCCTTCTGTAATGGCTTGGCAGGTGAAGAACGGTGGTCTGGAGGGTTGCCCAGAGCATTGCCAGTGGTTAAGATTCATTCTAAACCTTCCAGCCATCACCTCTTTGTTTTTGCTTTGTCACCCCGAGTGGGACGGGTATGCCCAGACGTGGGTCCCGTGCCTGCTGGGCCTAGAGACCCAAGCTACTCCTCACTGATGAGCCCCAACAAGGGTGAAACATGTTTGGGGATGCTTGTGGTCTCGTGCAGAAGGGATGTGGCCTAGCAGTTCGGGCTGGACTGCCCCTTTTGGAGTGGGGCCAAGCCTGATTTGCATATGGTCTTTCCCCTTCTGTAATGGCTTGGCAGGTGAAGAACGGTGGTCTGGAGGGTTGCCCAGAGCATTGCCAGTGGTTAAGATTCATTCTAAACCTTCCAGCCATCACCTCTTTGTTTTTGCTTTGTCACCCCGAGTGGGACGGGTATGCCCAGACGTGGGTCCCGTGCCTGCTGGGCCTAGAGACCCAAGCTACTCCTCACTGATGAGCCCCAACAAGGGCGAAACATGTTTGGGGATGCTTGTGGTCTCGTGCAGAAGGGATGTGGCCTAGCAGTTCGGGCTGGACTGCCCCTTTTGGAGTGGGGCCAAGCCTGATTTGCATATGGTCTTTCCCCTTCTGTAATGGCTTGGCAGGTGAAGAACGGTGGTCTGGAGGGTTGCCCAGAGCATTGCCAGTGGTTAAGATTCATTCTAAACCTTCCAGCCATCACCTCTTTGTTTTTGCTTTGTCACCCCGAGTGGGACGGGTATGCCCAGACGTGGGTCCCGTGCCTGCTGGGCCTAGAGACCCAAGCTACTCCTCACTGATGAGCCCCAACAAGGGCGAAACATGTTTGGGGATGCTTGTGGTCTCGTGCAGAAGGGATGTGGCCTAGCAGTTCGGGCTGGACTGCCCCTTTTGGAGTGGGGCCAAGCCTGATTTGCATATGGTCTTTCCCCTTCTGTAATGGCTTGGCAGGTGAAGAACGGTGGTCTGGAGGGTTGCCCAGAGCATTGCCAGTGGTTAAGATTCATTCTAAACCTTCCAGCCATCACCTCTTTGTTTTTGCTTTGTCACCCCGAGTGGGACGGGTATGCCCAGACGTGGGTCCCGTGCCTGCTGGGCCTAGAGACCCAAGCTACTCCTCACTGATGAGCCCCAACAAGGGCGAAACATGTTTGGGGATGCTTGTGGTCTCGTGCAGAAGGGATGTGGCCTAGCAGTTCGGGCTGGACTGCCCCTTTTGGAGTGGGGCCAAGCCTGATTTGCATATGGTCTTTCCCCTTCTGTAATGGCTTGGCAGGTGAAGAACGGTGGTCTGGAGGGTTGCCTAGAGCATTGCCAGTGGTTAAGATTCATTCTAAACCTTCCAGCCATCACCTCTTTGTTTTTGCTTTGTCACCCCGAGTGGGACGGGTATGCCCAGACGTGGGTCCCGTGCCTGCTGGGCCTAGAGACCCAAGCTACTCCTCACTGATGAGCCCCAACAAGGGCGAAACATGTTTGGGGATGCTTGTGGTCTCGTGCAGAAGGGATGTGGCCTAGCAGTTCGGGCTGGACTGCCCCTTTTGGAGTGGGGCCAAGCCTGATTTGCATATGGTCTTTCCCCTTCTGTAATGGCTTGGCAGGTGAAGAACGGTGGTCTGGAGGGTTGCCCAGAGCATTGCCAGTGGTTAAGATTCATTCTAAACCTTCCAGCCATCACCTCTTTGTTTTTGCTTTGTCACCCCGAGTGGGACGGGTATGCCCAGACGTGGGTCCCGTGCCTGCTGGGCCTAGAGACCCAAGCTACTCCTCACTGATGAGCCCCAACAAGGGCGAAACATGTTTGGGGATGCTTGTGGTCTCGTGCAGAAGGGATGTGGCCTAGCAGTTCGGGCTGGACTGCCCCTTTTGGAGTGGGGCCAAGCCTGATTTGCATATGGTCTTTCCCCTTCTGTAATGGCTTGGCAGGTGAAGAACGGTGGTCTGGAGGGTTGCCCAGAGCATTGCCAGTGGTTAAGATTCATTCTAAACCTTCCAGCCATCACCTCTTTGTTTTTGTCCTGGCAACAGCACCCAGCCAGCGTCGGACTGGGACAAGAAATAGGCCCGGTCACCCAAAAAAAAGTCGCCCACCCATCGCCTCAAAAAAGTGGCCCACCCCTTGCTTCACAACCCTTAACCTCTTATGATATCACCGAAAGTGATGTCATTTGACCGCACCCCAAAGTGACATCCCGGGAAGCGATAAAACATGACTTTTAACCCCTTGACAAAACAGGAAGTGGCATCAAATAGCACTAAATTACTGTGAATCCAAGCAGACGTCCAAGGCCAAATAATAATATGTTATTGTATAGCACTTAAGCTCTTTTTTATAGAACAAATATGCATACAATATCACCCAACCTGTGTTGGTACTCATTTATCGGCCTAAGAAGGATGAAAGGCTTTTTGAAAAGAAAAAAATTAATATATTTCTTTTCAATTTTTCTTTCTTCCAAACTGGCCCAGGCATGGCCAGAAACCAGGACCCACTCCTCAGGGACGATTTTGGCCCGGCCACGGGCCAAAAGGCCGAGGGGCCAATCCGACCCTGCACCCAGCAGCCAATCACACAATCCAGGCCTTCCGTCCTCATGCCAATTCCTTCTCCCATTGGCCAGTCCACCATCCCCACTGCCCCAACTGACCAGAGCAGCATTTGCCCCTTAGGGTCCGCACATCCGGCCAAGAGGAGGAAGTGTGCTTCTGCGCATGAGGCTGGGACCCCAGACACGACATCGGCCTCCGGCACTGCAAGGAAGAAGCCCTTCAATAAAGAGGAGCTGGACTTCCTTGTAGACTACGTGTCGGCACACAACCGTGATACGCTAGTGGTCTCAGGTTGCCATTCTACGCCTGCCCAGCGTCTCACTGGCAGTTTATTGCGGATGGTGTGAATGCAATGTGATATGAGAGGCGCACAGCTCAGGAATGCTACAAGCGTTGGACTGACCTCCGACGCTTTGCAAAACAAAAGCGGGCCTCTAATTACTCCCTGACTCTGGCGACTGGCAGTGGGCCTCCACCAGAGGAGGATGAACTCAATCTGCACGAGGAAATCGCTGCGGAGTTCATCGATCAGGGACTTATCCAGGGAGTGGGAGAGATGCAGGATTATGATGCAACGTCCGGTGAGTCTTGATGCGTGTGTGTCCAGCCCATGTGTGTTTCGCTTGTGTGATGTGTTGTGATTGACTGCCAGTTCAGGCTATGTATTAATGAGTGACATGTGTGACACATGCAATGCTTTACTGATGCCTGCTTGTCATCATGCAGTCTGCATGCAGGACATGTGCTGCACACGGGGGCAGTCCTCATCACCACACGTGCACCCTACTTACATGCAAGTCACTTGGCAGCCTCTCCTGTCCATGTACAGGCTCACTGACACGGGCCTTCTTCCTTGCCTCTCCACCACCCTGCAGCTCACTGTCTCCATGGTACTGGCGGTTTCCGTGTTGGACTACTGCAGTGGCCTGTTCCCCTTTCCTGTGTACATGCACACTTCCCTGTCCAACCCTGCCATACCTGTGCTGTGGGGTACGTCCTTTGTCCTTGATGCAGGGTGTCTCACTTGGACCATGCAGATGGCACAGGCTCAGAGTGCATATGAGTGTTCATTTATGGACTGTTGCATTCCCTGCAAGCCCCTATAGGCCCTTGGAAGGCTACTCATTGTACCACATCTCCAGTATTTTATCCGTCTCGTGATATTTGCTCATCCATATCATGCTCACTCAGGGTCACTTCATCATCATGCACATGTTTATGGTGTCCTTGTCTGTGTCAAGCACAGGCCTCCCTCTGTTACAGCCACCCTGCCTCCAGCCAACTGGTGTTGTGGCTTCTGCCTGCATAGATGTACTTTTGCTGGTTCCTCATGTGTCCTGCTTTCTGTCACCCTCTCATCTGCTGTAGTCCCAGTTGTCTCAGATTATGCAATTGACACCTGCAAACACTGTCTGCGACTTCACTGTACTGTGGTCAGCCATTCAGAGCCATGCAGTGGCTCCCTGCCATTCCCCAGATGGACGTGGGGGGTGCAGTGCATCCCTACAACCCAGTGCCAACACTTTGCACATGATGACTGCACTTGCCCTTACAGTGGCGTCATGTCACAAGATGGACATCAGTACATTTCTGGTTCTGTTGATAGTTGAGGACGTACACATGTGCTGCCCTGCACCCACGCACATCTGAGCCATGTTTCACCCTTCAACATGCCTATTCACTAGTGTGTTGTTAAAGTGACCTGGCATGTATGTATCTATTTGCCTCCCTTCACTGTATTTCAAGGCACTTGCGTTGCTGCATCCTCTGGCGCGTGTGCTTTTAGTGATATTGATGTTATTGTAGTGCATGTTGACATGCATTTTGCATGTGTCATGGACACTTCTATTTGACTTACTGCTGTGGCTATTTGGGAATTGTGCCATTGTCAAAAGCTTCCTTCTTTCTCACCTTTTTATCCTTGTTGGCGTTCTTCCGGGATGTGGCTTCTTTCTTTTTCACCAACCGTGACTTGTATAAGCTGGAACGCGAGTCCTCGGGTTCCAGCGTGGAAGCCGGCTGCCAAGCGGTAGCGTTCCAATATCCAGGAACAATGTCAATTAATCCAGGAAGGCAGATAACGAAAGGTAAGGAATGGAAGGGGGGGGGGTTCCAGGAATGAAGGAAGGTAGAATGCACGATAAACAGAGAGCGAACTTGAACACCTCTAGTAACTCGTAGGGGTAGATTTGAGAAGCGCAGAGCCGCGGGGGCGTGCCGGTTTTCTAGGAAGCTGGTGAGTGCACGCAAAGGCTAGACCGCCGCAGTTCTTTGTCAGCGGCCATTTTGGATGGGTTGCAGAGTTAATGCCACGGTGCATCAAGGATCATGAAGTCCAGAAAGGTCGAACCCGGCCATTCATAACAGCCATGGCTATGCTACGTGCCATCATTTTGTTGACATCTGTAATTATCTGCAACTATATAGGCCTGCCAGAAGGTTGTGTGTGATGCAGTTGATATGCAACATGCGGTACATGTGCGGGTTTCGCATTTGACACACATCCATGTCTGCTTTCAGGGTCCCCTTCCATTTCATTGCCACTGCATGCATGCCATAGTTTGTGTCGTGTGTGACATGGCTGCCTCATGTGTTGGCCCTCAATACTGTGTTGTATATGTGTGTGGTATGTGATGCTGACATGTGTACTCATGTTTATTTTATCTTTTATCTTTTTTACAGGTGATGATGCACCAGAAGCAGTGGAGGAGGAGATGGCAGACAGGGTGGAGGGTTCAGGTCACCAACCATGCACCAGTGGTGGTTGTGGGGTGGTAGGCCACGAACATCCCTCAGTGCTCCAGGCCAGCCTCTGGGTACAGCTCTGAGGATCTCTCTGACTCTGATGTTGAATCGGATGCTCATGAATCCATGCAGTCGGTGGTGGGTGATTCTGCAATGGATTCTGTTCTGTCCGCCACACTGCAGTGGGGGTAGACCCCTCAAGGGGCCACTCAGTGTTGGCTGATTCCATTCTCCCCCTTGATAGGCAGGTGGAGCTCCAGCAGCAGGCAATGCAGTCCACGTGCTGCTCACTCACGCTGGGCATGCCGGTGTCCACCAGGGCCCGACGGGCTGAACTGGTGGCTCTACAATCAGCTATTGCTGCTGATGCACAGGCCAACAGGGAAGCCCTGAGGGAAGATTACTCCTCCCTCAGAAGTACTCTGGGTGCTCTCATCATGGCCCAGGATACATGGGCAGACCAGAGGATGGTGCAGTTTGAACGCACATTCTCGGCTGAACTCCAATCAAAGCCGGGAGGAGGTCCGTCTGGCACGTGATGCCTCCCTGGCAGAACTCTGTGTTATACACGAGGTGGTGCATGGGGACCTCCGTGCTATATTCATTCAGAACCAGGCTCACCAGGCCTGCATGCTTGCTGCCGTGGAGGGGCTTGCTGGGGCTATGTGTGGTCAGGCACCTGTGCCACGTGCACCTCCTGATGTACAACCAGGGGGTGATGACGACGATTACCTATTTCTCACTCAGGTCATGCCGTGAAGACCATGAGCCCATGGAGGAATTTTTTTTATAGTCTCAACATCGACACATGTAGGTGTTGAGGTGCACCCTGCACCTCCCCCCTTCTGGGTGCCTGCCCGCCCCCTGGGTCCACTATGGCCATTTTAATTTTTTGTCTATTGTGCATTTATGTTGCAGTGTGGTGCTATGTTGCATCCGATGGCATCCACTGTGTGTTCGGCTGGGCCATACAGACTTGTCTCGTGTTTGTGGCTTGGGGTCCGGACACATATGCCACTCCTGCTTCCCCTTGACATGGGCTCGCAAGGATGGCACCGTGTGACAGTAACTTACACAGAGGCATTGGACTTCCGTCATATCTGTGGCCATTCTGAAGTCCAACTTGTGTATGCACCCCTAGTGGGGATTCATGATGGTTTCTCCAGTGCATGGTTGGACATCATTTTGGTGACTATATTGTTGACTGCGCATGATTTCATTCTGCTAATTCATGTATTGCCTTGACTGTATACATTGTTGATGCACTTAAAGCTGTATGCGGTCCCATGCTCACTCAGCTGTCAAGGCCACTCTTATGATGGTAGGGGGACATATGGTGGCAATGTCACATTGAGGCACTTGTGCAATGGTGTTTACTCACTGTCTTACATTGTCACTGTTGGGTCCTGTGTTCATGATGTGTTATGCTATTAAATTGATAGTCCTGTGTTGGCTTTGCTTATGATGTGTCACAGGATCAGCAATATGTTTTGGTTGCAGATGTGTCCACTACAGAGTGGTTAACATGGAAAATGTATGCTACATTGTGTGTTCATGCATTCCCCATGCTAACATGCATTGAATCACCCTGCAACCCCCCCCAACAAAACACACAACACACCCCCAACCCCAACCCCACCCCAACATCCACCCACCCACACACTACTTGCCTTCTGTGTCCCTGCTGCACATATTGACATTGACTTTCGTGATCATGAACTACGCCGCTGGCTCATTTTTTTCCTTTGTTTTTTTATTTATTTTCAGGGGTTTCCAGGCCACTGACACCACTCACTGTACTGTGTGGTCTAGTGAGCGGGGTGTTGCGGGGGACAACCCTGCAGCACCCGTATTTTCTTATCTTTTTTGGGATTCCTTGAAATGCATGCCACCAATGGTTCGAGGTTTTGGTGTTCAGGCCTTTGGTGGCATGCATTTATGTACTTTTAGCATAGGTTGGATGTTTTTTCTCACTCTTTTCTTCAGAGTGTGTGTCTCAGGGGATTGTCTGTGGCCTGTTTCCATTTGGAACAGTGCGCTTTGTGACAGCTGTGTCATGTGTGTTGATATTTTTATTGAGGTTTTCACATTGCATACCATGGCATGGTGTGTGAGGTCGGTGACCTCGTGTTGAGGGAGGTTTAGGTGACATACCAGCATTTGGGTGTGCTATTTTGCATGGGGGGTTTGGAATCTGTGGCTTGCATGTGTGCGTTTTGGTCACACAGGATTGTGTTTCTTTAAGTGGCCAGGGATGCACACAATGCTGCATTTCCAAGGACACATACTCAGGGTGTTAAGGTTGTGACAGTTGACTGTCCCTTTTTCATCATCGATTGTCACCTGGAATGTGCCAGGCCTGTGTGCACTCAGCAGGGAGGGGGGGAGTTTAGGTGAAAAATGTAGCCACTAGCTGGGTACGGGCAGCCTCGCCATATGCATTTTCCCCTCCCATGCGCAGCAGGCGTGCGTGTGGTTGGGGATGTGGGGCACCACCATGTCCACCGGTACGCCCCTCTGGGTTGCAATGTTGTGCAGGGCACATGCTGTCACAATGATCCTGCACACTACTGGGGGCGCATATAGTAGCTGCTCACCAGAGCAGTCAAGAGAGCGGAAACGTGACTTTAGCACTCCGAATGTGGGCTCCACTATGCCCCGGGTTGCAATATGAGCTGCGTTGTATCTTACCTGGGGTGGTGTGGTGGGGTTCCGTATTGGCGTCATCCTGTGGGTGTTCAGAGGGTAGAAACTGTCCCCTGGGGAGGTGATGATGGTTGTCATTAGTTGGGTTTGTTTATTTGTCTGTGTGTCACAGGCATTTGTACTCACCAATGAGCCATGTGTTGCCATGCCTCCCAGCTTCCAGGTCCTGGGTGGACCCGGGATAGTTTGCATAGACAGCGGTGATGATTCCCTTGGCATCGCATACAACCTGCACGTTGATGGAATGCCAATGCTTGCAGTTGCGATAGATCTGCTCAGTGGCCCTAGGTGGACGTAGGGCCACATGGGTGCAATAAATGGCATCGAGCACTCTGGGGAAGTGTGCCACCCCGTAAAAGTCCTGGGCCATGGCCTGCCTTTCTGCAGGTGTTCTGGGCATGTATATGTGCCTGAGTACTGAGGGAAGTGTAGTCATGATTGCCAACACCTGGTGTAGGCAGCGTGACTGCGTGGCCTGTGAGACACCCCCAACTATGTCAGTTGTCCGCTAAAATGCCCCAGTGGCCAAAAAATGCAGGACATTGATCACCTTTTCCAGCTTGGGAGCACAAGGTGGGTGATTTGAGCTCATCCTCCCACTCAGTGACCAGGTCTAGGGAGATATGAGGTGGAAACCTATACCTGCCATAGACCTGGTCATCAGGCATCTCAAAAAGGCTGGTCCTGGGTAAGAAAATACAGGGCCTGGCTATCCTCCTCTTCCTGCAGTGTACCACGATCACATTTGCGAGGAATGGGACATTCATCGTAGCTGTATATGCTTGCTTGTTGTTTTGCGCGCTTTTATGTTTATGTTTATTGAATTTATATAGCGCTTGAAGCCAAAGCACCAGGCTTATATGCTGCGCCGGGCCACTTCCGCCTGCTTTTGCGTGGCACACGTGTTTCCGGCTTTGCACGTCTTTTGGCGTGCGTAGGTTTGCCCTGTACAATTCCATGAATACGCGTTGTTAGCGTGCGTGTGGGCGTTGCGAGGGTTTCACTGCTGTACTTTCCCCGTTACGCCCATATTTACGCGTGTTCACCATTCCGCGTGTTCCGCCTCCTTTTTAGGTGTGTGCACTGGAAGTTGTGCGCTTTCACTTGGCGACTCGTGCACAGCTTTCGGGATGTCGTGTGACGTGTGCGCCACGCGCCGATTCAGCGCAGGTCCCAGGTAAGCCACGCGCAGTACCTTCCAGTGTTTCTCACGCTTGCGCTAGACATTTTAGCGCACAATTATTCCATGAATTACCCTGTCAATATCATTGGGAACAGAGATGGGCCCTGTGGTACTCCATGGTCCATTGAGAACATGCTGAATTCACAGTGGGCAGTGGACAAAGTTTTTTTTTGTATCTATTAGTATTTGTTTTCAGTTCATAATGAACTTTAACATACTCAAAATTATAAATTTAAAAAAGAAATAAAACAAATTACATTCAAGTACGATTTCATTTCCTATCCAATTTCATCATTACTTCTCAGAAAAGGGCAATACAACTATATCCCATCGATAGGCCCAAAAACAGAAGAGAGGGACGAGATACTTTAATTAATCCTGAACATACGAAACATACAAAAGTCTTATTTGAAAAGATATACACAGGTAACATATTAAGTTTCAGCTGGTGAGCCACAGCTGTCGAATTGCACAATTTACAATAACAAGGTTTGGGACCTAATAGTTTGAGCAACTACCACAGGCCGATTGCTTACATTTAACCCCACTGAGCTTTCTGCCCTTATGGGTTTAGGCCCTTGAAATATGTTTCTGCCTGCAGCCACACACGCCAAAATGCTGATCCCGAGTTGAGGCAACAGGTCCAGAAGTCCTCGGTCTTAATCATGTCATAGTTGTGCACAAAGTTGTCAAAGATACCCATACACACCATTCCCAATTTCTTGCATTCAGTGAATACATACTTAGCTGGTTCCAGTTGGGTGGGCTACTTACACATGCGACAGTACCTCTTCTCTTCGGGAACTTTTAATTGTGATCCTTGAATTCTCAACAAAGGGAGCACATTAGTATGTAAACACAGCATAAGATCTAGTACTGCAGGGCTAGGGCTTTGGTGTAGATAAGTCTGCGTTTTCATATATCTGTGACACACTGTTATAACTCTGCAAGTTGGATAAGTGCAAGACATTTTTATTCCAGTTCCAAAGATTGGCCTTTCTATGGAGGTTTTCCTTATTGCTTCGAAATGTTTCCAATATTCTGGTTGTGGTACCTAGTTAATACATCTGAAGAATTCCAAGTTTCATTCCTCAAAATGTGTCCCACGACTTTCCCCTTCTGAATTATAACTGCCCCCTATTGCCTTTAGCAAGGGGCACCGCGGTGCAGTTTTAGATTTAACATAGAGTTCTTAACCCTCTTTTTCAGCTTTTGGGTACTTACAGAGACAATCCATAACTCAAGTCTCAGATACTCCATTGGAGTTGGCGTGGGCACCTTTGGCACCTTTAACACCTTAAGGCAAAATAATCTCTCCAAACATTTCAGCCAAGCCACATCTGTCGTAGTCAACGCCACAAGGTCATATATCACCAGGGGACAAAAGCATTGTTTATTGAGCGTCAACACTCCCTCAATAGTGCTGTGTGCCTGGCAAGTTTACTAAAAAGATATGTGAGTTGCCGGGCCTTTCTTACTTTTGCCTCCCTTATAAGCTGGTGGCCATTGTTATTGCTCATTCATAGTTGACCATGCCCACACAAGGCTCCAAATCCCATTGCCCACGACTCAAGACCCAAGACGTGACCTCACCATATTCGTATACTGTGACCAGCCAAGCCCACTGCCACCTGACCAGACATGCCCCACGCTCGAAGACCAGGAGATGTCTCTCTGCATATATCAACCTGGAAACTAGAACTCAACAACACCCACAACCAACCATACTTACTACCTTCCCATAAGAACGCATAGCGTGATAATTCCGGGACATGCCAACCACCATCATAAAAACCTTTCCGCAGACCCTATGTATCACTACGCTCCCAGAGCGTAATAGCTCCTCGGACAGCTAAATGCAACTGAACCCATTCCTGTCAAACTTTACCCAGCCGGGAACTAACACGCAAGGCCACTATCGCAGGCCCCTGCCAGCAAACTACATCTGTCCCTGTTCCCTGCCAACCCATGTCAAGCCCTACCCATCTTGGTATCGTCTCACAGAGCCACCACTGCAAAGCCTCATAGCATTTATGGTTCAAACATTACGGGTGGGTCATATCATGCCACCTATCAGGCACACATGATGGTATATGATCAAATGAGGCAACCCTGGCCTACCTAGAAATAAGGCCAAGAATTCCGACTATGCTTGGCTGGACTCTCCGGAGAATCATGCAATAACCACAAACATGTCAGGAACTACCCAGCCTCCTGCCATAAAACCATGTCCAGGGACCCGGAAAATGGGCCCTCTGACACCTACAACAGAGCCTCTGGAAATGGACCGTCCAGCTGGCCTAACACAACGTAATCCACACCAGCCTTGATCCACTACCACAAACCACCAGGACAGACACGGCCTGCTCTTCAAGCTCTGAATGTTACCAGGAATAGGGGCCTCCTACAAGTAATCACAGACACTCATTCCTACCAATATGCTCACTCTCCACTTTGCACCAACAAACAATAGAATGCAGCTATACCCCTCGATCAATTTTGGCCTAGCTGCACACATACCTACACTACTCCTTGAACACCTCAACATTCTGTTCGAACGCAGTTATACCCCACGGAAAAATCTGCCTAGTTGCACACGTAGGGGGTAATTCATAGAATTCAGTGCAGAAGCAGCGCAGAGAGGGAGCATGCGCCAGCGTGCACCAGCCATGTGCGCTAAACAGCATTCTGGCGCACCGCGTATTCATGGATTTCCCAAGCCATTTGCAGCCGTGGCACAGTGAACAACCCGCAGAGCCTGTTACGCCCCCAAGAACGCCCTTTGCGCAAGGAAAAGGCATAGAAATCCCCAATACGGTGCTAACCCTGGACCATCTTACAGGTCCCCTACACTGTATTCACTTGAAAAACTACGCGTACCCCGCTCCCCGCAGACAAAACGTGTAAAAATGTACCCGCGCACCCCCTTCAATACGCGTACCCGCTCGGGCAGCCAAAAGGCATGAAAATCTCCCCACATACCCCCTTCAAGACGCGTACCCCGCTCGCGGCAGCCAAAGCGTGTGAAAATCAACTCCCGCTCCCCCTTGAATACGCGTACTCCGCCTTCTGCAGGCAAATTGCATGTAAAAAGTCCCCCCTGTGGTGTGGGCTGCCTGCGGGTCATGGTCAGGGGTGATGGTCTGCCTGCGGGGCATGGTCAGGGGTGATGGGCTGCCTGCCGGGCATGAACAGGGGTGTATGGTGGTCCCCGGTGGTGTGGGCTGCCTGCAGGGCATGGTCAGGGGTGATGGGCTGTCTGTGGGTCATGGTCAGAATGAATGGACTGCCTGCGCGGCATGCCCAGGGGTGTATGGTGGTCCCCCGTGGTGTG
Organism: Ambystoma mexicanum; assembly: GCF_040938575.1. Taxonomy (NCBI): domain Eukaryota; kingdom Metazoa; phylum Chordata; class Amphibia; order Caudata; family Ambystomatidae; genus Ambystoma; species Ambystoma mexicanum. Next base: position 117,432,873 of record NC_090923.1, read on the forward strand.
GGATGCCTGCAGGGCATGGTCAGGGTGGATGTGCTGCCTGCGGGGCATGGTCAGGGGTGTAGTGGGGGGTCCTGTGGTGTGGGCTGCCTGCAGGGGGTGAATGTGGCTCCACACCACACTGGTGCGCGAATCTGGGGGTACGCAAGTGAACTGTCCATGCGATTTCACTGGCGCGAGCATGGTACGTGTATTCCAGGTTACGCGAGTGAGCTTTACATGCAATTTCGCAGGCACGAGCGGGGTATGTGTATTCTGGGGTACGCGAGTGAGCTGTCCACGCGATTTTGCTGGCAGGAGCAGTGTACGTGTATTCCGGGGTACGCGAGTGAGCTGTCCACGCGATTTTGCTGGCAGGAGCAGTGTACGTGTATTCCGGGGTACGCGAGTGAGCTTTACACGCGATTTCGCTGGTATAAGTGGGGTACGTGTATTTCGGGGTACGCAAGTGAGCTTTACATGCAATTTTGCTGACAGGAGCAGGGTATGTGTATTCCGGGGTACGCAAGTAAGCTTTACATGCGATTTCACTGGCATGAGCAGGGTACGTGTATTCCGGGGTACGCGAGTGAGCTGTCCACGTGATTTTGCTGGCGTGAGTGGGGTAAGTGTATTCTGGGGTACGCGAGTGAGCTGTCCATGTGATTTCACTGGCGTGAGCTGGGTACATGTATTCCGGGGTACGCGAGTGAGCTCTCCACGCGATTTCGCTCGTGTGAGTGGGGTACATGTATTCCAGGGTACGCGAGTGAGCTTGACATGCGATTTTGCTGGCATGAGCGGGGTACGTGTATTCCGGGGGAAGCAAGTGAGCTGTCTACGCGATTTAGCTGGCGTGAGGGGGGTACGTGTATTCCGGGGTACGCAAGTGAGCTTTACATGCGATTTTGCTGGCTTGAGTGGGGTATGTGTATTTCGGGGTACGCGCGTGAGCTGTCCACGCGATTTCGCTGGCGTGAGCAGGGTACATGTATACCGGGGTACGCGAGTGAACTGTCCACGCGATTCCGCTGGTGTGAGCAAGGTATGTGTATTCCAGGGTACGCGCGTGAGCTGTCCACGCGATTTCGCTGGCGTGAGCAGGGTACATGTATACCGGGGTACGCGAGTGAACTGTCCACGCGATTCCACTGGTGTGAGCAAGGTATGTGTATTCCGGGGTACGCGAGTGAGCTCTCCACGCGATTTCACTCGCGTGAGTGGGGTACATGTATTCCAAGGTACACGAGTGAGCTTTACACGCGATTTAGCTGGCGTGAGCGGGGTACGTGTATTCCGGGGTACGCAAGTGAGCTTTACATGCGATTTTGCTGGCGTGAGCGCGGTACATGCATTCCGGGGTATGCGAGTGAGCTGTGCACGCGATTTCACTGGCGTGAGCGGGGTACGTGTATTCTGGGGTATGCGAGTGAGCTTTACACGCTAATTGGCAGTGTGGCCCCTCCCGGGTGTGCCCTCCCCGTGCCCCACAGGCACCCCACACCATAGGGAGGACCCCTGCAAACTCTGACCATGCCCTGCAGGCAGGCCACATGGCACCATGCACTTGTGAGCCCCAACCGAAGTCACCCACACCAGTGACGGGCACCAGCCAGCAGGCCCCGACACATGCCCCCCCACCAGTGACGGGTACCTGCCAGCAGTCCCCGACTCATATCCCCCCCACCAGTGATGGCACCTGCAGCAGGCCCTGACACATGTCCCTCCACCCCAGCCCCATTGACAGGCACCTGCCAGCAGGCCCCGACTCATGTCCCCCCCACCAGTGACGGGCACCTGCCAGCAGGCCCCGACTCATGTCCCCCCAAACACCACGTCATAACAATACAGACCCATGGCCCTAATTCCAACCCAAATCCCACCCTCCGCACCCCCAGTACAAACGCGCAACCATCCACTGCACCCACTCCCTAGTAAATTACCCATGCAATGAGAGTCTGAAAAGAACCAGCATGCCCATGAATAAATGTCATACAGAGCTACACAGTGGCAACACATGACTGAGCCAATGCTCATAGAGACATGCACGAAACCAATCAGAGTACACCACACGAATAATGAAGATTAATGAAATGTATTAAAAATAAAACAAAATGACAAAATGAAAACCACACATGCAAATGAAGAAATAATGAATGCAATATGAAAAACAAAGTAAAATCCAAGGAAAAATGAAAATCCTAGACATGAAAAATGTGAAAAATGTGAAAAATGGTCCATTGCCAAAGTCCATAGAAATAAATCCAAAATTGAAAAGCATAAAAAACCATTACTCCATGGGATGATGTAAAAAAGAAAATATGTACATGTCTGGAACTATTTACAATAAAGTCTGAAGGGCCCATGATCCCAAAACAAAATTAAACCTCCAAAAAAACCTATGTAAAACACAACTATATACAAAAAGTGGAGCAAAGTCCGTGTACTCCAAATCATAAATAAACAAAATTAAACCTAAACTTAAATAACTATATACAAAGGCGGCAGGCTTTTCTGACGGCTCACTTTTTGATGTCCCAGGCCAGGGCATCATCGAACTCCATGTCGATGTTCCGGAGGTGGGCCTGTTCCCTGGCCTCAAAATGTTGCAGGGATTCAGCCATGGCATCCTCCAACTCCCTGCGAGTTGCCTCAAGGCACTCAGCCCTCCTCAAAGCCCGGTGCATGGAGTTTTCCGCCCTGATCATTGTGAGCCGTGCCCTCTGCGCCTGCTGCTGCTCTGCCTCTATTTGCTGGCCCAACCGCTGCCACACGGAAGAAACTCCCAATCCTGGGTCTTCCTGCCCACCGGCCGATGCCTGGCCCTAGGATGTTGATGGACCCGAGCCACGATGGCTCCCACGCTGAGCCTGCTGCTCCCTCAAATGCAACTGCCTCTGGCACCACAACGACATCCAGGCTGATGGAATCCTCTGCTGCCGCTGTGCATGTACCCTGCTTGTTGATGCCTGCACGTTCTCCATTTGCTGGGGTCCAGTTGGTGGGGTGGCCACCCCTGCTGGACCGCTGACTCCTGACTGTGGCAGGGATGTGTCCTCTACCAGCCCGGCCGCTTGCTCAGGGGCAGCTCCACAGGGGGCCCAGGTGATACTTGGGCGGGAAAATGGCACAGAGGACGACTGGTGCATATGGGGTTCAGTTGATGAGGGGGTCACAAGAAGATCCAGCACACGGAGGAACCCAGTGCCGATGACCTGTCCTAGTAGTTCGACGCGCCCAAACAGGTATTCGATATGATGTGCATTGTCCTGACGAGAACCCTGCACGTCATCCCGAATACCACGTTGGTGCAACGCCACACCAGCTATGACAGGCTCAATCTGGTCACGTATTGCCACGTCCACAGGGAGAGGAAGGCCCTCCCTGAAAACGTGTCTGGACGAAGGCATCCCTGCTGGTGCCGGATGATGCAGTCATAGGATCGGGACCGGGATTACACACGGGCACCTCCGCGGCGGCCTGTGCTGCCTCCTGTCCCTGCCCCTGGACTCCACCACTAGCACCAGTGGAATCCCCCCTTCCAGGCCCCATGCGTGGGGCTGTCACAGCCTCCTCTTCAACCAAACCCCCGACCAACCTGGATGACTATGTGCCGTCTTCCTCCGTGGGCCCCTGTGGGGGCTCAGCTGCCCCTTCTGCTGCCGAGGAGTCCACCTCCAAACTCTGCCTCTTGGACCTTCCCTTGGCAGCTGCAGCCATCGACGCGGCACCATACTCCTCACTCCCGGAAGATATGATTACCTCAGAGGGGAGCTGGGCCTTGCGTCTCCGGCTGGCGGTGGCATCCCTGCCGCTGTGCTGCACAGCACCATCTACGCCCTCTTCATCAGTCGACGCTGCAGACATGGAGAGGTAGAACACAGGCATCAGGGCACTGTACAATGGTCTGATACACACATGACAGTTGCACATGAGTGGCAGTGTCAAACTTCACAGATGGCATCACACTCCCCAACACTCATATCATTTGAACCCACACACATACACAAATTAACAGGAATCGTGCAGCAGCATCCATACACACACAACTGCATGAACATCCAAAGGTTGGCATGACTTCACAAGCAACATGGGGAGTGCCAAACACATGCACACACGCCACCAGACATACATGCATGTGTACATCTCCACCACCTGTCACAGTGCAATCAGCGGCAACTATGTCACATCTGCCAATCGGGTACCTACATGTCTGTGTCACATGCATCCATGGCGTCTCACAGTCACCCCCCCAAACAGACACTCACACATGTACACCGTGCACGTTCATGAAGGAGTGACGAGCATCCATGTGTCACACCCCAAACATGGCTGAGTACATACACAGGCATGCTAATATGTTTGCATCTTCACATGCAGTTGTGCGTCATGCTTTGGAACACATACACCATTGATGTAAATCACACATGACTGGACTCACATGCAGCACGGTCATGGCCCTGCACATACACATCCATACATGGGCCATGTCAGACATATGTCCAAGCTGCACACTCCTGGCACACCTCAACATGCACTGCGTCCAATGAGTACGCATGGACACTTATCGCTCGACTCCAGAAGGGTCTGCCTCTCGAAGACCTGGAGGTGAAGTGCTGGGCTAATGCGTTCCAGGACCCTCATCTGGTCGGTGGTAAGGCGGACCCAGCACCCCACTGCGTCCGATGTGTCCAAGGGGCGGCGGGCCTTCCTGATGTTCCTGGACCTGAAGTCCTCCCGGTGCTTATGGACGTGTTTCAGGTCACGGGTTGCCACCCCCTCCGCGTTGATGGCACCCACGATGTCCAACCAGATCCTCTACCGTCCATCCTTGTTGGCGCGTGGTCGTCCAAAGATTGCACCATAATGCACCATAATGCTCCACCAGGATGCCAACTTCTCCTGCAGTGAAGCTGGCAGCCCTCTGCCTCTCTGCAGGGGGGTCGCCACTGGTCCCAGATGGAGTTTGGCCTGACATGGCAACCCCCGAGGCAGGTGTGGGTGGGCAACTGGTTGCTGGTGCTGGGCTATGGAGCGATGGAACAGCAGTCGGGAGTCTTCTGTTCCAGCAGGGGTTGTCGCAGCAACTGGACCATTGCAGATAGCTGATGTGCAGGCACCAAATAGCAGGGCACGTGGCCAGCAGGCTGGCAGGCAGCAGCAGATCGCTCGTGGGAGGCGGCTCGAGGCTCTGGGGGGAAGGAAAATGGCCTTCTGGGCAGGAGCGTGGTCTTCCATTTGTTGTCGCGTGGCCAGCTTGATGCAGAGTGAATCCGCAAGTGAAAAAACAGCACATCATTGTGTAATTCGAGGAAAGGGCCTTAGCGCGTAAGCGCATAAGTGACATGACGCACGCGGGTGTTTCCCTCGGCATGGGTGCATAGTGAATCCGCACGTGCAAAAACAGCACGTCCGTGTGTGTATGCGTGTAATTGGAGGAAAGGCCCTTAGCGCTTAATCGCGTAAGTGACGTGGCATGCGTAGGTGTTGCTGTACGCCGGGGTTAAAGGTCTGCGTAGGATGCCATTTTCTTGTACGTGCTTTTTGTGGAGGGCGAGCGGGTGATTCTTGCACTTCTTGTCGGTTCACATGCGATTACTTCACAACGGTTGCAGTGCGTACTCCTTGTTTACTGAGGCAGACTTCAATTCTTCTTTTGGCGGGGGTGTTGGCAACGCACACATGCGCGTCTTTTTTACGTTCATTTTCCACGCCGACAGTGAGTCGCGCATGTATTTTTCCACTGTGGTTGCCCTCGTGTGTCGCGTACCCATTCAGAGGTCATTGTAGCCTGCGTGTACCATGCGTACGCATTTATTGTGTTTCTAGGTGCCACAGCGTATTGCGGGTCCATCATTCCACGCAAGTGGGCTACCGAGCGGTCGCGTGCACATTTGTTTTTGTTTTTGGGGTGCCTGAGCGTTGCGTGACCCGTCATTTTCCCCCAGGGGTCACAGACTGCCTTGCAAGAGCACAGGGGTACGTATTCCATCTAGTACCCTGCCCCCTTTACCCCAATTGCCCAGGACAATTGTTTTCTGCACCTCCCATTCGCACAAGAACATCAGTGCCATGGTTGGGAGGCGACCAAGTAGTAAGGGAGGCAAAGGTGGCCGACCTCCAAGAGGTGGCCACGGTAGGGGACGTGGCCAGGATGAGCAGGGTGGCCAAGGTGGCAGTGGTGGCCAACGTGGGCAGGGTGGCCCAAGACGGCAGTGTGTCCAGAACCATTCAGGGACACCTATGCCCTCCCCCCCCAATGGGTCAGGGAGATGCAGCTGACACCATCCCAGCTCAGGCCCTGCTAACCTGGCCCGGATTGGTCACCTAACTGGCACGGGATGACTCACAGGCTGACTTACGTGTCACGAAGTCCAAGCCACCTGTGGCGGTGAAAGTTGCTGTCACCAGACATGGATCTGGGGCAGCAATGTCATCTGCTGCCCCGAGTAGCCAGGGTGAGGAGGCTGCAGGGGCAGCTGCACCTCATTCCACACCGGCTCTGAGTCACTCAGCCTGGACAGTGTTGGTCCTGGACCCTCACACCAAGGCAGTTTTGCCGCTTGGTCCTGGCAACAGCACCCAGCAGCCAATGCCCGCCGTGAGACCTTTGGTCATCGTGCCATTGCCTTCTTCCAGTGGCCAGTCCACCTGCGCTTCAGCCCCTACAGACTAGAGCGGCGTAAGCCACTCAGGGTCCGCAACACCTCTCAAGAGGAAGAAGCGTGCTCTTGCGGAACAACCTGGGACCCAGACATGGCTCGCCCCTCCCGCACGTCAAGGAAGCGGAGTTTCAATGATGTGGAACTAGACACACTTGTGGGCTATGTGTCGGCACATGGTAACAACATGCTGGTGACAGCAGGGTGCAAGACTATAACTGCTCAGCGTAGGGCCCACTGGCAGTGCATCGCGGACCAGATTAGTTCCCTTGGATTTGTGAAGTGCAAGCTGGCTTCCAATTACGCCTCTACTCTGGTGACTGGCAGTGGGTCACCACTAGAGGAGGATGAACTCACAGAACATGAGGCAATCGCTGGAGGTTTCATCGCAGAGGATCAGATCCAAGGCGTGGGAGACCTACCAGATCTTGAGACAATGTCCGGTGAGTGCCCATGCGTGTGTGTCCAGACCATGTGTATGTTGCTTGGGTGATGTGTTCTGATTGAGTGCCAGGTCAGGCTGTGTAGTCATAAGTGCTATATGTGACCCATGTAGTGCCTCCAACCAATCCCCCGCCCTTGGATTTGGGGTTCCCTGTATCCCTACTGACTGCTGCAAACACTTTACACATGATGACTGCACTTGCCCTTAAACTGCCAGCATTCCACGACATTGTTAATACAGTTTTTCTCTTTATTCTGCCTGATTGATGATATCATTTGCATGATAAACGCAGACTTGTGTGCCTTTCTGCTCCAAAATCACCATACTTCAGACAGGGATTTTCCCCCACAAAGCCCCACATATGTCCACTTTTTACGCAAATGATTTCATCAATCAGGCTGATTGACTGCTGTGCACCTACACATGCACTGCACCAGATCACTTCTGAGCCCTGTTTGAATGTTCAACATGACAATTGACTTGTGTCATGTCCATGTGACCTACCATTGATGTATCCATGTGCCTCCCATCACTTTATTTGAACACACTGGCGTTGTTGCACCGTGTGACACATGTGTGTTTGGTCCCACTCTTTTGCATGTTCTGTTTGATGATATGCCTTTGACATGGATGGGGACAGTACTGATTAACTCCCATCTGGGTTTCCTTGTCAGTTCTGGCATGGCTATGCTACGTGCCATCTATGTGCTGGCATGTGTCATGTTTGTGGATGGTACAGGCCACTCACAGGCTAATGTACCATGCAGCACATGTGTTGCTTTTCCATTTTGGAGTCATCAGTGTCTGCTTTCAGGGTCCCCTTTCACTTCATTGCCACTGCATGCATGGCTGAGTTTGTGTCATGTGTGACATGTCTGATTAATGTGTACATTGGATGTGTACATTGTGATGTCTATGTGTGTCACCTATGCTGCTCATGCGTGTCTTCATTACTTTTCTTTTCATTTTGTGCAGGTGATGTGGCACTAGATGCTGTGGAGGAGGAGGAGATGGCGCAGGGGCAGGAGTACTCAGAGCCCCAACCAACCACCAGTGGAGGACGTGGGGTGGTGGTGCAGGAAAATCCATTGGTCGTACAGACCATCCTGTCCACGGGTGTCTCTGGGTACACCACCGATGATCTCTATGGCTCAGGTGCTGAATCAGACATTCAGACAAATGTCCCGTCGCAGGTGAGTGTTTCTGGCAGGGAAGCTGTTCTGTCCAACGCACCTGCACTGGGGGTAGACCCCTCAATTGCCCATTCAGTGTTGGAATGTCCGCCTGTGGCAGTTACAGATGCAGGGTCATACTCCCCAATACTTGCTCTTGTTCCTGGGGCAGCAGATCAAAGGAGGAATGCAGTCCTGCAGCCTCAGGCAGTGCCAGCACAGCAAGGTGCACATCACCTTGGGGCCAACAGGTGTCGTGTCCGGCAACGTGGTGGCCGTGCGCCACCGGGCAATACTGTGTGGGAGAACTCCATTTATGCAATTGCAGCACACCAGAGGGCATCATGTGGGATGATGGCTCAAGCCATGGATAGGTTGGCCACTTCCATTCCCCCCCCGAAAGGCAGGAGGAGCTCCAGCAGGAGGCAACTGAGTCCACGTGCCACTCACACAGGGAGGACATGTTGGCCGCCAACAGGGACCGACGGGCTGAACTGGAGGGTCCGCGCACAGCCAGATCTGCAGAGAAACGGGCCCACAGGGATGCCCTGAGGGAAGAAAACAGCTCCTCCAGTGTTACTCTGGTTGCACTTGAGGTGTTCCAGAGTACAGGGTCAGAACAGCAGCTGGAGCAGCTAACACGCACAATCTCAGCTGACCTCCAGGCAACCGGTGAGGAGATCCGGGCATCATGTGAGGCCTTGCAGGCAGAAGTCCGTGCTACCTGTGAGGTGCTGCATGAGGATCTCCGGACCATCATACTGCAGAACCAAACCTTTCAAACCCACATGCCTGCTGCCATAGAGGAGCATGCCAGGGCTTTGCGTGGTCTGCCTCACATATCACGCACACCTTCTAATGTAGCACCAGAGGGTGACAACAGCGACAGCAGTTCTCCCATTATCGGGTAGCCGTGCAGGCCATGAGCCCATGGAGGGTATTATTTTTTCTCAACATCCACGCATGTGGGTGTTGGGGTGCACCCTGCACCTCCTCCCTCCTGGCTGGTCACAAAGCCACCCCCCCTGTTTCGCCCATGTCCATTTTAGATTTTTCTTTTTTTTCTTCTTTTTTTTTTGTCTATTGTGCATTCATGTTGCAGTGTGTTGCTTTGTGTGGCACATGTAGGCATCCACTGTGTGTTGCAGCTGGGCCCATGCAGGCTTGTCTTGTGTTTGTGTTTGTGTTTGAAGCTTGGGATCCAGACACATATGCTACTCCTGCTTCCCATTTCCATGGGCTCGCAAGGGTGGCACCGTGTGACAGTAACTTACACAGAGGCATTGGGCTTCCATCAGTTGTGTGGCCAGTCTGTAGTCCAAACTGTGTATACACCCCTAGTGGGGATTACTGATGATTTCTCCACTGCCTGGTTGATTTGTATATTGTATTACATATTGCTCATTATGCATGCTTGCATGTAGCTTCGTCATGTCTTACCTTGCCTGTCTACATTGCAGATGCAGTTCATGTTGTATGCAGTACCCTGCCACATTTACCTACCAGCAACACACTGGAGATGGAAGGGGTCGATGTGCTGCCTTTGTCGGGTTGTGACACTTGCACTATTGTGATTGGTTACTTCAGACGTTGCCACTGTTGGGTCCTGTATTCATGTTTTGTCATGCTGGTAAGTATATGTTCATGTGTGCTGTTTCTTTTTCATAGGTGAGAGGGAATTGTCTGTGGCATGTTTCCATTTGTGACGGTGCACTTTGTGACAGTTGTGCCATGTGTTGTGCATTCATTTGGTTGCTTTCACATTGCATGCCATGCCATGCCATGGTGTCTTGGGCGGGTGAGATGGGGTTTGGGAGGGGTTGGGTGACATACCAGTATTTGGGTGTGCTGTTTTGCAAGGGTGTAGTTCTTCATGCAGCATGAATGTGTGCCTTTTACTGACACAGCATTGGGTCTGTTTAAGTAGTTAGGGATGCACACAATGTAGCACTTCCAGGTAAACAATCTCAGGGTGGTTTGGTTGTGACAGTTGACTATCCCTTTGTCATCATCAATTGTCAACTGGTATGTGCCAGGCCTTTGTGCACTCCGCAGGGGTGGGATTTTAGGTGAAAAATGTTGCCACAAGCTGGGTACGGGCTGCCTTGCCACGTGTCCTTTCCCCTCCCATGTGCAGCGCCTGTGCATGTGGTTGGGGATGTGGAGGCACGCTGTATCTTACCTCGGGTGGTGTGATGGGGTTCCGTATTGGCGTCATCATGTAGGTGCTCAGAGGGTAGGCACTGTCCCCTAGGGAGGTGATAATGGTTGACATTAGTTTGGTTTTGCCATTTCTCTGTGTGTGACATGCATGCATGTGCAGAGGCATTTGTACTCACCAATGAGCCATGTGTCGCCATGCCTCCCAGCTTCCAGAGGCCGGTGTAGGGGTGGACCCCGGATAGTTGGCATATACAGAGGTGATGATTCCCTTGGCATCACATACAACCTGCACGTTGATTGGATGCCAGTGCTTGCGGTTGCGATAGTGGCCCAAGGAGGACGTAGAGCCACATGGGTGCAATCAATGGCACCTAGCACTTTGGGGAAGTGTGCCACCCCGTAAAAGTCCTGGACCACGGCCTGCCTTTCTGCAGGTGTTCTGCGCATGTATATGTGCCTGCGGACTAAGGGGCGTGCAGTCATGATGGCCAACACCTGGTGTAGGCAGCGTGACTGCATGGCCTGTGAGATGCCCAAACTATGGCACTTGTCAGCTGAAATGACCCAGTGGCCAAGAAATGCAGTACATTGAGCACCTTTTCCAAGGGGCTCAATGCTTGGGAGCACAGGATGGGTGATGTGAGGTCATCCTCCCACTCAGCAACCAGGTCTAGGATGATATGGGGTGGAACCCTGTACCTGCCATAGACCTGGTCATCAGGCATCCCAAAAAGGCTGGTCCTGGGTAAAGAAATGTGGGGCCTGGCTATCCTCCTCCTTCTGCGGTGTCCCACGATCACTGCTGCGAGGAATGGTATATTCATCGTAGCGTATGAGCTTGTTTGTTGTTTGCGTGCACTTTTATGCTGCGCGGGGCCGCTTCTGCCTGATTCCACCTGGCGTACGTGTTTCCAGATTAGCGCATCTTTTGTGGCGCGCGGGTTTCCCCTTTTCGATTCCATCAATATGTGTTGTTAGTGCGCGTGTGGGCGTTGTGAGGATTTAGCAGCAGTACTTCCTCCGTAACGCCCACATTTTCACGTGTTGTTCCCAATTCTGCGTGTTCCGCCCCCTTTTTAGGTGTGTGCACTGCCCTGTGTGGGCCTTCACTGGCCGTCGCGCGCAGAGCCTTCGGGATGTCGCAATGACGTGTGCACCACACGCGGATTCAGTGCAGATCTCAAGTAAGCCACGCTCAGCACCTTCCATGAATCTGTTGCGTGCGCGGCTTTTGCACGCGTGCACTGCGATTTCCACGCTTGTGCCCCCATTTTCAGCGCACATTAATTCCATGAATTACCCTGATAATCTCTTACACATCCCTCATGGCAGCCAAAATGCAGACTTGGAGACCATCTACCTTGATGCACACATTACACTGTTCTCTCACAACCACTGCACTTCACCTAGCATTAGAATGCAGCCAACCCTGCACAAACCACTCTGGCTGCAAACAAACCAAGTGCACCCAAGCACCTTATTCTACCCTACCCTCTCCACTGACCTTGTCTACACCCTCAGTCCCCAAGGGCATGCAACGCACAGAGCTTTGAGATACCAATGGTATATAAGGCGTAAATGCACCGTAACATAACATAACACCACTTTTCCAATCCGAGATAAGTATCACTGTTTTTGTATTCAATGCTGCCTAGTGTAGTGGTCCTTTCCAGCTTGTGTACCTTATTGCCAACGACCAGCATGCTTTTCATCTTGGTGACATTTATGACCAATGTATTTTCTTATGCGAAAGCATGTAGCTCATTCAACATGCATTTCATACCACTGTACGTATGATCAAAGATCATGTGATGATTTGTCAAGAATGAGAGGATCCAGGAAAGCAAAAGTGAAAGGTGATTGCTGGAAGGTTTTGAATCAATCATCACTGTGGGCACAGCTATGGGCAAGCCTCCAGACCATTGTTTTTCAGCCTGCCAAGTCATTACAGATGGGGAAAGACCACATGCCAATCAGGGTTGGTCTCGCCCCAAAAAGGAGCAGTCGAGCCCAAACTAATTGGCCACATCCCTTATGAGACCACAAGCAACCCCATATATGTTTAGACCTCTTTGGGCATCATCAGTGTGGTGTAGCTAGCGTCATAAGGCCAAGCAGGCTTGGGACCCACATCTGGTGATACCCATCCCATTCAGGGTGACCAATGCAAAACCCAAAGGTGATGGCTGAAAGGTTTTGAATCACTCAGAACCGCAGGCACAGATCCAGGAAAGGACCATCTTATTGATGCCCACACTCTGGAGGTGCACAAGGTGGGTAGTGCATTTGACAGTATCAAATGCTGACAATAGGTTGCGCGTAACCATCTACTACTGTGCAGATGTGTCTACCATAGTGACAACCACTGATTGAGTTCCTTTGCTGCTATGGAACCAGACTCATTCATCAATAAAGACATGGTTACAATGACAAGTGACTGAAGTTGGAAGATCAACATGGACCCCATATGTTTGTGTAGTTTGTGTCCTCTCCACTATCCACTATCTAATTTGTTGGCTGAAAGTACCACTCTATTAGATGTGCAGAAGGCTATTGTCAGTCTTCCTTCCTGTAAGGCTCCTGTACCAGATGGAGTCTCAGGTGCTTTGCATAAGCTCGCACCGGACACAAAGGCTCCCGTGTTGTTTAACCTATTCCATGCTATCCTGTCTACTAGAGTTCTCCCACCAATGTAGTCACTGTCGAACATTGTTCCAGTATACATAAAGGAAAACCAGGCTGACCCCTTCTGCTATAGACTCATTGCCCTTAGGGTGTATTAACAATCCTTGGGAAGTTTCTGGTGGTTAATTTGGGCAGTGTAGAGGAAGTGCCAAGCCCCCCTACCAGAAGTTCCGCCTTCATGTTGCCTATATGTTGGGAAGCGGAAAATGTGACATGCGCAGTACCAGTGAAGATGCCTATACCGCAAAGAATCCTTGAAACAAAATATCCATTGAGAAAACGCTATCTGCATTCACGAAGAATAATTGGTCTTCTGGAGAAGGTCCTGGAAGAAGTGTGAGGAAGAATAAGAAAGAAGTCTGGTGACGTCATGCGAAGAAGAACTAATGCACCCAGAAAAGACACAAATCAAGAAAGAATATAGACATTCTATAGGATTCGAGGATGAAGTATTGAAGTAAAGCAACATTTCGGGATCAAAATGAAGATTGCTTGTGCGAAGAAATACTGAAGAAATGCAAAGTCATTTTTATAATTGTACAGATGCTGTAACGCAAGTAGACAAAGTAATCCTGAGGCTGGCTATGTAGTCAATAGATTGCAGCGATGCGTCAATGTATATTCATAGGAAATATATAGAATCTGGATGTTCCACAATGCACTTTAGCAAACTTAAACCCCATGAATGGAAAGGGCTTGAAGTGTGGCACAGTTGAAAATAACTGATGGTGAAGTAGAATTCAAGAAAGGCTTGCTGGCCCAGTATCAAGAGTCGGGGCCGCCGTGAGCCTGGCTATCTGCTTGAAAAGCTACATGAACATGAGAAAGAAGCAAACTCCTGTTTGAGGTGTAATGGAAAAACACTGAAAGTGTCAAGAGTTGATAATTTAATAGTATTTTATGCAGTGAAGAGCTCGAAAACGTGGTCTCCAGTCACATGATCAAGATGGAAATTTGGGTCGAACTACACCGAAACCAGGAGATAAGGCCATGCCACACTCCCTTCTATTCTCAGAGACAGTAAGCCTCCACAAGGCCGAGTTCAAAGCCTTAATTGAAAGGCAGACTGCAGGAGTAATGATAAATGTTGGGCTAATTGGGTGGGGAGACATGACCAGGCCAAACCCCCCAGCACCTGTGGTAACCAGCTTGCGTACTGCTAGCAAGTGGAATATTTCAGAAGGGTACAAACGTGCCTACCAATTGTAGAGGGCCACGTATTAGAGAGCCATCCCTATAGTTTGTGTAACCAATACTGTGTCGTCTGTTAGTATGACACGGAAGATGACTTGCACTTGGGATGGACTTAGTTGTCCACCTGATATTAGAAACCCAATCACAACTTCTGACAGTATGGAATTTGTACCTAGATGTTCCCTTTAAGCCTATCACCTCCCCTAGTAGGTTTTCTTAGTTTGCCACGTAGGATGACATCAGTAGTGACACATTATTTGCATAAGACTGCTGTTTTATCATGTGATGCTTTGAGAGAAATTGAGCGAAACGTCTGTTGATGTTCGTTGTAACTCCCTGTTTTATATAATTGTTAATAAAACAGTACAGTGTTTTGCAAACCTGCTGAGTCGGTCTGATTATTGATGTATGAGTAAGTTCTGCATTCCCATCCATCTCTAAGTATTGGTACCTCGTCTTAAAGGGCCCCAGGTCCCGGGGGTTCAGTAGAGAGTAATAAGATAATGTTTGACTCATAATTGGGTTTTCGTAAGACCATGGGTACCACTGAGCAGTGCCTAAACCTATCCCTTGCCATTGACAAATACTATGAGGTCAAAGGGAGAGTCTTGTAGTTGGCATTCGTGGACCTATCAATGGCTTTCGATAAGATGAATAGACCCCTGCTGTTGTCAGTCCTTCACGGTTTGAACATAGCCATAAGTCTCTTAGATATCATCATGCAGCTATATTTCAATATTGAGGCTTGTATTACATTCAGGAAGATGGTGAAACAGGTACATTTAAGATCAGTGGATGCGTTATGGCCCCCCTACTATTCAACCATTACATTGATGGCCCGGAGACACATCTTTTAAGTGCATCTGTTGATGTCCCAACCTTCCTAGGTCGCAAAACACCCTGCCTAGAGTATGCAGATGATGTAGTACCAATGGGCAGGACACCTGAAGCCTTACAGGCACTTGTAAACTCCTATGTAGAATTCATGAAGTCCAGGTACATGACAGTGAACAGCTCTAAATCGTTGTATTGGTTTTTAATAGAAATAAGACAGCAAATCCAGCTATATCCATGGACACTGTAAATTTGAAAAGAGTGCATTCATTTCACTACCTAGGCATCAGATTCAGTGACACAAACACCTGGTTGGCCCATATCAATAAAACAACAACTTTGTTAAATCAATATAATGCCGGGTTATTGCGCTTCTCTTCTTCTCACGGAGGCGGAACAATTCCTCCAACAATTGAGGTATATCAGGCAAAGTCAGGCGGCATTGCACATTACGTGCTGGGAAATTTCCCATCCATGTTCTATTGCAGTATCTGAGTGGAAATCTTTGCCCTCCCAATTGGTTGTTTCCCTGGCGACGGCCACAGATATTTTATATTGCGAAAGCAGCACTCTTCCACTGATTATCAACTGCAGATGGGGAGCAGGTGCAAGTGGGTTTAGGTCACCTGGCCTAAGCCCCGCCCACCTTCTTAACCCTGCCTCTTCCTTTCTGCTCTTAGGTCAAGGGCGTCTCTCGCCCAGGCGTCCGAAGCGAAGGGCAGAAGAAGAAAAGGGCAATTCCTGTTTGGACCTATTCGGGCCAGGAGGACCCAGGGCCCGAACCCCTGCTCAGACAGCAGGCAAGTATGCACCAACATGTGTTTACTCCCTCTGACCCCACAGGCCATCCCCACCATCATCAGGCAACAGCAACATCAACTTCTCCGGTACTGGGGTGAGGAAAGGTGCTCCGTAGCCCACCCCCTTCCTAGTTCCTGTGATGTTAATGTGCACCCCTCCCCTGTCCCCTATGATGTCCTTGTGACCCCCCTCTTACCCCCTGCTTCTTTCTTGCCCCTCAACTCTCTTCTTCCCTCTTCCCTTCTCCCTTATTCTTTCTGCCACCCACCCCCTTCACATCTTTCACTATAGGAGTTGTCTTGATTCACTATTGTCTCACCATTACCGACCTTTTGCCAATGCATGGATTTGACCTCATGGACACATTGACTTGGTTTTTCACCTTCTCAACTCTCATGATGGACCTCCCCGGGATCTTGCACTCAGCGAATACTTGGACCTGCTTTCCCAGGGGGTTCATGGAAGGAACTCTGGGGCTTCTGGACGCCTCTGTCAGGATTCTGGGGAGATTAGCTTGGGCTCGGAGTATTGGCCATAGTGTCATAGTCTCCATGGTCAGATAGTCTCCTCTGTTTCTCGGGTGTGCTGTCCTGTCTTGGCACCGGCTCACTGACTGGTGGGTGGGCTTCTTTCCACAGGGTGGATGGCACTCTTCAGAAGTGCAATGTGTTCCTTGTCACTGTCTCATGGTCTCTCCTTCCTGTCACCATTTCATAGTCATTGTCCATGATCATCCAGGGTGGTGGATCATAGGACAGGGCCAGCTTTTTTGGGGGTGACCGGTTCTTTACCAATACCATGTCCCCTGGGGTCAGGTTGTTGGGAGAGCCCAGCAAGCCCTACTCACTTTGTCATTCCTGGCTTATCAGTACTTTTCAACCTACTCATTATCTACATCCGGTGTTGTCCAGCTGGGGTGTAAAGGGAGCTCCACTTGTATGGGAGTTCTGAACATGAGGGCTGCGGGGCATACATGGGTCGAGGAGTGGGACGTCTGATGGTAGGCTCGGAGGAACCTGTACACCTCAGGCAGCCACAGGACTTGTTGCTCTTTTGCAATGCGAATCACTTTTCTCAGCGGCGCTATGAAACGCGCAGCATCTCCATTGGCTTGGGGCCAGCAGGGGGTAATTCTGTGGTGTTGTTTGTTCAAGTTGTCTAGAAACCTCTGCAGTTCTCGTCTCGTGAATCGAGGACCATTGTCACTCTTAATCTTGTTGGGTATACCATGTGCAGCGAACATCTTTTGGAGCGCAGTGATGACTGATGTGGCATCAATGGACCTTACTGGATCGACCTCGGGATACCTTCCGAACTCGTCCACAGCTACTAGTAAGTATGCTTCATTGGTGACCGAGCAGAAATCAATGCTGATCGCGTCAACCTCTGCTGGCTGCGTGGGGGACTCAAGATCGGCTCCGGGTGCCCTTGTTGTTGGGTCACTTGACATGCTGCTCAGGATCCCACAAGCGCCACCACTTCCTGCTGCATGTTTGGTATCCACACCTGTGATTTCAAGAATGTCTGCGTTTTGATGATGCCCTGATAGCCTTTGTTGGCCAAAGGCAGTGCTCACTCTTCCAGCGTTGTTGGCAAGACTATGCAATGCCCCTTCAGTATGACCCACTCTGGGGAGAACAAGAGTTTGTGGTGTACTCCAAAAAGGCCTGTCCCTAGGCTACTGTTGTTCGATGTGTTGTTGCTGCCAGACAGTTCTTCCAGTCACCAGACAGGATAGGATCCTTTTAAAGTTGAAGACACAGGTCCAGCGTTGTCTCACAGTGGATCTCTTTGAGTTTCATGTGCTATGGATGGGTGCACATGACCACGTGGCAGACATGTTCATCTGTTTCCCCTGTTACCTCTTGTTCTCCCATGGTCGCTGGCTGTGGGAGCTTGGACAAGTAGTCAGCCTGGTTGTCTCCTCCGGGCCGTTAGAGCACTTCAATATCGAAGGGTTGTAGCTGAAGCATCCAAAGTTCAAGTCTTGCCAGAGCATGCAGGGCAGAGCCCTTGAAGATTGGCACCACTGGCTTATGATCTGCATACACTGTTGCATGGTGTCCCAGGAGGTACATTTGAAAATGTCGGCACCCACACAGGATGGTAAGCACTTCCCGCTCAATCTGCGCATAGTTCTACTCCGTTCTGGTCAGTGCCCGGCTGGCAAAAGCAATGGGGTGTGTGGTTCCTTCTATTTTAGGACAGCTCCTAGTCCCACTGGATTAGCATCCACTAGTAGTTCAGTCTTCCAGGCAGTGTTGAAAAATGCCATTGTGGTGTTGCTCGTAAGGGAGTCCCTCATTCGCTGGAATGCTTCAATGTGCTCTTGTCCCCATGTCCGCAGCGCATCCTTCTTGGTCAGTTCTTGGAGTGGGGTTGCGACCATCCCCAGGTCAGGTGTAAACCAGCTGCAGTAAGTAGCCATTCCCATAAAGCTACAGGCCTCTATTGCGGTAATTGGCGGCTTGGCATTCTTAGCATCCGCAACTTTGGTTGGGTCGGTGGAGGCACTGTTTGCGTTGAATACATAGCCAAAAAATGACAGCTCTGGTTTGTCAAACTCACGTTTCTTGGCGTGCAAGGTCAGTCCCGACTCTTCTAGTCATTTCAGCACTGCGGCCGGGCGTGTGTTGTATTAGTCCTCTGAGGTACCGTATACTAGGATGTCATCGGTGATATTCATGGCGCTGGGCAAGTCCTGCAGTACCTTGCAGATCTCATTTTGAAAGACCATTCGGCCACCAACAAAATGCCAAAATTGAGCTTATGGTACCTTCGAGCTTCAGGTGTGATGAGAATGTTGTTCTATATCTCGACTTCTTGGCTAACCTGATCTGGTGGTAGCCGGACCGAAGGTCCAGTTGCTGAACTCTGTGGCTCCAGTTAAATCGACAATCAACTTGTCTATGGTAGGAGGTATATGTCGCTCTTGTCCAATTGCCTGGTTGGGGCGCCTCATGTCAATACATATTCGTACGGCCTGCATCCATGACATACATTCTGGTTTGGCATGCTTCACCGTTGTATGCAACGTCGGATTCGAATTACCCCTTTACAGGGAGAGGCTTTTTGCTGGCATACACATAGAGCCAGGTGGTCTTGTGTTGTAGCAGGGGGCTACTTGGTACAGTCTTGATCTTGTTCATGGGCATGACGTTCCCAGTGGCCCCAGTGTCAATGACCATTCTTGAGGGCATGCTGTTCACTAGCACCATGCATGTCGGTTGGGTCCTGAATTTTGTCTTCTTGGTGCCTTTGTGCGATTCCACTGCTGATATGAGGTGCACCTGCTCACTGCTCTCCTCCAGTGTTGTATGTGCTGTTCTGGAGATAACTCATCCTCCGACTGTTAACTGACATCGCTGTCACTCTCACTGGTGTCATGATATGATATTTTAATTAATTAATTAATTTATATAGTGCTCAAAACCCGGAGGTATCTAGGCGCTTATGCTTAAGAGATTGGTTACAGTGCTTTGGGTTACAGATATGAAGCACAAGAGGTCATTACATCAACGGGGAACGTATAGAGGTAATACATCACACGCAAAGTGCAGAAAAGTGTTCCGATATGCAGATACATGGTACCTAACCCCATGTTGCAGGGCGGCAACAGTATACAAATGCAAAAGTCAATTCGGTGGCAGATACATGAGGCCTCATCACGAGTTTGGTGGTAGCCCTTAAATGCAGCGGTAACGCTATTACCGCCGCATTTAAAGGTCCACCAAATCACGGGCTTGGCGGATTTGCCCCCAGCTCTGTTGACAGCTTTTGCTGATTTTCAGCGTTATTACCACCACGGCCCAACAGGGAATTCCTGAATGGCCCAATGGGGAATGGGAACTTACCATTCCGCCAAACCCGTGATCCGGTGCTAATAGCGCCGGGGGGTTTGGCAGTAACGCTAATAGCCCCGGCAGTTTCACCACCAGGGTTACCGCCCAACTCGTGACGAGGCCCATGGAGTCTAACGCCATGTTGCAGGGCGGCAGCAGTATACAAATGCAAAAGTCAATTTGGCGGCAGATACATGGTGCCTAACCCCATGTTGCAGGGGGGCAACAGCATACAAATGCAAAAGTCAATTAGGCCGGCAGATACATGGTGCTAACCTCATATTGCAGGGCGGCAACAGCTAACCCCATGTTGCAGGGCAGCAGCAGCATACAAATGCAAACATACAACTGCAAAAAGTCGATTAGGCGGCAGATACATGTGCCAAACCCCATGTTGCAATTAGGCAGCAGATACATGGTGCCTTACCCCATGTTGCAGGGCGGCAACAGCATACAAATGCAAAAGTCAGTAAGCAGCAGATACATGGTGCCTAACCCCATGTTGCAGGGCGGCAACAGCATACAAATGCAAAAGTCAGTTAGGCGGCAGATACATGGTGCCTAACCCCATGTTGCAGGGCGGCAGCAGCATACAAATGCAAAAGTCAATTAGGCGGCAGATACATGGTGCTAACCCCATATTGCTTGGCGGCAACAGCTAACCCCATGTTGCAGGGCGGCAGCAGCATACACATGCAAACATACAAATGCAAAAAGTAAATTAGGCGGCAGATACATGGTGCCTAACCGCATAATGCAGGGCGGCAGCAGCATACAAATGCAAAAAGTCGATTAGGTGGCAGATACATGGTGCTAACCCCATATTGCAGGGCGGCAACAGTGTACAAATGCAAAAGTCAATTTGGCGGCAGATACATGGAGTCTAACACCATGTTGCAGGGCGGCAGCAGCATACAAATGCAAAAGTCAATTAGGCGGCAGATACATGGTGCTAACCCCATATTGCAGGGCGGCAACAGCTAACCCCATGTTGCAGGGCGGCAGCAGCATACACATGCAAACATACAAATGCAAAAAGTAAATTAGGCGGCAGATGCATGGTGCCTAACCGCATAATGCAGGGCGGCAGCAGCATACAAATGCAAAAAGTCGATTAGGTGGCAGATACATGTGCCTAACCCCATGTTGCAGGGTGGCAACAGCATACAAATGCAAAAGTCGTTAGGCAACAGATACATGGTGCCTAACCTCATGTTGCAGGGCGGCAACAGCATACAAATGCAAAAGTCAGTAAGCAGCAGATACAAGGTGCCTAACCCCATGTTGCAGGGCGGCAACAACATACAAATGCAAAAGTCAGTTAGGCGGCAGATACATGGTGCCTAACCCCATGTTGCAGGGCGGCAGCAGTATACAAATGCAAAAGTCAATTTGGCGGCAGATACATGGAGTCTAACGCCATGTTGCAGGGCGGCAGCAGCATACAAATGCAAAAATCAGTTAGGCGGCAGATACATGGTCCCTAACCCCAAGTTGCAGGGCGGCAACAGTATACAAATGCAAAAGTCAATTTGGCGGCAGATACATTGAGTCTAACGCCATGTTGCAGGGCGGCAGCAGCATACACATGCAAACATACAAATGCAAAAAGTAAATTAGGCGGCAGATACATGGTGCCTAACTGCATAATGCAGGGCGGCAGCAGCATACAAATGCAAAAAGTCGATTAGGCGGCAGATACATGGTCCCTAACCCCAAGTTGCAGGGCGGCAACAGCATGCAAATGCAAAAGTCAATTTGGCGGCAGATACATGGAGTCTAACGCCATGTTGCAGGGCGGCAGCAGCATACAAATGCAAAAGTCAATTAGGCGGCAGATACATGGTGCTAACCCCATATTGCTTGGCGGCAACAGCTAACCCCATGTTGCAGGGCAGTAGCAGCATACACATGCAAACATACAAATGCAAAAAGTAAATTAGGCGGCAGATACATGGTGCCTAACCGCATAATGCAGGGCGGCAGCAGCATACAAATGCAAAAAGTCGATTAGGCGGCAGATACATGGTCCCTAACCCCAAGTTGCAGGGCGGCAACAGCATACAAATGCAAAAGTCAGTTAGGCTGCAGATGCATGGTGCCTAACCCCATGTTGGAGGGCGGCAACAGCATACAAATGCAAATGTCAGTTAGGCAGCAGATACATGGTACCTAACCCCATGTTGCAGGGCGGCAACAGCATGCAAATGCAGACGTCATCACACCATCACAGGCGACCAAGGAGGGGTGGGGGGCACACACCAGCAACACAAGTGACCAAGAGGGGCTGGGTGGCACACACCAGCATCACAGGCGACCAAGTGGGGGTGGAGGGCACACACCAGCATCACAGGTGACCAATGGGGGATGGGGGGCACACACCAGCATCATAGGCGACCAAGAGGGGTGGGGGACACACACCAGCTTCACAGGCGATCAAGGGGGGTGGGAGGCACACACCAGCATCATAGGCGACCAAGAGGGGTGGGGGACACACACCAGCTTCACAGGCGATCAAGGGGGGTGGGAGGCACACACCAGCATCAGAGGTGACCAAGGGCGTGTGGGGGGCACACACCAGCATCACAGGTGACTAAGGTGGGAAGCATACCTGAAGCGGACAGAAAGCACACAGGGGCCTTAGAAGTGGGCCTTTGTACATTGGGCCGGCCCCCAGCCTCCTGGTCCTACCGATTGGCTGATGAAGTCAGGGTAGCCAATGGTGGGGGACCGGGAAGGCTATGCAGGCAGCATCAAAAAGCATGCAGCCATCTTGGAAGGATGGTGAGGGCAGCTCTAAGTATGCAAAGTCCCATTATTATGAGCAGAAAAACGGCCCACACGCAGCACAATCACTCAATTAACACGTGCTTAAGAACACGTGCAAAATTACAATTACAGCTGTGGTTTCATGTAAGCACAAACGAAATGCCCAAAGACAACAAGGAAAGTACTTTTCCTTATTCAGGATGATGCAAGCGGTCTGTGGTGTAGTTAGGGGCCACAAGGCTTACCTACATTATGGAGTGCAGCTGGAGAAGAAAGCCGCGAGTGCAGAACAGCTGATTGCAGTGGAAAGTGATGCACACAGAGAGCTCGAGTAGTGATGAATACAGGAAGCGAGGTGGAGAAGTGATGTTCCTGGGGCTAGAAGTGGGCCTTTGTACACTGGGCTGGCTCCCGCCTTCCGGTCCCACCGATTGGCTGATGAAGTCAGGGTTGCCAATGGTGGGGGACCAAGGAAGGCTATGCAGGCAGCATCAAAAAGCATGCAGCCATTTTGGAAGGTGGTGAGGGCTGCGCCAAGCATGCAAAAGTCCCATTATTATGAGAAGAAAAATGACCCACATGCATCACAATCACTCAAATAACACGTGCTTAAGAACATGTGCTAAATTACAATTACGGCTGCTGTTTCATGTAAGCATATGATAGTTTATTTATATAGCGCCCATACACAATGTGCCCTCAAAGCGCCTCAAGGCAAGGGAGAGAACAAGGGAACATACAATGACATTCTTACAGGCCATGAACAACAAGAATGTGAAATTAACTATCATACTTGGACTGGCGACATTTCAGATAGTGCTGGATCACACCCCACCGTTCTCGCTTTTCCTCTGCAATTTACCTGGTAGCTTGGATTCGGCTTTCGGGTCTCTCTCAAGTGAGTTTGCGTGGTTCTCGCCCAAGTCTGGGGCTGCATCATACTCTAAGGCAAAATGGTTTATTTTGCAACATTTCCAGCATGTTGGAGCGATGGCTTGGCACTGCTCTTCCTTGTGCCACGCTCCTCTGCATCATTTGCACGACTGCTGTGTCCATAGCAGGCGCATTGGCATGGCAGAAGTTCTTCTGCAGGGGCATCCTTTTGCTTTGATTGCAGCAATGTTGGCAGTTGGGTGATCCATGTCAATCGACAGGTGGCTCATAGTGTCCTTTCTCTTTGACGTCCAATCTCCAGGATTCACTCGAGGGATAAGTTCCTCTCTGATAGATTGTCTCTCCTGAGTTTCTCGAACGAGATTCCGTGAATGACTTGTCTTACCGAGAAATCTTCATTGGGAAATTTGCATCCAATCGCTAATTCACAGATTCTTGTGTTGAAGTCATCAATTGACTCAGAGGTTTGCTGTCTCACTAGGCTTAGCTGGAACATCTCGTAATCTGGGTTCAGTTGGGGTCTGAATTTGCTGCTGAGCGCTGCTGTTGCTGATTGAAAGTCATTGTCCAGACCTCTGTTAGGTAGGGTGTTGAACAACCGCAGGGCTAACGTTCCCAGATTCAGAATGAGCCGTGTGTGTTTCCCTTCATCTACTGCAATTTTCTTTGACTTGAGATGGAGCTCAAATTGCTGAAACCACAGCTCCCACCGGAGAGTGGCACCTTCCGTCTAGTGGTCGAAAGGCTTCATAAATGAGCCTTGTTATGAGTCTTGCCATGTGTTCCTTCCTGCGCGTGACTCCTGCCGTCCTGCTGGCTCCGCTGGGGAGCCGTGGGCATTCCCACGGTCTGATGGTGGCTGCTGCCTGTCTGACATCCTTCTGTGGTGGAAGGCGAGTTCCTGGTTTCCTTCTGTGCCTTACTCACTGTCAGTTGTTGCTGCCCTCCATGAGTTAGTTGGCAGAGGCCGCGCTGGGCTCTACCCAGCTAGTGCTTGCTCCTCTTCCACTAGTTTTATGCATCTGCCGGTGAGCACCATGGTGGGATCCACTCTAAGGTTGGACGTGTGTTGTGTTTTGTACAGAGAGCTCTATGCAGCCAGCCACTTCATGTAGGGGCCCCACAATTTTCACCGACTTTATATAATGTCCAGAGGCTGGAGTAGCCTTCACCCTTGCACGCGCTCACCTGAGGATATATATATATATAGTGCCAGGCCTGTCTCTTTAGCTTTATGCCCTTTCGCTGTGTCTTTGGGTGGATTGAGCAACCACGTGACATGAGGGGGTGCTGCTGGTATTGCTTGCGGCGGTGGGCCAGCTCCCGATGCTGCGTTGTGCCTCGAGCAATCGGTTTGTTTCCCCTGACTAGAAGTGCTGCTCGCGCGCTCGGCGCAGCAGCAAGGATCACAGCGGGAGCAGCCAGCACGCTGTGGGATTCACAGCTGCGGCCGAGGGTTCAAGCCCCGTCATGGCGCTTCAACCACCTTTCCTCTACACCACAATTGAGAGCCCTCCCTTTGCCCTGGCCTATCAATTTGACGGGTTCGCCATGGCCATTATTTCTTAGTGTTAAGGGGCGCCTGTGAGCTTCAATATTAATTAGGCATTTATCTATGAAAGTGAAGTGAGCTGCCATAAAATTCTGGAAGGGGAGAAACATTCTAAAAGTCAACATGCACGGAAAGCTGACGAGAGAGGAGTAAACGTCTGAATGTCTATGTGTGTGTGTGTAGCACCATGAAGGGAAGGGGCTGACATTTGAAATGTAATTGTGCAACATCCCAAAAGAAGGGGAGCACTTCCTAAATGATAATATGTGCTTTATTCTAAATGGATGCGCGGCACTCATTAACAGAGGCTGCACAGCATTATAAAGAGAATTCAGTGTCATGAACGTGAAGTGAGATTATAAAACACACATTCACCCCATTGGGGCATCTTGACGCGCCAACACATGTTTATTACTCAATGGTACTCATTTTATCAACCTCCGAAGGACGAAGTAGGCTGCCAGGATTCGAACCAGCGACCATGAGGTCAAACCCAGATCCCTATGGTGTGGTCATTAGTTCACTCAGCCACAGCAGCTACATTGTAAAAGTGAAGACACACAGCCATCTAAATGGCACAGAGTGACCTTTTTAAACGGCATATATGAAGCATTCGAAAAAAAGAGGTGCACGTTTTAAAAGGTACCATGGACAGCATTTTGAAACGAAGCGAGTGGCCTTTTTAGAGTAAACAAGCACAGTATTGTAGAGAGAGGGGTGCAACATTCCATAAATGTGCTAGCTGAGCATTCTGCAGGAGTGGGTCCCACATTCTAAAAGTGAACAGGCTTTGCATTCTAAAGGAAGTGGAGAGACATTCCAAAAGTGAATATGCACATTATTGTAATGAGGGTGAAATTGGAGAACAGGGACAGCATTCTAAAGAGAGGCAAGTGCCATTTGAAGGCGGACCATGCACAGCATTCTTAAAGGAGGAGAGCGGCCGTAAAGTAAGCAAGCACAGTATTGTAGAGAGAGGGGTGCAACATTCCATAAATGTGCCTTCTGAGCATTCTGCAGGAGGGGGAGCCACATTCTAAAAGTGAACAGGCTTTGCATTCTAAAGGAAGTGGAGAGGGATTCCAAAAGTGAATGTGCACAGTATAGTAATGAGGGGTGAAATAGGTGAACAGGCACAGCATTTCATAGAGAGGCGAGTGCCATTTGAAGGAGGCCATACACAGCATTCTTAAAGGAGGAGAGCAGCCTTCTTAAAGTAAGCAAGCACAGTATTGTAGAGAGAGAGGCTTTGCATTCTAAAGGAAGTAGAGAAACATTCCAAAGTGAATATGCACAGCATTGTAATGAGGGGTGAAATAGTTGAACAGGCACAGAGGGAGGGTACAACATTCCATAGGCGCGTCTGTTGAGCATTCTGCAGGAAGGGGAGCAACATTCTAATAATGAATGGATGCAACATTTTGAAGGAAGGGGAGAAAGAGCCTGAAAATGAACAGGCATAGAATTCTTAAAGAGGGCAGTGTCTTTCCAGAAGTAAGCAGGCACAGCAATCATAAGAAAAGGTAGTGGGATTCCAAAAGTCACCATTTCCCACATTCTTAATAGGCAGACAATCCAAAAGGGTTGGTTGGCATTGTAACAGTGGACCTGCGGGCCACTATAAAGAAGGGCAGCAGCATTCCAAAAGGGACTTATGGGTACAATTCTCAAGGGAGGAGAGAAAGGTGTTTTAAAAGCAAACATGTACAGCATTCCAAGGGTTGGAGAGTTCCTCTGTAAAAGTGAGCATTGGACAATTGTTAAGGATATGGAAAGTGGTGTGGCTACAGAAATGTATACGGTGCAGCTAAAGGAGAGCTTCGTTGAAGAACGTTCCAATGGAAGTGAATGGCCTTTTATCATTCAAATGGTAAAAAGATACAGAAAGCAGATAAAAATCTACGGAGCCACAAAGCTTGCAAATAAATGCAGAAAGCTGGAGAAACCCTAATTCTGTTCTCTAATGTCCTGGCAGGCTGGCACAGTCCAGTTCCTTGCTCGAGGAGGGACCGCCAAGAGCTCAGTTCCCACATCTATTTCCTGACAGAGAGGAGCTCTGCACCGATGCATTGTATGAACAGAGCAGGAACAGCCCATGCTTTCCCTCACTGAGCCACTAAGTCTGAAGGCGGAGGGATCAGGTCTCGGGGGTTCATCTTGGCAACGAGGCAGACATCATAGCTGTCGTGCATCAGAACCTTCACGGCAGCCACGTTCCACTGGTTCTCCCACGTGTCTAGCTCCAGGATGTCTTTCATGATGACCTCGTGGCGGTCTGAAACAAAGAAAGGACAAGTAGGTCAGGCCCACGGGATCCGAAAAGGCATAGAGTGAGAAAGTGAGTCAATCTCCTAGCCCTACCACAACCTGTTCGCCATGCCCACTGCCATGCGACAATAGGTTTTGTGTGCCCACTGCCAAGTCAAACCGTCATGTGCAAATCCATTGCCATGTCACACCTGCAGCCCACTGCCATGTCACACCTTTGTCTGTGAGCCCACTTCTATGTTGCATCCTCTTCTGCGAGCCCACTACAACCCTGATAGCCAATCAATATGCCAGCCACTCTGCTACTTAAACGTTGCTAGGTTACAGGCTGTTCATTAAGGCCTCTATCTTAACACACTCCCCGAAGAGCCTGCACTCTGGCACACTATGCTACGAAGTCACTCTCATATCACAAGCTCTCCATACAGCCTTTTCCTTTCACTTATGATGAAACTTGTGACTAATTTGTGTCTACATGCATATGAATACATTTTTCGACTTACCAGGTTGCAAATCAGTTTCTATTGGTCACAGAGCTTTTGCATGGCCCATACTTTATTGCAAGCGGGTTGCTATGGGCCATTGCAAGTTTGCCGGAATCTGGCTGGTAATTCTGGCAGGATACCGGCAAACGGAATTAGCATTACCCAGGGGAGTTGCTTGGTCTGGAAAAGACCCGGGGCTAAGCTGATGTCAGAACTGTTGGGACTGGGGGCTAGCTAGTCTTTTGGCTGTAGCTCCTGAGATTCTGTCAGGGGCTACAACCAAAGGATCAGCGGCTATAGCCCCCTTAGCCCCCCCTAGCAACGCCCCTGGCATTACCACGGCCTGATATCCCAGTATTTCCAGGATATTACAGCTGGCGGCCGCCAATTCCCTATTCCATGAAGTCCCATAGGACACCATGGGAGGAATTATCTGAATCAGCAGTTTTTTCCACAGTGGGGGCCTGGTTTATCTCCAGCTCCTGGCTGAAGGTAAATCAGATAACCCCCTCCGGCAGACCTGTAGTTTTGCTGTGCGGTTAAAGTGTCGGTAACGGATTTACCATCATTTTTACCAGCACTTTTTCTGCTCCGCCAAACCTGTAATGACCCCCTCTTTAACAAGCCTGCTTCCATGTCACTGATTTTCTCGCAGGACTTCTGCAATTTCACATACACTGCTTGCAGACCGTCTCCTCTCCATCAAACACACTGCGCAAAAGAATTTTGCCACTTCACACATTTTTCTGCAACCTTTGGCATGTCACATGCTCTCCTATAAATGGTTCACCGTGTCACTCTTTTCAGTACCTGAGCCGTGTCTCACACTCTCCTTAAACTGTTCTGTCATGCCAGCCATCCTACTAAGCAGATGCAGACTTAGCACTCGGATGACCGACAAAAGGACACTAGGCCCTGCCATTTCTTGGTCTGACACCTTCCCATCTCATCACACCAGCCACAGCTCACTGGTGGCAGTCAGGCGCATTGGAATAACAAAGAGCGTCTCAGCACTCGCACACAGGGCCACCCAGCTAGACATTTGTCCCGGCTTGTGGGTCCCATGTCAATATTATTGGGTCCCCCTTGCCTACAATTAGGAAGGGTGAACACAGTCTGTGTCACCCTTGGGTTGCTTAAATAAAAATGGATACAAAGGAATGCCCTTTAATCTCATGGGGCAGGCAGCCAGAGGCAAGCTGAAACACTAAACTGCCACTGAAAAGCTAGTAGTTGTTGTGTCAGCAAGGTGCCAACACAGATGAAACCGGAGTAAAAGGCAAAGAGGTGTAAACAATGCTGTGTGCTATCAATTGCAGTCTGTAACCTGCTGACAAGCACATATTTAAAGTCTTCTGTTTACGGCAGTGGGGTCCTCAAACTAGGGGCCCCGAAGGATGTCTGGGGCAGGGCGCATACTCTTTTAAAATAATATTAAGATTAATGTTTTTGATATAAGACAGGATAAAGGTGACTGCTTTTAATAGAACATCTAAGCTGTAGACAATCTGCTCATATTGTAAAGAGTCTGGGCTCCCCCTGGACATCCTTTGGGCCACCTGGGGGGGCCAATGCCTAGGTAGGCGGAGCTCAGATTTTTTCTTTTACTAGGTTATGAAAAAGTTTGAATACCACTGAGTTAAGGTGACAGCAGCCCGAAAGTTCAGCTTGTAACATGCACACAAGCCACAGTGCACATTGATACCCTGATTCATGGAATTATTTACGTGTAAAACGCACATTTGCGCGCCATTCTGACGAAAATCCCTGTTTGAGGTATGGGGATTTTCGGGCAGAATGGCGTGCAAAGGTGCTTTTTACGCGCAAATAATTCCATGAATCAGTGTGTGAATGCCATAAAAGAAATATGTTGCTGTGTAGTAAGACATCCAAAATAAGGGCAGCTGCGTGGGCCCCCCTTCCTGAGCCTCTTGAACACATAAACAGCAAAACAAATTCACAGCACTGTGGGAATGTTAGGCATACAAGGCACTGATATGTTCTAATTTGTCTTCCGGACCTGTCCAGAAAAAGATATGCAGAACCCTAATTTGCACAATATGGATTGACATGATCAGTAGCGACATCAGAGTAAATAACATTACAAGCAGTGACATCAGTCTTCAATACTCTAGGATATCTTTGGTTAAGGCATTAAAAGAAGTTTTCACGTGTAATCCAAGAGAATAATATGCTGTGCAATATATACATATTTTCTTATTACATGGCCACAGTAGTGGCCATGTAGTTATGGTTAAATTGCTGTTTCCATAGGAAGAGCACTTTTTGGGCGGCTTATAACTTCGCTCTCCCTGGACGAATCCTCACCAAACTTTGCAAAAACAGTATATGACTCACCCTGAATATTTTTCCAAAGTTTGGTGAGGATTCGTCCAGGGGGGGCAAAGTTATAAGGGGGGTCCCAAAACTTTTTTTTTTCCCATAGACTGAATGGGGAAAAAACTTTGCTCATGCCTACAGCCCAAACCGCTGGACTGATTTTCACCAAATTTGGACCAGGAGTAGCGGCTTGGTCCCGAAAGCGTGCTTTTGCAAATTTGGTGAAAATCCGTCCAGTAGTTTTTTTTTAAATGACCAAAAAGTAGGTCACAAAAAATTAGTGATATCTGTGTTCGGTCTGCGGACACACTTCCCTGTTCGCTCCACGGACAGTGTCCTGATTGGCCAACCGGCCTGCGTCATGTCCGTGGACATGCAACGTGTTCGCTGATTGGACGGCGCAGAGCGTCGAGTGTGTCAGATTTTCAATAGCGCCCGCCATCTTGGATTCGCGGACGTCCGTGGACAGCGCAGTGAAACTTGGTTGAAAAATTGTATTTAGTAGAGTGTGTTGGTGTGTAAGAGTGTTTGGGAAGGGTGGGAGAGTAAGAGATGGGTTAAATGCTGTATTTATTTATTTGGTAGACCGTCTTGTTGTGTTCAATTTGTCTGCGGACAACACAGCTGTTCTGAAATGTTCTAAATAAACTAAATGGGGGTGTTCTGAGGACGCAATATGTGTCCGTGTTGTTTGCAAGCAAGCTGAAACTGTTCTAAGAACACTCGCGGTGTGCTGAAATGTCTGTAAATAAACAAGATGGGGGTGTCCTGAGGACGCTGTCCGTATTATTCGCTGGCAAGTTGAAAGTGTTCTAAGAACACTTGCGGTGTTCTGAAATGTTTGTAAATAAATAAAATGGGGGTGTCCTGAGAACGCCGTGTTCTGAAATGTACGTAAATAAATAAAATGGGGGTGTCCTGAGAACGGTATGCCTGTCCGTTTTGTTTGCAGGCAAGTTGAAACTGTTCTAAGAATATATCATGTGTAAGTATATAGGGCTCAGGAGGAACCCTGCTCCACTTTAGATCAAGCGCCATACAATAAAGACAGTACAAGAGATTATCAGATTTTCATGAGGTATATTTTTCACAGACGGTTGCCCTATAGAGACACGTGTTTCGGCGAATCACTCGCCTTTTTCAATCAGGGCTGATTAGTGAGACAGAGATCAAAAGGAGGGGAAACGGGGAGGATTGTTAGGAGTAATAAAGAAAACATCAAAAAAGGGGAGAAAAAGCAAAAGGAACAAATCATTAGATTTTATATGTATGCAAATTATATTTGTATCGGTATCTTTAAAATACGGAGAAGTTGCTTACCTAATTGGTGAAAGATAAAGTTCACTTATTCAAATGGTAAATTTCATGGGATCAATCCCGCCTGTTAAAGAATTATACCCAATCGTGAGCATACTCATTTGGCATATTAGCTAAACGTTGGTCTGTTGTTAGCGAGCACTGTGCACCAAAAGAATAATTTCAAAATGCGTTGTACATTATTTTATCATGTTATTTGGTTCAAAAACTAAACGTACTCAGTAGTCAAACTTGGCTAATCAATAGTAAGGGAATGTTATTTTCCTTACAACGCGTAGTACACGTGCATTTCGTGTCATACTGTTTATGGTGCACTAAAGCGCAGGCACGAATACATTTGGAAAGCAAATTAGTGTCACAGTGAAGGGTTTATGGCTTACCTCACAAGAGGTGGTCTCCTTCACAAGCGTCGGCGTCTGGAAGCGAGCACAGACGCCGCGCTTTGCATCGGTAATAAAACTAACGTCGCCATAGTGACCGCAGTCCTTCTACCCTTTCGGATATTAGTCGAAAAGCAGAGCGCCATCTTGTAGATGTATCAAAGTTACGGGTTTTGCTCTTTGTGCGAATAGAGTCAGAAAATATCCAATATGTAAATAAATAATTATGTTTGCGAGACCTTTCTCCATGTTAATGGAGAGGTTTTTTGTGTTGAATAGCATTCAGAAAATGAAATTGCAATAGTATTTGCATTCATTTTAGATTATAGACATAAAGCTCGAGCATCAATAGAGTTACCGTAGATAAAAACCTGTTACTAATAGGTTTTATGTTATATGTGAGGTGTTAAATTTTCACTTATATATTAATGTATATATATCGAAGCAGCAAGCAAAAAGAGACTATTTGTGGTGTTAAATAGTAGGGACAAGTTGCAATCAAATAGATATTCAGTATTAAGGTCATCAAAAATATCTAAACTTCAATTCAAAAATTTCATTCAAAGAAACATAAGTTTCATTAGTTCAAAGAAAAACTCCCATCTCATTGTCCGAGTTCAGGCCCACTTTAGTTGCTCTAAAATGGCATATGGTACGGGCTTCCTGTTGTCTCAAAGATAGTTCTCGATTTCCCCCTCTTCTTCCTATGCCGATTTTTTTGAGGCCAATGAATTGAATTCCATTTTTGTCATCCATTTGATGGTTCAGTTGCCAATGGGCTGCAAGTGGAAGTAGGGAGTCTTGACTCCCTATTGATGACAGATGTTCTCTTATTCGTATCCTTAGTTCACGGATGGTGCTACCCACATATATCTTATTACAAATACAAATAATTGCGTATACTACAAACTTGGATTTGCAATTGATGTTCTCTTTAATCATGGCAGATATACCGAAAATGTCTGTAAATTTCGTGGCGAAAGCATGTGCATGTTTGCACATTGTACAGCATCCACATTTTCTAAACCCAAGACTGGATGTTTGTAGCCAAGTGTGTATTGGAGGTTGATCTTCTTCTGGTAGCATAGAAGGACTGATAGTTGATTTGATTGTTCTGGCTCTTCTATAGATCATTGTTGGGGAATTATCAATGTATTTACAGATGTGCTCATCTAGTTTCAGAAGATGCCAATTTTTTCGTAGTATTGATCGTAAGGTCCCATTATTTGCACAAAAAGTGGTGATGAATTTTACAGTGTCTGGTCTTTTAGTTGATCCTGGACGTGTGAATTCAAGAGTTGAATCTCTAGTAGTCTTGTGGGCTTTGTCGGAGGCTGCTTGTATGAATCTTGTTTTATATCCTCGTGCTTTAAATCTGTTGTGTAACGTTTCGCATTCTTGTTCAAATATTTGTGAGTCGGTACAATTGCGTAGGGCTCGAATGAACTCGCCTTTAGGAATGTTATTCTTCACAGGATCAAAATGACAACTTGTAGCAAAAAGGGTTGAATTAACCTCTGTCTGTTTGCGATATGTTTTTGTTAGTAACTTGTTTTCTTGAACATAAATGGTGAGGTCTAAAAAGTTTATTTCTGTTCCACTGGACGTACCAGTAAAGACTATTCCAAAGGAATTACAGTTTGATCTCCTCATAAATTCATTCAATTCTTCCGGTGTTCCTTTCCATATTAATAGGACGTCATCTATAAAGCGTGACCACATCACCACGTTTTCATTGAACATTGTATCCGTGTAGATATGTATATCTTCAAACATTCCCATGAATAGGTTAGCGATAGCTGGGGCAAATTTTACTCCCATCGCTACTCCTCTTTTTTGTCGATAGTACTGGTCATTGAAAAGGAAAATGTTGTTGGTTAAGGTTAAGGATAGCATTTCTTTTAACATTTCTACAAAATGATAATGAGAGGCGGAGTCGTCTCTAAACGTGTATTGTAGCGTTATCATTGCTGCCTCATGTTCAATCGAGGTGTACAGCGCCTTGACATCCCAAGTTGCTAATAGATAATCAGGTTTCCATTCGATTTTACTAATTTTCTTGATTGTGTCTGTAGAGTCTTTTAGGTAGGCCTGAATTTTCGATACCCTGGGTCTAAGTATATGATCTAGATATTCTGCAATTCTTTCAGTGACCCAACCAATCCCATTGACAATAGGTCTACCTTCCGGTATTGTTTGGTAAGGTTTATGAATCTTAGGTAAAAAGTAGATTATAGGTGTAATCGGTTGTTGGATCCAAATCCATGCCTTTTCTTGATCAGTTAATAAACCTTTCCTGTACCATGATTGAATTTGTTCTTCTACTTCAGTTTGTATATTTGGTCGGGGATTAGTTGCTAGTAATTCATAGCAACCTGGTGTACTGAGATGGTTAATGGCCATTGACAGGTAATCCGATCTATTCATAATTACTACATTTCCGCCTTTATCGGCTTCTTTAATTACAATATTTTTGTTGTTTTTAAATTTCTTCATAGCTTGTTGTTCAAGACGACTTAAGTTATTTTTCCAGATTCCTTTTTGGGTCAGATCGCTTAGTCTCTTTCTGTTGATAAATTTTGCCTTATCAAGATCATCTGTCACAGCTTTATAGAACGCATCAATCGTATTTTCAGGACTTAATTGTGGAGTAAATTTAGATTGAGGTTTCATTTCTTCTTTGATGAGGCTGATAGGCTTAATTTTCAGTTCTTGTAGTGTTTGATGTATTGAATAAGAGGATGGTTCTTGAAAAGACCTGATTGCAAAGATATTTTCCAAATTTTGAATAGTTATATCACTCTTAATCGGTGATGGTTCCTGAGGTCTTCGTTCTGATACTAGAGTTTCAAAATATTTTTTTAATTTTAGTTTTCGTACAAATCGAAAGAGATCTATATGTACTTCCGTAGTGTCATAGACATGTGTAGGGGCAAAGGACAGTCCTTTGTTTAACAATGAGGTTTCTTCTTTACTCAAATTTAAACTTGAGAGATTAAGTACTAAATTTGTTATTTGTTGCGGCGCGCTGCTTCTCTGGTATTTGCTCGTGTTTGTCTTCTGTTTTCGTTTGTTTCGCTTGTGTTGGCTAGGTTTCCCCCGCCTTCCTCTTCGCCTGGTATAAATGAATTCTTGTTCGGTTGGGCCGGTAGTTGAAAACGGACTTGTTTAGTGAAGTTTGCATTTCTAGTTCCTTTCTTATATCTGCGTATCTGATTGAGGAAGCCTTGTTGTTTGGTAGTTACTTGTTCTGAAATATTGGCTTCTTGATCTTTTTCAGGATCTGATTCAACATCAGAGCTGCCTGATGAAGTATTTGGTGTACTGCTTTTTGAGAGCGGTTTGGTGAATTGATTGTATTTGTCTTGAAACGTGTATACACGATCGTCGCGGTAATCTCTTTCATCTCTCAAATATTTTCTAAGTTTACGAATTTTGATTTCTTCTTGGTAATCGCTGAGTATTTCATACATTTTTCCAAAATTTCGTTCTTTTGTTGCTTCCAAAGCTTGTGTGTTTGCTATCTCTTTTTTCAAATTTTCAATTGTTTCAGTAGCTCTCTTGTGTTCACGTGTGGCATGTTCCACGAGCAATTCTATCATAGTTTTAGAGCTATAGTTCAAATTTCCTTCCCAAAGGTCCGCTAGGTCCTTGTCATCATCTTTGGTAAAGTCTGGAAATATCAAAATTCGTAGTCCTCTAGGGATTTGATTATTGGTTAGATAGTTCTGCAAAGATATCATTTCCCAATATTTGTCAATTTCTTTCCTCAAGGCTCTTTCCAGTTTCACAAATTGGGACCTTAGGTCCTCTTTCTTGGGGTTAAGATTCTTGAACGCATGTAAAGTGCTTCCTCTAGGCGCAAATAATTTGTTTGCATCTTCTTCACGGTTTTTTAAATATTGTGCCATTGTGTACTAGGCACAAATTCTGTATCAATTAACAAGCGTACTAGGACTGTTGATATATTTTCAAAATAGTACAGTAGTGGGGGGTATTTTGGAATATCAACCATCAATGTCCTGCGCTAGATAAGCAGAGGTGGCAGCTGAACAGTGGAGTAACGAAGTGATAGACCCCCTACTCCGGTAAGTATAAGTAAGTATATAGGGCTCAGGAGGAACCCTGCTCCACTTTAGATCAAGCGCCATACAATAAAGACAGTACAAGAGATTATCAGATTTTCATGAGGTATATTTTTCACAGACGGTTGCCCTATAGAGACACGTGTTTCGGCGAATCACTCGCCTTTTTCAATCAGGGCTGATTAGTGAGACAGAGATCAAAAGGAGGGGAAACGGGGAGGATTGTTAGGAGTAATAAAGAAAACATCAAAAAAGGGGAGAAAAAGCAAAAGGAACAAATCATTAGATTTTATATGTATGCAAATTATATTTGTATCGGTATCTTTAAAATACGGAGAAGTTGCTTACCTAATTGGTGAAAGATAAAGTTCACTTATTCAAATGGTAAATTTCATGGGATCAATCCCGCCTGTTAAAGAATTATACCCAATCGTGAGCATACTCATTTGGCATATTAGCTAAACGTTGGTCTGTTGTTAGCGAGCACTGTGCACCAAAAGAATAATTTCAAAATGCGTTGTACATTATTTTATCATGTTATTTGGTTCAAAAACTAAACTTACTCAGTAGTCAAACTTGGCTAATCAATAGTAAGGGAATGTTATGTTCCTTACAACGCGTAGTACACGTGCATTTCGTGTCATACTGTTTATGGTGCACTAAAGCGCAGGCACGAATACATTTGGAAAGCAAATTAGTGTCACAGTGAAGGGTTTATGGCTTACCTCACAAGAGGTGGTCTCCTTCACAAGCGTCGGCGTCTGGAAGCGAGCACAGACGCCGCGCTTTGCATCGGTAATAAAACTAACGTCGCCATAGTGACCGCAGTCCTTCTACCCTTTCGGATATTAGTCGAAAAGCAGAGCGCCATCTTGTAGATGTATCAAAGTTACGGGTTTTGCTTTTTGTGCGAATAGAGTCAGAAAATATCCAATATGTAAATAAATAATTATGTTTGCGAGACCTTTCTCCATGTTAATGGAGAGGTTTTTTGTGTTGAATAGCATTCAGAAAATGAAATTGCAATAGTATTTGCATTCATTTTAGATTATAGACATAAAGCTCGAGCATCAATAGAGTTACCGTAGATAAAAACCTGTTACTAATAGGTTTTATGTTATATGTGAGGTGTTAAATTTTCACTTATATATTAATGTATATATATCGAAGCAGCAAGCAAAAAGAGACTATTTGTGGTGTTAAATAGTAGGGACAAGTTGCAATCAAATAGATATTCAGTATTAAGGTCATCAAAAATATCTAAACTTCAATTCAAAAATTTCATTCAAAGAAACATAAGTTTCATTAGTTCAAAGAAAAACTCCCATCTCATTGTCCGAGTTCAGGCCCACTTTAGTTGCTCTAAAATGGCATATGGTACGGGCTTCCTGTTGTCTCAAAGATAGTTCTCGATTTCCCCCTCTTCTTCCTATGCCGATTTTTTTGAGGCCAATGAATTGAATTCCATTTTTGTCATCCATTTGATGGTTCAGTTGCCAATGGGCTGCAAGTGGAAGTAGGGAGTCTTGACTCCCTATTGATGACAGATGTTCTCTTATTCGTATCCTTAGTTCACGGATGGTGCTACCCACATATATCTTATTACAAATACAAATAATTGCGTATACTACAAACTTGGATTTGCAATTGATGTTCTCTTTAATCATGGCAGATATACCGAAAATGTCTGTAAATTTCGTGGCGAAAGCATGTGCATGTTTGCACATTGTACAGCATCCACATTTTCTAAACCCAAGACTGGATGTTTGTAGCCAAGTGTGTATTGGAGGTTGATCTTCTTCTGGTAGCATAGAAGGACTGATAGTTGATTTGATTGTTCTGGCTCTTCTATAGATCATTGTTGGGGAATTATCAATGTATTTACAGATGTGCTCATCTAGTTTCAGAAGATGCCAATTTTTTCGTAGTATTGATCGTAAGGTCCCATTATTTGCACAAAAAGTGGTGATGAATTTTACAGTGTCTGGTCTTTTAGTTGATCCTGGACGTGTGAATTCAAGAGTTGAATCTCTAGTAGTCTTGTGGGCTTTGTCGGAGGCTGCTTGTATGAATCTTGTTTTATATCCTCGTGCTTTAAATCTGTTGTGTAACGTTTCGCATTCTTGTTCAAATATTTGTGAGTCGGTACAATTGCGTAGGGCTCGAATGAACTCGCCTTTAGGAATGTTATTCTTCACAGGATCAAAATGACAACTTGTAGCAAAAAGGGTTGAATTAACCTCTGTCTGTTTGCGATATGTTTTTGTTAGTAACTTGTTTTCTTGAACATAAATGGTGAGGTCTAAAAAGTTTATTTCTGTTCCACTGGACGTACCAGTAAAGACTATTCCAAAGGAATTACAGTTTGATCTCCTCATAAATTCATTCAATTCTTCCGGTGTTCCTTTCCATATTAATAGGACGTCATCTATAAAGCGTGACCACATCACCACGTTTTCATTGAACATTGTATCCGTGTAGATATGTATATCTTCAAACATTCCCATGAATAGGTTAGCGATAGCTGGGGCAAATTTTACTCCCATCGCTACTCCTCTTTTTTGTCGATAGTACTGGTCATTGAAAAGGAAAATGTTGTTGGTTAAGGTTAAGGATAGCATTTCTTTTAACATTTCTACAAAATGATAATGAGAGGCGGAGTCGTCTCTAAACGTGTATTGTAGCATTATCATTGCTGCCTCATGTTCAATCGAGGTGTACAGCGCCTTGACATCCCAAGTTGCTAATAGATAATCAGGTTTCCATTCGATTTTACTAATTTTCTTGATTGTGTCTGTAGAGTCTTTTAGGTAGGCCTGAATTTTCGATACCCTGGGTCTAAGTATATGATCTAGATATTCTGCAATTCTTTCAGTGACCCAACCAATCCCATTGACAATAGGTCTACCTTCCGGTATTGTTTGGTAAGGTTTATGAATCTTAGGTAAAAAGTAGATTATAGGTGTAATCGGTTGTTGGATCCAAATCCATGCCTTTTCTTGATCAGTTAATAAACCTTTCCTGTACCATGATTGAATTTGTTCTTCTACTTCAGTTTGTATATTTGGTCGGGGATTAGTTGCTAGTAATTCATAGCAACCTGGTGTACTGAGATGGTTAATGGCCATTGACAGGTAATCCGATCTATTCATAATTACTACATTTCCGCCTTTATCGGCTTCTTTAATTACAATATTTTTGTTGTTTTTAAATTTCTTCATAGCTTGTTGTTCAAGACGACTTAAGTTATTTTTCCAGATTCCTTTTTGGGTCAGATCGCTTAGTCTCTTTCTGTTGATAAATTTTGCCTTATCAAGATCATCTGTCACAGCTTTATAGAACGCATCAATCGTATTTTCAGGACTTAATTGTGGAGTAAATTTAGATTGAGGTTTCATTTCTTCTTTGATGAGGCTGATAGGCTTAATTTTCAGTTCTTGTAGTGTTTGATGTATTGAATAAGAGGATGGTTCTTGAAAAGACCTGATTGCAAAGATATTTTCCAAATTTTGAATAGTTATATCACTCTTAATCGGTGATGGTTCCTGAGGTCTTCGTTCTGATACTAGAGTTTCAAAATATTTTTTTAATTTTAGTTTTCGTACAAATCGAAAGAGATCTATATGTACTTCCGTAGTGTCATAGACATGTGTAGGGGCAAAGGACAGTCCTTTGTTTAACAATGAGGTTTCTTCTTTACTCAAATTTAAACTTGAGAGATTAAGTACTAAATTTGTTATTTGTTGCGGCGCGCTGCTTCTCTGGTATTTGCTCGTGTTTGTCTTCTGTTTTCGTTTGTTTCGCTTGTGTTGGCTAGGTTTCCCCCGCCTTCCTCTTCGCCTGGTATAAATGAATTCTTGTTCGGTTGGGCCGGTAGTTGAAAACGGACTTGTTTAGTGAAGTTTGCATTTCTAGTTCCTTTCTTATATCTGCGTATCTGATTGAGGAAGCCTTGTTGTTTGGTAGTTACTTGTTCTGAAATATTGGCTTCTTGATCTTTTTCAGGATCTGATTCAACATCAGAGCTGCCTGATGAAGTATTTGGTGTACTGCTTTTTGAGAGCGGTTTGGTGAATTGATTGTATTTGTCTTGAAACGTGTATACACGATCGTCGCGGTAATCTCTTTCATCTCTCAAATATTTTCTAAGTTTACGAATTTTGATTTCTTCTTGGTAATCGCTGAGTATTTCATACATTTTTCCAAAATTTCGTTCTTTTGTTGCTTCCAAAGCTTGTGTGTTTGCTATCTCTTTTTTCAAATTTTCAATTGTTTCAGTAGCTCTCTTGTGTTCACGTGTGGCATGTTCCACGAGCAATTCTATCATAGTTTTAGAGCTATAGTTCAAATTTCCTTCCCAAAGGTCCGCTAGGTCCTTGTCATCATCTTTGGTAAAGTCTGGAAATATCAAAATTCGTAGTCCTCTAGGGATTTGATTATTGGTTAGATAGTTCTGCAAAGATATCATTTCCCAATATTTGTCAATTTCTTTCCTCGAGGCTCTTTCCAGTTTCACAAATTGGGACCTTAGGTCCTCTTTCTTGGGGTTAAGATTCTTGAACGCATGTAAAGTGCTTCCTCTAGGCGCAAATAATTTGTTTGCATCTTCTTCACGGTTTTTTAAATATTGTGCCATTGTGTACTAGGCACAAATTCTGTATCAATTAACAAGCGTACTAGGACTGTTGATATATTTTCAAAATAGTACAGTAGTGGGGGGTATTTTGGAATATCAACCATCAATGTCCTGCGCTAGATAAGCAGAGGTGGCAGCTGAACAGTGGAGTAACGAAGTGATAGACCCCCTACTCCGGTAAGTATAAGTAAGTATATAGGGCTCAGGAGGAACCCTGCTCCACTTTAGATCAAGCGCCATACAATAAAGACAGTACAAGAGATTATCAGATTTTCATGAGGTATATTTTTCACAGACGGTTGCCCTATAGAGACACGTGTTTCGGCGAATCACTCGCCTTTTTCAATCAGGGCTGATTAGTGAGACAGAGATCAAAAGGAGGGGAAACGGGGAGGATTGTTAGGAGTAATAAAGAAAACATCAAAAAAGGGGAGAAAAAGCAAAAGGAACAAATCATTAGATTTTATATGTATGCAAATTATATTTGTATCGGTATCTTTAAAATACGGAGAAGTTGCTTACCTAATTGGTGAAAGATAAAGTTCACTTATTCAAATGGTAAATTTCATGGGATCAATCCCGCCTGTTAAAGAATTATACCCAATCGTGAGCATACTCATTTGGCATATTAGCTAAACGTTGGTCTGTTGTTAGCGAGCACTGTGCACCAAAAGAATAATTTCAAAATGCGTTGTACATTATTTTATCATGTTATTTGGTTCAAAAACTAAACGTACTCAGTAGTCAAACTTGGCTAATCAATAGTAAGGGAATGTTATTTTCCTTACAACGCGTAGTACACGTGCATTTCGTGTCATACTGTTTATGGTGCACTAAAGCGCAGGCACGAATACATTTGGAAAGCAAATTAGTGTCACAGTGAAGGGTTTATGGCTTACCTCACAAGAGGTGGTCTCCTTCACAAGCGTCGGCGTCTGGAAGCGAGCACAGACGCCGCGCTTTGCATCGGTAATAAAACTAACGTCGCCATAGTGACCGCAGTCCTTCTACCCTTTCGGATATTAGTCGAAAAGCAGAGCGCCATCTTGTAGATGTATCAAAGTTACGGGTTTTGCTTTTTGTGCGAATAGAGTCAGAAAATATCCAATATGTAAATAAATAATTATGTTTGCGAGACCTTTCTCCATGTTAATGGAGAGGTTTTTTGTGTTGAATAGCATTCAGAAAATGAAATTGCAATAGTATTTGCATTCATTTTAGATTATAGACATAAAGCTCGAGCATCAATAGAGTTACCGTAGATAAAAACCTGTTACTAATAGGTTTTATGTTATATGTGAGGTGTTAAATTTTCACTTATATATTAATGTATATATATCGAAGCAGCAAGCAAAAAGAGACTATTTGTGGTGTTAAATAGTAGGGACAAGTTGCAATCAAATAGATATTCAGTATTAAGGTCATCAAAAATATCTAAACTTCAATTCAAAAATTTCATTCAAAGAAACATAAGTTTCATTAGTTCAAAGAAAAACTCCCATCTCATTGTCCGAGTTCAGGCCCACTTTAGTTGCTCTAAAATGGCATATGGTACGGGCTTCCTGTTGTCTCAAAGATAGTTCTCGATTTCCCCCTCTTCTTCCTATGCCGATTTTTTTGAGGCCAATGAATTGAATTCTATTTTTGTCATCCATTTGATGGTTCAGTTGCCAATGGGCTGCAAGTGGAAGTAGGGAGTCTTGACTCCCTATTGATGACAGATGTTCTCTTATTCGTATCCTTAGTTCACGGATGGTGCTACCCACATATATCTTATTACAAATACAAATAATTGCGTATACTACAAACTTGGATTTGCAATTGATGTTCTCTTTAATCATGGCAGATATACCGAAAATGTCTGTAAATTTCGTGGCGAAAGCATGTGCATGTTTGCACATTGTACAGCATCCACATTTTCTAAACCCAAGACTGGATGTTTGTAGCCAAGTGTGTATTGGAGGTTGATCTTCTTCTGGTAGCATAGAAGGACTGATAGTTGATTTGATTGTTCTGGCTCTTCTATAGATCATTGTTGGGGAATTATCAATGTATTTACAGATGTGCTCATCTAGTTTCAGAAGATGCCAATTTTTTCGTAGTATTGATCGTAAGGTCCCATTATTTGCACAAAAAGTGGTGATGAATTTTACAGTGTCTGGTCTTTTAGTTGATCCTGGACGTGTGAATTCAAGAGTTGAATCTCTAGTAGTCTTGTGGGCTTTGTCGGAGGCTGCTTGTATGAATCTTGTTTTATATCCTCGTGCTTTAAATCTGTTGTGTAACGTTTCGCATTCTTGTTCAAATATTTGTGAGTCGGTACAATTGCAATTTCATTTCTGAATGCTATTCAACACAAAAAACCTCTCCATTAACATGGAGAAAGGTCTCGCAAACATAATTATTTATGTACATATTGGATATTTTCTGACTCTATTCGCACAAAAAGCAAAACCCGTAACTTTGATACATCTACAAGATGGCGCTCTGCTTTTCGACTAATATCCGAAAGGGTAGAAGGACTGCGGTCACTATGGCGACGTTAGTTTTATTACCGATGCAAAGCGCGGCGTCTGTGCTCGCTTCCAGACGCCGACGCTTGTGAAGGAGACCACCTCTTGTGAGGTAAGCCATAAACCCTTCACTGTGACACTAATTTGCTTTCCAAATGTATTCGTGCCTGCGCTTTAGTGCACCATAAACAGTATGACACGAAATGCACGTGTACTACGCGTTGTAAGGAAAATAACATTCCCTTACTATTGATTAGCCAAGTTTGACTACTGAGTACGTTTAGTTTTTGAACCAAATAACATGATAAAATAATGTACAACGCATTTTGAAATTATTCTTTTGGTGCACAGTGCTCGCTAACAACAGACCAACGTTTAGCTAATATGCCAAATGAGTATGCTCACGATTGGGTATAATTCTTTAACAGGCGGGATTGATCCCATGAAATTTACCATTTGAATAAGTGAACTTTATCTTTCACCAATTAGGTAAGCAACTTCTCCGTATTTTAAAGATACCGATACAAATATAATTTGCATACATATAAAATCTAATGATTTGTTCCTTTTGCTTTTTCTCCCCTTTTTTGATGTTTTCTTTATTACTCCTAACAATCCTCCCCGTTTCCCCTCCTTTTGATCTCTGTCTCACTAATCAGCCCTG
This sequence comes from Ambystoma mexicanum, assembly GCF_040938575.1. NCBI lineage: Eukaryota > Metazoa > Chordata > Amphibia > Caudata > Ambystomatidae > Ambystoma > Ambystoma mexicanum. Next base: position 117,476,550 of record NC_090923.1, read on the forward strand.
ATTGAAAAAGGCGAGTGATTCGCCGAAACACGTGTCTCTATAGGGCAACCGTCTGTGAAAAATATACCTCATGAAAATCTGATAATCTCTTGTACTGTCTTTATTGTATGGCGCTTGATCTAAAGTGGAGCAGGGTTCCTGCTGAGCCCTATATACTTACTTATACTTACCGGAGTAGGGGGTCTATCACTTCGTTACTCCACTGTTCAGCTGCCACCTCTGCTTATCTAGCGCAGGACATTGATGGTTGATATTCCAAAATACCCCCCACTACTGTACTATTTTAAGAATATATCATGTGTTCTGGGATGTTCGTCAATAAACAAAATGGGGGTGTCCTGAGGACGGTGGATGTTCGTCAATAAACAAAATGGGGGTGTCCTGAGGACGCTATGCCTGTCCGTTTTGTTCGCTGGCTAGTTGAAACTGTTCTAAGAATATATTATGTGTTCCGGGATGTTCGTCAATAAACAAAATGGGGGTGTCCTGAGGACAGTGGATGTTCAGTAATAAACAAAATGGGGGTGTCCTGAGGACGCAACATGTGTACGTGTTGTTCGCAAGCAAGCTGAAACTGTTCTAAGAACACTCGCAGTGTCCTGAAATGTCTGTAAATAAACGAAATGGGTGTGTCCTGAGGACGCTGTCGAACACCCGCGGTGTCCTGAAATGTCCGTAAATAAACAAAATGGGGGTGTCCTGAAGACGCTGTCCGTATTGTTCGCTGGTAAGTTGAAAGCGTTAAAGAACACTCGCGGTGTCCTGAAATGTTGTTAAATAAATAAAATGCGGGTGTCCTGAGAACGCGGTGTCCTGAAATGTTCGTAAATAAATAAAATGGGGGTGTCCTGAGAACGGTATGCCTGTCCGTTTTGTTCGCAGGTAAGTTGAAACTGTTCTAAGAATATATCATGTGTTCTGGGATGTTCGTCAATAAACAAAATGGGGGTGTCCTGAGGACGCTGTCCGTATTGTTCGCTGGCAAGTTGGAAGTGTTCTAAGAACACTCATCATGTCCACGGACATTAAAAGTTCCCATAAGGCATAGTTAAAATGTTTGACTCTATGGGTGTGATATGCTGCGGTGGTTGGGGCCAGGGCATAGAGTCTTGGGAGCATGGTCATATGGCCATGCGCCCAAGACTCTATGCCCTGGCCCCAACCACCGCAGCATATCACACTCATAGTGGCTTAGAAGTTTGGGATCCAAGAACAAATTTATAAGGAACAAAGTTAAAAGCCCCTATGGGTGTTATATGTTGCGATGGTTGTTCTTATTATAACATACTTACTGTTTGGTTTAGTAACTGGAGTACATGTATTTCTTGTTCATTTCTGTGATAAAAGAAAAGATCATGTTAGTATTGGTAATTTGTAATGGCTTATAACATTGAATAATCAACATTTTATTTTTTTTGACCCTCATATTTAGTAGATTACAAACCAGTGTACTGTGTAATTTGCTCAGTTTCTGTGTTTGTTGCTAAAATCATTGGGTCTTTGGGAGAAAAAAAAATCCATGTTGGATTTGTTTGGATATTGTAACATTTTGGAGTAGTTAGATACCAGTTGGCGTATTCTGTCTATTCTTTTTATATAATTTAGTGGTATTGATTTATCAGTTTTGATATTGTACAATTTTGGGACAGTTAGATACCAGTTGGCTATTCTAACTGTCTATTTTTTTAATATAATTTAGTGGTATTCATTTATCTGATTAGTTGTTGTAGAATCTTCAGGCAGTTAGATACCTGTTGGAATGTTCAAACAGTTTATATTTTTTTACTACAAGTTTAGTTAAGGTTTAAGTACAGTTTAGTTAATACATTTTGGTTTTAAGAACATTAAATAAGCGTTTAAAAAATATGCTGGTAATCTCTACTTTAGAGTAATGGTACTATCATTACATTCAAACCATCCACATTTCTTTTTTATATATGCAGTGTAGTGACCTGAATTGGTTGTGGCTCCTGCGTGGTAGATTATACCTATTGTTGTGAAGGTTTTCTTACCAAGTGATACTTGACCATGTGTGAATCCAGTCAGCTTGCAGTTGTTTTTGGTACCATCTGCATTGTAACGTAGAAGTATTAGTATTACATATTTACTATGTGTTTGCATTAGTAACGTGGAGCGATTATCCGAATTGCAGGTAGAACATAATCTACCATGGTTTGCATTTTGTACAAGTTGCTGAAATGGAATGGATTCACAATTAGGTACTGATATATACAAAGCGTTCATTGGGGATTTGTTCTTGTGTCACATTGTTGCAGAGAGTGCATGTATGTTTCCACATGTATGAAATCTGGAAGATTTTATTTATAGGTATGCTTTTGTTTTCCAGTACTTGTAGTAAGTACATTAGAAATTCTTGTGGATCTTCCTGTGAGTTTATAGTGAATTTCACCATTCCAGCACAGTACCAGCACAGTTTATTCCATAAACACTATACGTGTTGTCAGGATTGTTTGTTGCATTTCTATGAAGTACTAACATTTACAAACACAATTGGTCTGTACTGTGTAAGTAAATGTTGTCAACAATTGGTGGTAATTGAAATAGAATATTATTTGCTACATTTGCGTAGCAACTTACACCAGCTATATTTGAGAGTTTAAATGGACCAGGTAGTTCTGTATCTGAGTGATTTTTTTTTAGTTTGTCTTCTTTCTTTGATGAAGTACCTGGTTTACTTTCCCTAATTGGTTCTTTTATGCTTGTGGTACTTGATGAAGTTTTAGTTTCTTTTACTCTCTTTGGAGGATTTTCAGTGACATCCTGTTGCATTTCTGTTTGATTTAGTTTCTTTTACAACGTTTTACTTTTTGTGGAACAGAATATGTGTTTAGATGGGGGTGTATAGTGAACAAAGTCTATTGTATTCTATAATGAAAGGAATATCAGCGTTTACTTTACTTGCATCAAAGTTGATTAGAAATAGACCGTCAAGTGTATGTAAGCGTGATAGTGCTACGTAGCTCATGCCTTCTTTAAAGACTGTATTACCAATGTCTATCATTGCTTTGTCTAGGGTAAGACCTTGTGATTTATGAATGGTGACTGCGTATGCAAGAGTTAGAGAAAATTGTTCTCTGCGTACATACATGTCTTTGAAGAGAAGGAATCGAGCTGTTGAGCGTCCTATCCTTTTTACTTCTGAAAGTTTGTCAAAGGGAATATTGACAAACTGAATTCTGTTGTCACGTGGGTATGTTTGAAAGCCAACAACTGTACCCAGTGCTCCATTAACTAGTCCTTGGTCCACGTCAATGTTACGTTTAAGCATTACACTGCAATTTAAGGATACTTTGAATATCTTTTCCAACCCAGCTGTGTTGGAGATTGAATTTTCTAAACTGTTTAGTCTTGTTGTGGCTTGCTCACACATTGGTAGTGTCATACCATGTACATCTAGTTTGTCTGTGGCGCTAATTTCCATTATTGGTTGCATTTCTTCATTTAACATTATTTCATTGAATTTGAAACAGCTTGCAAGAGTTGGCATTAAGGCCATACAATTGACATTTTTGTGGGCTAATTGCTCCATAACATCTGTAGCACATGCATTATCGCCATGAAGTGCATGAATGTGTCGGGTTTTCATATTGCTTGTGCTTCTTTAGATAGTATACCAACTCTAATACTTTTTAAGATGTTGGCATAAGTGAGATCTGCAGATTGCCGCATGCTTTCTGTTAATTCTCTGTATTTGAAATGTTGCCAAAGGTTGACATTTCCAATGCTGCCAACAGTTTTACTGCAGAGTTTGTGTCCTAATGTTTTAAAAATAGGCTCACCTTTTACTGGTGTCAATTGAAGAAGATCTCTGAAAACAATAATGTGTTTTCCTGCAAAGAGCTCTTCGTAGTTTGTTTTGAGTACTTCTTGTAATCTGTGGTGAATCAAAGCCAACATTAGGTTGGACACCATGCTCACTTCATCTATTAGAAGCATTTTCATTTGTTTTAATACTCTGCGTAATTCCATTGCAGCTTCTGTAGAAAGTTTGTAATAGTCTAATTTGTTTTGGTGTTCTACTGGCAGGAGTAGTAATCGGTGTAAAGCGACACCGCCTATGTTGTAGCCAGCTAAACCTGTGGGGGCAGTGACAACAGCTGACAGTTTGTTGTTTGTCAATTGTTGAAGGAATTTACCGATGATTTTGATTAGGAATGTTTTGCCAGAACCAGCTTCACCACTGACGTTGAGTAGTATAGGTTTGTAATTTTTGCAGGTGCATTCCTTGTTTTCATGTTGTAGACCATGTGAAATTTGTTTTGTTACTTCTTGAAAAATGCTACGTTGCTCATTGTTTCGTTTTGATTGTAGTATAGTTAAGTCTTCTTTATCTTCATACTGACACATGGGGGCCGATTCATGGAACAAACGTGCGCCGAAAATCTTCGCGCAAGCATGCGCAAGCGGAAAAAAACAGGCGCACGCGCACGCCTGCGATTCAATGAAGTCCCTGCGCGTGTTCACCGCGGGATGTGCGCCAAACCCGTGCATGGCGCACAAGTCACTGCAACATCGCAAAAGGCGTGCGCGACGCGCACAGTGAAAGCGCACAACCTCAGCGCACACACCAGAAAGTGGGCGGGACATGGGGCGTAACGCGCGGAATGGGGAACAACACGCGAAAATAAGCGCGTAACTGGGGATGTACTGCAGGGAAGCAGACGGAACGCCCACACGCACTCGAGCCACACGTATTCATGGAATCGAATAGGGCAAAGCCACGCACAGCCAAAGCCACGCACAAGCTGAAACACGTCCACCACATGAAGGCAGGCGGTAGAGTCCCAGCGCATCCAAAAAGTGGCGCGCGTGAAGTTTTTCACGCGATCGGGCCTGGGGGAGCGGGCTACGTGTATTTCAGGGGTTCGCGTGAAGTTTTTCACGCGATCGGGCCTGGGGGAGCGGGCTACGTGTATTTCAGGGGTTCACGTGAAGTTTTTCACGCGATCGGGCCTGGGGGAGCGGGCTACGTGTATTTCAGGGGTTCGCGCCGGGCTAGGTGGGGAGCGGGGTACCACTCACCGTCTGCTTTGCGTGTAGAGGAAGGCGTAGCCAACACCCGCTGTGAAGTAATAGCGTGTGAACCCCAACGGATGGAAAACACACGCACCGCACGAAAAGCACGTACAGAGCAGTGTAAAGGCACGCGGGATCTCCAAGCCCTGCCAGGGCAACGCCCGTGCGCGATACGTCACAGACGCGCTTCGCTGTAAGGGCTTTTGGTACAATGAAATCGCGTACACGTGCAGACGCGCTTACGCGCTAAGGGCCTTTCCTCGAATTACACGCTGACGTGCAGGATTTTCACGTGCCAAATCACTCCGTATCAAGCTGGCCACGCGAAAACACACGGAAGACCACGTTCCTGCCCAGAAGGCCGAATCACTGCCCCCCAGTGCCCCGAGCAGCCTCCCACGTGCCATCTGCTGCTGCCTGCCTGCCTGCTGCCACCGTGCCCTGCCATTTGGTGCCTGCACATCAGCCATCTGCAGGGGTCCAGTTGCTGTGTCCACCCCTGCTGGAATAGTAGACTCCCGACTGGGATACCATCGCTCCACAGCCCAGCCCCAGGACCCAGCTGCCCACCCACGCCTGCCTCGGGGGTCGCCATGTCGGGGCAAGCACCATCTGAGACCAGTGGCGACCCCCAGCCAGAGAGGCAGAGGGCCACCAGCTTCAGTGAGAAGGAAGTTGGTGTCCTGGTGGAGCATGTCCTGGGGCATTATGATGCCCTCTTCGGAAGACCACGCGCCAACAAGGAAGGACGGGAGAGGATCTGGGACGATGTAGTGGTTGCCATCAACGCGGAGGGGGTGGCAACCCGCGACATCAAGCACATCAAGAAGCGCTGGGAGGACTTGAGGTCCAGGACCCTCAATAAGGCCCGGCGCCTCGCGGAGGGGGGGCGGGCACGCCTGAGTGACATCCAGATGGGGGTCCTGGAACGCGTAGACCCAGCGCTCCACGCCCAGATCCTTCGGAGGCAGACCCATCTGGAGTTGGCCGGTAAGTGGCCAAGCATTGCTGTGTGAGACAGGGCATGTTGCAGTGTGCTGGTTGTCTGATACCTGCCTGTATGTGTGACATAGGCCATGTACGTATGTGTGTGTGCAGGGACATCATGGTCAGGCATGTGAGTACAGTGATGTGTGAACCACATGGTTGGTGCATGTGTTCTATTGCAACATGGGGGGCTCTGTGCGGAATGGACACATGGAAGCATGGCAGTCTCTGTTCCTGGACATGGGTGGGTGTGAGGGATGGGTGCTGGTCCCATGTACACGTATGGTGTCCATGTGTGTGTGTCTGACCTGCGTGTCTGTGACTTGTAAATGCCATGGATGCATGACACATGTCTGTGACAATGTTCAGATTCACTGATGCAGCCTAGTCATCCTTGTATCCACTGCGTCTGTGGTGTACGAGGCCAGATGGATGGAACTACGGTGAGGTGTGTGCATGTGATGGCAAGACCCATGATGCATGTGAGTTTAAAACCAACATTGTATGAATCATGAGTCCCTTGGCCATGTATGCCAATGTCCATGGCATGCGCCATGCCTGTTACTGTATGTGTTTTGCCTGCACTGACCCATGTGTTATGGAGGGACATGATGGAAGTGATGTATGACAGTGCCACTCATCTGCTGTTGCTTCCTGTCTAGGGGACCATTGTACAGTACCCTGATGCTTGTGTTCTATGTCGCCCTCTACACAGTGGCAAGTGAAGAAGATGGCGGAGAAGGCGCTGTGGAGCAGAGCGGCGGGGATGCCACCACGGCTGCAGCGGAAGGGGTGGGTGAGCCCCCACAGGGGCTTGCACCGGCGGAAGACGGCGTGGAGACATCCAGGTTGGTGGTTTCCACAGAGGGGGAGGAGGCCGCTACTGAGCCACACATGGGGCCTGGTGGGGGCATCCCCGCTGGTGCAAGTGGTGCAGTCCAGGGCCAGGGGCAGGAGGCAGCACAGGTCGCCGTGGAGGGGCCTGTGCATGTCACTGTCCCTGACACTGTGACTGCACCACCATGCACCAGCAGGGATGCCCCATCCCAGGCCCGTCCGCAGGTAGGGGAGATGTCCATGTCATCTGACACTCCTCTACCTGCGGACGAGGGGACCCCTGGCCGTGTGGAGAGGGTCCTGATTGGTGTCGCGTTGCGCATGGCTGGCATTCGTGATGAGGTGCATGCTTCCCGGGAGGAGCATGCACATCATCACGAAGAGCACCGTGCGTACGTGAACCATTTGGGAGCCGCCATGGTCGGGGGTTTCCTACATGTGTGTGGCCTTCTGGCGACCCTCTCCTCCTCTGTGGAGGCTATGCGCCAGTCGTGCTCCATGCCGTCTTCCGGCCCAGATGCCACCAGGGCCCTCTGTGGACCTGCCCCGACCAACGCAGCCAGCTCGGTGGGGACCCCATCCCTGCCACAGTCGGGAGTCGAAGGTCCAGCAGGGGTGGACACACCAGCAACTGTCCCCCTGCAGATGGAGGATGTGCCGGCATCATCTGGCAGGGCACGTGCACAACGGCATCGGTGGATTCCATCAGCCTGGATGCCGTCGTGCTGGCAGAGGCAGTGGCGTCGGAGGCAGCAGCAGGCTCGACGTGGGAGGCATCATGGCTCGGGGCCATCAAGATCAGAGGGGCAGGCATCGGCCGGAGGGCAGGAGAACCCTGGGATGGCAGTGTCTTCCGTGTGGGAGCAGTTGGTCCAGCGGATAGGTGCGGAGCGGCAGCGGGCGGAAGAGGAGCGGCTCACCATGGTCAGGGCGGAGTTCTCCATGCGTCGGGCGTTGAGGCGGGCTGAGTGCCTCGCGGAAGCTCGCAGGGAGTTTGAGGTGGACACGGGGTTGTCCCTGCAAGACCTCGGGGCCAGGACAGAGTCCCGCCTCCGGGACATCGACATGGAGTTCGATGATGCCCTGGCCGGCAACATCACAGAGTGAGCCGCAGGACTTGCCCGCTGCCATTGTATATAGTTCTTTAGTTAGTTAGTGTTAGGTTTCCTTTATTTTTTAAGTTTTTTTTGGACCGCTCGGACAATGGCCACTTTTCTGTATATATTTTTTTTTATTAGTTAGTAGTAGTAGGTTTCATTTATGGTGTTGGGCTCATGGACCCTGGGATATTCTTGTACATAGTTTGATGTTTGGAAAACATTTGTTGGATTTATATTTGTGTTCACCATGAGGCAATGGTTTTTCCTTATTTTTTCCCCCCATTATTTTGCTTTGGACTACATTAGTTTTTGGATTCCTTTGTTTTTTGATTTTTTCTATTAGTTCTCGGACATGGACCATTTGTTTTGTCATCCCCATTGTTGTGTGTTTTATTTCTTTACTTCATTTTCATCTTTAATACATATATTTATTACTTACATTTGTGGTATTTTCTCATTGGTTTCATGCATGTCATGATATGGGTTTTGACATTCACTTGCACCCATTGTGTATGTGTGTGTGACGGACATGTGTTCATTTACATACTTGCCATTGGGGTTGTATCATGTAATTGCATCTACTATGTGGGTGGATGCAATCCTTGGCTGGGTGTTTGTGCTGGGTATGCTGCCCATTACTGCCATGATTGCGTTTCGTCAGGACCTGGGGGCAGGGGGACATGAGTGGGGGCCTGCTGGGGGGTGGGGGTGCAAGGGGACATGAGTGGGGGCCTGCTGGGGGGTGGGGGTGCAAGGGGACATGAGTGGGACATGGTTGGGGGCCTGCTGGCAGGTGCCCCACAGTGCTGGGGGGTGGGGGTGCAAGGGGACATGAGTGGGGGCCTGCTGGGGTGCGGGGGTGCAAGGGGACATGAGTGGGACATGGTTGGGGGCCTGCTGGCAGGTGCCCCACAGTGCTGGGGGGTGGGGGTGCAAGGGGACATGAGTGGGGGCCTGCTGGGGGGTGGGGGTGGTGGGAGACATGGTTGGGGGCCTGGTGGAGGCTGCCCCTGGTGACTGGAGGGGTGGGGGTGGAGGGAGACATGGTTGGGGGCCTGCAGGCAGGTGCCCCACAGTGCTGGGGGGTGGGGGTGCAGGGGGACATGAGTGGGGGCCTGCTGGGGGGTGGGGGTGCAAGGGGACATGGTTGGGGGCCTGCTGGCAGGTGCCCCACAGTGCTGGGGGGTGGGGGTGCAGGGGGACATGAGTGGGGGCCTGCTGGGGGGTGGGGGTGCAAGGGGACATGGTTGGGGGCCTGCTGGCAGGTGCCCCACAGTGCTGGGGGGTGGGGGTGCAGGGGGACATGAGTGGGACATGGTTGGGGGCCTGCTGGCAGGTGCCCCACGGTGCTGGGGGGTGGGGGTGCAAGGGGACATGAGTGGGACATGGTTGGGGGCCTGCTGGCAGGTGCCCCACAGTGCTGGGGGGTGGGGGTGCAAGGGGACATGTGGCTTGGCTGGGGGGCATGCCCATGGTGGATGGGCTGCCTGCGGGACATGACCAGGGGTGCAGGGTAGTCCCCTGTGGTGTGGGCTGCCTGCAGAGGTCGTGGAGGGGGTAGAGGGGAGACCTGGGAGGACCCACACTGGCAATTCACCTCTTCAACTTCCCACACACCCACGTAATACACTGCCCCACTCGCACAGGCCCAATCGCGTGTAGGATTTCTCGCGCACCCCTGTAATACACGTACCCAGGCCAATCGCGTGTAGAATTTCTCGCGCACCCCCGGAATACACGTACCCAGGCCAATCGCGTGTAGATTTTCTCGCGCGCCCCTGTAATACACGTACCCAGGCCAATCGCGTGTAGAATTTCTCGCGCACCCCTGAAATCCACGTACCCAGGCCAATCGCGTGTAGAATTTCTCGCGCACCCCTGAAATCCACGTACCCAGCCCAATCGCGTGTAGATTTTCTCGCGCACCCCTGTAATCCACGTACCCAGGCCAATCGCGTGTAGAATTTCTCGCGCACCCCTGAAATCCACGTACCCAGCCCAATCGCGTGTAGATTTTCTCGCGCACCCCTGTAATACACGTACCCAGGCCAATCGCGTGTAGAATTTCTCGCGCACCCCTGAAATCCACGTACCCAGCCCAATCGCGTGTAGATTTTCTCGCGCACCCTGTAATCCACGTACCTCGGCCAATCGCATGTAGAATTTCTCACGCACCCTTGAATTCCACGTACCCAGCCCAATCGCGTGTAGATTTTCTCACGCACCCCTGTAATACACGTACCCAGGCCAATCGCGTGTAGATTTTCTCGCGCACCCCTGTAATACATGTACCCAGGCCAATCGCGTGTAGAATTTCTCGCGCACCCCTGAAATCCCCGTACCCAGGCCAATCGCGTGTAGATTTTCTCGCGCACCCCTGTAATACACGTACCCAGGCCTATCGCGTGTGGGAACACCCGCACACCCCTGAAATACACGCTCCCCGCTCTGCGTTTGCTGCTGCCCTTTGCGCTGGATTGGGGATTTTGATGGCTTTTCCCTGCGCGAGGGGCGTTCTTGGGGGCGTAACTGACGCTGCTGCAGGGTCGCTGCGCCACTCTGCGCCACGGCTGGTTGTGGATGTTGGAATCCATGAATACGCTGTGCGCCTGAATGTGTTTCGCGCACGCGGCTGGCGCAGACTACCGCACGCGCACACTGTGCGCCAGCCGCGTGCGCCACTTGTGCGCCGAATTCTATGAATTGGCCCAATGGTGTTTTCTATTTCTGTCATGGCTAATTCTGCCTCATTTGTTATTAGTGGTTCTCCCAGTGGTTCTTGACTTCCTGTTACAGAAGGTTGACTACTGTCAGGAGTGTCCTTATCTAGTTGGGTCTGGAGTTCTTTTTTCGTGTTGCTGCTCATTGTGCAACATTGTTTTGTACTGTGTAAAGTTTACATCAGTTATAGTGCTTTCATTTGCTTTGAAAGCGTCTTCATGAGTCATAGTTATCTAGTATTTCTTCTTCTTTTCTCCATGGTTTAAAGAGTTGTAGCAGGGACATGTAATATAGATTTGAGGATTCTTTAATGACCATTTGATATGATTCATTAAATTTGGTTTGGTGAGTTTTACTAAGCTGCCTTCACAGTTTGTCACTCTGTATTTACCTTTTTTTTCATCGGGTTTTATATTATTTTTGTATGTGAAGTTTTGGGCTATGTGGTATAGACACATGGTTTCCAAAGTATTACTTCTGTTTGGGTAGTATGTGTCCAATAAATTGTTTTTTAAAATGTCTTGGCTTTTGGGATCATGTTTGGCTATTGTTTCTATATCTTCGTATGATTTTAGAACTCTTTTTCTAGATTTAGCAGGACCAAGACTTAGCCATACTATATTTTCAGATTTACCATACAATGCAGTACCAGTTAAACGATCTGCTGCTTCATAGGATTCACATTCTCTATGGGAGAGAATTTTTATGCCCAAGCTGTATAATTTCTGAGACACTATTTTGTCTGATGACAGGTCATTCCAGAGGTCTTGGAGCTCTGTTTTTTCTGCTTTGGTTAAGTATGCTGTAACATATCGTGCAACTGCAGTGGAATTGTCTGAAATGTACTGCACATCTATGTTTGCATTCCATAAGTGGGCAATGATTGCATTGTAATCATTGATATATTTTTCTTCTTCTGTTCTTTTTATGTAATATGTATTTTAGGTGGTTTACCTTTAACACTATGTCTAACTGAAGACATGAGGTTGTTCACTTGACCTGTATTTGTAACCGGTCTAGGGAAACCAAAGCGGCATTGGTGTAGTATTTCCCTTTGTTTTTGTATTTGCAACGACAATATTTGCCACATTTGTGTCTTTGAAATTGTAAAATTTGTGCATGAAGATCACTATTTGTGGCCTCTGATGGAATTTCACAAGTGACATATTTTTCAATAAACTGTAAAACAGTGGCATCACTATCTTGACCAAATTTAGGAGCATCTTTAATCCATAAACGCATGTGGATATGTGGTGCTCCTCTGGCTTGGTATTCTTTTCTCCAAAAGAAGTGTTGCACTTCTCCAAGGGGAGGTACAGTTTTATTAGAAATAAAGTGTAGCATAGCAATGAAGCGATGGTGAAAATATCTTGAAACATTAACAGGATCCAGAGAACAAAGTTCTCCAGATGTTAGTTTATCTATGTTTGTTTTTTTTTTGTTTGATATGCGTAGGAAATCATGTAAATCTTCCCATGCATATTCTGCACAACTTAATGTAACACACCAAGTGGGTGGGTCAAGGTTTCTGATCATACAACGTACATCTCCATGATGTCGAAACCAGTACTCTTTAGTACCACGCATATTTGCTAATAGATTTGTAATATTTGATTGTAAAACCTCATCTTTTTATTGCACTTTTTGTAATAATTGTGTAGCTGACATATTTTGAAAGTGGGATCCGGATTTTAATGTGTGTGCAACTCCGTAACATAAAGTTCCTAGTTCACTTTCAAAGAGTAGGTGGAATATGTATTCCACATTTTGTCTAAATCTGGGATCTTCAGAATACATCCGTAATGAGTGGTATTCTGATGCTGATATTTGAATAGGTCTATCATCGTACCTTCCTCCTTTGCCAGTAGGAAAGAGTAGAGGAAAAGCACGTGCTTCTATACTTTTTTCCCATATGCTGATTGGTGATCCTTTTGTTTGACGCATTTGGTACGTTTCTAGTGCATCTTCTGTGGTGTCATTAGGGTGCAATGGATGAACTGTATAATGGTCTAAAGTATTTGATATTGTAGCAGGATCTAGGAGCTCAAACTGACCAGCTTCTTGTGTCTCTTGAATTATTTCAGTTGTATCCTTCAAGTTTTCTTAAATATTAATTTCTTTATAGTATTCATTATTCTCTTTTAGATATTGCAAGGCTTGTCTAACTTTATGTAAATCTACCAGCTGTTGCCATATTTTTTTGTCTTTTGTAGGTACTTCATTTACTAAGATAATTAAAGATTGCTCCATTGGACGTTGCACTCATAGAGTGTGCACATTTTCTTTTAGATCTAATGGTAAATACACTACTTTTCCACGAATACCTTTCACTAATTCAGAGGGAGTTAATTTTGCTGTTTTTGATTGAAGGCGTATTATTGCTTGAAATGGGTGCACTGTTTGAATTATGATGCTCACATATAAATTAAGTTGTTGTAGGGGTTTTGGTAGTGGATATAATTCCAAATTATTTGTGATAGCACGTGAAGGAGTTTGGTTGTTGTCAAGTTTTGTAGTGCAGTAACTGCAAAGTATTAAGGGGTCAGTTATTTCGTATTTGTTTTCTGCTATAAGGTAGAGAGCTAATTCAAACCATTTAGAATCTTCATTGTCTTCTATTTTGTATGATAGGCCTATAGTTTTTGTGTTACTTTTATAAAAAGTTCTGCGGCAGCATACACACACATGGTTTGGTACTTCAGCTGATGTACTTTTAAATGTTAGTATTTCTTTTTTGTATGTGTGTAGTAAAAGTTTGCCATGCATAGAATTGTTGCTAATTTGCTTTAAAGCTATTTCATTCTGTAAGTGGCTTTCACTTCCAAAATATTTTTTCTGAATATAGTCGATTTCTTCAAGTAGGTCTTTTGCTGTACCATGTCGAAGAATGTTATTTAAATTGCCTAGTGCTAAAGCAGGAATTTTAGCATAGTACAGTTTATAGACTAGATTTCTTATAGTTGAATGATGTGTTGATATCCTTTTGATATCATGGAAGGTGGTTTTGCAAGTAGGTCCTGTAATGCAAGCCAATGAATGTCCTTGTAGTCCTGTGTACTTGCGCACTGGACAGGTATCCATATTTTGCAGTAGTTTAATTTTGATTTTGTCTTTGCCTTTCACATATTGATTGAGGAATTGGCGTAAAGACTTGAATTTTTTTTTGGGAATGATACACATTGACGTGCATGGCCTTTTGTATACTAGACGTTCTGATTCAGTTGAATGGAGAGGTAATTCTAAGTTTTCAGGGCATATTTTTGTAAGCAGTATTTCTTGTTCCATTATGGTATTATTAACATTTTCATAACCTCGACCACTGCTATGTATGGCAATTGTATTTGTTTGCTTTTGTTTGTATGCTTCTTGATTAAAGTATGGTTCTGTGCTTATAGTGTGACTCCATTCACCTCCGCAGCTATTTAAGAAGTTCTTTCTGTTGACATTTCGTTTATTGAGAAGTCTTTTTTGTAATTTAGTCATTAGTTTTGTTAGTGGTTTCATTTTGTTTAACACTAAAATAAATAACTTTCTTTTGAAAAGAATTGCACTGTCTATCAACGCTTCTAAGATTAATTTCCTACGATAGGTTTTAAGGGTTGAGCCAGGTTTCTCTCCTGTTTTTATAAGATTTTGAAGGACTCTGTAACGGAACATTTTGGCTAAAATACTTTTTTTGGTATGCTTACTTTGCACTATATCAAGATTTATAGAAGCAGTTTTATCTGTAGTGATAGCTGATTTTTTGTTAATTGTGGTTCGTTTTACATTTTGATAGAGAAGGCAAAGTTTCTGTACTTGAAACTTTTTTTGTTTCACTAAATGACTGTATTAGCTGTTTTGTTTGAACTTCTTTTACAAATTCTGCTACAGATGGATGCTTATGTTGGACACTTTTATTTTCATTTGCTCTACTTCTGTGTTGCCTTCTACGGACTTGATTTTTGGTAGGCATTCTTTAGGGTCTGTTGAAAAAAATAAAGAAGGTATGGGTTGGGGTGTTCTGCAATATATGTGTGCTGTGTGCATGAGTGTTTGAGTAAGATGATAAAGATGTATGTAATGGTGTGTGATTGTGCATTGGGCAACTACAACTAGTAGGGATGGGTATTCTTGAATTCATGTGCTACTAAACTGGGGTTCAGATGACAGAAAAAAGTAAGCTAGTGGTGTGGAGAAGCACAAATAGTAAATCTAATCCTATAAAATTAAAACAGTTGTTTGTTCTATAATATCAAAATTCTAGCGGCTGAGTTGGGTCATTTGTGTGTCGAAAAATAGGAATTTGTGGGCCATTCTGGCTGTAAATCTCTGTTTAAGAAATGGGGATTTCTGGACCAAGGTGCACATTCTCTATGTTTAGGCACAGAAATAGCATGAATTAACCTTACAGTATGTTTGTGTAATAATACAAATATTGTGGTGGTATTCAACTTACTTTTTTTCTAAAAGGAGCAGTTTTCTTCTTAGTTGTTCTTTGTACTTCAAATTTGGCTGCTTGTTTTCAGGAGAATGGTCTTCACTGCAATGTAAAAGAAACAAATTAGTAATTTTGTTTGTATATAGCACCGTTTTTAATTTAGACATTGATTTTTTTAATTGACATCCTCAGCGCCTTCCTCAAAACCATGAAAACTATCTTATTCACATAAGATACTTTGCACCAGTTGAATACATATCATATGTTCTTAATGAATAAACTGTATTGTAATGACTAAATGTAGCAAACAAAATATCTTTACTATGCCTTGTGGACTTCATAATGTACCACTGAATAACACTACTCCTGTAACTAAGCTCTTGCAAGTAACAGGGCCTCAATGTCATGGGCTGCTTGCGCTATATAAATATAAGTAGGTAAATAAATAAATAAATAAATGTTTATGTTATTGTACAAATATTGTTGTTTGAGATTTGAACATAGTGTGTGCATGCAATTTGTTTGACTATATGCACTCTATATATTTTATTTAAAATATGTTAGTTCAACATGCTTTGAATATGTGTGTGTAAAAAGAAATTAAATAGCATAAAGGTTTGTAAGTGACAGTTGATTTTAGGGGATGGAAAAAAGACAGTAAGTTCATTTTATAGATTATACAAGCTAAAAGTTAGTTAATCTGTTTATATGACACTAGAAGAATTGTACATGTACTTTACAGAAAATATGCATACCTGTAGTTTGTGTTCATGCATATGGATATGCATGGAGCTGCAAGTAGAAATCTTGGAGACTTGTACAGTATTTCTTGTAGAAGGTGCTTTCCAATGAAATGACACTTGTACTCAGAGAGATTAACAGTACATTTGCAGTGCTGATCTATGATGATGCAGTTAGATGTAGAGGTCTTGTATGTGATTGGTGGATGGTCATGTGACTTCTTAACTACATCCAATGAGGGAATGGCACAAAGAGTGAAGTGGAAATGGTAGAAGGGCTGTCCATGTTACGATATGTCCGCGGACATGGCGGTAGTCCGCGGACATCGGGTGTTGCATCCGGGGATTTTGAGTTGGGCAGCCATGCAAATGAGAATGAGCAGAGTAAGGGATTGGTCAGGAAAGTTTAGTGGGTGTGTTGTGCTAGGAGAGAGTTTCTCAGATACTCTTTTTGCTGAGTGAAGAACAGATAGTTATAGCTGTGTGTTTCAGAAAACAGATTGTTTGGATTTTGGGAGACTCGTGGATACATTGGTTGAAGGTGCATGCAGAAAGCTGTGGAGTAGCTGTAGATCTTGGATTCCCGCATGTGGAAGTACACTGGCATGGAGTACGTGGAATGAAGTGGTTGGACTTGCTACCTTTCTGTGCTCTTTGGAGAAAGAAGCAACATCCAGATATAATTATAATTAATTGTGGAGGGAACAGTTTAGGACATGTGTCTGGAATTTCTTTGCAATTTGCAATGAATGAAGGACTTGGGAAGGTCATGGACATGTTTCCAAATTCTCAAGTAAGACAAGACAAATGTGGCTTCGTTCTTTTTCATTTGGTCCACAAATGGAGAAAGCAAGGCGCAATGTCAATAAGGCTGTTTGTGCCTTTCTAAGAGATTTTGGCATGTCCTCTTTTCACAATGAAAATATTATGTTTCGTAGTACATACATTTTTCGCAGAGATGGAGTCCATCTTACTTATGCTGGCAATCAGATTTTTCTGAGAAATGTACAAAATGCATTGCGACCTTTTTTAGAATTACAGCATCCATTTTGTAGTAGGTATTGATTATTTCAAATTTTTCAAACACAAACACCACCAAAAGGCTCTTTTCAGAGCCACCACTTCCTCCTAGATAAAACTGCAATGGTTATGATAGCGCAGCACCCCAAAATTTTAGATGTCCGCAGACTGTCCGCGGACTTCTAAAATATACACATGGCCCTGCTTCATTTATTTTCACTTCTATTTTTTAACTGTGAAAGGCGGCTCTGAAAAGAGCCTTATTCTTTTTTGATTTTTGTTTTATATTTTTTTTTTGGTTTTGTATACTAGACACACTAGGAGAGGAGGGGAAAGGAGGGTAAGGGGGGACACCAACCACAGGGATAAGAAAGGGCGAGCTGAGAGAGGAAGATATAGAGTGGGTTTTATTTGGGTAGTGAGCAGATCTTCTCGTGCTCTGAGACGATAGTCTCAAAAGCACTTCGAAGTCTCTCCCCCCTTCAGAGTACTGCGTCGCAATTCATACACACAACTGTGACCTTCGAAAGGTAAGGGTCATCAGCATTGTGTATGGCCTGTGAGGCAGCTTGAGGAATACGCTGTCCCACAGGAGTGTTCCTTGTGGTGACAGGATCAGAAACGGAGGATGAAGTAGAGGAAGTCAACCTGCTACGCTCCTTGCAAGGTACAACCTTGCGAACGGCCCCAGTGTGGAATGACTTTAGGTGTCGCTTCATGGTAGTGGTCCCAAAGCTGTACGAACCAGGCCTCCCGCGACTGATTACCATTTTGCACTTGTTGCAGGTGACCTGGTTCGCACACGCCTTAGGACCATTCCCACGAATGGTAAATAACCGCCGCACCCAAGACACGCCGAGTGCGGGTAGTAGGGAGTTCAACTACCTCATCCTCATCATCCTCTTCTTCCTCCTCTGCATCCTCACTCCTGTTCCCCTCTTCAGGCCCTTGGGGAGGTGGTGGTGGTGCAGGGGGTGGGAGTGGTGCTGAGACAGATGCAGCACCAGGTGGCAGCAGTGGAGCCATGGAAGCCATCAGGTTCTCGATGGAAATCTGCAGTTGGCATTAAAATTGGCTGTGCTCTGTAGTATAGCCAGAAACACAATGAGAATAAGCTCTATGGCGTGGCCTTTTATAGGAGTGCTTGTACGCGGTTCGCGGACATGCGCGCTGTCCGCGGACAGATCGAACACAAAAAAATGTTCAAAAAGTTTCAAAAAGTATGTAGAAACTCAGGATTAGTATGTGGGACTTGTGCTATGGTGAGTTTTTATTGAAAAATATTGTGGATTACTTGAAAATGTACTTTTAAATTGTTCGGGGACATGAACAGTGTCCACAATCAGAACACACGTTCAGGGTGGGCGCGGTCACATTATCTGTTCACGAACATGTCCGCGAAGGGAGCGGCTGTCCGCAGGACACCAAATGCACTGACAGTGTTTTGCGCATGCACGTTGGTGTTCTGCGGACACTGTTCGGGTCCTGAAGTAATTAAAGTGCGTCACACGTCAAATGAACAGTTACGGACAGGCGTTTGTTCTTAGAACAGTTTGAACTTGCATGCGAACAATACGGACAGGTATATCATCCTCAGGACACCCCGATTTTGTTTATTTATGAACATCCCAGGACACTTGATGTGTTCTTAGAACAGTTTCAACCTGCCTACGAACAGTACGGAGAGGTATACTGTTCTAAGGACACCCACATTTTGTTTATTAATGAACATTTCAGGACACCGCCTGTGTTCTTAGAATAGTTTCAACTTGCTTGCGAACAATACTGACAGACATAGTGTCCTCAGGACACCCCCATTTTGTTTATTGACGAACATTTCAGGACACCACCTGTGTTTTTAGAACAGTTTCAACTTAGTTGCGAACAATACAAAAAGGCATAGAGTCCTCAGGACACCCCCATTTTGTTTATTTATGAACATTTCAGGAGACCGCGTGTGTTCTTAGAACAGTTTCAACTTGCATGCAAACATTACGGAGAGGTATAGTGTTCTAAGGACAGCCCTATTTCGTTTATTTACAAACATTATAGGACACACAATATGTTCTTAGAACAGTTTCAACTTGCTTGCGAACATTACAGACAGGCAGAGCGTCCTCAGGACACTTCTATTTTGTTTCTTTACGAACATTTTAGGACACAGTTTGTGTTCTTAGAACAATTTAAACTTGCATGCAAACATTACGGAGAGGTATAGTGTTCTAAGGACAGCCCTATTTCGTTTATTTACGAACATTATAGGACACATAATATGTTCTTAGAACAGTTTCAACTTGCTTGCGAACATTACGGACAGGCAGAGCGTCCTCAGGACACTTCCATTTTGTTTCTTTACGAACATTTTAGGACACAGTTTGTGTTCTTAGAACAATTTCAACTTGCTTACGAACAATACGGAAAGCGTCCTCAGGACACCCCAATTTCGTCCATTGACGAACATTTCAGGAGACAGCTTGTGTTCTTAGAACAGTTTAAAATTGCCTGTGAACAATACAGACAGGCATAGCGTCCTCATGACACCCCCATTTTGTTTATTTACGAACATTTCAGGACACCGTGTGTGTTCTTAGAACAGTTTCAACTTACTAACAACAATACGGACAGGTATAGTGTCCTCAGGACACTCACATTTTGTTTATTTACGAACATCCCAGGACGCATAATATGTTCTAAGAACACTTTCATCTTGCCAACGAACAATACGGACAGCGTCGTCAGGACACCCACATTTCATCCATTGACGAACATTACAGGAGACAGCTTGTGTTCTTAGAACAGTTTCAACTTGCCTCTGAACAATACGGACAGGCATAGCGTCCTCAGGACACCCCCATTTTGTTTGTTTACGAACATTTCAGGACACTGCGTGTGTTCATAGAACAGTTTCAACTTGCTAGCGAACAATATGGACAGGTATAGTGTCTTCAGGACACTCCCATTTTGTTTATTTATGAACATACCAGGACACATAACATGTTCTAAGAACACTTTCATCTTGCCAGCGAACAATACGGACAGCGTCGTCAGGACACCCACATTTCGTCCATTGACAAACATTTCAGGACACCGCGTGTGTTCTTAGAACAGTTTCAACTTGTTAGCAAACAGTAGGGACAGGTATAGTGTTCTTCGGACACCTACATTTTCGTTTCTTCACGGACATTCCGGACACCCGCGCTGTCCGCGGACACCTAAATTGCTTTTTAAAAAAACAAGAAATGAATTTGAACACAATATAAAAATGTTACTTTATTTTACATGTATAATAAATTTATGAAAGAGAAGGTGAGGCAGAAACTGAAACAAAAACAGGAGAATTAGGGGTTTCAACAGAATTTATAAGAGGTGAAGAAGGGATGAAAGTCTCATCAAAACGTTTTGGTTCATGTAGAGGGTTTGGGGATATTTGACTGGGATATGGTGAAGGAGGACAGGTACATGTGGGACAATGGTACGTAGTTTTTTGTTCAAAATGATCCTCCACAAAGGTTTTTAAATTATTAAAGTTTGCCAACAGTAGGTCCATTTTTTTCTTCTATGTTGTGAAGAGTCTTATCCACTACAGCTTTTTCTGTAGTACTTTCAATTTTGGTATGCTCTGTACAAAAATATATATATATATGTTAAATGTATATAAAATAATAATAATTAATTGGTTTATATTGTAAAGTGTCTACCATTAGATTCACTATCTTCTGACATTTCCACACATGTGAAATGCTCCTCTAGCCACTCCAGAGTACTAGACATTTCTGTGAGAAAAAAAAACATAATATCAATGTTTTTTGTATCTAATACAGAAAGTTTACAAATATATGAGTAAAATGTAGTAAGCTTTCTATTTCAGGTAAGGTGTGTTCTGAGTGGTTTGTAGATCTGCTGTTGTTCTTGGTTGTGGAGTTTCTGTGAGGTAATTATGTTGGAAGCCTATCTTTCTTTTTTTGTTATATTCCATTTTAGAAAATATTGTATTTAAATGAATGGTTAGTGTGTTACATATATGGGTTACACTTCTTATGTATTACTACATATAATGTGTATGTGTGCTGGTTTGTGAATTTGTGAAATGTTCATATGTTATGATATAACAATTAAAAATACCTCCCCAGAGTTTTTGGGTAGTGGTGCTGTTGTCTTAACATGTCCGCGGACATTAAAAGAGTTTGCGGACATCAAATTCAGTAGAGGGGGTTCAGTATGTTCCATATTACATGTACATAAAGTCAGAATTATTATTGTTAAGTTGCGCTACTAAAAACCTATGAAATTCAGTGAATAAACTTTGTTAAAGGGACGTTATGGTTAAGTTGTGCTACTAAAAACCTATGAAATTCAGAGAAAAAAACTTTGTTAAAGGGACATTATGGTTCCAAGTAAAACCAAAAACCCCCTGAAATTCGCCAGTTATGGTAAGCTAAGCAACCATAACTGGCGCCACCACCATGCACTGCTAAGACTAACACCCACGACATCAAAGATGACATCACAAATGTGATGTTGGGCCCAGAGGATGCATGGCGGATGTGACGTAGTGTTACAATAAAAAGACCCACCTCTCTGTGGGGAGGGCAGTACATTACTGACCACGGTCGTGTGTGTGTATTACTGTGAGAGGCATCCCCTCTTGCAAGCATTATACCAAGCTCTTCTGCTTATCATCTCCCGTGCCTAGCTTAGACTCTCCTGCAAATGCTGTGCTATATCACATGTTCAATAGTAACAGGAGGGGCAGCCCTAGAGGCGGAACCTGGGGCTGAAATTAGGAGTGCTTCACAGAAGGGGTAGCCGCCGATTTGAACCATTAGTTCTGTATGCTATTCTATTCCGGTAGAATGATATTGCTGTTAATTAAGTCACCTGTGGCCCATATTTTTCACATGTTCAGATCTATGTACTTCTTGCGGCCCTAAAATGCTGGCTGTAAAAATGCCGGTGGTGGTATTCATACCTATTACTTTTTTTTCCAGGGGGGATCTCCTGGTACATTGCCTAAACTCCCATTACCATTACCATGTATTCCAGTAGCCCTTGTTTTGGGGGTGGGGAAATGCCCCCACTCTATATTTTATCCACTGGGACCGTGAACAGCCCCCTTTGAACACCTGGGTAGAAGAAAACAGTTAACAATCACATTTCATCAGCAAGACCTAATTATAAAATTATACCCGTGTCTGATAATCCCCTTCTGTTGTGTTGATACTGATGACTGACAAAAGTTCTAGCGGATAAATTCAAATAATTTTTTTAATCCTTAATTTTTAAGTAAATATTTAAAAGTTGTATAATGATGTATAGCTTGATTGAACAAAGATTTTATCTATTTCTAACTTCCTACTTTTTCTGAAATTATGTTTGATGTAATATATATCTTTTTGTGAAAGGTCCTACACTAATAACAAAAGAAGCAGCAGGTCCTCTGAGAACATCACCTAGCCTAGCTAGAACGAGGTTTGACACAGCTCTCAGCCCGTCTACCAACATAAAAAGAAGGTGGAATGAGCCTGTGGGTTTTTATAATCTCATGCAGCTCTTTCTCAGAACCAAATGTCCTCGCTTCCCTTTACCCTAAGCACGTCGAGAGCCGACAGTGGCAAAATGAGAACATGAAATAGGAGCTGTCTGGAGAAGCCAGTGGTAGGAGTTGAGCGAGCGCCCAGGTTGTTCTGGCTTGCTAGGCATTGAGAATTTTTTAATGTTTTCCTAGGACCTTTAATGCATTGTAATGCCCTTCATACCTTGCTATGTGATGTTTTGATTTGCTATATGTGGCTTCAAGACTGACTGCCACCCTCACTAACCTACACATTGAGTTGTTCACTGATTTCTCCGTGCACTGACACAGTCACATTCGACATTCCAACATACAAAGTAGATACCAATTAAGCCACTTACACATGGAAATTGAACACCCGTTGTAATATATGGCAAACAACAGAATGCTGCACCTCGACAACCAACTTACATACCATGTCCTCGGCCAGCACATCCTAGCACCACACGCACACAAGGCTCCGCTCCGGCACAAATCCCTTTATGCAAGTCACAAACTTGCACAAAGACCTCAATGCATCAATGGAACAGCAAAGCCACCTTGCCTTTACCATCTTCCCCCATACCCTAACCAACCCTCCTCTCTCTTACAGATTTGTCAGGGTGCACTAGAGACTATGCTGCAGAGTATTGTAGAAATCAAAGTGTATCCATGGAGTAATCTGGGCCCTTGTCCACTGGCGTGGTCATCACAATGAGGCCATGGTGCGACTAGCCTCCACCCCACCCCCACCATCCAGCTGAAACAATGACAACCTATGAAATAGAAGAGATGTTACAGCCAACATCAAATGGGATACCAACTGAGTTCCTAGCAATCATATGAGCTCAGTTCATAATAACCACACAGTATCCAGTGGTTCTACCTAATGCAAAATAGAGAATTACATTTTAACGAATAGAAAATACTGAAATAATACCGATTTAAAAAAAAAAAGATATGTGGGTGTGGGGTTGTGGGGTATTCAGTATTTTTTTCCCCGGTATTTTGGGTTAGTTTAAATTTAATTTTCTATTTTTGGGTTCGATAAAGTCACATAGGTCCCAGGTTATAAATTAAATACTGCCTCCAAATTCGGACTCGCACTGCACAATTCCATCTAATGAGGGTCTTACCTGTGCCGTCCACCAGGAAGCCCTGAAAGGACTCCAGGGGGCTAGCTTCCAGTGCAAAACCCTGTCCTTTCGGCATTAACCCACTCCATGTTTGTCCCCCAATGTTTCAGCTAAGAAAAAGCTTGTGGGGACCCTATCTCTCTAATCTGGCCTATATTAAGCCACTACACATACGTCATTACATCATTACCACCGTAGGGTAGAATACTTTCCTAAAATGCTTTCTGAAAGTTCCAATAAAACTAATAACAAACTCATAAAGGGCCCAATAACAATATGAATGCACACATTAAATACAACTGCTTAACTGAATGGGACTTTGCTCCGGCAGCCCCATACACGTAGCCTGGGTTTGTCCCCCACACCGGGCTACACTTGGGGGGGCTACCCGAGGCTGCGGCCCTCCTGGCAACCTCCAGCTGGTCTTACTGCTCCCTCTCAACAGAAAACTGTTAGTTCCAATAGTTTGTTTTCTTCTTTTTTATTCCGGATGTCTTTGCCCTTCTCCAGGCCATGGGAATGCATTTCTATTGTTCATTTGTTCCTTAAGATTTGAAACACTCCCCTATGTGAAGGGGGCTTGGTTTCACATGTCCCAGGTAAGTGAGAACCTATACAGTAAGCACATAAACATTCAATATGTTTACCACGCCTGTTGGCTGTGTCTTTATGTTTTCTTTCTTTACAGGGTTAGAGCCGTGTAACCCACTTAGCTTGGCCCTTATTGGACCAGGGGTTACCCAATTAACATAAGATATTGATTTAGTATTCATTGGGATAACTGTCATATACTATTGTGGGTCTGGGCCAAGACACCTATTTAAATCTATGGAGTAAAAAGTGAGTGGGTGTGACATGGAGACATGTGCATTTGTGCGATTTGTTCACACATGGAGTCTTTCATTGGTCAATCGGTATCCACAGCTGCCAACAGTTCCTTCGTGGTTTAAGCCGTGCTGTTGTTTGTGATGCAGCGTTCTTGATAGTATTCACCAACAGAGGGCACTAGGCCTGTTTGTGTGTTGTCAAGTCCATTTCATGAACAAAGCATGGCGTCTTTAAATGAACTGCGGAAGTGGGCGGAGCCTACAATCATTTCTTATGGGAATCCAGGATGAACATATTCACCCTTAGAACTGAAGGGGTTAAGGGCCTTTTGCTGCAAAGGGCTAACAAGGCTCTCTACTCCTGAAGCAGCTACCCAAGCACAACAAAGAGCCTTTTCAGTGCTCCAATGAGACAACCGTGTGGGTGAGGCCGGGCGGCGATGGCAGGAGCCTGTTGCATCGTATTTACTGAGGAACTGGCATAACATCTGCATGCAGAGGAGGCCAGAATAATACCAGCACTCAGTTTCTTAGGACAGAGAGCGCTTTGTCCGAAGGGTCTTGATCTCATCCTCTACATGTCGGCCATTGTCCGCCCTTGTTCTCAAGACTTGATTCTGGGATGTCTTCTTGCCATATTTCTCCATCGCTCGAAAAGACTTGTGCCACCATCACCACCACGCAAAAGCAAGATGCTCTGGAAACTATTCAAGACTCTTTCTCAGTGCTCAATATAGGATGTAGTGGCATTGATTTCCGAATTCTGAGGCAAGAAGAAGGAAACATGTTGGCACAAAAATGTACATGTTATGGCTTTTATGGTTAATGGTTGGTAGCTTCTAAGCCTACAGAATTCCATTTATAATGTCCTTATTACGGCACCGGTTTAAAATCTATCCCATCCAGGATTTCCTTCATTGACTATTCTGGCAAGTGCTTGTGGGAGATGTAGTCCCAAACATCTGAAGAACCAAAGGTTGCAGACCTTAGAGATTGAGACTACAGATGCAGTTAATAATAATAATTGGCACTCTATATCCGAAATTGACATGGATTTGACAATCAGGCGTATTGTATAGTAAGCGACAGATGGGGAAAATACTATATTTTGCACCACTTTAGAAGCATTTCAGAAAGCTTGAATGCCACTTATTTAAAAAAGCCACATTTATTCTTTTTTTTTGTGTGTGTGCAACATCGATACATGCCCGATAGTATGATTAGGTTGTACCTGGCTTTGTGCCGCTCAGAGATGCGCAATTTACGTAAACACAATAAATACATATACAAATAAATACAAACTTAAACTTAAAACTTCAAAGCGAGTAAAACCTCCAACGTCTTTGAGTGAAAAAGAAAGCTGCTCCAAGCGTAATCAAAATACACCATAGATTTCCTCCTGACAAGAGTGACGTTTAATAAAAATTGTGTCTAAAACGCAATCTAAAATCCAGCCGGTGCCCGCCCAGGGAAGGAAACAGGCCTGCACGCCGGAGATAATAATCCACTATCTGAATATTCCTGTGCATTAGATGTGGTACAAAAGGTTCCCCGAGCTGCAGTGCCAGCGTCTGCCACAAGGGGGAACCTGACTGTGAAAGCCTGCGCGTGCCCACAGAGCCAGCCAATTCCTGCCACAGGGAACCGGCTCAGCGCTAATCGGGCCTTTTACAGAAAGCAATGCCACAGTCCTCTACCAAGAAGACACCCGCTGAGCTGAGAATGCCTTTTCTTGAAGCTAGATTGTT
Source organism: Ambystoma mexicanum (assembly GCF_040938575.1). Taxonomy (NCBI): domain Eukaryota; kingdom Metazoa; phylum Chordata; class Amphibia; order Caudata; family Ambystomatidae; genus Ambystoma; species Ambystoma mexicanum. Next base: position 117,502,674 of record NC_090923.1, read on the forward strand.
CTATTATTACAAGAATTATTTCCAGAGCATGGCTCTCAATTGAACCATGGAAGGCTGTCCTTCAATCTGACCTATGAATGGAGTCCCCAGTGTGGTGATTTCACAAGCCGTCCTGATTCAATGCCACAAGCATCTTTCTCCGTCCTCCCTGCACGCCAAGCATAAAAGAGCTGCACCGGCGCGAAGCGCAGAGTGCACGTTTTTCTTGCGTGTTTGTTGTAGGTCTGCTGCTGTGCTGCCAACGGAGGGAAAGTGTATTAGGCATTCCAGGTCAGTCACGCGGCTCTACCAAAGGCATTTCCTCCACATCCACTCTTCCTCGTCCCAGTATTTACTTCATGAGGCCCCTATCTCCAACACAGGACCTTCTTCTAGTTTTTTTGTTCTGTTTAAGTCCTCTCCTTAACTCTCATCATCCAGTTTAACATATCCAAGCCGGAGCATGGGACCCCTTCCCCCGCAGGGGGGGAGATGAGGGTTGTCAGTACTGTGACGAGGAGGAATAGGACCAGGAGTAATGAAGATTACCAGTAAGTAATCAGAGCAATACTGTGCCTTGCCCGGGGGCCTTCGCTAGTCGCCATACTTGCCTGAGTGTGTAGTACATAGGGAGAGAAGTGCCCCTTTACTCCGACTATGTCAACGCAGCACAATTCCATTGTCTCTAAGTATTTAGAGTGTTACCTGAGGGACTTAGCCTCTCCCGTTGCATCAAGGGAATGCTCGTTCCACTATGTTGAAGGTTCTCCTAGAAAATCAATTTGTTTTCCACATGCTCTATCGCTCGGTCCTCTAACAGCAACCGACTATTTAGAGCTATAACCTAAGTTCCCAGAAGCCTTGGAATCTTGGACTATATTCCAACGTAATGTCGTACAGCTCCGCAAGCAGGAGTTATCGATCTCCCTTTGAATACACTGAATACGGTGTCCCTCCCTCACTCCTCTTCATCTCTAAAACAATGGGCGTTAATGAATGCTCACTCTAGCCCTCGTCAAGGCCGCTGAAGTCCATGGTTTCATTCTACAAAATAACCTAGACTTCCTGAAAGACTACTCCTGATAATTACTCTATTTTGGCCACCCTTAGGAACTCCAGGAAGCGTGGAGTCATGGCACTCATCTTTAAAAATTATTTCACTCCTACTCCGGTCCCTTGCCATGATCGTACAGGTTGTGAAACACTTACGGTTTTAGGTAATATGGGCTCATGTAGGACTCTGTACCTTACTGTTGTCTATCTCCCGCAATCGTCCAATTCGTTGTTCTCCCAGTGCCTTTTGGATCTAGCTCTTTCACTGATGAAACCTAATTTATCTGTGCTCCCTTTAGGAGAAATCAACTTGGATTTTAATGGTAATAAAGACTCACAGGCTTTAGACCTATACAATAGTCTAGCGGATTTAGACATTTGCTTTGTGCGCTCTGCTCCTACTCATAATCGCAGACGTTCTCTAGATTGGGTTATATCATGGAATATTACGCCTACTAGCCCCTATGCCATCCCGGCAGAATTGTCTGATCACAGGTCGATTCTTTTGGTATGCGTCAGACATCCGTGAAATCGGGTACAGATCCTCCATTATGGCCTATAACTTACCAGGATAAACACAAGATGGGCAGTTCTCTTGATAAAGCCTTTCACTCGATGACGAGAAACGTAAGTAACATCTCCAACACTAAGCCCCTAGTTGACCACTTTAATACTCAAATTAGGGAGATATTCGATTCTGTGGCCACGTTAAAGACCAAAATGATCAAAGTTACGTATCTTGGCAAAAAATGGTTCTCGCCTGAACCTATGGCTTTAAAAAAACGTCTAGTGCAGGGACGGCGAAGGGACCCTAATTGGCTCACCAATACAACTCTCAAACAAGCAAGAGGGGCATATAAATTAGAACATGTCTTTGCTCACTCAATCGGTGCGGCAGCTGACTCCCAGAAATAACTTTTCAAAAGCTTTTGGTTTGAAAAATGATTTGGTTTGAAAAGTGCTGGTTCTTCTCCATTAGCACTGATTAATTTTCCATCCTGGTCTGATAGAATTCCGACTTTCTTTAAAGAAAAAATAGTAAAGAGAGGCCTTCTAACCCCCAGGTTGACATTGCCCATTCGGCCGAAGGATCACCAACTATTGAGCTACCAGTGTTTAATTTCCATCCAGTCTCTTAAGAAGATATTAAGAAGGCGCTCACTTCACTCGCTCCCACCACATGTCCGGATGATCCTTGTTTCGCTTCCATCATTACAGAGTGTTCAGGTTCCCTTGGCCCATTCTCAGCTGCATTGTAACCTTCTTATTTAGAGAGGGTTTGGTCTCCACTTTGCTAAAACAAGCGTCGGTAACTCCTATTCTGAAGAAATCTTCATTGGATACCCAAGATAGTGCAAATAATCACCCAATTCCTAATTCCCCTTTCCTGCTAAAAATATTGGATTGTTCTGCCACCCTTCAACTTCAAAAATCATCTGGCATCCCATCATCTTCTGGGTGATCGTCAATCTGGGTTTCGACCAGGTAGGGGGACAGAGATGGCCTTGTTCGATGTCAATGGGCCTCATTACGAGGTGGGCGGAATGGGTTTAACGGCGCCGGTAATGGTGCCGGTGGCAGTAAACCCATTCCGCCTTATTACGAGGTTCCCTTGTGGGACCCGCTCTGGATCTGGTCAGACCAAATGTCCTTTACAGGACCCGCAAGCGAACCCGGGAGCTAATAATGGGCCCGTTATTAACATGCCCGTTATTAGCTCCCTCCCCTTTCCCATTGAGCCCTATGGGGGCTTAAATGGGAATGGGTATGGGTTTTTTGAATGAGGAATGACTGGGTCCTCCAAGGTTGGAATGGCCCGGTAATTCCTCATTCAAGGAACCCGGACCCGAGTTTGGAGGCAGCCTGGCTGCCTCCAAACTCATAATGAGGCCCCATGACTCTCTTCTACAAATAATGGACTTTGTTCATGAAGGCCTGCTTATGCCCCCCAACCTCTTGGCGGCATTTGACACCATCGACCACTCTCTACTTTGGCGATGCTTCTGCAAGTCTGCTGGAGCATCAGATTTGGCAGCTGATTGGTTATCTTCATTTCTAAATAACCCAACATTTAGTGGTAGAGTTGGTTCACATCATTTGAGAGCAGATCCTGTGAATTTTTGGGTCCCACAAGGGTTTTGTATTTCCCCTATTCTTTTTTAACATACACATGAAACTGCTGCACGATTTATTGATTCATCTGGGAGTAGTGTTACAGAACTACACTGATGACGCCCAGTTGGTGTTTTGTCTAGATTGAGACCCGGCCATCAATAGAGACCTTATGCAGTCCATCTTTAAAAGTATTGAACTATGGATGACCCAAAACTGCCTTTGGCTCAACCAAGGCAAGACCGAAATTCTGTTAGTGGTCCCCAACTCATTACGCTCCAAGTCATTACTAATCTATCCGGACATCAAATTTGGGGAACATTCTGTTCAAATTGAAACAACAGATAAGTTATTGGGCATGACTCTTGATTGTACCCTATCCATGGACTCTCAAATGAATCGAACACTGAAAAACTCTAACTTTTCAACATGTTAGGAAAAAGCTGGTAGGGTAAACCGCATATGAGTGTGCTTGGCTAACAGATAGTACTAGTGATAGTGTGTTGCAGGGTTTTTTAAATCTGCGTCCTACCCTAGACCAAGTAGAGAGTAACCAAGAGTTTGGTTAAACTGCGCTCACCAAAGGATTCTTTGTTTTTGAAAGTATTTAAATGTTCCACTGGTGGGATTCATACATTCGCATTCAGTGTTGAGTGTGTGATTAGTTATATCATAATACGATATATCGGCAATAATGGAATATGATATTAGATCTGATAAAGGTGAGTTTATATTGATATGATATGATATGGCATTTATAACGCACCTATACACAAGTGCTTCAGGGTGCGACGAGGCAAGGGGGGGGACAAAGGGAGGACAGACAACGATCCTACTAGGCCTGGTGTCATTCAGATCATGCAAGTGCATGGGAAGGGGGGAATGGAAAAGTGCGCGGGGGAAGGGAGAGGGGAAAGTGGAATACATAAGATAAATAAGACAAATAAAACAGCCAGCTGGTGGCAAGTGCAAGGAGGTGCATAGCCAATCCATATTGTCATAGCCACAGTCCAGCCAACACGTGTTTTGCCCCAATGGTCTTTCTCAATTCTGGTAATCAATATAAAATTCATCAATTGGTGACATTTGGATTGAACTAATGTTTACATGCCTGCCACCACTTGGGTGCAGCGTTGGTGTGCCAAATATTTGCTGTTGTCTTAATCTGTGAACCTAGCAATGTTTTTGGCTATGATTCTGGTTGCCTGATGGGTATTTTCTCCGTTCTGGTTGGTAGGAAAACTATTTAGTTATGGGATGTGTTGAAGGGATGATCATAGCGTTCTGTGTGTCTTTCACACCAATGTATCATTTTAGGCCTTTCCTCTCAGAGCAGCACTTGTACAGAGCATTCTATTTCAAATCTGTAGATTTTGCAGAATTCCATGGCTAGGATCATTGCCAATACTCCGAGATCAGCTCCCATTTCCCCAGTTCTTGGGAAACTTCATTGGCTGCCTGTCAAAAGTAGAATCTCTTTTAAACTACTTACTCTGGCCCACAAAGCTCTTTAGGGCCCCACTCCTCTTAACTTCAAGCAGCGATTCAGGTGGAAAGTTTCCTCCAGGCCACAAGGATCTGCCTGTAGCAGCGTGACGCATAAATAGGCCGCAAAGCGCGCTAGAGCATTTGCTAAATCGAGTACTATTCTGACAGCTAAAATGTGCAACTGCCTTCCGTTTCAGCCCTGAAAAACAGACACTCTAACTATATTCTGCAAAAAAATAAGAATCGAATTGCTCTAATTTGAGAGATCAGCTGCTTAAGATTTCTGATTGTCTTGGGTGGATAGCTGAGCGGCAACGTGCTCGCCTTGGAAGCAAGACGACACGGAGCAACACAGGTTAGATCCCCGGGTCCGCCCTTGGAAAGCCCTGGGTATTAAGCGCGTTATAAATAACCTATCTTATCATATCATTGCTAATAGGTCGAGCACTGTGAAACCAATCGGTGATAGCGCCTCTCGCGGCATAAAAAAATAGAAACAGATTTCATTAAACCTTCTCTGAAACTTGGGGGTACATGCACGTCTGCGGTAAAGTGGGGTTTTCAAAAGGAAAGTGTATTGACACTATTATAGAATTTGTTTTACCATTCTAACGCACTGAGCAACATTATGAAAGAAGAGATATTTTTGAAGTTTCATGAACTGCATTGTCTCTAGTTCACAAAATAATATTTTAGGTAAATGCTAATTTAATCCAGTAATTTATTATTGTGTGACTTAGTTAAAATCAAACTTTACACACATGTAAGCAACAATTCATAGCAGGTTGATAAAACACAGTAATACTGTAATACTCCTACTGCAAATATTGCTTTTTTCTGGCTAGATGTACAAGTCAGTTGGTTTTATTCTGAATTTCTTCTGTTGAATGAAGAAACAGACAATAATGCAGCCTTAGAGACTGAAGGGGGGGGGCGCATTATAGTGGGGAAAATGACCTGTCCCCTAAATTAAGGTCCAATGCGATGGAGTGGACCATAATTTGGGGCATTGACATTTTTCTAAGTAATAAAGACCTCTCCTGAGGTCTAAAAAGCTATTAGCCCATATTACTAATACCAATATAGGCACTGGAGTGGAGGCCTTAATGTAAATATATTTTTTAATGATGAGTTAAATAAAATGTTGTTTTATTTGATAGTTTTTAAGCAACATGATAGTGTTCATATGGTAATTGGTTATTTACAACGCGCTTAATGCCCAGAGGTTTCTAAGCTTGACCCAGGGATCGAACCTGTGTTGCTCTGCGTCCTCTGACGAGCGCATTGTCCCTGAGCTATCCTCCCGAGCCTACCAATTCAATTTTAAATCTGGTTGAAGGGGAACTGTTTTTTAAATAAGCATGCATTATAAGTATTGCAAAAGCAGAGGCTTTCTGTATAGGAAATGGAAAACATTTTTTCAAATATTGGATTTCATTTTGTGGCGTTCTACTGGATGTTGCCTGTGATGTTAAGGATGCAGTGAAAAAAAAGACCCTCTCAGAGGGTGAGAGTTGAAATAATGGCATAGATGTTTTGCCGAAGCTGATGCTGTGTGTTTTGTGCAGCAGTATGTTAGGGCATAGGTGATAGCATGTGGAATATAGTTGCACAGGCGGGCCATAAATTGTAGTTTTTTTGTATTTATGGTGCTGATACACTTTGTGTGATCATGTTCGTTCTGACTGGCGATGGCATGAAGAGAAATACCGTAGGTCCTTGTTTGCTTCTGAGTCAGAATCCTTCATGATGTAGTTAATACCAGTAGTTATTGACTCACGTCCGAGCATTCTGATTGGCTGAGAGCAGATGATAACGACTTGCGGTTTAGAGACCTGTCACATTCACGCTAGACACTGTGTGGTCTGCCAGGAGAGAGTTCTCTCAAGAAGGTTTACAAAATCTTGGTCATAGTAACATAGACAGGTGTTTAATAGGATTGCTGATGCATGTTTCGACCATACAGGTCTTCCTCAAGGCATGAATAATACGTCGAGCAGGTAAACGCCTCTAGACGTAGAGGGGAAGGCCCATGTGTTAATATTGTGGGTTGTATGACCAACCGGCAAAACACAAATGAAGAGGCATTCAGGCCAGTCTGCAACTACCAAAGACCTATATGGTCGGTACACAACACATTGTCAGCAATCCTAATAAACACCTGTCTATGTTACTATGACCAAGATTTCGTAAATCGTCTTGAGAGAACTCTCTTCTGGCAAAGCACACACTGTCTAGCACGAATGTGACAGGTCTCAAAACCGCAACTCAAATACCAAAACAGGGGCAGCAAAATACTGTCCAAAGGAGACTACACCCACGCTGCAGGGCAACATATATACTCACCTGATAGTGCGGCAGTCCCGCAGTTCTAGTTTTCCAATCACTGAGATAATAATGACCTTGATGTGCTAATCAAGCAAGTACTGTACTTTTTATCCTGGGCTCTGAAGACCGAGTTAAAGTGTAGAGTACAGCAATTGTGTTTAACGAGGTTGACAAGCCCATAATGCCCATTCTGACTGAAGGCCATGCTCTATAAAGATATTAGGCTGTTTTATGGGAAAGAAAAAGCCAAACGGAGATACCTGGTGGATGCATGTTAAGTCTTTATGTGCCTACATTACAGGTGGGTTAGTATTCTCTACTTAAAGGGGGGCCATTCCCAACACATGCAAAGAACTCGCATATTTTGACTCTTTCAAACAATAATCAATTTAGGCAAGTGCCAAAACAAATTACTTCAGATAATGTCACATTGTTTGTAAAGTGCTAATTCATACTTAAGCCAATTGAAACACATTCTAAGAAGAGTGGTCACCAAATGCCAGTGCAATGTCACTCTCTCATAAATGTGCAAATTGCAAGTGCAACAAATCTTGTCAGTGCAAAAAACAAAATAAAGTACACATGCAATTTGATTTTACATTAAGACCACATTAAAGTGCATACAGTCAGTACGCCATTATGTAAAGTGCAAATGAACCATTATGTAAAATGAAAATGCAACATCATAGATGTACTATAAAACAAAGAACAAAATAATCATCAACAGTACAACTACACATCAACAAGATTCTGGCAAAGTCCTGGCTTTCAGTAAAAAGGAGCCATATCATTCTTCCTCTCCATTAAGACCTTTACGTTTCAGAGTCTCAAGTCGAATAATCCATTTCAGTTCCCTATTGCCTTTTCAAAAGTGCTCGGGAATATGTGCATGTCCAACAACATTCATACACTCAACAACTTTGTTATGTTTTTCAGAAAAATGTATAGTCAATGGATAATTACTAGCCACATTTTTGATGACTGGATAATGCTGTAGGATTCTATGTTTTAAAGGATGAATTGTCGGTCCTGCACAGGGGTGTTGCTAGGTCTGGAAAAGACCCGGGGCTACGCTGATGTCGGAACTGTTGGCCCTTTGTTTGTAGCTCCTGAGATTCTATCCGGGGCTACAACCAAAAGATCAGAGGCTATAGCCCCCTTAGCCACCCCCTAGCAACGCCTCTGATCCTGCATATCTTAGTCCACATGTGCATTGAACCTAATACACAACAAATCTAGTCAAGCATGTTATTTTATGCTTGAAAATCCAGGACTTACCACCCAACCATTTAATATCCTTGCCTGTAAAAATAAAGTCACACATTTTACAATTCATACATTTAAAGAAGCGTGTTGCAATGCTTTCCCGCAACAGGCATTTTTCTTTGATATACAAATCTTCAATAGAATTTGAAGTCAACATCGAATAATGGCGCTTTTGAAAAATCAGATATCGACTGGACCTCCAGATGACTGATGTTACAAGGTGTTGCATGGTCATTTTGCTTCTTTCCGATTTCCTGTAAATGCCTTAGCAGGTCATGCTTTTTCAATTCAATTACACTACAGTATTGGACCTGTGTTTAAAAGGTCATCATTAAATAAATATTCTCTTCCAGTGTCTTGAAACCAACTATCATCAATGAAAACTGATGTGATACATTTCATGAGCACCCCCATTTTTATGACTTACCTCGACTACTGGTGATCCTCTGCACTACTCATATTTCCACTCACCATGTACTTTGAACTACGAAACCCTTGATCTTTCACCATAGACTATGCTGGCTAGGGCCAATGGCAGTTGTGGTCCAAAACATCTGGAGAGCCAAAAGTTGCAGACTCCTGCCACACTTGCTACATTGCAATGTGCAGAGCCAATGGCTTCCCTTAAACAACTCACTGATTATAAATGTTTGTGAACCAAATGCTATACATGCATACAAAGGACCCCATGCGTTGCTGTCGTGAATAGAGATGTACTTTACTCCTTTTTCCTGAAGAGCAATCCATAATTCATCCGACTCACTTGCAGACTAACTGGGAGAGGTCAGCATAAACGCTCCATTCTTTTGGTCCTGAGGAAGGCGGACACATCACTTAATCGCCGAAACGTAATTACGTGTGCGTCCCGATTGGCACACGTAAGAGGTGTGCTCTGCATTGGATTTGCACAAGCGCCATACGTAGACCCCTGAATTGCATAACCAACAATAACCCTATACACACAATCGAACTGGCTGTCCTGTACATAGTACTCAAAGAATTATACGATGGAAATACTATATTTCAAGTCTTGATGGGCAATTGATTGTGTGTTGTATGTAGCTTTCATGATCTGATAATGTGATTCATGCTCTATTTGCACATGGTTACAGTTATTGTATAGCTCATAGGATTTGATGACAGTTCTTTTTCATGTTTTGTTGTTCAAATATTCAAACCTGGATGTCAGTATATGTTTCTTTTATGTCACATGCCATTGGTATAATTTCTTTTTTCATTGATGTGTGCAACAATTCTTGATATGTTCTTTTGTTTATTTCAAATTTTACTCAATAAATGTGAAGTGTAAACACATTTTTTGAGTATCTCGCACAGTGTGTTTTTGCTCTAACCAAATCGAGAACAAATATAAGGGCTTAAAATATGTGCAAAATAATAAACATATAGTGCCCAGTTTCCTTTACACACACAGTGACCTAGCCCACCGTTAACCATCCCATAGTTTTCCTGTCAGGACTCTTCTCTCTTATATTTACCTAGATATCCCCAGTACCTTACAGAGTAGGGGAAGACCCTTCTGTTCTTGAGTGGAACCAGAGTGTGATCAGCTTTTCACAGCACAGTGGAGTGATGCAATGGGATCATGCCTGGGACCCCGGTGTGAGCAGCCTATCACAGCACAGTGGAGTGATGTAATGGGAACATGCCTGGTACCCTGTGGGAGCAGACTATCACAGCACAGTGGAGTGATGCAATGGGATCATGCTTGGAACCCCGGTGTGAGCAGCCTATCACAGCACAGTGGAGTGATGGAATGGGAACATGCCTGTAGTCCTGTATGAGCAGCCTATCACAGCACAGTGGAATGATGCAATGGGATCATGCCTGGAACCCTGGTGTGAGCAGCCTATCACAGCACAGTGGAGTGATGTAATGGGATCATGCTTGGAACCCCGGTGTGAGCAGCCTATCACAGCACAGTGGAGTGATGCAATTGGGATCATGCCTGGGATCCTGGTGTGAGCAGCCTATCACAGCACAGTGGAGTGATGGAATGGGAACATGCCTGTAGTCCTGTATGAGCAGCCTATCACAGCACAGTGGAGTGATGCAATGGGATCATGCCTGGAACCCTGGTGTGAGCAGCCTATCACAGCACAGTGGAGTGATGCAATGGGATCATGCCTGGGACCCCGGTGTGAGCAGCCTATCACAGCACAGTGGAGTGATGTAATGGGAACATGCCTGGTACCCTGTGGGAGCAGACTATCACAGCACAGTGGAGTGATGCAATGGGATCATGCCTGGAACCCTGGTGTGAGCAGCCTATCACAGCACAGTGGAGTGATGCAATGGGATCATGCTTGGAAACTTGGTGTGAGCAGCCTATCACAGCACAGTGGAGTGATGTAATGGGATCATGCTTGGAACCCCGGTGCGAGCAGCCTATCACAGCACAGTGGAGCGATGCAATGGGATCATGCCTGGGACCCTGGTGTGAGCAGCCTATCACAGCACAGTGGAGTGATGGAATGGGAACATGCCTGTAATCCTGTATGAGCAGACTATCACAGCACAGTGCTGCAATGGGATCACGCCTGGGACCCCGGTGTGAGCAGCCTATCACAGCACAGTGGTGTGATGGAATGGGAACATGCCTGTAATCCTGTATGAGCAGCCTATCACAGCACAGTGGAGTGATGCAATGGGATCATGCCTGGGACCCCGGTGTGAGCAGCCTATCACAGCACAGTGGAGTGATGGAATGGGAACATGCCTGTAATCCTGTATGAGCAGCCTATCACAGCACAGTGGAGTGATGCAATGGGATCATGCCTGGGACCCCGGTGTGAGCAGCCTATCACAGCACAGTGGAGTGATGCAATGGGATCATGCCTGGGACCCCGGTGTGAGCAGCCTATCACAGCACAGTGGAGTGATGCAATGGGATCATGCCTGAAACCCCGGTGTGAGCAGCCTATCACAGCACAGTAGAGTGATGTAATGGGAACATGCCTGGAACCATGTGTGAGCAGCCTATCTCAGCACAGTGGAGTGATGCAATAGATCATGCCTGGAACCCCGATGTGAGCAGCCTATCACAGAACAGTGGAGTGATGCAATAGATCATGCCTGGAACCCCGATGTGAGCAGCCTATCACAGCACAGTGGAGTGATGTAATGGGATCATGCCTGGAACCCTGTGTGAGCAACCTATCACAGCACAGTGGAGTGATGCAATAGATCATGCCTGGGACCCCGGTGTGAGCAGCCGAACACAGCACAGTGGAGTGATGCAATGGGATCATGCCTGGAACCCCGGTGTGAGCAGCCTATCACAGCACAGTGGAGTGATGCAATGGGATCATGCTTGGAACCCCGGTGTGAGCAGCCTATCACAGCACAGTGGAGTGATGCAATGGGATCATGCTTGGAACCCCGATGTGAGCAGCCTATCACAGCACAGTGGATTGATGTAATGGGATCATGCCTGGAACCCTGTGTGAGCAGCCTATCACAGCACAGTGGAGTGATGCAATAGATCATGCCTGGGACCCCGGTGTGAGCAGCCGAACACAGCACAGTGGAGTGATGCAATGGGATCATGCCTGGAACCCCGGTGTGAGCAGCCTATCACAGCACAGTGGAGTGATGCAATGGGATCATGCTTGGAACCCCGGTGTGAGCAGCCTATCACAGCACAGTGGAGTGATGTAATGGGATCATGCTTGGAACCCTGATGTGAGCAGCCTATCACAGCACAGTGGAGTGATATAATGGGATTATGCCTGGAACCTCTGTGGGAGCAGACTATCACAGCACAGTGGAGTGATGCAATGGGATCACGCCTGGGACCCTGGTGTGAGCAGCCTATCAGAGAATAGTGGAGTGATGTAATGGGATCATGCCTGTAATCCTGTATGAGCAGCCTATCACAGCACAGTGGAGTGATGCAATGGGATCATGCCTGGAAGCCCGGTGTGAGCAGCTGAACACAGTATAATGGAGTGATGTAATGGGGTCATGTCTAGAACCCTGGTGTGAGTAGCCGACCACAGCACAATGGCATGATGTAATGGAGTCATGCCAGTGACCCTGGTGTGAGCAGGAGCAGTTTACAATACAACAGTGTTGTGTTGTAATGGGATCATGCATGGAACGCTGTTGGAGCAACCTATCACAGCACAGTGTTGTGATGCAATAGGGTCATGCCTGGAACCCCAGTGTGACCAGCCTATCACAGCACAGTGGAGTGATGTAATGGGGTCATGCCTGGAACACAGGTGTGAGCATCATATCACAGCACAGTGGAGTGATGTAATAGGATGATGCCTGGAGGCCCATGTGAGCAGTTGACCACAGCACAGTGGAGCGATGCAATGGGATCCTGCCTGGAACCCCAGTGTAAGCAGCCTATCAGAGCATAGTGGAGTGATGTAATGGGATCATGCCTGTAATCCTGTATGAGCAGCCTATCACAGCACAGTGGAGTGATGTAATGGGATCATGTATGTAACCCTGAGGGAATAGCCTACCAGAGCAGAGTGGACTGATGTAATGGGATCCTGCCTGGAACCCCAGTGTAAGCAGCCTATCAGAGCACAGTGGAGCGATGTAATGGGATCATGCCTGTAATCCTGCATGGACAGCCTATCACAGCACAGAGGAGCGATGCAATGGGATCCTGCCTGGAACCCCAGTGTAAGCAGCCTATCAGAGCAGAGTGGACTGATGTAATGGTATCATGCCTTGAAATCCTGTGGGAGCAGCCTATCAAGGCACATTGGAGTGATATAATGGGATAGTATAGTATTAATATTTATAAAGTGCTAATATCGCCCAAGGGCATCTAAGCGCTAATGTGCAATCAGAGAGACCAGCATGCAAAGCCACACCCAATTAATACAAATAAATCAGAAGAGCTTTACAAAAACTCAGATGATCAGTGATTTCACAAAGATAAAATGGAAGAGAGTTCCACAAGGGAGGGGCAAGCACAGAGAAAGAACGGCCACCAGGACGTGTTTTGCAAAACCTTGGGTCCTTCAAAAGAAGCTGAGAGGAAGATCGCAAAAAAGCCTCGGGGGGAGGGGGGAGATGTAGCGGGCCAATTTAGATTGAAGATAAAATGCATCTGAATGGTAAATGGCGCGATGTGTAATGCATAAAATCTTAAAATTAATGCGGCTTTTCACCGGAAGCCAGTGAAGTTGATGAAGGGGTTGATGAGAGTGTGACAGCCTAGGAGCTGCCAAGGGTAGATGCGCTGTGGAGTTCTGAAGGGTCTGCAGGTGTTGAACAAGAAAGTCAGGTTGGCCGAGATAAATTCTGTTACAATCATCATCAAGAAAGTTTATTCAGAAAAAGATCCATAAATCATATTACAAGCAATACATAAAATCATTACAACACTCAATGATGCTTAAAAGACCGTTCCTCTAAATCAAAAGAATTAAAACAAAACAATATAACAACATTAAAAGGAGAATGATAAAAAGAATGCATGTGTTCATTCAAGTTACAATCAATTTGTTTCGCCGGTACCAAGCTTGTCTTAAAAACTCTACAATAGAAAAGGCAGCCCATGGCAGATCAAGTCACAATGGTTGGTAAAAATGGAAGAATCCTTTTTAAGAGCTTCAATTTAAGTAAACCAGAATTGCATACTGATGAAATCTTGGCTTCTCTGGAGCCTGAGGGGAGAAGTTTAATTCCAAGGCTCTTGACAAATGCACTAAGGGCAGGACAAGGTCCCTGTAAACCAGACCGAAACTCAGCATCCCACGCCTCATTTAGATTAGAGGAGCCAATCACCAGAACCTCTGTTTTATACTCATTTAATTTTTAGAAAGATGCACAACATCCTATAGCCGTCAAACATGATCTCAGTTTCGCCAGATTCAGAAAATCAGCTGGTAGTCGTCTGCATATGTATAAAAAACACATATTGTTCAGCAATGGGGTCAGCCAGTGGGTGAAGATAAAGATTAAAAAAGCAGAGGGGACAGGGAAGATCCCTGAGGAACGCTGCATGTTAGCGCTGTAGATGCAGAGCGAAAGGGAAAAGGAGATACCGTTTGAGTGCGGTCAGAGCGAAAAGAAGAAAACTAGGCTAAGGGAAGGCCATGTACACCAGACATTTCTAAGCGACGAAGAGGGATACCATGGTCAATGGTACTGAAGGTCACAGAGAGGTCATACGCTGACCTCGCTGCGGTCTTGCAGCAGAGCCACATCATCCAAGATGGAAATCATAAATGACTCCATACCCATCAAGGGTCTAAAGCCCGATTGAAAAGGATGTCGAAAGCGAGTGGTCTCAAGATAACCTGAGAGTTGAGGAGTGACAGTAGCCTCCATAAGTTTCATCAAAATTGAAAGAAGCTATATGGGGTGATGGCTGAAAGGCCAGTATCCAAATGAGGTTTCTTTAAAAGCAGGGTAACCAAGGAGTGCTTTAGAGGGGCTGGGATCACTCCATTGGAGAACGAATAACGAAGAGCAGCAGTAAATGAAGGCAAGTGACTGCATTACATGAAGAGGAACAGGATCGACAGGAGATGCCGATTTACGGCTTCATAAAGCGGCATAGGAAGCCTCATGGGAGACTGGTTCAAAATTCAAAGGCTCCTGAGACTCATCAAAAGTGGGGATTAACTCAGTCTGCGTTGAGACTCGGGACTGATAATGATTTGTTATTTATATAGCGCCTTAAGACAAAGCGCTTTACAGAGAACATATTTACATACATTTATCATCCCAACCGAAGTTGGTACTCATTTATCGACCCGGAAGGATGAAAGGCTGAGTTGGCCTTGATGGGATTCGCACCTGCGACCTGCAGATCACACATAGATCGCAGCGGTAAGCGCTCAACCCGCTGAGCTATCTTACCAGATTGAGAGCTAGCAGTAGCTATAGACTGATGAATCTTGCAATTTTTCTCTACCAAATATGTGCTGATGGAATCCCACCGCTCTTGAGAGCATGAAGTGTCTATTACTGGCAGCGGGGGAGCTGAGAGGGCCTTAACAACTTAAAACAATTTCGCGGGAGGAGCAGGTTGCAGAAATAATACAATTTGCATAGAAAATGGGATTTTGCTGTTTTAGTCGCAGCATGATAGCACAACAGCGCCTGTTGATAGGTCTC
This sequence comes from Ambystoma mexicanum, assembly GCF_040938575.1. NCBI lineage: Eukaryota > Metazoa > Chordata > Amphibia > Caudata > Ambystomatidae > Ambystoma > Ambystoma mexicanum. Next base: position 117,518,013 of record NC_090923.1, read on the forward strand.
TTTAGAACCAAAATTCAGATTAGAGTGCCAAGTGCGTTCTGCACAACGGCGGGTGTATCTAAGCCTTCGCAAATCAGAAGAGAACCAGGGAGCCGAAGACTTGGCACGACTGCCATTGGTCTTAACTGGAGCCAGAGTGTCATGCCTGGAACCCTGTCGGAGCGCCCTCGCATAGCACAGTGGAGCGATGCAATGGGATCATGCCTGGGACCCTATTGGAGAAGCCTATCACAGCACAGTGGAGTGATGCAATGGAATCCTGCCTGGAACCCCTGTGTGAGAAGCCTATCACAGAACAAGGGAGTGAAGCAAGGGGATCATGCCTGAAGCCCCGGTGTGAGCAGCCTATGATATGATATGATATGGCATTTGTATCGCGCCTATACACAAGTGTTTCAAGGTGCGAATCACAGCAAAGGGGATGGATGTAATGGGATAATGCCTGAAACCCTATGGGAGAAGCCTACCACACCACAGCACATTGGAGTGATGCAATGAGATCATACCTGGAACCCCTGGTGTGAGCAGCCTATCACAGCACAGTGGTGTAATGTAATGGTACCTGTAGGAAAGTTCTGCAAGTAAGGAATCATTCCTCTGGGCAAACGCCATGTCCATAATGATTTCCAAGAGCATTAGGTGGGATTGCCTCAGATGTAGTGGAGGGATATATGTCTACCTCCCGAAAGCCTCAGCTCCCCCTCCCAGTTTTCTCAGAATTTGTTATTTCCTTCGTTTGGGAATAGAGCCCTCTCTCTGATCCCCTGGGCTATTATTTGTCCTGCCTTTACTTGATATGCTCCCTTCCTGCTGTTTTGAACCAAGACTGTTATGTCGCCATTATAATCAGGGTCTATGACGCATGCTAAACAGTCCAGGCCATATCGACCAGCCAAGCATGTCTAATTTAAGTTCCAGGTGGGGGTATGAGGACTAAATCAGTTGCTATCAAAACTCAGCCTCTGAGTTATATCAACTCTCCCCTGCTACTACATAAATCAACCCCATTGGAAAGCTCTTTAGCTACTGATATATCGGAATCTTGAGGTTCCTCCAGTTTTTGTCATGTGAGCCCAAATCCACTCCAGACATCATATGTGAGGAGTCAGGAATGAAACTCGGACACAAGTGAGCCATGATTTTGGTTAAAGACTTTTATTGAAAATAAAAGGGGTTGGGAAAATGCCTCTGACCCTGCTCTAAGAGGAATTTCCCTACCTAAACCTAAGGATCTGTCTGCGTCAGAATGTCCACAACTAAACTGTCGTGTGTCCAAAGTTCTATTCTGACCCTCATACTATAAAGTAAATTCTAAGGTGAAGATGGTAATGCTTTTAGCCTTGGGTGGATTAGAAAAGTGTTAACAAAGGAAGAACAAATAGCTCCAACACAAACGTTCTTCAAGGATAAAGATCCGTGCTTCAGAAGGTGGCTCTTTTCCCATGGATTCCTCTTAACTTTTTAATATTTTCACAAGTATAAGTTCCTTGTGCCTTTCTTGGCCAGCAACAACGCAGACATAAAAAACTGTCTGGTTTTGTACTTTATTTTGTCTCTTTCAGGATACCTGGTATACTCTCCTGCCTCCTGCTCCCACTCTCCTGATCTCCTGATTAACACAATGAGTTTCCTAGTTCCTCTTTACTCCTGATTAACAAAATCCTTTTTCTAGTCCTGATATTTCTTCTCAGGACCTCTTTAACCTTTGTACATTTCTTGTAATTGCCTGCTATACTCTTCTGCCAGGGCTTCTTGTAATCACCCACTTGTAATTGCCTGGTATCCTCTGCTGACAGGGCTTCTTGTATTCACACGCTTGAAATTGCCTGGTATACTCTCCTGCCAGGACTTCTTGTATTCATACACTTGTAATGGCCTGGTATACTCTCCTGTCAGGGCTTCTTGTATTCACATACTTGCAAATTGGCTAATATACTCTCCTGCCAGGACTTTTGCTCATACAGGCTCTCTGTCCTCTCCCAGACTTGCACATTTACTTTGTTTGATTATGTATCTTCTTGATATATTATCCTGTCCTTGTTTCCCATATACTTGCATACATTCACATACTTGTACGATTTTCACTCACAGTTTATTTCCCCTTTTAACAATAAGCTCTCTCACTCTTTCTCTCCCAGTTTTTTTATTTACAATTGCTTGCATTCGATGGGGCTGCCAATACACCCGGTGTCCCCGTTGTCTCTTGATGGACTCACTGGTTCTTGTTGGCGTTCCTGATTTATCCTGCGGCCAGGCAGTGACAGTCTTTCGGTTCCTTCCTTCTCGTGACCGCTTCAACTCGGCTTTCCCGTCTGTCACGGCTACCACTGGGCTTCCATGCTTTGATTCAGGCTCCGGTGAGTTAGAAGCTGCTTTCTAACACCTGCGAATGCCCAGCAGTCTATTGTTGGCTTTGGGATTCCCGCAGCATGTCCTCTTCGCATGGCAGCTTCTTGCTTCATGAGCTGGAATTCTCCACCACACTGGTCTAAGCCTGAGTCTCTCGATCTGCAGAGAGAGGCGCAGCTCTCTGCTGCCACCAGCACACCTTGGGGGTCATTCCGAGGTTGAAGGTAAGGGATAAACGATGCTGGTAAAGGATTACCGGCATTGCTTACCGCTCCGGGCTATTCCGACCAGCCACACCGCTATTAGCGGCACCGTAAATGACGGTGCCTCTAATAGCGGCATGGGTGCGGGCACGCGGAGCATCATACCGGCAATAGCGGCATGCTGTAAACTGGAGGAGATCACAAGTGAAGCGGACATGCAAATACCGGCATCATGAAGGCGCTAAAACTGGATTCCGGCATGCTGTAAATACCGGGATCTCTGACCAACCGTAAAATGCCATGTGCAGTGTTCCCAACTGCCACAAGTACACACCATCAGCACAAGTAGAGGCAATGGAGTCTGGGCCTGACCAAAAGGAGCACACCCACACACCACACCCCTTTCCACACCAAGATCAATCCAATAGTAGCATCAACACTTCAGCTGGAGGACATGCATGCATTGCAACACCAGAAACAACACCAACACCAACAGCAGGCACCACAGAGGAGACACAGCAGGAGAAGGAGGGTTAGACAGGCCCAGCATGCCCCACCAGTGCAGCCAGCGTAACCACGCATGCAGCACCCAATCCCAAACATCAGAGCCAGTCCCTCCAACCCAACCCCGGAGCACAACCACACCCTGTACCATCTGGACCAGGACACCATCATCACCATCGTGGACATGAAACACGATTGTCAGCCTCAGTGAAATACGCACCGCCATCCCCCCTCTACTGAAGGTAGTGTCAGTGCTCCACTTCCTTTCCACACCACCTACCAACACACAGTGGGGTACATGCATGGCACATCACCACCCTTATTCACTCGCATCCTGAAGCAAGTGCTGGCTGCCCTCCTCAAGCACACAACGGAATACATATCCCTACCACGGACTCCCCAGGAGATTCTTGAAACAAAAGGTGGCCTTCATGCCATGGCAGTGGTTTACCGCAATCGCAAGCAATACCACTACAAACAGGTGCAGATGGAAGGCGACGCAAGCAAGATCATCACACATTTTGTTGTGCCGATATCCCGGATCAACCACAGGAATGCTGCATGTCACCATGGCAAAAATCAGCACAGAATGCCTAACATTGCAGAGCCTACTGACAACGCTCCCCATCAGAAAATCCGACAGAACACAACACATCACAAAATTTACACAAACACAGCTGTATGCGTACACAATGCCTGAGCTACAAGATGGCAGAGCACACCGTGTATCATCTTGAAGGTGCAACCCACACCATTATTCTATGGAACAGGACACATTGTGGGCCTAAAAATGGGAGGCATACAACCAGGGACATGTGCATGTGACCAATGATAATCTGCCGACATGTGTGACTAGTACAGCTGACCATCATCAATCGATTGACATAGAGCTTTTTATGCCTCCCATGCAGGTGACAGTTGCTATCCCTTGATGCCGTGGCTCATCACCCCTGCCCGAAACACACAGAAGAGGCATGACGAGGACTACAATTGATCCCACACCCTTACCCGTGTGGTCATTGACCAGACCTTTGGCCTGTTGAAGGCATGGGCCCTCATTACAACCCCGGCGCTAAATCATGGCGCTATTAGCACCATGGTTGGTGCCAGTGTTGTAACGAGTCTGCCATGGTGAAATGGGGAAATACTGCCCCATTCCAAGGTTGGCGGGGCGGTATTTCCCCATTTCACCATGTCCCATTCCCATTTTCGCCCCATAGGGCTCAATGGGACTGGGGAAGGCGCTACTGCCGTAATTAGCACGAGGTCCCTTTGTGGCACCCTACTTTAACGGCTGGTAAAACCAGCCGTTAAGGTCGGGTCCCGCAAAGGGACCTCGTAATCAGGCGTTAAGGGTTTAACGGCGCCGACACCTTTTACGGCGCCGTTAAACCCTTAACGCCAGGGTCGTAATGACCCCCATGGTTACGCTTTCTTAGCCCATTAGGTGGGGCACTCCTCTACAGGCATGAGAAAGTGGCCAAGACCATCCTGGCATGTGTCACGCTGCACAACATGTGTATCCGATGCAATGTGCCCCTGACCCCTGACATTGAACTGCAACCACCTGGTGATGATGAAGGGGATGAATAATAAGTGGCTGCACATCATTGCGGTGCCGATGCACAGGAGGGACGTGCTGTGCGTCAGTCAGTGATTACACAATATTACTGACACCCTTGGCTGCAGAGGGTGACATGATATTTTGACAGAGCCCACTGGGTGTGTGGGTACATGCACACTATGCACTGTATATGAATAAATGACACATGCTCAATGATGAATGTCCACTCAGGTCTTGCTTTTGACACAACAGGTGTATTAAATTTTGCAATAACCCCACCACCCTCAACCCCCTACCAGCCACAACTCTCCCACACACCCTCCCCCACACACCCTCCCCCTCCCCCTCCCCCTCTCCCTCCCACAACTCCCCCACACACCCTCACCCCACTCCACCTCCCCCCGCAACTCCCCCACACACCCTCACGCCCCTCCGTCTCCCCCACAACTCCCCCACACACCCTCCACCCCTCTTCCTCCCCCCACAAATCCCCTGCACATGTCCCATCAAGTCTCTGATGCCTACATCAGGCTGCCCAGACTATTAATTTGCACTCCCTGGACCAGGTGGCGGCATGTCTGGCCGGCGCAGGGTGCGTGATGACCTGCGGAGAGGGCACGTCTGGGTAGAGCTAGACGAGGATGGTGTTGCCACCTGCTCTAATTGTGTTGCCGGATGCCCTGACTCCATGGCATCGGCTATGCGGCCTAGTACCTGGTTCAGGGCGGATACCTCCTCGCAGAGGCGGCTAGTGTTTCCTACAAGTTTTTTGGCCATGGAGGCGGTGTGTCGGAGATGGTCCGGCCTAGAGAGGCGATGTTCTCCCGCCACTCCTGCCTGTCCTCAACAAACTGCCGCACAAGGGCAGTCAGCTGCTCTGCACACTGTGGCCCTGCGGGTGCACCTGTGGAGGTTGACGGTTCCTGGTTGTCATGCTCGGCCTCAGTACTCACCACTATCGGACTAAAGTGCCCTTCAATTAGCTCCCGCCTAGACTGCTCCGGGGGTGGTGGCGTGGTCTGTGTCAAGGGATGTGATTTGGGGGGATGCCTGTGGGACAGTTCAGAGGAATCGTCCTCGACAGGCACCCATACCTTATCCTGTGCCTCCTCCACAGCCTGTAGTGCTGTGGCTGCCACCTCCCCAGCCAAACTTGACTCCTCCGAGTGTGGTGCCTCGGCTAATTCCTCTGGCTGTGCAATGGGTGTTGGCGCTTCCACCTCTACAGCCCTTGGAAGCACCGGTGCACTGGCAACCTGGGGTGTCTTGACTGGTGGTGCTTGGCGGCCCCTGGATTGGCCCTTCGAGGTGAAAGGGCAGTTGGTGTCATCCCGGGACCTCTTCCAGGGTCTGGTTTTTGCGGGGGTTGAGTCCTGGCCATCACTGTCATGGTCAGAGCCTGTGGGGGTCGAAGAGAGGGACGGCATGAGTGATGTTTTGATAGGCATCATACATACATTTGGACAATTGATCTTCCACACAATCGAGGGTAATAGGCATTTGAGTTTGGATGATCACGTTGTTTGATACATGGGTCGGTTATGCTGGCATACGTCGGGGTCACTCATGTTGGCCAAGACCTATGCTATGTGACATGCATATTTGTTAGGGCTGCATGCTGTGTGACTTATGGCATTTACATTGTGTGTGGTATGTGGCAGGTACGGCATTGCCTTGCTGCAGGCATCTGCATGTGTCTGTGATGCATCCGGCTACTTTGCTGGGAGTGTGTGTGTGTTGGGCCATGGCTTGCCTCTTTGGACGGACATATTGGTTGACTTTCATCAGACTCTGCATTACAGTGTTTTCTTAGGACACTCACCTCCATCGGCCGATGTTGTGGTGCCACACTCCATGTCACCGACAACTTCAATCCCCTCTATACCAATCATGCTGGCGCAGATATCCTCTCATGGTGTCAGCTTGATGGGGGAGCTGGCACCTCCGCCTGTTGCCATTGCCTGGCTCCTGTTGACGGAGAGTATGTTGCTTACTCTGAGCCGCAAGTCATCCCTGCTCTTACGGCAGTCTTTAATGGTGCATGGGGTGTTTCCAACTGCACTCACATTCTGTGCCATGAGTGCCCAGATGTCTTTTCTTTAGGATGGCCTCCCTCTTCATGCTATTGGCAAAAACAATCTCTGCATGTTCCTGCAGTGTCCCGGCTAGCATCTCCAGCTCGTCCTCATTGAAGCGCTCCTTGAGCTGGAGGGCAGCTCCAATCTTAAGGGCCTTGGGCATTGTCGTGTGTTGGATGAAGGTTTTCAAACAAACAGCAGAGTCCCACAGGTCCTATGTGCTGAGGATGGCAATGGATTGTGTTTTTAAAGATGGCCGCCGTGCTCCTTCCCGTTCCTGTGCGATGACGCTACTTCTGGTTCCGCTTATTTACAGTGACCCGTTATTAGTGGTGACCGCTAATAGCGGTGAACGCTATTAGTGGTCACCGCTAATGCCGCATTGGTTCATGCCGGTAGTGCTATCTGCGCTATGTATGATGCCGCTAAGGGCATTTTTCGTGCCTTTAACGGCATGGCGGTAATCCCCTTACCGGCATGGCGCAAAGCTTGTGCCTGCGAAGTCGTAATTGCCCTCTATTAGTGGGCTATTGACTCCACGTACACGCTATTTGAGCCATGCTGGTAAGGGCCGTTACTTACCTCCAACCTCGGAATGACCCCCCTTGTCTCTCTACTCTTTAAATTTCCCGGTAAACAGGTGGGTGTGTGTAACAACTAGAGCGCTCCTTGGGCTTGTGGCCTCCTTCGCTCTGCCTTGCTTTGTTCCTCTTCCTCATCCCAGTATTTTGGTAATTCTGGGAAAGGAAGTCCATTCTTGACAATTTGGACAGTAAACTTGGGAAAACATTCTTAATGGTTTTCAAGAGCAAATCAGTCCTGGATGATTGGTAGGTGGAACTGGAGAAGGTGGTTTCAAACATTTCTTAAGGCAGATCAAAGCTGGAAGGTTGGCCTATGGATCTAGGGAAAAGGTTTTCACTACCCTTCATAGGAGGATGAGGAGACATATGACAATAAGCCATGAGGGTATTAGGTATGGGAGGGTTATCTTCAAGGGAAAATGGGGGATACCATGTCTTGTCTGATGAAGCCATGACAACTCCCCAGAGGTTATTTCCCTCCATGTGATCCTCTGCCATATAGGCCCCCCCAGGGTCGGGATCAGGTAGCGACTGCCGTTCCATGGCCACATGGGGGGAGGTCACCGCTGGGAAAACAGAGATGACTCCATCAGATTCATCACTACCTTGTATCCTTTGTCTGATAAACATTTCAGCAATGTGATAGAGTCCTCTCTGCACTGCTGTTTGCTTGCACTACATACCAACAAATCATCAACATATGATATGATATGATAGGTTATTTATAACGTTCTTAATACCCAGAGGTTTCTAAGCGCTGACCCGGAGATCGAACCTGTATCACTCCGTGTCGTCTTGCTTCCAAGGCGAGCACGTTGCCGCTGAGCTATCCTCCCAGGATAGCTCAGCTGGATTATGATACAGGGCACGTGTATGTTCCTTAAGTCAGCGTGGAGTGGGGGCTCACAGTACCCCTGTGGGAGCCTAGTATGCTGGAATCTCATCCCACGATAGGTAAACCCAGTAAGGTATTGGGAATCAGAATGGAATAGGATGGAGAAAAATGCATTCTTTAAATCAATGACAGTGAAGTGAGTCGCTGTGGCAGATATGTTACAAAGGATAGTTGCTGGGTTTGGGACAACCAGGAATTCATCTTGAACCACACTGTTTAAGAGGAGTAAATCTGTAATCATCCTCCAAGTAGACCCTTTTGATTTCTTGATGGGGTTTATAGCCATGTTAGAGGGGGACTCTCAGGGTACTATAATTCCCTGGTGCAGTAATGCTGTGATCGTGTCATGTACCCCCTTATCTGCCTCTGTGGACAACGGGTACTGCTTTACTCTGGGTAATATTGCTCCTGATTTAAGGGTAACATGCACAGCCACCACACTCTTCAACCGTACTACGTCATGGGGATTACTCATCCTAAAACCGTCTGGTACTTGTGCCAAGTCGTCCTGGCCAAATGATGGCATGCTTCCAGCTATCATGATGGCACATTGCAATAATGAATCATTATTTCACATGAGACACATACTTCCAATATTACCTCCCCATAATTGTCGGTGTTCTCATACAGTTGCCCGTCTGACATCCCCCTCAGTGGTTGGGTTATGTCAATGCACAGCCTCGTGCGCCACTCTTCTCCCTCCACATCGGTCCCCATCAATACAATTTTGTCTCCTGTGACCACCACCACTTCCAGATCTAGTGCAATGATCCTCCCTGCTTCATGGTCTGGGGGCATAGGTAGACGAAATAAAATTCAGATGGTACCCTCGATGGTCTACTGGTCACAACTAGCAATGCATTAAGCAACACTGTAATCCTGTATGTGAACAAATCTGGGCATACAGGTACCCCTTAGGTTGCTTCCCCACTTACTAACACATGCAAAATGACCATGGCCCTCACTCAGCATATTCCTGTGGTCGAACACACTACACCTTCTTCCATGAATGATATTGTCATATATACAGTTTGCTTAGCACATCCCTCCCCAACAAATGTACAGGGGATGTGGTTGAAAACAACAACGGAGCTTGTACTAATCTGTTACTTACCTTGATGGGTAATTCATCTATGAATGAAACTGATTCTATTGCCCCAGAGAACCCTTGTGTGTCCATTACTTCACCCGATATGGGGGAAATACCCTTTTCTGATGCCTGACTTTGTTGCTCCGGTGTCTACCATGAAAATGAATGATTTGTTTCCTATCTCCACGCCCAATAATGGTACCTCTTCTGGGTTGGCAGTGACTGACAGGACTGGGCATGCTTAAGCTCTCTGTGGGCTGCCCTAATTGGGGTAGGCATTAGCTCCTGGAAATGTAAATCTATTCCCATCCAGCACACTAGCCCCCTGATAATTAGTGACCGTGCTGTTGGGTATTGTGTTGTTATTGGGAACCTGAGAGAACTGCAGTGGTAGCTGATGTACCGCATAAACTGGCATGCTGTTGGGCACCGGCATGGGAATCTCTGGGTACTGGGACAGAACATTAGTTGGGGTATGGGCGGTACAACATATGGGACATTTGGAGGTGCCATGGCATATGGCTGGGGATAGAGGGCTGATCCTCCTGGTGTGTATGGGGGCATGCGCTGGTCATATGCAGCTGCTTGTATGCTCCTACATTCCCATGAGAAATGGGCATCCTCCCACATGTCCAACACTGCCCTGTACTCCCAAACCATGGGCCCATTCCTCCAAATCCTCCTCTGCCCCTTCTGAATCTAGCAAACTCCCCTCCTCCCTGGGATACCCTGTTGAGGCCCTCCTTGATATTGCACCTGATACCCAACATTCCAGTCATACCCTCCTCCACAAGAGGTGGCTGCTCATACCTCTCACATTATCGCCCTCTGCTCTGCCTCATTTCGCAGTTACTACCGCTCCCTCCACCGTCAACCTCATTAACTTTTTCTGTACCAGTCTTGCTTCTGCTTTTTGTGCCGTGTCGCCCACTTCATTTTCCTTCTCCCTCACCCTTTTACAATGGTGACTGTCTCTTCGCCTACCCCTTTGCTTCAATTCCTACCACCTTATCTAAAGCTTTCTGTACCTGCTTGGGCAGGACTTGCTTGCGCCACGGCCAGACTCACCCAGGCAGGAGTTGACAGCAGCACCGGTTTGGTTCACCTTCTGCCTAAGCACACAAGCACTCTCTCAAGAGAGATCCACGGTCAGGCCAACGTTGTTGCTCCCTTGTCACCTCCCCCCAGTGGGGAGTTCATCTTGGCTGTGGTCCAGGTCTCACCCTTCCCATCTTCCCCCAGGCGGGTGTTCCCTGTGGCTGCTGTCCAGGTCGCGCCCTTCTCATCTTCTCCCAGGCAGGAGATTGTTGTGGCTGTGGTCCAGGTCACGCCCTTCTCATCTTCCCCCAGGTGAGAGTTTGCTGTGGCGGCGGTCCAGGCCATGCCATCTGCGGCTCCCCCAGGCGGGAGAAATTTGTAGGGATGGGAGGCTTAGGAGAGGAGGCGTTCCAGGTCACGCCACCTCCTTGCTCTTCTCCCCTCATCCTGTAGCAGCAACTCATGGGTCGCGTCACATGCAAGCATACATTTAACGCAGAGGGGCAGGCCACTCCTCTGTCTCCTTCCCCAGGCAGCAGTAGCTTAAGACAATGTACATCTCCCTATGCCAGAGTTTTATCCATCCATGTGGCAGTGCAACACCTTTCTTTACCCCTTTCCCCCCTGCCCAGGCAGGAGTTGCACTTTTTTTGTCAATTTTCATTATTTATATTTTATTTTTCATTGTGCGGCGGCCGAGGCTGCGTCGCTCCCTCTACTCTAGGCGGGAGATTCATTTGTGTTCGTGCGTATCCTTCTCACCCCTCCATGCGAGGCAGACGATGGTGGGCCGGGAAGGCCGGCTTTGCAGGAGGGCCTCAGCGAACGAGCGCCATGCTCCTGCAGCGGCACACAGGCTGCTCAGAACATTGCCCGACCCCTGCATACTTTTTTTATTCCTGATTCCCCACTGTGGCAGAAGCACTGCACGGGACTGGGATCCCCCAGGTGGAAGCCGGCACACCAGAGAGGACGGCTGCAGTGCGCGGGTCTTTGGCCACCTCGTCGCCAGTTGTTAGGGGGCCAGCCAATCCAGTCCCTACTTTGTGACGATGCTCGTTGGGCCCATGGCACAGCCGGCAGCGCCTGGCTGCAAGGATGACACTGGCATGGTCCTTTGTCTCCAACTGCCGATCGGGAGACCGATCGGCTCTTTTATTAAGAGCGGTCACCTGGTCTCACATGTGGCCTACAACACGTGACTCGTTGCGGAAGTCACAGGAAGTGGGTCATCGTCGTCGTGATCAAAGGTTATGAAATGTCACTTACTGTGAGGTCAGAGGGGGAGTCAGAAGGGCTATGTTAAAAGAGCTGTGTCTGAATTGTCTGCTCTGAATTTGTTCTAGTTCTCTAGGTCTGTGCAAAGGCCACTCTCCGCACACCTCAAGGCTCAGGCAATTCAGAGCGCCTTGCACAAGACACTATGTTCATTTATCCCCTGTAATGAGGTGATTTAGAACATGTACAATAAGATGACAGCTGGCTTGTGAGAATACAAAACCCGTGAACTCTCCCCTTCCTGCTACAGGAGGCACAAAGCTCAATTTGTAATGTTCCCAGAAGCAGCTTATTCCTATTTAAGAAAATCCTTTCTGTTTGCCTTTTTCATTTCCAGTGTACTTTCTCCGCAGTGACCTTGCTCTGATCTGCTATTCCCCTGAATAGAACCTGTGATAGATGTTACTGTCAGCCCTGCTCCTGCCGTTAGATTAACAGCTGGATGTTATGCGCGGCTGAGAAGCAATGGGAATCCTGAATGCTAGCTTACATTCACCACCAGGCAAAAATAAGCATTGCCCAAGCCAACAGCCTTGGCTGTATTTAATGCTGCTTGCAGCTTCATACGCTGAGCTATTGTAATAATAACCAAGGCACAGCCTCCAGTACCCAAGCCTTGCTTTCCTAGTACAGGTCCACCCATACTTGCCTATCTACAGCTAGTATAAAGTTCAACTTATTATGCCCAGGTACTCGGACCAATGTCTTGAAGCACTTTTCTTCACGCAGTGTATTTATTTATTTATTTATTTATTTATTTATTTATTTATTTATTTATGTGTTTGTAATGCGCCGAAAGCCCGCAGGCATCAGGGCGCAGAGACATAAAACAAGGCACAATAGACGAACAGCAGGGGTGATGGAATACACTCGGTACACACATACCAAGTGAATACATATCTTACATGCAACTTGCATGCGCCCACTGTTTGCCCCAGAATGTATAATGCCTTACTTTGTATAACTACCCACATGGGACTTCATATCCCAGAATGCACATTGCCACACTCAGTATATAGGCCCACACGGGACCGATCATCCCATAATTCACTATTGCTCGCGCACTGCAATTGCCTTTATAGGAGTTTAAGTCACAGACCAGGCTCTTCTTCCCTCAGTCCACATGACCCACACTCAACAAGAATTCAGATTACCTCTGTTAGAGCAGAATACAAACTGGACAACATTATTAAGCATGTGTTATCCCCACTCACAATTATCCACACATTAACTTTCACATACTCTGTAGGGATACCCCCATTCAGATGAATATGCATCCTGTGATGCATACCTCAGCGGGGAGGTCTGCAAGCCATAACTGATGATATCAGCTCTGCAGCTTTAACTGGCCTGCCCTTAGGACACCCCTCAGACTCTATGGATTGAGGCCTGGAGCTTGGTAGCGCTTAAGCCCTGGCTGCACTTAGCCCTCAGTAGATGCAGATACTCTGAAACCGATGGTGTAATGTACTGCCATCACATGATGCTACAGCTTCACACGCCCAAGGAGTGCCACAGTATGCCAAGGCACACACTAAGATGCTAGACATGAATACATGTTCTCAGCTAAATTCATCATATCTTACATACATGCTCATGTGCTGGCTACAGCCTATATGCAAGAATCCATCCTCCTTCTCTTAACTGCCAGGCAAATATGCAAATCTATGCAGATAGGACGAGCATACTCACCCTACACAGGTTACGGGTGGGGTGTGGGGGAGATGGGAGGGGGCCGGTATAAAGCCCCAGGTCTTTTGCTTGTAGCTCCAGATTGGGGGTACAACCAAAAGGCTAGCTTGCCCCGAGCCCCCGACATTAGCACAGCCCGGGATCTGACATTACCCAGAATGCACTTTCCCTTTTAAAAAGCAGAAGCCACTACAGGTCTACTGTGACCCACCTGCTGTTTTGGGACCAGCATCAGACTGTGTTTGTCCAGACTCGGACTGGCCTACAGGGCAACAGGGCAATGTCCGTACCAATAACACACAATGCTAGTGTGGGCCTGTTTTGTAGTGTGTTGCTTGTTTGACGGATGCTACGCATGCCGATGGAATGTTTGGTGGCAGTGGAACATGGAGTGTCCCCAGTGTTCCACAGATGACAGTTGGTGACTAAGGGATGGGAGATGAAAGCCAAAGGATGTAGCCACCCGACCTCCCTCCCTCCCTATTTCTTATCTATTACCCTGCAACTACAATAAAGCCTATTCTGCTTTCCACCTGATGTCTCCAGCCTGGTCCCTGCATCCCGTCTGCTATTCCAGAGGCTACACACTACATTTTATGGGTCAAAGCGGGACACTTTTTTGGCCAATGAAAGCCGGTTTTATGAGGTACTTCACTATGTGACTAGTAGTTTTGACCAGTGCTGCTGAATAAATATTCTTTAAATTGCACAATTTGCATTCCATATTTATAAAAGAATCTCCCCCTTAGGTACTATTCAAACAGTCTGTCACAAAAGAAATGAATTGCCTTTTGCAACAGTGGGTCACTTTTTCATTGGTTCCGGAGACGATTGTATACCCCAGTCCGACCCTGTGTTTGTCTTTAGAAAGTAAAGACTCATACCTGTAAGATGGCCGCCATGCAGACTGTATTTGTATTTGTATTTATTTATTTGTATTGCGCAGCCTGCCCACGGGCATCAGGGCGCATGTTTAGAAAGGTTACAAGTGAATGTTACAGCAGGCAGTTAAAGGTTACATTTATATAAACATATATATAGTTATGTAAAAACATATATAATTATGAACAACATTTACAAGGGTAATAAGCAAATCAGTTGTATACACGGTAGGCAGGAACGTGCAAACTGTGATACATAGGTCAGTCAGCCATGGCGTCTTGCTCGTGGAGCCAGTGTTTTACTTTACTTTTGAAGGAATGGAGGGCGGGGACATTCCTGAGTTCATTGGGTAAGGAATTCCAAAGCTTCGCTGCAAGGACTGGGAAGCTCGAGCCTCTGGCACTTTGAAGCTTGAAACTAGGGATGATGAGAGTGTGCGCTTGTGCAGATCTTAGTGGTCTGGAAGCTGTGTGTTGGGCAAAGCGCGTAGATAGGTAAGCCGGGGCAGCGTTATTCTGTGCTTTGTGACTAAGAACAAGTGTTTTGAGGGCGATACGCCGTGCAATGGGAAGCCAGTGTAGGTTGCGTCTGATGGAGGAGATGTGGGCACGCCTGGCTATGTTGAGAGCGGCCCTGATGGCGTTATTCTGGGTTACCTGTAGTTTATCAATGTTTCTTTGGCTAGTTCCGAGGTAAAGGGCATTGCAGTAGTCGATTTTGGATAGGATGAGGGTTCTGGCGAGAATAAGGCAGTTGTCAGTTGTTAAAAAGGGACGGCAGGCTGTGATCAATTTACACGTATACGCGGATGCTGAGACAACTGAGTTGGTTTGTCTGTTGAGTGAGAGGGTGGAATCTAGGTAAATACCGAGAGTTTTGGTGACATTAGTAACCTTGATAATGTTGCCATCAATGTTAAAGGTCTCATATTTACTGTCGAGTTTTGCGAGTTTGGGCTGGGAACCTAGGATGAGTAGCTCTGTTTTCTCATCATTTAGGCAAAGCCCGTGGTGGGCCATCCACGCTTGGATGGCAGAGTAGACTGCATTAATCGCTTTGGTGTCCATTACATAATCCCCAGTGATAGGGATGAGTATCTGGGTGTCGTCCGCATAATTAGTGTAGGAGACACCCAGATAGTCAAGAATATCAAAGAGAGGTTTTGTAAATACGTTGTATAGCGTAGGTGATACGCATGAGCCTTGGGGGACTCCGCAGGGGACGTGCACTGGGTCAGCAGCGGCGAGTGGTGAGAAGACCCTCATGGACCTATTTGCAAGGAATGAGCTGATCTATGATGTAGCTGCATCAGAGAAGTGGGCGGCAAGTTTGAGGTGCTGGCAAAGGATTTGGTGATCGACCAAGTCGAAGGCCGCAGAGAGATCCAGTAGGAGTAGGAGCGCTAGTTTGCCCTTGTCTTTCGTGTCCTCAATTTGAGTTTTTAGATCTATCAGGGCTGTCTCAGTACCGTGTCTCGGGCGGAAGCCCGATTGTCTGAGCCCTAATAGGTTGTTGGTGTCAAGGTAATCCTGGATTTGTAGATATGCAGCCCGGTCCAAGATTTTGAGGAGGTAGAGCACTGTGGTGATGGGCCTATAGTTGGTGGGATTGGTAGGGTCTAGGTTAGGTTTTTTGATCAATGGGATTACCCAAGCATCCTTGAGGGTGTTAGGTACTATTCCAGATTTAAAGGAGGAGTTAATGAAGGAGGTGATAAAGGGGGCAAGGTCATGTGCTGCTTCCTTCACGACTGGAGCAGGGCAGGCATCACCTTGGCAATTGGATGGTTTTAATTTCATAATGATATTTTCCACTTCCTTAGTAGTGAGGGGTGAGAAGCTGAAAGGTTTGAGTGGGTGTTTAGGTGATGGGATATCGTAGGATAGGGGATTAGGGATTACCTGCTGAGCCTATCAGATAGGACTTTTTGGCATTGATTTTAGCTTGGAGTGTCGTGATTTTGTTTAGTAAAGCTTTCTGTATGTTAGAGCACCATTCAACGTCAGGGGTACACTTGTCAAGAGGAGCAACTGGGGACTCCAATTCTTTAAGAATTTTAAATAGTTCCTTAGTGTTAGACTGAGCCTGGATGATCCTGTTGTTGTACACTTCTTTTTTAGCCGCTAGTATGGCTTCCTTGTACGTGAGGGTGATAGATAAGAGGTTAATTTTGTTTACTGGTGAAGGAGAGTATCTCCAGAGAGACTCCGCTTTGCGTTTCTCTTTGCGCAGTTCTCGTACGTGTGGGGTGAACCATGAGTTAAGGTGGTTGCGTAGTTTTTCTTTGCGCTGTTTGATTGGGGCAATGGAGTCAAGGGCTTTTAACATAACTCGGTTGTAAGTGTCCACAAGGACAGTGGGGTCGGAGCATGTGGAAGAAACCGAGTTCAGTAAAGGGAGGATGAGTGGGAGTAATTTCCCAGCAGTGATGTCCTTCTTGTTACGAGTAAAGGTTGGTGGCGCGGAGCAGGGTTTGTCTAAAGGTTGGCCGGAGTTGATAGAGAATGTTATTTTATGGTGGTCGGACCATGCACATGGTAACACTGAGATTATGTTTAATGCGCAATTCATGTCAGAAACCCAGTCTAGTGTGCGACCCTTAATATGAGTGGGTTCATTGACATGTTGCGTGAGGCCAAAATCAGAGAGGACGCTAGCTAAGTCACAGGCTTTGGTGTCATTTGTATCCAGGTAGCCCAGATTAAGGTCACCCAGTATAATGATTTGGGACCTAGGCTTGGTACAGGCTGCTAGAATGGCCGAGATGTCCTCTATAAATGTGGACGTGGGACCAGGTGGCCGGTATATGAGGTGCACTGAGGCTGTGTGGTTAGGTGAAAGTGGGAGTTTAATTGAGAGAAGTTCTGCGGAGGGTAGCTGATAGGTGTTCACAGCTCTCAAATTAAGGGAGCTCTTGAATATAAATGCTAATCCGCCCCCCTTGGTTTGACCAGTGTTCCTGTCGCATCTAATGATAGAGTAGTTGTTGGGGATGGCAAGGGTCAATGCAGGACCAGAGGCAGCGTGTAACCAAGTTTCAGTGATTGCCAGAAAGTCAAGGTTTTCGGTCACAATGAAGTCTGCAATGTCTAGCGCGTGAGCGGGGACAGAGCGGGCATTGATGAGCGCGTTTGAGTCTGGCTTGGGAATTGGGTGTTTTAGCTAGTGGGGCCTCTGTTGTTAAAGGAGTTGCTGGGGTAGTGGTATTGTTCTTGAAGGAGTTAGCAGAATTGTCCCTGTTGTCTGTGTTCAAGTGATAGGACCAATGGTGACACCTGGTTGCTAGTCTTAAGTTCCGGACTGAGGTGGCGCAAGGTTTACTGCGTAGCCTTGGGGTTGAGCAGCTAAGTGGGCCTGGTGATGAAGGTGCATCTATGGTAGGTTTAGATTTGTTGGTGTCAGACAAGAGTGAGGGGTAACCAAGAGAGGTAATGTGAAGCCGTGATGTGGAATGTGTTTTTGAGGTGTGATGTAGGCGCGAGCCAAGTCTCGCGTTCCTGATGTGTGTGTGGCACGGTTGGATAGGAATGGGTTTGGCCGCGAAGTGTTGTAGCCATAGGGCTGGGTCATTAAAATATGGGTTTGTAGAGGTGGTGGTCGCCAGATTATGTTGTGGAGCCATCGTGGGACCAGAATGCGCGGTGTTTAAGGCCAAAATGAAGTACAGGGTAGTGTACAAAAGGTGAGGGACACAGTGTGGCGGTGGCGGATAGACCGACTTAGATGTAGGGGGGTCTGTTAGAGGGCAATGTGGGTAGGTGTTAGGTGTACTAGGCATTGTTAGATATAGTGAAGTATAATATGCCATAAGGCACAACCCAATGACAATAAGGTCTGAAGGCGACCATAAGGCACAACTCAATAGCATTGGGGTCTGAGGCGACGATAAGGTACAACCACTGTTATACAGACAGACAATAGCGAGCTGTACTGGTGTACATTACCGGCAGTTTACTAGAAGTTTGGAGTACTTTGTTGTGACCAGGCCGGTTCATCGAATCATCCCGTATCACAATTCAAGATTTCTTGCAGATTCTTGTACAGGGTTCCTAAGTCCCTTTGCGAGCGGGGGAGCGTGCGCGGGCAGCATAGCGGCTCCTAAGCGCCTGTGGCGCTCTGTCAGCTCAGTCAGCTGATGGCCTTCTTTCCTTGGCCTTACTTCGTTGGCCGGCGATGCCTGCCGGCGATTGGGGGTGGAGATGAGTGTTGGCGGGCAGCCAATCGGCAGGGCTGAGGGTCAGGCGCACCAAGGGACAGAGTCAGGCAGCAGTGTGTTTCCGGGCGGCGGCCATCTTAATGTGGTAAGCCTCATGGGAGATTCGCTCGTAGAGGCATTTAAATGAATGAAATAGCATGAAATGCTATTCATGCAAGGACTTGCGCGTCCGCGGCAGATCTTTGGGCTCAGCAGCTGTGCAAGGCGATCATCAGAGGGAAACAGAGGGGCTACAGGGCCATTTAGCAAAGAGCCTGCTAAATTACCTCAAAGGGATTCTGGATGGGTGTGCTGCTCCTGCAGCACACGGCGACGGTGCTGAGGAGCTCCTGCTCCAGCGTAGATGCGGCGAGGTGTGACTGTATGGCGAGGGGTTAATGTTTCCTGTTTCCAGTGACCGGGGGAGTGGCATCACACATGTGTTTACATTGTGCAGCATGCCTGGGCTGTGGCGAGTGGCGCCATGCATGCATGTCTAGGGGTTAACGTTTCCTGTTTCCAGTGACCGGGGGAGTGGCATCACACATGTGTTTATATTGTTAAGCGTGCCTCAGCTGTGGTGAGTGGCGCCATTCATGCATGGCGAGGGGTTACGTTTCCTGTTTTTGGTGACCGGGGCCTGGCATCAAACATGTGTTTCCACTGTACAGCGTGCCTCGGCTGTGGCGAGTGGCGCCATGCATGGCGAGGGGTTAACGTTTCCTGTTTCCGGTGACCGGGGAAGTTGCATCATGTTGTATCCTTGATGTTTAGTGTGAGTGTCTGAGTGAATGCAGGGCCTCATAGAATGGTGAGGTGGAGCCTAGAGTGTTGGAGGCTTGGCGGTTCGACGGAGTGATGGTTGGGACTTGGAGTATGGCAGGGAACCAGGACAGATGCTTGTGACCTTCTCTCCTACCTTTCATGATCTGCATCTATGTAACCAAGAACAATAAAGCATCTTCTGTTTGTAATTACCTGGGTCAGCCTGGTTCCTGCTCCATGTCATCCCTGGGCCAGATCCAACATTTTGGCGACGAGGTAACCTTGAACCCGGAGCAAGGTGGGAGAGCGAAGCGGAAGAGAAGTGAAGGAGAGAAAGCCTGATGTCCATGCACCAGCTGGGAGAAGTGCTGCCTTGGTGAGATGGCGCTGTGGAGCGATGTTGGTGCCAATGTAGAAGTGCCAGTGGCATCAGACAGGCTGTGGATGAGGCCTGTAGCCCATCCATGGGGCCGGAGGAGTATCGGACTCTGATGGAGATATAGGGGTTGAGTAGCAGAAGGAAGTGCCACCACTGAACAGCTGGCGTATTTCCTGAGGATCTGAGCGCCGTGGTGCTCCTGATGTTCAGGGACTTATGGGACCTGTAGTCCGGTGGAGACTACACTGGCAAGTTAAGGTACTGGAAAGAAAATTTGTATTTGCCGTGTTTGAGAGGTTTTCGAGAGTCTCTGGGGGCCGTGGGTGGTGCGCACCAAATCGTGTACCCCTGCGTTCCAGCATTATCGTTGGGCTGGAACGCATAAATGTTGTCCCTGCGCCATGTTCGGAGCTCCGGAGCTGTGTGTGAAAGGAATAGGCTCCATTAGAATAAAAGGTCCTTACAACGTGCAGGAGCGTGATGACGTACCAGGAAGGACCCCCTTTTCGTAATAAACTGAAGACGTAAGAGTGCTCCGAAGTGATGGAGCTTTGATTTGACAGCAGTGATTTATGGAACTGTTGTTCGTGCCAGGAGACCTTTTTATCATGGAGCAGTAAGCGTTTGTCAGCAGTGATTTATGGAACTGTTGCTCCTCACGGAGACCCGTTATCGTAGAACAGTAAGCGTTTGTCGCCGGAAGCAGTGCAATTTCGGATTTATTTTTTTTAATCTATGATGTGCGCTTAAAATGTATTGGGTTTCATACTGTAGCATTGCAAGAAGCAGCGTTCTGTGACAAAATGCAAGGCATGTTTTAATACATGTAAGTTTGAGTTGTTTAGAGTTGTCAAGGCACATTTTAATCATAGGAAAGTGATCTGCATAGTACTATGGGGTTATAATGCATTTTGGAGGTAGAATGTTTGGAGTTATGCGGAATTACAGGATTATGGATGTGAAATGAAGTTAAGGAGACGTTATTGACATTTTTTGCAGTGTGTGTTGTAAGGGAGCGTAAGTGCAAAATGCATTCTAGGAATATTGCATTTTATGAAATTTACGAAATTTCACATTTTAATAAGGACCACATTTGAGTTGGGTTATGAGACACTTTAATTTTATGTTTCAAAGTGAAGTTTCACAAGCATTTAACATGAAATGGACATTGTTGTGCTGTTCAGGAGAAATGAAACATGCACACATAATTTTTTTGCAATCCTGTACTGCATATTTAAAGATGTAGAAATAATGTAGATGAAGATGCGCAGGGTTTGAAATGAAATGCAATAGAATTTTCTTCTATGATGCACCTAATGAGGTTTGAATGGGATGACGAAGCTGTAATTCTTTATATTATGAAGATGAAATGTCCACAAGATTTTTACTGTTGATGTTTTCTTTTGGAGTGTGCCCCCAGCATGGTGACTGATCACCACCTTGGCTGGTAGTGCAACATATCTCTATTTTAGGGAATGTAGATTTTCAAAATGCGCATTTGAATGACATGAGTGTGTATTGTGTGGACAGTGAGTTTGGAGTTTGCGCTTGTGAGTGCAATGAGTAGTGGTTAGGGTTTGCGTTTGTCATCGCAATGTGTAACAGTTGTGAGTGTATGTGACGTATGTGTGCGCACATGAGGTAGCATGTATGTGTAGCAGTTGTGTACGTGTGAGTGGCAGCACGTTGTAGTGGAGTTGTACACGTGTTTTGGAGTTGCATGCATGTTTGGTGGGGTGGCTTCCACACGCCGGCCGGGTGTGTTTGCCTAAATATGAAAACCTTCGTAGGAACCCCACATTTTGTGGCGGTTGGACACTTATAGAAGAAGTGTTCAGTTGAGGTTAACCCTTAGAAAAGGGTAGTTGTGTAGACACCAGGGCAAGGGGCCCTTATGTGTTTTGGAGATTATTAGGATGCAGTTGTGCATGTGAGTTTTGGGCAAGGGGCCCGTATTGTAGGTTTGTGCATTGTGGGTGACCGCACATGCTGGTGCTTTTTTTAGGAGTAAGGTTCAGACTCCTAGTAGTTTTGTCTGTAGTGCCAGGCGGTGCATGGTAGGGGGAATTATAGTAGTTTTGCACGCAAGTTGATTTTTATTTCACATGGTTTTTGGAGTGGTACACAGATTGTAGGCCAGTGTTTTTTTAGTGTGGTTTTATGGTTGAAGTTGTGGTTATTAGAGGACCAGGTGATCCACACACTGGCAAGTTGATATTGTGAATGATTTTTAACATCTAATCAAAATACATTTTTACACAGAGTTTTTGGGTTTAGCATGACAATTTTCATTCTTGGTCGTGCTAGTAAAAAAAAAAAGATTTTTTATTTTTGCATTATTATACCAATGCATACCGCTACACCCCATTTTTGTGGCGGTCATGTACAGTTTTGTCGCATGGTTGTTACCGTGCTTTGTTTTACACATCACTTCCTTTCTCTCTGTGTTTGCGTTTTTGTGATTTATGTGGTCTTTGTGTAGTGAGTCATTTTTCTATATTTTACATCATTTTTCATGTTTTCTTTGGGGAGAAGGGATAAGGGCGATGAGGCATGGTTTGTTTCTGGATACATTGGTTGTGTTTGTTGTTGGCATGGTAGGACATTTGTTTAGCCCATTGTGTATGTTTAAAATATCGGGGCTACACTATTTTGGAAGGTGTGTTTTGTCTCAGTTGGAGGCATGGGTAGTGCTCAGGTGTGGCAGAGGCCAGCCAAGGGTGGCAGTCCGGTGGCAGTCCTGGCAGAAGGAGGTAGGCAGAAAGAGGGTTTTTGATTGTAGTTTGGTTTTTATTGTCCATGTGGCAAGGTACGTGCTTGGTGGTGGCAGCACTGAGACCCCGGTGTGGCAGGCCGGGGTAGAAGGAGTTATGGTTGTTCTGATTGTCAGTCCTAGCATGATAGTGGGTGTGATCTGTTTCTTGTGTTTGTTTTTAAGGAGGGGGATGTGTTGTATCCTTGATGTTTAGTGTGAGTGTCTGAGTGAATGCAGGGCCTCATAGAATGGTGAGGTGGAGCCTGGAGTATTGGAGGCTTGGGGGTTCCACGGAGTGACGGTTGGGACTTGGAGGATGGCAGGGAACCAGGACAGATGCTTGTGACCTTCTCTCCTACCTTTCATGATCTGCATCTATGTAACCAAGAACAATAAAGCATCTTCTGTTTGTAATTACCTGGGTCAGCCTGGTTCCTGCTCCATGTCATCCCTGGCCCAGATACAACACATCACTCATGTGTTTACATTGTGCAGCGTGCCTGGGTTGTGGCGAGTGGCGGCATGCATGCATAGCGAGGGGTTAACGTTTCCTGTTTCCGGTGACCGGGGGCGTGGCATCACACATGTGTGTTTACATTGTGCATCGTGCCTGGGCTGTGGCAAGTGGCGGCATGCATGCATGGCGAGGGGTTAACGTTTCCTGTTTCCGGTAACCGGGGGAGTGGCATCACACATGTGTTTACATTGTGCAGCGTGCCTGTGCTGTGGCAAGCGACGCTTTATTATCGGGGACTGTCCGATGGGCAGGAGTTGTGTAATGGGAGAGGACTCCTTGAGAGACAGTTAGGAGTTAACAATTGGTATCAGAGGTGACGGCGACTGCTTTCACGAGGAAATAGATTGGTTTCCATTCAGGAAGTTCCTGGGGGCTTCTTCCACCCTGGTGGAAGCGGAGAGAATGGGGATTCCAGAGGGGCCCCCCAGATTAGAGATGACAGAATGCATTACTACGGTGGCCCAAAGGTCTCTGCTACCGTTTGTCCCATTCTGTGCACTCTAATCCAGGGGGCACAAGAGACCCTGAAGAGGCCTAAACGAGTTTGTCTTATCCCACTAGAGACCCCCAGCTCTCCTCCTGAGACAGGGATCGCTCACAAGGGCGGCACCTCCCCAGGATTGGGAGGATTGGGCGCACTGAGGAGAGTTTTTCCTGAGCCAGCACTTCCACACAGCCTGAGCACAGAACACTAATTGGCAGGATTTATCCTTATGCATGGGATTCCAAATATAAATCACATGGACCCTCCAGACTTCGGGATAGTCTCATTGATCGAGTGACACCAACTTCTTTCATTTTGGACCACAGCCAGTGGCAGAGCCAGTGGCTTGGGGCTGCTTAAGCCCTCCCAAACTTTAGAAGGGGACGGCAGAGGGTAGCACTCTGCAGTGGCGCTCAGCCTGTGGCGCTGATTGGAAAGCGCCTACAGCAAGCAGCACCAGTAAACGTATCCTGGCAGAGGACAGAAGCCTGCCATGCCTATGTCAATAATCCCCCTACGCCCCCATGATGAAGCCAAGGACTCATCAACCTGCGCAGCCTTTAGGTGACCCTCACCTCCCAATGGGCCACATTACGAGTTTGTCGGTCCGGATGCAACGCCACTGGTAAGCTTACCGGTACTGTTGTATCCGGACCGGCAAACTCCGAGTTGTGCTCGTGGGTGCCTTTCATTCCGCCAGATCTGACCTATCGGAATGAAAGGCACCCGCGAGCACAGCGTTTAGAATGCACAGGTAGTGCCTGTGCATCCGGCTTCCCCATTCCCATTGAAACCTATGGGGCTCAAATGGGAATGGGGAAGAATTTTTTCCGGCTCCCAGGAATGGACAAATAGCGGGTAAGGCCGTAATGACCCGGTAATTGGCCAATTCTGGGCGCCGGAAAAAATGCAACTCTGGCGGCAGCCATGCCTGCTTTACAGGCACGGCTACCGTCAGGGTTGTAATAAGGCCTAATGATTAGATTTGTTAAATTAAATATCCTCTGAATTGGGGTGAAAGATGCTTGACCCGCTTCTAAATTCAGCTGCATCTGAAACCAAGAAACCAGCCAGGACACACAGGCACGTCTCACACCCCACGCTTATGGAAGATAGACGAAGGCCCGGCCACCCACCCGCACGCATCTGCTATCATACAATACTCTAAGACACATTGCTCAACACCTCTGCCATTAGAATGTAGCTATCCCCACGACCAAAATTGGGTCTAGCTGCGCACATAATGAGGCTCCTGCTCTCGCATCCTCTCCAGACTACCTCGCAGCACCCATCCACATGCCAGCTCGAGACGGGTGCCTAGCAGGGACTTGGCTACCTCTATCTACCTTCGTAATGGCTAATATGGACACAAACACTCTAAAGTACTCAAACTTCCCATACCTGGACTTCGGTCCCCCGGGGGCGTCCCCAACAGTGTTTTGACACCATACCAATGGGAAAAGGCGCTATAAAAATGACAATTACATTACATTAACGGGCCAAAAGAAGGCTTAATAGAGATTCGACTGTCTGCTCTCAGAGGAAGGGGGAGGTGGGTTAGTACCCCCAACAGGTTAATACACCTAATGCAGCTATGCGTAACCTGTAGACAACACATCCAGTTGCTGGCGTCATGCTGGGACCAGTAATCACCTTACATCACCTCGAGATGGTGCCCCATTTGATTCCCAGCACAAGGAACTTAGCGACACTGACCCCTGTGCTTCAGATTTTATCCAGAGTTGTTCTGGACAGCTGGGAGCAGAGAGACAGCTTATTTATGCTGAGGGTCACCGAGGCCTGAGTGCATGGCCATGGAGGGGCATTGGGGTTTTGTGTCGTTCATGGCCCCACTCATGACCCGCTTTTTAAAGTTGTCCTCCAACCCCACCCCCTCCAAATTCTGAAGTGGTATCTGCTTCTGACATAGCATTTAACTCTGCGCCACAACACCCTATATAAGACATGGGGTACAGCTACTTTCGACCAACTGCTTCCATGTGACCTTTAGATGCTCCAGAATCAGGACAGTCACAGTACCCATCATTTAAGACACCGCTCCTTGTTCCATTTTGACCCCTGTCATACAGGCACTTGCCTCTCAGACTCCTGCTAGAAGCGGGAAGCAGGAAGCTTACCCGATCCCCATCCTACCACCCTGGCATGTTGAATGCTTCACTGGAGGAACTGAGAGTTTTATCACCTATGGGATACGGTCAAGTCCAGGACATTTTAACCATGTCCCCGAGGTTGCATCTGATACCTACACAGAATCTAGTGTGCCTTGCAACTGTCAATCATGTTTACAAAATACGTACATTCTATTACCAATGTGAGTGTGTAGTCTTCTTTTCAAGGAGGCCCAGACACAACCATCTCTTTACACCCGTATCATTTTGATAATATAATTAAACCGAACCTCGTAGGCCCTGTATCTCGACACCTTCTCTTGATCCGCTCATTTTCACGCGTGGCTCCACTTCAAGAATGCATGTCTAAAGCTCACTCTGGATATTGATAACATGGGCAGCAGTGATGACATGGAAGATATATGCAGTTCCTTGATGTACAGCTGCATAACAACTTGAAATTGACAGGCTTCTGGACGCCTGAACATGACAGGATGTCTCCTCATTCTGGTCCTCAATTCGTGACCATGCCCCCAACTTCAGGTATAGGCAGTGCTCAGCCCTTGAAAAAGCTGAGTAGGTGAAACGCGTTGTCACGGGTGCATGCAGCCGTGCCATTGCAATAGACATGTATGAAGATGATTCTCCCCCTGCCCGTGGCCTCGGTGACTTCTTTCTGGCTAGAGCGAGAGAGACACCAGACGCCTGGATGGTGTCCAAACACGAGTAGACTACCAGTAACATGTTCATATTATGTCTTGTATAGAACGGGTCAAGATTAGTAGTAGGGAGAGGGACGTCATTTCACCAAAATGCCTAGGGTAGTGAAAGTGACATCACATGAACCTTGACCTCTGATGATATCACAGGAAGTGATGTCATTACACCCCACCCCGAAGTGACATCACGGGAAGCGATGGAACACTACCCTTTTGACAAAACAGGAAGTAGAATCACATGGCATTGTTCCTAAGTACACTACGAAGAATATGGTTACAATACCACTGTAATTTGATATACAGTTCATACAAGAATGGATCACCATATCTATCGTTAATATCAGTGTGTGTAGCCCCATATATACCCAAATTACTATGAATGCAAGCAGACGTCCAAGGCCAAATGATAATGATGTGTTATATAGCATTTACGCTTAAACGCTTTATATAGAACAAATATACATAGAATATCACCCAACCCTCAACCTCAGAAGGATGAAAGGGTGAGTTGGCCTTGCGGGAATTAGAACCTGCAGATCACACACACACACATTGCAGCAGCAAGCGGTCCGCCCACTGAGCTATCTTACCGAATATAGCTATCGTACCAGCTATAGTAAAATGAGCAATTACATGTCTGAATGTTCTCAAAGTCAGAAAGCAAATTCCACTCTGTAGTGGATGCCATCAAGCTAGTAACTGAGATTTAGCAACCGGCCAGTTCATCTGCAGGTTTGGTGCAAAGTTGGCCACATGTGAAGCCTGCATGGATCTACTATCAGGCTTTGGAGGTTACCAAAATACATACCATTGGCAGGGTTCATTGCTGTGCATTAAAGAATTTAGAGTAGCGCAGGGAAAGCAGCGCACTCACACGTCATCTTACCTCATACATGCAAACAAACATCCTAAACAGCATGCCATGGAAATAGGAACATGCCATGGAGATAGACACATTACAACACAGCATTAATTGTGGCACAATGAAATCAAGAGCCACTTTATGTTCTATTCTGAAACATTTCTACACTGTACACAGGCTTTTGGGCACAAGGATTTTGTCAAGTGTCCGAGAGGACACCGAGATGGAATGTCTTTTGATGATCGTAACAGAGAGAACGGCAGAAAAAAACAAACTATAACTATAACTTGTGAAAAGAAAAATACATTGTCTGAAATGTATGCTTATTCTACGCTAAATGCTTTTTGGAAGTTTTTGTCTGCATTGTAAATTTGAGGTGTTTAAGAACAGACTAACAGGCCGATTCATGGAATTAATGTGTGCTGAAAATTCCTGTGCAAGCGTGCGAAAATGTGCGAATCGCAGTGCAAGTGTGAAAATCGCAGCGAAACCCGCGCACAGGGATTCATGGAAGTCCGTGCGCATGTAAATCCATGGATGTGCGCTACAATCCTGCATGGCGCACGCTGGCGCACGCGTCTTCAAACAGCGTGCGCTACGCGCACAGCGAAAGCGCACATAGCGAAGCACACACAACAAAAGTAGGCGTAACACGGGGCGTAACACGCGGAATGGGGAACAACGCGTGAAAATGTGGGCGTCACGGGGGAAGTACAGGAGGCAAATGCGCGGAATGCCCACACGCGCGCCTACAACACGTATTCATGGAATCGAACAGGGCTTACGCGTGCGCCAAAAAAGACACGCTAATCCGGAAACACGTACGCCAGCAGGAAGCAGGCGTACACGGACCCGCGCAGCATAAAAGTGCGCGCAAACAACAAACAAGCTCAGACGCCAAGATAAATATACTGTTCCTCGCAGCAGTGGTCGTGGGATACCACAGGAGGAGGAGGAGGATAGTCAGGTCCAGAATTTTTACACCCAGAACCAGCCTTTTTGGGATGCCTGATGACCAGGTGTATGGGAGGTACAGGTTTCCACCTCACATAATACTCGACCTGGTGAGTGAGTGGGAGGATGACCTCACATCACCCACCCTGTGCTCACAAGCACTGAGCCCCTTGGAAAAGGTGCTCAATGTACTGCATTTCTTGGCCACTGGTTCATTTCGGCGGACAAGTGCCATAGTGGGGGGGGGTGTCACAGGCCACGCAGTCACGCTGCCTGCACCAGGTGTTGGTCATCATGACTGCATGCCCATCAGACGGCAGGCACATATACCTGCCCAGAACACCTGCAGAAAGGCAGGCTGTCATCCAGGATTTTTACGGGGTGGCACACTTCCCCAAAGTGCTAGGTGCCATTGACTGCACCCATGTGGCTCTACGTCCTCCCAGGGCAACAGAGCACATCTACAGAAACCGCAAGCACTGGCATTCCATCAATGTGCAGGTAGTATGTGATGCCAAGGGAATCATCACCTCAGTATATCCCAACTATCCAGGGTCCACCCATGACAGTTTAATTTACAGAATGTCAACCCTAAACCGGGACCTAGAAGCTGGGCGGCATGGTGATACATGGCTGCTTGGTGAGTATAAATGCCCCTGCACATGCATGCATGTCAGATACTGAGTAATGTCACAACCCCACTAATGATACCCATCATCACCTCCCCAGGGGACAGTGCCTACCCTCTGAGCACCCACATGATGACGCCAATTCGGAACCCCACCACACCACCCGAGGTAAGATACAACACAGCCCATATTGCAACCCAGGGCATAGTGGAGCGCACATTCGGAGTGCTCAAGTCACGCTTTCGCTCCCTTGACTGCTCTGGTGGGCATCTGCTATATGCGTCCCCAGTGGTGTGCAGGATCATAGTGGCA
Source organism: Ambystoma mexicanum (assembly GCF_040938575.1). Classification (NCBI taxonomy): domain Eukaryota; kingdom Metazoa; phylum Chordata; class Amphibia; order Caudata; family Ambystomatidae; genus Ambystoma; species Ambystoma mexicanum. The sequence continues at coordinate 117,546,870 of NC_090923.1, forward strand.
GCATGTGTCCTGCACAACGTTGCAAAACGCTGGGCCCTGCCAGTGGATATGGTGGTGCCCCACATCCCCAACCACAAGCACGCCCGCTGCGCATGGGAGGGGAAAGGGCACGTGGTGAGGCAGCCCGTACGCAGCTGGTGGATAATTACTTCACCTAAAATCACACCCCTGTGGAGTGCACACAGCCCTGGCACATACCAGCTGACAATCAATGATGATGACATAAGGGACAGTCAACTGTCACAACCATACCAGCCTGAGATTGGTCACCTGGAAGTGTTACATTGTGTGCATCCCTACCTACCGAAAGACAACCAATGCTGTGTCACAAAAAGACACACATTTATGCTGCATGAATTACTACCCCCTTGCAAAATACAACATGAAAATAGCGCCATGTCACCCAACCCCTCCCCATCTCCGCCACCCAACACACCATGGCATGTCCTGCAATGTGAAAGCAAACAAAGCAATGCACAACACATGACACAAGTGTCACAAAGTGCACTGTCCCAAAAGGAAACTGCCCACAGACAATATGCTCCCAGTAATCAATGACAAACAGCACACATTACCAAATACTTACCAGCAACGCAATACAGCAACACAACATGAAACATCGCCAACATTTGACAGTACAAACTCAAAGTAATGTAAGTCATACAACCTCAATAAGCCAGCACATCGACCCCTTCCAACTCCAGAGTGTTGCTGCCACACAAATGTGTCAGTGTACTGCATACAACATGAACTCCATCTGCAAAGGAGATGGCCTTGTGAAGACATGAGGAAGGAACCTGCAAATTAGGATGAAGACATGGATGCACAAGCACATATCAATACAACATGCAGTGTACAATACAAAAAAAATACCCACTAGGGATGTCCACACAGTATTGACTACAGACTGCCCACACAGCTCATGGGAGCCCAGTGTCACTGTGTAAGTCACTGTCACTTGGTCACACCCTTTGCAAGCCCATGGAAACGGGAAGCAGGAGGGGTGTGTGTGTCACGAACCCAAGCATCTAACCCTAACTCAGGACAAGCCTGCATGTGCCCAGCCGGAATACAGTGGATGCCCATGGGAGCCACACAAGGCAACACACTGTAAAAAAAAATATATATATCAAAAATGGCCATGTGGCGGTCTGGGGGGAGGCCACCCAGGAGGTTCAAGGACAGGGTGCATAACAACACCCACCTGCATGGATGTTGCGAAAAAATAAATACCTCCATGGGCTCATGGCCTGCACGGCTATGCCATTGTGGGAGAACTGCTGTCGCTCTCTTCACCCTCTGCTGCTGCCTCAGGAGGTGGTGGCACTGAGGGAGGCAGCCCACGCAAAGCCCTGGTATGGTCCTCCATGGCAGCAAGCATGCGGGTCTGGAAGGTCTGATTCTGGAGGATTAAAGTGCGGAGACCCCCATGCAGCACCTCACGGGTTGCCTGCACTTCTGTACGCATGGCCTCGCTTGATGCCCGGATCTCCTCACGTGTTGCCTGCAGCTCAGCTGAGAGTGAACGTGTGAGCTGCTCCAGCTGCTGTTCTGCCCTAACATTTCGGGAAGCCTCAAGTTCAAGCAGACTTTGCCTGAGGTTATGGAGTTCTACCCTCGGGGCTTCCCTGTGACCCTGTGACTCTATTGATATGGATTCGCGCAGAGTCTCCAGTGCCGCCCGTCGGTCCCTGTTGGACGCCAATATGTCTTCCCTGTGTGATTGGCAAATGGAGTCTGTTGCCTACTGTTGTTGCTCCATCTGCCTTTCAGGGGGGATAATGGAAGTGGCCACCCTCTCCATTGCCTGAGCCATCATTTCTACGGATGCTGCCTGTTGGCTTGCCATACCATACATGGAGTTTTCCCATACAGTATTGCCTGGTGGCGCATGGCCACCGTGTCGGCGGGCACCACACCTGTTTGGGGCAAGGCGATCTGCACCTTGCTGTGCTGGCACTGCCTGAGACTGCAGGACTGCATTCCCCCTCTGATCTGCTGGCCCAGGAACAGGATCAGATGCTGTGAAGTGTGACCCTGCATCCGGAACCGCCAAAGGTGGACCTACCAACACTGACATCCCCATAGAGGGTTCTACCCCTGGTGCAGGTGGGTTTGACAAAACAGAATCCTTGCCAGAAGCACTCACCTGTGGCAGCACATAAGTCTCATCATCTGACTCAGAACCTGAATAGAGGTCTGGGGAGCTGCACCCAGAGACCCCCCTCGATAGTATGGTCTGCAGTACCAAAGTGTTTTCACCCACCACCACACCACGTCCCCCACTGGTGCTTGGTCGTGGCTGAGAATCCTCCTGGGTCTGCACCATCTCCTGAACCTCACCAGCATCAAGTGCATCGTCACCTGCAAAAACATGAAATACAACAAATGGAAACAGGCATGAGCACCATAGCACACACAGAGGCCTGACAAGACAGAGATCCTGTACATTGTTTACACATGTCCCACATGACAATAACCCTGGCATGCATGCACTGTCAATGAGTTCGAAGGGGAGTCAAAAAGGCAAACAATGAGGACACCTAGATGGAAAAGCAACACATTCGCAGCATGTTGTGTAGCACTGGCATCACACATCAGCCTGTGAGTGGCATGTCCAATACACATACATGACACATGCCAGCACACAGATGTCATGTAGCATAGCCATGGTAAATTAGACAACTACAGCAATATGTCAGTGAATAAGTACTGTCACACATCCATGTCACATGGACATGGTGAGAAGATTAATGCAGAATAGTGTTGCAAAATATGCATGTGCTACACACTGCAACACATCCAGTGTACAATAATACAGTGATTGTAGGCAGATGTACACATCAATGGTTGGTCACTTCAACATGACAGGAAACAACTACCATGTTCCACATGCAAACAGGCCCTAAAAATAAATTTCAGCAGGCCAATACTCTCTCGCCCTGAGTGGTCTAATCATTCACATAACCAGGTAACAAATGTGGCACAATGTGGGGTGTAAACAATGACAGAAGCATGTCACATATGTGGCATTAGTGATGAAAAAAGCATATGAAAAATGGGATGATCTAAACAATCAGCCTGAATGAACACAGAAAAAATCAGAACAATGTTGTTGCAAGATGATAGTTCAAGGGCAACCAAGTAATGTGGGGCTAATTGGCTACTGTGGGCAGAAGGGATACTGTCATACCCAAATCAAAGGCACGTTAATGTATCGGAGGAAGCACATGGGTGACCCATAACACTCAGGAGTACACACACTCTGGCACTCAATCAGAACCCGTCACCCAAACAACATACAAATGGATTACACACACATGCATGGGCACTCACCGGACAATGCATCGTAATCAGATAGGTCTCCCATGCCTTGGATCTGTTCCTCTGTGACGAAGGTCCCAGCAACAGACTCATGTTCAGTGAGTTTGTTGTCCTCTGGTGGAGACCCACCGCCAGTCACCAGAGTAGCGGCATGATTTGAGGCCAGCTTGTTCTTTGCTCTGCGTTTCAGGTCATTCCACCGCTTGTAGCAATCATCAGCTGTGCGCCTCACAAATCCAAGGGCACTTATGCGGTCCGCGATGGTCTGCCAGTGGGCCCTATGTTGAGCAGTCGTAGTCTTACAGCCTGCAGTCACCAACATTTCGCGGCTATGTGCCAACACATAGGCCACAAGTGCATCAAGTTCGGTGTCATTGAAGCTAGGCTTCCTTGACGTGCCGGAGTGTGTAGCCATGTCTGGGGTCTCAGCCTGTAGTGCAAGAACACCCTTCTTCTTCTTCTTGGAAGGTGGTGCGGATCCTGAGTGGCTTACGCCGCTCTGGTCAGTAGGGCAGAAGCGCCAGTGGACTGGGTACTAGGAGTGTGCGAAGGCACAATGACCATAGGTCTTGGTGCAGGCATTGGCTGAACTATGATGTTGGCAGGGGCAACGTCGGTTTGATGGACCTGGACCGACACTGTCCCGGCTGGGAGACTCAGAGCTGGGGTGGATAGAGCTGCAGCTGCCCCTGCAGCCTCCCCACCCTGCCTACTTGGGGCAGCAGATGACATCGCTGCCCCAGATCCACGTGGCCTGCTGACACCAACTTGCACCACCACACGTGGCTTAGACTTGCTGACCTGGAAGACAGCCTGGGAGTCATCCTGTGCCGGTTCAGGTGCCACAATGGGCTGGTCCAACAAGGGCTGAGCTGGGATGGTGTCAGCTACGTTTCCCACAATCATGGGGGGGGCATGGGTGTCACTGATTGGTCCTCCACACATGGGGGTCTTAGGGCACCCTGCAAATCCTGGCCACGTCTCCTACCGCGCCCACCACGCCCACCTTTTGGAGGTCGGCCACCTTTGCCTCCCTTACCGCTTGGTCGCCTCCCAACGATGGCACTGATGTTGTGCGTATGGGAGTAGCAGTAAAGGATTGTCCTGGGCAATTGGGGGTGAAAGGGGGAGGGTACTAGATGGAATTCATACCCTAGTGCTCTAGCAAGGCTGTCTGTGAGGGAAGATGACAGGTCACACAACGCACACGCACCCCGAAAACAAAAAAGAATGTGCACGCAACCCCTCGAAGACCACGTGCGTGGAAAAATGAACCCACACTATGCTTTGGCACCCAGGAACACAAAAATAAGCGTACGCGTCTTACACGCAGCCTACAACGACCTCTGAAGGGGTGCACGACACACGGGGCAAGCACAGTTGGTAAATGCGTGCGCGACTCACCGTCTGCCTGGAAAAAGAATGTGAAAAAAACGCGCGTGTGCGCTTTGGCAACACCCCCGCCAAAAGAAGAATTGTACGCTGTCTGAGGAGACGGGACAAAAGAAGAAGTGAACGCTGTTTGAGGAAACAAGCCCCAAAAAAAAATGAACGCTGTCAGAGGTAACAGGGAGTACGAACTTGAAACGTGTGAAGTAATCGCGTGTGAACCAACAAGAAGTCCAGAATTCACCCACTCGCTCTCCACAAAAAGCACGTACAAGGAAATGGGGTCCTACACGTACCTTTTAAAGCGGCCCACACGTACAACATCACTTACGCGTGTACACGCTAAGGCCCTTTCCTCCAATTACACGAGCTTACACTCAGATGTGCAGTGTTTGGACGTGTACGATGAACATGCACCCGTGTTGATGGAAAAGCCCGCGTACGTCACAGACGCGTAGGCCCTTTCCTCGGATAACACGCATTCACACGTGGACGTGCAGTTTTTTCATGCACCATGAGCCACTATGGCCACGTCACGAGGGAAACGCCCGCGCGCGTCACATCACAGATGCGCTTACGCGCCAAGGGCCTTTGGTTCAATGAAACCGCATACGTGTGCTGACACACTTACGCGCTAAGGGCCTTTCCTCGAATTACACGCTGACGTGCACGTTTTTCACGTGCCAAATCACTCCGTATCAAGCTGGCCATGCAACACACGGAAGACCACACTCCTGTCCAGAAGGCCGAATTACTGCCCCCCAGGGCCCCGAGCACACTCCCACCTGCCATCTGCTGCTGCCTGCCTGCCTGCTGCCCACGTGCCCTGCTATTTGCTGCCTGCACATCATCCATCTGCAGGGGTGCAGTTGTTGTGACCACCCCTGCTGGAACTGAAGACTCCCGACTGGGATTCCATCGCTCCAGCCCAGCCCCAGGACCCAGTTGCCCACCCACACCTGCCTCTGGGGTTGCCATGTCGGTCACATCACCATCTGGCACCACTGGCAACCCCCAGCCAGAGAGGCAGAGGGCCACCAGCTTCAGTGCCAGGGATGTTGGTGTCCTGGTGGAGCAAGTCCTGGGGCACTATGATGCCCTCTTTGGAAGTTCTTGCGCCGACTATGAAGGATGGACCAGGATCTGGATGGACATCGTGACTGCCATCAACGAGGAGGGGGTGGCAGTCCGCAACATCAAACATGTCAAGAAGCGCTGGGAGGACTTCAGGTCCAGGACCCTCGACAAGGCCCGGCGCCTCTTGAAGGCAGCGGATGCCAAGGGGCGCCAGGGCCACCTGTCCGACCACCAAATAAGGGTCCTGGAATGCATATGCTCAGCGCTCCACGTCCAGGTCCTTGAGAGGCAGACCCGTCTGGAGTCGAGCGGTAAGTGTACATGCATAATGATTGGACGCTGTGCGTGTCGTGATGTGCCAGTATTGTGCAGGTTGCACATGTGTTTTTGTAGGGCCATGCATGGATGTGTATGTACAGGGGCATGAGGCTGACACATGCGAGACCTCTCATGTGTGAGACACATGGATGGTGTATGTGTGGGTAAGCATGCCGGCCAAATGCAGATGTGGGAGCACACATGTTTGAATTACTGTGTATGTACGTTGGCATGGTTGTGGTGTCACACATGGATGTTGGTTCCAGCTGCATGTATCTGCACTGTGTACATGTGCATGTGTGTGTATTTGACAAGTGTGCAACTGTGATGCACCATGGATGCATGTGGCACTGACATGTAGAAGGCTGACTGCCAGATGTGCCATGGATGGCGATCTCATCACTCTGACAGTTGGTGGACATGCACACATGCATGTAAATGTGTTGGTTTGTGTGCATGTGTTGTGTACTCCTCGTGTTTCATGTGATGTTAGGCTCACCTTCGGATGCTGATGCTGTTGTATGTGTATGGATGGTGCAGCCTGCTGCAATATTGCTGTGGAATTGCTCATGTGTGTGAGTAGAAATGACATGTGTGTTAGAGAGTGTAATGCCATGTCTGAAGTTTGACACTGCCACTCATGTACAACTGTCATGTGTGTATCAGTCCATTGTACAGTGCCCTGATGCCTGTATTCTATCTTTCCCTGTCTGCAGCGTCAACTGATGAAGAGGGCGGAGAGGGTGCTGTGGAGCAAGACGGCAGGGATCGCACCGCCAGCCGGAGACGCAGGGCCCGGCTCCCCTCCCAGATTGTCATCTCGTCAGGGAGTGAGGAGTCCGGTGCTGCATCCCAGGCCGCAGCTGCCAAGGGTAGGTCCAAGAGGCGGAGGTCGGAGTTGGACTCCTCGGCAGCAGAAGGGGCAGCTGAGACCCCACAGGGTCCGACGGAGGAAGATGGCACAGAGTCATCCAGGTTGGTGGGGGGTTTGGTGGAGGAGGAGGCCATGGAAGGGACAGACACGGGGTCTGGAGGTGGGGATTCCACTGGTGCTAGTGGTGCAGTGCAGGGGCAGGGACAGGAGGCAGCACAGGCTGCTGCGGAGGTGCCTGTGTGTAATCCTGTCCCCGATCCTGTGACTGCATCATCCTGCACCAGCAGGGATGCCTATGTCCAGACCCGTTTTCAGGGAGGGGATCCGCTTACAACAACTGGCCTTCCTCTCCCTGCGGACGTGGCTATCCGGGACCGGGTTGAGCATGTCCTGAGTGGGATGGCGTTGCGTCAGCAGAGCATGCGAGGTGACCTGCAGTGTTTTCGTGAGGACACTGCACGTCACCTCGAATGCCTCGTTGACCGCGTTGACCTACTGGGACAGGTCACCAGGGCCAGATTCCTCCGTTTGCTGGACCTTGTTCCGACCCCCTCCTCACCTGAACCCCCTATGCGCCAGCCGTCCTCCATGCCATTTTCCCACCCATGTATCACCTGGGTACCCTGTGGAGCTGCCTCTGACCCTGCGGCCAGGCTGGTGGAGGACACATCCCTGCCACAGTCAGGAGTCTGATGTCCAGCAGGGGTGGCCACCTCAACAACTGCACCCCAGCGGGAGGAGGACGTGCAGGCAGCAAGAGCCAGGGCACAGGCACAGGCACAGCAGCAGCAGCAACAAGGTGGGAGCCATGATGGCTCAGGGCCTTCAACATCGGAGGGGCAGGCATCGGCCAGAGGGCAGGAGGACCCAGGATTGGAAGTGTCTTCCGTATGGCAGCGGTTGGGCGAGGCCATAGATACGGAGCGGCAGCGGGCGGAAGAGGCACGGCTCACAATGGTCAGGGCGGAGAACTCCATGCGGAGGGCTCTGAGGCGGGCCGAGTGCTTCGAGGCAATTTGCAGGGAGTTGGAGGTCCACATGTCATCGTCCCTGCGAACCCTCAGGGCCATGGAGGAGGACCGCCTCCGGGACATCGAGCAGGAGTTCGATGATGTCCTGGCCCGCGAAATCGGGAAGTGAGCCGTCGGACTGGCCCGCTGCCATTGTAAATAGTTTTTAGAGTTAGGTTTCCTATTCCTTTTCCTTTGATTTGTGGTGAATGGACTATGCCACACACATTTGTATATAGTTTATTATTAGGTAGTTTCTTAGTTAGGTTTAATTTCTTTCGTTGGGCTCATGGACCCTTGACAATGGAATGTACATAGTTGGACAATGGATTTATTTGATTTTGAACATGGATTAATGGATTTTACTATTGGACAATGGATTGTACATAGTTGGACAATGGATTATTATGAACTTTTTCTTTTGATTTCACCATGGATCAATGGATTATTCTTTTTACGTTTCCTTTTGATTTGCGTTGGTGGAGGGAGAGTTTGGACTATTTTTCTTTAGGATTTCTTTGGATTGGTTATACTTTTCATTTACTCATCTTTTGCACATGATTTTCATTTCATGTTTGCTGTTTTCTTATGCTTTCATTTCATTGCTTTATTTTTGTACATAATACATTTTGATATTTTAGTTCCATGTGTGTGATTCGCTCATTGGGTTAATGCATGTGAAAATGTGGGTTTACCCAATCAATGCCAACCAGTGTGTGTGTGTGTGTGACGGACATGTGTTGATGTACATAGTTGACTTTTGGTTTGTGTCTTGAGATAGGCATGACAGTGTGGGGTGGATTGGGAAATCATTGCGTCTCAAGAATGGGGTGGCGTGCTGTGGTATTTTGGAGTAGAAGTGGGCCATGATTGTGCATCTTTATTTCATGTAGGGGGGGGCATGAGTGGGGGCCTGCTGGCAGGTGCCCCTCACTGCTGGGGGGTGGGGGTGCTGGGGGACATGAGTGGGACATGAGTTGGGGCCTGCTGGCAGGTGCCCCTCACTGCTGGGGGTGGGGGTGCTGGGGGACATGAGTGGGACATTAGTGGGGGCCTGCTGGCAGGTGCCCCTCACTGCTGGGGGGTGGGGTTGCAGGTGGACATGAGTGGGGGCCTGCTGGCAGGTGCCCCTCACTGCTGGGGGGTGGGGGTGCTGGGGGACATGAGTGGGACATGTGTGGGGGCCTGCTGGCAGGTGCCCCTCACTGCTGGGGGGTGGGGGTGCTGGGGGACATGAGTGGGTCATGAGTGGGGGCCTGCTGGCAGGTGCCCCTCACTGCTGGGGGGTGAGGGTGCAGGGGGACATGAGTGGGACATGAGTGGGGGCCTGCTGGCAGGTGCTCCTCACTGCTGGGGGGTTTGGGTGCTGGGGGACATGAGTGGGGGCCTGCTGGCAGGTGCCCCTCATTGCTGGGGGGTGCGGGTGCTGGGGACATGAGTGGGGGCCTGCTGGCAGGTGCCCCTCACTGCTTGGGGGTGGGGGTGCTGGGGGAGATGAGTGGGGGCCTGCTGGCAGGGGCCCCTCACTGCTGGGGGGTGGGGGTGCAGGGGGAAATGAGTGGGGGCCTGCTGGCAGGTGTCCCTCACTGCTGGGGGGTGGGGGTGCTGGGGGACATGAGTGGGGGCCTGCTGGCAGGTGCCCCTCACTGCTGGGACTTGGGGGTGCTGGGGGACATGAGTGGGGGCCTGCTGGCAGGTGCCCCTCACTGCTGGGGGGTGGGGGTGCAGGAGGACATGAGTGGGGACCTGCTGGCAGGTGCCCCTCATTGTTGGGGGTGGGGTTGCTGGGGGACATGAGTGGGGGCCTGCTGGCAGGTGCCCCTAACTGCTGGGGGGTGGGGGTGCAGGGGGACATGAGTAGGGGCCTGCTGGCAGGTGCCCCTCACTGCTGGGGGGTGGGGGTGCTGGGGGACATGAGTGGGACATGAGTGGGGGCCTGCTGGCAGGTGCCCCTCACTGCTGGGGGGTGGGGGTGCTGGGGGACATGAGTGGGACATGAGTGGGGGCCTGCTGGCAGGTGCCCCTCACTGCTGGGGGGTGGGGGTGCTGGGGGACATGAGTGGGACATGAGTGGGGGCCTGCTGGCAGGTGCCCCTCACTGCTGGGGGGTGGGGGTGCTGGGGGACATGAGTGGGACATGAGTGGGGGCCTGCTGGCAGGTGCCCCTCACTGCTGGGGGGTGGGGGTGCAGGGGGACATGTGTGGGGGCCTTCTGGCAGGTGCCCCTCACTGCTGGAGGTGCTGGGGGACATGAGTGGGACATGAGTGGGGGCCTGCTGGCAGGTGCCCCTCACTGCTGGGGGGTGGGGGTGCTGGGGGACATGAGTGAGACATGAGTGGGGGCCTGCTGGCAGGTGCCCCTCACTGCGGGGGGGTGGGGGTGCTGGGGGACATGAGTGCAACATGAGTGGGGACCTGCTGGCAGGTGCCCCTCACTGCTGGGGGTCGGGGTGCAGGGGGACATGAGTTGGTGATCATATTGCAAGGTGACATGTGGCTTGGCTGGGGGGCATGCCCATGGTGGATGGGCTGCCTGTGGGACATGATCAGGGGTGCAGGGTAGTCCCCTGTGGTGTGGGCTGCCTGCAGGGGCTGTGGAGGGGGTAGAGGGGACACCTGGGAGGACCCACACTGCCAATTCACATGTAGGACTCCCCGCACACCACACTGGATACACGTACCCCGGTCTGACAGCAAAATTGCATGTGAAACTTCACACGCACCCCAGAAATACACGTAACCCGCTCGCACAGGGCTAATCGCATGTGACACTTCCCGCAAACCCCAGAAATACACGTACACCGCTCGCACAGGGCCAATCGCGTGTGACACTTCCCGCGAACCCCAGTAATACACGTATCCCGCTCGGACAGGGCCAATCGCGTGTGAAACTTCCCGCGAACCCCAGTAATACACGTACCCCGTTTGCACAGGGCCAATCGCGTGTGAAACATCCCGCGAACCCCAGTAATACACGTACCCAGCTCGCACAGTGCCAATCGCGTGTGAAACTTCCCACGAACCCCAGTAATAGAGGTACCCCGCTCGCACTGGGCCAATCGCATGTGAAACTTCCCGCGAACCCCAGTAATACACGTACCCCGCTCGCACAGGGCCAATCGCGTGTGAAACTTCCCGCGAACCCCAGTAATACACGTACCCTGCTCGCACAGGGCCAATCGCGTGTGAAACTTCCTGCGAACCCCAGTAATACACGTACCCCGCTCGCACAGGGCCAATCGCGTGTGAAACTTCCCGCGAACCCCAGTAATACACGTACCCCGCTCGCACAGAGCCAATCGTGTATGAAACTTCCCGCGAACCCAGTAATACACGTACCCCGTTCGCACAGGGCCAATCGCGTGTGAAACTTCCCGCAAACCCCAGTAATACACATACCCCGCTCGCACAGGGCCAATCGCGTGTGAAACTTCCCGCGAACCCCAGTAATACATGTACCCCGCTCGCACAGGGTCAATCGCGTGTGAAACTTCCCGCGAACCCCAGTAATTCACGTACCCCGCTCGCACAGGGCCAATCGCATGTGAAACTTCCCGCAAACCCCAGTAATACACATACCCCGCTCGCACAGGGCCAATCGCGTGTGAAACTTCCCGCGAACCCCAGTAATACATGTACCCCGCTCGCACAGGGTCAATCGCGTGTGAAACTTCCCGCGAACCCCAGTAATTCACGTACCCCGCTCGCACAGGGCCAATCGCATGTGAGACTACCCGCGCAGCGGGGTACGTGTATTCGGAGGGGTCCGCGGGGAGTTTTACAGGCGTTTTTGAGGTTGTGAGCCTGTGCGCCATGTACGGGATTTGTGCGCTGTACATGGCGCACAGGGAGGGGTTGGGGGCGTAAATGACGCTGCTGCAGGGTCGATGCGCCACTCTGTGCCACGGCTGGTTTTGGATGTTAAAATCCATGAATACGCTGTGCGCGGAAATGGATTTTAGCGCACGCGGCTGGCGCAGAAAGTCGCACGCGCACACTGTGCGCCAGCCGCATGCACCACTTGTGCGCTGAATTCTATGAATTACCCCCTAAATCAGTGACTCAACCCCTGAAGTGTGCCTGAAATAAACCTTTAATGAGTCTAGCAATTATTGCATAGAATTCCAGAAAGACAAATTATTTGTTAGTCCTATTCTTTCTTATTTAGGGTCACTGCTCAAAGTGTTACACTTGTGGAACCCCCTGCTTTTTTTAAGCGGCCTGAACAAGAAATCCAGCCACTCCAGAAACAAATAGCCACATTGCCATGGCTACAGCCCAGGAGCTTCCATTTAAAAAAGAAATGTTTTGGGGTAGCAAGGGAGACCACAGGGGTAGCAAGGGAGACACTGGTGCCCCCCAAATGACGTCCCTGGTAGTGACACATAAAGGGTAAGATAGCTCAGCAGGCTGAGTGCTTGCTGCTGAGATCTGTGTATGATCTGCTGGTCTCAAGTTCGAATCCCGGCAAGGCCAACTCAGCCTTTCATCCTTCCGAGGTCAATTAATGAGTACCAACTTTTTATGTAAATATGTTCTATGTAAAGCATTTTTGCAAAAGCACTGTTTTATTTATTGTTTATTTATATAGCACTTATACACAGGTGAAGTGCTTCAAAGAGCTTCAAGGCAGGAAGGTAACAAGGGAATACAGTAATCATTCTTAGGCCTTGATGATTCGAAATGATCTAAACAGAAAAACTAGCATACTAGGCCTGACGACATTTCTCCTAGTGCAAGTGCATGAAGTGGCACAGTTGAGACCAAGCTCGGGAGGGTGGGGGACGGAGAAACAGTGGGGCAGGGGACAGGACAGACAAACTAACTGGTCCTAGTACATTTAGGTCATGCATACGTACAGACAGATGTGCAAAGAAGGTGTAGGTGGTGGGACAAAGAGTCCGGTCAAGCAGGGCCCTGGGTTAAGTGCAGAGAGGTTGCCCCACTCAAGGAACGTAAGCTGAAAGTGCAGTAATGTTGAACAAAGTGCAGAGGCCCGGAGGCAAGTGCAAAAAGACTTGTCAGGGAGCCTGGGACCTGTAGGCTCTGGAGGAGAACCAGGCAACCAGTCAGCAAAAACTGAACAGAGTTAGGGAGGAGAAGGAGGGTGGAGAGAAAGAAAGGAGGTTAGCAGGGGAGAGGGAGAGAGAAGGAGGAAGCGAAAAGGAAGGTCTTAAGTTTACGGAACTTAAGGTGGTCCGGCTCAAGACGGAGAGAGGCACGGAGGCTGTTCCAGAGGGAGTCACCTGCAGAGGATAAAGATCTACCCCCAAATCTCTGTTTTTGAAAGCGGCTCACCCACAGAGAGTTGGAAGATGATTAGCGGAGGACTCTAGAGAGGGAGTATTTAGGAAGAGAGCGTTGTAGATAGTGCTGGCCCCACCGCAGAAAGCCTTGTCGTCTATGCAGAGGGTCTTCAACTTGAACGTAGCAGCCACGAGGAGCCAGTGGAGGGATTTCAGTGCGGGGGAAATGCGGTATCAGGGCTTGAGGCCAAGGATAAAACTTGCGGTTCTGTTCTGGATTAGTTGAGGAGGACGGAGAGCAGAAGTAGGAACATTGAGAAAGAGGCTATTGCAATATTCCAGCCTAGAGAGAACCAGGGCTCTCGAGGTGATGAGCCTCTGGTGGAAAGTGAGAAAAGGTAGAATACCTCTGATGAGGTGCAGTTGGTAGTTGGACTTTTCGGAGATATCTGAGATGTGCAAAGAGAAGGAGAGAGTGGAGTCGAAGATGACCCCAAGATTTCGTGCCTTATTGGCAGGAAAGGGGGCAAGTCCAAGGGAAGCAGGCCAGTGAGAAAGTGTGAAAGCGGTCCCAATGAGAATGATCTCTGTCTTGCTGGCATTAAGGCATAGATCGTTAGCAGTACACCAAGCCTGGATTGCGGATAGACAGTCAGGGATGAGCGAGGAGGAGGAGCAGGACAAGGCTAGCCTGAAAGAGAGCTGCGTGGCATCCGCATAACACTTAAAGTTAGAGGTAAAGGTAAAGATCTTGTGGGCCAAGGGGACATGTAGATATTGAAAAACCGGGGTAGGTTTGATCCCTGGGGGACACCACAAGTAGAGAGAGGGTAGAGGAGAGAAAGGGCCCAAGTTCCACCTGGGAGGGAGAGAAAGGAGGTGAGCCACACCAGGGCCTGATCTGTGATGCCCAAAGTGTCATGGAGACAGGTGATCAGGATGTTGTGGTTTACTGTATCGAAAGCAGAAGAGAGGTCGAGAAGAATGAGGACAGAGGGAGAGTTGGAGTCAAGATTTGAGAGCAGGTCTTCACGGGTGTACAGAAGAGCAGTTTCTTTGCCACATCATTAATTTCATTGTAATGACTTCTATGGAATTGTGCTATATGAAAGTTGTAATGTTTAAAATATATGATCCAGGGAATATGTGTGCTTGTAGAAAAGCAAAGAAATTGGCTTTGCCAGTGCTTTTTTACATTGTGCTGTTCTCTGAGGTAGTAATGGTGATTAGTGTATTGTTTTCAAAAATGAAATTTATGCATAGTAGTGTCCCTTTAAAAATAAAAAAATGAATAAAATAAAAGCATATTCCACATTCTAAATCATTCTATCCAGAGTAGGAGAAAGTATCTGGCTTCTATTTTGTAGAACCTTTTCGGGCTGAGCGGGAGGAAACGGTTCTAAAAGTCTCTTGCCACAAAATCCTGCAGTCAACCTCGACAGTGACTCTCACCATGTTCACAGCAAAGAGGCTTTGCAAGACAGACCTGTTCTGAAGAACCACCTAGTCTCCTTGTGTTCCTACATCACATCCCACCGACATGGCGGTAACCTCCCATGCCTCCCATATTGTAACCCAACCTCCTTACCGCATTTGTTACCCTCAACAACATATACAGTGCTCTGTGGCTTTCTGGATAGATTTGTGCGCTATAAAACCCCAAATACAAATACAATTCGATGCATCTCAATAGATACCCCAATTACATTGCTCAGACTGCCTTACAAACTTTAAGAGTAACCTCCTCAATGCCAAACGGAATTACGCTAGCACACGTGCAGAATCTGCTGCTGTAAAAAGGAAAGGACCATAAAACAAGCTGTCTCTGCCTACGCCCCAAGACTATGGGACCTCCTCCCTGTCAGCATCGGACTTGCCCCCAAGCTCCTACAATTCCGAAGAGAACTCAAGACCTGCCTCTTCAAGGAGTCTCTCGACCTCAACACCTGGGCCTTAAAGTCGCTCCTCGCGCCACCGGACTCCCTAGACACCGCCCACCCCTCTCCTCCCCGCCTCCTGCTAAAGCTGTAACCCTCCCTTGTGCCCCTCTGTATTCTTACCCCCGCTGTATATCTGTTCTGTTGTTATCACTGAAAAGCGCTCTGTTATGCATATTTAATGTTGCACACCTCTGTAAAAAGCTGTGTTCTGTATCTGTATTGGTGTATACCTCTGTCAAGCGCTCTGTTGCTTCTCAAAGCCAGGCCCATGCTCAATAAATACCATAACAATAATAATAATAATAATAATAATAATAATAATAATAATAATTATAATTCTCTACGCCAGACTTTAGGAAATGCAAAGAAGGTCCGCAAGACTTGAACCATGAGTTAAAAAGCCACACATCTTCCCCTGTATTCATATATCAGTGCTGTCTCTCAAAACTCAGAACTATGTTTAAAATGTTCAGCCTCCCCCACAAATGTATGGCTGGGATGGAACCGCCCTGCCTACCTACTTTCTTTCTCTCAAAGCCTTCCCAGCACAAGCCCCTTAATGCTGCCCAACCCGTCATCTCAACACGAAGGCTGGAGAGACAAACGTGCCCCCAAACCCTGGGAACAACCTGCCCCAGACATCTGACCCTCCCTCAGAAAACCCAAAACATCCTTATTTACTCACACCTCTCTTACTCATTCGCAGATGGAGGTTGCCATCACCCTTGGACTTAGTTTCACCATTCAAACATCTAGAAACGCTGACATCAACTTACAATGGTTCATCCTCCATTCCTGCATGCATTCATCAGCCTCTACGGGTTCAACTCCGTGGACTTCATTGGCATCACCCAGTAACCCACCATGGACTCTCAACAGGTTCAAAAGGGCATCATCACCCAAATCCATACCCGTGTCTGGAATACACAGGCAGCAGTCCAACACACCTTGAGATGTTTGAACTCATCGTTTTTTTGATACATATCACAAGTTGCAAAGAAGTTAAATATGCGCTACCTATGCGACCTCACATCGCCTTCATGCGCTCATCCTGTAGCCTGATCACAAAGCAAATTAATTATATTCACCCCTTTCTCTCCACCAACAACTGTGCCTTGCTCACCATCGCATTAGTCAACTCTAGGCTTGACTATTGTAATAGTCTCCTAGCAGGCACCTTACACGCCAATATTCAAGCCCTGCAAGTCGCACACACAACGCGGTCCGTGCCATACAGCGACTGCCCTGATGTGCTCACATCTCGGAGGCCAGAAGGTCACTCCCTTGGTTACCTGTTCAACATAGGATCACCCATAAGATTCTGACATTTCCTTAAAATGCCGAAAAAGTGCATGCCCAATCCATCTCATTGATAGAGTAAAACCTAAGGTAGGCGGTAGGGAGCTTTGCTCCTCCGCTTGCCCCACACTTATCCAACCCAGGTATAAACTGGTACACTTTGCAGGTACCTCTTTCAATGTCCAAGTCCCTACACTGGAACTCCCTACCTCTTTCTATCTGCACCTTCCCCACCTATTCCTCCTTCTGCGCCTCCTTGAAAGCACTCCTTCTTCATTCCCCACCCTGATACTTTTTTCCCCTCTCACCTTTCTCTCTATAATACCCCATCATAGTTCTTTTACCTTCCCCCTTCTCTCCTAGTCCTCCCCTTTTCCTATTGACTCACTCTACTCCTCTCTCTCCCTCTTCCTTTCCTTCCTCACCCCTTCTCTCTTCTTCATCCTCATATGCAAATTGTTCTACCTACTGTTTTACTGGTTTGATTCATATATATTGTTATTTGCTTCTCCTGTTTCATGTCAATGTTTTCGTGTTGTTAAACTGTAAAGCGCTTTGGATTAAGGCGCTATATAAAAACAATAAATACAAATACAAATACAAATACATATGACTGAAAGCCTGGCTCTTTTAACAAAACAGAAAATACTGCTTCTCTTCAATCTGAACCCTGACTGACCCCAGCCCACACCTTCCTTGCTGACCGTCCTTACTGATTCCCCTTGCATCACTGTATGTTTGTGTTAGGCAGAATTTCATGCAGTACCCTCTGGGACCACCACATACAATTAGGACTACAGGTGTAAGCAAAATCAACCTTTGGTATAGGTCTGTACTACACAGTTTGTGGTAGCGAGCTGAGCAGCCAGGCTTATGTCAAGAGGGAATGTGAGCAGTAAATGAAGTTACACAGAGGTCTTACAATTATAGTAGTTCAAGTAGACACTTATACTCAAGGTTTCTTGGTAAAACACTTATTAATTTATTACACTGTCATTTAGAAAACATTCACTAGAAGGAGGCAACTTAATATTATACACAAATACACTTCAGCACAAAACCAATAAGTTTCTGAGTAAATTAGGCTCCCCTGAAATAGGAGCAAATTGGCATTTCAGTCACTTTAAATAGGAGTACAAAGGCACAAGTTAATAGAATAGATCACAAATACTTTCTCAGGCAGTGCAAATAGTTTTAGTTCACTAGAGTACTCAATTCAGTTCAATAGGCATAGGCCAAAGTCAATGGGCTAGTGTCTTGGATAGGAAAGAGCAGTTCTTTTAGTAAACGGTAAAGTCTTTGCCAAAGTTCTCAGAAGTAGTTTGTACGAAAAGAATCATATGTTGGGTCACAAGTTGATTAGGCCTGCAAGTTGGGAAAGTTCTACGAACTTTCACCATGAGAGGTAAGTTCTCTCAATCGTGTAGGCACAGTACCTTAATATGAAGAGAAATATGCAGCTGAAGACATTGGTTCCTGGCAATTCCTGTAGATCTCACTGTTCCTGAGCCTCAGTTGTGGGGACAAGAGGGAGGACGTCGGGGACTCCTGCACTGCACGGTATCATCAGAAAACACTGACAAAATGGAGTTCCTTCTGTTCCAGTAGCTGTAATTCAAGCACACAAGCTGGTGTCCCTCTCCCTGGTTAATCCTAACCAGCTCCGAGAATGGTCTCCAGGTGGCTTACGAGTTGATTGGTCCCACCAACTCAAAGGAAGAAGTCGTCCTTGAAGGGGCTTCTCTGTCGAGATGAACTTGTCAATTCGGATCTGCAGCAGGGCTTCACCGGGCAAACCAACGGTCCAGGAGTTGCAGCAGCCGTCCTCTTCCAGCTCGTTTTCGGTTCTTTCATTCCAGTGGTCAACTCTGCCTTCCAGGTCCAGAGACTCGCCTGTTAAACAGTTTTCTCCCTTTCATTCCAGCCTAGCTGTCACTTACCCAGCAGGGTTGCTGTCCTTGCTGGACAATCAGCCAGCTAATCACGCCAGAGAGAATTTGGGTCTCCTAGGAGACTAAGCACAGGCAGTTTCGGGCACCTCCCTCACTTCCTGCCCACCCCAGAAACTCAGACGCCAGTGGCGGTCTTCAGTCCTGAAGCCCGCCAAAGGTATACGAACAAAGGGACCAAACCTAGTTTGGCGCCCAGGGACAAACTCTAGAAGGACCTTTCAAAGAAATGGCAAATAAAGAAGTCCGGGACTTGTATAAACAAAGGGGCTGAAAAACATGGCTCCCGCGATTTGTAGCTACCGGTGTTCGCGGTCGGGAAAAATCATGGTAGTTCATTGTAAAACCACTGCCACCAGCCATTTCGATAGGAAAGGGTAGCATTTGACTGCTACACGAGTTTTTAGACACAGAGGATATTATGTAACCCCTCCAGCACTCTATTGTAAGATAGTGTGTGCTGGGTCTAGGAATTTAAAAAGACTAGTAAAGGCAATTTAACCTTATATTCTCTGGGAAACAGTAGTTTATCCCAGAGAAGGTATTTAAACCTTTGTGAAGTCTAAAAGACATCCCTGTGTCACTGCACTGTAGGTGCTGTGTAACACACATGAACAGATGATGCCTATGGAGTTATCTAAAACCTAATCAAAGAACACAAGAGTAAAACACACATCAAAATACATGAAAGAGTGGGAAAAAAAGGTTCACACTCTTTCCAGGTAAAAAAATCAAGTCCTCAAAATCCAGAAAAGTTGCTGGGGGTCTCTAAGGTGAAAGGAATTAGCACATTTATGAGAATTATCCCTAACAGTTTGTTGTCTGTCTCTTCTCTCTTTGTGCACTCTGAGGTCCATGGGCGTGTGGCGCTTTATAAAAATTGATATAAATAAAGACATTTTACACCAGATGGGCACCTTAATCCATTCAAGGGTCTCCATGTGGGCTTTTATATTCCAGTGGTAAAACGCTTTGGGCGGCATTCAGTGTATTCCCCATACAGAAAAGTAAGGGGTACAGGTATATATTCTGGTGGGAGGGAGTGGCATGGAGTGCAAGGAGGTTCCCACCACTAAAAAAAAACCACAACACGAAAAAGGCTGTCAGTAATCGACTGCAGGGGATTTTACATGAAACTCTGTAATCTTCAGCGCCGCGCATCAAGGGTGAGAAAACGAAGCGCAAAAAAAATCTCAAAGTGCAAAGGAAAAAGAGAAGTGGCAGAGGAGAATACATAAGCAGAGATTTCTCAGTGATGGACTGTCTCCCATGAAACATGCAGTGCTCCTGCTGTATCCATGCCTTCTCCAGTGCCGCTCAGGTTTAATGTTTAAGTGTGCTTGGTGGAAGAAGGGGTTCCTGCATTACCTCATGGCGGCATGTGGGGGAGGTATGGGAGTCGGCAGGATGTTGTCCTTGCTCATGGATAGTTTGGGCTATGACGGTCAGTGTCTATTTAAAACCCTGCCTGGGGAGATGGGTACAGATGTGCTAAATGAACTTGAAGTGGTGCTGAAAAAGCTAGACCTGCACTTCAGCCCAAGGTTGAGCACCATTTTGGAAAGGTGCAATTTAAAAAAAGAAGCGAATTACACTGTGGAGGACAGAATTACCCCACAGAGGCACCTTGCTACATCGTGTTAAACATATACTAGATCAAGTCACGGGCAGGGATGGACCGGCCTATAGGGAACCCTGGAGATTTCCTGGTAGACCTCTGCACACTGGGCCGCTTTTCTATGGTATTTCCAAATTTTCACATAAGAAAAGGTTTGGGCTTTCTGAAAATGTGTAATCTGGGCCACTTTCAAAATTATTTCCAGGGCCATTTTCTGTTCCCAGTCCACCCCTGGTCATGGGGTGGTGTTACAAGGACCTAATCCACAATGGGCTATGGCTAAAGGATAATCCTAGCTCAGAGGAAGTGATAAGGATCGCAAAAAAGGTGGAACACTCGTTGGGCTGTGTGGCACATCTGGCTTAGGGGAAGCACACAGATAAAGAAAATGTAAAGGAGGTGTGGAGCACGACAAAAGGCAACTCTAGGGAAGAAAGCAAGAGCGATAAGAGGAAAGAGGGGAGGGAGGCAGAAATGATGGGAAAGGTTGTAGGGGACAGGGCATGCTTTCAGTGTGGGGAAAGATGCATCTGGCTGGTGCTAGTAGGTGTCCGAGACAGGAAGTGGTATGTAAGCAGTGTAGAAGGTGTGGACACTACCACAGTTGCTGCAAAGCATTTGCGATGACAAGCCTGATTAAGAGCATGAGTGTTGGGAACAAGTGCGAGAGTTCCACAGTGTCGTCGAAGGAGGATGATTGTGTGGGACCACCTGTATTAGCATGAAATATGAGTCAAGGAGAAGATGATTATGATGGCAGTCCCATGGTTGAGACATGCATCAATGCTAGGTAGATGCAGGTGATGGTAGATTTGTGGGAAACAAACACAAATTTTGCATCAGGTGTGAGAGAAGATGTTAAAGGTGAGGAAAGAGGATTTGGTCCCGCCCAAAGTAAATCCAGACGGGTACAACATGGATAGAATTGAGCTGGATACTTCCCAGTAAGCCCTGAGTTCAAGGATCAGGAGACCATTACAAATGTTTATGTCATGAAAAAGGTATTGCATGTGGCACCAGCGTGCAAGGTCACCGGGGAAGTAGATGCATATTTGACCCTATTCTTTGATGTGGAAAATCTGTGTGAGTTTGTGCATTGCATCAGATTGAAAAGATAGGCTGTGCCCGTAGTAACCACGCTGTGACTATTGCCCAAGGAAATGGTGAAACATGAGTTGAAGAAGTTGTGTGAGAAGCGGAATCATAAAGACAGGTGCTGTGGAGTGGGTGTCACCCTTTGGGGTGGTGCAAAAACCCAACCGAGAGGTGAGCCTGTGTGTGGATTTGAGGCAACTGAATAAGTGTGTGGTTGTTGACTGGCTTACTTTACCCAAAATGGGTGAGATGTTTTGTTGCATTGGTGAGAACAAAATATTGTCTAAACTTGACTTGGTGTGAAAAGGAGGGAGGCTAATGAATATCTCGAAAATTGAAATGGCAATTTTTGAGTTATGGCAGCGAAAACATGATTTTTCTGCTTTTATGGAATTCTCAGTGCAAAAAACAACATGCTTTTTTCAGGAATCTTTTGGGGTATTAAAACATTGATGACACTTCACCAAATTTGAAAAGTGTGTTTAACGTTGGGCAGATCAATAACAGCAAAATAGTAAAGGTAAACTTTCATAGATGAGAACAAAAGTTGTTACAGAGGAAAAACATTTTGAATTTTTCAATGTAAAGTGTGATATAACTTTAACTACTGTGACACTAAAAAAAAACACGAATTTTGCATCAGGTGTGAGAGAAGATGTTGAAGGTGAGGAAAGAGGATTTTGTCCCGCCCAAAGTAAATCCAGACGGGTGCAACATGGATAGAATTGAGCTGGATACTTCCCAGTAAGCCCTGAGTTCAAGGGTCAGGAGACCATTACAAATGTTTATGTCATGAAAAAGGTATTGCATGTGGCACCAGCGTGCAAGGTCAACGGGGAAGTAGATGCATATTTGACCTTATTCTCTGATGTGGAAAAGCTGTGTGCATTGCATCAGATTGAAAAAATAGGCTGTGCCCGTAGCAACCACGCTGTGACTATTCCCCAGGGAAATGGTGAAACATGAGTTGAAGAAGTTGTGTGAGAAGCGGAATTATAAAGACAGGTGCTGTGGAGTGGGTGTCACCCTTTGGGATGGTGCAAAAACCCAACCGAGAGGTGAGCCTGTGTGTGGATTTGAGGTAACTGAATAGTGTGTGGTTGTTGAATGGCTTACTTTACCCAAAATGGGTGTGATGTTTTGTTGCATTGGTGAGAACAAAATATTGTCTAAACTTGACTTAGTGTGAAAAGGAGGGAGGCTAATGAATATCTCGAAAATAGAAATGGCAGCGAAAACATGATTTTTCTGCTTTTATGGAATTCTCAGTGCAAAAAACAACATGCTTTTTTCAGGAATATTTTTGGGTATTAATACATTGATGTCACTTCACCAAATTTGAAAAGTGTGTTTAACGTTGGGCAGATCAATAACAGCAAAATAGTAAAGGTAAACTTTCATAGATGAGAACAAAAGTTGTTACAGAGGAAAAACAGTTTGAATTTTCCAATGTAAAGTCTGATATAACCTTAACTACTGTGACACTAAAAAAAACAAGCACACACATACACACACACACACACACACACACACACACACACACACACACAAACACAAACACTTGAAATCTCTCAATGAAGTGAGATATTTAGCTTCTGCGTGTAGCCTAGAATCCTGTAAAGAAGAGATTCGACGTATGCAGATTTCTAATGGAAAGCTTGGCTTAATCGGCCTTTTGGGTAAAGCATCCAAAAGCCAAAAAAGATGATGTCCCTCATTACGAGCATGGCGGTCTCGGAAGTACGGTACCGGTAAGCATGCCAGTACCGTACTTCCCAGACCGCCATGCTACGGGCTCTGCTCGCGGGATCCGTTTCACCCACCAGGTTTTTCCTGGCGGGTGTAACGGCACCCGCAAGCAAAGCACGTCAGATGCACCGGCACATGCAGAGTTGTGCTGGTGCATCCGACGTCCCCATCCCCATTTAGTCCTATGGGGCAGAATGGGGATGAGGAGGCCCTTAATTCCGGCACCCGAAAATGGGCAATTACCGGGTGCGCCTAACTCGGCATGACCCGGTTCTTGCCCATTAGTGGGTGCCGGAAAAAATGCAGCTCCGGCGGCAGCTGTGCCGTTTTTAACGGCCCGGCTACCACCAGAGTTGTAATGAGGGCCGATGGAACTTGGAGTTACTCATTAAATCGAGCTGAAGGCATAGTCATGGGAACTCTCAGGACTACCAGCAAAATACATTCTGGATTTCGTTTTTATTTATTGTGCTCTTACATGCCACTTCACTCCATGAGCCACACGCTTCTAAGTACCGAAATAACAGGGGCTATCATTGCCTCATTTAATGGTGCAAATTTGATCAAACCGAGATCCTCAACACCAACACCTACAAGAAGATACTATTGGCTCCCTGAGCCAACAGATGTCATACAAACCTACCTATGTGAGATTAACTCACTCACCATGTCATTAAGAATGTGTGTAAGGGAGCATTAGGATACAACCAGAAGGGCCTTAAAGCATCAAGGGTAATCTATAAACGGGGAAAATGTTTAGGTTTGCTTGCCATGTAGAGGTTTGATTTGTAGGATGCTGTGTACTAACTCCTTGCTCTCCAGATGTAGCTCCCGATAACTGGGAGATGCTCATTACCCAGGAGCTGCTTTCCGTTCCTGATCATCAAATCTTTATTTTGATCCCTAAATATCTATATTTATCACTAATAAGCAAGCTGAACATGAGAAATAAGTGCTATAAATTGCTGGGGTGTCTGGATATGTCTTTGGGTGATAATGCTTGCTATCGATTAGGGGTGATAATAACGCTTTCAGTTTTTTTTCATTGATGTCAGTTTGTTCATTAAGAACTCTCATTTGCCTTAATTGTAAAAGGTTGAGGCACAATACATTGGGGCTCATTCTGAGCTTGACGGTCCATAAACAACGGTGCTGGTAAGCTTACTGGCACCGTTGTTTCCGGACCAGCATATTACAGGTCTGCATGCCGGAGCCGATGTCCATGACAGTTCGTACCCTGCCGGGCACAGCCACAATGTTATGCAGTCTGTTAACAACGGTGCCTGTGCTTCCGTGTTCCCCATTCCCATAGTGTCCTGTGGGACTGTATGGGAATGGGGAATTACAGTGTACTGGTGCCTGACTTTCAGAACCGCCAGGGTTGTAATCCCCCGGTGTTACCGACAAGTCAGGCACCAGTAAATATTTACGGGTCCGGCGGCAACCCACCAGTAGTACCGGCACGGTTACCACCGGACCCGTAATGAGGCCCATTGAATTCTTTCAAGGGAAACAATGCATTTCAGGAATCCTCTGCAGGTGAGACCACTGGCCCTCATCACATCAGCTCAACAAATTAAAATGAATTAGTTGAATGCTGGAATCAAATGTTAGAAAGTCATAATCCTGAGAATGTCCATGGCAAAATGGCTGCATATGTTATTGGGGGCACAAGAATTACTATGGCACGCACTGGACGTAACCTGTCCTCGGGCAAGTAAGGAGTTGAACATTAGAAAGTTTGCTGCAGTTTCTATCCGGCCCTGATAAAATGGGACATGCACAGGCTGTAATTGCTGCCAATGTCTGAGCCATCAAGGCAGGCAGTGTATGCACAGGCTGTAATTGCTGCCAATGTCTGAGCCATCAAGGCAGGCAGTGTATGCACAGGCTGTAATTGCTGCCAATGTCTGAGCCATCAAGACAGGCAGTGTATGCACAGGCTGTAATTGCTGCCAATGTCTGAGCCATCAAGACAGGCAGTGTACTTCTCTATAAGGCCGCTGGTGAGCAATACTTGTCACACAGTAGCACCATAGTGGACCAACATGGGCAACTGTCTGCACCTTCACCCGTGCCTGTTGAGAAACGGGGTGGCTTGTCTTGTATTAGGGACATGGCCTGCACGCACACTAGTTATTTCACACCGCCCAATGTCCAGCAGTAAGTGATACTTTTAGATGGCACTTTCAGCTACAATGCCCGGTTCTATGGGATCTTATCGAAAATATTTTTTAATCAAACTTTTTTTTGACAGGTTTATTTTGCTGCATATATATGCAGGGAAGACCTCCGCAGTCTCCCACTTAACCCCGCTACACTATTTCCCTAAACCCAACCCCCACATATATATGCGGCAAAATTCATTGTAAAAAACGAACACATTATTCTTTGACGAAATGTACTGCAGCAAAAACTCCCATACCCGCAATTGTCACCTTGGCTCCCGAATATCCAGAAACCGCTGGGGCTTGCGGAATTTCTGCAGCACGCAGGTCTCACATCAGTGACCGGCGAGTGGCCAGATCACACCCTGATGCAGTGGTGGACTTGGACCTCGACACCGTTGGCCTCTTTTATGTGGGTACACAGGTGTTGGACTCCTTTTACCTTCATTCTCTATTCCCACCCCCTTGCTTCCATCTCTCCTCATCCCTCACATCCCATTGAAACAAAGAAATTGTTATAAAGTTTCCACTGTGTTATTCATCACTCTTAACAGAAATTTGATATCCGTATTTTTTAGGTACTACATTCTAATACTTATGTAGGTAAAACATGTGCTTTCAAATTCACTATTTTGAACAAATGTTCCGAATAATCTTGGGCCGACACCCCCCCCCCCAAACCTTACTTAGCAGGTTTGGGCTTGCTCCCTACATTTGCACGCAGGTTGTAGCAAAGGGCCAATTAAAACAAATTCCAAGTCCACTTTTGGTTCCCGGTCTACCCGGGCCTCTCATTCGGGCTCAAAGTAAGAGGGCTTCAGACCAGCCAAGAACTTTGGAGTTAACCAGGGACAGCGGATTTCTCACACCAGAGGAAGAAACACGAATTGCTTACAATAGTAAAGGGCGGCAGTACACATTGCACTGCTTCCGGTCATGCCCCTCCAGTGACATAAACAGGAAGCAGCCAAACAACACATAGAATAGAGTGTACTCAAAAGTCCCTGCTGCCAGAGCTGAAAGGGAACAGCCCAGGCGTCCACTGACCCCAGTCATGCTGCATGTGACTGCGCCCTAATTATCCAGTGTAAGGATGTCTGATTTTAGGAGCTTCCTCCGTTGAACCCTAACACAGAACCTTTGAAATCCAGCCACCACAGACCGCCTGTTCTCTTTGCTTGGCAACCATCTCGCCGGGGCACGGGCAAGAAAGAAGGCGCTTCCTTGGCCCGGTTTAGGGTAACCTGAATTATCCACGGTCTGGCTCTTGGCTCGCGCACCCTTCTTGTCGAGTAAAACAAGGGACTGATAGTCGAGTATTTAATGCTGCTGCCGAACAGAGGAGCTCGCGCATTTCCGAACACAGACATGATTGTTTATGCCGCCACAGCTGTGTTTAGCAAAGTAACCGCGATTCTGTTTCCGTGGTTTATAAAGCCACCCAGAGTTTACATAGTGCGCGTCCAGGTTCCACGGGGATCACAATGGCAGGAAATGGAAACGGCGCGTGCGCTTACTTCACACGGAAGTGCCATTTATGTTCTTAATGCACAAAAAAGGTTCCATGCTAGTTGTCTCGTGGAAAGATCTTGTCGACCCGTGCACAGAGAACTGTCTCACTCGCTGATCATCATAACTGCATGTATTCCACACGTTTAAAAACTTGCAATATCGCTTTGGAAATCTTAGGCGTGCGAGGTGACTTGTAGATGAACTTCCCAAGCCATTGGTCACCTCTCTCCATCTCCAGGATCCAGTGTGGTGGTTATTTCACTTACTCATTAAAGCCTCCAGTGCTCGCCCCCCCCCCCCCCGAGACTCTGCATTTCTTCCCCTGCTGTGGAGTGCGGTGGACCCTCCTGCTGTTAGGCTCATACACATCAACAACAGGGGTGTGTTTTCTTCCCATAGACAGTAACCCAACTTTTTTGTCTGTTTCTTTGACCCGAATTGCCCAACCCAGCCCTTTATGTGGGTGTGGGGTGGTTACCCCACATAGCTCCCATCTTAGTCCACGCTGCCTCTAACCATACTGCCCGTCTGCTTTTCCGGTTCCATGTAATAATGTCCCCCGCAAAAATGTCTCCTGATGGAAAAGTCGCAGTTTTTGACACACCCGCAACCCCCGTTTTTTGTTTTGCACGGGGACCGGTGGACATCCCTACAACCCGTCCCCATACATAATGTCACCATATAATGTCGCCAATGGCTTTTCCCAGCGACATTATGTATGGGACATTATGCATGGGTACATTATGCATGGGTACATTATTTATGGGTACATTATGCATGGGGACATTATGTATGGGGACATTATGTATGGGGACATTATGCATGGGGACATTATCTATGGGTACATTATGCATGGGGACATTATGTATGGGGACATTATTACCTGATACTGTATTTCTCTTCCTTTTGTTACTCCCTCAAATGCAATTTTCAGTTTAAAGGTCATTTGCAGTGTCTGAAATTGTTTTCACATAAACTGTGTGTGGCCAAAAAAGCAGAGGTGAGACAGTGAGACAGTCAGGTAAGGTACAATTTCCATTAGGTGTGGGTGTAGGGGTGCATACCCTAAAATAGTGCTGGTGTTGAGCGAGATTTCCCTGATCTGTGATCCAGGAAGACATATCTTCCAGATTCTGGAAACCTCCATTCACACCCTTGAATTGGTTTTGTCTGTTGGGGTGCTATAAGAGGTGCAGACGCCTGGATTAAAACCTAGGTTGTTAGGACCGGGGACAAGACACTTACCCAAAAGACTACTTGCATTTCTAATCAGGATACATATTAGGAGTGGTCTTGCTGGCAAATTTAAGGCAAATAGCTTTGTGGGCAAGACTGACCAAGGGCCATGGGTAGGCGGGTCAGAGAGGTGGAGCTAAGGGTGGGAGTAGTTAATGGCTGCTGCAAGTGCAGCAAATGTTCCATGTTTTTTAAGTGGCCTTTTCTACTACTGGGATGTTTTTAGTGGTATGACTTTGGCTGGACACAGTCTGGTCACCTCACCAGGTTTTGCTAAGTGATTTGCCTTGGATCACTGAATTTCTTCAAGGGGGAAATCTGCTCCCCCCTCCATCCGCTCATCCCTTCCAAAATCTAATTTCCTCCAGTACCCCTTCTAAAGCATTCTCCTCTACTCGTCCATCCACTCATTGGTTCCCTCCTATAAACACCCTCACTATTTAGACCATCCATTCACTACTCACTTGAGCTTCCATCCACTTCCCCTTCTCTATAAGGAAAACATTTGCCAAAGCATGGAAAATAAAAGCTGTATTCTGCAGAACCCCGAACAAGAGCCTGGGAGGTGAATCCCAATGAATCTTGTCCTTAGAACAAAATGCTATAACTGAGCTATAAAAACACTGTACAGGGCACCCGAGATGCAAGTAAAATAGTTTGGCAACATCAATCTAACTATCTTCTGTTCCCATCTGGCCTGCCCTTTCTTTTCTTTCCACTCCTCCATCACCTTTCACCACCCCCCCACGTCACCATCCACCAGCTCCCCCTGACCTCCATTCGCATTTACCGCCACTCCCTCCTGCACCCTCCAGGCTTCTGGGCCTGGCTGGGGAGATTAGAGAATGATGCTGCATCCTCTTCTTCCTCCACTGCGAGGGCTGAGCAAGGAGGCCTCAGGCCCTTATTCCATCTCAGATGCTGTGCACTCAACAATGCCTCCCTGAACACTCGGGCTACTCCTAGCAGGCTACAGAGGAGGTGCTTGTGGTACTCCCATCTTATTGTGAAAGACAGAACCCACTCCAGAATACTGAAGCAAGGAATATGACACTTTGAACAACATTTTATTTTTGTTGTTGCATTTTTTCTACACATTTTAATTGAGTTGATAGGGCGAGGAAGTGCTTGCATGCAGGAGAGAGAGAGTCAGGGCAGGGGGAGTGGGATCAGGAGGCAGAGGGTGCAGTTTGAGTAGTGCCCAGGCTCATCGTATCGCTGCAAGTGGGAGTGGAGGGACCCTGCGCCCCTGTTTTGTCGCTCTACGTTACGGTCTGCTGCATACTGTTTACATACTGTTTATAATGTGCATTTGTCAATGACAACTTCTTGTTTGATGTGTTTGCTTTGATTTTCTATTGAATGCCACAATTTTGTTCAATAAATGCAGCCTTGTATTTCAAAAGAAAGATGTGTGTGCCCCCTAAGTGGGCACTGTCTCTCTGCACTGGCCATCTATTAAATCATGAGTTGTTTGTTTTTGGAATAGCTTATACTGTTAGTTGAATCACTTCTAGGCGGATCTCATTTTGGCAGGTATGGCAGGATGAGATTAAATGATTTGCCCAGGATCACACACTGTGGTAAAGCAAGACTTTGAGCTCAGCCTAATATGTAGGTACTTGACCACGCATCCTCCTAGCTTAAGATGGCACAAATATGTATTGAAGTTTGGTTTTGAATACCTACAATGATAGTCACTTTTGTACAGATTACTTTAAAAATGTACAAGTCACTTGATAAACCAACCTGATAATGTATACATCGTTGTAGAAATGTGTTAATGAACATGAATAAGGGTCTTATCTTGTTTTGAATCCTAAATTACCCAGAGAGGACCACTCCTGTTTGCAGGTTTTTACAAAATGGCCCATATCAGCAATTTTTAAATTTCCGCCAAGTATTGGCAAAGTAAAACAGGCAAAATCACTCTTGCTCTTGACTTTCCCACTACGTGTCTGGACAAGTGTCAATGCCTCTCACAATTAATTATTGTGGGCCCCACCTACCATGTTTTCCTTCGCAATCTGCCTGCTTTTAACAGGTGTAAATGTCAGGAGGATTCCATAGGAACCCACTGGATTTTTGCCAGCATCAGAATACTACATGCTGGTGGAAAACCAATCAGATCTGTAAGATCAGTCAAACTTGTTAAGTCCGCTCTACTCTCCAACTTCGCCTGCCAAATGCTAAAAAATCCTGTGTCGTATATAAAGTGCCAGTAAATGATTTTAGCGACACTTTTCCCACATCACTATGATTGTAGCTATAGTTTCCCCATCCTGAATGCAAACCAGCATGCAAATTAATCAGAACTTATAAAAAATGACATACAGACACAAAGTGAAATGAAATTCATGACAAGGTGATAGTTTCACAATGCTTGTTCTGTATCCCTATAATTTCTAATCACTTAAATAGCTTATTAAAACCTTTTATACTTTTAAGAAAAAAGTACCACAACAATGCTCACCGCCAGTTACCTTTTCCCATCTCTAATCACTTCCTGTTGTAAATCTGCTGCTGAGACACATGCATCCCGGACTGTTAGTCTTTGAGGGGAGATAGACAGAGCTGGGGGGTCCCATGGGCATTTGTCCCTCGTCTGACTTAAACCCCCCCGTGATTGAACTGAAATATTTAAATACAGCTTTTTAGTTTGAAAAGATGTGGCCCTTTTATACTCTGCCAGTAACATTATAGGGAACATTCTCCTCTTGCATTATTTTCCAGGTATTCATCATAATTTATCTTTTGAGAGGCAAATGTTTATTGGGGGGTGGGAATAATCATTCCATCCTGCCCCCCATCACTTGGGGAATTCCATTAGTAAATAATTACCATTTCCGGTACTGCCTTAACACCCAGGAGTCACATAATAGTGGCCAAACAAGACCCACAATACACACGGTGCCTTCTGTTTGCATACAGACTCTGTTAATAGTTACACAATTAGTAGGTTATCAAGTCAGTACCTATCAGCTCAAATCATTGAAAGGTCTGGCAGGCCAGGCTTGGCTACCACACAAAGATGCATTCTATTATGGTCGGAACCCCACTGGTAAGTATGCCTGAGAAGAAGCTGAGCGTTGTTTATGCTCACCATCCTAGCATTGACATTTTCAGATAGGGCCATGTTTTACCAACTCAGTGGGGTGCTGCTTTGTTCCCTAGGTGAAGCATGCAAGTCACCCAAATCTGGGCATTTGCACTGGCACTCAGGGAGACAAACTGAAACCAAAGCGCATTGGCAAAGCTAACAGTTTGGGCTCTTGAGTGGGCATGGGATAAGCATTTGTCACGCTCACCTGATTCCCACGGAGGCGCAGGTCTGGCTTCGAGTGCTGATGCTTCTTCAATGGTGAAGCGCAGGACTCTGAAGATGGACAGGAAGGGCCCCTCTAATCTGGCTTTCCTGGCTCGCAGGAATATTCCCCTGTGCGTGAAAAGGGAGTATTACCTACTGACGGAATAATGCTCAAGCCCCCCACTCCCTTCCAACCCTCCACGATACCCTTCCACGATTCCCCGTGAAGTCTCACCTTAGGGTCTGGAAGGATGAGTTCTCCACCCTGCTTCTGATGCACGGGCGCGTTGAAACCCAGTTACTTCACTGGATTGAGGTTTGATGGGAGTTCAAAATAAGCTTGACTATTCAGGTGAGGCGTTGTAAGAGTTCTGTTGCAAGTTCAAAAGTTCAAGCTTAATAATAATGTTCATTGTCTTTTTGCAGCAAGCGCTGATGCTTATGTCTTTTTCCCCTTAGGGGCCGGGGTTCGGAATGCCGGAGATATGGCGCCGACCCGAAGTGAAACGTGCAGTTCCAGTAAATGACAGGTAAGTTCTGGATGAGCGTTCAGGTAATGTCTTTGCATTCACTCATTCAATGTCTTTGTCTTTGTTCCCCATAGGGGCCGGGGTCCGGAATGCCAGGAAGCGGCAGGACCCGAAATGAAATGGGAATGACCCAACAAGTAAGTCTTAGAAGGAAACTGAGCCTTTCCTATTCCCTTCCTTCTCTCACCTTGTTTTCTTGTCTTTTTCTCTCTAGGCTCAGGGAAGTGGGTGCGGATCCGGATGATCGCTGCTGAAGATGGAGGCGCCCAGGAAAGGTGAGTGAAATGCAGCGCTGCAGCGATCGAAGCAAAATGCTTTTAAAATGATGTCTTCCCTTTCAGGATCGTCGGTGTGATGTCTCCGTGATGTAGCTTTAGCAGGTAAGGTCTTCTTTCTATCCAATTCTCTCTTATTTCCCCTTGCAGGCGACCCAGGATGCTGACAGGCGTGGCTGAAGTCCAGATGCAGGAGCTGACACGGTGAGCGTCCAGCTGCGAGGAGCAGAACAACGCGAAGCGTGAGTTGCTGATCGGGCGTGGTTTAAATAGCTTTGGAAGAAGTTCCAGATATGTATCCTTCCACCGATCAGGTATGTATCCTTCCCTGACCACACCCAGGTGGAAAGTAGTCCCACAGGTAAAGTAGTTCCATTCAGGCCTCAAGAGGGCCTGGATGTAGCAGCATGGTCTGCATCAGGTAAGTGCACATTAAAACACTTGAACACATGTCTAGCTTTATGAGCCTGGCGCCTAAGGCGCCAGGACAGGGGTCTAACATGAGCCTGGTGCCTAAGGCGCCAGGACTGTGTCCAAAGGGCCCCAGCTTGGGCCCGCTGGCACTTCCCTGGGGGGAATGATGCCTGCCTCTGGGGTTGCTGGGTCGACCTGGCTCCTTGGAGGTAGGCATCATGACAGTACCCCCCTCAAGGCCCCTCCCAAAGTTGTTCCCTCCGGGGGTTTTGGCTTGTTCGGAAATCTCCGGTGGAACCTTTGTATTAATCGAGGTGCGTGAACATGGTTACTAGGCTCCCACGATCTCTCCTGAGGTCCATATCCCTTCCAGTCAACAAGATAGAAGAGTTTTGACTTTAAAACCTTGGAGTCTAAAATGTCTTTAACTTCGAATTCTAATTCCCCTTCAATTTGAACTGGGTCTGGAGGCTTGGACAGTCGAGTCCCTGGTTGAACTGGCTTCAAAAGTGATGCATGAAAAACTGGATGAATACGCATGTTAGACGGTAAATCCAGTTTAAAGGCCACGGGATTGATGATAGCCTTGATGGGATAGGGTCCTATGAATCTGGGATTGAAGGTTTGCGGGCCCTTGAGGGGTAAATGTTTCGTTGCTAGCCATACCTGGTCTCCTACTTGATAAGGAGGAGTTTTACTTCGGTGCAAATCAGCGTTTTCTTTATACTTTTTCTTGGCTTGCTGTAAATGAGTTGCAGCTTCTTTGAAGGCTCGGGTTATTGTGGAATGCAGATGATTTACTGCGGGCATTTCCAGGGTCAGAGGTGGATCTAGGTCAGAAGTCCGAGGGTGGTGACCATAAAAAGTATAAAAAGGAGTTTGTCCTGTTCCAGAATGCACTGAATTGTTGTATGCATATTCTGCGATCCAAAGGATGTCTTTCCAATTTAACTCGGATTGGTGTAACATGCACCAAAGATATTGCTCGAGAGTCTGATTGGTTCTCTCGGTTTTTCCGTCGGTCTGGGGGTGGTGGCTGGTGGATAACCGCACATCTATTTGTGCTAGTTGGCAACACTTCTTCCAAAAATGGGAGATAAATTGACTTCCACGATCCGAGACTAATATGGAAGGGAAACCATGTATGCAAACTATATTCTCCAGAAATTCCTTGGCCAAGGTGGAAGCTGAAGGCAAGCCTTTTAAAGGGATGAAGTGGGCCATTTTGGAGAATAGATCCACAATTACAAGGATAGTGTTGTAACCAGCACAAGGAGGCAGGTCAGTTATAAAGTCCATTGACAAGGTGTGCCAAGGTGCCGGTGGAATATCCAAGGGTTGAAGTAGGCCGCCTGGCCTTTTCTTTTGACCCTTGTTTTGGGCGCAAATTCCGCAAGACAATACAAAAGACTTTATGTCTTTTCTCCAAGAAGGCCACCAGAATTGGCGTTTGATTTTTTCCTCCGTTTTAGCGATACCAGGGTGTCCTTCCATTAATGATTCATGATGATGGGTAATAACAAGTTCTTGCAATTCTTTACTTGGCAGAAACAACCGCTCCTGGAAGTAGGGTACATCATCCTTAACGGTGTAATGAGGACCCTTTTGACTCCATTCCAGTAAGGCTGAAGAGTCTAGAAGTTGTTTTACTTGCGTTTGGATGTCCTCAATAGTTTGCAATGAAGTTAGGCCTAAGATTCTTTGTTCAGATATGATTGGCACAGGTTCTAAACTCGAATTGGGTTCTTCCATGCCAATCCAGGATAAGGCGTCCGCTTTACCATTCTTGCAGCCAGGGCGATAGGTAATTACAAAATCAAATTCCGCAAAGAATAGAGCCCATCGGAGTTGTCGTGAAGATTGAGCTTTGGCCGTCTTTAAATACTGTAAATTTCTGTGGTCCGTAATTACGTTGATGGTGTGTCTTGCCCCGAGAAGGTAGTGACGCCAAGCCTTGAAAGCAGATTTAATAGCCAGTAACTCTTTGTCGGTAATTGCGTAGTTGATTTCAGGAGGAGAAAATTTCCTGGACCAAAAGGCCACAGGGTGTAGTTGGTTAGTTTCTGGGTCTCTTTGCGACAGGACAGCTCCCATGGCCGAACTGGATGCATCGGTTTCCACAATGTAAGGGAGATCTGGGTGCGGGTGCTCCAATACAGGTGCAGAGGTGAATTTGGTTTTCAGGTCCTGAAAGGCTTGTTCGGCCTCAAGAGTCCATTCAAAGCGTTTGTTTTTCTTTAGGAGAGCTGTGATGGGTTGGACTGTTCGGGAAAATTCCGGGATGAATCTTCGATAGAAATTGGCGAAGCCGAGCATGCTCTGAACTCCCTTCACCGAGCTAGGAGATGGCCATTTGAGGATGGCGTCCACCTTTCGCAAGTCCATTCGGACTCCTTGAGGTGTCAGGATGAATCCGAGAAACTCAACTTCTGTGGTATGAAAAACGCATTTTCCGAGCTTTGCAAATAGTCTGTGCTGGCGCAATTTCTCAAGAACTGCCCTAACATGTTTTCTGTGATCGGATTCTGAAGAAGAGTACACCAGGATGTCGTCAATATAAACAATGACACAGACATCGATAAGTTCCCGAAGAACATCATTCATAAAGTACTGAAAGGCGGCAGGTGCATTGCACAAACCGAAGGGCATCACCTGATATTCGAAGAGCCCAAATTTGGTGCGGAATGCAGTCTTCCATTCGTCGCCTTCTTTTATACGCACCAGATGATAAGCTCCTCGGAGATCTAACTTGGTGTACACACAAGCGTCTTTCACCTGGTCGATAAGCTCAGGGATCAGGGGCAGAGGATAACGATTCTTAATCGTTATTTGATTTAGGACGCGATAGTCTATACATGTTCTAAGGTCGCCCTCTTTTTTCGGCACGAAGAACAGAGCTGAGGAGACTGGAGACTTGGACGGGCGAATAAAACCATTGGCTAGGTACTGATCTAAATACTGACGCAAATGCAGGTTCTCAGGTTCCGTAAGAGCATAAATCCTACTACAAGGTAGTTGAGCATTGGGTACCAGATCGATTTGGCAATCATAAGACCCATGGGGAGGTAACGTGTTAGCCTGTTCCTTCTGAAAAACGTCTTGGAATTCTTGGTATTCTGACGGTAGCTGTACAGGGGTGGAAGTTGCTGAGGCTAGACCCATAACTGGATTTCTTGGATAACAAGTTGGTTCACAATCAGGAAAACTTATCTTCTTTGCTCGCCAGTCAATTCTGAGATTATGTGTTTCTAACCAAGGAATTCCAAGAATTACTTGAAATTGTGGGGCCTTGATCACATCAAACACGATTGCTTCCCGATGTCCATCCTGACCTACGAGTGTCATTTCAACAGTGGAATGCGTTACAGGCCCTGAGGCTATTTCGGTTCCATCTACTGTAGTAATGACATCTTGGGTTACTTTCGGGCGGAGAGGGAGCTTAATCCTGGAAGCCAATTCACGGTCTATGTAATTTCCAATAGCTCCACTGTCGATGTATGCTTTTATAGCATGCAACTGCTGAGGCTCTTTTGGGTCCACTAGCACCATTGGCATGACAAAATGCGAGGTCAAAGAGTCTGTTTTCAAGCTCGGCAAGCGGACCCCTACGCTTGTCGGGCTAGGTCGTTTCCCGAATCAGGTGTCAATAAATCGTTATCAGTGGCTCCAACCACCTTCTTAGGTGGTTTAACCGGACAATTTCGAAGAAAGTGACCGGAAGTCCCGCAATACAGACAAAGTTGCATTTGCCGCCTTCTCTCTCGTTCCTTCTGCGTTAATGGTCCTTTAACACCGCCGATTTGCATAGGTTCGGATACGTCGGTACTCTTGGAGTTAGCGTGGGTTTTGATCGGTACTCGGGTTTCGTACTTGAACCGATCTGCTTTTCTATTTTGAAGTCTGTGATCAAGTTGAACCACCAAGTCTATGTAGTCTGCGCAGACCTGGGGTGGATCTACTATCTGAGCTAGAACATCCTTAAGCTCTCTGCGCAGGCCTCGATGAAACAATGTGATCCTTTTGTTTTCCGGCCATCCAGTTTCCACAACCAGTCTATTAAAGGTGGCAACGTAGGACAGGAGATCCTGATTACCTTGTCGTAAGGATAGCAGTTCGTTATCAAGGGCCTGTCCTTGAGAGTGTCGAGCAAACAATCTTTCCATGCTGGCCTGGAAACCCTGAAAATTCTGGAGAATGGGATCATCCTGATTTACCAAAGGAATAGACCAATCGGCAGCACTGCCACTGAGGTAAGATAGTATAAAGGCTACCTTGGTCTGGTCGTTAGGGAAGGCCCTGGGTCTGCATAGAAAGTGTAAACGACATTGGTTCATAAAGACGGCATATTTCTTGGGATCCCCCGCAAAACGTTCAGGCGGGGCCAAAGGCATGTGTCCAGGTAGATTGATTTGTACCGGGTTATTCAAACCCATAGATGTGGAAGTACCTCCGGAATTAGGTAAAGGAGTGTGCCCTGCCTGGGCCTGCAATAACCTTTTGGCCAGGTCATCTGTTCTTTCCTTTGATAGGATCAGTTCTCTTTTGAGAGCGTTAGTCTCCTGGCGGGCTGAGTGCACTTCTGCCCGTAATTCCCCCAAAAGCTGGGCCAGC
This sequence comes from Ambystoma mexicanum, assembly GCF_040938575.1. NCBI lineage: Eukaryota > Metazoa > Chordata > Amphibia > Caudata > Ambystomatidae > Ambystoma > Ambystoma mexicanum. The sequence goes on from NC_090923.1 coordinate 117,583,811, forward strand.
TGATCTGTCTCGGAAGTCTCCATAGCGCCCGGGTGGGAAATTGTGGGTAGGCTTCGCGTTCTGTCACGCTCACCTGATTCCCACGGAGGCGCAGGTCTGGCTTCGAGTGCTGATGCTTCTTCAATGGTGAAGCGCAGGACTCTGAAGATGGACAGGAAGGGCCCCTCTACTCTGGCTTTCCTGGCTCGCAGGAATATTCCCCTGTGTGTGAAAAGGGAGTATTACCTACTGACGGAATAATGCTCAAGCCCCCCACTCCCTTCCAACCCTCCACGATACCCTTCCACGATTCCCTGTGAAGTCTCACCTTAGGGTCTGGAAGGATGAGTTCTCCATCCTGCTTCTGATGCAGGGGCGCGTTGAAACCCAGTTACTTCACTGGATTGAGGTTTGATGGGAGTTCAAAATAAGCTTGACTATTCAGGTGAGGCGTTGTAAGAGTTCTGTTGCAAGTTCAAAAGTTCAAGCTTAATAATAATGTTCATTGTCTTTTTGCAGCAAGCGCTAATGCTTATGTCTTTTTCCCCTTGGGGGCCGGGGTTCGGAATGCCGGAGATATGGCGCCGACCCGAAGTGAAACGTGCAGTTCCAGTAAATGACAGGTAAGTTCTGGATGAGCGTTCAGGTAATGTCTTTGCATTCGCTCATTCAATGTCTTTGTCTTTTTTCCCCATAGGGGCCGGGGTCCGGAATGCCAGGAAGCGGCAGGACCCGAAATGAAATGGGAATGACCCAACAAGTAAGTCTTAGAAGGAAACTGAGCATTTCCTATTCCCTTCCTTCTCTCACCTTGTTTTCTTGTCTTTTTCTCTCTAGGCTCAGGGAAGTGGGTGCGGATCCGGATGATCGCTGCTGAAGATGGAGGCGCCCAGGAAAGGTGAGTGAAATGCCGCGCTGCAGCGATCGAAGCGAAATGCTTTTAAAATGATGTCTTCCCTTTCAGGATCGTCGGTGTGATGTCTCCGTGATGCAGCTTTAGCAGGTAAGGTCTTCTTTCTCTGCCAATTCTCTCTTATTTCCCCTTGCAGGCGACCCAGGATGCTGACAGGCGTGGCTGAAGTCCAGATGCAGGAGCTGACACGGTGAGCGTCCAGCTGCGAGGAGCAGAACAACGCGAAGCGTGAGTTGCTGATTGGGCGTGGTTTAAATAGCTTTGGAAGAAGTTCCTGATATGTATCCTTCCACCGATCATGTATGTATCCTTCCCTGACCACACCCAGGTGGAAAGTAGTCCCACAGGTAAAGTAGTTCCATTCAGGCCTCAAGAGGGCCTGGATGTAGCAGCATGGTCTGCATCAGGTAAGTGCACATTAAAACACTTGAACACATGTCTAGCTTTATGAGCCTGGCGCCTAAGGCGCCAGGACAGGGGTCTAACATGAGCCTGGCGCCTAAGGCGCCAGGACTGTGTCCAAAGGGCCCCAGCTTGGGCCCGCTGGCACTTCCCTGGGGGGAATGATGCCTGCCTCTGGGGTTGCTGGGTCGGACCTGGCTCCTTGGAGGTAGGCATCATGACAGCATTTGCCAGGCACTGCCATAAGGGTACAGCCTAGTTATAAAATGGGAACAGCTGGAGAATGGTGTCTGCACTTGGGCATATGGTCATTGTCTGGAAAATGCCTGACTTATAGCCATACAGAAGCCACAACTGTGGGCTTTGTTATTGCTTGCTTTAGACAGGACTCCAGGTCGAGGACATATATTGCTTTTAAATCAGCTAGGTCAAGACACACATTGATGAGATAATTTTTATTACAACAGGCGCTCATTTAAAAGAGGCAATTAGGTCATTGAATACTAAAAAGAATGCTTAGATATAATACTGGCAGTCCATATAGAGCACAAAGTTTGGTGTTTGTTGTGATAGAGTTTGTTTCAGTGATGAGAGGAAGGTAGTTGGTGGGAATGCCATAGGGATTAACATGGCAATCGGTGGGTATATTACTAAACACGTCCATAGGGGAGGGATGTGTGCCTGTGAAGGCATCATGAAGCAAGGCACAGACAACAGATTCAGAATTCCAAACAAACACTTTCATTAACATAAATTTCAGGACGGAAAAAGGCCCAACTTGAGTTCAACTTATGAATCTGAGTACGAAACCTATACTTGCCCTCACAACTAATTTATACAATGAGTAGGGCAGTGAGCAACCAAAAGAAAAAGTGTACAATATAACGTTCTGAGCTTCTTCCAGCTCACAGCTTCCTTTCAGCTCCCTTCCCTAGGTATAAAATAGTTCCAACAAAAAGCCTTAAAATTACCTTTCTTAAGTTCAAGGTGATGTAGTTTTAACCAATACTCGGAGATAGATCCCTTACCCAAGTTCAAATAATATAGTTTCAAAGACAAACGGATGCAATTTTAACCAATACTCAGGGTTCCCTTCCCTGAGTTCCAAGGAATACAATTCCAACCACAAAAGCAGCTTTGGGCTCCGTCCTCAAGTCAGTAGATACTTCAGATCTCAGGGTTCACTTCCCTAAGGATCAGCAGCTTCAGTATCACAAAATTATCCTTGATATTTGTTTAGGGTCCCTTATCACACGTGCACCCTCTTTTATTTGGTGGCTTTCACGTATTGTAGTTTTCACATAATTTAGTGTTCAATATGACTTTTGTTGCTTCAAGGTTAAAGTTCCATTGATTTTAGAATACAGCATACAATGGTTTTACTTGAATTTAAAGTTTCTTTAAGATTGAGTGTTAAAGCTCCAATGATTTCAAAGTTTCATTAATTTTAGGATTTTCACTTTAGACTTTAATATATAGTGGTTTTAAAGTTGGCAGTGTTTTCATTTAGTTCAGTATTCATGAAAGGTGAGTTGCATTGATAACACACTTTTAATTCAGCCCGTGGTTTAATAATGCTTCATTTTGCATTAATTGGAGAGCCAAGCTCTCAGAGACTTTTGAAAACGTGTTTCCTTCAAGACGCGACCAATCCGATAAAGAGTATTCTGGGTAATTCATTAGACAACAATGGTTCATGTTGGAGACCTTCGAAAACATGTTTCCTCAAACACGCGACAACTCTGATACAAAGTATTCCGTCCGAACGAAAAGAGTTCAAACGTTTGCACACTGATTTTCATACTTGTTAAAAGCTCACTGGTCGCGCTCACAGCTTTGCCGGCAGCATGGATCGTATGGCCTTCTGTGTGTGATGTCAGTTTCCAACTCCTGCCCCTCAAGTACTCTTGTAGCGAACTCCTGCCACAGGGGAACAAGCACCTTGACCACAAGGAAAATGGTCAGCCTCTCCATACGGCTCCCTTGACAGTGTTCAGTTTATTTCGTGGAGCTCCAGCTCCTGCGCTATGCTTCCGTAGATCGCCTCTCTCTGCAGACCTCAGCGTCTTGGTGTATTTTCCAAACAAAGTTCCCTGCTGCTTACACTGGCCTTCCTGCTGCTGCTCCTGTCGCTCTTTGCTGTTGGCAGGTCTCCCTTTCTTTATACACCGGCAGCCCCTTGACAGGCTGCTGGTGTGGATGTCAAAGTAGCCCTGCCTGATTACAATTAAAGGGACATGCCTGACCTTCACTGCTCTTGATATGATATGATATGATAAGTCATTTATAACGCTCCTGTACATATGTTTTACTAGGCGTGACAAGACAAGGGGGGGCTATAGAGGGAGGACAAGACAAACCATCTTACTAGGCCTTGTGTAATTCAGATCGTGCAAGTGCCCAGTAAAAAATGCCATGCCAAAGTAAGACATTGCTAGATTGGCTTCACCAAAATGCCAGTCAAGCCACATAATAACACTTATGATGACTGATTTTGTACTTGTAATTGTTTATTTGTAAAGTGCTTATATTCAAGTGAAGTGCTTATTAGAGATGCCCTGTAAAAATGGCATGACAATTAAATATCTAGACTGGCTGCACCAAAATGCCAGTCTACTCACATAGTAACACTTATCATGCCTGTTTTATGAAAGATGCAGAGTAACATTTGTCAAGCCACAGTAATACATTTCTAGACTGCCAGCACCAAAATGCCAGTTTAACCACATAGTAACACTTATCATGCCTGCTTTATCAAAGATGACTATTAAAAGTGTCCTGCCACAGTAAGACATTTCTAGACTAGCTTCACCAAACATCAGCCTTGCAACATAGGAATACTTACCATGCTTGCTGTATCAAATATGGGCAGTAACCATGTTATGCACAGACAAAATGGCCAGAATGGCTGAATAAAAATCCCAGTCTAGCCAGGTAATAACACTAATCATGCTTTCTTTACCAAAGAAACCCAGTAAAAAAAAGGTTGTGCTCCAGTAAAAATTGGCAAGACTGATCCAGCCACGTAATAACACATATCATGCTTGCCGTATCAAAGATGGCAAGTATAAAATGTCATGCCACAGTAAGAAATGGCCACAATTGCTGAACCAGGTTGGTCAGTAGGGGAGGGAGGGAGGGAGACAGACTTGTGTCTGTCTTTACTGTTGCCTCCATGAGCTCCTTACACATGCCAAAGAAATAGGCACACTGACTGCACCAAAATGCTAGTCTACTCACATATTAACACTTATCATGTCTGGTTTATTTAAAGATGCAGAGTAAAATTTGTCAAGTCACTTTAAAAAATGTCTAGATTGGCTGCACCAAAATGCCAGTTTAGCCATGTAGTATCGTTGCCTGCTTAATCAAAGATGCCCATTAAAACACCCAGTCACAGTAGTAAATTGCTATACTACCTTCATCAAAATGCCAGCCTAGCAATGTAGTAACATTTATCATGCTTGATTTATGAAATATGCCCACTAAAAAATGTTATGCCACAGTATGAACTTGCCAGACCGACTGCACCAAAGTGCCAGTATAGGCATATAATAACACTTATAATGACTGCTTTTTGTTAGCGATGCCTTTTAAAGAATGCCAATGCGAAAGAAATAGCTAGATTGGTTGCACCAAAATGCCAGTCTAGCCACGTTATAATACTTATTGTGCCACTTTATCAACGATATCCAGTAAAAAATGTCATCCCATAGTTCAAAAAGGCTAGACTGGCTGCACAAAATACCAGCATATCCACATAATAGCACTTATCAATCGAGCTTTATCAAAGCTGCTAAATAAAAATTCTCATGCCACAGTAAACATGTCTAGACTGGCTGCTCCAAAATGACAGTCGAGCTACGTGGTAACAATTATCATGCCTGCTTTATCAAAGATGCCAAGTAAACAATGTCCTACCACAGTAAGAAATGACTTGACTGGCTTCATCAAAAAGGCAAGCTGCCCAGGTAATAACACTTATCATGCTTGCTTTATTAAAGATGGGCAATAAAAATGATGCCATAACTGCATCATTTTTAGTGGGCATCTTTGATTTTGACGGTGCCCCCGCCTTCTCCCAAATTCCAAAGATTAGCAGTCCGGCCTGTCTCAAACTGTCTGCCACACACATCCATGCAACTTTCACTTGCTCATTTATGCAGAATTCATATGCACACCCACCACCTGCCCATGTATCATTCATTCATTCATTCATTCATTCATTCATTCATTCATTCATTCATTCATTCATTCATTCATTCATTCATTCATTCATTCATGGATAAATAAAGCATTTCTTTTACCTTCTAACCTAGTCCTGCCACCGCTCCAGGAGCCAGCAGCACCATAAGTGCCCTGCCACCTACCACATCCCACGAATTAGAACTCGGAAACAAAGAGCCCTTCCTGGGTCTGCACAAGCTGCAGAAGCCCGACTGCTGCTTAAAGACTGCACCAGAGAATTTTAATGCGCAGAGAGGCATGACAGCACCCCCATACACAGTCAAAGGTGCAGTTCCCCAACCCGCACCCCCAATGAGGCATGCACGGCTGGGGAAGCAACATGCCACTGGCCTTGCATGGCTCATTGAGAATGCATGCTGGGGAATTAAACTGGTTAACCAAGGATAGGAGCATTCCCTTAGCTGTATAAAGCAGCTACAAAAATACCCTCTTAGCCCCGCCCCCTTGCAGTTCGATAGCAGGATCAATAGCAGAACACCAGTCACCCATCCTTACTCCAGCAGGCCTCTCTCAACTGTTCCCCATGTACACACATTTACAAATTGCGTCAAGCCCTTTCCCTTTATGAATTGTGTTAAGTTCTGATCCTCTCTCTGAGGCAAGGCGGCCATTATAGAATGGAATGGTCTGGAATCGCTGACATCATGGAGCTCTTCCTATGGCCACAGCAGTGTTCCATGAGGAGCAGTGGAGAGAGGCCTGCTGGACTAAAGGCGAGTGACTGGTGTTCTGCTATTGATCCTGCTATCAAAATTAATAACGCAACTTGCTTGCTGTATGCTGTGACAAGACGTGTTCTGTACTTGAATAAACAGCCCTGCATGAAGAAGTGACTACTGTCACAATTTTGTGAGAGTTCAGGATATCATACATTCCTGTTATGCTTTCCCTGTTCTAAACAGGTGGCCTAGGTACCATTCAGCAGCTGTGTGCTGAATATATGCAACAAAACTCCAAAAAGTGTCAATCCTTTAAATCATATTTAATCATCCTTGTGGGAGCTAAAACCATTTAAATGTGTTAATGCATACAAGCATTCTGTGATGGATTATAGAAGGAAACAATAGGTTATTAAAGCGAGGACAAATCAATCAATGTAGTTACATTGTGGTTTTATATAATCCAATACATGTTATACATCTATAATCTTTTATATATATATGAAATTATATATGGAATAAAGTACCCCCGACCGTATGTTCTAAGACTATTGCAAGACACAGATGAGTTCCGTGATGGGGGAATGAGGCCAAAGGCTGAGTTCATTTATAAGGTTAAAGACCTCTGAGGTGACATGCAATATCCCTTTTACATGCGGTAGGGGGTATTTTATTCCTGATAATACATAGCCTCTCCCTGTCATCCTCTTTAATATCTTGGATCTAGCATACTCTAATGTAAGAGATATTTAATTTGCTCAACCAAGTAATACATGTAGAATCTGTAGGATTTAAATAAGCTAATATGCAGCTTTTAATATGTTGCAGAAAAATTGTTTTACAGGTTTAATAAAATGCATTGAAAATCATGTTCATGTTGTGCAGGTGAGCAACCACCGTTGTAAAGTTGAGGGCACCATGATTGCCAGATGTACATTTAGGATTGGAAGTTTTGGAGCTCTTAAGCAATATTACTTTGCAAACTTACTTTGTAGGTGTCACAGATGGCTTTAAGAAGCTCACATGTCCGATAGATGGTTCATAGGTTTTTTTATTAACAAATCTTTACTATATTTTTGCCAGGGCTTTGAGACTGTAGGGTAATTTGACTAAAGGCGTGTCCTGGCTGGTCCCTAACCGCCCATCAGCTCGCTCCACCCTAGCCCAGGCCTCCGTGTTGTCCAATGTCCGCATGAACACTCAAAATCAGTAACTCCTACTGTCACAGGCAGCCTCTCTAAGATGGCCACATCCTTATCTATTTACTCCCTCTGAGATTTCCTAAAGGCACCCTGCTCTAGTTTTCCCCAAAATGATGGTCTTAATGTGCTTGAGATTATGCCTGTTTCTTTAAACAATCTCTTGTTCTCTCTACCTCTCACTCCCTTTCACTCCTCCTCCTCCCCCTGGTCTTTTGCATCCTTACGTTTTAGTTATTTCTCTTCCTACTTCCTCTCTCATCCTCCGCCCTTCTGCTCTCCATCATCTCCTTTTCCCCATCCTAGTCACTGCTGTCTTCTCCCTCCTACTCCCTCTTTCTATTCTCACTTCCCACTATCTCCAGCCTTATCGCCCCCTAGGCAGCACTCTCTCTATTTGTCTCTCTCTCTCTGTCTCTCTCTCTCTGTCTCTCTCTCTCCTATCTCTCTTTCATCCCACCCTTTTTCTCTTCAGTCCTTCTGATCTTCTCACACTCCGCTTCCTCCTATCTCTGTTACTTCCCTCCTCCACCAACTCTCCCCACCCTACAACCTTTCCATCTACAACTTCTGCCACTCTCTTCTGTTATGAGTGGCTGCCCCTTTAAGGCAAGCCACATGTAATGGGGACGTCATGGGAGGAAGTAACGTGAGGAGGAGGGGGGTGTCAGAAAAACACTTTCGAGTTGATAGTTAATAAAGACGGTTGCCTGTTACACCCGCTGGCGTCCGTGTCTTCTTGGAGCATCCCGAGCTCCCTAACATTTGGCGACGAGGACTCTCCAGCCAGCGGTCCTCCTTATCCCTGCTACGGAGATCCCTCCGTGCGTCCTCCTCCACTGCTAGTGATCCCACTAGCCCGCGGATCCCCGCTCTTGTCCTGCAGCGCAACGCTCGCACGAGCACTCCTCCCGAATCCTCCTTCCCCCCCACACGTGGGCGATCCCGCCACGTGGGGCCCTGCAGGCACCCGCTCCACACGTGCGATCCCGCCGTGGTCAAAAAAAAAAAAAAGAAATAAACAAACACAACGCCAGAGGCGCATACCAGACTCCAGAGATGCCCAACTACACGAGGGGGTGCCCGCCAGCAAGCACGTTAAAGTAGTGGAAAAAAAAAAAAATGTTTTCTTCCCTCCATACTACTACTCCTCATTCCTCCGGCAGCCTTCTTCTTCGTCGCAGTACCTGCATACACCACAACAGTGCCACTATCACCCCACAAGAACCCACATTTCGACTCGTGGTGCCCAAGGCTAGCCGGTTTGGCCCACAAGGAAGTCACCTGACGGTTTTACAACCTGCAAGCAACGCCGATCGCATCCAAGATGAGCACCACACCGGATCAGATAATCATCCAGATTGCAGCCTCCGCCTGCTGTATCGAGGTGCACCGTCACGGCTTGGCGCATGCCTCCACCCTTCGCCATGACGCCTCAAGCAGATAAAGGTGCAAGGTGGGTGGAATGGTTGGAGGACTTCAATAACTTTATAGAGGCAGCTGGAGAAGAAACCTCTCCGCGGCTACGAAGTATGTTCATCAACACGGCCGGCACTGAGATAAAGATGCTCATCAAAACCATACCACCAACAGAAATCACTGATTTCGGCAGTCTCATAGTAGCCCTGAACAAAGCCTTGTCATCGCCCCTAATAGAGACTATGAGAGATATGTCTTTAACCAATGCACGCAACGCATGGAAGAAACAGTCGATGAGTTCATCACGAGACTTCGAGTCAAAGGAGCACATTGTCTATTCCATGAGTTCTCACTGGACGAAGCGATCCGACTCAGGGTCATTGAGGGCTGTGTGTCAGCTACACTACAGAAACAACTTCTAAAGAAACCTGTCACAATAGAACAAGTGAGTGAGATGGCGCGCATACTCGAGAGAGTGGCAAAGCAGGCCACTCACATGGCCACCAACGCCACCACAAAACTTGACAAGAGTGACGTAATAGCTGCAATACAACCTGGCAACCAGAAAAGCTACGACAGAAATGCCACGACAGCCCCGCGAATGCAAAGACAATGCTACAGATGTAGAATGGCATTCCCACATGCAGGTTCCTGCCCTGCGCTGTCCCAAAAATGTGGCAACTGTGGCAGGGAAGGACATTTTCAGTCTGTGTGCAGGGAAGGAAAACCATTCCCCACTCCAAGAGTGTACACAGGCACGCAAACGAGACCAACTCAAAGGTCATTCCCCAACCAGTCTTACCAGCCTCGACCATACCAGCAAGGGCCCAGGAGATATGTAAGAGTGGTTGAGGAGGTATACCCGGAGGAAGACTGCCAAGAGTATGTCACACAAGGACAAACCGTGCAACTGAGGGACGAATATGATGGACCACCGTCGACACGCCATGACCCTTCGCTAGAAACGCATGGGGAGCTTGACTATGGTCTCGCGTATGACCTGCATGACCAGGATGAGTTTGTAAACCTTATCATGGATGAAAGGGAAGCCCAGGAAGCACCCAAGATTTTGATAAACATATGCGACCAGCAGTTCTGTTTTCTAATTGACTCAGGGGCGACAGTGAACATTATAGGGGAAACAGAGTTTCAACGACTGCATGATAAACCGTAGCTGAGCCCGTCAAGCTCGAAGATTTATCAATGGGGCGCGGATGCCCCGCTACAGTGCATTGGGTTGTTCAAAAGGAGACTCTCATTTGCTGGCCAAGTAACCGACACGGTCATCCATGTCATAAAAAGCCCCACCAAAGGTCGGTGTTTACTAAGCTACAGGACGGCATCACAGCTGGGCCTAATCAACATACCTGTCCAGGCTGGAGATATCATTGAGTCTGCGGAGCCACCACATAGCAAGATGGAGCACATAGGCAACATAGTCACCCATGACACCCCTGCCATCACGAAAGAAGACATCATCAAAGAATTCCCGCGACTATGCCAGGGGTTGGGCAGATGGAATGGCCCGCCGATCAAATTACACATAGACCCAAAAATTTCACCGGTCCCGCAACAACCGCGCAGGGTAGGGTTCCATTTGTAGGAGACGGTGTCGAAAGAGCTAAACCAACTATTGAAAAATGACATAATTGAAACGGCCACCGGTCCGACACCGTGGGTCTCTCCCCTTGTGATTGTCCCGAAAGAAGGTGGTCGCCTACGACTATGTGTGGACATGAGGGTGGTCAACACGGCTATACAGCGAGAACGGCATCCTGGTCCAAAAATTGAGGACATGATAGTCCAATTGAACAAAGCCGTCCTCTTCTCGAAATTGGATCTGAATCAGGGGTATCATCAGATGGTACTCCACCCGGACTCACGACCCATAACCACCTTTGCTTCACATGAAGGACTGTTCCGTTACAAACGGCTACATTTTGGAATTTCGTCGGCGGCGGAAATATTCCATGAAACGATCCGACAGATCATACGCCCTGTAAGCGGGACACTCAACTACAGCGACGACATCTTGGTTTTCGGAAAGTCACGTAAGGAACATGATGTTGCCCTTCGAGAAGCGTGCCGGGCAGTGCAAGAGGCCGGACTAACACTTAACATCGACAAGTGTCGATTCAGCAAGGCCAAGCTCAAATACATTGGCCACATTTTCTCGGCTGACGGGATGACTCCCGACCCAGACAAAGTAGCCACCATCTTTCAGCTGGAAAGACCCACTCAGGTCGCCGACATCAGGTCATTTTTGGGAATGGCAGGGTACTGTGCTCGGTACATCCCACATTTCGCATCCATCACTGAACCTCTCCGGCGCCTGCTTCAGAAAGAGGTCGCATTTGCATGGTCTGAGGAGTGCCAAGCTGCGTTTGACAACATCAAACTATCGTTGACTGAGGCGAGAAAATTGGCATACTTTGACCCTGACTGGCACACTGAAATAGTGGTAGATGCCAGCCCGGTGGGACTAGGCGCCATTCTGGCGCAGACCAGTGGACAAGACACGCATCCAAGGCACATAGTTGCTTATGCCAGTAGAGCCCTGGCCCCGCCGGAGTCGGCGTACTCTCAGGCAGAAAAAGAGAGCCTGGCAGCCGTCTGAGCGTGCGAGCATTTTCATAATTTCGTCATCGGGAAAAAGTTCACATTGATCACAGATCATCAGGCCCTGCTTTCCCTTTTCGGCAACCCGTGCACAAAAATGCCACCCAGGATTGAGAGGTGGGGAATCCGTCTGCAAGAATATGATTTTGACATTGTTCACCGACCTGGAGGAGAGAACAACCCAGCAGACTATCTCTCCAGACACCCGTGCGGTAGCCCCACACCTCGACAGGGAGACGTAGAATACATCAGCTACGTCACGACCAACGTGTTACCGCCGGCCATATCCATTGAAACAATTGCGGTGGCGTCGGCTGCAGACCCATCCATGGCCCTAGCCATCAGTCTGACGGAAAATGGAAAGTGGAAGGACTTCCGCAGAGCGGTACAAAAACACCCTGGAGCGTGCCGCGATGAGATGGAGAGACTGGCGAGGGTGCACGCCGAGTTGGCAGTCTAAGACAAAGTCATTCTGGTAAGAGGTTGCAAAATTGTCATACCTTCCACGCTACACGTGGAAGTCATCAAAACTGCCCACGAAGGGCACCGTGGTGCAGAGAACACCAAACGTCTGTTAAGATGCAATGTCTGGTTCCCCTTCATGGACGATATGGTCGACCGTGGGTCAAGAAATGCGCGGCATGCCAGTGCACAGCAAGGCCCGACCCGCCAGTACCGCTCAGAATAACCACAATCCCTGATCATCCTTGGGAGAGAGTAGCGGTCGATTTCTATGGACCAAGGGAGGAAGGAGATTATCTGCTACTGTTTATTGACGAACACTCCAGGTTCCCCATAGTAAAACGAGTCAAGTCAACAGCGTTCGCCCACGTCGCTGCAACATTTGATGAAGTCTTCAGCGAGTGGGGGATACCAGACACGCTAAAATCCGATAATGGTGCCCTTTTCAGTGGTCATGAGTTTGGGGTATTCGCGAAACACATGGGCTTCCATCACCAAAGAGTGACACCGAGATGGCCACAAGCCAATGGTATGGCGGAAAGATTTATGGCGTCCATTAAAAAGACCATACAAAGGGCGCGCCTAGAGGGGATTGACCCCCATCAAGCGCTGTGCAGAATGTTGAGGGACTACAGGAACACCCCTCATGAAGCCACGAACAGAACCCCAGCAGAGCTCATGATGAAATACCAGGTCAGGACCAGGCTCGTCAACAACCCGACGAACCGGCCTGAGGCAGACCAAGAAGTCATCGAACGAGACAGAGCAACCAAAGAGAAGATGCGGGAACAGACTGACAGGAGGAGGAGAGCACAACCCAAAGAACTACAAATAGGAGATGAAGTGTGGGTGCAGAGAGCCACAACAAGAAAAACAGACTCACAATTCTCACCTGAGCCGCTTAGAGTGGTTGCGATAAAAGACACCATGATAACAGCGACAAATGGACATCAGGAAGTGACTCGCAACAGTTCAAGATTCAAGCACGTTACCAGACCGGTTGAGGAGGAGTTGCCCCCTGAGGACCCCGACCCGGAAGTCATGGACATTCGTGATGAAACGTGGATCCCCCTCGAACCACAGGTTCAAAGTCAGGGCAACCCTGAGCATGACGCTGATGGCGGTCCCCACCCGGAGCCGCGAGGAAGGCCACAAAGGAACGTTAGGAGGCCTCCCAGGTTAGTGGAGGAGTGTTGACATTGGTGCCAGTTGGCCAAGTTGAGTTGGTTGCAAGGACATTTGTCCGGGGGTGTTGTTATGAGTGGCTGCCCCTTTAAGGCAAGCCACATGTAATGGGGACGTCAGGGGAGGAAGTGACGTGAGGAGGAGGGGGGTGTCAGAAAAACACTTTCGAGTTGATAGTTAATAAAGACGGTTGCCTGTTACACCCGCTGGCGTCCGTGTCTTCTTGGAGCATCCCGAGCTCCCTAACATCTTCTCTAACATTTTCTTGTCACAATTTACGCCACTCTCACAATTTCACTCTCCCTACTCTCGCCTTGACCCTCCACACGCTCCCTTTACCCCTCTGCTACTTCTTACCCTGCATTCTATTGCCACTATCTCTCACATACACTCTCACAATCATAGCTTCAGTCTCTGCACTGGGTACTGCTCGCTCTCTCACAAACAATACCTCATCTGCTCTCCTATTCAACGCCTCCGCAGATTCGAATGGACTCAGCTCCACCTTCTGGCCTCCTCCTGGTCTCTCAGCCTATCACCTGACTTCCGCCAAACAATCATTTGTCTGTTTCATTCAACTGGGTCTTTCATACCCGTGAGTCCCTTCTTCAGTCCCTCCTTCCCCCTCCGTCGGTCCCATGTTTCAGATGGTACTGCAGCCGATTCTAAAGCTGTCTTTTCTCTCGGGCTGGGTCATCGTAGTACAATGCTACGAAATACCCTCTTAGCACCGCGCCCTTGTAGGCACACTTTTTTTTATAATAGTTGCTGTATTTTCATCCGCTGGATGTCAAGTGGGTGTTGTGCTCCATTTGGGCTGCAGTGAGTAATGCTTTTCTTCTATGACAAGCGTTGGAATGTCAGAATCTGCATGGAAGTTGTTGATTATCTCCAGGGGTCTGCTGGGTTTGATCGGTGTGGAAGTTCATGATGGTCCAGTTAGTTCTGAAATAAAGAAATTAGAACTCTGGCAAGATTTGAGGGTGCATGGCATTGGGTGATTGAATGTGGTACCAGTCTTAGCAGTCAATGCACATTCAGAGGGTTCAGGGACTGGGGTCATCCCCACACCTCACCCCACCTCTAGGATAGGACCTGCTCTAATGTACACCCTGGTAGGCCTCCTGGTCTGCAAGGCTCCTTGTTCGTCTTGGCAGAGTCAATCCCCTGACCTTGTCACAGTAGTCACTGTTACAAGATAAATTAACTGCGTACAGTGATAACATGGGTGCAGCCTGCAGGAAGGAACAAAGGACCTGCTATTTGTAGGAAGAATAGATCCATTTACTTAGGAAGGACATGTTTTTGTGATAACCTTTTTTTGAAAAGCATGAGTGAAAGGGATTCATCAAACCCCTTTAACTGTCACCCGAATGTTTGATGGACTCTAGAAATGTGCCTGTGGATAGAGAATTGTCACTTTTACGGGCTGGGATTTGGAGATTTGCTCATGGACAAGTTACAGTTCACCTGTAGTGGCGGATGGATTGTGGGCATTAACCCCGGTCCAAAACACTATGTTTCACCTCAAAGAAGTATAGATTTTTCTTCTTCCAAGGACAAAACATTTTCTCATTCAAATAAACATGTTTACCCGTTGTAATAATTGGTTTTCACATCCCAGTAAGGAAGCATCACCTATTACCTGAAAAATGTGATGTGTTTATGGATTGTGGGATAGAGAATCTGTCCCCCGAAGGAAGGGTAGATTTTAGGATGTTTTTCAGGGACAAAAACAACTTTTCCTTTTTAGGAAGTAGGGTTTCTGGGTATTCACTCATGGGCAAAGAGCCTGACAAATATCAGAATTATGTGTTTGTGCGATTTGTTGATGGCTAAAGAACCTTTAGCTGTAGACAGAATGGGCTCAGGGGATCAGCACCATGATAGAGAACTATCATTAAAAGGTGAAACCTGCCAGTAAGAGCTATAAAAACACAAGTTATTGTGATGCTGGAAGATTTCATTCTGGGGACTAGCAAAGAAGTGGCAAGCCAATAACCTATAGGAAGGGTTTTTCTGGGGAGTGGATCCAGAATTAATCTGGGGAGCATAATCAGCTAGTTACTTGTGCGGGCTGGGGATGGGGGGTAGTGGAGTAGGTTTTAGGGATTCACCAGAGACAGAGAAATTGGCCACTTGAAGAAAGGTTGTTGGTATTTTCAGAGTGGATGTAAGTTTATTTAATTTTGTATTTATTTTACTGGGTTTTCATAATGCGCCTATACACAATGTGTTTCAAGGCGCAACACATTTAATGACTCAAGCTGAGCTTCCACAACCTATGCAACCAGCCATGGTTAGGGAGTGGTCCAATGCTGCAGTAAAGTACCCCTACCTTATACATGGGTAGCACAGACCAATCTTACATGTGCAATTGGATAATGACCCAAATATTATAATGAAGTTAAGAAATAAAAAATAAAACAAGAATAGAGTCATGTTATCAACAGGGAATAAATGATGCCAGCTGTAGGAAGCATGTATTTCGGGATGCATTCTGTGACGATCCTTCAGATGGCGTCACTTCTCTCCAGGGGAGAACCCCTCTTCATGAGGCTAGGGAGGTGAGGCTGCTAACCAGTAGTCTCCCTAGGGGTGGTAATATGAGGGAGAATTTCATGGAGAGGGATTCCTCTTCTTGGGATAAGAACGTAAGTGGGAGGCACAGACCCTTTAAACCCCAACCCGGTAGGCTAACAGTAGGACCTGAACCTTATGGGTCTAAACTCATGTCTTAAACCATGTATTACTTTGTAACATAGAACTACCCTGATGGTTTAGGTACTGAGACGCTACAAGCGAGCAGGAAAAACACCAGAACAGCTGTAGTCAATGGAATGGACGTTACGTCAGGGTGGACCCTACAATATCAGGGCATTAGAAACAAACAAGGCAGAAGGGTACCGGAAGGATACCAGTGAGAGTACTAGCGAGAGAACCAGAGAAAGCAGTCGAGGAGGAGAGAGAAATTGAGAATCAGAGAGAGGCTGAAGCCGAGGGAACGCCTAAAGTCTGGCCTGAGAAGCTGGAGCAATAGACATGGAGACTGTGGTTCAGCTGAACACACAATGACGTCTCACAGGCCGACGGGGTGTTGGCCATGGAGAAAGCAGAAATGAAGAAGGAAATAGGCGTCCTGCATGGAGGCAAAACACGAAACGCTATACAACTGAAAGCTGGTGACCGGTGGGTGAGAGGCAAGTCAAACAAGAGAAGGAGTGGCAGAACACCCTGGTTGACTAGAAGTACATTGTTCGTAAGACACAGAGAGAGCGTCATACCAGTCGGCCGAGAATCAGCATACAGAAGGATGGAAATTGGGTCCTGGTGGCGTGACCTGTAGTGGGTAGACTGGGCGGGTCAACAACTGCGGTGAAACTGCTAACCTTATCCGTTCACAGAGCTACCTACACACATCTGAACAGTATCCAGAGAGGTGGTGGCAGAACGTTATCTACAGGAAAAGAAGGTTGCGTCCCTGGGTCGCTTCTCGACAGCTAGCTGTACAGGGCCAAAGAAGCAAAATCTGACGAGAGTGGGGGAAGGCGACTGATTGTTATCTGAAATCCTACTGACCCGGTGCAGCATCCCGACCCCAATGCAGGTAACGGGAGTTAACGAATGTCTGGGAGGGAACAGACAAGCTGTTTAAGGAACTCTTCAGACATTCCATGAATCTTAAGGCAACAAGGGAGAACAGTGAATCGTTTGAACTGAGAACACCTACCTCAGTAATTGAGAAGATACCTTGTCCAAGAACCAGAGACCCCAACTCCCAAAATTGTCACAGAAGGGGGTTATTTTATGAACCCTGGAAAGTACAACAGAGGGGCCTAAGGTGGTTGGAGGTTCAGGGATAGTCTATGGGTCCAGGGATAGTTTATGCTCTCCTTCTCTATCCGAACATCGAATAGTTGGGGAATCCCTTGCCCAAAGTAAAGAACCACAGCACACACCCCAGAATCATCTAGGTCTGGTCCATCGAGCCAAACCCCAATCATCTTTTGTCAACACCACTGTTACCCAATGCTGATTGGTCAACACCAGATCGTGCAAGAGTCCTGTCTTTCCAGCTCATGACCTTAACCAGGCCTTATTCAGAGATGAAAAGAAAATCTTTCACATTGTCATTCCCTTCACGCTTAAAAAGCCAGGAAAATAGAAAACTCCTTGAGACTGTAAACTATAGACAAACAGATCAAGCCATGAACCAATTTGTGATACAGTTTCCAGTCTAGTTCCACAAGAATGTGGTTCTGGAGAGTTGAAAGGGACTCCGGGGAACAGCTTCATCATCCCAGAGGGGCGGATCAACAAGGGAGCAACAAATCTTATTAAGAAATGTGAAAGACATTGGGGAACGAGCTAGGAGAAGGGAGTCATTCTCCTAGCACCACGAGAACTTTAGGCAACTGTTTATTTTCTGTTGGGTTACAGAGAACCCAGACATTTTGTGGAACTTTTGCTTTGAAGAACCTGACAGGCGTTTGGACACTTTACATCCAGGGGAAGGGAGTCATTCTCCTGCAATACAAACAGTAGCTGAACTTTATGGTGTTTTGTTGTAGGGACTTTTGTGAAAGAGACAGTGCCTTTTTGTTTTGACTCACCAGGACTTCCTGACGAGCACCCAAGTTTCTTTAGTGTTGGTAGGAACACCCCCTTAGAGTTAGTGATAGATAGGTTTGGATTTCATTTAATAAAGGTTTATAGCAACCACTATTGCACCACTTGGTCAGTCTCTTCATTCCTTGTCGCCACAACTCACCCAGGGCATAAAACATGCCAATAAGAGATATGACCTGCTCTGTGTTTTCGACCAAGGACAGGCAGCATGCCACCTGTAATAAGGACATGCTCTAGAGTGGGGTCACGCAAAGAAATAAAATAGATCAGCTATAGAAAATGTGGGTTCCATGAGTTCACATAGCTGGAGAAACTGTTGACGGTAGGAAGGATGGGTTCTTGCAGGGATAGAAAATCTGCCATCTGTAGATAAAATTCATCTCAGACTTCGCTCCAGAGACTGGGATCTTTGCCTGTGGGAAGGATGGGCCTCTGGGGGGTCATTCAGGGAAGTTAGAATAAGTCACATGACTGAAAGGATGATTTCTGGTTATTAAGCCTATAACATAGCTTGGAGATTTAAGAACCTGCCTCAGACATTTGTATTTAGACTAAAGGTTCGAAGCCTGGCATGTCCAAAGCCAGTTTGAGGTCTAGACATTGACTAACATTACAATGGCTAATAACAACACCTATTATCACAGGACGTAGAGGTGGGAGCTAACCCGGCAGGATACGCTACACAAAAACATTGTTTCATCTAGTAGCAGAGGACCTCTCAAAACTCTAGAGCCGTCGGGAATTAGCACATAGGTACATTGCCTGCCATCTCTCCTGGTGGAAGGTCCAGAGTGCTTTCACAGTGATACAAATGTTCCCTCTCCTAGACAGGATTAGTTGAAGTGGTTAGCCAAGCAACTTCATTTCACCTGCTTTGCAGGATGGGCTCATTGGATCAGAGCGATGTACAAAGCATGTCACCTTAAATAGTGGACAGCTCCAAAAACACTGGAAAGGGACACATGATTTAAGAAAGAAACAGAATTTCCTCTCTTTGAAAGTTGATGGGTTCAAGAGCTATGCCCAGGAACGTAGCGGTCTGTCGATATAATCTCTAGGACCAAATGGGTTTAGGAAATTGGCACAGGAATCAAGATTAAATTTCAACACAACCCTTAAGACTGGGTGTGTTTATGGGAATTGCGCAAGGACGCCCAACTCAACACCCCACCATTTAAAAACCTCAAGATAGGAATTGACCACTCTATCGCTTCTTGGTCTCGTTCTGGAGTCCTCAGAGAGGGGTTGTTGACTTTACCTGATCATCCAGCATTTGTAATCACTCTAAAAGTGGCAAATCTCTTGTAATTGTTATTGTTTATTTATACAGAGATTTTACAGAGGTGGAGTGCTTCAAACTGCTTCAAGGCGGAAAGGGAACAAGGAAATATGGTTGAGTGATTTTGGTTGCTAGGCCATTGCAATACCTTGCCTATTACTGCAAACACTCCTCTAGAGTTAAGGTGCTCTGTATTATACACATCCAGCCCTTGTCCT
Organism: Ambystoma mexicanum; assembly: GCF_040938575.1. Taxonomy (NCBI): domain Eukaryota; kingdom Metazoa; phylum Chordata; class Amphibia; order Caudata; family Ambystomatidae; genus Ambystoma; species Ambystoma mexicanum. The sequence goes on from NC_090923.1 coordinate 117,603,022, forward strand.
CTCTCTGGAGAGATTTCATGCAAACGTTAGGTGCACACTCAATTTCCACACATATCCCCTTTTATCAATCTACACCCCATCAGTAAGACACCTCCCTACACACCCCTCATCCTCTGAGGTGTGTCCTGATCTTCTCCTCGGCCACCTCTTCCCATGATCCCTCTTTCATGATCCATCAGAATGAGTCTCCATTCACCTCTCCAGTCCAATCGATTGGAGCGGTTAGTGTCTAATTAAGGGAGCACTTTATTATCCTTATAGCCTTGCTTTATTAGCTGACCACTCATTGGGGTTGTGAGTATTTTATGGGCTATGGGTTTAGGGAGAGCCTGGGAGAAACATGTGAAAAGAAAATAAGGAAAGCCATCCTGAAGAGTAGAGCATGGTCTTGTGAGAAGCCTCTACGTGTTGGTTTCTCCCAATCATTTCCCTGTACACTTTCCAAGTAGATGGGCTGCTCGGCTTAGGTAGTGCTTTGTAGTGTTCAGAATTTCAGTCAATTTCCTTTCAACCCGAAAATGAGTTGTTATGGGTGGGTTGTGGCCATGGAAGGCTTTGCTCTCTTCTTCCTCAATATAGTGTCTGACTGACACTGTCTCTCTCTCACTCTCTCTCTCTCTAGCTTAGTGGCCTAACACTGTATTAGGCCAGAAGCTTTCCCCTGCACACCTTTAGACAGTGATGACGATTTGTATCAATGTTACCTGGGGTAGGCTGGCACAATGGCAGGCCATTGCACAGCATGCGGCGTGTTGAGTTTGTAAGGCCTCGAATGCTGCAGTCAGCTGCAACGGTCGAGGCCTAAGCAGTACAGTCATCATATGACATACATATGCAGCAGCATGTTGAAAGGAAGATTAGTGGTTTGGGATGCTCTCATTTGCATGACAGTGTTATTGTCAGGCTAGCACAGGACTTCAATTAAAATGTAAGTTTATGTGTCAGTGGCATAATACACAATGATAAGAGAGGGTGTCCTGTAAGCCCTGCTGAGGCATTCCACAAAGCTCCTCGAAGAAGCGCATGCTGCGCCACAGACGCCTAAGCCTGCCCGGGCCATCATGCATGCGCAATGCGAATGATGAGATGATTGTGCCGCCAAAGGGGCACTGCATGTGGTGAAACATACCAGCCAACAGTGTGCTCAGCAAGTAACATTGCTATGTGTATGTCCAATCTCAGAGATGGCCTTTGTTGCTGTGGGGATGGACAGCACTGCAGTGGGCCCTGGAAATGTTAATGATTCAAGGGCAGTGGCAGCAAGAGAATATTTGTAGTTCAGCGGCATTAACATCGCCCACAAATTACTGCAAGTGTGGGGAGCCATAAGTGATGTAGGGGTATTAACCTACATCAACAGTATTTTCATCGATGTTTTTTTTTCTGATTTCTTGTTTTTGAAAAACTCATTGAAAAATGTTTTTGTAAATTTTTGAGGAGGCCCCAACCTCCCCTCCCTATTAATTGTATACTATTCCCTCCTCCACCACCCTTTATACACTCTTGCCCACAAACCCATATATTTTTGGATTTGTTTTGTGGAGAGAAAAAATTTGGGGGCAAAACCCATTGGAAAATAACTGTCGAAGAATAGAAGAATAAACGTTACACCCTGAGAAATTTTTTGAAATAATGGTGTTGAAATTGACGCATTTTTCAAGACTATTTTTGAGAAAATGGGAGCAAAAAGTCACACAATTTACAATTGGGTCTTTATCTTAACACATAAAAAAGAATCCAGTAGAAGTGATGTTGAGTTGGGCTCTAACTAGGGGTGTGGCTTAAAGGGTGATGGGTGTTGCCTGAACGAGGAGTCACATGACACAAACAATAAATCATGTGACCCTGCAAATATGTACTTTGAGTCATGGAGCATGGTCTCCGGTGGTCTTGTTTCTATCCAAATAAATTGTGTTTTTTAAATAAAACACTCTCAGACTCAGTATATAAAAAATTCAGCCAGCCTCATTTGGTTAAAAGCAGTATTTGCAACCAGCGAACCATCGATGTTAGCACTCACATGTTGATTATCCTGAACGCAATTTTCCATTTTTACAAAACAGATTGCAAAACGAAAGAGCAAATACAGAGAAAATCCACTTTATTTGCATGTTGCTCTCTGTTGTTTAAAAATGTGTAAAATCCGCCTGCAAATTACATTTACAATGGATTTGTGTGCGGGATCCCAGTGCTTTTACCAGGTGTTAAACGCAGGCAGATTCCATTGGAATAAATTCATTAGTTTAGGCCTGCATGAAAGTCTCATGCAGGTGAAAAACTAGGCAGTTTTGCAGGCAGAGTGGGCATGAGGAAGAGAACGATATTGCCCCCACCTTTCTCCCACTCTGCCTGCAAAAAAGGTTTTCAAAATGCCCCACGGCATAAAACAATTGTAAAGACTGTCATAAGCCTTGCACGCCTTATTTTTACACTTATTTTGCACCAACACATATTTTAAAATTAGCTCCAAGAAGTAAACCAGTTTCATTCTCTAAATAAATCAACTTTGAGAATAGGTCACATAGCACCTTTCTGCTTTTTATAAAATTAAAGAGCATTTTGGGAACATCAGAATGACCGCATGCTTTTATAGTGGACAAATATGTAATTGAAAGTAATTTATGCTGAAATCCTTTTAAACACACAATGCACTATGTGGCTGGATGGATTCAAGAAAATGTCAAGAAAATAAAGAAAAAGTAAAGAAGAAAGGAATAGAACCTCCCTGCCCATAAATGGTCTGGGCAGGGCAGAGAAAATAATCCAAAGAGGATTTTAAAAAAGAACAGTTGAGAAACGACAGTCATGTTAGGTTACGTTTATTTGTAAAGCGCTGGCTTTCACCTGAGGGCATCTTGGCGCTAAATAAACGCCAGCAGACACAACTATACCAACGGACCCTACCTGGCCTAGAACAAAATTGTCTTTAGAGAGCCATGAAACTGCCCATGATCTTCAGTGGCCCGAAGTGTATGGAGTAGCTGATTCCACAAAGTAGCAGCTGCCACTGAGAAGGCACGACCACCCATCCACGAGTGACAGAAGCGGGGGACCTGCAAAAGAAGAGCCCCTTGCAATTGAAGCGCGCGAGAGGGAACATAGGGACGTACGCCAAGACGATAAACGGCATGATGAACAATGCACAAAGATTTGAAATTAATCTGCCGCTGGACCGGAAGCCACTGGAGTGAACACAAAATGAGGCAGTATGAGCCTGGTAGGGGGATTGCGTTGAAACTCTGCAGGACGGGCAGGCGCTGTATAAGATACGCTGGCTGGGCTAGGAAAAGAGAGTTGCAATAGTCCATGATCCCAAAAACCAAGGAAGCTACTACCGGGATCTGCATGCGAGCTGGCAAGTATGGGAGAACCTTCCGAAGAATCTTTAGTTTGAAATGACCAGCCTTATAAACAGCACTGATTTGGGGTTCTGCAGACAAGGATGCCGCGATCTTATAGCTAAGGTCCTTGACCTCAGCCTTGACTTCATAAACTGGACTCAGAAAAGGCCCAAGATGAAAGGGTCAAAAATAAGGGGTCCAGAAAGAGAAGCTGAGGGAGAGTCAACAATTAAAACCTCGGTTTTGTCCCCATTCAGCTTAAGCCAGTTGTCACTCATCCAGTTCCACATGTCTTCCAGGCACTGTCTAAGCTGAAGGGCAGTGTCAGGCTGGGAAAGATCTAAATATGAATAACACCAGAAGCCATGGAACTGAGTGAGTTTAACAGGAGGCTGGATATAGATATTAAATAGAATGGGAGGGAGAGCTGAGCCCCGAGGAACCCCATATGTCAGAGGCATTGCTACTGACTGGGAGAGAAAGCGAAAGAGAGAAAGAGAGAAGGAGAAAGAGAGAGAGAGAGAAAGTGAAAGAGAGAAATAGAAAGAGAAAGAGAGAAAGAAAGAGAAAGAGATAGAGAAGGAGAAAGAGAGAGAAAGAGAAAGAGATAGAGAAAGAGATAGAGAAAGATTGAGAAAGAGAGAGAGAGAGAAAGAGAGAGAGAGAGAGAGAGAGAGAGAGAGAGAGAGAGAGAGAGAGACTGGATGGGCCCAGAGGTATTCATGACCCAGGAGGCACTGTGCCTGGTGCTGCCTGGGCCAATTAAGAACAACCCGAGCTGCATGTGATGAACGGACTTGTCAATGCTGCCCAGCCTTGTCCCTGACGGCCCACCTCATGACCAGCAAGGTGGGCCCTTTAAAAAAGTCTCCCCGGGTTGCGTATGCCAGGTGAAGCCCGGGAGGTGAAGAGCGCGAAGCCTGCTCCACCCCAGAGGGTGGAGGGGTGAAGATAACTCCACAGCTGGCCTGGTGAGGAGAAGGATAAGGAGAGGAGGAGGTACTCCCTGGTGGCTCTGTTGAGTGGCCCGGGTGAAGGAAAGTACCAGGCTGCCCAGCAGAGCAGCCCTGGTGAAGGATTGCATCACACAGCATTGATCTGAGGTGTTGCCCCCTGTTGCCATGGGGACACTGCGTGACCATAAAATGGCTACGTGTGTGGTGGCGGTCACGGCAACGCTGCAATGGCACTGGGGAAACTGCCTGACTGCAGGATGGCAGCGAGGGTCGCGTCGGTGATATGGGGCGGCCTCCATGCTAATGGGGTCCCACCAAAGAATTTGAAAAATGCCGCAGGTGCACAGTGCAAGTTGGTGAGCCCCCCAGCCAAAGGGGCCCAACCACAATATTAAATAAAAAGTTCAGCGGGAGGACTGGTGGGTGCCTACCCACCGGGGCCAACCCTGAATACTAAACACGACCGCGGGGTGCAGCAGTGAGTGCGGGCAGAACCGCACTTGTGCAAGGTGCAGCCAAGGACGTATGATGAGCATGGGCTGCATTGTGAGTACGGGTGGCCCCATGTGGTGGTCGGGGCCACACTGAAGAAGGAAGAGGGGCCAAGCCACAGCCATCATCAGTAGGAGACAGACCCCAGCCAGCTTTCTACTAGCCGCCATTCCGCCATTCAGCATTGCCTTCAGCCACCATCACAGCCAATACAGAGCTAGTGCTACCAAGGACAGACCCATGAAGGTACAGTGAAGCAGATGACTGACTACAGGAGTCTCCCCATTATGACATGGTGTTTTATGTAGTATATATGTTGTATGTCAACATATATATGTATATGTAGTTCTTTGTATGTATTAATTAAATGTTATGTAGGGTAATTGTTAAGTAGGGGGAAGTGTAAGTAGTAGGGGGTTTGTAAAGTGGATTGAAAAATTAATCACTGGTAGGACATTATATATATCGGGCAGTAATTTAGAAAGGGAGTAGAGGGGAGGTACCCTGGTGTGAGGTAACGGGAGAGTGTGGTGGCCGGCCTGAGGCCGCCCTAGTGAGATGGGGCCACCCACAGAAGCCATCCTCTGGCCTCACGCTCCATGTGAGCCCGACCTCCTTAAGTTCTGGAATCTTCTCAAAACTCTGCTTTTCCCTACCTCTTGCCCTCTTTCCCTCCCCTTCTAATCACCTCCATGCATCTCACAGGTTACTAAACCCCTGCCCAGACAACGCCAGCATCCCCCCCAGCACTGCCCTGTGGGCCCCAAACTAGGCGGCTATGCACCCCAACCATGGATTCCTCAACCTTGCACTTCGCCAGCGGCCCCCCCACCTGGGACCCTTCAGCACCTCCCTCCTGGCCTCTCACTAGCGATTGCCCTACCTCGCTCCCTTCCCACCCCCTCCCCTTCTCCTGCACTTCTCTTCATTGCTCTTGCACGTCTGAAAGTCATACGGCCTAGTAGGACCACGATTGTATACTTACTGTATTTTGCCATTATTATTCACTTCCCTGTTCCCTTCCCACTTTGTCTTGTGGCGCCTTGAAACACTATTTTGTTGTATACACTATAAAACAACTAATTGTATAAAAGTTGAATATTGAATAGCCATCTCTATATGCAATGGCATTCTGACAAATAGGCTACTTGTGGAACTTAGAAGGATGACAAACAGGAACATAATGATGCTGAGTGGTTAGACAGCACACTGACCCACTTCCTGTTAGTGATGGGTGCTGATGCTGAGTGACTAGAGTGCACACTAGCCCACTTCCTGTTAGGGATGGTTGCTGATGCTGAGTGACTATAGTGCACACTAGCCATTTCCTGTTAGTGATGGGTGCTAATGCTGAGTGACTAGAGTGCACACTAGCCCATTTCCTGTTAGTGATGGGTGCTGATGCTGAGTGACTAGAGTGCACACTAGCCCATTTCCTGTTAGTGATGGGTGCTGATGCTGAGCGACTAGAGTGCACACTAGCCCACTTCCTCTTAGGGATGGTTGCTGATGCTGAGTTACTAGAGTGCACACTAGTCCACTTCCTGTTAGGGATGGTTGCTGAGTGATTAGAGTGCATACTAGCCCACTTCCTCTTAGGGATGGTTGCTGATGCTGTGTGACTATAGTGCACGCTAGCCCATTTCCTGTTAGTGATGGGTGCTGATGCTGAGTGACTAGAGTGCACACTAGCCCATTTCCTGTTAGGGATGGGTGCTGATGCTGTGTGACAATAGTGCGCGCTAGCCCATTTCCTGTTAGTGATGGGTGCTGATGCTGAGTGACTAGAGTGCACACTAGCCCATTTCCTGTTAGGGATGGGTGCTGATGCTGTGTGACTATAGTGCACACTAGTCCATTTCCTGTTAGTGATGGGTGCTGATGCTAAGGGACTAGAGTGCACACTAGCCCACTTTCAGAGCACACTAGCCTCTGTGACGCATCTGATCTTGAAGAGCCTGATGGGTTGTTCATGCACAAGCCTCACCTATTAAGGACCCTCGTCACCTACGCATGGGCTCCAATGCTGTCTTACTTTTGCCAATGTCTTTGCAGGAAGGTTATGAGGTTCGGTGCTGCACGTGCGCCACAGTGGGAAGATGACAGGGGATCTGAGAACAAAAGAAGCCCAATTACTGTTTGCGCGCTGAGGAGGGCGCTTCCTGAATCGTGATGAATCATTATCATTTGTAACTTTTGTTTTATATTTTATGGGTAATTTTGTTTTGTTCTGCACCACTGCACTGTCTATTGTGTGTAGAGTACGTTTAATGTCAAGTTTGAGGGGGGGGGGTTCAGAAGAGATGTGATTCAACTGGTCCACCTACCTGAATGCCTGCACAGTATCTTCCAGCAACCGCCTTGAGGCGTTACAGAAGAAAAGGTGTGAGCATTCTGTGTACACAGGCCTAGTATATCATGTTAACGCTCTGTGGTAAGGCTAGAAATATAGATTAGTTTGTGGGACTGAGAGATGCAAGGAAGGTACTCCCGCTCAGGGAGTAAGAGTCACTGACCTACATCTGTGCTGCAGATTTAGCTTCAAGCTTTCATTGGCTCACTTAATGGTAGCGATGGCTGAGCAGCCGTGGGCAACTCTTTTGAGGAGAGTAGGGTGGTTTTAAAAATGAATACACTGGGCTACATTCTACGTTTGTGGGCCCGGAAACAAGGGTGCCGGTAAGCTCACTGGCAAACTCAGTCTGAATGCCGTGGCCGCTGTGCCCAACAGGTCTGAGCCTGCCGGGTTCAGCAGCCACGGTAGGCAGACTGGTCACGGAAGCACTGGCACTGTTGCTAATGGTGCCGGTGCTTCCGTTTCCCCACTCCAATGTGGAACTGGGACTTACAATTTGCCGGTGCCTGACTTCCCGGGCCGCCGGACGTGTAATGAGCCGGTGGCACTGGGAAGTCAGGCACCGGTAAAATATTACGGGTCCAGCGGCAAAACGCTGGTAGCACCTGCAAGGTTACCGCCACACCCGTAATGAGGCCCATTGTGATATATATGAACATTAAGTAAGAGAAAATCCACACAGCGATGTTAATCAAATAATATGTTACCATCTGTGAAGGTAAGTAAATGATATGCAGGTTACAGGTAAGTAGGCTTTGTTTAAAATGAGTCTTGAGAGTCCAGGGCCACAATCCTACCTGCTAAGTCAAAGTCAACGTCCAAGTCAGACAGATCCTTCATGTAATAGGTTTGGTTGGTAGTACCCCAAGGAGTACCTCTATTCGCTGAACTAGCGGTTAGTATTCCATGGGAATAAATGGTAGAGACAAACGGGATTCTGAGTGTCTGAGCGGGATACTGACCTGGATGTCCAATGTTAGGGCTGTTGGTTTGGCGACAGCTATTAGAAGACTGATGGTTTAGGAGGGATTGAAAATTATATTTTTTGCGGAATCCTAGGAGTAGTTTTATGTCATTGCAAAAAAACAGAGAATATTTTGCCTAACATTTGGCCCCGCCATGTCCTGCCCACCAGTGGTCTTCTTCTAACTAACTTTAACCTCATCGAGAACCAGTGCAAGGACTGCATGGCTTGTTTTCTTACTGCTTGTTAACCTCTTTGTCTGTAAGATCCCGCCGGAGAAGCCTTAAAAGCTGTGGTAGAGGAAGATTGGGGTCATGCTTAAGCGGTCTGAGGACTAGCATAGAATACTACCAGCTTTCTTCCAGCTAGGCATCCTACCCTGTGCCTTGAACTGCCGGTATAGGCGCAGGAACAAAAACACAGTGTAAGAGGCACTTAGTTCTTTCACAGAAGACCGAAAATCTGAAATCTTACACAAAAACTACATCTGTAGATTGTTGACCTTCTTAGAATGAACTGGCACAACCTACTCAGCCAGCGACCCTCAGTCACATTCATCCTGGTTCCATTCAGAGCTCCAGAAAGCACTATTTGACATCATGGAGTCTTTCCAAGACACTGGTTGTGACCCGGGGTGGCTGGCCAATTGGAGCAGCTAAGGTGGTGCCCGACTGACTTCAATGGTGCCGCTTGACCACAGCCCACCATGTTCATGAGTGACTCAGCCTGCCTGGGCCTGATGCAGGAGCTCGAGCTTTGAAATACACATCTTCTGAGAATGCACCAAGTAAATATGGAGGCTGCTAACCTTTCTTTGGCCTCCAGAAGAGGCCTCATCTCAGTCAGATCACGGAGGCTCTGAATGGCTGTGTCCAAGTTCCCTGAAACACCCCATGGTCATTACCTGTACTGGCCACCCACTCGACTAGCTTTAATAGGACCAGACCGACTAAGTCAGGCAGATTTTTGTGTCAGTGGCCACAAGCTCAGGGAGGCCTAGTCCACCCGCATCCAAGCAATAGGTTGCAACCTAGCTCTTGATTATTTAAACATGTCATAAACCCGCATCTGCAGCACCTCTGGTGGAGTGCAAGTTTGGACCTGAACGAATCTACCCCATGTGAGCCAAGGGACCTTCAAGTCATTGGTTCATTTCTAGATTTCTTGTATGTGTTTAAGCCCAGACAAAGTGGAAACCAGGAGTGAAGAACCTAAAGTCCCCAATTAAATGCCTATTATTTTGTTTTCCTTATAAATGCCTGGAAATTATTTTAACCGAAGCACTGAATCTATCACCTTTTCTCCATCTGAGAACCGTATTCGTAGGCTACTGTAGGGTCACTGCTACAGGTAGGTAACCCCTTGATTTCTGGTAATAGGACGGTGCTGCACCATCCACGACATTACTCTCCACCACCGCAAGGTGAGAAGAGCGGTGAGGGTGGGTGAAAAATGCACAATTTGCATAATGAAATAATGTGGTATGTTCATACATGAAGGTTGATTTTGACTGAAATGACACACATGTATTAATTTACATCACCACTGGACCTTTGGTGCTGGGGGAGCATTTGAAACAGGGATACATGTACCTGCCAGATGGTGACATACTGCGTCACTGTGCAGGGCAATGCTGAGAGGAGAATTGATCACTGTCATGCATGTTAACTCACTTGCCATGTAATTACACCTCCCGTCAGTGTCTGATCTGTTACTTGTGTCACATTTACCAATCCATACTGTCTCCTGTAGGTGGCTGTGACATGGGATTCAGCTTTGGAGATTCCATGGCACACCATGCCCGCCTGGATACATCAGTGATGGCCCATTGCTATCCTCTGTGAAGGCACAGCCAAAGCCACAGCAACAGCAATGGAGTTTCCACCTACATCCTAGCGTAGGATGGTTTAAATCCCCTACTCCTGTCTGTTGAGTACGATCATGGGTTAGATCATGAAAGCCTACTACGCTCAGGTTCATGGGTGGTTGCATGAAGGCAGCCACACTGCCAGCTCATGTCAAAACCATGTGCCAGCTCTGAGACTTCCCTTTGAAATTCTGTTACCTCGTCAGTGTACCGCTGGTGCTCAGCCCAGCTACATGTGTTTTCCTCATGAGCGATGTTGTGCCTCTATCGCAGTTCTTTTTTTTCTGCACAATAGCCTGACATTTCCTGGCTGCTAATAGGCCCCCCTGTCAAGCAATGAGTGCCGCCACGGCCACAGGATAATAGATGTTGGTGATTTCTGTGATGCTCTATGGTTTGTTGTTGTGTTGGACATATGTCTTCCGTCCGTCATGGTGGTATAAAGAAAAACACTAGATGGTGAGGTGCACTACTAACTTATAAATAGTGATTAGGTCCAATTATAGATAGAAGGTTTATTAACTGGTGTAATCGGTTTCAGATGCAATTGGGTAAGGTCCCCCGAACAAATGGAACTCGATAACACGAAAAGCCTGTTGTTCTGTTGTTGCCAACAAAATAGGTAGTTAGAAGAACACCTCTTGTTGCCAGCCTCTCGGCTTCCTGGTCCTCCAACATGGTGGATTCTCTCCTCTCTCTCCTCTCTCCTTCCTCCGGCTCCAGCTTTTATGCTCTTTGCCATCCTTAACAGGCTTAAAGCAACCATGGTTCGTACGTATTTGTGTTGACATGAGACTTCCGAATCCAGCTATCAAGCATGAACGACACATTACCCCGACTCTTGAGGTTGTGGTGGGGGAACTACAGGGTGTGAGAGTGTTGTCAAAGCTGAATCTGAGGTCTGGGTACCATCAGCTGCAGCTCTACCCACACTTGTGTTTCTTTACCCCCTTCAAAACCCACCAAGGCCTCTATCAATACAAACGCTTAAGCTTCAGGGTCTCTTCCACAGTTTAAGTATTCCAGAACTGTATATGTGGGGCCCTAGCAGGTCTTGAGGGGGTGTCATCAATCTCAGTGATAACATTTTGATATTCGCCACGTCGGAGGCAGAACATATGGCACGACTCGAGAAGACATTCGAGAGGATTCAGCTCCTTGGGCTCATTCTCCATCGCAAGAAGTGCGAGTTCCTGAAAGACAGCATAGAGTTCTTCGGATTCGGATTTCATGAGAACAGCATCTCCCTGGACCCACAGAAAATGTGTGACATCCAGGAGGCAAGCCTGCCAGGGAACGTGTCAGAAAGTAGGAGCTTCCTGGGGATGGTGACGTATTGCGGTCGCTTTATACCAAACCTGGCAACCCTCTCTGAGCCCCTCAGGCTGCTGACGAGAAAGGACAACGGGCCCCATCACGAGTATGGCAGTAACCCTTAAATGCGGCGGTAACGCTATTACTGCCACATTTAAGGGTCTGCTGAATCACGGGCTTGGTGGATTTACCCCCAGCTCTTAGCTGGGTGCAAATCTGCCATGATTTTGCCAATTTTTGGCGCTATTAGCGGCGGCGGTAATTCCGGCGGCGGTAATAGTGCCAAATATTCCCCATTGGGCCCATTGGGGAATGAGGAATTACGGAATGGGCCCAATTAGGGAATGGGGACTAATAGCACTGGGCGGTTTGGCGCTATCACTAATAGCCCCAGCGTTAATACCGCCCGGGCTATTAGTGTTACCACCCAACTTGTAATGAGGCCCAAAGTGTGGGAGTGGACCATAAAAGAGCAGAATGCCGTCAAAATCATCGAACGGGCACTAACGGGAAAGGAGTTTGTGGCATTCTTTGATCCGAGGAAGGAGTTGGAGATCATTGTCGATGCCAGCCCGGTCGGGTTGGGAGCAGTTCTGTCGCAACAGGATGCGCAGGGCAAGATGAGACCGATTGCATACACCAGAAAGATTGTGGGGTTACACCAGTTTGGCCCAGGGCCAACGGGGAGGCGGAACGTTTTATGAGGACGTTGAATAAAGTGTTCTGCATAGAGCAGGGCCAAGTTTATGAGCTAAGGAGGACTTTGTACCAATTCCTGAGGGAATACAGATCAATGCCTCATCGGTCCACAGGTGCAGAGGCACCTTTCCAGAGATGCCCCCAGGGGCGCTTCCCAGAGATAGAAGGTGGACCCCCGGGGACCATCGATGTTGATGGGACGTCAGAAAATCGGAGAATCCATAATGACGAGGAAATCCTCTGATGGCATCTCAAGCCACCAGACATAGCCATTGGAGATACCGTATTGGCGCGTAATCATCACCCAGAGAGGAAACTATACCTCACCTATGAACCCAAGTCAGAGGCTCGATGATGACTGCCGCAGATCGAAGGGAAAAAGTGACTTGAAATTCCAGTTTTCTAAACTTTGGGGAAAAGGAGGGACTAGGAGAATGAGAGGAAGGAGTTTCCCTGACTGGAACCTCAGGAGTAGAGCCAACACCAGAAGGCAGAGCGGGAGATGAGATGCCGATACCAGGCAGGGTAGAAGATCAGGCCACCGAGGAGGCAGGCGAAAAAAGATATCCCAGCCAAGAAGGCAGAAGATGCCTCGCACGATTCCCAGACTATAAAATGGGTGACTAGGCTTGAAATGACACAGTCCAGAATATGTCACCTAATGTTGCCCACGTTGGGCAAAATCCAGTTTGGTATGTTACCATGTTTGCCATGTTTAAGACTGTCATGTTTACACTGATTACGTTCAGAAAATGTTTGTTTCATTGCTATGAAAAAGGAGGAATGTGATGTGGACATGTGACGCGACAGCAACATCCCGCTGTCACGCGTAAGTATTAATAAAGGGGGCGGTCCTGCACAACGGGAGTGTGCACCGGGAGCCCGATACTGCAGGATCTGTGTCCCTGTGTTCCTTTCAGGGACGGGTGGGACAAGGCCTGCATGCAGGTGTCCTGGGGCAAAGCAGACCACAACAGTACGTACCTCCATCAAAGCGATCCTATTTCACCAGACACAGTGCACGTAGGCACTCCTCCGTGACTAAACAGCCAGCTGGACACATGCGATCATCCCCGCTTGCTACTTTTATATACCAGTGAAAAATGATAATGTATAATTTTCCACAGATCAATGGTTCGAAACTCTTCTGGATTCATTTCTTCCTAGGATTACTTTTAAGGATATTAGCAATCTTTGCCCTCACAGGCTGTTACACCTACCTTAGCGTAATCCGGCAAGTTCCATGCGCTTCTCCCCTTTCTTTACAGACTCACCACTAATATATAAGTATATTTAATTAGGTGAATCTCCCTATCCCCCACAGCTCTACGCCTCATCCGGGATTCTACACAATCCTACCATTGGAATATAACCTGGCACTGTCAGTTTGGACACAATCAAAGATCCCTTGGGAAGCCATTACCTGCATGATATGCCGGCACCAGTGTTGCATCACGCATCATGCCCAATTGCCCCTAAACTTAGTGGTGTATGGATACTAATGATACTCTGTTCTTCTTTTTCTTCCTTGGTTCAATTCTCTTCTGATCCATCATATCACCCTGCACAATACGGGCCAGGGACTAATCCGAATGTATCATGTACTATCAATATATGACATTGTCATATTGCCTTTTTTATACATTCATGATTGTACACACATTATTTTGGGACATTCTGCTTTGAATGTGCTGACTTGAATATGCACTTTACTATGGTTATGCACAATACTTCTCTGGGAATCACTATATGGGTGCTGTACTGAATGTATTTTTCATCCATTGTTGTTTACAGCTTTGACAAAGACCCAGGAGGGTAGAAAAACGTGTTGGATGGAACTATAGTTAAATTACCATCAGTTCTTAAACAAAACTAGTCATGGTTGAATTGTTTTATTTTCTTTAAACTAACGAATCTCACATGTTGAACAAATCACTCACCCAGCGCTTTGCGACTAGGGTTATCTCCTAAATCCATAGTTGTACCAATTGTGACAGTCGGGCGCCGTCTTCCTTGAAAACCCGTTACTGGCATCAGGGTCCTCAGATAAGCACTCATTGATCAGCGCAGTGGTCTATACATTCTAGTGCTCTTGCAGCTTTTGTGCTGACAGCAATGCCACTTGCACTGTGGAGTGGGAACCACTGCAGAACATCCACTCTGTGTTTCTCCCAATCAGTGCAGAGAGACTGAATGCATGGACAGCGGCATCAATATTCTGATGGCAACAGAGAGATATGGAATCCTATGGTAGCAGGTCTAAAGCTTGAGCAATATCTGCTCGAATTTTATTGGTTCGAAATCGTTAGATCGAATCCACCCCCAAAATGCAGATGGTGAATTGGGGTGAGGCAATACTGGTGGGGTGGTCATTAGTTGTAATGATTGGGGGTCTGCGTTGATCCCTCCATTCTGTGACCAAAAATTGGATGGAAAAAACTTCGAGCTAATGAAATTCAAGCACTTTTTTTGATCATTAGACATACAACCGACCACATGGACTCAACCTGCTTTTAGGCTGTGCTAAGAGCAGGTGGTGTCCATAGGGCTCCGACACAATGAAGGGCTCCTCAATTTCTTCAGGTAGTAGAGTGCAGGAGAGAGTGCCAAAGGGCTAACACTGCTGCGTTGCTATCATCTTTCGCTTGGGGAGTAAATAGGCAACGGTGGCCAACGCTGCATTGTGAGGCCTCTCTGCTGAAATTCCGTCATCTTCCACGTGGGTGGTAAATAAGCACGGTAACCCATACAGACCCCAGATCCCTAAGCCACTTTCTTCACCATGCTCAAAATCCACCTGAATCGCTAACGTGTGCGCACGCAGAGATCATTAATGTCAACCGCCATGAAAAAACATGGCAGTTGCCATTACACCAGATCCCTATGCACTCTGTCTGGTCTTACAGCAGATTCAAGAGCATGCAATGCTCATGGGGCTCCACGCCTCTCCACTAGCCCCGGAATCGTGATGCCGGTGTAGACGCACGCGGACCTCCTGCATGAAGTGGAGACATGTACAGTGTATCTTCCCGCACGGCTCCCACTGTGTTTAATGACTGTGTACCAAAACGGTGCAGATGAGGCAAACCCAGATGAAACAATGTTTCCATCTGTTTACGCACATCTGCCACGATATTGCACCGTCATGTTGGGGAGTGTGGCCAGTCCAACCGCTGGTGTGGCTTTATGTTTGACAGCACAGGTGCCCTTGTGCGCACCTTGAGAAGTGCTTCTCACAATTAATTGAATCCTCAGCCTTTTTTCAGAACACAATTGAACAATTCACCAGACCTTGCTCTGGAGGTGTAATTGGTATCAGCGAAGCAGCATCAATTCATGGACCCAAATGCACAGCAGGGAAAAGGAAGAAAAGTAATGGTGATTCAGGCTGATATTATTAATCTGCCACAGACACCTTTCTTGTCCATCCCTCTATCCTTTTGATTCATGGTTGTCCAACTCCAGGCCTCGAGTGCCTGGATACTGACGGGTTTTCAGGATATCCCTCATTAATATTCATGAGGAAAAATTTGCATACATTTACAATCATTGTATGAAGATGTTTCTCATGCATATTAATAAGGGGTATCCTGAAAACCCAACAAGGATCCGGCCTTCAAGGCCTGGATTTGGACAACCCTGTCTGGCTTCACTTCCACACTGCAGTATTTACCATTCCCTCTTCCTCAGACAGCCCAGATCTCGAGCACTCTGTGTTGGTCTGAAAGTTCGACTACACCTTCCAATACCCACTAATAAAATTGAATGGCATTAGATATTCTGTTGACCTTCCTATTAGTTGGCCAGTCAAATGGCCTAGGAATTATGAAAACCATGGGGAGAGTAGCTGTTTGCATGTTTCTCCGTCTCCAGGCCATTTTCAATTGCTTCCCTTCTGGAGCGGGCCACGGAGCGGTAAATCCCCACTGTGGTGTTCCCCACCCGTGCAGAGAAACAGACATCATCTCTACCAGCATGATATTTTGAAGTGAGCGGAGAGGTTGCGATTTCAATGGATTTCGCCTTATTTTTGCACCTCAATTCAGCAGGCAGAATCCATAGGGATCTTGTGTAATGATGGCAGCCATGTTTGTAAATGGCAGCCTTTATGACTGATAATCTCTGTTCACATTCATTCGTGGGGCGAATAATTACATGGCATCCCTGGAACGGATTCCTACTCCATATTCCGCACCAGTTTGAAAATGTCCAGACTCCACAGAAAGGAATTGTGTTTGATGCATGAATGGATGAGCAACCAGTGGTTATTTACCGGGTTCATTCTTGGTGTCACTGACCAAAGGCCATCTCACTTGTGCTAACCACATGTTTAAATAGTGTAACTGATGATATCACTTGCTTGCCGGTAACAGAGTTCAGCCTCTGATGTCCGTGTGCAATCTAGTCACAGGTTCGAATCCTGAATGTGTTAACTCAACTCACTTATTCCTGAAAGGGTTAACTAATCTCACTTATTTATCTTTATAATGTTGAGACCTTGAGTCCCGTCATTAGGGTGATAACAACACACATTTCTAAAGAGCTTTGAAGAAGAAGGTATTGAACCAGTCACACAAAATTAAAAGAGGATATTTTATTCGTATTGTTTTGAAACATGCTCATCTATGTACCACAAAACAAATTCTGCATCTCAAGTCATTTAATATTGGACATCCTTCTTATCCTTAGATATTTTGGGGCTGTTTCACATAGATGTTACCATGAGTAACTTTGATTTATTCCTAGAAAGAGAATACTTAATTGTAATTGTAATTGTTTATTTATACAACGCGTATACACAGGTGGAATGCTTCAAAGCGGTCCAAGGCGGGATGGGAACAAGGGAATATAGTAATCATTCTTAGGCCTTGAAGTTTCTGAATGATCTGACATAAAAACTAGCATCCTAGGCCTGACGGCATTTATCCTAGTGCGAGTGCTTGAAGTGTTACAGTTCCGACCAAGCTAGGGAAGGGGTACAAAAAGGTGTGTGGGGGGGAGACAGGACAGACAAACCTATTAGTCCTAGTACAGTTAGGCAATGCATGCGTACAGACAGAGGTGCAAGGAAGAGGGCTTGTGGGGGAGGTGCAAAACAAATTCAGTCCAGCAGGGCCCCGGGTTAAGTGCAGCGAGTTTGCCCCGCTCATGGAGCATAAGCTGAAGTGCAGTAATGCTATTGTGCAGCGGCCCGGAGGCAAGTGCGAAAGACTGGCTGGGGAGCCTGGGACCTGTAGGCTCTGGAGGTGAACCAGGCAACCAGTCAGCAAAAACTGAACAGAGTAAGGGAGGAGAAGGAGGAAGGAGGGTGGAGAGAAAGAGAACAGAGGTTAGCAGGGGAGAGGGAGGAGGAGAAGAGGAAGCTCTTGAGGAGTTTCCAGAACTTAAGGTGGTCTGGCTCAATACAGTGATCTCAGAAAATAATTTCCGTAAGTAGCTCGAACTTACTCTGACTTACTCTGCTCTGCCCAGAAGTAGTTTGGGAGTAAATTAGAGTTACTGGTGGTAACGTCTTTATAAATAAAATCAATTCGATGAAGGAATATGTCAAGCAAAGATCAACAGGAGGTGCACAGATCATCTGTCCTTCTTCCATGGACCATGCAGGAAACCCTATGTTGCTTTATGGCAGTGGAACCTTCACCGGCAATATCCCACCTTTCTCTCTGTAAACACCATGCCCCATGGTTCATGCAGGTGTGTACAATGTCTTGACCTCTTTCTCAGTGACCTCACATAGAAGACTACAAATTCGTCACTGTTCACACTTCCACACATCTAACTACGTTTACTCGGAGGAAGGTGTCTGATGCGGCCCCTCCTGGATGCCAGAATGCAAAAGCGACACAGACAAGTTATGAAACCGGGACGTGTGGCACTGCGGTGGAATGGGGTATCAAAAAGGGATCAGGAGGGGGTCGGAAATACTGAAGGGTGAAGAGGAGCCAGAACTTCTCTTGGGGCCAAGGAGGGAGTGGAGTGATGGTGGGGTAGATGTTCATGGATACATCGATTTTAGCAAGCAGACAAAAGAAAGAAAGAAAGAAAGGTAGGAATGAGAGGAGAAATGGAAGGAAGCAGACAATAGAAAAACGGAAGGAGGAAGGAAGGAGGAAGAGAAGAACGCACTTGGAAGAGGGGTACAACTAAGCTATTTTTTAAGGTGGAAAACTATGATTTACAATGAGGTGGGGTTTGATATGAGAACATATATTGGGACAATGCACAGACACAGCAGACAGAAACTACAAGAGAGAGAATGCCGGAAAATACATTGAACCAGCGTCCCTGGGAAGCACATGGGAACATGAAGACAACTTGGCTCAGAGAGTGAAGAAAAGGTTTAAAAACAGAGAGAGGCCAGCAAGACCTGAGGGAAAAGTACGTGAGGATAGGGGTCTGAACTGAGAGTTTGGTGGACGAGAAAGTCAAGGCTGTGGTGGTTTGCATATGTCATGGAGTTTAGGGAGCAGGATGGATAATCTGGAAGAAGTCATTGAAAAGTGGGGGACAGGTCGAAATTGACATTCAGATTGTGGGGTTAGAATGCGTAAATGATACTGGGAGAGAAATAGACGTGACGCTAAAAAAGCATAGACATGGGACAGAAAAGAATAGAATCCAAGTCTTTGAAGTCTTGAGGTGAAGTGAGTAGGCTCCAGATGCTGATGGCTGATGGGAAAGTTGATCATTATGTGTTTGAGGGGAAAAAGATCGATAAATTGAATCAACACGTTATGTAAATTGAGAATGCAAGTGTGTAATTACTGAGTCTTCTGAAGAACTATGGTGTATGAGATGCGAGGAGGAGGAGCTACAAAACAAATAAATAACAGCTGTGGGCAAGGAATGAAGGAAGGGTGCAGAAGCACAAAAAAGAGGGCAAAGAATTATCGGGTGATTAACACAAGCAGTGCATACATCGCATAGAATTAGAATACACTTATTGAAACATCCTCCTATAGATAATTGTTGGGGAAGAGAAGACTGGCTTTTAACGTATGAGTAAGAAGCAATTTATATGCCTAAGGAGAAGCAGAATAAAAAAATGGAGTATTCTAAACTAATAGATTGCTGAAGAGAAGCAATGCGGCTTAATACCAGTCAAGGAGCCAGGGATGGTTCTCACTCAGTCGCTTTGATGTGCAATGGAGGTTTCACCGTCAGACAATTTCTGTACCACTCAATGTAAGGGTCACTCTGTCATGGCTCTCTCTCGCCCTTATCTCTAGTGGCGTTAGATAGCTTTGGCACAACAGGAGGCTGTCCTGCCAAACCTGTCTCTTAGAGAGAAGAGAGTGTTTGCGACACAAGTGCGCCGATTCTGAGATATCTTATATAGAAAATGCTCTGCGTTGGTGAATTTGTGATGTTTGGTAAAATCTCTATTAAGGCTTGGATAAATGTACCTTCTGAAACAGACTGGATCGACAAGTAGGACAGCGTCACAAGCAGCTGGACGTCTTATGGATAGCTCCAACAACAGTCACATGAGATACTGGACAGATGGGTATTGGAGCAGAATCCAGTACCAGAGTGGATCACGTAACACCTCTGTGACCAGGCTCACGTCTGCATAGATGTATTCTCTTACGCAGAATGGCCCTAGCCCCTTTGAACTCCAAGTCACTATTGTTTGGGGTCCAGCTGCAGTTGGGTCCTCAGGACCACTGCGCTAGCCTCCTCCCATTTTGTACAATGTAGTGTATGTTATTCCTTTATTCAACTGCTGCTTTTGCCTTGCCATCCACTGCCACCCTATACACCCCCTCCAGTGCCCATCACGCACCTCGTATATGCCACAACGCCTTCCTATAAAAACTTCACACAAGGCAATTAGGATCCTACAGTCTACAGGAGCGAGGTGTGAGAAATTGTTTTTTTTTTTTAATTGGAGAGAACATTTTAAAGGCACAACTATGACTCTCAGGTGTGAGACTATAACAAAGTCAATAGGAATTTAGACACTGGCAATGAAGCTGACCGGGTTCTGAGTTTTGAGAATTACAGACAAAGAACAAAGCATGAAATGTCTGGAGAAAACCGCGAGAACTCGCAGGGCAACGTATCCTTGCGCTGAGAACCCGCTCACTTCAAAGCCCAGCAAGATGCGATAAACAAATTCCCTAATATTGTGGACACATTTGTTTTACTGTTTAGCTAATGACAGGCATTTTTGGGAAGTAATTTCACTGCTAATATGACCTTTTTTTTAATCACGGTTATAAAGTTCCTCTGCGTTGTCTAAGGTAACCAAATGACTCTTTGCTACTGGGACATCCCTTTCCATAGGCTTTACATTGGTTTTCATTTAACAACCGAATGCAGACTGGAGGCTGCAGTCTTGGCTAACTTTGAATGTTCAAATTGGAAATGCACACCACAAACAAAGATTCATACAAGAAAGTACCGTTTTGGTGAAGTTGCAGAATCTGCTTACCTTGGCCCAGTATATAGTCTTTCTTTACTGTCGAATGATAAAACAAAGAATACTAGTCCCTCTACTATGTTTATGTATACATTTCAAGGTACATACGTCCTTCCGCAGTCTTCTAATGAAATAAAGACACTAAACTTTCAAGTCTGACCCGCATTCTTGGAAACCAAAGCAGGTGATCACACAGGAAAACATGTCAGCTGGCTGTGGCCTTATGACCTATATCTAAAAATGGCTGATCGAAAGTGAATTACTACAATGTCCAGGAGGGGGCGCCGCCCTGAGACCAAACATGTCTTCGTCCACCCATAACCGCAAACCTAGTCCACTATGAACAATGAGATATAAAAAATTGTAAATACTGTAGATAATATGGTGTGAGTCTAATGTCCCCTGTATATGTTCCCACTGTACAATGTTAGCATCTGTCACACTTAGATGGAGCTGAAATGTTAGCATCTGCCACACTTAGATGGAACCTGAATGTTAGCATGTGCCACACTTAGATGGAACCTGAATGTTAGCATGTGCCACACTTAGAATTCAGAACATTGGCCTGCGCCGTATCTAGATAGAGTTGTGAGTGTAAGCATCTGCCACCTAGAATTGAGAACATTAGCCTGCGCCGTATCTAGATAGAGTTGTGAGTGTTAGCATCTGCCACCTAGAATTGAGAACATTGGCCTGCGCCGTATCTAGATAGAGTTGTGAGTGTTAGCATCTGCCACCTAGAATTGAGAACATTGGCCTGCGCCGTATCTAGATAGAGTTGTGAGTGTTAGCATCTGCCACCTAGAATTGAGAACATTTGCCTGCGCCGTCTCTAGATAGAGTTGTGAGTGTTAGCATCTGCCACCTAGAATTGAGAACATTGGCCTGCGCCGTATCTAGATAGAGTTGTGAGTGTTAGCATCTGCCACCTAGAATTGAGAACATTTGCCTGCGCCGTCTCTAGATAGAGTTGTGAGTGTAAGCATCTGCCACCTAGAATTGAGAACATTGGCCTGCGCCATATCTAGATAGAGTTGTGAGTGTTAGCATCTGCCACCTAGAATTGAGAACATTGGCCTGCGCCGTATCTAGATAGAGTTGTGAGTGTTAGCATCTGCCACCTAGAATTGAGAACATTGGCCTGCGCCGTATCTAGATAGAGTTGTGAGTGTTAGCATCTGCCACCTACAATTGTGAACATTGGCCTGCGCCGTATCTAGATAGAGTTGTGAGTGTTAGCATCTGCCACCTAGAATTGAGAACATTGGCCTGCGCCGTATCTAGATAGAGTTGTGAGTGTTAGTATCTGCCACCTAGAATTGAGAACATTAGCCTGCGATTCGTATCTAGATAGAATTGTGAACTCACAAATGTTGGTATGTGCCACATTTAGACGGAACTATGTAGGTCAGCATGTTAAATGTCATATAACCCACTAACCAATACACGCTCAAACTCTATGCATACTTATATCACTGAAGAACTCACACAACCATCTCTCGCACAACAAGCCACACACACTTCACAACACTGCAACAACACATAAGCCGCACCAACAGCACACGCGGACTGACACCGATCCAATACTTGCACCAAAGCTCAGCACCCGGTGTCCTACGAGTTGAAGCTGCCAACAGTATACCACCCCTCTCACTATCCTACTCCCTCTTCACCTTACTAACTCATCCCACCTTCCCTTTTGCAGATCCACCGGAGCGCCTGGGGACCAATTCCGTTGGTGATGGTGCGCTATATAAATACTGATAACATAACATAACATAACACTTCCCTCTTCCCCCTTCACCACCTCGATCATGTTGTGCCCACTAATCACTGTCTATCATTGTAAAGTGCCTTGAAAATGCATAGCGCCTAATGCTGTCTTTCCCTGCCTCTATTCAGCGTTTCAGCTGGCAGGGCTTCCACTGCTCCCCATTAATTAGAAATACAGATTTTCCATCTGAAAACTAGAATCATTATTTTGGAGACTTACTTGGTGCTGCACGCCGTCTGCAGTAGTATAAAGCATAGAATATTCTCTCTGTGAATGGTTAGGTATTGCCGCCCTGCTCGCAGCTCTGACTGCGATGATAGTCGCTCCAAAGGGCCCCACAGCAAGCCTGTTGTTTTAATGAGGCAGCAGTGACAGCTGGGAGACTCAGTGGGAAACTGGCAGTGGCTCAAGTCAACCGTGACATTTACAGAAAGTAGAACAATGCCTGAAACCGGAATCACTTAAAGCTTCACTTTGACTTTTCTTTAATAAGTAGTTCTAGAACTGGTAATGTCAATGGAAATTGAGGATGGACTAACATGTGAGAGGCTGAAATATAGGACAATATTGGTAGAGCCCGCGATCTTGCGTTGCAGATGTAATTCACTAAGACCTTACGAAGTGGTCAGGCGGACGCAGATCGTGAGTGAGATGTGTGTTGAATTAATCAAGTCTCATTTGGTATAACCCACCAGTAGAGCGTCCTTCAATCCCCCAGCACTGCCTTCTCAACAGTCCCTCTGCTCTCCTTTCACAATCTGCTTCTGAACGCATTTGAACCTACACATTCCACCCCTAGCTTCACACAGTGAAATCAAACACACGAGACACCTTCCCTTCCCCAACAAATGAAAGAGAGAAAAAAACAAACACGAAAAAACATATAAACACAATTCCCTGGTCTTACATCCTCTGTCATACCAGAATTGTGAAAGGACTTCTTGACACAACATGGCGTTGACCACTTCAAAGGCCCTCATCTTACAGGGACTGGCAGTTTCACTCTCACAAGATCACTCACCTACACAGTTCATGCCTTAACAGCTTTCCGCTCATCAATCTGACTTTATTGGCAATTTGCCTCTCTCTGACCCGTGACCTAGCTTGCTGCACACTCTCCCATGTCCACCTCGCCCTTTTCATCCACGGGGGACACCATTTGCAATTCGGCTTCCTTCCTCTGCTCAGTATAAAGGGCGACACTCCAATCACCCCATGTGGAGAGAACCAATGGGCTTCAAGCCTACTCATCACTACTTCGACCCAATCTTGCCCATTGGCCCACGCCCATCTTATGCAGTCCTTAATTACTATGTTAAACCTCTCACAATCCCATTAACCTGGGGATGATACATTGCTGTAAACGTATGCACAACTCCATTCTCAGATAAGTACTCACACATCTCTTTGGACCTAAACTGTACACCTTTGTCCCTAATAGCTTCACACAGATACCCTTACCGATTGAACACTTGTTCCATGAAATCCATTACTTCTTTCGGTGTGATGTTCTGGGTGATATTCACATCCACCCATTTAGACAAGACATCAATCAACACATAAACATATTTTTGCACTCCTTTGCTCCAAATAGGGCCTACGATGTCCATGCCTATCTTTTCCCACAGCATTTGAGGCACAGGAACCAAATTCATGGCTCTCTCTACCAAATATTTCTCACTCTAAAGTTGGGACACACAAATTCTCACCACTCTTTCCACCTCCAGGTCGCACCCTGGCCACCAATATTCTGCTCAAACAGCCTGCTACATATTAGTAATTCCCTGATGTCCCAAAGGGGCTTTTTCTACAATTCCTTTCCTCACGCCACTGGGAGGTAAGATCCTGCCTCCTCTCATAACATAATCACTGTTCACATGCAGCTCATCTGTCACTGCCCACAATCTCTCTATCTCTGTTCCCATCACACTCTTCTGCATGATCATCCCATTTTCCTTGAGCTCTTTACTCACATTTCCCAGCAAAACATCCTGGCCCATGCTGTCAGTCCACTCAACCTTTGAGACCATTTTATGTTCAATGTTTAATACACATTCATGCTCACACTCTCCATCCTCATCTTCCTCACACGTGACTAAATGGGATAAACAATCAGCAGGAATGGTTCTTTTGCCAGGCACATACTCAACTTCAAAGCAATACTCCTGTAGTTCCACGACCCACCTTCTTATTTTGGATGACACAGTGGCCAAACCAATCTTTTGTAAGTTCTCTTTTAGTGGCGTATGATCAGTCTGTATCGTGAAACATGAGCCCCATAGGAATGTCCTACATTTCTCAACAGTCCATTTGATGGCCAACAGCTCCTTTTTGATGGTGGAATAGTTAAGTTCCCCCACTTTAAGCAAATGGGACGCAAAAGCTATGACCTGTTCCTTATTTCGTTCCATCTGTGCAAACACAGCTCCCAATCCTGTGTTGCTTGCATCTTTAGAGATGATGGCCTCCCTGCCCACTTTTAAGTTCTTTAGAGAAGGAGTACCTTCCGATGCTGATTACATATTTTTAAACTCTTCAGCGGACAGCATGTTCCATTCATATGGAGCTCTATTCTTCAGAAGCAACATCAGGTTGACAGTTTTGTCAGCAAAGTTCGCTATGAATTTCGAGTAGTACTCGTCCATGCCAAGGATGGAGCACAGCTTTGCCTTGTTATCTGGTTCCATTGAACTTATGATTGTCTCTACTAATTTCTCCTTCACATTGATCCCTTTTGCAGACACAGTATGACCTAGAATTCATTTTCCTTCTGATTGAATTTTCATTTGTCTTTACTTAGTCACCTTTTTATCAACTCTGTTAAGCCTCCCATCATGAGATTGTTGATCAGAACCAAACACCAATACATCATCCTGGAAACATATCACCCTTGTTCATCCATGAATGCATGCATGATTAATTGAAAAACAGACATCACTGACCCTAGACCGAACGGCGTTCTTACAAACTGGAAAAGATCTTCCGATGTTATGAAGGCTGTCAATTGTTTAGATTCATAATGTAGTTTTATCTGGTGATATGCAGGGGTGAGATCAAGGGAGGAAAACACGCATGCCTCTTCCAACGTAGAGAGAGTTTCGGTTATATTGGGAAGTGGATGACAATCTGGTATGACACACCTATTGAGAGCCCGTAGGATCTACACAGAGTCTCAGTTTTCTGCTGGGCTTTGCCACAACCATTAGAGGCGCCACCCACTCAGATGATTCAATCCTCTCAACTATCCCATCTTGCTCCAGTTTTAGTAGTCTCTCTTCACTTGATCTCTTGTGGCCATAGGGATGGACCTCACTTCATGCACCATAGGTTTTGATACTCGCAACAGAAGTATCTGATGTACAAAGTCATTCAAGAAGCCTGCTTTCCCATCAAACAGTTGCGTGGGTAACTTATCACGATCACAAAGTAACATGCATTCCTCATCATTGGGATTTAATTTTATTTTCAACTTCTTTTGTTGCAGCTAACTTAACAAGGAAAGAGATCCTTTTTCGGTGGCATATATCTTGCCTGGAGCAGATCTCCCTTTGAATTGGAAGTCTGCTTTAAACCACCCTAACACATTGATGTTAGCGCCCCCATATGACCGAGGCTTTCGGTCAACGTCCTTTAAGGGTCTACTCGGGAAGACATCATCTAATATCTTCTTTGGGCCTAGAGTGTATTTCGCTCCCGAGCCTATCATCATATTCATTTGATGACCATCAATCTTTACAAGATTTCTAGGTCCATCTAACTTTTCATCTTCTTCATTGTCTACTGCGAAAAACTGCTTCTTCCACATGCTCATATCACTCATCTATCATCTTTGTGTTGTGGGGTCTCGTCAGATGTCCCTTTCTTTTACACTTGGTGCATTTAACTTCCAGGGCCGGGCAGGAGGGCTGTTAGCGAGATGTCCAACGGTGTCACACCTATAACATCTTTTCTGAGAGATAGTTTTCGATGGTTTGGTGGGGTTTGTGATCTTTGGTTTAGTTGCTGGCTTACTACTGGAGACAGCTGCAACAGTCTCATTCTCTCCTTCTAGTTGCTTGCATTGCATAACCTTTTTCCTCTAAGGTTTTCATGCACTTGTTTTGTGTGCTCCACTTCCTTAGCAATCCGCAACACCTCCTCTAAGGGTGGATCTCCCTTTTCCCAAAAGCGTTCTCTAATCCTACCGTCCTAGCAATCCAACATAAACTGATCTCTCAGATGTTCATCAGTTTGTTGGCCAAAATTGCTCACTAATCCTCTCAGGGCAGTGATTAATGTGTCCACTGTTTCTTCTTCCTTCTGAACCCTTTTCCCAACTTTATAATGCTCCAATATGATACTGAGCTTTTATCATGTTTGTACAACCTAACAATGCATTTCTCATACTCATTGAGGTTGATTGACCCTCATTCCGAAGTTCAGATAGATCGTCAAATTCTTCCTATACCGGAGTCCCTTGGCAGTGCATTAGCAGAGATTTCTTCCTTTCAGTACTAAAATTTGTTCCACATACAGCTGCTGCATGGGGTTCAAAGGATGTCTTCCAATGCTTCCAAGGGACTGGAGGTTCCCCTGGATTGCAGAAAAAATTTGAGTAGAGGAGCTATGTTTTGTATCATTTCTATATTGCTGTAATCTCCTGCAGCAATCCTGAAAAATATTCCTGACAGTAGAGTGTCTTTCTATATTATTCGCATTTAATGACTGTTGGCAGTTTTACGTAAACCAAAAGAGAAGGGCTCATTCGTACATTTGTAATATCCTGCTGAATGCTTGACTGTCTAATATCCTTTTTTAAAAAAAAATACTCTCTCCCTTTCCTTTTTACTTTAAAGCCATTCTTCCTTTCCTTTCACTTCCTCTTTTTAATTTCTATTTAATTGACTTGGACACGTAGCACTGTGTGTCCATGCAGCGTGCCGTGGGTGCCGGCCTAACTGTTTATTCTTGGTTGTCATGCAGCTCGAGCCCAGCTCAAAGTTTGCTGGGGACAGCCTTTTCGTTTTTAAAATTGACTTTCAATCACTTTTAATATATATATATATATATTCCCATGAATTCCCCCGTGGATGAAAGGGCAAACAGCACTTACCCTATGGATTGGATGCACACGGGGCGCAACATCTCTCCCGAAGCAGCTTCTTCCTCCATGCGTGAATTCGTGCCAGTGGGCACTCATCACCAAAACTGAAGTGATCAGCCGGGCACAGATCACGAGTGAGACATATTTTTTAATCAAGTCTCATTTAGTATAGCCCACCAGAAGAGCGTCCTTCAATGCCCCAGGACCGCCTTCTCAACAGTCCCTCTGCTCTCCTTACACACTCTGTTTTTGGAATGCATTTCAACCTTCACATTCCATCCCTTGCCTCACACAGTGACCTCAAGCACACTACACCTTACAAGAATTACGGATTCCAAACCTGAGGAATGCTTCATTTTGTCTCACAATGTTAACTGCTGTGCATTGGTGAATGGAAATGTCCATTCTCTACTGAATGAGGCATGCATGCCTCCTGAGACAGGCAACTCCCTATTTTATTTCCTTAGGAATCCCCCTTGCCTGGGGTGAGTTCGATCCTTCTCCTGATGCGGGGTGGATGTAAGAGCAGCTCCAAGCCAATGATCCTCATGTTCGTACTCTAGCAAATGCACAACAGCAATTACCCGCCCACCCCCACCCGTGGCAGGTGGGAGTGGAACTAAAACTGGGACAGGGAAAATAAGGACCAAAATTATGGGTTACCAGTAAGTAATCCTAATATTGCCTCCTCGTCTATCTTCCTCGTCACAGTCCTTACTGAATGAGGACCCACTAAGGAAAATGTTAGGGGGAAATTGCACAACAAACAAAGGCCAAATACCCGGATGCTGTACAAACATACCAAATGTAATGTGTGCCTCAGTCGTTGATGCAAGACAGAACCACAGACTCAAAGGACATCAACATATAGCTTATAATTAATTAAAAATAACATTTGCAAGTGTTGCCCAAGTGGTGGCCCCTGCGAACCTCCTCCACAGGCACACTGTAGAAGGCTGCCCAGGAAGGGGGCATGGATCGAGTCGATCCACACTGAACAAGAGGCGGCGACCTGAAGCTTCATATCCAATGCCGATGACTGTCCAAATCCACCAGCCGGTGACCCGTGTAACCCGAGCAGAAGGTGACCAACATTTCCTCACAATATCTAGTGCCTGAAGTCCTGGCCAAGTAAAGATTTACCACTGCTCAAACTTTAAGCCAATGGGGATTGTATGCACCATAATATCCAGAAAATGCACAGTGTGGGAAGGACCAGACTTTTCTGAAGATGAAAATCTGAAATAATCTTGGGTCTAAAGTAGGGAGCGAGCCAAAGCAGCAGACTCTGCCACAAATCGTAAGTAAAGTTTGGAAGAAACTAAATCCCCAGTTCCTCCAGCCTACAGGCAGAAGCCGTAACCACCAGGAACAGGGATTTGTAAAAAAGAAGATTTAATTTGTAGATGGTGTTAGTGAGGAGCAAGGAGGGCCTAAGAGCCAGAGGGAGGACAAGCTGGGGAAGGGGAAATGTACTCTAGTCTTAAGGGTAGACAGTTGTTTCAAACCCTGCATTGCCAGGGCAAGAACATTGGACAGGCCCTCCCTCACCAGTCCCAATCGTTCAGCAACCAGGCCATCAAATGACTTTTGGACAGAGTGGCTGCTGGAACAGGAGTCTACCTCAGCGGGGAAACCCAGATCAAGGCCACATGACCCAAAAACAATGTCAAGCCAAAATCAACCAAACTCCCTCCATATTTGCTCAGAGAAGGACCCCTAAATGAGAACAAAATGAGGAAAGGCAAACAGAAGGGACTATGGTGACAGGGATGTGATGCATCTGTACTCACTGCCACTGGATGCCAGGCCCTTGACATGTACCTTGGAAGGAGAGCATTCTGTCTTGTGGCAAACAGTTCCACAGCGGCAACCACAAACAGGTTGCATATTCCCTGAAAGTGGGGATTCTTAGGGAATAATCCACCAATGTTGGACATACCCCGCTTAAGATGTAGCCCATGAATGTCTCCAGCCTTTGGATATAGGAAGTTTGAATAGAGAGAGAAAGTTGGCTTCTGCCCATGATCTTCTGCATATGATCGTCTGATTTACTAGCTGTGGGGAGTGAGACCGCCTAATCCCTCTGCTGATTGACAAAAGCTTTGGTCACCCGATTGACCTTGCAAACCAGAAGCCCCCCCTCCCTGAGCCAGGGATCTATAACAAGTAGAGCACTGAAGATGGCAGAGAGCTCTGTCCAGTTTGAGTATCTCTCCCCTTATTTCATGGTCCACTTCCTCTGGAAGGAGGGAAAACCCAGAGCGGCATCCCAAATGAGGATAAGGGGCTGGGAGGATCCAGGGGATAACCCCGGAGAAGGTGATCATCCATTAGCCACTGTGTCATACCTACCAGATTGTGAAGGGACACCCTTATCCTGCTGTAATAGTTCTATCTATCTATCTGTCTATCTGTCTGTCTGTCTGTCTGTCTATCTATCTATCTATCTATCTATCTATCTATCTATCTATCTATCTATCTATCTATCGAAATCTTACACAGCGCAAGCTTCAACAAAAGGGCATAATTGCCCTTAAAAGATGCAACAGTAAATTGAAAGAAAACAATTCCAACAGATGTGTTTTAAGACAAACTTTGAATTGATTAAAATCGTGAATAGACTGCAGAGAAAATGAAAGCGATTTCCTGAATTTAGGGCCAGCCACAGAAAAGGCATGGCCGCTGCAATGTTCTAGATGGTAGCTAGGAACAATGAGGAGAGCTTAGGAAGTGGAACACAACATGGATGCAGGCATTAAGGTAAAACATTCTTTTGTAGAGAAAAGCAACCTTTACTATGGTAGGTGCGATGGATCAGACAAAGTGATTTGAATTGGATGCGTGCCGCAACAGGAAGCCAATGAAGGTCCCGGCGAGCTGGGGATACTGGCTGACCATAAGGTATGACTTTGGCGAGACAGACTCGAGGATTCTGCAGTAGTGTAATAGTTAAGAAGGCTGGGTATCAGCCAATGTAGACCCATACACTCACTCACAGCTTCAAGGCAGGCCCTAAGCAGAGCAGCAGTTCCCTTGCACTCAGTGCCAAGCCTAAAGCGTCACTGGGTGTTGTCAGCATAGGAATAAAAACAGAAGCCATGGGAGTGGATTGGTCTGGCTAGGGGTTGAATATAGAAATTAAAAAGCAACAGGGAAAAAGCTGTGCCCTGGGGGATCTCACAAGAAACGGCAACAGGAGAGGATTTAAAAGGAAATAAGGAAACAGATTGTGGACGGGACAATTGAAATGCCCGAAACCGGTCAAGGACGGGACCTGAAATACCAGCTTCCTCCATCCTGACCAGAAGAGCGGCATGATCAATGACATTGAAATTGGTGGCAAGATCTAAGAATATTAGATCCCCACACTACCCTGGTCACGGATAGTGGTGAGATCATCAACCACTAACACCAAGACTGACTCTGTATCCATAAGGGGACGGAAGCCAAGTATAAGGGCATCAAGGGTATATGCGGCTTCAAGAAAATACCTAAATTGAGGTGCAACAAAGGCCTCTAATAACTTCATAAGAAAGGGGAGCAGAGAAATAGGCCAATAGTTAGAGAAGAGAGTGGCATCAAGCAAAGTCTTTTTTAACAGCGCTATCACCAAAGCAGGTTTTAATAAATCTGAGATCTGACCAGAAATAAGAGAAACATTACATTGCGTTAGAATGTGTCGAGCCGTCTTCACATTCAATTTACATATACAGCATAATCTGTCTTCGCGTGGAATCTTCTGTGTATGTTCTAGGGTCGGAAGTACGTTAAATCTAAGGCATGTGAGAAATCTTCGCATTTCACTGGAAAACACTTTAGTAAGATATGTACATGGGAGAATGTTGACTAAAACCCTGTGTTACAAATTCCCTATACATTTTCGATTTAGCCAAACTGTCCACGTTATTGGAGGAGTCACAATCTCTTGTTTTCTCCTTCAACAACGTAGATCTGTTTGGATTGAGGATGAAATCCTCCAGCCGAATATTAAATTGTGAAATGTGATTCTTAACCGTATTATACAATTCCATTAAAAAGAGATTTTTACTTTCTCCAGTATATTGTTCTGCCAAGAGGCTATACATAGTATTGGTTGTGGGAGTAGATAGAACAGCTTTAAGCTATAAATTAAATTTTTGTAGGTACCAGGGCAATCTTATTGCGGTAACTGCCAGTTCCATGCGTAGCGATTCCATGGGTATTGATTGAGACACCCCAGTATAGAATGCAATATTTTTGCTTCAAGTTTTTTTAATCCAGTCATCAAACTTGCCGGGAGGGCTGCTAACCCATATAATATACTGGAGAAGATACTTTTTAGGTATATGGTTACCAATCCCTCAATATTGTATCCTCCCCTCTTACAGATAAAACTCCTCACTATGGACCATTTCTTCCAGACTTTCAATCAAATATTATTACAACAGAAATCTTTTAAAGGCACGTTTTTTAATGGGAAACCCCAGGTTGTTCTATCTCTCTATCACTTGGATCATCATGTCATTGATAGACTAGGGGGGAGGACGAGATTTAGTTTTTGTCACCAATGATCATTACTTTAGTTTTTGCGACATTGATTTTCAGATGGTTGGCCAATGCATATTTAGCCAAAGCTGTCAACGATATCTCTGTAGCCAATAGGGATGCAATCCATGAGTAGGGTGTCAGCTGCATATCCCACCCATGGAACCGCTGTATTCCATAAAAATCGGGGGAACATTGCGGGCAAGTATAAAGGCCTTGCCCATGTCGCTAACATATAGATTATATAGCATCGGTGCCAGAACACAACCCTGTTTGATTCGAACGTTTGTGCTGACTTCAGAAGTGAGATCACCCTCCTGGTTGACTCGTCTTGCTACCGTGGTGTTTCTATACAAAGTCATGATGAAATATGGTAGATTTTGGTCAATGCCCATTCTTTCAATTTATTCCAGAGCCGTGGTTTTGAAACAGTATTGAATGCATTGCTGAAGTCTATAAAACAGGGGCATGTAGTTTGTCCTGTCTTCTACTGTTACATGCTGCAATCAAATATTGCAATATACTGATGTCGTTTAGGGTGTTATGATCTTTTGGAAGCCCGTTTGGAATGGGAGGAGGCTTTCTTCTTGCACCCATTGACAAGATTTATATTAACAGCTTTAGAACACCACCCATGTGCACTTTTTTTTTACTCTCTACGCCTTCCTTTACTGTCTTAGTAAATGTATCCCTTCTCTGTTTCACCCCATTCTGGAGTTGCATAGGCACTCTTCTGCGGGCCTTTCCTCAGGAATCCTTAATACTCTTTATTTTAGTCTGTCCCTTGGAACCAGGAATCGAAGTATCTATTCCTCGTTATAATCTTCTCACACAATCCTGTTACTTTTTTGCACATATTATTTACAACACAATCCCTCCCCCTATTTTTGCCACCTTCATTGTTCTACTTACATCCGTGACTCAGTTTGAGTCCTCCGGCATCGACTCTCCCTCAACCAACCAGTTCACCCTCCATCCACAGGGCACCTGCGGGGACCAGACAGGAATTTCGTCAAAGAGAGACCTGCCAACCAAATCTTCTTGCACGTGACTCTGCACGCCGATTTCCACAGGAAACTGCAGTCTTCTGGCGAATGGCAGGAGTAGCCGAACGCCCGGGGGACTGCATCTGGTCTAGGTCGACTTGACCGTAACCATCGCACTGCTACCAAAATGTGCTCTAGCACCTTGAAGCATCTTTTGTGCTAGATGGAATTATAATAATTATCTCAGACCAAATAATCGGACAGGCTCAAAGAATATGGCAAAGTAATACTTTATTATCAATTGAATGAAGCAGGGTCGACTGGCAGACATCGGACTGATGAATACACACTCACAAACATAGTTGATTGCATGGAGGTCTTATATCCCAATATGCATCATCTATGACATCATTCTATGTGGCAGAATACAAAACCTATCAAGAGAAGGGATTGGTGAAGGGAACATATCTACTTATAGAACATAAAAGAATCAGTGTATCATTGGCTTCCCCTTATCTGTAGGGCACGCCTTGAACTACCTCTAAATACGTATGGTGTTGATTATAGTGGACAAAACAACAGTGGATTGGCTTCTGAAACATTGTGTGTTAGGTTGTCACCCAAACCCACTGATTGGTTGGCATACTATCCCAACCTTGGACTTTTGCCTCCTTAGCAGCACATACATGAAACAAAACCTAGGTGCATGAATACCATCAGACTACTCCCCATTAACCCAATTAGTCCATTAGCTATCATCGGTAGGCCATCAGCCAAAGATTTCCATTTGTAGTTGACCTTGTGTCTGCTCTCTGTCCTGGAACACTCAAGGGAGTGTGAGCATACCACTATCTTAGCTTAAGGCTTTAATGAATAGCCTTTGTTTTCGACTTCTGAGTCACATGTGAAGAGGCCACGAATGTGTCCATTTCAGCCTTTCATTTACTGCTATTTGATTTAATTATGCAGGGTGCTGTTGTTCCTCTTGGCCTCTCGAGACATGCTCACTCTATCTCATACGAATTGTGTACACTTTTAATTGACCAGCAGTTTGGATCTCACAGATGTTTTCATCTTCCTTCATCTATGAAGAATGTCCCACATTCAGAGCTTATTCATGTACTCTCTTTGCGCTCTATTCTTATCCTTTGAAAATAGTATCTTTGCTCTAGGCCAACCTTGACTAATCATCGTCTCAGCACACCAAGCTGTTTTCCTGCATCTCCTGATTCTTACAGCCTTGGCCCGTCTCTGAGGTAGTTTATTTAAATTCAATGTGAGCCAGTGTCCATTTTTACGAATATGGCCGTTCTTGCCATGTTATATATTCCTCTATATCAAGCTTCTATACGTTTTCTTTCTACCTTGTGTTACTGTGTGTTTACAGTTATTGGTATTTTCATATTGTTCCAGCATAGGTTCATATATCGTCTTCGAGACATCACTTTGTCTTTGTCAGATTTCACTTTAACATACGATGATGTCCACAGGTGCATTCTGACAACTTGGCAGGCAACATCCTTCCATGTAGCATCCTTCCATGCAACATCCTGGCAGGATAGTGTCTACTTGCTTCTCTACAGCGTAAAAGTACAAAAGAATCTGGATACGGAACCATTCACAGATAACCTAAGCCATGATGAATCTATGCCTTATAGCACTTTCATTCAAAATATGCCATTGACCCCATTGTTAGCTATACAGAATGATGCATCACGTCTGGTCATTTCTGACACAGTTATTCCTGTGAATACAATGGACATAGACGTAAGACATATAATTAAGAAAGATGAAACATCTAATCTGATATGATATGGCATTTATAACGCGCCTGTACACAAGTGTTTCTAGGGAGGACAAGAGAAGGAGGGGGAAACAGAGGGAGAACAGAACAGTGATCTTACTAGGCCTTGGGTCATTCAGATTGCACAAGAGCGGGAAGGGGAAGGGGAGAATTGCAAAGGGGGGGGATGGAGAAGTGCTGGTAATCAAAAGTGCAGCCAGAGGGTGGCACAGTGCAGGTAATCAGAAAGTGCAGCCAATGGTTGGCTCATAAGTGCAGAGCGAGGGGACTGTAGGGTTACAGATACAGACCACAATTGCTGGGAGAGCCAAGAGGCAGTGTGAGGTGCAACTGGATAGGCAGGGACCTGAAACTAAATTAAGAGGATTGTCAGCCTACCAGTTCATGCACTCGATGGGTCAGCCGCAGGGGAAAGGAAGAGAGAAAGCAGAAGCGAAGAGGAATGTTTTGAGTTGCTACCGCACCGCCATACTCCGTGTTGTACTCGCGGGTGCCTTCAATTCCGCCAGGCATGCCCTGGCGGAATAGAAGGCACCCGCGGGCACAACTTGTGTATGCACCGGCACCGCTATGAACGGTGCTGGTGCATCCATGCTCCCCATCCCCATTCAGCCCTATGGAGCGGAATGGGGATAGGGAGTGCGTTCACACCGGCACCCGCGAATGGGCAATTACCGGTCCGCCGAACTCGGAATGGACCGGTAATTGCCCATTCGCGGGTGCCGGTCTCGGATGCAACTCCGGTGGCAGCCGTGCCTGTACTACTGACACAGCTACCGCCCAATATTCCTAATATTAAAATGACACAATGAAATGAATAACTAACACAATTGCACAATGTTTTCAGTGTTCATAAAATTAAATATATAAATGCAGGTTCAAGAAGGTGCCAAACTGACACACTGCAGTTAGGCACAGGTGGGCTGTCTTTTCCTGAGGGGGGATGATGGCCTGGAATCTTCCTCCATTGTAGGGATAGGGAGAGTGGAAACAATCCAAAGTAACATTTTCCAACTGTTACAACTGATAAGTCTGGTAAAGAGGATCTGGTGTACTGGAAAATTGCAGCCTATGGAAATCAATGCAATCCATTGACCAGAATGAATGTTCATATGAAATAATGGTTGTCAATAGAAATCAATGTAATTTAAAATCACATTAACATGAAAGATTTTCTTTTGAGCAAAAATCAGTGTTTCAGTACATAGTATTTCAGCCTTTTCTGTTCAAGGGTCACCCTGCACCTAGTACAGAACCTATTTATCTATAGGTCAATTGATGCAAATAAGTGACTGCCCAAAAATCAACTTTTGCAGGATCTGGGATGGGGGGCACAGCGCACTTGCACTGGGATCCAGGTACAGCCTCTTGTTGGGCTGGGGGCATTACACTCTCACCTTTAATCTACAGCCTTGCAGATTCAGGTCCTTGTTTCTTTCCTGGCAGAACTGGTCTGATGGACTCACTTAACACAGGGACATTCACAGAGAAAAGGGTAAGTGTGTAGTGCCAGGGAAGCATGACAAAGACTACAGTCAACTAGACATGGGACCTTCACATGGTACCCCTGGGGCCTCATAATTTAGCTTCATAACTGTTCTTCTTTCTCTTGGGGAATTACGAGTGGCTTTGGGTTCAATGGGGAGTACACGACTCTAGCGGGCGGCCAACTGGCTGAGCAGGCACCATAGGCAGAGACAGCTTATATGGTGACTGTGGATCAGATGCATCCACTGCAGTATGAACTACCGTAACCAGCTCGGGATCGGTGATAACATGGGGACTCGGCTCAATACAGGATCAGGGGCGCAAACAGGGATGCCCAACTATGGAGATAGAGGAGGCAAACATTGAGAAACAGATACCATATCCTGTGGCTGCAGAGACACTGAGCCGTTCTCAGGTTCAGAATCAGAAGAGGTTGGTAAAATAGCTGCAGCAGTCTGCAGCTCTTGTGTACATGAGACAGGAGCAGACAGTAAAGGTATCCATTCTGGGTTCTAGGGAGAAGGTAAAAGTGGGCAGGTCATCTACAATTTTTTGAATCTTCAAGGCTTAA
Source organism: Ambystoma mexicanum (assembly GCF_040938575.1). Lineage (NCBI taxonomy): Eukaryota > Metazoa > Chordata > Amphibia > Caudata > Ambystomatidae > Ambystoma > Ambystoma mexicanum. The sequence continues at coordinate 117,639,672 of NC_090923.1, forward strand.
GAATGACTACTTTATCCCCCTGTTCCCTTCCCGCCTTGAAGTGCTTTGCAGCACTGCACTTGTGTATGAGCCCTTTAAAAATAAACAATTACAATTACAATTTTGCCACTGGGGGTCAAGGCAAAAGGGTAGGTAGGATTACCTACCACCATAGCTGGGTATATATAACATGTATTCTTTATTCTCAGTTTCTTCATCCAGTGAATGGCCATCATCATGGATATAATTTCCTTCTTGGCTTTTGGGCAAAGCCTCTTCTTCTGAAGTTGGCTGGCAATTAAGCGGGGTGGAACTCTTTCCATTCTGCCCCAATCTGGGAACAAACCTGGGGGCAGAGGGGAATACTTTGGGACTGGGGCACCTCCGGGTGGCCGGATTTAGCACCGGTTGGGGTTCTTCTCTCACCAGGTCAGTCAGATCCACCACCTCCTCCAGCAGCAGGATGTCGTTGCGATGAAATGACCAGTAGCTTTGTGGATTGCTTTGACCTCATATAGCCGATAGATCGGCAGATCTTTCCACTGGTACTCAATGAAGCAGGACTGTGACTCCCAGCGGTCCGCAATCTTGCACTTCCCTCATTCACACAGGCAATGGACGAGGGCACGTTCACTGGGCTGCAGATTTTGATACCCAACCTTGGCATCATTCCTGCTCTAGTTTCTTCCAACATTCCCATCTGCTGTAAAGGTATGATTCAAAGTCTGGGCCAGGATCGGTACTGGCTAGCCATAGTGGGTGAAGAACTTCTCCCACATAATCTTTGCAACACTCACAGCCTTCTGATCTTTTGTGGGAAAAGCCAGTGCATAAAGGTTAAAGTGGTCCATTACCACAGCATGTTCTGTGGCCTGTTATGGTCTATTTTAAGACTACAAATTCCAATGAAAAAATTACATGGGCCAGGTGGTCTGGAGTAACACCTCAGAGAAAAGCTGAGGGTCGAGCTTGTGTTTTTCTGACCATAGCAGTAGGGGCAGTGCTGGCAAACATTCCTGACTTCTGCTCCTAAGTGAGGACAGTAGAACCTGGTTCAGATGAGTTCAAAAGTCCGGTCAGTTCCCAGATGCTCATATTGGCCATGCAGGATGAACAGGACAGCCTATCTGATCTGTTTTGGGGGCAGGACCGGGTGGTAGAGGAACCAGTCTTGGATGTTGCTCTCCTTCTATAACATTGCCTGTCACTACAGTGAACCAAGCCCCATACAGGTAATCATTAAATGTTTGGCCCTTAGCCCTTAGCCTTAGTCTAATGGCAGAAATGTGAGATCTTCTCGGGATGTTGAGGGCTGCCCTGATGGCATTGTTTTGTGTGACTTGTAGCTTGTTCAGTTTTTTTTTGCTAGTTCCTAAGTAAGGGGCGTTGCAGTAGTCTATTTTTGACAAGGTTAGTGTTCTAGCTAAAATGATACAGTTCTCGGTGTTCAGGAAGGGTCTGCAGGCTGTGATGAGTTTGCACATATAGGCGGAGGCGGAGGCTACGGCATTGGTTTGTCTGGTTAGTGACAAGGTTGCGTCAAGATAAATGCCTAGAGTTTTATCTACGTTTGACACTTTGATGATGTTACCGTCTATGGTGAATGATTTGTATGCTGGGTCAAGTTTGGCCAGTTTGGAGTGCGTTCCAAGGATGAGTAGCTCAGTTTTCTCATCATTGAGGCAGAGGCCATGATGAGCCATCCACGCCTGGATGATTAGGTAGACATCATTAAGTGCCTTTGCGTCGAGAACAAAGTCGCCTGAGATAGGGATGAGTATCTGGGTGTCATCAGCATAGTTGGTATATGAGACACCCATATAATCGACTATGTCAAAGAGGGGCTTAGTAAACACGTTGTATAGTGTGGGGGAGAAGCAGGATCCTTGGGGGACTCCACAGGGGACAGGTGCAGGTTCTGCTGAGGCAAGAGGAGAGAAAACCCTCATGGTTCTGTTTGCTAAAAAGGAACTGATCCATGATAATGCTGAGTCAGAAAAATGCACAGCAATTTTGAAATGGTGGCAAAGGATCTTATGGTCGACCAAGTCGAATGCTGCTGACAGATCGAGCAAGAGGAGGAGTGCCAACTTGCCCTTATCTTTAAGGTCATCAATTTGCGTTTTTAAATCAATCAAAGCAGTCGCTGTGCCATGTCTAGGGCGGAAGCCAGATTGACGAAGACCAAGTAGTTGGTTTGATTCAAGATAGTTCTGTATTTGCAAGTAAGCAGCGCGATCTAGAATTTTTAGTAGGTAAGGTACCATAGTAATAGGCCTGTAATTGGCAGGGTTGCGTGGGTCAAGGGAAGGTTTTTTGATTAGTGGGATAACCCAAGCATCCTTGAGGTTCTTTGGGACAATACCCGATCTGAAGGAGGCATTTATAAAAGTAGTGATGAATGGTGCAAGGTCATGGGCAGCTTCCTTGATAATAGGTGCAGGACATGAGTCGCCTTGACAATTTGATGGTTTAAGCTTTTTGATGATATTTTCCACTTCCTCAATGGATAGCGGAGAGAAGCTAAAAGGTTTGGGAGGGCATGTCGGGACTGTGAGGTTAGGCGGTGGTGAGTTCAGGGGAAGATCAGATAGGATGTTCTTTTTAGCATTAATTTTCACTTGCAATAAGGCAATTTTATCCAGTAGTGCCTTTTGAATATTCGAGCACCAGACAGCGTCAGGGGAGCAAGTCACCAAGGGGGCTACAGGGGACTCTAGCTCCTTAAGGATCTTAAAGAGTTCCCTCATGTTTGATTGGGCCTGCGTGATGCGTTTGTTGTAGACATCTTTTTTAGCTGCAAGAATAGCGGCTTTGTATGAGGCGGTAACCAAGGTTAGGTTGTTTTTGTTAACAGTGGAAGGTATGTTTTTCCAAAGGGACTCAGCTTTTCTTTTTTCTTTGCGTAAGTCTCTGAGATGCGGAGTGAACCAGGAGTTCAGATGAGAACGAGGTTTCTGTTTACGCAATTTGAGCGGAGCAATAGTGTCGAGGGCTTTGAGCATGGCTTGATGGTAAATATCCACTAATACTGTGGGGTGGGAACTGGTGGATAGAGAGGTATTTA